>NC_088379.1:100997500-102247500 GCF_037993035.2 Macaca fascicularis
CAATCTGCAATTGGTGCTAATGAGTTCACTCAGGTCAAGTGTAGCCAGTTTCAAGTAGTGTTTGTCCTTTTTACCAGGATCATTACCGTGGCCCTTCAGGAACACATTTAAGTTTTGTGGGACCTGAAGCTTAAAAAATTTCAGGCCAGGTGCTGCAGCTCACACCTGTAATCCCAACACTTTGGGAGGCCAAGGAGGGAGGATTGCTTGAGTCCAGGAGTTTGAGACCAGCTTGGGCAACATAGTGAAGCCCTGTCTCTACAAAATTAAAAAAAAATTAGCCAGGCATAGTGGCATGTGCACGTACTCCCAGTTGCTCGGGAAGCTGAGGGAAGAAGATCACTTGTGGCTGCAGTGAACTGAGACTGCACCACTGCACTCCAGCCTAGGTGCCAGAGTGAGACTCTGTCAAAAAAAAAGAAAAAGTGAGAGTTTTCATTAAGAAGAATAATCCAAAATCATTTTGCATAAATCCATCTTTTGAGAATAGACAAGAGCTTAGCTTTTAATCATGCTCATATTGATATATGAGAAATATTACTATATGAGAAAACTGGCACTCAAAAGGAATTGAGAAGGCATAAGTGACCCATCCTCATTTGGATAAGGACAGTATAGAGTCCTCAGGTAGAATAATCTACCCTCTGCCTCTGTCCTTTTTTGGCAATGGGATAAATAGCCTTGCTATCATTTGATTTTAAATTGATTCTACTACTTAGCCACTGCTTTATCAATGCTTGGCTGAATGTAAAGCCAGAAGTGAGCAACTTCCTCAGGGTGCACTGCTTTTGATGGGTTAGCTGTCAAACGCTCCATTGTCCAAATTACACTGCTACTGTAGATTTCCTGCTGAGAAACAATTTACTGCAGCATTGGGCTATCAGTCTTGTGGGCTGTGTTGGTTTTGGGGTATCAAAATCTGATTAACTTACTGCAGATACACAGCAGTTCCTACTGTTTCTTTCCCTAAATTTCCACTTACTGTATTGTTAGCAGGATATGATAACACAGGCCCTATACAAGAAGCATCCCTAGAATAAAGAGTAAGCAAAGCTGCCAAAGTTAATGCAATATCAAAACTAAAGATAAGCACAAAAATAACAAATACAAAGAGAGAAGAAGAAAAAGTGTATCACCAACATTTTCTCATAGTTTTCTTCTTTCAGCAAAGGACACATCAATTATCTGAAATATATAAATATGTGTGTGTTTAAACACACACACACAAACACACACACACACACACACACAAACTCTCTCTCTCTCATTTTTATACCTCTTTTCCAAACTAACGAGCAGACCTCTTTTCCAAACTAATGAACAGTTATAAAGGAATAAGCACTCTCAATTATATGTGCATGGGTTTTATTTATTGTTCTTGTTAAACACATAAAATATACTGGGAAGTTAAAAGTAAATCTCCTCTACTGATTTTATGTTTTCCCCTTTTACACAAAACTAGTCCCATAATAGCCATTTCTCAAGATTTCTGTTTTGGTATCTTAAGATTCAATTATCTCTTTACTGATTCAATACAACAATTTGATGATGAATCTGCTTACCTTTTGCTAACTGCATGTATGTATAAACACCCAACCACAGCAAACGACGGAGATTTTCATGATATGGAAAACAGCAGGCTATTTACTCCTTATTCAATATGAGAGAGTTGAGTACTAGATTAAATTTAATCATTGCATTCAAGACAAGACCAAACATCAGTTCTATTAGTGCACTTGTGATAAAATTGACATCCATATTTGCTAACTTAATTGAAGCACGACAACCAGCTTTAACATAAACTTCCCAATTTTTAATAAATGGAGACATGGACATTCTCATTACACTAGCAAATAACTGCACCTTTTCATCTTAATTTTTGATAAGATGGAAAGATGTAACCTTTCCATCTTAATTTTTGATAAGATCAAATGGTTTCCTCTTCACATCAGGAAACTCAAACTTGTCTCTTTGGTTAAAAAATGGGAACTAGATTGTCTCAGAATGTTATTTTACTTCAGTATACTAAACACATTTGTAAATAGTATTAACTAATTTAACTCATAAAGAGCCATTAATTAAATTAGTAGTAGTGTTCAAAAATGATTTACTCTAAGATAAAGTAATGACTAGGATGCTATGTTCCAAACCCAAATATTTCGTTATATATAGATATAAAGTTCCAATGTGAAGCCCATCTGTGCCTACTTTCTTAGCGTCATGAGATAAATATTTATTGAGTAACTATTACATGCTAGGTTCTGTACCTGGTCTTGGAAACGGAGAATGCTTATGGATAGCCTCCATCCTTAAAAAGCACGTGGTGTCATGGAGAGAGAGGTTGAAAATGATCACAAATACAGGAGTAATAGTATAAGCATGAAGCAAAGGGAACAGATGAGGCTGCAGGGGAAAAGGTTAGATGAGATCATGTTTTGCAGGACCTTGAAAAATGACCCGCTTAGGTGGGAGTGTGTGTCCAGGGCACTCTAAACACTCACCGTGTTCCAGGAGGGGGCTGGGCAGAGCAGGTGTGAAGAATGCCCCGGAATGTGGTAGAGCTGGACCACAGTCTACACTACCTGAGTGTGGACAAAGCCTGGAGGTTGGGTAAGGACCTAATGGGTCAAATCAAGAAGCTTGAATAATATCTTGGCAAGAGGCCACTAAATAATTTTTCAGGGGGAAAATGACAGGTCCAGATTTCTATTGGAAAATGACTATGCTGTAGGATATGTGGAAGAGGGAATCAGAGGGATAGAAGACAGAAAGGGGGTGAGCAGGCAGGGGAATATTGCAAAGTGGGTGAGAGACCAGGAGAGCCTCTACCCAAATAGCATCTCTGGAGAAGAGGGAACAAAATATAAGACTCTTAAAGGCTAAATTGAGATTAGATATCTGATTGGATGTGGGTAATAGAGGGGAGGGACAAGTTAGGAATAAAGTGTCTACTTGGAGACTGATGCTACTAACAAATTAGGTGGGGAATGTACGGATAGGACAGCGTTAAAAAGGAGAAGAAGAGACAGGAGTGCCTTCATGTTGCATTTGTGCCCAGGGGGAGGTCTGGAGCTGATTTAGAAGTGGGAATGAGAAATCTTCCAGACCGAGGTGAAATGTTCTCAACCGTTAGAACAATTATGGGCTCCCTGTTCACATTATCCATTTACAGGGCTTTGTAGACTTGCAGTCAAAGAAAAAAAAAAACTTTTCATGCTCATAAAGACTTTGTTTTATTTCAAACACACGCTAAGAACATAACTGTGCTGTTTATGATTTTGTTCCTATTGTGTCGATGTGCGGAAGTGCTCATAACCTATAAAAATGGTAGATGACTACTTGCAGAAAGATGGATAAACCCGTACTGCTGTACTGCTCAATTTTATTCTTGTAAAAAATGTGTGTTTTCATTCAAATTCATTTTTGTCATCACTAAATAAGTAACAACTAAAGCCAAATGGTTTTCCATTTCATAGAACTATAGAAAGTAGAAAGAGCAGTTTTAATAGCACAGCATATTATTCCAAGATTCTACAATTAAAAGCCTCAGAAGTGTCCACTGCTATCAAGTAGATGGTTCTTCCGTTAGAAAGAGGAAATAAAAAAGGTGCTTATACACTGCCATGAGAGGACTCCTGTAAATCTAACCGATTCTTACAGCAAAATTACTCTGTTTACTGATGGCTATCCATACTTTATCTCTAGTGTTTGCCAGTAGTTGAAGGTCCAGTCCCACGATGACTCTTCCGGTAGACAGACTACATGGAGGTCTGCTTGTAACATACAAACATCTTACACGTGTTTAAGAAATATATTCCCCAGTCTTGTTTTTCTATTTAATATCTTTTTGAGTTCTAATATATCCAGAATTCTTCTCTTTGGTGATATTTTAGTAATGACCTGAGAAAAATCAAGCTCTGTTATAGCATGAAAATTGTTACATAAAATAAAACCTAAAAGTTACTCTGTTTTATACCAAGTTAAAATACCAAAAAGCCTCAGTCCTTCCCAACCAGTATCTCCTGACATTCGCTCTCCTCAGTGTCTGTTAATGGTACCACTATTACTTCTGGTACCCATTTGGAAACTTGTCTTGACCCACTTCTGACCAGCCATTGTAACCTGCAGTCAGTGTTTCTCCCTGTAATTTTTCTAATGTTTCTCTCATCTCTTTGTTCATTCTCTCCTAACTCACCATGGTATTATTACAACCAATTTCTAACTGAGTTCTTTGACACAACTTTTGAGCCCAGATATACTTTCTGCATGTACTGTAGGCTGAGTATTCACTTCTCCACATTTTTTCAATCTTATCTCTTCCTTTACTGCAACACTGATCTTTTGATCTACTCACATATTTCCTCCTTTTGAGCACTCAACACAGTTGTAAAGTTAAGACATGAATGGCTTTGATCACACCACTGTCTCTACCTGAAGCCTTCTGTTCCTCTCTATCCAATGTGTGTTTAATCCTTTGAGATGCAGATGATCTCTCATTCTCTCTGATGGTCTCTTTAACCAATTCTGACTTGCTAGTCTCTCTCAGGGGCAAAAATATTGACAGCAAGAGACACCACGGCCATATTTTCACCTTTGCTGGGAAGAACGAATGCCGGAGCTGTTCTCACTTCCCCCCAAAAAAATACCGAGTCTTGTGCCCCTCTTATGCTTAATTTAATGTGGTGAAGCTGTGTTTTCTCTTTTTTTCCATGAAGATCTTTTTGTGGTCCTCAGTGTACATTCATATGGATTATAATATAAGATTAGAAACCTCTACAAGATGCCAACAAAACACAGGGTATATGCCAAGGCTTGGACATTCGCTGCAATGTTTATTCTAAAGTCTGGTCTTCTAGAGACACTTGTCTTTCACTTCTGGAAGAAAAAATATCCATTCTAAATCATAAAGAAGTAATATTTTAAAAACGCTTTTATGTTTTATTTGAAATGGTGCCCTATTTCTTTTCTTTCTCTGTCTCGCTCTCTCTTTTTTTTTTTTTTTTTTTGAGACAAGGTCTCACTCTCTCACCCAGGCTGGAGTACAGTGGTGTGGTCATAGCTCACTGCAGCCTTGGCCTTCCTGGCTCAAGCCATCCTCCCACCTCAGCCTCTCGAGTAGCTGGGACTATAGGCACCCATCCTCATGCCAGGCTAGGGTTTTGGTTTTGTAGAGATGGGGGCCTCACTATGTTGCCCAGGCTGGTCTGGAAGACCTGAGCTCAAGCTATCTTCCTTCCTAGACCTCCCAAAGTGCTGGGATTACAGGCATGAGCCATCTCGGCTGACCCCTTTTGGTTTGAATGCAATATCTTTGAGAATAAACGGCCATACCTCAAAATTGAAGATCCTGACATTTCTAATTTTGAGCCACTTTCTGCCCTAGTTTCACTTTTAAAATGTAATAACAAGGGCTCTGAAATTCTATACACAAGGAGGGCTAACAACTCAATACTAAAGGTTTTTAAAATAATGCATAATTCATCCTACAACTCTGTGTTTCTATGACTGCTGTCCCATGAACTTTTGTAATCTGCCAGTGCAAAAAACAAAGTAAGATTTTTTTTCCTTTTGCCTGTGATAATGCATCTTAAACATCAGTTCGGTGTGGGTTTTCATGTTAGCTGGCATAGATACCCATCCTAAAATATTTTTATTTGTAATAACCTGATTATTTTAAGCTGTTCAGTGGAAACTGTCTAAATGATTGACTGCTCCCCAAAAGTATGGGAATGATTTCCAAGCTGTTTTCAAGGCAGTTAGGCAGATAAGTAAAACCCATAAGAATTCTGTTCAAGAGATGAATGGTTCTACATTTGTTCCAGAGGGATATTTTTCATATTCAATGAGTAAGCACATTTGCTTTAACACTGAAAACTACCTACCAGAGACGACCTATTCTTATGCAAATACTGTAAACATTAAACATGCCACATTAATAATAATAATACAGAAAAGGGTTCTGAGAAATAGGAGTCTAGGGACATGAAGGATGATGTAAATTAAAAAAACAACCACCAACAACAATAATAGGACAGCAAAAATGTACAGTAATTTACCAATCTGGCACTACATAAAACTAGCAAATGTACTTCATGATGTTTATCTTTGCTATAATTTGCAGAACATAAAATGATACCTTGATTAAAAGTCTGATCTGTTACTCATAGAATGGTTTTAGAAAATTTTTTTATAAGTTCTTGTTTCACAATATAATCAAACTAGCCGATTTGGAACAGGTAAAGAAAGCAAAAATCACATAGTGAAATTGATGAACAATTCCTTTTGCTTCTTGATGTAAAGATTTTGCACACTAACTAAAAACAACAACAAATAAACAAACTGGGGATGAGGCCACTGGCACGCCACTTTTTAGGGTTTATGCTCCTTGAATTAACTTCACAGTGGTCACGTACAGTATTTGCTTTCCTTCTTCTTAACTACTGGTGATGAGTTTCAAGTGTAATGATGCCTATGGTTCCACTAGTCTTGTAGAGTAACAGTTCATTTTCTGAGTACTTACTCTGTGACAGGTACAAAGTCAAGGACATATTCTCATTTAATTCTCCAATAACTTCATTGAGTAAGTCCTAATCTTATCTCCATTCTAGAATGAGGAAACTAAGGTTTGGAAAGGTAAAGTAACTTCGGACAAATTCATATAATTTCTAAATGGTTCTGACTCCAGAATCACGCTTTTGATTTATTTGCTATACTGTCTCTCTACATGGGCCTAAAGCACTAACTTTTAAAAAAGTAATGGCAACTAGTAAGCCTATATATTATATATAAAAGTGTTTCCTAGAGTCTGCCAGTTAAGAATCCATTGTGCTATTTAACATTTTTTTCAAAAATTCTTTGCCACGTACAGGAAATGATGCAAAAAGCTGCCCTAAGCATATTCCACGGATTTCCCAGTTGGCAATTTGATAGGCCTGCTGTTATTCAAAAACACTTGTCTTTAACCATACTAGAGCAATCAAGTGAAACAAAGCAGGTTAAACTGAAAGTATTTACAAAGCAGGGCACATGGTTATACAAACCAACAAAACATGCAAAGCTGTTGGAAAGAAAATCTGGTCAATTCCAGTACTAACAATCACAGTTAAGGCAATTTCCCAAGGTTTATCTTCCCATCAGTGCTTATAATGAATGTCTTACTATTCAATATGGAAAGGAAAATCTAAGTATTAATTACAGAAGGTATGTAGGTAGTGTTTGCATCGCAAAATAAAGCGCTAATCAATAAAACAAAATAGATGGATAGATGAACTTTTTATCTCTCTTCTGCAGAAACAGTCATGGTGACAGCACTGAATATCTAGAACTGTTATTCTCTCTGGTAGCCACTAGCTGCATGTGGCTATCCAGCATTTGAAATGTGGCTAATATAACTGATTAACTGAATTTTTAATTTTAATTTATAAAAATTGATTTAAAATTTAAATCAATGACTGATGCTTAATTCAGTTATTGGAATAATTTTAAGCATCTTTGGAATAACTTAGGTATGTAAATTTACTTTTTTCAAATGTAAATTTTATGAAATCAAATATAGATCATGTATTTCTGATGAAAATTTAAAATCCAAATTAGATGTGCTATAAGTATAAAATAGACACTGAATTTCAAAGACAGTATTAAAAAAAGAATGCAAAATCTATCATTAATAGTTTAAAAATATTAGTTACATGTTGAAATATTTTAGACATATTGAATTAAAATAATATTATTAAGATAATTTTAGCTGCTTCTTTTCACTTTTTTATTGTGAGTACAAGAAAACTTAAAATTAAATATGTAGTGCCCATTACGGTTCTATTGGACAGCATTATGCTAGAAAGTATGACTGTAAGTTCACTAATTGTCTTGAAAATAGTGTAATAATATGCCCCAAAACTCACTGAAATTACATTATTTTCAACGATAATCTCCATTCTAGTTGCTACAGTAAAAATGTATCATACTAATTCATTATGAAGGAGACTCAGTAAGTGCTAAATCACCCGAAATAAAAGGGAAAACTGGGAGACGTGGGGTGTCTAACTCATTCCATGACTTCAGATAGTACTGGTAGGTTAAAGCCAGGATTTGTTAAGATGCTTAGCCTGAAACTAGCTAGACAACTTTTGCAAGGGACATTTCCACTTGCTAAAAGACAGGCACATTCCGCAGAACTTATAAACAGAGGGGGATGTAACTGAAGAAATCTCTACAGCATTTTCGTTCTTGGCTTCTACATTTCCAAAAAAAAAAAAAAAAATGACACAACAATACACTTCTCAATGATCCCAATGGTATTCTATTTTAGACTACATTCTAAAAGTAAATATATAAAAATAAATAAATAAACACACAGGTAAACAAATGAGATGTGTCCAGAGGTCTGAATTGAGGTTCGAGTCTTGCAATTGTCCCTACCTCCCTGGGTCTATTTCCTTATTTCCATAATGGAGTCAGAGAGGCTTGAGGTCTCTAAAACTTCTTTTAGTTCTAAAGTTGGTGATTCTATATGAATTCTAAGAAGGTAACACTTACATAATGTTTTACTTTTTCATAGCACCACTTCCACTTGTTCAACTCACAGCAACTTGGTGACAGGCTTTTTTTTGAGACAGGGTCTTGCTCTGTTGCCCAGGCTGGAGTGCAGTGGATCAATCATGGCTCATTGCAAGCTCAAACTCCTGGGCTCAAGAGATCCTCCCATCTCAGCCTCCAGAGTAGCTAGGACCACAGGCTTGAGACACCACCATGCCCAGTGAGATGGTTTGGCTGTGTCCCCACTCAAATCTCATCCTTAAATTGTAACTCCCATAATCCCCACATGTTGTGAGAGGTAATTGAATCATGAAGGTGGATTTTTCCTGTGTTGTTCTATGATAGTGAATAAGTCTCAGGAGATCTGATGGTTTTATAAATGGGAGTTTCCCTGCACAAGCTCTCTTGCCTGCTGCCATGCAAGACGTGCCTTTGCTCCTTCTTCACCTTCTGCCATGATTGTGAGGCCTCCCCAGCCATGTGGAACTGTGGGCCCATTAAACCTCTTTTCTTTATAAATTACCGAGTCTCAGGGATTTCTTCATAGCAGTATGAAAATGGACTAACAGACCCCAGCTAACTTATTTTTAATTTTTGTAGAGACGAAGCCTTGCTATGTTACCCAAGCTGGTGTCCAACTCCTGGGCTCAAGTGATCCTTCTGCCTCCACCTTCCAATGTGCTGGGATAAATGGACACATTTTTAGAAAGTGAAGAGCCTAGGACTACAACTAATCTAAATCATTTTTCAGTATATTATACTGATTGTCATTTTCTGACAATCACAGAAATTATGGTGAATAATGTTCATGTATTAAATCATTTATAAGAGATGAGCTAGACAATCAGATATCTGTCATTTATTTCTCTCTAATATATCTTGCATTCTTTCTTTTTCTTCCACTGTCAATACCACATTTTATATGTGAACTTCTATAACTCAGTATTGATGTATTATAGATACAAACAATTTAGTAGACCATGTCATAACTATTTTAATAATAACCAATCCCCTAACTTTGTTCAAATACCATGCTATACAAAATACGAACAGAGCTTTGTCCTTTCATGGGGGGGCGGTGGGGAAGGTGTTTTTAAAGAGAGGCCAAGGCACTGTGGCTCACACCTGTAATTCCAGCACTTTGGGAGGCCGAGATGGGTGGATTACTTGAGACCATGAGTTTGAAACCAGCCTGGGCCACGTACAGAAACCCCAACTCTAGCTGGGTAGTGGCACACCCCTATGGTCACAGCTACTCTGAAGACTGGGGTGGGAGGATCACTTGAGCCCCAGACGTTGAGGCTGCAGTGAGCTGTGTTCATGTCACTGTACTCCAGCCTGGGTGACAGTGAGACTCCATCTCAAAATAAAAAAGAGGTACTCATAATATTCTTTTAATGTAGGTTGAAAAACAAATGAATATTTTTTACAGAAATGTATCTTTAAACCCTAGAAAAGCTGACTTTAAAAATTGGGTAAGTTTAAAAAGTTACCCAATTTTTAAGCAAGGACAACTCCCTTCACTCCCTAGAAACTTAGCTCATTATTGAGTAATTATATAGTTATTTCTAGCATCTTCTGTGAGTCAATAGAAAATAATTATATAACAGATAACATTTTTAGTCTAAGATAAAGCATTCTAGTTAAAATGCTGACTGAGTTTTAAAATGGCACAAATTTTGGGCATAATTTATACACTTAACAAAGCAATTTTTAAGAGAATTTGAAGTATCAAAACACTTTTTTTTTTTTTTTTTTTTTTTTTAAGAAACAGGTTTCACTCTGTCACCTTGGCCAGAGTGCACTGCACAGGATCATAGCTCACTGCAGCCTTGAACTTATGGACTCAAGCAAAACTCCAGCCTCAGCCTCTCCAGTAGCTGGGACTACAAGCATGCATCACCAGGCCCAGATAATTTTTTAAAACATTTTTTTTTAAAGATGAGGGAGTCTCACTTTGTTGCTCAGGCTGGTCTCGAACTCCTGGCTTCAAGTGATCCTCCCTCCTTGACCTCCTAAAGTGGTGGGATTACAGGTATGAGCTACGGAGCCTGGCTGAAATGCTTTTTCAAAAAACTATTCCACTACAGAAATCATATCACTACAACGTACTAAAAAGCTTCTTAAGAAAGAAAACAAGATAATTTTAATGTATAAGATGTTTTATAATGCAATTCAGTAAACATATATTATTGGTTCAGAAGGACTAAAACCATATTGATTTACCTGTGATTATCTAAAAGTAAAAGTCTCCCATGAGACTATAAAAAAGACATATACATCTCACATTCCCCCAGGGAAATTCCTTCAGATCAGCATACATGGTATTAGATGTCTGCAAATGCAACCTTTAACCAGGAAACAAAAGATAAAAGAAACAGAAGGGATTTCTACCCTTGGGGAAACTAGTAAGTCACTGGCTTAAATTTATTATACTGTTCTTCTACTATGTGTCACTTCATGATAAAATGCAAGGTGGGAGTAGGGCAGATGGAGGACTTAGATGGTTCAGAAGGAATCTATAATGTCACTTCCTCCTCCCCAAGATATTAGGAGTTATTATTTTAAAGTCAAGGGATTAAACCCAAAATATGGAGTGAATGTAAGTAATTTGAATTTTCCAAGATGGAACTTTCATGACCCAGTCATACTAGTTGATGGTGGAGCACTGTTGGAGGAACCAAGGGGGGAATATCAAGGAAAGTGGCAAAAGACTGTCACTTGGAGATGATTATGACACACATACCATGTGTGATAAGCCCACAGGACATTTTCTATATTTTAAGCTGCTCCTGAAGTATTTTCTAAGTTAGAGTAATTCCACTTGGCACTCAGGACTTGTTTAGGAAGTTCCACTGAATACCATTGACATTTCCGAATATTTAATTTTTTGTTGTGTCTAAGTATTGACTGTAGATGTTATTTCTATGGTCCAATTACCCATTCCGACCCTGAATTAGAGATACGAAAATTATTTTACCAGCTTTAGAGAATATTTAGTATGCTGATATATTCTTCCTGTGATCACTTATTCATTTGAAATTAAAAGTCTACTGATGTTTTATTATAGTGAGCTGTTCCAAAAATTACAGAGTTGCTTTCTTTAGAAATATAGAATCCAAGTAGTAATTCCTATACAATCTACTGTTTTTTTTTTTTTAAAAACATATTACTATAAATCTCCCCTTTAGACACTAACCCTAGAGGACAGTTTTGAATTTAAACAAGATTAAAGTCATGATAATGACACTCAGTTTTGTAAACCTATTCTCTGATCATTTTATTAAGAAATGGGAAAACAAATGAAGATGTATGGCTGGGTAGCTAAGGACATCTTATCTGCAAATCTGCACTGACTATTGTTAGTGCATTGCCTTTAGTTGTGCTTTTAATGTACTAAAGCTCACACTGTGAAATAAATCTACTCTTTTCTGCAGTATTGCTTCTCCATTTGTTTTATTTTAAAAGTTAGCTCAGCTTGACTTCTGTACCCAGCTGCTTTCTAAATAACTGAGATATCTATCCAGTTCTGAAACTTTAATAGTAATTTACAAAAAAAACCTCCAATCCCACTGAAGCAAGTTTTGAAAGGCAGTGATGAAATCTCACAAATGGGGGGTGCTAGCTGTGCAGTCAGATCCTCCTTATTCTAGAAATAAAGTGCATCTAATTGGAAAACTCCTCTTGGGAGAACAGGGATTGACTTTTACCCACCCTTACTGCCAAAGGGCAAAAACTGGAGTAACTAAACAGAGTTCAGTTTACCAGCAAAAAATATAAAGTAGTACTTTTACATTGATTGTAAGAGATAAGATATGTGTTGGGTGAGAAATATTCAATGTTGGGACAAGTACTTCCCAACAGATATTGTTACATAAAGCAAGAGAGATGAAAAAATTATATAATTACAATTCTGGCATCTGCTATGAAAAGGTATTTGCTGTGTGTGTGTGTGTGTGTGTGTGTGTGCGCGCGCGCGTGCTTTTCTCACTGGTCATTGCCTGGTATTATTTTTATCCTTTGTTAGTGTTCTTGCACTGTTTGCTAGGAAGTATGCTTTGCTGCAAGACACCGGTTCAACGCAATTCAGCAGCATAAGCGGCACTAGGATTGATGAACAAAATGGAATAAGAATAAAAAACAATAACTTCACTCATCTCTATCTCTGACACTGAAAACAACAGGCTGTGAAAATAGTTTCATTAAAAAATAACAAGCCCATGCTCACCAGGGGATAGATCAGGGCAAACTGAATCAAAAATTCCTCAATCATTGCTCAAGTAGGTCAATTGGAATTAACTCAAAGGGCAAAGATTCAGAGTGAGCTGCCCATTTCTCACCAGTCTGCTTCTTCAGCCCTCCTGTCTGCCCAGGAGGGAAATGATGTGGTGGAGCTCTCCATGGTGGACATATCATTTGGCCAAGCCTCTCTTAATACCAATGTATAAAGGTGGGCCCATGTTGTGGACAGTATTAGTTTGAGCTCCTCCAGTTGTCTAGAATAAAATGCTAATCGGATCCAAAGTTATTTGCTTTTTGGGAACGTACTTCTGTGATTTTGAATGTTACTACCTTACTTTTCAACAAAGTCATTAGTCTAGTTGTATGGTCAAAATGCTGGTGAATGTCTCAGTAAAGCTATTTTACTTTTGCACAGGTTTTATCAAAGCATTATTAACTTTATTCTTATATGCCAAATTATGTTCTTTATTTTTTAAAAAATTAGAACAAAATCCCTTTAAATAGTGCTAGCGAGAAATTTGTCCAGGTGAAATCTATAGAGTTTTCTTAGTGTCGTTCTCCAAGACATTAAGGGTATAGCTGTCTGAGAGCAGGTCTTTTCTCTTCCTCTGTCATACCAAAGTTAAAAAGTCCTCTTAGAAAAAATACATGCTGCTCTAATGAAAATACAGTTTTCATCTATATTACTAATTGGGGGTTTCTAGTCCTGAGTTTTGTTATTAAAAGCATAGCAATTTCTCCCATACAACCGCAGTTCCCTGAGTGCCCAGGGATTTATCACAAAGATCCACTAGTTCTTCAGGAGACAGGCCAAAAAAGTTGTAGGGCCGAGAGGAACATGACAATGTGGGATTTCATTGAAAGAACATTAAGAATTTTAAGATAGCCACAGCAGAGCATTAGACCAAGCATGGGGCCCTTCTAAGGTCCAGTATCCCTCAAGTCACAAGCCCATGAAGACTGGCCTGTTGGCCTGTCTCTGGGTCTCATAGAGCTGGAGTACACAGATGGGCAGCTTTCAGAGCAGTACAGCTTCTCTGATTTCATCATAAGGCAACTTCTATGTTTCTATGTATCACCCTTTGCAGTAAGAGCCTTAGGAACCACCCGGCAGGCTATCATTAACAGATAACCAATAACGAGGGCAAAGGTTTCAACCTAGGATAAACCCACAGGATATTAACAGGAGGGTTTGTCTTTAGCAACTTCAGAAGCTACAGGGGAAGAGAGAGATTCTGTTGTGTAGAAAACATGTGCTGACCCATAGATATCAGAACATATGAATTTAGGATATGTTGCTCATTAATTAGCCCTATCACCTTGGGTAAGATACTCCAACCTCCTGGATCTCCTGCTTTTCACTTTAAAGTAAAGATGTTAGAGACATGATTCAAGGGTCTTTGGAAAATTTACTAAGTCTGTGATTTAAGAAGAAAGAGAAATGATATACATTTTCTTTTTTCAGGGAAATATCTCTACTTGTAATGAGTATTTAATTTTATTTAAAGGCGATGATGATGATGATGATGATGATGACGATGATGATGATGGTGATGATGGGGATGCTGATAGCAACAGGAGATAGACAAATTTCTAGGCAGACAGGGATGGGTCCCTGGTGAAACCGACCTTCAAGCCAAAGGACAGTTTAAAGCCTGAAAACTGAGCTGGCAGTTCCGGATGGAGTCCACCACTGGAGTAAAAACTTCTATCCCTCTCTTACCCACTCTCTCTGGATTGGTTCCTCCTGAATGATGCCTTTCAATGAATCGAATGGTGCTTTTTCCAAGCCCACCCATGGATTCATCAGCATGCATTCCCCCATTCTAAATCCATAAAAACCCCCATTGCTGAATTACTGAATCTACTTTTCATTTTAACAAAGTTGCAACCAAGAAACCATTGTCGCTGATTGTGACCCCATGTTAACAACTGAACTAATTTAGTTTGCATTTAACTCATTTAATTTTCATGAATACTTTATGAGGTAGATACTGTCATCATACCTAGTTTACAGGTAGGGGAGTCAAAGCCCAAAAAGCTTAAGCATACCAACATTTACAAAGCCCCTATCATGTGCTAGGCTCTAGGGCAGCGTCATGGGTTTGATCCATTCAGGGTCAAGGAAGCCAGGAGGCTGAATGCCAGAGAAGGGGTAGGGAAAAAAGGAAGGGTGGGCAGTCTTGTGTGTATTGTCTGGGTGCCAAAGGAAGAGTCTACAGCAGGGAAATGCAGCTTTTTGACAAGTGGGAATTAAGAGGAATTTCTTAAAGAATATAACAGAAGTTCCACTCAAGTTTCTGAAAAATAAAAGTGCTTTACACAAAACAAAAATGTCTAACAAATTCCAAGGTTAATACATTGGTGCATTTAAATCTGCACCACTCTTATATTTTCAACTAAACAAGTATGGATGTGATAATTCACATTTGGTATTTGTCTAATCCCATTCTACCGAGGAGTTTTAAATAGTAGCATTAAAGAAAAGTTAGTAAGAAAACACTCAGGCATCTAAAGGATTTAGTTAATTAGCCCCTAGACAAAGAACCTGGTTTCTTCATATCCCTCCTAATTTCTCATTATATATTCCACTAATAATTAATTTTTAAGTACATCCTAAATATATTATTCCAAAGTAGAAAAAGCACATTGAACAGGATAATTTGCAAATAGAAACTTACATAACTCTTTTTATATGTTTTGCATATTTGTGTCATTCAATGCATAAGACATGAATGTACATGATATGACCAATACCGTCCTTAAAATTCAATCCTTTGGACAAGTGTCCACATACTGAAAAAATACCATCTAAGTTTTGATTGCCCTTCAGACTATCTGACATAGACTTTACAGAATAAAGAACATTTAAATTAACTGTGCAGTAGAAATCATCTTATTATACAACATCAAGACAACTATCAAAACATTTCTTTAAAACTCATCTATATTTTAGAGCAGTAGCATTATTAATTGTCTGCATTCTGCTCCATCTTCATAATTCAATGTGTCCAGTCCTACATCTGTTGCATAAAATTGGCATTTTTATTGCACCCTTGGACACGATTTCCCAATAAGACGTAGCCAAATGTAGTTTTTTTTTTTTTTTTTTCTTATGTAAAATGCTACAGTGGATAACATTTAACCTTGCTCCCAAAGTACAGGAAGAAAATTTACATCACTAAACACATGCAAATAAAAACACAGGATTCCCTGCTTATCATCCAAACCATTTACCTGATTCATCAAAACTACTTGGGTAGTAGAACGAACTATTATATCGTCCCAGAATATTATGGAAAGGTATCCTCTATTGCTGAATAATTGAATCTACTTTTCATTTTACCAAAGTTGCAACCAAGAAACCATCATCCTTGATACTGACCCCAGTGCTGCCCAACTTTGGTGGCCAGATTCTGCAAACTGTCTACCAAACTAGTGAGATAATAGATGCAATGCACTAATCTAACTTCATTCACTCATTCATTCACTCACTCATTCATTCATTCATTCATTCAACAATTGTGTGTTTGCTAAGCACAAGGTAATAAGGAAAGTTCTACTACAGCAGATAATTCTCCATGTAGTATTTGTATCATTCTAAACCATTGTTGACTTGCTAATACTGTCCATTTGAAAATAAAAATCCTCTTTTTAATTACTAGTTTAGAAAAAGCAATGAAGATATACTGCCTGTTTCTTGTTTCTGTTGCAAATTATGTACGTCTAGAAGACAATAGGGCATTGATTTTCAACCACAAGTAAATAAAGCATGTAGACTTTGTCTTAATGAGATAAGGTTTAGTATGTACTTTCTCAGTGGGATGGTTTTTGCTATTTTGCTATTTAATTGATAGCAAAAAACTTCAACACTGTGTCCTTTTTCTGCCTACAGTGAATTCTACATGGGAATGGAGTTGCTGCAGAGAGTTTTCAGATATAAATGCTGCTTTACAGCTAATTAGATAAAAATCACAGAAAAAAGTATTGTTTCTTACTTGAGAGGAAATTTGAAATATTTTACTACATGAATTATCTGAATAATACAGGAAAAATATAGAATCTAGGTTCTTTAATTCTCTACTGAAATCATCAAAAATAAGGTCAGTTTACTTTAAACATGTTATTTCTATCACATAGGTCTTCCTAATGCCTTAGACAAAACTGGGATAAAAAATATGAACAGAAGTATGCCACCTGCAATGTTTTTAAGTCCCTAAAATAAAAATGCAATCACCAATTTTAAAAAGGAAAAAAAAAAAAGATATAGGAAGTATCATGCTAAAAGCAGTATTCTAAAAATGTTAACTAAGACATGATTAAATACCAATTACTTTAATTTAGGCAGTGTCTTCCCTAGAGACTACCTGGGAAATACTGTCAACAACTCCACATAAAAGCATCACACTACATACAAGATGCAAGAACCCTTTCAAGTTAATGAGGATTTTTAAAAATGCAAAAGATTGTTTCTCCTTTAGTGATTTTCAAATTGGATTATGTCACTCCCTTGCATAAAACTCTTCAGTGGATTCCCATGCACTTAGGATAAATGTTAAATCCTCATGATGGCCTGAATCCTCTTCCTATCTCCCCACTTTTATCCATCCACAGGGCATATTCTCTGTTTACACTAATATTTTTCCATTTTCTCCAAAGGACTTAATTGTTCCTGCCTCAGGGCCTTTGCACTTGTGTTCACTGTACCTCAAGTTTTCTTTTCTTCCTCTTGAATAACTTCTAGGCATTCTTTAGGTAGTCAAATGACATTTCTTCAGGGAAGCCTGCCCTGATCACCAGCTTCAAAGTACTTTTTCTTATTCTCTTTTTCAGCACCCAGGTGGATTTTCCTCATTAGTCATTTTCTTAGAACCCTGCTCTTTTCCTCCTCAGGACTTATTAGAAACTAATTATGTATGGGAGTAGGATTTTTGTTTGTTTGTCTTTAAGATTAGCCTTCCCCATTAGATTATGTTTTACAGCTATAGGGACTGCATCTCCATTTTTTACCCCTAATTGAGCACGATGCCTTCATATATTCACAGGAATATATCTTGAAATAATAGTCAACTTCCCAGTCATTAGACTTTGTTTCTGACATTATTGTAGATAAAGGTAGCCAATCTTTTGCATATATATAGACTGTAGTGGACAACATTGTCATAGTGCACACATTCTAAGCAGATAATAATGAGTTACATAATCCCCTCTCTTTGCGTGCAAAAAGAACCTGTGACTTGCTTCTAACTAACCGAATCTAGCAAAGGTGACAGAATATATTTCCCATGATTACATTACATTATACCGTGTTGGCTTTGAAGAAGTAAGCTGCTATATTCTGAGAGAGGAGAAATGTCAAGGAACCTGTAGGAGATGACAGCAGACCTTGATCACAGCCAGCAAGACAATGTGGCCCTTAGTTCCACAGCCACAGTGAGATGAATTCTGCCAACAACGTGAGGTGGCCTAGAAGTGGATCAACCATCCAGTCCCCTACCCCACCCTGGGTTGAGCCTTGAATGAAAATGTACCTCTGGCCAACAGTTGCATTGCAGCCTGGTGAGACCCCGGTAAGCCCTGCCTGGACACAAAATTCACAGGAACTGTGAGATAATAAATGGATATTTTAAGCTGCTAATTTTGTGGTAATTATTACAGGGTAGTAGGAAACTAACACAGTTGCCAAATCACATCTGGAGCCAAATTGCCAGCAAATGGATTCTTTCTTCATTGATATTCTTATTTTATTCTCTTTTATTTTAATGACTGAGTTTTTGGATGTTAATGTATTTTCTTTTTTTTTTTTCTTTATTTGAGATGATTTTCTCACTAAAAGAAATACTTTTTGTCCTTGAGATATAACATTAGAGGTATTTTTCTTTTTTATTCAATGTATTTTTTTAATTTGGAAGCTTCTATTTGTTATTAATAGAGTGCCTACCACGTGCAATACGGGAGGCATAAATTAGGGTACACTTTAGGGGGGTACTAAAGCTGTGAGCAAAACACAATGTCTGATAATGTATTTACTCCTATTTTTATTATTTTTATTTTTTTGTTTTTTTGAGACAGAATCTCACTTTTTCACCCAGGCTGGAGTGCAGTGTTGTGATCATGGCTCACTGCAGCAGTCTTGAACCCCTAGGCTCAAATGATTTTCCCACCTCAGCCTCCCGAGTAGCTGGGACTACAGGAGTGCACCACCATGCCAGGCTAAGGTTTTTTCCTAGCTTTTTGCAGTAACAAGTTCTTAATATGTTGCCCAGGCTGGTCTTGAACTGCTGGGCAAGTAATCCTCCCAACGTGCTGGCATTACAGGAGTGAGCCACTGTGCTCCACTCCAATAATTTAATACAGATTGGGTAATAATCCAAAGAACTCAACATATATGTTCAGCACCTCTTCATGATATTTTGAGTCTAACCCTGAGAAGTTGAGTCAGAGCCCCTATTTGGGGCATAACAAGTAGCCCAGAACCTGAAGGAGGTGAGACTCAGTGGATCTGAGCAGAATTGTGTGATATACTCCCGTCTGGGAGGAGGCCAGGGACAATATTTTATTCACCTTTGTCATCCCCAGATGCATAGTTGACAATCAAAAATTACAGATTTTTAATTGAAAGCTCGAGAGATATTACAGTACAATGGAATGTGTCAAGGATGCCTTTTCGAAAGTGGTATCTTACTGTGGTTCTTGAAGATGTGGACAGTGGTTATTGCCAGCGAGACTGGCGAAAAGCTGCTTCTCCTGTCTTCATGCAATTTCACATACCAATTATCTAGTTTTTGCCTAAAAGCTGTTTCTAAAAATGTATCATTTGTAGTTTTATTCATTTTGTGAAATGTAATGCTACTAATACATCTTCATTTAAATCCACTCTACCTACTTGAAATTTTTTTCAGAATGCCTTTTAATTGATGCCATTATACATCGTAGATATCATCTGTTTTACTCCATTTGTTCTAATTTTTAAATGGCTGCTACCCTATTTATAATATTCATCAGATGTACATTTTCAGATTTCTCTCTTTTGCCTAGGCCTGCTGTCCTAGCATGCTAGAAGCACTGGACAGACAAGGAAGCCTTATGTTTAAGTGCGGGCTCTGTGATCAAGCACACTTCTCTCAGGGACTTATTTTGTATAATCAGCACAATCATTCTCCATTTGCTTATTTCTTTAAGAAGTGTTTAGCCTTGAGGGGAAAAAAAGTGCTTAATAATGGTTCCCTCTATTTCTGATCACACAGATAAATAGGAGAGAAGAATAAACAGATAATCCCAAAAGGCCTTGAAACATTATGGTAACTTAATGTTACAGGGTAGTATTTGAGGACACATATAATATAAAGAAAAATAGTTTGCAAGCTATAGCAACCCTTTATCACCATATAAATATGCTATAACACATATTTAGCAACTATGTCTCTTGATTGTAGCCTATACTTTCCTACTCCACACTTTAGTCCACGCCATTTCTCTAGGTTATTATCTGCAATTAGCTAAATCTTTCTAAATCTATTTTAAATCCTAGTTCCTTGGCAGCAATTTCTTTAGGGTCCCCTTATCTAAAGAGATTGCTCCCTTTATTCTAAATTAAAAAACTAATAAGTCTCTTTGAGACATTTCTTCTATGATCCTAACAGTGATCTGAATTTTCAGTGATTCACTTTTTCATGTATGAGATATTATTTCTTTTAAAATACATTGTAAGGTGTTTAAGATATCTTTTCAATTTGATGAGTATAAATTACTGCTATATTCCATAGGATGTCTAGAACTTCACAGTCTTGGGGGAAGAAAGAGAGAATTAGACACGTGTGCCAATAATTACTAAGTAGAACAAGGAGTAAGTGTGGTAGGCAACAAAAATGAAAAAAGAGATAAAGATTGCATCTAGTTGAGCTAATCAGGAGAGGCTTTTCAGAGTAAGGCCATGAAATAAGCCTTTGAGTATTGTTGAAATTTCCAAAGGCAGAAACTGGTATCTGCTGGGAGAAGAATATTTGAAAAAACAGCCTGAGCAAACTCATGTTGGTAGAGCAATCTTGAGCATGTTCTTGAACAGGACAGGTGAGCTGGAACCCAGCCACTGCTCAGTAGCTGGGACTTACACTTGGGAACCAGGTCAGTGTGGAGATGACAAGAAGGCTTTTAATTTGATAGCCAGCAGGAGGCCACTGGAAGTTTCAGTTCAGGGAAGTCAATAGTACTCAATAAATACCTGCTAATACTTTCACTTTATTTCTGCTACTTTTCAAAACCTTGTCTCCCTTTGGGAGCCACTGTAAATATTTTAAATATAATACCTTTATTATTGAAATAAAATAGATAGATACTTTCCATATTCGTAGCAGCTGCAGATGGATTACCATTTCCCAAGTGCATCTCTTCTGGTCTATGTCCATCTCTATCTGGCTTACTCATCCACTGCACAGTTCTTCAGTGCTCTGTGGATCTTGTTCAATCCTTGTTTCAAGAATTTGCTTTAGGTCATAATTAAAGTAACACTGATATGTTTCCTCAGTAGTGTTTCTTGAATAATCTTTTACAGTTCTCTCTTGTAATCAATAGGAGGGTATTTCCGAAGAGGCCAGTGTGGCTCACAGATGGATCGTTTTCCAGCCATAGAAAGCTACCTTGGGGGAAGGAAACTACTTAGCCTCCTGTGTGGCGAGTACATTAGACATACATAACACAATAATTAAACTGATGAACAGTCGATAGACTCTAAAGGCCTGGGAGGGAAGAACGAAAAAGCACGTAAACTTTCTTCTCTTCCATTTTTTTTTTTAAAGAATCGCTTTTATTTTATATCACCAATGAAAAAAAACCCCATAAATTAATAATGCAACTGTATACAATTCTTAAGTCATTTATAATTGCTACTTATTTTCATAACATTCTCTGGGAGAGGTCCAGGTATATCCCACATTTCAGTTAGATCTAACCATCAAAGGGAAATAGAATATTTTTGGACAAAACTACCCAAAGTATGTCAGAAACAAAAGTAGTTCTGAGTTATCTTTATTAGCTGCTGGTATTGATGAAACTCATTTTATTTCTGAATGTATTGGATATAAAAAAAAGTCAGCATCCAGGTGTCACTCTCCCTTTTTAAAAGCATAATAAGGTCAGGAAAATCATTCCACGGCCATAAAGATATGCAATGAAGAGGACCCAAGCAGAGCCAGGGTTCTAGGCCAAAGTCCATGGATATAAATAGTTTTTTGCCTGTTACTATTCAACTGTATAATAATGGGCCACATAGGTTTTCTGGGACGCTTGTTTTGACATTTATTAAATGAGTGTTGGCAGGGAGAGTTCATCTTAATGATCTCTAACGGTGCTACTGACGTGGACAGAACACAGGGAAATACTGGATACAAGAGGGTGGCTCTCTGGCGAAGGCTTCACCCTCAAGCCCGTATATCTGCAGCCCTAAATGAAAACAGGCATTCCTGGTTTTGCACCCAAAAAGTTGCCTTTTGGCCCACCATGTTCCCTATCCTGTACCCATATAACCCTGAACCCCAAGCTCCAGAGCAGAGCAGCAAACCAGCAGACCAGCAGATGGATGGTGGAACAACGCGGCAGAGAAAGGGAGAAAAGGAGGAAGATCTCAACGCCGAGAGGAGTCTGACTGGGGGCAGTTGAAGAGGAGTTTAGCCAGTGGGCGGCCGGACTCCTGCGGAGGATCACCTTCCCACTCCATGCCCCCTTCCGGCTTCCCATCCATCCTGCTGAAAGCTACCTCCACCGCTCAATAAAACCCCGCATTCATTCTTCTAGTGTGTGATCCGAAATTTCCGGGATGCTGGACAAGAGCTTCGGGTACAGAAAGCGTCATACTGGCCCTCTGCTCTTGTAAAAAGGCAGGGGGTCCATTGAGAGGTTAGCATTCAAGCCATCTGCGGACAGCAAAGCTGAAAGAGCTTTGCTGTCTGCAACTCTCGGGTTGCAGGCACCCACCCCTAGACACTACTGCAGAGCTGGAGCCCCAAGTACTCGTCCCCGCCTCTATACCTGCCCATCTGCATGCTCCCCCTCCCAGAAGGGGTTTGAGTGGTGGAGGAGCTGAACAGGCGAGCCACACCTCTGTCACACATCTTGCAGTCCTATGAGGGGAATCAAAGAACTCTTCCTTTTCACTACAAGCTCTAAAGCTCTATGAGACAGTGGGTCTGTTATTCCATCATTCCAGTGATCCTCAGGGGGATGACCTGGGTGGTTATCATCAGCTGCTTCATAATCTTTTCCTCCTTGCTAGTTGCTGCGAACCCAAAACAACCTGTACCTATATTAAATGCAAAGAAAATCCTTGAAATCTCAAAATTTAAGAGATATAAGGGTTTTATTAAGAGATCTGAGCTGACTCCTCATTTTAGATGAGGAAGTACAAGCAAAGAAAAGTTACATGAACTGCCCAGGTCATACATTTGCCATGGAAAGAACCGAAGTCCAGGTCTCCTGTTTTCTTGTTCCGTGCCTGAACTTCCCACACATTAGCCGTGTGTGCACCATGCTCACAATTTCTGATGTATTTTCTCACTGCCTTTACTATTATTTGTGAATATTTTCTTTGAAATTTATTAATGTTTTTACTGAGCACATTTATTATAAGAGGACGCTGTACATCACACAGTAAATGGAAACCAGTATCAGCTGTCATCAATAGGTAACCGTAATGTAAAATGAACATAAAACTATGTTTCATCATTTACTTAGATTCTTTTGCTTGCCAGAGGCCTGGGGCCCAAGGCGGCTGTATATGTTAGAAATGAAGATTAGCAAATGTTACGAGTTTTCCCTGGCACTAGCAAAAAATTGAGATCACTGCTTTAATTTAACGAGGACTGAAAAAACCAGAAAAGAATCGACTTTTAGGCTAGGTAAAGGTATGATTTCAATATTTCTTTACCCCTCAATACCATAACTTCTAACTTCATCCCCACATGAAAAACCAAATTACTGGTCCTGTTTCCCATGTCCCTGCTTTTCAGTCCTCTGCTTCCCATCTGTAGGAATGCTTCATCTGCACTAACATTAGGTTGGGTAAGCAGGGCCCTCCCCTCCGGTTAATGTTCTGCATTATACAGCATGAGCTTCCTGGAGATGGTGCCATGATCCATAGGTACCGTGGTGGGATTTTCAAAGACCTTGACATCATCTGAAAAGTTATTGTTTGATTCCATTAGGGCCATCCCTGATCTCGTTTCTCCAGAATGAAGCCTGACAACTCTAGTTTAGGCAGGGCTTATATGTGATGCAACTAGGGCAGACTCAATTCATAGTCCAAATTTATCAGCACATGGAAGAAAAAAAAATAGGTTGTATAACGAAACTAGGTCAAAACCCCTGATTTCTTTCACCACTCTACTTCATTAATAACGTTTACTCATTCTTTCTTTCCAAGTTTAAATTTCTGAGTATAAGTTATAGGGCAAATCAAAGACTGAGAAATAAAGTGCATTATATGCTTCTGGAGAATTAAATTCAGATTCAAATCTTAAGGTTTCAAAATGTTAAGAAAAAGCTATTTATATATTTTTCAAAAGCTAGTTCACGGCAAACTATATTTTCAACAATTTCACGATTTAAAAATATGCTCACTTAAAAATGCAAACATTTGCCTTTAAAATCAAAATAATTCAGTGGTTATAGATGGCAAATTTAACAGACATAATGTTAAATGGACATTTTTAGGGGCTTCGTGAAGGAGGTATAAGTTACTAATTACACAGAAATGATTGTACTTTGCTCCTGAAATCCCCAATTCCAGTGAAGAAGTAGAAAAGCTACAAACACTAGAACAAAGAGAATGGGAGAGTAGACAATAGCAGATTAAGGTTGTCAAAAACACTGATTATGAAAATCAGATGAATTATTAAAAGCTAAAGTTTTAGATTATAAAGCTCTTATCTAGAATTTTGTATGCAGCACAGTATCAATTGACTATACGAAGAGAATAAAGGTATTTTTTGGGATACAAGGGCACTAAAATTTTACCTGCCTTACTTATCCATTTTGAGGAAGATGATAAAGGGTATGTTTCGCCAGCTTTGGGGAGTAAAACATACAATGGGATGTGAGGAATTTCAAGAGGGAGAGTGTACAGTAAAAGTGACAGGTTAGAGGCAGGGCAGTGGGCAGAGAAATCACAGGTGGACACCTCACTTGTGCAACATTCCTGGAGCAAAACCAATCATTCTCAGCTGGGACAAAGGGCAGGGGTCTCCAGAAGGATTGCATCCAAAGAAAAACAGACAAATTACATGATGTGTGTGGTTTTTCTGGGAGGAATTTTAGAATTTTGTGGAAGCACTTAGGAATACATTAATGTTAGTATGTAGAAATCTAAGGATGAGGGGAGAGAGAGAGGCACAAAAGAGGCAAGTTGTTAACTTCAATTAAAACAAGAAGTCATACAAGAAAGTAAATAAGTTAATATGATGATTCACCTTCAAATAACACTTCTACAACCATGAGGCTGTAAACAATGCTAATTTAACCAAAAGGCATTATATTACTGTATTGGGCAGTTAGGAGAGGGGAGCATGTGGAACGGAAAAAGGGTTCATAACAGGGTGAAACTGCAATTTGCAACAGTTGAAAGTCAATCACAGATGGCTAAAAATGTTAAGAATAATAGAATAAAGACTTTACTTAGGAATACATGGGTATAAACCAGAAGAAATGGTTAGAATCAAAAGCAAGTGGGTTGCTCAGCGGTTAGTAAGGAAGTATTTGGCTTTTTAAAATGTCATGTTTTACTATTATGGTAAAAATATATTACACATTTACTTAACCTGTAAATTAAAGTAAATTCCTTTTCATTGTTAATGTTTTGCTAAATACATTCATTTTAAAATAAATTCTATAAAGACTTCAAAGCAGATTTTTATAAAATTGAATACAAAATGCAGCAAGCATATTTCATTGTCATAGAATACTCAGGTTCTTCTGAAATATCTAATCTGCTATGTGCTTTAAATGGCTGGAAGTATTTTCGAGAGTTCTGTGAAATGAAAATACTTCTGATTGTCTAGCTAAAATTCTCTGTCTACAAGATACCAAAAATGTTCACCTGCAACTTTCCTTTTCTATTCTGTATCACATAAATGCATTCAGTCTGTTTTCATTAGTGCTTTTGTCTTTGGAGTAAATCATTCTAAACTGAAAATATTAAAAGATGTGATGAACTATAGAATCTTTTTGAATTGTTCATCTTCTGTATGTTAGATTTCTAAGGGAACTCTTCCTCTCTCAATAGTAAAGCATTTGTTACCCAATATTAAAAAGCAGCACAGTCAGTATTATTTGAAATATACTAACTGAACACTAAACTGTTTAATAAGAAAGAGAATCAGGTGTGGCCTTTCAATACACTGAAATGTTTGTGCTTAAGGCACTAAAATATTTCTTATATAAAAATGTGTAAACATTTATTTCTGGGTTTACATTATACACAAGGGAGCAGAAAATATATACTAGAGAGATTTTTAAAAAGAGAAAGACATTTCTCTTCAAATACTAGATAAGGGTGATCTACAGCATGTAAGTATAACCTTAAGTATAACATGGAATAACCTTCCTGAAGATTAGAAGGTCGACAATAATACCCCCTTTCACTTGGGAGCCTATGATTTGACTCACATTCACATCATTTAGAGAAATGAACACAGACTGAGATAGCTGATGCCAGCAGAGCTACCCATGATCCGAATTTACAAAGAGTCAGGTGAAGTACACAGTTTGACAAGTTAGTTTTCTTAAAAAAAAAAGCTGACTTATATTCTACATTATTTGATTCTCTTATTTCAAGCCACTGTCAATGCTTTATCCTTACATAGTTCATTATGCTTTGCAAGAACTTTCCTATTTGTCAGATTAGTTCCACCTCACACAATCATTAGGAGGTTAAATGACAGGCATTACTATTCTCATTCCAATGACAAAAAAGGCTCAAACAAGGTAAATGACTTCTTTGCTCTTTGTTTAGCTTTAGGAAAAAAATGAAAATATGGCTCAGGACTCTTGTGTTTCCTATCTAATCTTTGCACTCTCATCCATCATTCCCAAGCTGCAAGGGATTCAGGATAATGTTAAACAATTCAAGGGACTCAGGATAATGTTAAAGTGTCCACATTCTTAACTCCAAATTCAAATCCAGCATTATCTTCAGAAGGAATCAAGAATATATCCTATACATATGTATAATTCTATTTTTCAAATGTGCATCAATGTTGCTCTGATGAATAAAATACACACTTGTGTAAAAGCTTTCTATTGCATTCACAATTGACTTTTATCTTTATGTATCCTCAAATCAATGGATATTAGAAGTACAACTACTTAGTGAAGGTGGGAACAACTTTTTGGTACTAAAAAAAATTATCCTCTATGAGTCCAGTGGGGGGATGTGTCTCTTGGAGAGGCCCTCATTGACCAGGCAAATTAAATCAAGCACCCACTCCACCCGCCATTCCCTATCTCAGTCCCTTCTCCTCTTCGTCGCATTCACAGGCATTCTATTTATTTATTGACTTATTTGAGGATCTGCTTTCCTCCATTCCTCACCTGCCACAAGAGGCTATAGTCCGTCAGATCAGAAGCTGTCCTGCTCTTGGGCACTTCTATGTGCACCTAGGGCTGGCCTGATACCAAGGAGGAGCTTTGTGTAGCTCAGCTGACTTAATGTTAAACCCATGTTTCCATACCCAATCTTCCAGTGGGCTGATGGCTCTACCCTCTTACAGTAGATGATCACAGTGTCAGTAGAAAAACAATCATGGCAATGAAAATGGTGACTGCTAGTGATTTGGGGGTGTTTAGCATGCCATGTTAGTACCTTACTATGTAGTATATAATACTTGTACCCCAGCCTATAAAGTGGGTATTACTGCCTCTTCTTTGCAGATGACATAGTTGATTTTAAGATAAGTTAGGCACTGTTGTTTTGGACTGATGGACCTCTTAATTATACCTGCAAGTTCCTAAAACCAGCCCTAATCCACAGGGTGGTAATGTCCCTGTACTACTCTAAATGCATGATACCTCCTACTAGGTTCCAGTCTCATTAATACAAAGAAAAAAAGAAAAAAAGACCAACGGATTTCACCCAAGGGGTTACCTGCCTTCTCTTACTTATGCACATTTATTAAAGACTCCACCTCTTCTTTAGAATTCAACAGATGTTTCAGCATTAACTAAAATATCCCATTATTTTTCAGCGAGGAATAGAAGAGGGTGGAGTCAGAGATGCTCACAAAGGGAAGTTTGTGATGCTGAATCAGACTCAGAGCTGAAGTGCAGGCAAAAGGATGCTGCTACCGCCCAGAGCAGAATGAAAGAGCCACTTTGTTAGTACTGGGGGAGAGTGTAAGGGGATGCAGCGTTTAGCTAGAAGAAAGTCAAGCCTCAGGCAGAAATCAGGGCAATTATTGAACAGATCTGGGCGCATCATATTCATTCTGAACACTAGAGATGATGGCCTTCTGCTCAGAGGCAAATGACAGCATTCAAATGTGGATCCTACCCCAGTCAAGCCCCCACCCCACTAGCCCAGTATATAGAATCAAAGGGAGTTGGACGCTTAGCCTGGCTCTGCCTCAGGGTTGACAAATGTGAGATCAGCCCCTCCTCACCACCACCTGGTTCCCTCTGGACCTTCTAATGGTTTGGAGGGCAGAGGAATAATGTAATTTGTCAGGAAAGGGACAAATGCTGCAATAACAATGTCCACCTAAACTGAGCAAATGCTTGGTTTAATTGTCTCTACAAGTCAACCTAGCAGGAGTTCAGCAGGGGAAGCTGATGATCCAAAAGAAATTATTTTCTTATCTTTTATTGAAAATTTCAAAGAAAACACATGCCACAGCCCCTCGGGACAAACCAGAGAATGACCAGGACAGGGAAGATGGATGTCTTCCAATGTCTTGGCATATCTAACTTTAAGATATTGAGTATACTATCATAACTTTCTGCCTGAAATGTCTTTATTAGAGGAACAAGATTTATGTTTTTGGTCTAGGGGGCAAAAAACCCCTCAGATGTCCATAAAGGGTCCTGTGTAAGTCACTCAGCCTATCTGATTAGGGATACATAGTGCAGAATTTTAAAGAGAAAGTTATCTTCTTTTGGGTGGCCACGTTTCCCTACCTTGTAATTTACTTTATCCATTCCCTTGAGCTTTCTGGCACATTATATTACTTTTTTGGTTTCTTTTAGAAGTTCCTGCAGGAAATAGGAACTCTCTAGTTTCCTGATTTTCAAAAATGAATGTTCACATATGTTTAGCATCAGGCTGTTTTGTATCCAACCATAAATCTGCACACTACAGGAAAAGTGCATATATTTTAAATAATTCACATATTGCAATACAAACTTGCATTTCACTGGAGGAAATTAGGCAGATTAGAAATTCATAAATTGGATCGCAATCTCTTCTCTTTGTAAACTTAAAATCATACTAGTTGGCTAAGTTATATTTAGGAGAATACAGCTAACTATTAACTTCAAACTTTTCTGATGGATTTCAGCAGGGGTAACTGTGGATCTCAGACTAGTCATTATGTTCCCTCCAACTTGCCCTCTCCTGCCTGTATCCACTGCTACTGCCTTCATTAAGGACCTTCCCATTTTTTGCCTAACAACTGCCAGAGTCTCCTAACTGGCCTTCCCTGGCCTCTTGTCATCACTCCCTCCCACCACTTCTCCATAATGCTGTGGAATTTTTTTTTTTTCCTAAAACCTAATTCTAATCATGTCAATGTCTGCTTTAAATCTGACTGACCTATTTCTTTCTTTCTTTTTCTTTTCTTTTGTTTTTGAGATGGAGTCTTGCTCTGTCACCCAGGCTGGAGTGCAGTGGTGTGATCTCAGTTCACTGCAAGCTCCACCTCCCGGGTTCACGCCATTCTCCTGCCTGAGCCTCCCCAGTAGCTGGGACCACAGGTGCCCACCACCACGCCAGGCTAAATTTTTGTATTTTTAGTAGAGACGGGTTTTCACTGTGTTAGCCAGGATGGTCTCGATCTCCTGACCTCGTGATCTGCCCGTCTTGGCCTTCCAAAGTGCTGGGATTACAGGCGTGAGCCACTGCACCTGGCGCTAATCTGACCTAGTTCTTTACAAAGTAAATGCCCACTTCCTGGTTGGCATAGCGCCCTGCGTGAGCTTCTTCATCTCATCTCTGGTCATTACTCCTCTCTTCCCCAACATTCACATTCAAGTCATGACAACTGACTTGTAATTCTTCAGAGTGTGCTGCTTTGAGCCTTTTTGTGTTCACACCTGTTTCTCTATCTTCTCCAAACTACCCTTCTCAATCCTCTCCACCACATTAATATCTCTCCACACAAAATTCCAATCTGATATGAATATTATATTTTCCATGAAGAATGTGCCACCTGAACACCTTCTGTGTGGCACAGCTGTGCCAGAGGAGGTTTCCACAGACCCTGCTTTTCTTTTCTCACACTTGATGGCAATCTTATGTTAGCTCCCCTCCAACTCTAGACTGGAAGCTCCTTGAAGGAACTGACTGTTATCTTGTGGTTGTTTTTCAAGTATTGAGAGCTGTGCCTGACACAAAATCATGGAAACTTTATCAAGTGTCCATGTTTCTGGATAAATGTTTGTTGGATAAATAAATATATTAAGAATACACTGACTTAGAAGTCACCATATTTGGTATGATATGAGAAACAGTGGGAAGTCAATCGTCTCCTCCACAAAAAAATTACTGATGCCTGAAAATCTACCATTTATGATTTATTTCATACATGATTTATTGCCTTATTAATATAAAACTATTAATATGTAAATATTATTTTGAGAGTTAACACAATGAGTCACCAACTGACCCTGAAGTAGTTTTTGGGTTCCCACTGTCAACAAAAAGAATGGGAGAGCATAGATTGCAAAAAATAGGGAGTAAAAGAAAGGCCAGGTAGCAAAAGGGTGAGGCTGGCATGGACAGGAAACAGTAGAGAAGGATTAAAGCAACTTTATCAGCTTCTTAATTTTCCCTGGCACCAGCACTTACTTTCCATCTACATACCCAGGATTCTCTCTTAACTTCCTTCACTTCTGGGATTTGAACAAAAGTGAACAGGGAAATTGTTTATTTCACAGATATAACACATCTTTTGAGGAGCAAAGAATGAATCCCATGTGACCCTCTGATAAACCCACTTTCCCTCTTTACCACAGTTAGTTCCCCGAATTCATATGCCAAAGCCCTTGCCACACTCCAACTTCCTGATTTACAGCTTTCCTTGATTTGTTGGAGTTATGATTTGCTTTCATAATCCTGAGGCAAACCCTGGTCAGTTTTCTGCATTGGCCTCTCCTCCTCTGATTCCAGTATCTCTCATAGCACCGCAAATGCAATGCAAGCAGGATTTTCCTAGCTCTCTGGAGACGCCCACAAGAGCATTGACCTATATTTCCCTGCTGCCTCCTCTGCCTTGCTTTCTCAGGGCCCACCCATGGTGGGGCCTGGCTGCCAGCAATCTCCTACAGAAGGCCAAACTAACTTTCAGAATTGCCATTCATCAAGCTCATCATCCAGGCATCATCTAACATCTAATTATTCTGATTATGCCACATTTGTGTGGAGGGTCTTATTACCTTTACACTTTATTGAATATAATACGATTCAGAATAATCAACTGAATTCATCTTCCCAGTGGTGGAAATTAAGGTTTCAAAGCTACACAGATTGGGGAAAGTGTTTTCTAGGACTGTGTTCTACCCCATTTTTGTTCCTTTAAAAATAATAACACTTTTTCATTAAAAACATGTTTCTCTCAACTAGTTGAAAACATTTCCACATAGCCTATTTGCAAGTCCCTGCAACAGCCAAGAAAGCAGAAGAACATAAATATTCTGTAGCAGTTACCTGGGTCATTAGTTTACACAGCTCCCTACTGCACACCCTGTAAATGCACAGGTGTTAAATTAGCTACAGAACAGCTCCCTGGTTGTCCTTTTCCATACAAGAGACAGCCTGCAAATGGGAAGGATGTGTCTTTACCGTCAAAGAAAAGCTGTTCCCCAATTTGCACTCAGATCCCAATGCAGAGTCAAATTTGTCTGTATCTTATCAAATAGTGGAGGCACATGAGCAACTACCAATTTCTCTTTGATTAGATCTATGTGTTACCCCCAAAGATCACACCAGGTTAATTTATTCAGTAGCTCAAATGGTTGGTAAGGAAATCTGAAATTAAGGAGAAGTTCTTTCATCAGATATTTATAATCCCCTTAAATTTCCTGTTCCAGTTTCTGCCCTCTTTCATTTCCCTTCCCCTGGCCCCCCAACAAAAAAAAACATAGGTCTAGTAGAGAGAGAAAGTTACCAAAAAAGAGCAGATAAGATAAAAGAAGATGGAGGGTCATACTGACAAAGAAACTAAGCAAGTGTCCAAGGGTCTACACGGCTTACAAAGGCTGCTCTATGCTGCCAACACCTCCCGGGTGGCTTGCTAGAGTCCCCAGACACCGGCGGAGTAAGCCACTCGGTTGGCTTTCCTGTGAAGCCTGTCAGCGGAGATTTAAATTCTGTTAGGCAATGGGAGGTCTTACCTGAATTTACCGGCAGATGATGGCAAAAGCAGAGTATAAAGGAAATACCTAGCAACGAAGGTCCTTAGACCAAGCTGTTTTTGTATTTAACATGAACACAGAGCTTATTGCTGTATGGCCACAGGGTTGTGGACACTTCGTGATGTCAGCTTTCTCTAACCCTTAGTCCACATTCTATTCTAATAAAATATACAAGTACATTTAAAGTAAATTCCCCTCTATATGAGAATATTAATGCCTATAACCTTATCCACATGATGTTAATGAGAGGCAGAAACCCATAACCTACTATTTTGAGGTAATTTATTCAGGTTCAGGAAAATGCCTTTGAACTTAAACACATTTTCTTCAAGGAGGTTATACAGTGCAGTGAAGAAGAGAAAATGATCTGGATAATTATGCTGAAAAAATGAAGAAAAGAATTTTGGAGATTATCGTGACCTTTCTTTTACAAGTGGGAAATAAGATAAAATCCAAATCTTCAGTACAATAATATTTACTCATCATATTAAATTCATATAACTGTAAGCCTCTCCCTTGATTATAAATCCATTTGAGCCTGAGCCATCACAGCCAAGGATTTCTTTCCTTTCTTGTCTTCTGGATACTTTAGCCAGAGCTGTCACAGACTCCTTTAACTCTTAAAGGGATCATCAGAAGCATGCATGTAAAAGAACCAAGTAAATAATTTTATAAAATTCTAGACATGTAGAAGTTTCATTTGCCATTAATATTTGTCTCAACATAGTCTACATTTGTTGGCACTCTACTACTTTCTTCTTTTAGTAACAGCTTTCTACTTCAAAGTTCCCAGCTACAAGAGGGCAGTGATCCTCAAGTAGCTCAGCAAAAGATATGATTAAAATTGTTAAAAAACAAAACAAAACAAAAACAAAAACAAAAACAAAAAACCACTACAGCTTCCTATCCCTAACGTGGCTTTCTGAAACCAAATCTCAGAGGAGGGATCAGATGATTCATAGCAAACACTTGGAGTTTTCCTTAAGAAAACCAACCAAAGAAGCAAACAAAAAAAGCAAGTAGATGAAAAATAAAATGAATATGCTCGACTAATCACTTACTGATTGAGTTGATATTTACTGAGGGTCGTGTATGCGCCACTTTTCTTGTCTCTGGGCACTATTTACACACTATTCATAAGGTCAACTGTCTGGTTTCAGTAAGTTTGACAACTCATTTTTATGAAGTTTGATTTTTAAAACAGAGTTATTATATGCACCAGAACTCATTTCCAAAACAACTTGATGGTTAGCAACCTTCACAAGTTGCTATGATTTACTTATCCGTGATGAGTAAATTAGAAAGTATGGAATAACTAGAGTAGGTTTATTGCTTAAGTTCAGAAAGTACAGGTGTTAAATGGCAACCCTAAGTGTGATCCTATCATTCTAAACAAAGATCTTCACATTGAGACCACGTTTCAAGTGCTTTGAAAGTCATCTTTTAAAATTGTTGTTTTTTTCACTCTGGCAATAACTGAAAGACAATTTTGTCTCCTTTCATTCCCCAGTCCCCAACTTCAAACTAATTAGATCATATAAAACATGATGGAAGTGGGCATGTTAAGATAAAATTAAAAAAATAAGCAAGGGAAGGTAGTCTTTGGAATACATTTATTTGTGAAAGTTCAGAGGGCAGATAAATAACTGGAGAATGGAAAGTAGATAGATTTAACTCAATGTAAGGAAAAACCTTCAAGTGCTTATTATATAGAATGAGCTGGCTTGTGAGCAGAGACCAAGGAAACATCTGTCAGTGCTACCTTAGGGACTAGACTAAGAGTTTGGAAAGAATATAGGCTAAATAAGAGTTTTTAGAGTGAGGAAGTGCTTACTTGTGTTGTGCACTGTAGCTTCCCTAAAGAACTAGAAAGTTTAGTTTAAGACAGGTTCACTCCTAAGTTTATCCTTGAACAGTATTTGCCTGTAAGAACCAAGTGGAACACTAGAGAGTATCTTGGGGACAGTGACTAGCATAAATTCTCAAAGAAAAAAGTGAGCGGAGAAGGGTGTGGGTATCATGGCACTCCTCTGCTGTCATTATAAGTGCGACATGAATTCTCTGGCTAGGGGGTAGAAAGAAAAATAATGTGTGAAAGTTAAAACAGGTACTATCTGATTCAGGATAAATGGAGACATTCGGACAATTAGGACAGTTAGATCCAGTTCACATAAATATGCTTTTATCAGCATTGCAAAAATACGCTTTCACTTTCAAAACTTCTATGGTATCATTATCAAAATGTCCACATGCCATGTCCAAATCACAGAGCAGCAGAACCAAATACTCGACATAATTAAATAGCTTGTACTTCTTGAAAAAGTAAGAATTTGGTAGCGTGTGCAATGTAAAGCTGTTTGAAAGGACCCCACACCTAGCAGAGTGCCCATCCTGTCACCAGGTAAACACTCAACAAAGATTTACTGAATGCGTATATTAGAGCTAGTGAATGCTTATGACAGCTCACTTCTGGTCCAGAAATTTAAAGAGTGGCAAGTCTGTAGTCTTATTGAATTCTTGGAATAGCCTTATGAGGTCGATTCTATGACAATTCTCTTACTGGGGAGAAAAGGGGGCGAACATGCCCAAGGTAAGTGTGAGAAACAAGATTTAAATCGAAGTTTGTTGAACGAGAACTGGGCTGAATGACCTCCATAGACTTTTCTTGCTCTTACATATATGTTTTAATACATTTCAAAATGAGTGCCATTGGGATCTCTGCAGTATGAAGACCTAGAGCTTCAATGGCACACAGGAAAATGAATTGCATATGGAAATGATTTTGCCAGGTGGAGATTCAATAAATCTTTTTACAGAAATTAGCCCTGTAAGTCCTGAATGTGCATTAAGTTTAATCATTTATTTTAAATATTTTCCACACACACAGAGCTCTTTGACCTATATTGTTATTATCATTATTAATAAACTTCTAATATTTGACATCATGCACTTGTTGCATAGTGATTTTCACATTTAGTGAGCAGGAAAAATCTTCCTGATGACCATTTTGTAATTCTCTTTCAAAATGTTTCCTTGGGATGTTGTTCAGATTGATTAAAAACCAATTTAGGGAAAAAAGGAGGCAAGCATCTTCAGTTCTCAAGCTAATTAGCAATACATAAAATCTCTATAATTGACAGAACATTTCATAGTTGTATTTCCTTATTCATAAGATGATTATGTATGAGGCAGAGCCAAGGCAGGAAGGAATGGGGGCAGGCACAAAGGGAATGAACAGGTGAGTAGCTGAATGTGTACACACAGGACTGACTAAGTGTATACTTCTGGCATCGTGCCAAGTCCAACTAAAAATGTGGTTGCTGTTGTTTATCATCACCACATTAATTCTTCCTTCTCCTTTGATGTGTTCTCAAACACAATTAAAACAACTATATATGAACACAGATAATGCAAAGCAATTAAAATTCATTTTCCTGTACTTCCTTTCCTGCACCTTTACTCCTGTTCTCTGAGTATCAGGGAGACTCTTGTCGCATTTTGTTCCAAAGAAAATGACTTACTGATATACTAAGGCAATTAATGATCTCAAGAAGTGATTAGAAACTTTATGACTCCTTCTTCCATGTGGTGTGATGGTAGGTTAGCGAATGAGCAAAAAGTCATTGGGAAACTGTTTTTAGAATGGGTTGTTTCTTCCAAACTCATCTTAGGGACAATTCTTCCACTTAGGTGAAGGAGCAGTGAGGACCTAACCCCCAAGACTTTAGACTCTTATATTTTCAGAGCCTTAGTCTTACTATAGTGAATAATTTACCTTTCAAAACAATTGTATTTTTCTTTGAAATATCAGTCTGTGATTATTGTTCTCTTTCAATACTCAATTCTAAAATTGTACAAGTTTCATTAGAAATGCCATGACAAGAGATTTTTCACTTTGATTCATTGTCAGGTTTTGTAAACCAGGAGAAGTTTTATGTTATCTTTCAAGCAATTTTTAGAGTAAATGTGGTTAGGAATTTTAAGAAACAAAATTAAGAAATAAATGATGAAAACAAAATGTATTACAAGTAATGATGCTGTGATCTAAAATGTATATTTGAATAGGGATGCCGTGCTCGGGTTGAGAAGTATAATATTTATAGTAATTTGAGGCCTACTTTTTACTATAATAACATGAATATCATTTACTGAGTAAGCACCAGCTGTCCATGCCTCTCTGACTCCTGACCATCTATTTAAAAATTAGAAAAAGAAAAACAGAAAACATGTTATCAAATACCTCTAGCCATTACCTAGAACATGTGAAGCTTTCAGTGGTAATAAAAAAAAAAAAAAGTAACTTTCTTTAGAAAGATGATAAACAATTACAGAGAAGTCTCTGTTCTTCATCACAATCAGGCTCAGCACCAATTTCTCACAGCACATGCACCGCCCAAAGTCTAGGAAGAACTCCATTCCTCTTCCTCTGTTCTGCCCTCCCCCTGCCTCTTGCCCCTGACTTCAGAATGTTTTCCTGCTGCTCACTTTCTGTGTATCTGCCTTTAGTCTGATTCTGGAAGACCCACTTCATTAGATGAGACACGATGATCTTCAATATTTAAGCATCTCTTATTTTTTCCCATAAAGAGATATTTGGAATTGAGATAATATAAACAAAAATAAAGACTTCCTTAAAGTCAATATCGGAACAGGTGAAACACTGACATCAAATTGGTGCTAAATGATGGGTGAAGATGGAGAAAGATTATCCCCAGGTGGTTCTTTTGGTGGTCTCTAAGTATACCTCCACGCTTCCTCAGTTTTATATCAGGGAAGTTAAGATGATAAGGTAACCCCATAATGTCAACATATATGGAAAAAGGTAATTCTTAATGTTTAAAATAGATAAAAACCCTTAAGAATTCTCTAATAACTGTCATAAAACCTAGCATTTTACTTCATTTGCCTTTTTGCCCATGGGTTCTTTATGATAATATGATTTACTTTCTGTTAAACCGTTTTATCTGTGAACATAAAGAAATCATAATTGATCTTCTAGCTTGACTCTCTTTTTGAACAAAGGTGGACACTGAGAAGAGGTTGTGTTCCCTCCAACTTCAGAGAGGATATGCTATGGCTCTCAGCAGTCAAATGCAGCTGGCCACCAGCAAAGGATTTCTGGTGAATGCTATTATGCCTAGTCAATTAAAGTAAGCAGATATTTATTGAGTGCTACTGCACATAAAACAGAAATGTTGCAGAAATATAGTAATGCAGTCACCACCCCACTATCCCCAAACCCTCAAACTTTTCTTTTATCAGAGCTCTGGGCCCAAGGAATCCATTTATAGACTGATGCTTTTCTGGTCCATGTTGAACATTTATAAAATAGCAACTACCCTTAAACCTATACTGGATATACTAGATAATATTCAATACCCCAGACAAAGGATCATTGCTCTCTAGAACTTAACTTCTAAAATGTAAGCTTGGAATAGCTCAGATGTTCTCAAAGAAATAGACAGGATGGATATTTTTTACAACAGCTTTTTTATGTTTAAAAATGTCTTGCAACACCATATTTCCACAATTTTGATGGTCTGTCTTTTTACAAAGAAATGACGTTATCAGCACTTCCTCTTGAGACGTCTTAAGTATAAATACCTATAATCAGATATGAAAACAAAGCATCCATAGCAACTAGTATGTGTTAATTTATTCTACACTTACTGTGTGTTTGAAAAACGATGGATCAGATTAAATAATGTTTTATTGGAAAATATTATCAATCTATTCCCTCCAAAATATGATGAAAACTCATTGAACAAGTACCAAGACAGCAACTTTAGGTTCTAATTCTTGTTATTTTTTGTTGTTACATTCATGTCTAATGTAAAATCCAGGAAGGTTTAGTCTACTATGTAGGCAATTTCACTGAGAATGCTAGACATATTTGTGTCAATGAGGATACAAAATAAAATAATCAATATTTTCATAAGCCTAGAGATTTAACAAATCTAATTTGTTCTAGTTATTAGCCCTTACACACTTTTATTTTTAAAAGGGAATTGATAAATATGTCCCAATAAAACCTTATGCAACTACATTTTATTGATGCATATGCTAAAATATATAAAATATTTTTAGAGTTCTAAATTAGCCTAAACTCATTTGTCCATTTTTTTCCTTCTTTTAAATGAAATTGCCTTTTAGATTTTACAACAATGAGCTATAAGAGTAAACAATTCCAACAAAAAGATAGAAGACATTATCTTATCTTTCACAAGGGGCATCTGGGACTGAATACACTATCATTGTGGGTGACATGGAAAAGATACATGAGACTCAAGGAAGGACTAGAAAAGGGAAATATAAATAATCCAGGTTACATTTTAAAAGAGGCATAACTTTATAATGAAAAATTTTCCAGTAAATAAGGACAAAAGCTGCTTTGATCAAATTCTATAAAACCACAGGATTAGCACTTAAGATTACGAAGCCTAAAACCAAGGTCTTCCTAGCATTTAATTCCAGATCTGTTACCTATTATAATTTAGAATTTGGGACCTGTTCTTTGATAATCCTATCTTCAATCTCTAGAATGTTCTTGTTCAGTTTTTTCACTCCATCTGAGCAAACAGGACCAAGACTTCTCCCTTTCTCAATTGTTAGACATGTATTTTCAATCTAAAATCCCTTCTCCAGTCATTTCTATCCAAACAAATTACTCTGGATCCTAAAAATTTTACATCAGAATCACTTTCCTGTGATCTTTTTGGAACAGATTTTCATGACTCTAGTTTCTCTAAAAGTTTCTTTACTATAGAATAGCTGTAGTATAACTGTAGTTTAATCTTCATAAAGGTTGGCCATGAAGACAGACAGTATAAGAGAGAAGAGGGGAGACCCCAAGAAGCCCATTGTTCTCTGGTCTACATTGCCACCCTTCATTTCTAGGATACATCTATTTTTCAACAAAGTTGGAAAAGTAAAAAAAATTATATCCAACATATTTATCGAACATCTATTTGAATGCTTGTTGTTCTTTCAGGTACTACAGTAGACTTTTTTTTCAAAGATTTCTTTTGGTTTCTGCTCTTAAGGAAATATCTTTTATTTGATATTTGATTCAAAACAAGAATCAGAATGTTAAAACCAAGATTGCTTCATATTCCTACTATACACTGTCTTTTATACACACACACACACACAGAGAGACACACAGCTAATTGTTAACACAATAGTTCTCATCAGATTATGAAATATAATCATGTTTGGCAAACACATGTTTATGAATAATTTACTATAACTATTTCAGGCCCTTAAAGTAACACTATTCTTACTGTGTTTTTGAGAGCACTCAGTCTGCTAATTATGTTGCATGGAAAAGTCCCCATCATATCTCCTATTATGGATTTTATGGTTCATTTACTGAAATATTTTTTCCTCTTTATTATCTAAGACTTGGCTGCTTTTCTTTCTCTAATACTTTACTACTAAGACAGGAAATCAAGTTGATAATGTCCTATGGATCATAACAACTTCATTTATCTCCACTAGTAAAAGATCTGTGGTAACAGCAAGGGCCAACAGAGCACAACATGTCAGATGTGCTGACTGGTCCCAAGACAGCAGGCAACATGAAACAAAAAAGAGAAGTTCAAGACCTCACTGACGACAACAAGCTGCAGCAACAGCTTCCCAGCTGAGTGACACCAAGCCCATAATGGAAACGTTACTCGTTTAGGTAGGCACACATGAAATATTAATTTCCTGGATTGTCTGCATTTGCATAGTAATATTACGTTCATCTTCTTGGCATGTTATGGTCTCAATTAGCAATTCTATTGTCATACCTGAGATTTGGGGAACGAAGGCAAAGAGAAGGCTGTAGAAAATTTCCCTCTGGAAACAGCAACACGAATGGAGCTTATCACTCCCATCATTAATTTAATCAAAAACCTTAAGGCAGAGGGCTAGAGCAATCTGTTAAGAAAACATTTTCTAAAATGAGAATGCTTCCCATTTCAATTAGGGTCTTGCTCTTTTTTTCTCTTTGAGACATATTTTTTTCCCTCTATGCTCTCTTCCCCACTTCCCATACCCGTCACTGATTACATCTGCAACCGGGGGCTGTATTTTTTTTTTTCCGAGAGAATGTCTTCTTGCAAACTGACAATTTTGCAACAACATCCGTCGCCTCAACCTTCTTAACTGACTTGTTTTTTAAGACATCTCAATTAGTTCAGACCCACTGTGCAAAGATAAAGTCCTTGTATCTCAGTGAGAGAATGCTCTAGAGAGAATAGAGTTTGCTTTACGGTGTGCATGTTAATATGCTATTCTCTTTAATTAGTTTGGCAAATATGGCTGCCAGTGGATAATTCTGCTGTGTTTGCACACACATGTGTGGTTATATGTGTTTCCTCTTCCAGATGCAGAAAAAAACCAAACAAACCAAAACATGAGTACTATGAGGAAGGTTGCTGGGAATAGGCATAGCACATATAATACAAAAATATTAACAGCAGTTCACAATTTCAGAATTTTAAATTTGTTGATTTTTGAAAGCTCAGGAACAGCATTATTATTAAATATACATAAGTGGTGGTGGTCTCTGCTCAACAATGAGATGTTTTCCCACGACCCCAGGGAATACCTTTGTTAATGCAGACAAACCCCTTGACAAGTCCCATTGCAACCATGACACTTGCTATATGAAAGGACTGTATCTTTTGCTAGAGAGAATTTCCTGAGCCTAAAAATCATGTGAGTAGACTGATAGGAATTTCTCTCTGGGAGTTGGAGGACACAAAACTGTATTTTGGACCTCTGTGGCATTAAAGACAACAGTGCTCTGGCCATGCTGCCCAGAAAGCACAGGGACTATCCACCTGTGTTCGCTGGCAGCTGAGCCCACTGGCTGTTTCTGTATGGCAGGAGAAAGTAAGTTGCCTGCTCTCAGCTCACCTTTCTCAATGCAGTTATACTTTAAAAATGTAAGTAACACCATGGAATTACGGGTCTCGGAATTGCATGTGAGGGATTCTATCCGAGGATCACTACAAGATCTGAAAAAACTGTCACAATAAAATACATTCAAAAAGATAGAAAAAAGTTCTCATGGTATTCTTTACCATTCAAATAGATACGTTTTGAGATTTTTGTCTTTCAGTATTTAAAATCCATTTGGATACTGGCGAGATAAATCACAAACAAAAGACATTTAAAGAAGATTTAGGAGAAATGTCTTTAAAAATGAAGCGTAGATTTCCAGAGGCATAAGTCATCTAAGCCTTTTTCTGTAAAAAGTGCAGACTCTATCTGTGCCCATTCCTGCACACGAGAGAGAAGTTCGTGTACATGTGAGCATTTGTATTGGTGTGATTAAGAGCCAGGCTATAGTAACACCAGGGTAAACATTCTCAAACACCTCTTTAATCTTCTAAAGTTAAGGATACAAACAAAAGGGAAACAAACATTTTAGTATAGTGATTATTGTTTCTAAAATGAATAGAAATATGCTTATGGCCCAATCTAGATGGTCTTAAGGTGGAAAACTATAACAAAATTGATCAGTTTCCACAAACTAAATATTATTAAACACTAAATAGAAAGGTCAGCATCAATTCACATGTAAAAATATGTCACCTTTTAAATGGGGGAAATTATAAAGGGTTCTATTTTTTCAGATTCATGGAAATTTTAGTAAATCATGTTGAAGGATGAAGACCCTGATGAGTGACTTCTAAAGGTACTAAGATAACATGAAAATAAATAAATAAACCGGAATAACCTTTGACATCCCTCCCTACCCCCACGCCTCATTCCAAGTGTGTGTGTGTACACACATGGAAACCAAAATTGAAATACGAAAATTACCATATATACATGTCTGTGTATATAGACACAGTGTATGAAGAGTAGGAAATACTGATTTTTCACATATTTCGGGTACTGGGCTGATTGCTTCATATATATTAAAGTGCTCAATCCTCTCAGCAGCATTGTAAGTATGGTAAGTTTTTGTTTGTTTGTTTGTTTGTTTGTTTGTTTGTTTGAGACGGAGTCTTGCTCTGTCTCCCAGGCTGGAGAGCAGTGGGGCAATCTCGGCTCACTGCAAGCTCCGCCTCCCGGGTTCATGCCATTCTCCTGCCTAAGCCTCCCGAGTAGCTGGGACTACAGGTGCCCACCACCACGCCTGGCTAAATTTTTGTATTTTTAGTAGAGACGGGGTTTCACGTGTTAGCCAGGATGGTCTTGATCTGACCTCGTGATCCGCCCTCCTCGGCCTCTCAAAGTGCTGGGATTACAGGCGTGAGCCCCCGCACCTGGCCCAGATATTTTATAGATGAGGAAACTGAGGCACAGGGAAGTCTAGAAACAGGAGGTGCTCCTAACTGAAACTCAAACCCAGACACTTTTACCCACCAAACTATTCTGTCTCTACCAGAAGGGAAAGGACCGGACTAGTCTTCAGGAAATTTGAGTCGGCTGTGTTCTTGATCATTTTAATAAGTCTCTGGACTTACACATTTTTGTCATTTTAAAAATGTCTAAAGTTGAAATTGTGCATTTTAATGTCACTTGTCACTTTTCCACTCCAATCTGCAAAATGTTTCAAATTGTAAATTGCCTTTCCCCTCTAGAAGGCCAGTGTTGAAAAGGCATTTGAGATCACCAAATACAGGATCCCTTCCTACCATAGGAAATCTGTTCTGTATTATCTCAGATTTACAGTGATTTTCTACACAAATTCTTCCAATGAAGGAGACAGCCCATAGGCCACAAGCCATTGTTAAAAGTATAATTGTTAGAAATAACTTATTTTTGTTAACTTTATTTACTCAGAAAGTCTAAATAATTGACTCACTTGTTTTTTTATATTCGTTACTTTATATGCCTTTCTGAAAACATAAAGCATATAATTTGAATACCCAAAGAAATTGATGAAAAATGATTTCTTAGCAAACACATATATTTCAACTTTAAAAATAAAAGTTTGATCTAGAGATCTTTTAGTCAACATTATATTGTGCACATTTATTCATACCATTAAGTATTGTTAAGTGTAATTTTAATAATTTCTTCAGCTTCATGTTTTAAATTTTTATAACTTCAAAGAATTTTTTAATAATTCAGATATTCCTAATCATAACTACCAGTACTTCCTTTTATATATTTTTCATTCAGTATCATCCATACCACCTCCAAAAGAAGTTAGAAATAGGCATACATGATTTTTTTGCACTTTTCTTTATTGTATTTGCAGATATTGCATTTCTTACAAATTGAAGGTTCCTGGCAACCCTGTGTCAGACAAGTTTATCTGCACCATTTTTCCAAAAGCATATGCTCACTTCATATCTCTATGTCACATTTTGCTAATTCTTGCCATATTTCAAAGTTTTTCATTATAATTAAATCTGCCATGGTGATCTTTGATCGGTGATCTTTGAGGTTGCTATTGTAATTGTTTTGATGTGCCATGAACCACACTCACATAAGACAGTAAAATCAATCAACCAATGTCATATGTTTTCTGATTGCTCCAGCAATGAGCCGTTCTCTCATCTCTCTTTCTCTCATCAGGCCTTCCAATTCCCTAAGACACAACAATTTTGAAATTAAGCCAATTAATAATCCTCTAATGATCTCTAAGTGTTCAAGTGAAAGGAAGATTTACACATCTGTCACTTGAAATCAAAAGCTAGAAATAATTAAGCTAGGTGAGAAAGGCATGCCAAATTCAAGAGAGGCTGAAAGCTAGGCCTCTGGTGCCAAACAGTTAACTGAGTTGTGAATGCAAAAAACTTCGTGAAGCAAATTAAAAGCGCTACTCCAGTGAACACATGAATGAAAAGAAAGTAAAACAGCCTCATTGTTGATACAGAGAAAGTTTTAGTGGACTGGATAGAAGATCAAACCAGTCACAACATTCTCTTAAGCAAAAGCCTAATCCAAAATAAGACCCTAACTCTCTCCGATTATTGGAATGCTGAGAGAAGTGAGGAAGGTAAGAAGTTAGAAACTAGCAGAGATTCGTTCATGAGGTTCACGGAAAGAAGTCATCTCCATAACTTAAAAGTGCAAGGTGAAACAGCAAGCGCTGATGTAGAAACTATAGCAAGTTATCTAGAAGATCTAGCTAAGATTATTGATGAAGGTAGCAACACTAAACAACAGATTTTTAATGTAGACAAAATAGCCATATATTGGAAGAAGATGCCATGTAGGACCTTCATAGCTAGAGAGGAGAAGTGATCCTCATGAATGACTTTGAGGGGGTTCAAGAGTTCAGTGGAGGAAGTAATTGCAGATGTGGTAGAACTAGGAAGAGAATTAGAATTAAAAGTGGAACATGAAGATGTGACTGAATTGCTGCAATCTCATGGTCAAACTTGAATGGATGAGGAGTTGCTTCTTACAGATGAGCAAGGAAAGTAGTTTCTTGAGATGGAATGTATTCCTGGTCAAGATGCTGTGAATATTATTGAAATGACAACAAAGGATTTAGAATATGACATAAACTTAGTTGATAAAGCAATAGCAGAGTTTGAGAGGATTGACTCCAATTTTTAAAGAAGTTCTACTATGGTTTGTAAAATGCTAGGAAACTGCATTGTATGCTATAGAGATATCGCCCATGAAAAGAAGAGTCAGTTGTGGCAAACGTCACTGTTCTCTTATTTTTAAGAAATCACCACAGTCAACCCAGTCTTCAACAACTTCCACCCTGATTGGTCAGCAGCCATCAACGTCAAGGCAAGACCCTCAACCAGCAAAAAGATGAGAACTTGCTAAAGTCCCAGATGATCATTAGCATTTTCCTAGTGATAAAGGTTTTTTTTTTTTTAATTAAGGTATGTACATTGTTTTTCAGATAGAATGTTATTGCACACGTAATAGACTCAGGAGAGTGTAAACATTACTTTGATATGCACTGGGAAACCAAAAAATTCATATGACTCACTTGATTGTAATATCTGCTTTATTGTGGTGGTCTAGAGCCAAACCCACAATATCTTTGAGGTATGTTTGTATTTGCTTCTATTTTCTTCTGCAGTTTTTATGGTTTCCTTATATTTTCCCACATCTGTCTCTTTAATCCATCTGTTATTTATTCTTATATGTGGTTTCAAGAACTATAAATTTTCTGAAAAATCACAAATGATATTTTTCTATATAATAGGCCTTCAGCTATTTGAAGTTTGTTATCATGACTACCATTTATCTTCCATCCAAATCACTAGATTTTCTTCTCTGTGTTAACTATGATCAATTCCTTTAAAGGGCTTAGGGTGTTTTTTTTGTTTTTTTTTTTTTTCAGAGTTTTCGGTCTCCTTTGTATATTCTCAAACTTGCCAGTTTTATCCAGGAGTGTGATGTTCATAACTGGACACAATTTTTAAAATGTGCAATCAGTGTCCATGCATCCTAGGGCAGAAAATTGTAATTCTATACATGCAACTATTATGAGATTAAATTGGGTTGCTGGCCACCACATCGTAACCTTGGCACATATTCAACTTGTACTTAACTAAAATCTCCCAGATCTTTTTCACATGAACTGCTACTGTCAAGCCCTATTTTCTGAAAATGTTGCCAATTAATCTGCAAGCCTTTCATCTATATAGCAGTATATATGCATTTGATACACATTTTGCCTTCAAATGGTGATTGCATTTCTTATTTAAATAAGATTATGCAATTATCCAGAAACATAGAAGGGGGCTCAATGAATGCCTTTGATAGGAGTGATAATGTGGGGTGTACAGATGTTGGAGTCCCTATTCAGTAATCTTTTCCCATAAACAGTTAGCTTCACTGCTGCACAGGACATGTGATGGCCATATAGTGAGCAATGCCTTCATTTAAAACACATACCTATGGAATGATAATAGGGATTTCACAGAATCCCTTTAAGAATACTAAGAAACAAACTTAAAACTCCCCAGAATAAAGAAGGAGTTTCAGGCACCAAAAGAACTGAGGAGACTACTTTTTTGCAAAGTCCTTTGTGATCTTCTTAAGCCCATCTATTCAGAGTAAAGGTCAAGTGGGCAAACCCAGCAATTCTATTTTCCCACAAAGCTGCTACAGTTTTCTATCTCCTGACAGCCCCGTCACTAGGAGTCTATTATCTATCATTCTGTTTCCAGCACCACCCAGATCCTTAACTGGAAACCCACTAAACAGCTCCTTTCTTTCATGGGCTGACTTTCAGCTTCTTGTAAGGCTTCATGTTATACATCTAAAAGCTTTCTGCTCTTGCTCTGTTTGTTTAAGGAGGGCAATTTGAGAAAGCAGAACCCACCCTAAACAAGCTTTTCACTACTCAGTAGGCCAAATGCAGGCAAATTTGCTAATCAAGGCCTCTTCTAGTTCATTAGGTAGCACTTTAAAACTAGCATTTAGATGACATGTCTGAAACTGTCTTTAAAAACGATCTTAAGGATTTGATTTTTACTTGCTGGAGCATTTTAGATCTTCCCTTTAAATAATACTTAGTGATTCTTAAAAAAAAAAAACCCAACAAACTGGAATTTTACCATCCAATCATACAGACCACAGATTGTGTCTGTACTATATTAAGTACACTTTTTCTTGCCTCAATAGCTGTTTACAGTGGTAGCTGTTTTCTTGCTCAGATCTTGATCCAGATCAAGAAATTAACTATAAGAAAATAAAATCTAGTTGTTTTAAGTTGACAGCAATTTGGCAATAAAAAAATCAAATCCTCCCACTTTCAAAGTTAAATGGAGAAAAAAAAGAAGAAAAAAAATTTCTTCCTGGCAGGCTGTAAGCTTTCCATTTTGAGGTGTTTGTATACTGACACGAATCAGATCGGGGCCAAAGAAGCCTCATTCACAACAGTGGAGTCAACACATCAAATTTAAGCTCAAGTTAGCAATTTTCTTACATTTCTAACATATATTCTTGCCATTTCTTGACTGGCAGTTATTGACACATAAGCACACATTGAAATACACACATATCCTTAACCAGGAAGAGAAAACAAGTAGGGATAGCATTGAAAAACTCAGAGCAAATGAGCTATCAAGACTTGTAAAGACATGGAGGAAACTTACATGCATATTACTAAGTGAAAGAAGCTAATCTGAAAAGGCTACATACTGTATGATTCCAATTATATGTCATTCTAGCAAAGGCCAAACTATGGAGACAGTAAAAAGATTAGTGGTTGCTGGGGGTTAGTGGGGAGGGAGAGATGAACTGGTGCAAGACAGAGGATTTTTAGGGGAAGGAAAATACTCTGTATGATACTATAATTGATGGATACATGTCATTATACATTGGCCAAAACCCACAGAATGTACACCACCAAGAGTGAACCCTAACGTAAACTGTGGACTCTGGTCGATAATGATGTGTCAATGTAGGTTCATCGACTGTAAGAAATGTACCACTCTGGTACAGGATGTTAATAATTGGGGAGGCTATGCATATGTGGGAGGGAGGCTATGCATATGTGGGAGGGAGGCTATGCATATGTGGGAGGGAGTGCCATCTGTGGGATAGCTCTGTACCTCTCTCTCAAATTTGCTGTGAACTTCAAAACGTCTTTAAAATAATTTTCAGTCTGAAGTCTAACATGTATTTGAACATTAATTTGTGTTATAGGATGAGGATGATTATTTATTTAAATGTCATGATTAGATGCACCCAAAATAAATGATAAAAATGCCTGGTTTACCTTCAATTACCTATTAGAAAAGAAATGCACTTAAAAATACAACAGAAAACACAAATGGTGGAATCTTAGACCATTTGTTTTCCTTTTAATCTTTGTCACATGACATTGTCTTACCATAGTCCTAGTGTTCTTTTCTAATATTTATGGTTCAAAGTCAATGAAATAAGCTGTCTGAATATTAAGTACAAATTATCTTCAAATAAAATATATCCACAAAGCCATTCCTCTTGCATGTTACTTCATGACCTGTTTTTTTCTGTAGAGTCTCACCCTTGGAAGGTGCAGTGGAAATGAAAATTACATTGAAAGCAGTTTTCTTTTTTTGATGATGACAGACCCCAGACTATATGCAGCCTAAGAACATGAAAGAACCCATGAATGGTGGCAAGGTCCACAGCTTACAGAAGTCCTGGTGGTGTTTGGCAGGATGTTTTCCTAAATCTTGCACATGGCTCCGAGGACTTCACAGTCTGATCTCCACTCACTTCTTCAAGCTCATCTTTACATCCCACCTCCTTAGCCACTCACACATCATTCTTCATCCAGATTGATACACTTGCGGATCCTAAAGTACCATTTTCTCTCTAGCCCCTATATCTTTTTACTCAAATAAACTTGAGTTTAAAATGTTTTCATCCTCTCACAGCCCATGCACTGCCAACTGCCTTTAGGTAACCCCCACGCAACCTTCAGCTCTCAGTTCAAATCTCAGTGCTACCACCTTTTAATTTAGGTTCCCTTCCTGTGCAGTTTCCTCGCACCCCTTACACTCATCCCCATATCACTCTACAGTGATGGTAGAAAGTACAGTTTTCAAAAATGTGTCCAAGTACCACAGGCATCAGAATCATCTCAAAAGCTTGTTAAAACTCAGATTTCTAGGTTTCATCTTGGTCTTACTGAATTGAAATCTCTGGTAATGGGGCTGAGAAATCTGTACTTCAAATAATTTTCCAAGCTAATACCTATGTGTCCTAACTTCAGAAAAACTAGAGCATGAAATATATTCTTTGGAAGGATAAGAACACAGATTGAGGCTACTTTTCCTTTCTTAAAATATCAACGAAATAAGGGGTAAAGACTAAAAACAAAAGAGATATTTTAAAAGTGGACTATAGCCTTTACATGGAGGCAGAACCATTGCCATGTCTGAAAGTCACAATTCTCTAGGTGGTTTTCCTTTTCTAGTCTTAAAAATGAAATCATGCCCTACACATGTCATTCCATTCCTCCCTACAAGAAATAGAGTAATGGCTCTGCTAAAAAAGACCAGCGTTAAAGTGTGTGTGTGTATTCAAGAGAAGTACTTTTAGAAGAGACATTTTAATTAACCCCAATTTAATAGACAATGCTGAAACACAGGGGACTTAAGACATTCCTGACCTATAGCTTTTCAGTGATAATGATGATGATAAATGAGGCTACATCCTCCAGTCTAGAAATACTTGCCACAGGCATGATTTCTGAACAAATTGCCTCCCTCATTTGTCACTGCCCCATATCAAGTAATAATGATCTCAAGCACAAGAACAGAAAGCCTAGGGAACCAAATGTAAGAAATAAATGAATAGAAGTGAGGTTATGCCGCTTTGGAGACATTTTTTAAAAAGTTAAATTCCAATGAAGATAGTTTAGGAATTGGAATGATCCTCAAGGTTGGTTCTCCAATCAGTATTTGTGTTTCCTGAACAATCTTGGTGTTGATTCTTAGATTTTAATTAGCAATGGTGCTACCATAAAAGGATCCTCAGCAATTTCTCACAGACTCCGGGCCATTTGCTCTCATTATAAAAGTCCACTTTCATCATTCCTGCAGTATCATTGATCTTAGCACAGTTGCTAAGGCCAACACTCATGTAATTATTTTTGATGTAACATGAAGAATAAAAATAAGTTCCTCTGTAAAAATCTAAGACATATTTTATTTTTTAAATGTCTGATGGCCTGTCAGAAAGAGGGATAACCATATAGTTTTCTAAATGCTAAACTATTTCTTTATGTGAGCCAAAAACATTGATTTTGGCATTTTGCCTACACCAAGAAAACCAGTGCTTTGAAGGCAATGAGCAACTGACAATTTACACAGAGCCTGTTATAATCTCTCACCCCCTACCTTCCTGGAAAAGCAGAATTCACAGTGGTCGGTCAGAACCCTGTTTGGGGCTGGAATAGGCCAAAACCACTCAGAAGTTTCTAGAGCCAATTAAATACCCCTGATTTACTGATTTAATAAAGAAACTCTGTCTTCTGACCTCAAAGGGTCAATAAGAACAAACATCAATAAAAGGGAAATGTTTTCATTGAAAACATGGGGAGATCAAGCATGAGGCTGCTAACATTGTGTGATGCACTAATTTATCAGCAAAATGCTCATGGTGGGTAGCAACTCATCAAGAAAAAGAGCAATCTGCTCCACAGCCTTCACAGTATGCTACTTACATTTTTACGGAAACAAGTTAGAAGCTAAACTACTGAATATACTGAGACTCTTGGGTACCCTTAGCTACCTTCAAAGAAACAATTGTTCTTTCTTTTATGTCAGTTAAGTCAACCACAAATCTTAAAAAACTTTAAAGGTAGAATCTTCTGCTGAGAACTGATTATACTAATAGATTCCAGTGTGTTCACTTCCTTTCTGCCACACTGACAGGTACTGGGTGGACAGTTGAGGATCGATGTATTCTAGTCTAAGAGATTTGTCTTTATACTTAGTCAAAGAAATAACCTCATCAAAGATTGGATAGTTTAAGTAATGTAAAACGATGCAAATAATTTAAAATAATTTCTTTAAAGTGATGAGATATGCTTATTATTTTAAAATGCAGATATCAATTCCATAAAACTAAAAAGTCGCAGAGCAAGAATCAAATGGTAATATGCTAGAAGAATCCTTCTTTTGGAGTTGTGGGATTTTGTATGATTATTATATATTTCCTTATTTTTATTTTGGAGCATTTATTTTTTCTAAAACTGTTATGAATATTTTCAAACATACAGTAAAGTTGAAGAAATTTTGCAGTGACTATCTGTGTATCTACCACTTGGATTTATTAGTAACTTACTTTACTAGTTTTATCATACTTTTATATATTTGTCTAATCCTCTATCAATTTTATCTTTCTGATGCATTTCAATGTAAATTACAAACCCAGGAATCATCCTAGTAAATATTTAAACATGTAAATCATTAACCAGAGTTCAATATTGGTTTAAATTTTTTTTCATGCAGTATTTACACAAAATAGAACTCACAAATACTAAGTTTACATTCACTGAATTTTGACAAATGCATGCAAACTCATCTCAGTTAAAATCCAAACCTTCTACCAAGTATGATCTGGCTCCAGCCTGTTTCTCTACTCATGATGCCAGCCCAGCATGCCTACCCAGCTCACTCATCTTCAGCCTTCTCTCTTTTTCTCATACAGCTGAGCTCTTGATGCCTTCACAGCCTGTGCACAAGTTAATCCTTCCTTTTGTCCCTCCTCATCTTCGATCATCACTTTTAAATATCACCTCCTTAAAAATGCCTTCCCTGCCTGCCCATATAGATTATGTCTTCCCAGTTATGCTCTATAATTATTATCAAAATGTGAATTATACATGTTTACGTTTTCTTTATTTAATGTCTGTGTGCTTTGTTAGTTTATACGTTCCATGATTGTAGGGACTATATATTTCTAATCCACTAGTTCATCTAACACAGGGAAACAGAATACAGATAGCAGTTGACTGAATGAATTATAGCCCTCTTTGATCTCTTCTTTCTTGGACATTACTTGTTCATTCTACAATAATGCATCACATTATCTCATAATCAATTCATAAATGTATGTTTTATCTCTTCCTCTTCACAGTAATGTCTGAGATCCAATGCTTATGCATTCATTCATACATGTTTACTAAGCACCTACTCTGGTACCAGACAGTGAAACGGATACATATAATATAATCTGAAAAGTGCTCTGGAAATGCAAGAAGGGGCACCTTACTTGAATCAGAGGGAAAGGAAAAGACTGACTTGCCATTGAAAGTGGCCTCCAAGCTGAGGCTTGGAATAGATCTTAGCTTTACTATACTTTCTTTACACACTAAATTCAGACCACCTTCTCTCTCATGTGTGAACTCCCTTTCACTTTTATTGACATGGACTGTGGAGCACTTTTCCCTACATGGAGAACGAGCTAGTAATAATAAGGTGTCAGAGTGACTCTCGTTTGGTTTCTGGCAAGTAAAATCTAGGAAAAGTTCGAAGCCATGACTATATTATCTTTCTTCCCATTGGTCTCCTTCTTGAATATCCCAGTGACTATGAAGTTTCAGCTCAAAGAACTTATTATTTTTCTACTCTGTACACTGGAGTCTAGCTCCAGAATATGAAAGCACAGCAGTGCAAGGGCCACAGAGGCACTGCAGTATGTCAAAGCCCATTCCCTACCAATATTTGTTAACTTCTCTCAGAGTACAGCAAAACATCACAGAAGAGTTTTGCTCTTGCAGAAAAACGTACAAGAGGAAATGGATAGTTGAATAAATTTTGCGTGTCCCACACTTTCATTTGCTCCCTTAAACATATTCATTCATTAAATAAGTAGAGTGTCATGGTTGCTTGTACTGACTGGTTGAGAATCATAAATTCCAGAGACAGAGTACAAGGAAACAGACAAACAAAAGGTTTTGAAATGTTGCATGATTACTGAGTGGCCCTCTCAATTCTGATATCCCTTTCAAGTAAGATGTTACTTTTCAGTGCAAAACTCCAAGTGAAGATGATACAAGGTAGCTCTGTTTCCAATCCTTAAATCTCCAAAAACTCTACCGGTGATTTCAGTTTCTTTCTACCCTGTCATGTAGCAGGAAAAATTATACCCTGGTGCATATCCAAGTTCACAGGCCACATTCAGCTTATTTTTCTTTTACAGGCCCTTGCAATAAGCAGTTCCATTATAAACAATTCGCTTTATCAAGGCTAGCCCCAACAAATACAGATAAATAATAAAACATCTCAAGCTTCTAGAATGTAAAAGATTTATAAGCATGGCTGGCATGGATGACGTGAAGAAGGGTTCAGAGACTGTTTGAACCATAAACTCAAGAGGAAAAATCTGAATCATTTAGCAAAAAGAAGTGTTACGTGAGGTTTTTTTTTCCCCCTCTTCTTCTTATGTTTTAAGGGAAAGTTTATTTAACACAAAACACAAGCATCCCCTTTGTTATTGGATATGGTCAGGGTCACAGATATGCTTTTGATAGATGAAAGAGAAATACCTCTGGAAACAAAACATTTTATTTGAAGGAAACCTTCCAAAAACATGTCACATACTTCCGTGTTAATGTGATAAGCTGAATATGTAACTGAAACTTTTTTGATTGTATAAAAAGCATCATTCCCCAAAGTGCATTCTAGAAGCATGATGTTAATGGTGTTTTGGGAAAAAACGTGTTCTGAGGTCAAATAAATTTAGGAGATGCTGATGTCAATTTGGATTTGCTTAGAACAATGAATATTCCCATTTAGACTGGCTAATTGGGTGGGAAACGTAAACCCATATGTCAGGGAGTGTATTGACCCCACAGGCACTAAGAAATTGAATGCCAGTCTTTTTCTTCTAATTTCATGGCACCACTCTGTCACCAACTCCTTCCTAGAGGTAGAAATGTTAGAAAAGGAGAGAAAAAAAGAAGATTACAGGAAGAGAGGACAAGCTAAGAGCTGACCTACTCAGTCATGCTGTTTGTTTATTTTCCCTTATGTACTAGGAAACATTTCTCTCCTGTATTTTGTGCAAAATCGGTCACCTGTTGCTGTTTCTGCTTTCCATTGGCTGTTCTGCCTCTGCTGTTCTCTATTTGGTAATGTAGCGACCCTCAGATACCTTTGTTGATTTTCCTGCAGAGATTATAAATCACAGAGAGGCTATTGTTCTGCATGGATAGGGAAGCCGGAAGAACACGTAATGGAGAAAGGGAGACACTAGATTATTTTCAGTAGGAGGTGGCTTACCTGTGTTTGCTGCCTTTGTTCTGTTTGTTTCCCTATGTGCTAGTATTACAGAAGGGAAAACATGTGAAAAAGAGACAACCCAGATGAATTTAGTCACATCTTAAAAAATATTTGCTCTCTAAATGTAAGGAATTCAAACAAAACAGACCAATGTTTTCAGCCTTCATTAACAGCAATTTAGTATCATTTACCATTAAGAGAGGATGTTAGGCTGTCTCCAGTTATTCAGTACTTTCATAATTATTTCAAATATTGGTATGACTTTTAATTGAAGTATGAGTAGAAGACTCTACTTATTTCTTTCCACTGAAAAAATACCGCATATGTAGCTAATTTCACTTGTATACAATTTTAAGGCATTCTAGGTTTCTAGATGGCAGTAATGGTGATAATTAGTAAGGGAAAATTAAGATTCCTAAGACCTGACACTAAAAAGAAAGCAATAAGTCCCAAAAAGGAGGGAAGATTCCTGGAGTGCTTGAATAACATTTGGCCATGCCTCAGTGAACTTGAAACTCAGTGAAATTTAAAAAGTACTTATCAGTAAACATAGCTCTAACATGCTTTTCTTTCATAAATAATACTTAACACTTAGTGTTTACATAACAGTTTTCATCTTCAATGTACTTTACAACATTAAGTAATGTTTATAATGCTTGAGAATTAACAATGCTATTTCTGCATTTATATAGAGTTGCTCATTTGAAGAACCTGAAAGGACTTCACAAATACTAAACATAAGCCACACTCAATTTTAAAAAGGAGAAATAAAAACAAAACTGGACAGGTCATTGGAAATAGAGTCTATATACTATTGGACTTTAGAATTTCTGATTTCTAAATTTGGTTTTGACTACATAAAAGCATTCCTTTATGGAGGCTGCTTAAATTCAAGGGTGTCTTAAAAACTGCTTAAAAAATTGATATACAAGGACAATTTCAATGTCAGGCCAGCAGACTTCAGATTTTGTGTCATGCTTCTATTCATTCCTGAATAAATATGGCTATGTTCTCATTTCCCAGCTTAACAAAAGAAAGCAATGGAACTGCTAATACAGAAACAACAGGTGCTGGAGAGGATGTGGAGAAATAGGAACACTTTTACACTGTTGGTGGGATTGTAACTAGTTCAACCATTGTGGAAAACAGTACAGTGATTCCTCAAGGATCTACAACTAGAAATACCATATGACCCAGCCATCCCATTACTGGGTATATACCCAAAGGATTATAAATCATGCTGCTATAAAGACACATGCACACGTATGTTTATTACGGCACTATTCACAATAGCAAAGACTTGGAATCAACCCAAATGTCCATCAGTGACAGACTGGATTAAGAAAATGTGGCACATATACACCATGGAACACTATGCAGACATAAAAAGAGATGAGTTTGTGTCCTTTGTAGCGACATGGATGCAGCTGGAAACCATCATTCTCAGCAAACTATCGCAAGAACAGAAAACCAAACACTGCATGTTCTCACTCACAGGTGGGAATTGAACAATGACATCATTTGGAATCGGGAAGGGGAACATCACACACTGGGGCCTATTATAGGGAGTGGGGAGGGATGGTATTGGGAGTTATACCTGATGTAAATGATGAGTTGATGGGTGCTGACGAGTTGATGGGTGCAGCACACCAACATGGCACATGTATACATATGTAACAAACCTGCACGTTGTGCACATGTACCCTAGAACTTAAAGTATAATAATAAAAAAAAAAGAAAAAAAAATCCTTCCAAATGAACTTCAAATGAATGTATTTTGCTCTTTGCATACATTTAACTTTCAAAGTTGTATGTTTCAAAAGATAATATAAAAATTATTTAATTAATAATGAAGGAGAACTCTGTGATTATCAGTGAAAAATATGTCCAGGTTGTTTTATTTTTCAATCAATATTTGACTAATAAAGAAATTGCTAAATTACTTTGGCCAAATGTTATTTGTTTAATGGAAGTTAGCACTCAATTTTTCTTTATTCTAAGTAACTCTGCAAATCAATGTTTTGGAGATCTTGCAAAAAATAGGTATAATTACATTGTTTTGTATATGAATATGTAATACATATATACACATAGATACATAATATATGTAATGTAACTAATTACATAAATTATTTTATTGAGTTATCACAGCAAAAGACAGGTATCATTATCACTGTTTTACAGATGAATTAAGTGAGGCACAGTGATATGACTTACCTAACTAAGGCAATATATCTAGTGAATGCTATAGTCACAATTCAAACCCAAACAGTCTGTTTCAGGAGGCTGGACTCTTAAGCACTGCTCAGAATAAGTTGCTCTCATAAAGCTAAATAGTATAGTAAACTAGTAAGATTAAGATGCTAAGCAGATCAATTGGTGGATAACCCAGCATAGAGCAAAGAAAGTCAACCTGGCTAGAAAGAATTTATGACTTCCATTCAGGAGCCCAATTTGGTGAATTGCTTGTATAGTTTACTAGACACGTGACCCTGTGAACCATGTCAACTTTTTGAGTCTTAACTCTTTTAACAGTAGTAGCACAGGGGTAGAGAGAAAGAGATTGAATTATCTTTAAAGACTTCAAGACTTTCAAAGTCTTGAAGGACCCTACTGTTTTTTGATTGCTTTTTTGTTGTTGTTCTTTTTGAAACAGGGTTTGGTCTCCTGCCCAGGCTGGAGTGCAGTGGTGTGATCATAGTTCACTGCAGCCTTGAATTCCTGGGCTCAAGTAATCCTCTCACATTAGCCTCCTGTCTAGCTGGGACTACAGGCATGTGCCACCATGCTCAGCCAATTTAATTTTATGGGTTTTTTTTTTTTGTAGAGACAGGGTCTCACTATGTTGCCTAGGCTGGTCTTAAGTTCCTGGTCTCAAGCGATCTTCCCTCCTTAGCCTCTCAAAGTGCTGGGATTACATGTGTGACCCATCAAGCCCACCTGTTTTTAGAGATGGGGTCTTGCTATGTTGCCCAGGCTGACCTCCAACTCCTGGGCTCAAGCAATCCTCTCACCCCAGCCCCCAAGTAGCTGGGACTAAGGCACACTTGTCATTTTTAACAATATATATTATCTTCTGCTTCTATTATTCACTGCTGGAAGATTTTGGTGAGGTAAAATAACAGCTGTCTTATATAGAATCAATCACAAACGTAGCCTAATATAATAATATGCCAAATAATTAGTAGTGTATGCAGATGTGTCCTAAAAGTCCAAAATTTTTTTCCTAAAAGTCCATGCATGAGTGTGTGCGCCAATACATACACACGTACCAAAAAAAAAAAAAAAAAAAAAAAAAGCATACTCATGCAAATATATGCTATGTATAGCTTCTTCTTGTATCATTTATCATAATGGTAACTCGGGCAGAAGTTTCCTAGGTTTGGAGGACATCATAATGAACAAGACAGTCCTTGTCTTCAAAGAGCTCACATTCCAGTTGGAGCACATGAGGAGATAAACTAATTGCAAAAAAAAAAAAAAGAGTGAGAAGCTGGGGATATTTTAGCCAGATTGGTTAGGGGAGGACTAGATGATATGAATAAGGAAGTAATACAAAATCTACTACGAGAACATCCCAAGGAGAGGAAACAGCTAATGTAGGAGGCCGGATCTGGCAAGCAGGTTGGATAGTCTAAACAACTAGACAGCAAGAAAGTCAGTGTGACACAGGGAAGAGAATACTACGTGATCAGACCACAAGGGACACAGTCAGGCAAGGGACATCTTAAAGATCAGACAGGGCCTCAGAGGTCTTTGTGTATTTTTGTGTTGTTGTTTTTCAAGTATAATTAGAAACTACCAGGGAGTAACAGGGTACCTACTTTTGCTACTCACAGTATGTATTAGTATGTTAAATATCATTTCTTTAACACTTCTTAACTTTCAAAAGATTCCTTCAAATGACTGAGGGTATCTGTTATGCAAAATGCACACTGATATTAGAGGAACAATCAAAGCAATTTGCCAATCATTTGCTGCAAGGATGCAGAGGAATCTAGGACCTTTGAGAATGTAATAAATAATTCTTTTATTTGGAACTCACTGAAAATTTGACATTTAAAAATGTTTTCCTTTAATTATTTAAACATCTTTGATTTTCAGTTTGTGCTATTTTTTATAGATACAACATGAAAATGATGTTCCTATACAGAATTCTATCAATATTAAGGGGTATAGAAAAGTTTATTTGAACTATATATTTATTGTTTCTTTTTACTATTATTCTTTATTGAATTTCTGTGAGATTACAGAATTTTCAGTCAAAGTGCTGGTAGGATTTGACATACTCTCTCTCGAATAATACAAACACCCTATGTTTTCACTAAGATAAAATCAAGATAATTTACAAACATTTTAATTAGACCATGAATGTTTTATTTTATATACATAAACATATATTAGTCCATTAAGACTCCATCACCATTTTTGAATACTGACAAAGTTAATTCCTTAGTCTTGTACCATGGAGATGGCTATTAATACAGCGCATCTCCGTATATACTAATGGTCTCCTGAATATCCTTTGAGAGCACGAAACTAACTCCATAGACTATACTGGGAATGGACAGATGGACAACAGAATTCAGCTTATCTCTGCTAATGTGGGGTTCTACAGTGAAAACTGCACTGGCAGATAAAGACCTGCTCATTGACCTCTTTCTTCTTTATTCACAATGGGGTCTTGGAAGTTCACTGTGGGCCTCAGCAATCCCACTTATAAAATGGGGATACTTGCTTGTCTGACAACAAGTAAATAGGCAGCTGGAGTGTATTGCTTTTTAAAGCACTTTAGGAACGTGTATGATTGGCCATGGGGACTAAGTACCATAGGTACAACACAGTAAAACAGACCTCAGAACTGAAGGAGCGAAGCCATAACTCTTTCCTCCATTGACTGCCAGTACTCACAGCTCTTGGGCAAGCTCTGATGGTCCTGTATCTGCAGGGGATTATCACCACTCTGCAACTCCGCGATTTTGCCTCCATTAAAAAAAATTAACTGAAATATCACACTAAAACAGTTTTCAATTATATTTAGAAACAGAGAAACATATGAACAGCCACTTTTGGTAGATGTATTCCAATGGAAGCTTCGCTGCAGGGTTTAATAATGTCTGAGGGAACTGAACTGACAGCTGTGGAGGCAGAGTCTTGAGTGCGTCATTTCAGAAGGGAAGGAGAGAGCGAATCCAATTAAAACAATGACAAAGCTGTCACCTCACCCAACGATTTTCATTATTAGTTGCCTTTTGCTTTTCTATTTTTGTAATGGAGAGGGTGTAGAGACAATTCATATATTAAATATATATCAAATTTCAGGAGATGATTTGTAAATTAAATTACTAAGGTTTATTTTTTTCCTTCCCTACTTGCAATGATATATCATTTCCATTCTTAGTTTTTTTCTCCTTAATTTCATCTGTCCCCCCAACCCTTTTCTTCTAGATGAATTAATTAGAGAAATTAATTTTTTTTTTTTTTTTCTTTTAGGTGAATTGCAGTGAAAAAGGGAGGGAATGCAGCTGAATGCAGTTAGGTTTCTGTTCCATTCAGATTCAGCTGGCGTGTTTTTAAATTCCCCTCTTGATAACAACAGTCCTGTAGAATTGGCTTTTTAAAAATAGCACACCCTGTGATAGAATCAGTAACATAAAGTAAACAAATTCAGTAAGACAATGATACTCTTATTTCTGTTGCTTTATGCCAGCTAATCAAGCAATAAATCGGTAAATATTTATTGGTTTGGCAATATGTCTAGTATGAAGGAAGCATTTAGAGGGGAAAGTACAAGTTCTTGACAATTTTGTTGCCAAGAGAAGCCCCAACTTACTGTGAAACAATGAGTATGCAATAAAGCAATAAGTGAATTTTCTGAGGGATGTGAGAGAAATGTAGATCGAGTGGAGTCATCAAGATACATTTCTGAAGAGGTGGAAGAAGTGAGTCTTAAGCTGCTCAGTGAAACACAGGTGTTCAGTGCTGGAGCAGAGGAGAGGGAAAGCCTGAGATGTGACTCCCTATTATTATTAAGATAGCACCACCAGAAGTTACTCACTAAGAATATCACATTTCTGGAAGATACCAAAAAGCCTGAAAAAAAAAAAATGGCGGGGAGATGTGGTTTTTATAAAGGTAGATTTTATAAAGTACCTAGAATAAAGGAAGGACACACTTTGTCTCAAGAGAGTGCCTAAAGAGACCGGCCGCATTCAGAACTCATCTGTTCTTAAGTAACGAACAATTCAACAAGTTATTTAATCTGATTTACTATGATACAAATAAGTAGCAAATAAGAAGAGGAGAGCATAGCAAGAAGTAGCCAGAGGGCAAATTGAAGGCAAGTTGTAAAGACAGAGGCAAAGGCTGTAGGAAAAAAAATTCTACAAAATAGAAGGCAAGAATTCAAAAATAGTTATCTGACTCCATCCACAAAAAATGAGCATCCCATACGTGATACACTCTGAAGGACTGCTTAATATTACAATACAGATTCTTACATACAGTAATTGTGCAATACTCAATAAGCTTATAATGATATCTATTTAGATTACATTTATATGACATCCCGGGAAAGAAAAAAATTGCAGGGCGAGGAAATAAGTAAGTGTTACCAGACAATGGGAGCAAGGGTAGGAATTGACAGAAAGTAGACATGAGGGTGTATTTTGGAGATGAGAAAAATGGTCAATGACAAGTATCTAATGAAAGTGGCAGATCACAGATTTAAATTTAAACCTGCCTGATTTCAGGTTCATTGGCACACAATAGTAAATATCCTATATCTTGACTGTGTTGGCTACACAACTATAGTGGTAACACACTGTGTTTCAAAACTCATAGAACTGTACACTAAAATGGGTGAATTTTACTCAATATAAATTTCTCTGTTTAAAAACAATCAGTTCATTTTCTGCGATTATCTGGTTTTTCACTAATGGAGCATTAAATATGTCTGTTGATTGTGCATGACTAGTATACCACTGTTTTATCTTGGCTGTCCATGTACAAGGTGGTCTCCACAGCATTTCTCTATCATTCCCTATGCACAGCTTAGTAGACTGGCAGAATCTTACCATTATCTATTCGTAAGTTTCTTTCTCTGTTTGACCTAATCAAGAATTGACCATATACAAAAATTATTTCTAAAACATATTCATAAATACTTAGAGTTACAGAATCAAAATGTGTTCCTCTCTAGCATGATCGTAATGTTGTATTTTATCTAGATACATCTTCTTAGATCTGAATCTATTTTGTCTAGTAAAAATTGAAGAGCTGGAGATTAGAAATACAGATATATGTATTGTTATAAAATTCTATATTCAACTACTATTCTAGATTCATAGGAAAATGAGTATCTGAATTAAAGTCCAGAGAGTTACAAAATCCAAAAATAATAATAGCTCCCATTTATTGAGCACTTCATAGTATCACACATTTTCTTAATGATTTACATGTTTTAAGCTTCGAAACTTCACTGAGAAAAGGACCCTAATTTATAGACAAGGAAAGTTATATTAGAAAGTGTAACAACTAGCCCAGTGTCACACAGCTAGTCAAAGTGACAGTTCTGAAAATAAAATTCAGGCCTACCTAATTTTATTATTTGTTTGTTTATTTATTTGTTTATTGAGACGAAGTCTCGCTCTGTCACCCAGGCTGGAGTGCAGTGGCGCAATCTCGGCTCACTGCACCCTCTGCCTCCCAGGTTCAAGCAATTCTCCTGCCTCAGCCTCCCAAGTAGCTGGGATTACAGGTGCCTGTCACCATGCCCAGCTAACTTTTGTATTTTTAGTAGAGATGGGGTTAGAGATGGGGTTTCACAGGCTGGTCTCAAACTCCTGATCTCAGGTGATCTGCTTGCCACGGCTTCTGAAAGTGCTGGGATTACGGGCATGAGCCACCGCGCCCAGCCTGTGCCTAATTTTAGATTCACTGAGATGCAATGATAGGAGGAAAAAAAAAAGTCTACCATAAGACAGACTGTAAAGAATATTATAACAGGGGAAAAATAATCTGTAGGAAAGGGGATATTCTTCCAGGAAGAAGAGGCTTGGGCTGGCACCATAGGATAGATAGAATTTTGACAGATTAATAGATAGGAAAGGGCTTTCGTCAGTAGAGCAAACAATCTCTTTCCTGCTGACACTTTCTAGCTTATGTCCAGTTGAGAAAAGCAACACTTGTAACATGCTAACATGTATCGCCACCATTTTTTCTCAGCCCCACCCTGAGAGCCTCACCCTGATATGTCAGGGCCGGGCTGAGAGAAAATGGTGGTGATGTTAGCATGTCACAAGTGTTCAAGTTTTGCTTGTGTGTGTGTGTGTGTGTGTGTGTGTGTGTGTGTGTGTGAGAGAGAGAGAGAGAGAGAGAGAGAGAGAGAGAGAGAAAGAAAGCCTGATTTGTGGACACCATCTTCTGTGGGAAGAACAATGAAGCCAGGTTGTAGCCACACGAGCAACATTTGAAAACCAAAAACCTCATCACCAGAGGCAACCCATAAGACCTTTCTGGGCCTTAGTTTCCTCATCTGAGAGAGAAGTTCACTAACAACACAATTGACTCTGTCTACCTTTTGGGATTATTGTGAGGATCAAATTAATTTCTATGGATATGAAATCAATTTTAAATTCTAGTGATGGCACATAGTGGATCGAGTTAAGGAAAGATAAGCAAAATGTCTCCAAATCCTGGGAAAAGCAGCTTTAACTCGGGGTGGAGTTGAGAGAAAATGGTGGCAAGTGTAACATGTGGTGGTGTGAGAAAGTACAGAGCAATAACATTTTCCACCTGTGTTCCTTTAATAAATTGAATTACAACTACCAAGACTGCAGAGTTTTAACATGAGAGTATGTGCTAATGTCATGACACCTGGGAAACACATTTTTACACAGATAAAGCTGTAAGTAACGGATACACTCTCTTTTGAGATGAACATTTTATATCATTTAATGATTCCTTGTATTCGGATGCTAAAATTGTTTTCATGTGATTTCCAGCCAATTGAACTTGAAAACAGAAGTAGTTAGTAATCCGTTCTAGGTGCCCCTTTTCTTTGGGGACTCTAAGTAGACTCTTCTAATATCATGGGGCCATTTGATCTAAGGTTATGCCAGGCAAGACCCCATATCCATTGCCTTCCTCTTACACCTGACACATCCCCACATACTGATTATGCAAACTTGCTCCTACTGGGGAAAAAAATCAAATTATGTTAACAAAAAAGACACTTGAAATATTGCTACTTTGTTCTAGACCTGGCAGGACCCAGAGGGAACATCCACACCTGGTAACAAAAAGAAAGGTCAATGTTACCTGGCCCCTCTCAAAACAGCAAACCAGTTAAGCCTCCAACTTGATAAAGTTTTTATCTCTGGAATTCTATTTATGTACATACTTGGTACCCAAAAGCAATGAGACGACCATTGTCTGTCGTCACCACCAAAATTCCAGGCCTTTCATGAAACCAGCCCTTTTAAAAATAATCACGGACACTTATGGATTGAACCCTTAATTTTTAATATGAGATTCATCAATGAAAAATAATTCTAAATTTGTTATGATGAATATGCACTTCCTGTAAAGTGTATGGTGATATGCAGCATCCACATCTCACATAGCTAATTTTCTTATGCTCATAAAACAACAAAAATCTTTTTCTCTCATGAAAAATGTTTCCCCAGAAGAATGCCAATTCTTCAAGCCATTGACAGGAATGAGGAAAACATAAAGACATCTAAGAAAGTGCTGGCAGTTTTTAGTCAGAAAATAGCAGCTTGTATAAAGAGTGGAATGTGAAATTCTGCAACGTTTCAAATTTGTAACTGAACACATCTACATATAAACTCTATACAGAACTCGTCTAGTAAATGTGCCAACTAAAATGTCTGTTAGTGACTTTATTAATAATCTTAGTCTTATATTTATTGAAACAATAAAGTTATTTGAGTCTTACATTTTATTGTTTGTATGGGGGAAGTTCTAGGTTCTAGTAGTGTTTAAAGATTGGAGCATTTGTCAAACTTTGGAGACATGCATTTCAGGAAATCAAAGGTCTTCAGACTGCAATGGAAAATCTGGCCCATACCCAAGTTTCTTGTTACTGTCAGCAGGGAGGAACAATCCCTTAACTATTCAAGATTTATTTGCTTCTTTCAATTTAATTTTAGTCAGCAACTCACCAAGAAGAATTCTATTTTATAAGAATCTCTCTGTTTCTATCTATACATCATTTCCCTTTGAGAAAACAGATAATAGATCTGCCCTTTCCACCATGTCATCACTGCATCTAGGCATTGTAGGTAATTAGCATGATGTAAATTGTAAGGTGGTGCTTCTTTTCCCCACCCTTTTGGAGATGGGATCTTGCTCTGTCACCTAGGCTAGAGTGTAGTGGCACAATCATAGGTTCATGGCTCAATGAGGCCTCAAACTCCTCGGCTCAAGTGATCCTCACATATCAGCCTCCTGAGTAGCTGGGACTAAAGGTGCATGCCAGCACACCAAGCTAATTAATTTTTTTTTTTTTTTGTAGAGGGTGTGTGTCACTATGAAACTCAAATCCTCCTGGTGTGGCTTCCCAAAGTGTCAGCATTACAGGCATGAGCCACTGCACCTGGCCTTGGTGGTGCTTCTTACGTCAAAGATCTAATGTTGTTGAATTGCACTGTGAAAAACTATTTGAGTAGTATTGTTCTTTCAGCTTCCTTTCTCTGTCTTATTTCCTTAAGTGAGAAATTTATTTCTTCATTGTCTATTATAAGTAATGCTGCTTAAATAACAGTAATGTGTTTCCATAAACTGCAGTGTATGGCATGGAATAAACTAAAAAAGTCATCCATTTAATACATATTTTCCAAGTTGCTTATTTGAAAGAGCAAATTAAAATGTTTACATAGATATCCTTGTCATCACACCTTAAGTAATGTCTTAAATCATTCAACAAATATTTATTGAGGTCCTATCAATTTCCAGGAATTAAACTAGGTCTGGGGCTAACGAAGAACAAGACAATCACCTTTTCCCTCCTAAGCATGCCCCAAAGGACTAACGTAGCATGGAGAACATATGTAAAAGTGCCTATAATTTTGTTAGCACGTATACCTTCAGTAAATGTTAGTGATTAAAGGTATTCATATTGATTCCATACAATGTAAAACCTATATTTATTTCATAAAAATATGAAAAACCTATAACTTACGTAGCAATTAGTTGAGCATCACTAGCAGAGTGTTTGTAGCATTTAGAAGTCACTTTAAATCTCAACCTGGAAGTCTTGTTAATCTGATCTTGTCAGTGGCATCGGAATCACATTACACATCTAAATAAACTGATCTACTGGGACCTTATTCCAAATGGCAGGCACTGCTGATTTAAATTAGGGGTGAAGCCCACCACAGCAGCTTGAAACTTTTCCTGCTTACAGCTTAGAAAAGTGATACTCATTCCCAGAAAGGAAACTTCGACAGAAACATATCAGAAAAAGCAGGCTGTCATTTCTGAAATGCTACTGAAAAACCTCACCAGGTTTATCCCTTCATCTCCAAATGCTTCAAAATGTAAAATCTAGATATTTTAACCATAACTCAATAGTAATATAGTAATGCCACTAATAGTTACTATTTGGTAAAGTAGAGAAATTGGAAATTCTCATCATAAATAAAATTAAGGAAATAAAAACATATCTTAACATTTGCTAAATTTCAAATCATTTAATCTTTTATTAGTAAGAAAAAAATATTATCTTGCTACTTTGTTTTATCTGAGATCAGATGATGAAAAGTAATAAAATTCTTCTACCAACACTGTATTGTTTCACATCTTAGTCAAAACAGAAAGCAACTATATTTTTCAAGAAAAATTATTTTGATAAACATCTCTTTAGTGAAATAATAAGCATTATAACAAATGAGATAAATGTTAAATTATCAATATAACTATTTCAGAAACTGTATTTGTTTTCTATCTTATACTATATGTCTTAAACACTAAAATATCTGACACAAAATTTCCCTTTCCAAAATCAGCATTACCATGATGGCTCTTGAAACATTGTCCTAAGTCTGTAAATCAGAAAAGAATATGTTAGGTGGAAAGTAACAAAAAGCAACCAAACAATTTAAAGATAACCTTTTAAAGCAAATATGTATGACTCTATAGACATAGCATATTGGTTAAAACAAAGTGGTAATGTATATGGTACATCATTTTAAATTTGCTTCAATGCTGGATATACTTTGCTTCCATATATTAAATTTTCACACAAAAGTATTTTTCCCTAGTGAAAAGTACTGGTTAACACGAAATGAATATGGTGTAACAATTTCTTTGAAACCCTGCAGTCAACTCTTTGCATATAACTTTCTAATAAAAAAAAAATCCCACATACTTCATTTTCCCTAAAGAGCAGCATGAGATTTCCAATCCTTTGCTTGAACACATAAAATATTAAGAGCCAATTTTCAGCTGCACCTCTGTCACTTCCATTATCATTCTACACGTCCAGAGGTGATAATGGACTCTGTAAATTGCAGTCTTTCTCCATCCCAGACCACTGAGGGTTTCACCAGGGGACAGTTCCACACAAAGGGTGGCCCAGATGTATGTTAATGGCACTGAGAAGCAAACAGCAGACACTGCCATACAAGATAATGTGACGTGTTACCCAGAAGAAAGATGAAAGGAGCAGAAAACAATTTCCTTAGAAATTCTGTAAAATCAGCAAGGACCCATTCTTCTCCACAAATCAAATAGGTAGCACTATCTTCACAGAACCTTGGAAACAAGATTAAAATACATTCCTAATGCCTTGTCTATGAAGGAATTGTTTGTCCAAGCCAACAGAGAATGAAGGCACATAAGCATTGAAGTTTAAATAATTATGGGGAAGGTTTTTACCATTTGCTTTTTTCAGACATACAACACAGATCTACCAGCATTCGTTATCTTGAAACATGAAGTGAAATAAAGAGGGTAAGGTAAAAGAAAGTGCTTATCTTATCCACTGTTGAAATGATACTCACTACTATTTGTGGTGGGCAATGTGCCCATTAGAAGGAAGCTGTCTTATAGGAAATCGAATGTGGTTGACAATGGGTTTTCTTCCTGTGATCATATTTCCTACTATCCCATGCCAAATAATCAGATTTTACAGAAAATATACCCGAGGAAGGATGGGATTTGAAACTAGTTTTTCTCCCTTTTCCATGGGCAGTCATCTAACTAGTTGTCTCACTCTAGCACTGGGTGAGTGTTCATTGACTGAACCTACCAGACTAAGCACCAATGCTTCGGGCAAGGTGCTGGGGGTGGGTTGAGAGACACGTGTTGTGCAAGAGGAAAGAAAGCCTAGTGAAAGAAAACAGGCAGATCAAAATCAGATTGCATTACCCAGATAATTAAACATAGCTCTTTACCAATTAGATAATAATACATGACACATAATCATTCCTCATACGCTAATAAAGCCAAATGTTGGATAAGATAAGGTAAGGTCAATTTTAATACAATAAGTATATTCTGGAACCAATTCCATAGTCTACAAACTAATTTCAGGAAAGTCAGACATCAGGGGAAAAAAATAAGAAGAAAAAGAAAAAAAGATAAAAGCAAGAAAGCAAGAAAGAAAGCAAGAAAGCAAGAAAAGCAAGAAAGCAAGAAAGCAAGAACAAAAAAGGAAAAGTATCCATTAAAATAATTTCTTCATTTATTCATCTAGGGTCAAAATATCACCAATGAGCTCCACCTCTTCTCTTCCTGTTCCCCTTCATTTCCTTCAGCAAACACCAAGGACTGAAACATATAAAGGCATTGTGCTAAGCATTATAGTTAGAAAAAAGCCCACCAGTGATTACTGTCTTGAAGAGAATACAGACAAATAAGCAGATTATTACAGTAGAGGGTGATACTTGCTCTGGGAGAGAGATCAGAAGGCTGCTTATGGTGAGACTTTACCATCTTGGCAGAGTTTCCAGGAATTATTACTAGGATTTCAAATCCTAGTCCTCCATATCTCATTCCTCAAGAAAAATGAGGCATACAATCAATGCATAAGCAGAATTTGTAATTTGTACATATTTACAAATAAAACAATTGAAATCCAGAATAGGCAAATCCATAGACACAGAAAGCACATTAGTGGTTGCCAGAAGAAGGGAAGAGGGAGAAGTATGGAGTGATTACTTAATGGGTAGAGGATGTTCTGTGGCGTTAAAAAATTTCAAAACTAGATAGGGTGGTAGTTGCACAATGTTGTGAATGCACAAAAAACCACTCAATTTTACCCTTTAAAATGATTATTATGAGTTATGTGAACTTCATTTCAATTAAAAAAAAAACTGACAATTCATTTGATACTTTGTGGCACTTTGAAATAGGCATTCTGACATGTTGCAAAAATTTAGAGTCAATCAGACTCTTCCCTCTGATTTTCTGTTTTTTATTCTCCATATGCAGAAAAAGGTGGAAGAATTTTCCGCGTGGAGAATATGCAGAATATTTGAGAAAGAAAAATCTGCAAGAAACTTTTGATTTAACTAGATACCTAGAGCAAGGTTAATGTCTTTGAGATAGTTTTTAAAGTTCAGAAGATTGCAATAGTACAGTAGCATAGCAGGAGGTACTATGATTACATACGAGTATTCTCCAAAATGTTACTTTCTATGAATTTTTAATGATGCAAGTAATTTTTCAAGGTCACTGAGAGAGCAATCAGTCATTCAGACAGTAAATTTGTTCACAGTTTCTTGGCAGCTTTGCAAGAAAACAAGCAAGTGGGATTTGTGGAGGAGGGGAAATGACACACTGAGGAAGAGGTGAATTAGGAGTACTATAAAATTAGCTACAGGTATACTTGATTCGCTCTTCAACCTACCAGGTTCTTCACTAAGTGTTCTAGAGGTAGAATGAGACTTCATGACTCAATGATTTTCTGTTTGCCATTTTGATTAATAGCATAAACTGGCGACACCTACAAAACTCATTTTCTAATGATTTGATCATATCAGTATCCAAAGATCTGCTGAACATTTCTAATTTAAATTTAAATTTAAAAATTAAGTTAGATTATAAAATTAAGTGCATGGAAAAGACATTAAGAAATATATACTTGTCAATATTTATAGCCCAGAATGAGTTATTTCTCAAAAACTTGAAAATAATAAGAAATTATATTGCTCTCTTAATGTTAAATTATAAGACTGAAACAGAATGGAACAAGAGAGAAATGTGAAAAATGTATAGAGTATATGTATTAAAAATAGTGTCCCAATCCCTGGGAAGACAGAAGACTATTAATCACCCATGAGATCATATTGAAGAGGCATCACAGATGTCAATATTCAAAGTATCTTTCAAACATTGTAGAAAAGTATCGGGCTCGGGCAATGAACTTCTAGAATTCTTTCCCATTGGCAAAGTCATGTCTAAGCTGGAGATAGACGCAAGGGGTTATGTTGTTCCCCCCCCCCATTAACAAAACCTTGATTGCATTTGGTGTCCATCTGTAATGGCCCAAAACTATTAAGCATGCAATTTAGGCCAAGTGTGGTGGCACACATCTACAATCCCAACACTTTAGGAGGCTGAGGCAGGAGGATCGCTTGCATGAGTTTGAGACCAGCCTGGGCAACGTAGCAAGACTCCATCTCCACAAAAAATTAAACCACTTGAGAGGTTAGGCTGGAGGATTGCTTGAGTCCAGCAGTTTGAGGTGGCTACAGTGAGTTATAATTGCACCACTGAACTCCAGCCTGGGAGACAGGGCAAGACTCTGTCATAAATAAATAAATAAATAAATAAATAAATAAATAAATAAATCGGCTTATCTAACTCTCCTTATTCTGATTCTGAGCAATCTTTATTACTTATTTTTCCATGTGCATCTACATACAGAGAGAAAATGCTCTCATCATACAGACCTTGATATTCTTGTCCTTGAGACATTAGTTCAAGTTATTAATAACTTGACATTCTACATAATTTGATCATATCAGTATCCAAAGTAGCAGTATCATGTATTTAGACCATGTCCACCATGTCCATAGGAGTATTCCATTCAGGTAACAATTATGTTTTTCATTTTAAATTCCAATTTTGGTTTGATACATTAGTGTATCTATGAAATGAGATTAAATTCACCAGTGTCTGAAATCACAATTTTGAAGGCCAGCTAGATAGATGGCAGTTGATGTGCTAAAGAAATGACTGCTACACAGTGAGGCCTGTGAGTAACATCTAGGGACTTTGTTCCATGTGAAAAACACATAGCTTATTATATTGCTGAGTGGCTGCATGTAAAGGTACTCCCCTCAGTTGTATCTTTCGTGTGTATAATGGTAATAATTATAAGGCAATGAAGGCCTTAATATGGAGGAACACACCACTGACTAAGAGCATAAAATAAAAAACAAATGAAACGAGAAAATGTGTTCAAGTAAAACAAAATTACAGTATAAGTTGATTTCATATTTAAATCCTCTAGGTATAAGGAAAGCATACAAGTTGGCTATTAAGACTGCAGGAAAGTCAGTTGTAGGAATGGGGAATCCATTGAGTTAAAGGAACTTAATCATAGTGGTGATGGAAATAGAATAACTTGCTTTGGTAAACTCAACTGTAATAATTCTGTGCATTTTCACTGACTGTGTCATTAGAACCTTCTTAATTTTGAGGTGCAAGAGATTAATTTGGTTCTAGTGTTCAATATATATCCTGAAAATGAAGTGAATGGCTGTCTTTATGCTTGATTTTCAGATAACAGAGATTGCTTAATTTAAAAGAAGAAAACTCCTGAAGCCAGACATATTAAGGAAATAACAAAAATTCAAGGATGTAACCAAAATGTGGACATTGGAAATATCTGGGAAGTTGAAGAAGGTGAAGTTATGTACCAATGTGTAGAAATGAATGTTTTTCTTTTTAAAAATATAATTAGATATTCCATCATGCTTCATGCGTAGAACACATTCATTGATGAAACTTATACAAATACTATTAAAAGATTCAGTTCCATATGCAAATATGAGGTTAAGATTTACTTATTTAGAAAATTAAAAGCAAATGAGAACATTTTCTATGACTACAATTATTTTCACCAAAGAAATGACTGATTTTTAATATTTTAAGTAACATGAGCAATAAGATATTAATACTATGTTCATCTCTAACTTCAATGTTCCCAGAAAATTCTGCGCATTTGCAGAACTTATTAGATACTTTTAAGTAAATCAACTGACATAATGTTTCAATGACCAAGTTAAAAGCTAATCAGAAATTTCCAATAATACCTTTACCTACATGTTTACACACACCTTTAAAGAATATTTTATGTAAATATAATATATTATTCAATGTTGTTTTCTAAATTCATTTCAACTTGAATTGAGAAACATTAGGAATACCCCTATTTCCTGTTATTTTCCTTTGTTCATACCTGTTATGTGTACTGATTGCAAACAAATATACTTTAAAAAATGAAGAAGGGAACCATTTTTCATATAGGGTACAGATTTGTCTAGGGTGTTTTATACCATACTAAAAACATGTTTCTTGAAAAAAAAAAAAAAAACAAATTTGAACATTAACCCCTCCCCTCTCTTCTCTATCCATCTGCCAAATTTTGCTTTCAAAGAATTGTGGTAACAATATCAAATATTCCTACCACCCTTGTCACCTTTCATCTGTCTGGGAAAAGCAGAAGAGATTCTACTCTCAGGAACCAACAAAACAAGAGCACACAGCTGAACGGCTTCTGGTCTACACTCACATTTCCCATTTGCCTGCATTTAATGCTGTTAATATTTCAGCAGCTGGAGTACCAGAGTCAAACTGAAGTTTTTAACTATTTAATTCTGAATCCTCAGTCACAGACCTTGGAGAGAGAGAAAGAGAAAGAAAGAGAGAAGGAGAAATGACAGAGATTGAGATAAAGGTAGACACAGAGATAGAAAAAGAAATAGAAAGACTGATGGTCTTTTTAAGGACTGACAGCAGGAAAACAGGGAATTCTGCTTTACAGCACAAGAAACTGAACTCTGTCTACAACCACAACCAAAGCATGTGGACAAGGATCTGAACCTCGGGTGAGATGGCAGCCCCAGCTAACAACTTAATTTTAGCTTGAGAAGATTGGGCAGAGAACTCTGCTACCCATTCTCCGAGTTCTGTTCTATAGAACTCTGAGAAATGTGAACAGCTTTTTGTGTGGTGCTAACCTAGGAGAATCTATCCTTAGAAAAGAGTCCACAATTTCTAATCTAAGATCAGTTTGTGTAGTGTGTATGTGTGTGTGTATGTACATTTTCTCCATCACTTATTTTATTACTTAACTTCAACGCAAGTTTGCAAGGAAATGAGGCTCCAAGTGGCTCATTATTAATATAGGGCCAGAATATTTTTAGGGGTTTAGAAGTTTCAAATGAACCAAAATGGAACTTAGCAATGAAAAGAGTGAGTCTGTCCCATTGTAGTATGATATTTTTACTTCTGTTTTGGCTAGAAAATGGGGGTAACTGAGATAAAAACGTGGTTTGGAAGATGTCTGTATCACATCTATTAATAGAATTTTGCTGAATATGATTTTTCTGTCAAGTAAAAAAAATGGTTGAAAAATACATATAGTAGAATTTTCTGCTTTTTCCATTAGATATCTGTTTCTTTTTTCATGGACCTGACAAATATGTAGTTTCAGTTTGTCTTTTCCACCTCTTTTTTCTTTCTAAAATTTTAAAATTTGTTTTTAATTTCTTTCCTTTGAACCACAAAAATCTATAGCCCCCCTTACCAGAGCTAATTGAAGAATGGAAAAGACTTCAGTGAGACCTCTTCTAAGGTCTTTCGAGATTAAAACTCATTTTCAGGGTAGTGTGATTATTAAAATATATTTTCTCTGTCACACAGCTAATAGGTACTTATGAAATTTTGGTGTAAAGGAATAATTGAATAATAATTATATCGTAATTGAGTACTTCCTATAGCTTTGCGTATGCCTCCTCTTTTAATCCCCATAATGATCCAATGAGTAAGTTCTATTACTATTATTTAATAGAATATTGAAGTTCACAGTAATCCCATATTTTAAATGGTATGATGGGAGTTTATATCTATCACTTTAACTTATCCCTTAACATTTAAGTAAATGAATTATAGAATTATAATTTATTGGTGATTGCTCTAAAAAGACTTCTGGTTTCTTTTATATTGAAATTCTGAACTAGGTATATGGATATTACTAGTATGTTTTTATTTATACCCCGATACTGTTCCAGAAATTTTCCTAGGTTATTTTTCCACTACATCTATTTTTAGAAAGAACATAAAGTTAAAAGGAACTCTCAATCCCACTTTATATTTTCTTCGATTAGAGGTAAAAGTATTACAGTGGTTCCAAATAAAACCAGCTCTTAAATTTCTCTTCAACTTCCTCATCCCTTCCTATGTGGAGCATAGTCAAGTACATCTGGAATTCAAGTCTTTTCATATGGCATTGTGATTGTTACTTTTAATGTTACTTCCTCTAAGAACTTTGTTTTGTACCTGAAGAGTTTAAAAAAATCAAAATGTACAAAGTCATTCAGTAGATTGACTCTCTATTATTCCAGTAGTCAGTGTATTAAAAGTCTCTAAAGGCCCATTAAGGTATCAGGCTAGACTGGCTCCGGACCCACCATTGTCTATTTTGGTTCAATAATGATTATACACATGTAATTGACTGAGACTATATCAGACTCATAAGTCACACTGTAAATGAAAAAAATGCAATAAATGTATACAACAGACTATAATTACAAGCCAATTCAATGCAGTGGATTTGATAAACTTATTTGTAAGTTACGAATATTTGAACAACGGGGCAAAAGACTGTTTTATCAAGGACAACATAGTTAGAGGCAGAGCAGTTAGTATAGGTTCTAACTTCTTCAAAATGGGGAGACTTGATTGTTATTCCAAAGGTGGTTCACCACATGATCCCAGAATGACCTGAAAGAATTTCCCTAAAAGTCTCTCATTATAGAACAGCAGTCATTTATTATGATAATATCATTACCATTAAGTTTGAACAAGTATTTTTCATAATTTTATAAATATGTAACATATTTGTCATTCATTCATGGATTAAGAATATGTATGAAATATAATTCTTATAACATTAAGCACTTATGCACTATTTTAAATGGTAACAGATTATTATTGATAATAGTGAGAATCAAAATATACTGACAGGTACTTAATTCAAGTTCCAGTTATTTCTTGTGGAAATACATTTTCTTTGAATCAAATTGAAGAAAACTGCACTTTTAAAAAGGAGTAGGAGTAACAAGTTACCAGCGAGTACCCCAATTAGGATTGTCTGTGGGTAACGGCATTTTACGCACTTGTTGGTGGATGGAACTGCCCATGTGGTTTTTTTTTTGTGTGTGTGTGTGTGTGTTTCATATTTCTTTATAACTTGCATTTTCAAGAAGTCTATTCATGTATATGTATGAATTCATAATACTAAATTTTAAATAGTCATTCTAATAATAACTTTTCTCTATGCAATAACTTAAATAGTTAGCAACATGCTTATCTTTGTTTCATCTAACACAGTGATGTGGTTTGACTGTGTCCACAACGAAATGTCATCTTGAATTTTAGCTCCCCTAATTCCCACACGTTGTGGGAGGGACTTTGTGGGAGATAACTGAATAGTGGGTGCGGTTTCCCCCACAGTGTTCTCATGGTAGAGAATAAGTCCCACGAGATCTAATGGTTTTATCAGGGGAAACCCCTTTCACTTGGCTCTCATTCTCTCTTGCCTGCCACCATGTAAGTCATGCCGTTTGTCTTCTGCCATGATTGTGAGGCCTCCCCAGCCATGTGGAACTGTGAGTCCATTAAACGTCTTTTTCTTTATAAATTACTCAGTCTTGGGTATGTCTTTATCAGCAACGTGAAAACAAACTAATACACACAGTGTCAACTGTTTATGAACCTTAATTATGTCCACAAATTCTCTTTTGACAAACAATGTTACATAACCATAGGAGTGATATTTCATCACATTCCTGGGTCCACCCACTATTACTGGGATAGGATTACACAGAGTGTGTATATCAGGAGGAAGTGATCATGTGGTCCATCCTAGAGTTCTAACTGCCACATAGGTATTTAAAAGATGCTTATTATTCACAAAAGTTATAAATAGCATATTTTCTATGTAGGCACAATGGATGGTTTAAAATATTTTCTGATATTTTGGCATATTAAATTCTACAAACATTTTATTATTATAGAACATGTTCATAAATTATAGTTTTAAATTATTGACAATGATAGTTATTCTGCTTAGTTAAGTACTCTGAAGATATAAACAGATCCCCCATTTACTTTTTCAGAAAGACTTGAAGGGAAGGTTTCCTAATGCAAAGTATCTTTTTTCCTCCAAGGATAGTGCAAGGCATGCAATATATAATAATTCACTTAATGCGTGATTGATTCTTCCCATGAAGTTAAGATGTGATACAGTCCTTTTCCAACATGAAGCACAAGGCATGAGCAAGTTGAATAGATGTCAAAGGAAAGAAATCAACAAAAGAAGATGTCATGCTTTGTGAGTAAAATACTGTGTTGTGAACATATTATAATCAAATATAAGTCGAAAAATATTCCCAAAGTAAAATTATAAATTATTGCTGGCTTATCTAAAATACAATTACAATTCAAACAAGAGAATCAAGTATTTACACTAATCTAAATACAATTTCATGGTATGTTCTTCCATTTGTTTGTGTCCTCTTTTATTTCACCGAGCAGTGGTTTGTAGTTCTCCTTGAAGAGGTCCTTTACATCCCTTGTAAGTTGGATTCCTAGGTATTTCATTCTCTTTGAAGCAATTGTGAATGGAAGTTCATTCCTGATTTGGCTCTCTGTTTGTCTGTTACTGGTGTATAAGAATGCTTGTGATTTTTGCACATTAATTTTGTATCCTGAGACTTTGCTGAAGTTGCTTATCAGCTTAAGGAGATTTTGGGCATACCATGCTCATGGATAGGAAGAATCAATATCGTGAAAATGGCCATACTGCCCAAGGTAATTTATAGATTCAATGCCATCCCCATCAAGCTACCAATGAGTTTCTTCACAGAATTGGAAAAAACTGCTTTAAAGTTCATATGGAACCAAAAAAGAGCCCGCATCTCCAAGACAATCCTAAGTCAAAAGAACAAAGCTGGAGGTATCACGCTACCTGACTTCAAACTATACTACAAGGCTACAGTAACCAAAACAGCATGGTACTGGTACCAAAACAGAGATATAGACCAATGGAACAGAACAGAGTCCTCAGAAATAATACCACACATCTACAGCCATCTGATCTTTGACAAACCTGAGAGAAACAAGAAATGGGGAAAGGATTCCCTATTTAATAAATGGTGCTGGGAAAATTGGCTAGCCATAAGTAGAAAGCTGAAACTGGATCCTTTCCTTACTCCTTATACGAAAATTAATTCAAGATGGATTAGAGACTTAAATGTTAGACCTAATACCATAAAAATCCTAGAGGAAAACCTAGGTAGTACCATTCAGGACATAGGCATGGGCAAAGACTTCATGTCTAAAACACCAAAAGCAATGGCAGCAAAAGCCAAAATTGACAAATGGGATCTCATTAAATTAAAGAGCTTCTGCACAGCAAAAGAAACTACCATCAGAGTGAACAGGCAACCTACAGAATGGGAGAAAATTTTTGCAATCTACTCATCTGACAAAGGGCTAATATCCAGAACCTACAAAGAACTCAAACAAATTTACAAGAAAAAAACAAACAACCCCATCAAAAAGTGGGCAAAGGATATGAACAGACATTTCTCAAAAGAAGACATTCATACAGCCAACAGACACATGAAAAAATGCTCATCATCACTGGCCATCAGAGAAATGCAAATCAAAACCACAATGAGATACCATCTCACACCAGTTAGAATGGTGATCATTAAAAAGTCAGGAAACAACAGGTGCTGGAGAGGATGTGGAGAAATAGGAACACTTTTACACTGTTGGTGGGATTGTAAACTAGTTCAACCATTATGGAAAACAGTATGGTGATTCCTCAAGGATCTACAACTAGATGTACCATATGACCCAGCCATCCCATTACTGGGTATATACCCAAAGGATTATAAATTATGCTGCTATAAAGACACATGCACACGTATGTTTATTGCAGCACTATTCACAATAGCAAAGACTTGGAATCAACCCAAATGTCCATCAGTGACAGATTGGATTAAGAAAATGTGGCACATATACACCATGGAATACTATGCAGCGTTCAAAAAGGATGAGTTTGCGTCCTTTGTAGGGACATGGATGCAGCTGGAAACCATTATTCTTAGCAAACTATCACAAGAACAGAAAACCAAACACCGCATGTTCTCACTCATAGGTGGGAACTGAACAATGAGATCACTTGGACTCAGGAAGGGGAACATCACACACAGGGGCCTATCATGGGGAGGGGGGAGGGGGGAGGGATTGCATTGGGAGTTATACCTGATGTAAATGATGAGTTTATGGGTGCAGCACACCAACATGGCACAAGTATACATATGTAACAAACCTGCACGTTATGCACATGTACACTACAACTTAAAGTATAATAATAATAAATAAATTTAAAAAATAAAATAAATACAATTTCAGTTTTACCTTACAAATATCTCAAGCTGATTAATACAATTAACTGTTAGCAATGACACATTTTGCTATATTTTCTGGCTATTTGAATTGTTTTCTTTTACATTATCCTTAGTCTTTTTCTATGAAAATAACAACAACAATGACAACCCTGGGCCTGGGGCTTTAATTTGGCAAGCCCACCTGCAGCATGCTGTTGCACTGCTCAAACTCTGTGTTTTCTAATCCGGTGCCTAATGGAACCTGGTAGCAAGGAGGAAGTCAATCAGAGGTGATGCATGGTGATGATAGTGACCATGTTTGCAAAGCTGCTGGTAAAGTCAGATTGCTTTCCCTGCTAACCCAAGATATCCTTTCATATGTGGAAATTTACCCAAATAAAAGGAAACATTTATTTGCCTTTTCTGATTTTCTTTTTTTATCTTGTGGTTATATGATTGGCAGCTGGAACTATTTATTGACTTTTTATCTTTTTAGTGACTCCCACAATCCTTTCCTCAATCAAGTTGATAGAGCCTTGGGTTTTTTTGTTTTTTTAGGTGAGTGAATAGAGAGAAAGCTATATACTGAAATACCATAAAATAAAACCACATTCAAGAAAATCCATTGCTGTTTTTTAACCATTACTGCATGCACAAAACATTTCCTCAATGCGCACTTTCCCTCCCTTTCTCTTTCTAAATTGACACATGTATGTGTACACATATTATACCTAACTAGATATAATGTAAATAGTTATAAATGTAGACAACAAAAAAATGGGACATTCAAACTAGTCACAGGACAAGAGCACAATGTATGTTAGGAATTTATACTAACAAATTCAAGAAATACTGAGTGATAAACTTGTTTCAGGTGCTCTATTAGATATTAGGGGTAAAAATTATAAATAAGATCCATCCTCTGCTCATAAAGGACCTTATCAGCCTAAAATCAACATAGTGGAGAATATAGTCAAGTTAACCCTGACTATAAAAATGAAAATTTCAGGAGAAATGCCTAGTTCTAGCGTAACTTCTTGTAATATGGCAACATACAGGAGGTAATTTGGTTTTAAGGGAAAGTCAAATAAAGCTTTCTGAATGAAATAAGACTTAACTGCTGTAATACTTTAGATCTTTCCTAAAAATAAAAACTAAAAACTACAGCCAACACTAGCATGTATCCTGGGTTTATGTAGCAAATTTAAAAACAATATATGCAGATTACTTTCTTCCAATGTATTCAAATAACAAATGGCCCTATTCTTGTTGATATTCAAGACAGAATATTTAAGTGTACTAGTATTTGATTCTCCAGATCCTTTGATTAAGGTAGACAGGCAAATCACATAGTGCAAAGTCACCACAAACAGTGAACAGTTAGGGGTCATGATGGGGTGACGGCCTTGAGGCTGCTCTGCTAGTCTTCAAATCTTTGAGGGTGACAGTGTCTTTGATCTGTCTGCCTTTTAAACAAGGAAACCTGGAAATATCTGAAATGACCATTTGATCTGTTTCTGGTGGGGAAGGTAGTCTTCCAGCTGCCACCCTCAAACATGCTGTGCTCTCCCCACTAACTAAACACAGGGCTTTCATGTTGGAGAAAAACCAGGCTTCCAGCCACAGAGAGCACTAAAGAAAGGGCTGATGAATACGGCCAGTGATTGGAGTGGCAGCCAGGCTGCAGTGTGTGACCTACTGCTGGAGACGTGTGGCTGCAGGGACTGCAGAGCTGCTGAATATGTGGACACATTCCTAACAGGGAGAACAAGAAGGCTCTGCTGCTAAGAGGAAGGGCTCTCGGGAAGAAGTGGTGGTAAGAGCAGTCTCAGCTTAGGATGATGCCAGGCTCTCCTGATTTAAAGGGCAAGAAGCCCAACCATGCCATGAATGGTGAACACTGAATGAAGCACAAGCAGAGACTGAGGCTCAGAGTCCAAACCATGAGGCAGAAAATGAACCCATCCTAATGGAAAGCAGAGCATAGAGCAGATGCCAGAGGAGGAAACGTGGGGGTTTCAGGTCAGAAACATCTTCCTAATAAAAATCTATGAGTAACCTGCTTTAGTTACATGACTTCTGAGACAAAAGAGAAAAAAGAAGAAAAGGGAAGGATCAAAATAGCAGGATATTTTAATTTTCAGATTATTGTAAATGTAAATCTCAGAACACTGCAAATCTCAGCATATGACTTGTAGCAATATTTACATCTATTTAACCATCAATTGATTTATTCAACAGAACTGTTGACTCCTTATTTTCAACCTACTGTATTGGGTACTCCATATACAAAGATGAATAACAAACAGGTCTTGCCCCCTAGTAATAGTCTAGAGAGGGCAAAAGATATGTGAACACACAGAGGTATCTGTCCTGAGTATTTTTAAACTCTCCAACTATTATTAAGTCACCAGGATTCACCTTAAATAATGAAGCATTTTAATAAAATAACTGTTAATCTTTACTGTAAACCAGTCTTCTCAGGAAGTGCAAAATGAAATACAATGATATAAATACTTTCACATAAGCTGAAAGTATGACATAAGGAACAGTATTATTATTCAGAAGGTACGGTTTCTCCTACATAACAGAAAGGTGCTGGATATGTGGATTGAAGGAAACATCTCATTATCTTGATCCAGTAAAATCTATTTGGAAACTATTGATACTGAACCACATCGCAAGACTCACTAAAAAGCTCTGTATTGGTTTACTTTTAAAGGAAAAATATTTGATGAAGGCTAAGTAGGCATGCTGGGAGGAGTTGGAACAAGAGCATCATTGGTAGGCTGCATGATAATGAATTGGTTCCTACGGAAATGAAATTGTTACAGTTTGCTATTGTCATCTACAATTAAAAATGACAAGTATTGAGCACCGTGTCATTAAGAAGAATCTGATTAGAGAAGTTTCCAAGCCTTAGGAATTGTTATTGGATGGTATCCTGGTTGGTATATGAAAGGCTTTTTTTAAGCCAGAAAAGTAGGAGCATCTAAAATAGAGCTATTTTAAATTCCTTAAGAACATAATCACAGAGATTTATGCATTATCAACAAGAATGCATAATTAAATAGGGGATAACATTTTACCGGGGATAACTTCCAAACATCATAGATTGCTGAATTATAAATAAATTCATAACTATTTGTAACCGAAATGGTTTTTGAGAATTATTTTTATGGTTTTTGTAAACAAATCACTGTCTTATTTTCTTATCGTGAGCATGAAAAAAGTTTCTAATAGGCTTTTGTTTCAACCTGAGTGTGTCTTCCCACCTATACCTCATGTAAGTTTTGAACCTTTATGAAAAATCATAATTCTTTCCCATTTTCAGAACTTAGAACATTTACTAGTTTTTAGATTGGGATTAGGTGTCACGTTTTCATTTTGGGCTAAATAAGTAAACCTGAAGATCAAACGTTCAAATAAAATACAATAAGTGGGTGTTAAATAATGAAAAAGATATTCTTGTGGAGCTTTTCACAGAGAGATGATCCAAGCTGAACGTGTGTCCCCAGTGATGGTGAGAACCGTGGGACTGCTGCCTAACATCTGCAGGGTGTCATAAAAAGCCTCACTAAGGCGCATCGTTCCAAATGAATACCGTATGGGTCACTTGCAGGCTATGTTAAGTAAACAATAAAAAATTTAAAACAAACAGCCACAAAGACAGAGGAACACTCAGGAAGGGAAGCAGATGAGTTATTTTGAAGAGACTCCCTACATGACTAATCCCTGCCAGGGCATAGCCTCTCAAGGTATATTGCAGCCTGTCCCTCCCATCTCCAAAGTAGGAACAAAAGAAGTGCAGTCATCAAAACCATCGTGTTGACATACTTGAAGTGGAAAATTATCCAAATTATATAATGTTATAAGGGGAGATTAGAATATGTGGTCTCTAAAGTCACTTTGAACTTGACAAGTATTTGAATCATTGTATTATGCTACAGTATAGTGTAGGCTTCACAGAAAGTCCTAGCTCCTCTGGAGGTGTTTCTTTCCTTCCACGCAGGAAGAAAGCCAAATAGTCTTTCTCCCAGTGCCATCCTTTCCGAACAGATTTGGTGATTCTTTAAGGTAGATTTGCCCATCATTTTGGGTAACATATGGGATGCGTAAAAATGAATAGAGAATATTCAGTAGCTTATTTTAAGATCTACAGCAATTTGTATCCTAGAACTTAGAAAAGCCAATGAGGACAAAATATACAGATGGATCCAAAGCAGCCAGGTTAAAAAAAAAGTTTGGATTTGCACATGCTATTTCATTTCTAATTTCAGGACTGGAATTACAAACAAGCAATTTCCCCATTAACCTTTCTCCTTTCTGCACTCCTGCCCAGGCCTTGGAACATGTTTTCTATCTTCACCAATATTCATAGCTTTTCTTTGCCATACTTTGACTGTACAGCTTTTCTGCCCCTTATCTTACCTTGTCCTTTCCAAGGTATAGAGTGACAAGCTAGTCAAGTAAACCTGGTCATTCTGACAAGCCTGTATATTGGCAACAGCAATAAGTATGTGTTTCAATCATATGTTTTTAATGCTGAGGACTTCAACCCAGAGAAAAAGGAGAGGAATTTTGAAGATCTCCAGATAAGTATAAGAGTGTATAATTATCTAAGCAAAATCCCTGCAAATGACAAGGTTCTGACATCCTTAGCTTAGTGAAAATTTTAATTAATTCATTTAATAAACATTCATAGAGTACCTACTCATAGAGTCACAGGGTCCTAGTTTGGGGATACTGCCTTACCCAAAATAGGCAAAAATCCTGGCCTTTGCGGAGCGTAAAATCTAGTGAAGGTAACAGACAATAAAAAGACTTATAAAAGCAGATAATCGACATATAGGAAACTACATATAAACTTCACATACATTGGACAGTAATTAAGAGATAAATTATGATGCTTGTAACTTTTTAAATCAATCTTTAGATAAAAGGAATAAATACCCTTAATTCTATTTTCCCCTGTTTAACATTATTAGAAGCAGAGCAAGAGGAGCAAATGTTGGTAGTAAAACTTCAAGTGTTTAGAAAACATACCCCAGCATTTGGAGACATTAATTAATTAATGCTATAGTTGTTCAGTACCAGCTACTATCTGCCAGGTTCTATGCTTGAGTTGAGCTATGGACATAGGGTGCATATGAGAAAAAAAAATGCCCCAGGCCTCAAAGGAGATACTCATTGTTTTATTTTTAAAAGCCATTCATAAATCACATTATAGTGTTATTGAAGTGACCAGAGATATTTTCTTTCTCAAGAAGGATGGTGGTTTTAAGGTGTGTCCACAGTTCTTTAATACCACGCCATTTAGCCACTCAAGAGGTGGAGTCTAACTTCATTCCCATTGGGTGTGGCCTGGATCTAGTGACTCACTTCTAATGGTATACAACTTTAGAGAGTGGGTAATAAAAGTTACTGTGGCTTCCTGCTTGCACCTTGCTCTGTGTTAGATCATTTGCTCTGTGGAAGCCAGCTGTCATGTAGTGAGGACACTCAAGCCATGATGAGAAACTGAGGCCTCCTGCCAACAGCCACAGGAGTGACACAACTTGGGAGCAGATCCTCCAGCCCAAGCTTTCAATGTCAAGCTTTCAGATGGTTCTGGCCCCTGCTGACAGGTTAACTGCTGTCTAATGAGAGACTCTGAGCTAGAGCCAACCATCCAAGCTACTCCTAGATTCCCCACCCTCAGAACCGGTGTTAAAATGACCAATGTTTTTGTTTTAAGCTGCTAAATGTTGGGGTAATTTGTTACTCAGCAATAGATAATGAATGCAATCACTTTTTTTGGAAGATAGAGAAGGAATAAACAACAGGAAATGCAATCACTGTGTGTGTGGAGAGGGAGAGAGAAAAACATATAAAGATCAACCCATAGATAAAAACAGAGAGAGAGAGAGAGAATGGGACTTGGAGAAGCAGGCACAACCCTTGCAGCAGGCATATATTTTCTTTTCACATTATCACTGGAATTTACAATCATCATTATGTGGCAACATTTTCTGTAGTTAATGAAAATTACTACATGGATTCCAAAGATAAGAAAGAAGAGCATGAACTTATTTGAAAGGTAAACGATGCCCTGTGTCTGCATAGTCACTGCATAAAAGTATTGATTCCAGGAAAGTCTCTTAGGAAGAGTCCATACAGTTAGCTCTTGAACAATGCTGGGCTTAGGGGACACCAATCCTTCACACAGCCAAAAATCTGAGAATAAATTTTCATTCTCCAAAAAGTTAGCTACTAATAGCCTACTGGTGACTAGAAGTCTTACCAATAACATAAACAGTCAATTAACACATATATTGCATGTTATATACACTTTTTACTGCATTTTTACAATAAAGAAAGCTAAAGAAAAGAAAATATTATTAAGAGCATCATAAGGAAGAGAAAATATATTTACTACTCATTAATAGGTAGTGGATCATCATAGAGGTCTTCATTCTCATTTTCTTCATATGGCTGAGGAGCAGGAGGATGAGGAGGGGTTGGTCTTGTAGTCTCAAGGGTGGCAGAGGTGGAGGAAGTGAAAGGGAGGCAGGAGAGGAAGGCATACTTGGTGGACTTTACTGAAATACATCGTAATATCTGTTTTTTTCCTTTTTTTGCTTTTTCATTTATTTAAAAATTTTCTATAAAGTACCAATCTTCCTTCCACCATTTGCTTTAGTTTCATATCATATAAAGATCCATGTTGTAAAACAAAACAGTCTTGAATAATCAGAACCCTTCTGCTAGATTGTCTAATATCAACTTGTTTTCTGGTACTGCTTCTTCTCTCTTTTTTTTTTTTTATTATCTGGCACTGGTTTGGAAACGCTCATCTCCATCAAGTCCTCTTCTGTTAGTTTCTCTGATATGGTGGTTATTAGTCATTGAATTTCTCCAAGATCTACATCTTGAAATGCTTTACCCTCCATCTTTTTTGCTATATCCATAATACCTTTCATCATTTCCTTGATTAGCTCTGTCATAAATTCCGTGAAGTCATGTACAACATCTGGGCACAGTTTTCCCCAGCAGGAATTTATTGTTTGAGGCTTGGTGACTCTCAGGAGTTTTTCTGTAACAACGATGGCATATTCAATGGTGTAATTCTTCCAAACCTTTATAAAGTTCTCTCTACTGGGGTTCTCTTCCGTATCATTGACAATCTTTACCATAGAGGACCATGTTTAATGAGGCTTAAAGGTCTTAATGACAACTGATCTAGAGGCTGAATTATAGATGTCATGTTTAGGGGCAAGTTGACCACTTTGACACTTTCAGTGTTGTACTCCTGGGGTTCTGGGTGGCCTGCAACATTGTCCAATAAAAAAAGAACTTTAAAAGGCAGTCCCTTTTTGGCAAGGTACTTCCTGACTTCAGGGACAAAGCATCAATGAAACCAATTCACAAAAGGGGTTTTCCTTGCTCAGGCATTATTGTTTACAAACAAAAGACTGTCAGTTGATACTTTTCTTTCTCCTTCAAGGCTCAGTGGTTGGCTGCTTTATAGATAAGGGCAGTTCCAATCATAACCTTGATTACATTTGCCCGAAACAGTGGAGTTAGCCTATCCCTCCCTCCCTTAATTGCTGGAGCTCACTTCTCTTTCTTACCAGTAAATATACTTTGTGGCATTTTTTGGTTCCCAGAGTAGGTCACTTTTATCTGCATTAAAAACTTGTTCAGGCAGATATTGTTCCTTCTCAAAGATTTTCTTAATGGCATCTGGAGGACACTGTTGCCACCTGGTCAAATGAAGCTGCTTCTCCTGTTATCTTGACTTTTAAAATCTTTCTAAAATTATCGAACCATCCTTTGCTGGTATTAAATTCTTCAGCTTTAGATCTTTCACCTTCCTTTTGGTTTAGGTTGTCATACAATGACTTCATTTTTTTCTCAAATCATATGAGAGTCAAAAGTATGCCTTTCTTATTATAACCCTGCACCCACAGAAGGTTGCATTTTCAATACAAGATAAAAAGGTATTTTGCAAAAAGTACAAGGTTTTCATGCCTGCTAGTATAACTGCAGTGAGGGCTTCACATGTTTCCTTTTCTTTTTTTACAATGGTCCTTAAACTGTATTCATTTATCTTGAAACAGTGGGAAATTGCAGCTGCAGGCCTCAAGCTATGGTATATATCATGCAAGTGAACTTTTGCTTGTAATGTCATGACTTTTTTCTGCTTCTTGGGAGCACTTCCAGCATCACTAGTGGCACTTCATGTAGGTCCCATGGTGTTAATCAAAGTTTACTGTTTGCACTAAACAAGATAATAAACATGTGGGAACCCAGAGACATCACTTTTACTGTGGTACACAATTTACTGGAGACAAATTGCTCATGCAGAGATAAATAGCATCAAAGAGTGTTTTTAGTGTATCTTTTAATACTGGAGCTCACTGCAACAGCAACAGGAGGTGGCTACAGCATTATTATAGTATGTACTAAGGTGAATTTTATGCAGTTATTATTTAATACTGCATCTTTATGTTTTTTAACATTTCTTTGGACTGCAAATAGTGCTATGCACAGACTGTATTTGTGCACATAAGTTTTGATACATTTTACGGTTTTGAATGGGTTTGTGTATGTTTTATGATAGTAAATGATAAAAATAGACTAGTGTATATGTATATTTTATACATTCATTACATACTTAACTTTATCTTAATTTTTTCTACATTTCTAGGCTACTTGAGTTCACCTGCAATGTTTTCCAATTGTAGCATTTGGAGAATGCTACAATCTCCAAAAATGTTTTTCCATATATTTATTTTAAAAAAATCCATGTATGAGTTAACCCACTTAGTTCAAACTCATGTTGTTCAAGGGTCAAATGTATTTCAAAGAGAAGAATAAATGAACAAATTAACATGGTTCTGTTGATCAGTTTACCTTGGGTTACCTGGTCGACAGAGAATGGACCACACTGTGAGTATACAACAACATCTGGGAAGGAGATAGGGACTGTGCCTGTGAATGAGATATAACCTTGGGAGCGGTAGCCCACCTTGAGTAGCTCTAGTGTTGGGGAAGAGGGGCAGGTGGTGGAGAATAAAGGGCAGAGAGAAGAGTTAGAAAAAAAAAATAGCAGTATGTGATGGCAATAAACTTAAGCGCGAACAAAGTGAGCACTCAAAAGTAAGGCTATTGCAAAATGCTTTTGAAATAAGTCAGATGTGTACCAAAGTTTATACTTAACAAACATTTATAACTAGAGGAGGAAAAGAAGCAACATTCTGATTGGATAAATATTTTTAAACGATAAAGAAAAGCCATTTCTCACGAGCCTGAATTACTCTCGTGGTCTATTTGCTTAGCTAAGGAGAAATTACTAATTATTCATTTTAAATTGTAAGGGTTTCCTTGACAAAAACAAAAAAGAAGTATGAAATATTTAATTTTTCAACAAGATTAATGGTACTGAAAAAGTTCTAGCCTTCATGAGTGTCAGGATATACTTTTAAAACTTTTTTCCTTATGAAAGAAAAAACAATCCAAGGATGGAAACCATTATCCAAGTAAAATGAGCCTAAATTAGGAAATTTGGAAATATCCTTTATGCAACTTCTTAAATTTAAATATAGGAAGATTGGCTGGAACTTAAAATTCCTTATTTCTATGAGGGCGGGGTGGGGGTGGTAAGCCGTTACTGAGAAGGCTGGAATTAAAAGTAGAAAAAATGATTTTCCTTGGAAATGGTGATTTTTGTTTGAAATCGGATGAATAAAAATAACCTAAATATATTATGCTATAAATATAATAATGTGTGGATAAGTTTTCATGGATGATATACTTCATGTAAGTATACCAACATGTAATTTACAAGACCTTTGAATGTACTAGGAATAGAAAGATGACACCACTCAAAAAGGTCATTAGAAATTACGCAGTGTTTAAATAAAGGGATTTCCTGGATAAGAGAATATCACAGTGAGAACATTAGCCACTCAACACAGCGTTTCAGAGATAAACAAGAAAGCATTCCTGGGAACCCGCAGTTTACATGAGTACTTGGACCCCCCGACATGCAGTTTACCACACCCTGACTCAAGACTCACTGCCTGTCAACATGGCCCTCAAATTCATTGATATCATGACATCTTATTGGAAGAGTAATTTTTTTCTCAACACAGTTTGCGTTTCTATGTTTTTACGTCGAATTTCCTTTCATGCATAGGCATATAGGCACATATATAACTTTAACAGTTTTCAAGGGATGCCCCTGTTAGTTTATGAATCTTAACAGCACATGATGTAATGATGAGTTCCATAAATGCACTGTCAAAAAACTTTACGCCTGTATGCATTTTGTCTTTTTTTTTTTTAAACTCTGATTTCTTTTTTCTTTTTAAATTCCAAATAGCCTTAAAACATAGAGTAAGACCAGCTAGGTTAGAGGTATTTTAGGCCTCAAGTGTCTCTGTTAAGTCTGAAAATAAGTATAGCTATGCAGAAAGTAAGAATCACATTAAAAGGATGTTTTCTGTTTATTTTGTAAGAATAAGGGCAGGAACTTTTATTTACAGGCTTATTCAAAATTTCCAATGCCCTTGAAATTCAAAAGGATAGATGTGCATTAAAATACCCAGTGAATAAAGGTCAAACAAGACATTAAAAAGACAAACTAGAAAATATTTCATAACTTCCATTTGATGGCTTTACTGTATTAATCTGTATTTTTTTTAAAAAATAAGTTTTCCATTTTAAAGTATTTTAATGAATCTGAATACGTGTAAATTAAATTCTTCTCATGAAGGAGAAGCCTTTCATTTTACATTTCCATCATGAGTTTTAAAGTGTACAAAATAGTCTTATATGAGATAGATTCAAAGGTATTTAATTGCTATGCCCTTTTTGCCAAGATCTCCCAGGCATGAGGATCATGATGGGGAGATGAATGCTCACTTTTCAACTACATAACTTTTAATCCATTAATGCAATGCAAAGTTGTATTTTTTAAGTAATAGTTTTGTCTCATTCTTTTTCGTATATTTAAATATCATCTGTCTTTAAAGTGAGCACATGAAAATTGAGGTAAAAAATGAATGGTTCATTTTATCCTTTGCAGTCTCATTTCACTGAAGCCTGTTCCCTGTGCTGAGTCCCATGGTACACATATAAATTCACCTTTCAATCATTTGTGTGGGTTAATGACACTGAGTAATAGCACATTAGCAAAGTGCCATTCCAGACACCAGCCAGGCATGCCAAACAGATAATCTGACAATCGTTTCAGATTCATTTTCCTCAAACAGAAACACTGTTCAGGCTTATTAACTGGCAAATCTGCATAAGGCATAATGTAGAGCACAGAGCCTCCATTAAAAGTAGCAATCTATCTCATTAATGTAATTTACAAGGATATTTGGCCCATTCTATTGTTGTAAAATCTAAAAAAAAAAAAAGTGTTCCTGTTCAACAAAGCTGTCATTTATTTGTAGCAAATTTTTATCATATCCTTTATGCTCCACTGAAATAAAAAGATCACAAATTAGTTAATAATGAAATTGTTACTCAGATATCTTATATCTTGCTGCCAACAGTATAGGACATTTGAAATTTAACTCCTAATGTGTTCCTCAGCATCTAACCTCATGATACACTCACCCAAAGGTAATTCATGCCAACTCTTCTTTTGCGTTTCGACTTTCTACTCAAAAGTTTCATTAAAAGTTCCTCTTGGAATATGTGATCAGGGACAGTTATACTGAAAATATCTGCAACCTGATTTTAATCAATTGCTTAGATTTTGATTACAAAACCAAAGACACAGTAGCTTAAGATTTCTGCCATATCTTCATCCATGGTAACCTGGGGTCGTGTTTTATTTTTATATCTGTGAATGGAAAGCTTAAGTTTCCACTTTGTAGTTAAGCAATCTGTTCTCTTTTTGTCTCTTGAGAGCTTGCTGCTTCTTTGTATTTATGAACAATTGTTGTATCCTTTTCTCCTTTTGCTGAGAAATTTCCCTGCATTTATCTTTAGACTTTGGGATAAGAGCAAATTCCACTTAAATTTGATCTGTCCTTTACAATGGTTAAATTTTCTTTCATGTTGTCTTGATACAGGTATAATCCATGGTAAATTGAAGTATGTTGTTCTCAAGTACCTTATTTGCAAAAAGGCTATCATAAGATGATATTTTATTAGAGATGGTCACACACAGGCAGATTTTCCAAGTCAGTGACCTATGTGGAATTTACTCAAGAAACATTAAGATCTTCACTCCTCTGTGCCATATTCCAAGTCTAACTCCACTTGCACTAAAAACTTCTACAGAGGGGAGACAGTAGCTATAAATGACTTAATTATGAGATAGTGAGACCAGTATAGTTTCAGAAGGATGGAATTTTGGAAGGGGAGTGTTTGTTAGGATAATAGTTTCCACCTGATTTCAAGGTCCAAATCCCTGAGATAGATCACAGGGCCTTTTAACATTGGTAAGCTATAATCACAAAACACATTTTTCCTCAGCCTTCAATTTTCTCTGTGTTGGAGACAGTGATATTTCATATAATCAAATTCCTTGCTTATAACACCTACACTTTCAATGATAAATTCTTCCTTCAATGATTCTGTAGTTGATATTTTCCTTTCATTCAGAAACCGTTAGTATTATTTTTCCCCATTTTGTCTATATTGCACAAAAATGTGATTGCATTTCTCAGAGCCGATTCGCCTTCTGTGACTGTCCCACTGCCACAAAGTTGAGATGGAATCAAACTAGGCTTGAGACACACACACACACACACACACACGTGTGAATTTTCTTATACATTGTCATACATGTAATTTCTCTTTCTTTGAGATGAAGTCTCGCTCTGTCACCCAGGCTGGAGTCCAGTGGTGCAATCTCTGTTCACTGCAACCTCCACCTCCTGGGTTCAAGTGATTCTCCTGCCTCAACCTCCCAAGTAGCTAGGATTACAGACACCTGCCACCACACTTGGCTAATTTTGTATTTTTAGTAGCGATGGGGTTTCACCATGTGGCCCAGGGTGGTCTCGAACTCCTGATCTCAGGTGATCCACCCGCCTTGGCCTCCCAAAGTGCTGAGATTACAGGTGTAAGCCACCGCACCTGGCCTGTGGTACATATAATTTTAAAAGACACTGATCAACTTGTTAAAAACTAATACCTTTGGGACCATATAATGTGGAAACAGAAATACAATTATATGCGCAAACAAAGTGTAAAATAAACATAATGGAGAATAATAAAAACTTAGAAAGACATGCATGCATTATAATGTAGAGCTCTTTGAATTTTACAAATTGTACCCATTATTCATCCAGCACATAGATCAAGAAAGAGATTTTACCAGAATTCCTGAAGCCTGTGTTGTGCTGTCTTCTAGTCACTACCCACCACCCTATGCATAACCACTCTTCTGACTTTGAACACCACATTTGACTCTTTTCACAGTTTTAAGACTTTTGAGGTTCACTTTACAGTGCCTTGGCATGAAATAAATATCAATTCCCCTATACCATCAAGCACATTTATATCGATCTTCCCCCCTTGCTTGCACCACTTCATCCCAGACAGCCCACTTGCTAGAGCCTGCTATGTACTCTAACAAGCAGCTCCATCTATAAGTGGTCCTAGGGTTCTACCTCCTGCTTCATTCACTTTTAGCTTAGGTCAAATACCTCAGCTTTCCCAATGATGAAGGGATAATCTAGTCTTAAATTACGGGGTGTCTTTATACCTTCTCCTCTTGACTAAGACGATGAAAACCACTGGGACCCCATGAAAGATCCATATTATTGAAGGAAACATGTGAGAACATGGAATCTGAATCCAAGACCCATTTTGGGTCTCACTTGGGAAATTGGGAAATTGGAGTTGCATCAAATTCCCAATTTATAAAGGAAGGTAATAATAACACCCAATTTTTAAAGGGTTGCTGAGAGAATTCACTGATGGCATATATTAAAAACAACCAGTGCTAATGACTGTTTAGTTGACGGATCCTCTCTCTTTGCTTCTGTCCTGTGACACTCAGGAAAGATAGACAGACAGACAGACAGACAGATATTTGTAATAGATATATATTCAAAATATAAAGTCAGAAGACATCCAGAATAAAACATATTTTGCATGACCAGAACAATTAAGTCCATTGCCCCTTTAAACTCACAAAAAAGGGTCTTAAAAATAAGTTATCTCATACTAAAACAAACAACTACCCACCTGGGAAAACTTTGAACTTACTATTAAATATCACATGTCAGCTTTTCCTATGTTTTAGCAAAATAATTTTAAAACAAATCTGTTTCTGGCATAAGCCTGAATAAAAACTATTACCAAATCATTCATTACCTAAATACACAACAAGATGTCTAATGATAATCAGGAGGTCCTCGCTACATCTTATGGCAATAAAGTGTTTTCAAAAGCTCATGTAATTATGTCAGGCATACTGTATGCTCACCTGCATTATTATAAAATATCAAGTACTGGTCAATATTTCCAGTTAGATAAGTAAATACTTTGGAATGAAGACCATACGATGAATTGTAAAAACTTAATGAGGCCCATTTTGTTCATTTTTAATATTTACTCAAGTCAGTTTGTCCAACTCCTTACTTCAAACATATCATTTGATCTAACTCCATTTCTTGGTCTTTACTTTTAAACACATCTTTTCTAGAATGAGAGAACTTCCCTCTGGGCTCATTGCAGATTGCTCTGTTATGAGCCCTATTTTCAGCTGTTAGTCATGCTCTTTCTCTTCAGATCTCTGATACATGCATTAGCTTCTCAGTAAATATTTCTGTTTGAAAGCAGTTGGCCTTCAGTCTTTGTAAAGTCTTAAAAAGCCTGGCATCTACCATCTCCATAAGGTACTTTGCAGTCATAAAAGGAACGTCACAATTTGGGAATGGCAGACTGAGCTATTTTCTTCTCCCCGGAAGGTGACAGTAGATTATAGGTGAAATATCGCACAAATTACATAACCAAATAAAATATAACCTTTTGGAAGTGGGGTGTCCTTTAGTTTTTTTCAAAGAACACTTCCTTTGTCCCTATTACCTTTGCTAAATTTAAAAACACGAATTCATGTTTTGCGATAGTTTCCAAAATATTGTTCATTCTGTTCTGACACAGAATTTCGAATCTTTCTGAAAAAACAATGCTGCTTTGAAGAAAGGCATGCAACTACTTCAACTAATAAAATTTATAGTTGTTTAGTATTAAATAATACATATTACTGCAGTAAGAATTTGTCCTTTTTTTTTGTTGTTGTTAAACTTCTTAACTCTATTAGGTATATACTATTCTTGTTCCCAGTTTACAGATAAGAAAACCAAGGCTAGCAGCGATTAAGTAATTCTTCAGTCACTCATGATTTTTAGCTCAGGTCTGAATGCCTCCAGGGTCTGTGCCCTTTTCCACAACCTTGTATGGGGAAAAAGAATCTCATACCAGGCCGGGCACGGTGGCTCACGCTTGTAATCCCAGCACTTTGGGAGGCCGAGGCGGGTGGATCACAAGGTCAGGAGATAGAGACCACGCTGAAACCCCATCTCTACTAAAAAAACACAAAAAATTAGCCAGGCATGGTGGCGGGTGCCTGTAGTCCCAGCTACTCGGGAGGCTGAGGGGGGAGAATGGCGTGAACCCGGGAGGCGGAGCTTGCAGTGAGCCGAGATCGCGCCACCGAACCTCCAGCCTGGGCGGCAGAGCGAGACACCGTCTCAAAAAAAAAAAAAAAAAAAAAAAAAAAAAAAAAAAATCTCACACCAAATTCATTCATTTGGACATATCTGGAATCTGAATTATGATAGTTTGTGACCATGTGCATGTGTGCATGTTTACACACAAAAGACACAAATATGTGAGAGAGACAGCAAGAGAAATGGAACGTTATTTTAACATAAATAAAAATGTCTAAAGATAACCTTTAGGATGATTAAATTAGACTGCTTATATATATTGGGGAGAAGATTTTGCCAACTGGCTATGACATATATTAGGTTCCCTCTTGAGGTCCCGTTTAGCCAAGTGATTTTATTATTCCTTTTTTATCATATATATATATATATATAGGCAGGCCACATTTTTGGAAATAAGATTGCATGTTGAGGGTTAAACTATATGAAATTATCACAAAATGGATCAGAGGAAAGAAATTGCAACATTAAAGAGATTTCTGATTTCCAGGCCAAAGGCTCAAGTAATAATAACATATCTAAGAACAAAATGTCAGTCTAATGGGGAATTAATGTGGACTGGAGAAAGGGCCAGGTCTGTGAAACTGAGGTTGGTGGAGCCATCATAAGCACTGTCTAAAGGAAAGGGGCACCATTGCCTCCCAGACAGAATTTTTCCTACATGAGATGGAGAGACAAAGCTGTTAGAGCTCAGCAGCTCTGGAACCTAAATTACTCTGATGTGCTCATCCTTGTCCACGTTCACCCAGCAGCCTTATAAAACGGTTGCCTGGTGGACAACATATTAGCCTTTGTTCAGCAAATTCTTGTTACATTTAAACTTTCCTACATCCACAATAATGTTGTGTGTGTAAAAAGCAGGATTTTCATGAAGAGTCATCTAGACACAGATGCCTTTAGTTGTTGTCATACTTCAGAGCACAAACTTAAGTATAATAAGCATATACCTACACTTAAGAGGACAGGCTTTGGAGTTGACTCACCTGGGTTGGAATTTCACCTCTAGTGTCACCCTCACCAAATAAGGTAGCCTGTCTCTGGGACCAATTAATAGTACCTACTTTACAGGTTGACATGCAAATTAAATAAGTTCATATTTGTAAAGTGCTTAGAACAGTGCATGGTGCTTATAAGTACTCAATAAAATGTTATGAGTACTGTGTATTATCAATATTATTACTAGGTTTTTAGCTCACTCCTACCACTCCCAAAACCCAATACTCAATCTGAACACTTTATTCAGTCCTTATACCCACTCTTAATTGACAATCTCCTCTCCATTTTTATTTTTGCTCCTCAAGTTCCTACCACCACCTTATTCATTCCGGATAGCATCAGTTTTTTTCTCTAGTAATCCTTGCCAGTAAAAGCTGAACCTTCTATGTGCCTCTGTCCCTAAGCTCCATGATTGACAGGACAAGAATAAGGATAAGGATTGGGGTTTATAATTTTTCTTTTCAGCTACCACTTTGTTCAAGATCACTCAACAATCTCTCAATCTCTACCTGACATTTGCTTTGCACATCAGCTAATGAGATTCTAAACCCTCTTCCACCTATTTCAATGGTTCAGGACTGCTTCAAATTCACCATATATCCCTCTTGTTATCTTTAGGGACAGTAGTATGATGTTGATGCCCCTTTCAATATCTGGGTGGTTATTTCTATTCCACACCCTTGTTGTAAACGACACTGATATGTACGTATCCCCAAAAGCAATTCAGTTAGCCTAGAGTGACTCTTCTTTAATTCTTCTGCATTTTATTATTTTGTTTTTTAACTCTGTCAATAGTAGACACAATTGACTCTAATGTCCAAAATCCAGGTTATCATTTATTTGAACACTGATACAGTTTGAATATCTATCCCTTTCAAATCTCATGTGGAAATTTGATCCCCAATGTTGGAGGTGGGCCCTAGTGGTGGGTATATGGGTCATGGGAGTGGATCTCTCATCAATGGCTTGGTGCCTTTATCATGGTAATGAGCAAGTTCTCACTCCATTAGTTCACGTGAGAACTGATTGTTTAAAGGAACCTGGCACCTTCCTGCTTTCTCACTTGTTCCCTCTCTCACCATATGACCACTGACTCCCCTTGCCTTCCACTGCCAGTAAAAGCTTCCTGAAGCCTCACCAGAAGCTGAGAAGGTGTACGATCTTCAGAACCATGAGCCAAATAAATCTCTTTTCTTATAAATTACCCAGCCTCAGGTACTCCTTTATGGCAACACAAAACAGACTAACACAAGCATCTACCTTTAGAAATTGCATGCTTACCTGCTCTATTCTTAGGCTGATTTGTATAAAGAGTTATGTGAATTTTCATTGTCCAGATTTTTCTTGATTTCAAATAGTATATTCCATTATCTTCATATGCACATTCTTCCTCACTGTGGGTCTCTATTTTTGGTTAAAAACTGTGATCTCTGTTTCTATGTGGGCTTAGGTGATACAGAATTTTAGACCATTGGATAGATCCCTGGGCATGTGATCAAAAATCATGCCAGAAGCAGGAGATATGTTTCCTTAGATGATACTACTATGCAGCCAGGATTGAGATCTTATAGTATAAACCACAACAGTGGGTAGAAATTGGGTTATTATTTGAGTAGACAGTATTTTCCTCTCAGTTAACTAAATGAATGTCTGAAATATACGAAGGTTCTGAAACTAACAGCTATAGTACACATTGGAAGATCCAAAAATGGCGAATGAACCATCTTTAGCAGAAAGAAAATCCTCATATTCATAAAGAATAGCTTAGTTTATAAGATACCCAAGATAGTGAATGTATTTTTTTTACCCAGAAAACCAACCCCTCATAAACAACGAAATTTATTTTTCATGAATACAATAGTTAATTTTATGTGTCAACTTGACTGGACCATGGAGTGCCCAGATATTTCATTAAATATTATTATTGACATATCTGTAAGCATGTTCTGGATGAGGCTGACATTTGAATCAATGGACTGAGTAAAGTATATTTTCTTCTCCATAATGAATGGGCCTCATCTTATCTGTTGAAGGACTGAATAGAACAAAAAGGGTGAGTAACAGAAAATTCTGTCTCTTTCCTGGAATGTCTTTGAGCTGGGACATTAGTCCTGCCACTAGACTCTGACGTGGACTCGGACTGGAAATTACACCTTGGGCCTGTGTCTTGGAGCCTAGACTGGAACTATGCCATCAGCACTTCCAGGTCTTCAATTTGCTTACTGGAAATTTTGGGACTTTTCAGTCTCTATAATTGTGTGAGCCAATTCCTTATAATAAATAAATAAATAAATAAATGTGTATATGTATGCACATATATATGTATACACAAGTATATATGTATGCACATATATATGTATACACAAGTATATATGTATATACACATTTATAATGTATATAATTTATATTTATAATCATATACATATATGTGTTTGTGTGTGCATATATAGATAGCCTATTGGCTCTGGTTCTCTGGAGAAAGATGACTAATACAATAGGGCTTTAGTTTATGACTTCTGCAATACTTAATAGTTTAGGAAAGAGTTGTCTAAAAATATTAGTTGTCATGTCCTCAGAAATGACATAATAGAATCTTGTTGAGAATTTTCTCAAACACCACCCTATGTCATTTTCTACCATTGTACACAGCGTACTTATTATACCTCAGATTAAAAAAAGGAGCATGTTAAGATGGTCACAATGGAATTCGTTGGAACAGCAGCAGGGAGTTCTAGCAGCTCTCACAAGTTAGCGCTTGATAAGTACCAGCCCATCACTAACTTGTTTTCAAGACCTCCTGCTAATCATATATGCCTGGGTTTTAGCTCTGGTATATTACAGTGCCCACTGGCAAGGAACTCAAATTCCAGTCAGGCATAATAAATCCTCAGTCTCACACCAGCAAATAATTTACCCAGACTCCCTTCTGTCTTTCCTTCTTTGACAGTTCATCTCCTATCAAGTGAGCTTAAAAGGGTATTAATGTTTTTCCTTTTGTGACTATTAAAGTCAAATCAGGACTTTTTATATTATCTTTAACTCTTTCTCTTTATTTTGTAAATATTCACCCCTTTACCAATAGAAATGTGTATGTATATAATAATGTGTGTATATATTTTCATCTGCTTATCATGTTAATAATGCATCTGCCACTAGAAATATTAAATATACTATAATTTTTGTATATAAAATGGCAGCCTGATAAGCTTTTCTCACTTCAAAAATCAAATACAATCCCATCCTAAGAACGAATTTAGTAAGGCTGAGAAACAGACCCTTTTATGGTTCTATGTTGTATTCTCATTAATTCAATTTGACTCAGAAGCCATCCTCACAATCACCCCAAATTAGGCCTCTACTGACCTGAAGGGTTCCCTCTCCTTGATACAATCTCTTAATAGAGTAGCTGTTCCCCATGTTTGGCTGTAATCTCTTACTTTTACTGTTTTCAACCTGGATCCCATTAAGCAAGAGACAAGTCCCTCTAATTTTTGTGATAGCCTCAGGAAACAAGGGAAAAAAGAAAGTAAGTTCCTCCAGTTCCTAAGGAATACGATATGACAAACACGTTAACTACACAGAGGAAATGGGATTCACAATACAGCTTTTAGGGCATTTCGTACATTCGTTCATATTCTAATATGCCAGGCACCATTCTAGGCATTAGGTTTAAATGGTGAATTAAACAGTCCTTCCACTTTTGAGGTCACGTTCTAGTAGGAAGAGGCAAACAATCAACAAAAGTATTAAAAAAATCCATGTTGGTTAGAATATCAGAGTGGTGAGTGCTATGGAGAAAAATAAAATGGGTAATGAGGAAGGGCTTCTGTATTAAGCAGACCTACAGGAAGTCAGGGAATAAGCCACATGGGTGGGTGTATATTTGACTTTGTGCTTCATAGTAAGGACACAGGTTTCTCCTCTGAGTGAAAAATGCATCCATTCAATGATTTTGAGCAGAGGAGGGATATGACCCCACACATTAAAATGACCATTTTTGGCTGCCCCGTTGAGATTTTCTTGTAGCAAGGAAGGAATCTGGATTTTCCAAACCAGTGTGAGAGATATTATGAATGCTCAGTAGTACCCTGTTCCCATTTCTGCCTGGACTCACGAGCAGGTATGTTTTCCAACCATTGTGCAGTTGGAGTTGAGGCAACATGACTGGTGTTGGGTGACAACCTGTGGGCGTTAGTGACATGTGTCAGTTCTATACTGAGGCTACAGGATTCTCCAGTCTCTTCTCCTACTGCTTCAACTGGTGACCTTGTACATGGTGCAGCCTCTGTCAACCTGGATGCCTGAGTGACAGTAAGAAGCTCCTCTAGTATCCTTACCCATGCAAACATAAAGTAGATATTTTGAAGAAGATACATAATATTTTTGTGTTAAGCCACTGAGGTTTGGAGAGTTCAGAGTTACTGCTGCTAAAGCCTAGCCTGTTCTGAAGAAATCAACTAAATGGGAGTCTACTACAATAACTCAGTTCTGAGATGACAGGGGCTTGGACCAAGGTTAAAGTAGTGAAGGTGAGGTTCTGGATAAGTTTTGAAGGTAAAGTCAAACCATTTGACCTGTTCATATTATCTTTATAGGAAATTATTTTTGAAGCTGAAAACACTTCATATATTTGTACCCTTGGTTAAAAAAATGCTTAAAATGACAAATATAATCTATCCAAGCGTATATAATCTCTTTGGGCTTATGTCACATAATTACGATAAGTGGTCTCAAAAACAAAAGCAGTGGTGAATATCTGACATTTATATTCTGACTTTCTTTCTTTAGTATGATAATATCTTTTGAAAAATTATAAATTTCCATATAGTGGAAATTGGTATCTTGTTAATTATACGTTCTGGCAACAATTTCTAATAAGAAGACATGTAATTTTTTAAACTCACTGAACTAAACTGCCTTGGGAATTACTAGATATCTTATGCTAAGACAGAATATGACAGTCTTTACTATTTTAATGACATTAAATGAGTTGTGTTTAAAGTTGTCCCAAACGTTAAAGATGTGCCTAAATTGAAATAGCATAAGCTATTTATTTAGGAAACATGTAGTAAACAGAACATGATCTGTAAGAACTTATTGTAGGCACTTGAATCATCATCAAAGGAAGAAATTATTCATCTTTCTAAGGTCAAATCTTTACGTAAACCACTTTACAGTGCTTTTAAGAACATGATATATAAGAACCTTCATGTGGCACCAGAGGAAATTAACATTAACACCACAAATTAGTCAAACACTTTATATTTGCTCTGTGCATTTAACAACATAAGCACTTGAAAACTGGATGATGATCATATGTCCCTAAATTTATATGGTCAGATATAAATTATATCTTGATATTAGTTATCATTCTTAAAGGGGAAAAAAGAAAGATAAGTTGTTTTGATCAAAGCTTATCATTTTTTCCTATAATTTATTTTATCATTAGGTCAGCTATAGTTTTAAAATGTTCAAGGCTATCAGGTAGAGTTCTATAAGCTACATTTATGCTCTACTCAGATGGTCACTTTTATGAGTATTAATAGTAACACAGTATCCACAGGTCCAACCATGCATTTAATTATACAACTTTCCAGTATCTTTTACATTAAGAATTAAGAACCCTGTCATCACCAAAAAAGTTGCATGACATAAAATGATTTTATAAATTTATGTTAGAAATGAAACATAAAAATATTTTTCTGAAAAATATCAGGTTACTTAAGAGGCAACCTTTGGCTCAAATGTTTTTGTGATTTAATCAGCTTTGATTTAAAAACTCTGGCTTATCTCTTTAGTTTCTGATTAGTTCAAGGTCAAAATATCAAATATACATAAAATAAAATATATTTTTAGAATTTATGACCATTACAGAAATTATTATTATATTAATCTTAAGGCACAAAACATTTCTGAAGTTACTGCATGCTCATCACTGAGAATATTGAAGTCATAATATCCCCTTTGTCTAAGACTTATATGTATGCATCACTTTCTGGGCTATTGTTTCCTAATGTATAAATATAGGCATTCATCATCCACAATCCCTTTACTCTCTAAAATTCCTTGACTCCAAATCATTGCTGTGTTGATACTCTGGCATCTCTTCTTGACATTCCTACTGTCACTGACATAGTTTGGGTTCTCATTATCCTACACTTGACACACTGGTTTCCCAAGTATATGGTGTCCATATTTACACTATCCATATCCTACACTTAACACAATGATCTCCCAAGAATGGGTGTCCATATCTCCAGTCTGGCCTTATTCCCAACAGCCTCCAAACTGCTACTAGAGTTATTAATCCAAAATGCAAATCTGATGACTTGAGTTACCCTCCGATGAAAATGTTTTAAATGTATTTCTTCTTCCAGAAAAACATCCTGGTCCCCATCATTTGATTTTGATGCTTCTCCACCATGACCCTGGCACCCAGAGCATTTCTCTTTTATATAACTTATCACAATGCACTATGAAACTTGATATACTGCTACATGCTATGGTTTGAATGTGTCCCACCAAAAAATCATTTGCTGAAAACTTAATCTCCAATGCAAAGGTTGGGAGGTGAAGCCTAATGGGAGGTATTTAGGTCATGAGGGTTCCATTCTCATGAATGGATCAAGGCCAATTATAAAAAGGTTTGAGGTCACACATTCATACCTTGCTCTTTCTTGCACACTCTTTGGCTTTTCCCATGGAATGATGCAGCAAGAAGGTTCAGATGCTGGCCCCTGGATCTTGGACTTCCCAGCCTCCAGAACCATGAGGCAATAAATTCATGTTCACTATAAATTACCCATTCTGTGGTATTCTGTTATAACAGCACAGACTAAGACACCATCTTTCCCTCTAGTCTCCTTGAGGATAGTAGAACATTTGATTTGGGATCCTTGGTGTTTAGCACATTGCTTTGTACCTCATAATGAACAGTACATGTTTGTTGAATAAACAAAGGAGTGAATGAATAGTTATCTCTAATACCTGAATGTGAGATTTTATTAAAGGACGGAGGTAGCATATTCTCTAAAACTCTATAAATATTTGCACCCATTTGAAAATATGCTCATAAATTTCTAGCACATATTTTGCCACAAGAGATACAGAAGGGAAATAAACACTTACTCTATGGTATCCTTTTTAATATTCATACTATAAAATCATCACTCAAAATAAAACATTGCTTTTCCCTAATTTATTTTATTTAGACTGTTTTGATTTATGATCTGGTTAAATGTGCTATGTATTGATTTACACTACTATAAATACCTAGGTGCCACTAAAAAGTTTTTGATTTTAAGCAAGAAACTACAAACATTAAGTTATTAGAGAACTCTCTCCTACCACATCCTAGTTATTATAAATGGAATCTAAATTTGGGGTCTAAATTAAGAAAATACATGTAAGTTTCATACAGCATAATTTAGAACAGGAAGTTACCCTGGTAACCATATATATAAGTTGGCAAGCAGCAAGTCAAACTATAGCCTTAGTTTCTTATAAGGAAACAGAAAGTGTACTTTATGACCTTGAATTCCTTATTGATTAACTCCTTCCTCATGGGCTATAGTATTATAATTTAAGGCTTGTCTTTTTCATTTAAGTAAACTGTTTACAAGAAGGTTGAAAAGAATTTTAGTAAATCCCATCCCATTGTCTTCAAAACTTTACAGATGCTTTGTATAGGACTAACAATAGTGATAACCTTTCATCTTTCTTTGGTTAATACTGGTCCAATCCACAAAGAAACTTAGCTCCATTCAGTCAAACTACGGTAAGCCCAAATGGCATTTTAAACAGTCTCTATCCTGGAAATGTTCTGAAAATAACCATTGAGTCAATAGCAGGAATTCTGATATGAAGGTTATTTATTTTATGTAAATTCTTTGAATATAGATAGATACATAAAATCTGAAAGTGCTATATATACAATATACTAACAATATTATTCATAACAACAATTAAACAGAAATATTTTCTAAGGAGAATTTGCATGAATTTACTTGATATAAATGCAAAAGAAAAAGAAAAACAAATTACACTTTACATACTTCTTGACAACAATAATCCAGCTCTCTGTACATTTTTAAGCAAATTTTCAACTAAAATTTCCTTAAGATAAAACAAGGCAATACTTCCATAGCTTCTAAGAATTGGTTCTTTTAACAGGCACACTTAACATGTTTTAAGAATTTTAATATCAGTTCTTTGGTATCTGTGATTTCTTAAGAACAAATACTCTATTATATATGATTTAAGGAGAAAAATGCACACTCAGGCAAATTCTACCATTAACAACAGGAACTCATAACACAAATTAATGGTAGCACATGCCCCTTAGTGGTTAATATAACATTTTCAAAAGCTTTTTGTTAACTGCAGTAATGTGCTGAAACTTTGGGACCATCTGAGAATAATTCTATTCACAGCCTCAGGAGGAGGCAAAAATTGTTAGCATAGAATATTTCAAATATTTAGATAACTTTAGATAAAGGTAATGTTAGATAAAGTAGCAGTTCACTCTCACACAACGATGCATGCTCTCTAGCTTTGGGATGCATCCTCAGAAAACATAAGACCAGTTCAAAAACTGAGAATTTGACTAAACCATGCAATTTGGCATATACTTATTCACTGCTATGTTAAATTGTGTTATGCATCAAGGGGATGAGGGTATCATGACTTAATAAAAATGAGTATATTCTGAAAGAAAGGAAAAAAGAAAGGGAAGAGGGGAGGCAGGGAGAGAGGGAGGTGTGGAAGAGGAGGGGGAAGAGGGGAAAGGGAAAGGGGAGGGGGAGGGTGAGGGAGGGAGGAGGAAGGGGGAGAGAGGAAGGAAGGAAAGAAGGAAGGAAGGAAGGAAGGAAGGGTAAGAATATGTTATAAGATTTCAGACATGATGATAGGGTGATACAATACAAATGCCTGTAAGAAAGGACATGCTGTTCAATTTCTGAGGTTGGGACATTACAAACAGGAACCAAAGGCCCTAAGGTGGAAAGTACACGGGGATTTTTAAGGAACAGAATTAAGACCAGTGGAACTCAGTGATAGTGATTGTGACAGAAGATGTGACCTGGGAAGCAGAGAGAAGTGGGATGATACAAGGCATTGCAGGCCACAGTGAAGAGTAATTTTTAAATTTTTATTCTGAGGATAGAGATGAGGTATTAGAAGATCACATGGTAGAAAGTCACTGAACTAGTAAAGATATTAAAAGCCCATCCTCACTGTCTGGGGCAGAATGTGTTTTGGATGGGCAAGAGTTGAAGCAAGAAACAGTTAGATTACTGCCATATTCTAGATGTGAGAGTCCTGCCCTGGAAGGGAGCAAAGAGATGGAGAGACATATGTGTGGTAGACTGTTAGTAAATGGATTCTACATATGCTGTGAAATCAGTCTCAGGACATGTTGATAATTGGAGTACACAGTGAGAAGTTGAGGAATGGAATGGGATGCAGAGGAGGAATTTTGGGGTGAGGGAAGAAAGGGGAGAAACAACTTTTGTTTTACGGACAGGTTGTATGTGAGCAGTCTGTTCCAAGTGGAGACATCAACTATGCAGATGAATGTATGATTCTGGATTTCAAGTGGAAAGTTAGGGCTGGAATTGTGAATTTAGGAGTCATTAGCATATAAGTCAAATTTCAGTCCATGGAACTTAATGAGATTATCTAAGAAGGATAATCAGAACCATGGCACACAACTGGGGAAAATACATGTTTACACAGAGAAGAGAAGGGGACCCCAGGTGGAGTCCTGAGGCCTGGACACCTAACAGTTGTGGAGAAGAGGAAAAGCCAGGAAAGGAGAATGAGACGGACAGATCTGAGAGGAAGAGAGGCAGAAGGGAAGCAGAACAAAAATGCATGGCAATCGAGAGATGCATCTTGATAAGATGGAAGGGGTTACATTGGCCAAAATAAAATATAGCAAGTTATCACAAGTCCTTAGAGAAATCACTGAAATTTCAGGAAAAAAGGCATTAAAAAGTGATAACTTTAAAAAGTTTGAACTTTTCAAGATACCAGTAAACCTAAAGTTCATAGTAAAATAAGCATTCAATCACATTTTATTGCTTAGTTGCTCCCATCGTGAACTTTTAATTAATATATTAAAAAACTCTGTTAATTTATTCTAATCATTATAAAATAATTAACATCTTGACTATGTCTCAGATTCTGCATGTATATATCTATGAAATAAGGCATAATGAACACACATAATAGATTCATCTGCATTTTAGTGAGTGACCTTATTGCTTCAGTAAAACATTACTAAAAGATCACCATAACCACAAATACAAATGGAAAAAAATTATCATTCAATAGTTCTCTCTCAATAATCCTCCTGCTAAGAATAAAATTTTCTGAATACACTTAATCATTTAGTCATATTGATTAAGAGAACAACTAAAAATAGTCCATTAACTGAAGTTTTTCACTTGTACTAAAGGACAAACAGTAAAATACTTTAAAAGGTAAAATATGCTGTAAATAAAAAGTGATTTAAATTGAACAATTTATCAAATAATTTATCAAATTATTATATATCCAAGCAGATCTCATTTCATTTTACTAGGTCAAGTTTAGAATATGATTGATTTCTTTAATTCTATATAGTTCCTGTTTCTGCTAGATAGAACTTCTGGTAGGGAATGGTTTTACCTAGTGTAATGCCTTGCACATGGAATACAGTAGGAGTTTAATACATGTCTGTTGAATGAACAAATCAATGGGAAGATGGTAGCAGAAAAGTAAGATGGGGGATACACAAAACTGCCCCCTTCTAAAATAAAATTTTTGCCAACAAAACTTTTTCAATGACTGGCCAAAAAAGTGGGTATATATTATAACTTTGCATGACACAAGTAAGAAAATGTGAACATAGTAAATTGTTTAACTAGAGGCTGACAAAATAATTACAGGCACAAATGGAAAATTGCCTCAATATAGTGCTGTTGCTATTTTAAAGATAGAAAAGAAACAATATTTTGGAAAAGTGATCATATTCACTTATTGATAGAACGAAATGTGGAATTTAGGATAAGAAACATTTGGTGTTAGGCAAAGAGACTAAACAAAAGTTATTTTAATGAACATTTTAAAGACTTACATATGGAAAAACTGCCCATCTATATATAGACAAGTCAGTAAAATAGCCATTCAGTTTTCTTGGATAATTCATTCTGCTTACTGTGCAGTTGTTACATGGCGAGGAATCCACTGGACAGTCACATGGAACAGATACCCAAATCCTAATTCCTTCACTCACTAGTGAACCCAGGTTACAAATGATGGTAATTACCACATCAGATAGTTCCAGAAATCAGATGAGACAATATATTTGAAAATACTCTATAAAATATAAAGCAATAGTAAAATGTGTTGTGTTCCAAAGAAATGATGATTTTATTTCTGCATTGTGAGTTTTTTTTTTTTTTTTTTTTTTACTAAGGCGTTCTTGAGACATTTACTGATTTGTTCTATTCTCAAACAGAAATTTCCATTTAAATATCAATACGTGTCCAAACTCTATAATTTCACTATCATTGACATTGTTTGGTAGCATCAAGGACAACCAGACGATTTTGGCTTATATCAAAATGTATGTGTAAAACATGGGAAATATACTGAAATTCTTGAAGTGTGGTGTGTTAGTTATGTAATTACTATTTATTGTGCAAAATGTTACAAGAAAGCTTGCTTTGTGTGTATGAGGGGGTGTGTGTAGTTGTGAGGAAAAGAAATAGGGAGATGGATGATAAAAATAAATCTCTAATGCAAAATGGGTTATGTTTCCTACGCTATTTAAAAAGCAATGTATAGTTTGGGGAAGGAATTATATGTTTATTTTATGAATAGTTACACTATCTTAATTAATTTACTGTTTCCTTGCCCTGAGTAGCCAAGATTATGATAGCTCATAACTCTTCATGTGTGTTCACTTCTATCATGCTGCTTCTGCCATTTATTGTAAATTTCTTTAAAAATTAGAATGTGCATAGCATTATGTTATATCGATTTTTGAATGTTGTTTCTGCTTACTGTTAATTCTCCTAACATGGAATAATCTTAGCAGAAAGTATCCAGTTACTAAGCTGCTCTCTTCCAGCCTTAGAAGCCTGAATTATTATCTGTCCTTTGTTTTTATGATAACCACTCATAAAATATATACTAGATAGTTTAAAGGTTTATCTTTATGTTATGCATTAATGCTTTTATGCATTAATTATATGCATTAATCTTATGCATTACTGCTTTTAGCTGTGTTTAAGATTTAAAAGTATATTTTATTCAAGGTACAAAAGGAAAATGTAATAATTCCACACAAAAATTCACGTTATCACACACACACAAATCTTGACTTCACCTTTAATGGAGATTAAGTTACTAATGGAGAGGCCTGCTGTGATGAAGTTTACTATTACTCTGAGAGAAATCCATTATCTAATGAGATCAGAAGAGCCAATTTCTTCAAATGCAGTGTTTAACTAAACAGAACAAACTTTTGAAATAATTGTGGTAAGATTTTTTGGTTTATTTGACATCATTCTCATCTATGTATTAATCAGAGGAGTTATCCAAAGATTCCTATTTGTTAATATTTGGATAGCTAGGCATATATTTAGTAGTAAATAATAACATTTCTTTAAAATTTATATACAACTCTGATTTTGACTGATTCAGACTACCCTTTTAAACTGCAGAAAAGCTAAAAAATACTTATTAAACACCTATTGTATGTTGGGATGTATGTTGTACAGCACTCAACATATGACACATTTAGAGGCAGCTTTAATGGCAACCAACATTATTATAAAGTAATGTAAGCTTAATTCCAAATTAAAATAAAGATAATGAATATAATAATAAATTCAAGTAAATGTGAAATGACCATAGGCTGCAGCTATTAGGGATGAGATGTTCCAGGAGCTAGAATCTGAAGTTATAATGGAATGGAAAGGAGTTACAAGGAATTCCAGGCCAGAAATAAGGATATAGCTTTGAATTAGGAATTCAAGAGACCTCTTTGGAAAACTGGAAGCACAACAATCCAATTACAATGTGGAATCCACGGTTGGAAAGGTGGCAGGAAATACAGTCAGGAACAGACTTTTAAACACTGAATTGCGAACTGAAGTTTTATTGTGTACGCTCTATTTTTAAAGAGAGTTTTCCAAATATTTGTATCCAACAATATGCTTTTCAGTCAATGGATGGAAACACTAGATGGTGAGCTTTATTAAACTTTAACAATTTTTTTAATCTGGGAAAAATAGAACTACAAAAGGTAAAAAACACACACTAAGTTTTAAAAAAATCTTTCTTTCAAATTTTCTTTCCTTCAAATTTAAGTGTGTTTAAGTACTCATTTCTAACTAGGTACTGTGGGGGCAAAAGTCGTCTAGGTTTTTAATGGCATCCAGTAACTGGGTTAGGAATTCAAGAAATACTGACAAAAGCTGGCTGTATATTCCTGCTTGTTTCAGCAGGCTTTGCAAATCATTAAGTCAAAAAACAGCTGGCTGATCAACAATATTCCAACCTAAAGGCCAATTCTGTTATATTAATAAACAATCTGAAAGCAAATGATAGATAGGAAATCTCCACTACTATGTACAGTTAATATTCTCTATCAATTACAATGCCATTTTTTTAGTTTTTAAAAATTGTATCTGCCTAAGATGCCAAATATATGATACATTTCATGATTAAATTTAAACTATGATATCAAAATTCAATAAGGAGATATTAAAACTACAGGAATCAGTTATTTCGGCTCACTCCAGGGTTCTTAAAAATGTTCCCCAGACTAAAAACGACAAGAAAGAAAAATCATTCAAATGATCAATGAGTAAAAAAGGAGATGATCAGCTGATATTGCTTAACTCAGTGGAAAGGCTTGAAGAGTGGTGCTATTTGGCAAATTTAAAGTGTGAATCAAATGATATTTAAATCAGTTTACATTTTATAGGAAAGTAAGCCATTTAAAATACAATTAACAATGGCCAGCGGGTTTGATATGTCCAGATATTCAACTGGCTTTTTAGTAATGGCAACTTGTTATTCATTCAAAAGATTTCAGGACCTTTAAAAAAGTTAGTGCTGATGAAAATTTTTAGCTGTTGGAAAATTGGACCAAAAGGCCCCATAATTCTCATTGGAGATGTTTTTCAGATCTTGTTGTCCTCGCCACCCCTTAACTACAGCCAACAGAATTCAATGCTTTTACAGAAAGAAAGAGCACAATTGCCTCTCAAGGACATATCTTTGTTTAGAAGGCCTTCCTGTATTAAACGCAATTCTCAAAATTGGAGAAGTAAAGTTCACATAAGAAAAAGCAAATCTGGTGAATGGAGGACAGATGTCTTCCATTTCTAAGAGGCAATGCTAAACTTAAAACTTATTAAACTAAGTCTCAGCTAAAATTAAAACATTTAAATGTCCAATTTAAATGATGTTCATGTGACATATTTACATGCCTTTAAAGTGCAGAACTGATACAAATTTTTAGTCACTACTTATTATGAAATTTTCATTACTGTAAGTAGCCAGAAGTAACTCACTATTGCCTTTCTTTAATTGAAAACATTAATTGGAGAAAAACTGATTTCATGACAAATTTTAATAACATTTAATATTTTATATGAATATATATGGCCACCATAGAGAATATTTGGAAGTAGGATTTATATAGGATATTTCTCCAAATGTAACCAAAGTGATACAGTTATATACAGTTATTCATGTGAATCAATATAGGCATTTCTAATTATTTTAATGAAGTCAGCTAGTATTTAAGTTGGAAGGAATTTTTATATGTTCCCCTACTGTTGCATATCTATATTAATTTTTCTTATTTCAAAGGGTAAATTATTGTTCTCTATTTTTTCTTTCTACATAATCACTTGTTTTCTAAAACTAACTGAAAAGAAGATTCTAACACACTCCCCACTCCCTTCTCTTGGGAATGTTCTCAACAGCACTATATTCCTTTTATCACTTGTAACTTTGTCAGTTTTAAGACAAATTGTTCCCAGTATAGACGTCAGGATCTATTGGTCTATAAAAGCTGCCCCTGAAATTGATAAAACCATTGCCTCTAACAACAGAGGGAAATAGATTGTGAATTTCAAAACCAAATTAAGTACAGTATCTTTTCGTGGCACTGATGAAACCCCTGAGGATAGCAGATGTTATTTGAAATTGAGTTGTACATATTATAATAAAAAGATAATAATTGATATGTACTTAACATCATAAAGATCACATTAACTCCACATAGATGATTTCTCTGAACCTTCACAACAATCTCAGCGAGTAAATAAGGATATGGGTTAAAAATCCGTATTTTACAGATAAGGAGCCAAGGCTTCAGCAAGTTAAATAACTGTCTAAGTTCAAATGGCTATTAAATGGCAGATCTAGGATTTAAAGTCCCATGTTCTGACTCCAGAGCTCATCTTCTTTTAGAGGCCAACTCTATCACCCTCATTTTAAAATTATGAAATTAGTGGAAAAATCTGTCGACTACAGAAGCAACAACAATCTGAAGGGCCAAAAAGGAGAAGAAAATTCAAAGATTTACTAAAGTTCAAATGAATAACAAAGTACCCAGATTTTAAACAATATTCAATTCATATGGAGAAATTAGAAATTATTCAGAGATATATATTAATATTAACACTTTTCATATGTATAGCACTTTGCAATTTTTAAGGTGTTTTACATACATTATCCTATTTATATTGCATATAGAAACAATTCTATAAATGCTAGTTAATATGTTTTGTTAATGTCAAAATTAACAAAACACATTAACAACTAACTGAAAATCTGAGGACTAGAAGATTACACTGCTCTGAAGAAAAACAGTATTATTGCATAAATCCTTACTCATTAACTAAGCAACAAGAAAAGTGGCATTCTCTTCTGACAGTGTATATACTACTTATATATTTTAGCTCTTTCCTGACTTTCAAAATAAACATTTACTGAGCCTCAGAAATTAGGATTTAACCAAAAATGTCTAATAACTTTTATCTTTTAAACAGGTGAATGACTCACATTGGTCAAGAAGAGTATATTAGTATCTGATGGAAAATTAAGAGTATTGAGTATGTATTTCAAATTGGACTATATCTAAATCTGTGTTGTATAATGTATTTTAAATATATAGAAGGGAAAACAATTATAGATTGCTATTTTAACTAGGAAATTATGAACAGCCCATCCTCAGTCATTTTTAAGCTTTAATTTTAAAATATTTTAACATGTGCCACTAACAAAAGCATCACTTTTAGTTCATCCTAGGTTTTAAAACAGACATTCTTTGTATCCAAGAGAACCCTAATTTGATAAAGTAACATAAATATTGGGCACTAAATGACAGTAGCATTGAGGACAAATATAACAAGAAATAGATATTTGTACTTTTAAAATTTTTATTATTTCAATAGTTTTTGAGGTACAGGTGGTTTTTGGTAACATGGATAAGTTCTTTAATGGTGATTTCTGAGATTTTGGTGCACCCATCACCCAAGAAGTGTACACCATACCCAATATGTAGTTTTTATCCCTCACCGTCTCCCAATCTTCCCCCTCACTGCCGAATCCCTGAAGTCCATGCCTTTGCATCCTCATAACTTAGCTCTCACTTAGAAGTGAGGAAATACAACATTTGGCTTTCCATTCCCAAGTTACTTCATTTAGAATAACAACCTCCAGCTCCATCCAAGTTGTAGCAAAAGACATTATTTCATTCCTTTTTATGGCTGAGTAGTATTCCATGGTATATACATACCACGTTTTCTTTATCCACTTGTTGGTTGATGAGCACTTAGGTTGGTTCCATATCTTTGCAATTGTGAATTGTGCTGCTATAAACATGTGTGTGCATGTGTCCATATAATGATTTATTTTCCTTTGGGCAGATACTCAATAGTGGGATTGCTGGATTAAATAGTAGTTCAACTTTAAGTTCTTTAAGGAATCTCCTTCATGCTTTCCACAGTAGTTGTACTAATTTACATTCCCACCAGCAGTGCAAAAATGTACGCTTTTAACCACAGTTTGCACTTACTTTAAAATATAAATCCATATTGATATATGCTATATAAGCCATTTAAGAGCAGTTAAATTCACTAATTCTATTCTACACTTACTTCACAAACTCTTCATTATTAATAAGTTTTAAGAAAGATCCCTGTTTATTCAATGATCATTCACCTGGGATTTATTTAGCAGACACTATAGGGCAATCACTGTGCTGGTCTTCAAGTTGTGTAGATAAGACATCAGCTATACTCGTGTGGAAATCACTAATGGTCTCCCAGTGGTGTAAACAAATTATAAGACCTAATGTAATAAATTTAATACTTACAGTACTAAATGCACACAGATAAATTAATTAATAGCTAGTATTTTCCACATACTCATTTACTACTTGACCATTTGATCCATTTATTATTTAAAAATAGATGTTTTTGAACAATATAATTATAATGGTATTAGAGAAATTTAAGAAATTGTAGCAAAGGTAAAAAGCATAATAAGAAAAAAACCACAGTTTTATCTTATGTGTTTTTTCCAGTCTTTAACAAACATGCATTTTATTGAGACGAAAATTTTAATTTTTTCCTCCCAAGTATTTTCATATAATCCTACATAATACTTTAATATGCTTTTAAACAGCTACATGATATTCAACTTAGTGAGCAGATATATCATAGTCATGGCATAATGCACAGGCTGCATAGCTTCCAAATCTCAGAGACTTGGGTTTAGAGTTAGGTAATTGCTCTACCACTTCACATTCTGTTTTCTTATCTGTAAATTGGGGATAAAAATAAGTAGCTTTGAGGCTTTTCAAGCATCAGAGACTATTATTTACCAAACATCTATCATAGATCCCGAAAGTCAGTAGAGAACTAGGAAATAGCAACTATTGCTTATAATTCCCTTAATGTTGCAGAATTAGGTAACAATATTTTGAATAATCATTCTTTTTGAGTTGTTTTATTCAGCCCCATGCACAACTTTGCTTACCACTTATAATGATCTTTGAGTTTCTTATTTTCTAGCCTCAAATCAGAATTATATAGTATTAATTCTTTTTTAAAATTATACTTTAAGTTCTAGGGTACATGTGCACAACATGCAGGTTTGTTACATATGTATACATGTGCCACGTTGGTGTGCGGCACCCAATAACTCGTCATTTACATTTTGGCAAAAGGAAAGATCATTCAGTAAGCCATAAGCAAAGGAAAGCAAGACTAGTTGTACTTAAAATTAAATATTTCCTTTGACTAGTTGAAAAGTGTTATATAAAACAGGAAAACATTCCATCTTTTCTAAAAATGCCAAATGAGATACTCCTTACCAAAATACTCTAAAAAGTGAAAAGTGTATACAAATGTTAGCTAATGCTAACATATAATGGTACGATTTTTTCTTCACTGATTTGTCGTATCCCAAACTTTAAGCCAATCTCTACATATTTATAAAATTTTAAAAACAGTGAAAAACCCTTTCTGTTTTATCATTTTATTCCTTCCAAAAATATTTTCAGATTGGAACATACAGTGATTTTTTTCCTTGGGATCATATATCGCTATAACAGAATTCAAATTTTCCCTTTAAAATTTATTTTGGAGTTGATTTGTATGAAATGACATGTAAAACTTCATAATGATTCTAAGTTTGGGTAAGACACATATAATCACTATTTCAACTACTGATACATTGCTATCTTTTGCTGCAGTAAATCTACTACCTTATTCAAATAAAAATGTACTTCTCCAAATGTACTTGTGCTTAATTTTTTCCAATGCAAGTTTTTAATATTCATTATTGGAAGAGTCTTGATATTGAAACCTCTTTTTCCTCATGGACATGGAAGAAAACAAAAGCTCTACAGGAGACCTGATGAAATGCAGACTCAAGTAAGAAAAATATTTTAAGGCATAAAGTTTTAAAATATACTTCTTATTCTAGGACAGCTATCATTCATTATGTAACTTCCAACTTGAGAAAAAGTTGGAATCTGGTTATTCTTCTGAGTCCAAGTTAGAAGGAATCCTCTGGATACAATAGGTGGAGGTTGAAAAGTTGGCTTGACACCCTTAGGCAACTGCAGACCTGGTCACTGTCCCTTCAGGAATGTTTTGAAGGGCAATAAACCACTCAACCCCTGCCTTGTCTTTATAAATAATTCTCAACAGCTGTGGAGCAATGCTGGCTGTGGCTTTCAGCTTCACCATGGTTACTTGAGAGCATTCTCAGGTATTGCTTCTACCCAAGCAGCCTCTGCCTCTGTGGGAAACCCCAGTGATATTCTGGGAGAAGTGGCAAGGGCAGGTAGCATGACCGTTCTCTTCTCTGGAAATCTCACTCCCATGCACTTTTCATGCAATCAATCATGAAGAAAAGGTCAACAGATAGCTTTCAAATAATGGATTCACTTACCTACTGACACTGATCTGGCCAGAGAGGTGAAGTTGTGGGGAGACAAAGGGAGGAGCACAGCAGTCAATCACAGGAAACCTAAACCCCTTCAATCTTCCAAGGAGACAAAACACACTCCAGTAAGCTCCCTCCCCTTGATCACAGATATCTGCCAAAGCTATTAAGGTAAGTTTACATTGACGTCCAGTTAGAAGTTGGAGGAATGTATGTGCACATAAGTAAGATGGGAGCACTGGGGGGAAAAGATAGAAATTAAAGAACTGTCATTCACTGTGGAAATTAACAAAACAGGATAGGCTGTGTTTCAGCGAGGTTAACTGGTTGAAGTTAGTTAGCCAGTTGAACTAGGCCATTCAGTGCAGACCTAAATTTCAGGAAACAGTAGGCACATGAGGATAAATCCCTCCATCCTTGGAAGACTTAACACACCTTTAGCATCTGACTCAATAGTAGGTGAACTAAAGGTAGTTTGGCCAGTAAAACCAATTGACATGGAAACTTAATACAAATGATAAACACTTAGGAGTTTTGTTTTGGGATCAGCCGGTCCTATAACACCTAGTTCACAGAAGTGCTGCAGTATTTTCTTTTTAATATTAATAGAACATAAATCTTATTTCCATTTTGGTTTCATTCTTAGCACCTTATCATGCCACAATGAATAGTTAGATGGTCTCTAGTTTTGAAGGAGTTTAGTGTCCTACAAACCTTATGCTACCCATTTAGTTTCTTGCCAGACAATGAATTCCATGAGAACAGGGACTATAGAAATGTTTTGCTCAATATGATGGCCCCTGTGCTTATACAACAATGTCTGGCCCATATTAAGTTCTTAAAAAAAAACAAGCTAGTTATAAAAAATGGATGAGTTCCTAAAAAACTCTGCCTGTTAGAGCCACATTAATAAGTTTTTTCCTAACCTTTCTAAACATTGGTCATGTTTATATGGATTACTTTTGATTTGGCATCGAAATAATAAAATCAGCACCCTTGATCCAAGGTTCCTCAGCTGCATAAACAACAACTTGCTCTTATTTTGATTAAGGAGAGCTATTATATGTTCTTCCTCAAGCTATTAGTCTACCAGGAACATGCTGTAATTTATAAGGCCTATCAAAACTTTCCTTTTACTAAAATGAATAGAAAATTAATGCAGCCAGGCAGAAAGCTCTGCTAGCTAATATTTTTTAGCACTTTCTCCTTTGAGATGCTAGAAAGCAATTTTCATTTGCTGGTTATTTAAGGAGGAAAAATTCAGTCCCACTGATATCACCTTGATTGGGTTTATGTACAAATACTGTATATTTTTTCCCTTGGGCATATCATGTGCTATTACACGGAAAAGAAATGTTACAACTTTCTAACATCAATAGCTATTTTAGATAGTACTGCATGATCATTAGTCGAAAAACTCTTAGAATAATACTACACCCTGTGTGTTAATAAGTATTTGCAGAATTTAGGTAATTTGGGATGGAGTTAAAACACCAAACTCATAAGCACTGAAAGAGATGGAATTCTACTTCTGCATTAAAATACAAGTATAAATTAATGTTCTTATTTTAGTTCTTGGAAAGTGCTTTATAGATGCAATATTGAAATACATGATAGTACAATTAGGTTTTGCTTTATAATGATATATAGGCAGCTAGTCCTCTGTTCAATGTGGGCTTGTGTTCTTTAAAAGAACTAGCTAGAGGCATTTTTTTAATTGGCTCAGAACTCTGAGAACTAGACTACAATTTAGGGCTTTTTTGGTCAGCAACAAGTATCAATCATTCCACAAATACAGTATTTACACATAATCTTGATATTTAATTAAGATAAGTTAAAAGACGTTTGCTTTTAAGGAGGCTAACAATGTCCATTTGCAATGTATTTTTTTGTTACTAATTAGCTTAGCAAAACTTTTCATAGGGTAAAGGTCATTTTCAACCTAACAAATATGAATATTGTTACATGCTAATGAGTGCAGAAATCTCCATCGCTGTTGTTAAATTAATAAATTATTTGGCTCCTCTTATTACATGTGTATGGACTAGATGCTGAAATACAATAATTTTGAAGTAAAGTGGTTTTAAAAATAATAAACTATAGCTTGTGCAAATATTATAAAGGCAAATCAGAGAATCCCAAGAACACATATAAACCCAAGGATTCTTTTGTCTGTTATAGTTCCTTTTTCAGGATTCAGCTTTGAGGGAGTTTTGAATTTCACATCTGATGTTACCTTTGAAAATATTATTACAGTGATGAATGACCTCTTTCATGTAAAACAGTTTTTGAAAAATATATACGTGTATTTACCAAAGCTTCCTTCCTCTTATGTTGGAAATATTTATTTTTTGATTGGAAGCCTGTGGTGATGCAGCCACAGTAGAAGAAGAGAGGAGATTTCTTTTCCCTTGTATTATGTTGACAAATCAGCCACTGAAGAAGTGACCACTGTTTTATTTCTTCAAAAACTATGGCCCATTAGTTGAGGAACATTTCAATTTCTTACCATGGTGCTGTGTTTTACTTCATTACTAGTTTTGACAAAAGTAAAGGAGCATTTACAGCTGGTCTTTTGATGAAGAACATGTTACTTCTAGTGTGATTGGTTACAACAATGGATTATGACTGGTCCCCAATCACCTTGTAAAAACTGGATTAGAAACTTTATTAGAAATGTAACAGAAAATAATTATCATATAAACTTTTTTTTAAAGGGGCAGGGTCTTGCTCTGTTGCCCAGGCTGCATACAGTAGTGCAATCGTAGCTCTCTGCAGCCTTGAACTCCTGGGTTCAGTCGATCCTCCCATCTCAGCTTCCCAAGTAGCTGGGACCACAGTTGCACACTACCTTGCGCAGCTTATTTTTAAAATTCTTTTTGTAGAGATGGTGTCTTGCTTTGTTGCCCAGAGTGGTCTTTAAACTCCTGGCTTCAAGCCAGCCTCCAGCCTCAGCCTCCCAAAGTGCTGAGATTATAGGGGTGTGCCACCATGCCTGGCCAACATTTTTTGACTTATACAGACAAACATTTTGTGCTAGACTTACATTTAATCTGAGCAGTTACACAACAGTGCATAATGCTCAGCACAGGCTTGACACACACGTGGAAAGCACTCAGTATGTGTCAGTTACCATTTTTATTATTACTAAAAATGAAAATAGACAGTTTTATTGTATGAAAATCTTAATAAAATTGTTCCCTATAACTTCCTCTTAGGGAAAAGCACAGATTTAAGTTCAGGTTATATTGAATATTATGTGGTATTAACTATTACCAGAATCTTTAAAATTCCTCTCCTCAAAGAATCCCACAGATATCATATCCAAGATTATTCAAATGATGTTATCGTGGACTCTGACTAACCTTCCCTTTGCCCTTTGTTCATTACAAAATGCACTCTTTTACCTTTTATTTATATTCACTAAATGTATTCCATATCTTAACTTCCTATTCAGTGAAAAAGTTTGGTTCATATGTGCTATGGTTTGAATGTGTCTCCCAAATTTCAGGTGTTGGAAACTTGATCCCGTATGTAACAGTATTGAGAGGTGGTCTTTTAAGAGGTGATTAGATCATGTAGGCTCAGGCCTCATCAATGAATCATTGTTGTTACTTTTAGAGTGGGTTTGTTACAAAAGAGAGGCCCCTTCTTGGTTTCTCTCTCATGCCCTTTCTCACCCTCTCCCCTTTCACCATGGAATAACACAGCAAGAAGGCCCTAGAAAGATGCCGGTACCTTGATATTGAACTTCCCACCCTTCAGAACTGTGAACTTTTTTTTCTTTTTAAATTGGCCAGTCTGTGGTATTCTGTTATAGCAACACAAAATGAACTAAAACAATATGTCACCCATTTTCTTCAAGTTTGTAATTATTGGACAATACATCTCTTCTTTTGTAACACTAATAAGTTGGCTTTTATTTTGATTTGTAATTGTAATTTATTGTCTATTAGAGAGTCATTTGACATAATTCTTCTAATGCAACAAATTCAGTTCCTTTTGTCTCATGTCATCTGGCTGCCATCAGGACACAAACCTTCTTAAAGAATAGATGCCAAATAAACACTTTAGCAACTTTATTAAAAGATGCTAAAATAATAGAAGAATAATCAACATGCTTTATGTACTTTTTATTATATTTCTGTCCTTTTACTTGAAGAATATTCAAAACCATTTAACCAACTCTTTAGAAAAGCATAAAGTAGCATGGCCCCTCATCACTCCTCCAAATTCCTCATTGTTGGCTGTCAGTTAAGACTGCTTCCATCTGCTGCCACACCATTTCACTTATATTCAATGGAAATTTTTCACTTGTATCCTTGATATAACAAAACAAATTCTAGTTTCAGAAATCTACAGCATTTTCTTCTCTTTCACCACAGTCCCTAATTATCAGTTCATATCAGTCCAAGAGGAATTTCAAATTTATGTCATTAATCAATCACCACTATGTAATATCACTAAGAATCCTAAACACTTATTTCCTACAGTTTTGTAATGCATGATTTTATCTTAACTCCACATACATTATGTAGTAAAACACGACTCCTATTCTTGAAGTCCCACTGACATTTTCTATGAAATAATGAACTTTCAGTGGATGGTAATATAAGATGGCACTTCCTGGTCCTCCAATCTTTGGCAAATGTGTTTCATTTTTCTTTGTCTTTGAACACTTAGGGCTTCTGCCTCTTACTGCAAACAGCACTCCCCTCTGAACAAGCTTACCCACCACTCAGTTCTAAATATAGCAAAAAACAAACAACGCTTTTAGCATTTCTTTAACCTTCTGTCTTCAAATCCTTAGTTGTCCATTTGGGGCAACTATCATTTCCTTTTGACCCAAGTCTGTGGCAGATACATGTAAAGAACATATATATTTGTTATATGAATCACATCTTTGTAAACTAAACTTCTTAATAGCACTCTTGAAAAAGCTAGCAAGAATTATAATCATGATAAAGGTACTGAATAATTCAGGGGGTATTTCATTATGGATTTTGTCTATTATTTAAAGGCAAGGAGAACATTTTTTTAAATTGGAGAAAAACACACATCACTTCAGGTCTATAAATATAGTAACAAAATTAAGCTGTGGTTTCAAAAAACTGCTGACACATTATAACAAGGCATGAAAAATTAACCTTTGTGCCAAAATCAAATTAACAGCTCTTTAAAAAGTTTTTTGCAAAGATATTACATATGCATATATGTGTGCATACCCTCATTAATATGAATCATCAAATAATGTCTTTGCCCTATGATGTCATTCATTGCAGTTTAAATTGGGGGGTGGTCTGTTTTATAGTTTTTATGATCTTATGATACTAATTTTTATTTTTTATACAATTACTTTCATTAAAGAACTTCTACATTTTTTAGGTATTCACATGCAACCCATCTAAAACTAAGAGGCTTAGCTTATTTACCAAAGTATTCCAATAATCTCTTACTAAATAAAAATGACAATGCTATATATGACAGGGGCTCAAAAAGAAAAATCAACAAATATTCACTTCTTAATTTCAGAATTTTGCTTCCTGCTTTAATTGGTCTGTTATCAGAATTTGATTCTAATTATTCATTAGCAAGGAACAATTTATTGATTAAGAACAGTAGCATATGAACAACTTACGGCCTCTAAAGTGTAACTACCCTGGTACAGGTCAATAGAACTAGGCAAACAAGAGGCCAATTCAAAAGTTCCTGTTCAATTTCCTTCCACAGCCAGGTCTTTATGAGCAAGCAGTCATGGAAAAGATCCTAGAAAAATAAACTGTGGAAACATTTCAGCAACTTAATTGAGATTTTGCAAGGCTCTCAAAGCCTGCATTGTTATAACCCACTCTCATCAAAGGCCATGATTCAGCTTTAGAAATGGAGCTATTCAAACCCTGCTGTATTAGCCATATATCTTAGGAATTTACTTCCTAATTATGCAGTATGCCTTATAAACACTTTTTTTGTTCTGTCATTGGGTGACATAATATTTTAAGCAACTAAAGCAAATTGGTCTGATCACTATTTTGAAAAGTTCTTCCTCAACACTTGTCAGATTTAGATTATGAAGCACATTGCATTTTTGTTCTAGAAACATTCATGCTCTCCATATGAATTGATCACTTGCTTCGCTACTGGGGGAAAATATGTGTCAATTTATATCTAACAGTAAAACTACTGACTCTCAATTTTGAAATACAGGAGATGTTGAAAAGACAAATAACATCGTTTCCGAAAGAAATGAGAATCTGTCTTTTAGAAAGAGTAGCAGTAAAGTCACAACTCTGATTTTATCTTGTCTTTGAGGAAGACCAAGAGCAGATACAAAGAATACAAGACTGAACTCATTTCAAGGGTAAAGAGTAACTCTAAAGGGCTTTTTTCTTGAAAGTGCTACCAGAAGACTAGAATATATGCTGACATGTGCCTTTTCTCTTAGTATCTGGAAAAAAGGAAAGGATGAGAAAACATGTTTTTTAAAATTTACATCATCCATCTAATTTTTATTTTCATTATGAAATCTCAATTTTCATCTTAATCTTAACAGGTGGGGCCATTTATTTTTATTACTTTCTCAGGAAATGTAGACAAAAGTAGACACGATTCTATATATTATATAAAAATAATCAGAAGTAAATTGGAAGCAAAATCACAAAGTAGTTGCAGAATATTCAAATCTGGGGCAACCAGTTCAGGGCAATAGTGCTATGACAGTATTTGTATTTAGGATGTTGTTTTTTTATCTGCCTCAGATGAGTAATTATCATAAATTACCACATTTGACTGATGCCCAATAGTACAGCACATTCCAGTCAAAATATGTCACCAAACCACCAACACTGCATGATGGTTTTTGGCTCTAGGTGATAGTGATGTTAAGCATAATACTCAGTAGTAATTTATTCTGTCACTCACACATTTAAAAGTTGCTATTTTGAATGGTCTTTGATGTAATAATATATGACGTGTTACTTTACATTTTTAAAGAAGCCAGCATGTTGAGTAAGGCTAATTGCTACAGAGGGGAAAAAAAAAAAAAAAAAAACCCTAGCAAAATGGCTATGTAGTCAGCCCAGACAGATGGCAGATCTGGGAAAAATTAATCAGTAACAATGTTAACAATCTGGGGTTGTTAAATAGCTATACTGCATTAAGAAAACTAATAAAATACTTTAATATACATATAATATGGTCATAATAATATATATATTATATGGCAATGATAATATCCAGGATACATCTGATTTTCCTTCACTATTACTCTCTTCTAATGCCTTCACTTTGCGATGTTGAGGGTATATTTGATTTTGAGGGTTATTTATATTAATAAATGTAAGTAAGATATTAATAAATATACATGCAATGTATAATATGAATAACAATAAATAGTATATGCATATACACAAAAACACACATATATACTAAATGACTAGAATTTGCACTTAAATCACCTGAAAACCATTACAATTTTAGAAGCAGAGTAGGAACTCAACAAATATCCAGGAATTTGATAAATGTGTTGCGTCCTTCAGTTTTCCAAGTTTTTACTCTCAAGAATTTGAGACTATCAAATACACTTTTTTTAAATGGGGAGAATAATCATTTTTGATTCTTCTCTAATATAGTATCACACCACGTAAATTAATCAGCAGATACAAAGGAAAGTGTTTCTCTATTTAAACTGACCAGAAAAAATGAGCTAATGATGCGCCATTAGATAGTTAGGAGAGACAAATGACAGCTGCTAACTCTGGAATGACTCACTGAATTCTTTGTAACAACATCCAAACAGTCCAAACCAATGAGATGGTTTAACTGCCACCCCTCTTCCTGGTTCTCTTTTTTGTCCTTTTTTACAGTGTTGCGCGTCATCATTTTAAGGATATTTATCTACACGGCTCTGCAACATTACAATTTCCGTTTTAAAATATTAGTTTCCTTCTCTGATTTTTCTTCCTCTGCACACTCATAGCACTTAGCAGATCTCAAGGCCCATTCTCGAGCCTCAGCTCTTCCTGCCTCATCCTTTCCCTTAAAAAATTCATAGCCTGCCCTGATCACAACCATCATGTTGGTGCTGATGACTCCAAGTCTCTATGCAGAGCCATTTATTCCTCTCGATGTACAGTCACATAATTCTAGTGTGCTGACATCATTTCCAACTAAAGATCTTTAAAACTCAGACTCATCATCTTCCTCTATGACTGTTTCTTCTGTATGAGTTCCCTAGTTTTGTCAGTGGTATCATAATTTTTCCATCATCTTGTTGTTAATGCTACCATCAGCTAAAACTCATACAGGGAACTCCACTTCCCTGGATCAATGTGAAGCCATAAATTAAGTTAAATGTTTACCATCAATGTTGCCTTCTTAGAATGTCTAAATCTCACCCTTTTCTTTCCATTCCTATTGGCACCCCATTAAACACTTTAGGATCTCACACTTGGTTTATTACAAGAGCCTCCTGACCAACCAATTTTTCTTCCAGTCTTCTTCTTCTTGGATCCATCTTTCATATGGTTCCAGATTAATCTTCCTTTACAGGATACTCTTTATACCATAGAATAGGGTTTAAGGGCAACAATTCTAGAATCACACTACTTAAGGATCTGCACATGCCAGCTCCAACATCCACTATAGACGCTGGAAAAGTTATTTGACATTTTGTTCCCTTATTCTCTACCTATACCGAAGGACTGTTGAGAGAAATAAATGAGTTAATACAGGGAAAGCAATTAGAAAAGCTTCTAAGACAACTGCTTAATAAATGATGGACACTATTATTATTACCATTATCATCTATTTTATGAAAAACTTCTAATGGCTTCCTGTACACTATAAAATAAAGCCTAAATCCCTTAACCTGGCAATTAGACTCTGTACAATCTGATCTTGTTATTGGCTCAAATTCAATAAATAGTATTTGTCAATATGAATTCTCTGCTCCAGACGGGGTGAATTAAAAAGAACACCCTTTGAAATTATGTTTTCATTCATGCTGTGACTCAGTATGTCCCTCTCTTTCTTTGATGTGTTGTTGTTTCTCTCCATTTTTACTGTGTTACTCATTTTTCACTGACTTACTCAAGTCTAGTTTGTTCCCAAAGAGGAAAAACCAGATCACCATTTGGTATTGGTCAAAGTTTCTAGAAAAAGGAATCCTCAAATCAACTGAGAACGAGCTGTATGTTTTAACCTATCTTGGAGATTAATATTACACATTAATTTTAATGGACCTTAAGATGTCCTACAGTAAAGAATATTTTTAATATAGTATCCCAAATTTATTGGAGGAGTAAACATCTTTTTTCTTCCAGAAACTATTAGAAATCTAGACATGAATATTCTAGATTCAGGAAGAGAACTGAAAATCATTTTAATTTTGAAACTGCTGTTACAGTCACAATTTCCTATGGAAATGATATGTAGCATTCCTCCATAATGCTAAATTTCAAAAACGAGTTTAAGTAAATCTGGGATAATTGAGAGAGTGAAAAGCTTAATTTTCTAACAAGTAGGAATTTTGACACATTATGTAAGTGGAATACCAAAAATAAAAAATATTTAATAACATCTGATTAAGTTTATTCTTGATTAATATCACTATTAATTAAAAACTTTAAAGCCCAGAGAAAAACTTTTTACACTTTTTTCTAGTAATCATAAAATTTTTTGCAGTCTGTACCTATACTTTTCAACATAACTATTAATATTGTATCTGATGATAGTAAATCAAAGAGTATAGTGCAATACAGACTAAAGTTTTGATTCCTTACAGAATCTTAGTCTATAATTCTATGCTCCTTTGCACACATTTCAGCCTTCAACTCCTAATTTCTAGGCCCCAAATTGTAGCTAGAAAAATCCCACCTTTATTTCTAGTATATAAGTCATAAAGTAAAACAAAGAAAGAAGAGATGCTGAAATCAACAAATAAAATGAAGGAATTTAATAAAAAATCTGAAGCTTGACATTGATTCTTTTACACAACTGATTAAATGCCTGTTGTAAAATATTATTTAAAATGTGTGTACCCTGTTATTAATTCATTTAAAAATAACTGCAGCCACCTAGACTGAACATAATTACTAAATAATCAGTGAACTCTTGAGAGAAAAATACACTTCTTGAAATGTGTTTATGTATGTTTATTTAATTGTATTCTCAGTATATTAGTATATTTGATATTAGAGTAGCAGGCCATTTTAATTCAAATAATTATTTGCATAATAGTAGTCAAATATAAACAATATAAATAATATGAAAAAGTAAGTATTAATCAGCCACACTAGTATATAAATCGTCAGTAGTTTCCTAAGTAGCCATAATTGGAATATTCCAAAAGAAAAGTATGTTTGCATTTCACGCCAATGATTGCAATATTGTTAAATAGATTCTGTTTTCCATCTGTGAAACACTTGACATGTAATAGAAGACAGGGAAAACGATTTAAAGTCCTCTCCATATTTTACTTAAGGCACAGAAATTGGAAGTATAACTAAAAAACAATAATATCAGGCTTAAAATATCAATGTCATATATTAAATATTTTCATTTTTCTAAAAGGTAAAGTCCTTTTATTTCTAGTTTTCCAAATTCTCTTTGATGTTTCACTACAAACTTTTAAAGTGGACAAAAGAAAGCTTTATTAGACATATGTTTATTAAAAATGAAAATTATGTTACCATCCATTTGTAAATATTTTACTATAAATACTTTACTATTATCAAGTAAATATTTATCTTTCAAAGGCCAGGATTAAAGTTCGTTAAAACAGACCACTAGAGGGCAAGCCACACTCTGATCTCAGATATAAATAAGTGAATGAATATAGCTACCTTAAAAACACTAGCTATATCTAATAATCATTCTTTCTTGCCTTAATTTTTTATTCAAAACTAATTTTTCAGTGCCCACTGTGTACCAGCCTCTGTGAATACAGAATTAAAGCAAGTCATATATATACATATGTGTGTGCGTGTGTGTGTGTGTGTGTGTGTATCCCTAGTTCTCTCTCCATATACACACAGGCATATAGATTTGAAAATGGTTTTAATACATCCCTTTAACGTTATTTATTCCTTCAGGATATATTATCTTTAAATTTTTATCTTAAGGGTAGTGTGCTGTAGAAAAATCAAATAACCAGACTTTCCCAGGCAAGTTGTCGTATAGTAACTTGGACATCTCTGACACTGAAAATCAAAGAACAGCTTTTTGTGTAAAGTCTATTAATGAATGTTATATAATCTCCATAGAATGGGATTTTAATAAAAGCCTGTGGAATATTCTTCAACACTGTTCGAAATTTGCCTCAGTGTTTTCCTAACTTGGTTTGTCCCTTCTTTTACGGGGCAGACCAGGATCCACATATGAAGAAAAAACTGGTTGAGTTGTTGTCAGAGACAATTAAAGTCTTCTTCAGGTCCCCATTAGCTAGTGCCCTGAGAAACGGGTGGAGTGATTTCATAATTTCTGTTGAATATAAAAGGACACTGATACCATGGGGATATTGATTCAGAAAGACAGAAAGAATAGCTGGGAAGCTCTTTCAGTGATAGAGAAGTTAATGATTTTGTGATTCATCCAAGAGAAACGCCTTACAACCTTTGATAATGGCAAGAAAGATAGTGTCACTGCTGACCTTGTCAAATTAGCAGAAGCTAATAATATCAGGGCAGAAGGCAAACCTAAGCACCACAAAGGAGAGTTTAGTAACCTTTGCATATTTTTAATTGTATTTGTCGGGGGGTTCTTTGACAAAAGATTGCTTTTGTTAATATCAGGATTAATATCAGGATAAAAGTGTTAATATCAGGATCAAAGTGTTTTCTGACGTCAACACTTTCATGGCAGGCTAGACGTACTAGAAATGCTGTGCTGAATTATGAGGAAAAATGGAAGCCTCCTCTCCTCCACATGCTATTAGTATTAAAAGTGTTAAATGTCCAACATAACTAAATTACATGGAGGAAAACAATGAACACCAAGATATAGAAATTGATAGAGAAATGTTGAACCACCAGAGCACAATCCACATCTCTTCACTTAGTAGGTACACTGATTCATTCATTCAGCAGATACATGCATAACCTCTATTTAGGTTCCATGGATACAACAGTAACCAGATCTGCTCTCACATAGCTTTCCTTTTAGTTAGGGTCCCCTGCTAGATGCATAGAAGATAAAGCTGATCAACACTCCCTTCCCTTGAAGGGTTTTCTCTTACATGTGGGAGAAAGATGTTGACATTCAGACCCATGCGATGGAAAAAAAATCAATAAAAATTTAAATATGTACCAATTACTGTGGAAATAAAGAGGTGGAAGTTTTCTTCTGAGGAAGTTGGGGAAGGGGCTACACTCTGAGTATTGTCTGGAAGAAGATTCAAGGGAAGAAGGTTGTTTTGTTCAGATAATCTTGTTTTGGCAGAAACTTGAAGGGTATGTCACTGCTTGTTAGATGCAAAGGAAGTAGCACGTGACGCACTGGACACCAAGTGGTGGGAGAACATAGCACTGTAAGTGGAATATGGAAATGAAAAGGGAGCTGGAGAAGGAGGTAGGAGGCAGGAGCGAGAAGGTGGAGGACCTGTCATGCCCCACTCCTACAGGGAACTATGATTTCCTTTAAGTTGGTGATAGGAAACATTTACAGGTTCAAACTGGAACTTGATGAGGGAACACAGGAAAACTGTGCAAAAATAAAGTAAAAAATCATTATTTTGGTATTTTACACACATATTCATACACACAGGCACACCACTCGATGAAGGTATGAGAAGTGGCTTGGAGTAAGGCAATTATTCTTAGGCTTACAGATCGAGACTTTTACAAAGAAATTGGATGGCCTATTTTCAACCAAACAATAAGGAGAATTCCTCATTCACAGCTAATAATTGTTTAACCCTCTTCTGCCAGAACAATGTGTTATGGGAAACTGGGCATGGTTCTGAAAAGAGAGTTCATGTATAAAATAAAGCAATGAGAGGCCTTCACCTTTCATTCTGCCAATCTTTGGACATTCAAGTTACCCCAGGGAGGAGAGTTTCATATGAATAACTAAATGACTTAAGTGCATTTAAATTGATATCTATTTATACATAACAAAATGTCCTAAAATTTACCATCTCTGACATTTCAACACGGTTCAAAGATTCATTATGTGCAATTATATGTTTTGTTAATAGCTATGATAAATTAGATTTTCAACATGTTTATGCCAGGTTTATGGAAACAATCTTATATATTTGTTACTATTAAGCAAAAGTAATTATTTTTATTTTTAAAAGTTTGTTTAATTGGTAAGAAACTAAAATAAAAATTAATTTCCAGGTAATGAAAATTATTAATCAGAAGTGTTAATCCAGTAATGTAGTCAATATTTTTAAGGACATAAAAATACTTGATAATTAATTTACATTACAGATGCTCTGCATCTAGGTGCATTACCACCTGCAAAGGTGTCCCTCAACAACAACAACAAAAATTTTCTTGGTAGCAGTTAGAATCACAACCTCCACAAGTGGTTTGACAAATCTAGTTCTCATCATGGTTGCTAAATATGTAAATCATACTGAATAACCGAGGCTAAAAGCAAAGTGACAGTTGACTGTGACTGCCATTAACCATGGATCACGTCCCGGCATGTAATGCAATTATATGGCAGGAAACAACTAATGTGGGCTGCTCTGGTGGGAGAAGGGAGAAAATATTGAATTTTTCTTTGTAATCTATTTACATCTTGCAATGGGGGCATTAGTCAGATTAAGGTTCAGAATGCCAGGCGCACACCAGCCCAGTGTGCTAAGTGGTGCCTTCATTCCTAATGTGATAAGAAGGTAATGGCTGGATAAACAAATACTTTCTAATATACATCGCTTCCACTGATGTAGACTTAAATCTTTTAGAAATGTAAAGATCTGCCAGCATTATTAAGTATGACCTCTACTTTTCCTTTTCCCTCATTAATAGACAAATTTTGCTGAAATTTTCTTAGTAAATCATATTAATTTCCTCACAAAATTCAAGCTTAATATATATTATCAAGACACATGAAGACAACACATTAAAATGTATGTTTCAATTATTTTATTTGTATTGCTCAATATATACACATACATAGATAGGTCACATGAAATTTAAGAGAGTAACAGGTGAAGGAGGGGCAGGCATTAACGCAACAGCTTTAGAGCAGCCTGGCAAAAAGCCTTTCGAGTATTTTGGGAGTTTGAAATATTCAAACTTCGGTATATCTTTCTTGGACGCTCATGTATTGTCAACCATCGTGACAAGTCTCTTAAATGTATGTCTAACTTATCTGGGAAATTCATTTGTTTTGCGAATACATAGATGTTAATTTTAGAGCTCATAAATTGCTTTACCTAACTTTCTTTTAAACTTTAAAGCCTATCACTTGAACAATTTTGGGTTATATAAAATTTGTGCTACCCCATGCTCTGGGCAGATGGCATACTTCAGAATCAATATCAAATTTGCTAAATTAGCCATAAATAAATTCCCTGTTTCTCAAAGCAGCTTTCTGAGAATAACCAGTGCTGTCATTCACACAGGAACATTTTCCTCATTTTTCCATCGTCTCATTCCACAGCACGTGTTCATACAAGATAATTGTCCAAAAATTGTCAATAGTAAATAACAACCCAGTATCAAATCTGTTATAGATAAGCTTGACTAGTTAAGGAATACTAACAAAATTTGCATTTATATTTAAATGCCTATATTCAGTTTGTACATATAAATTAAGGGAAGACCAGAAATAATCCAGGCTAGTTAATTAGGTATAAAGTAAGTTGAGATATTTTAGAAATGTGTGTGACCTTGGTATGCTTTGACCAATTTACAAAATTTTATAGTTCTATTGGCCTTAATTCTTTGAAATCTTTTAGACGTCAAATAATCTCCTCTGAGAAGCCTTCTTTGGCAATCTCCACAAGTTATCACATACTTCTATAATTTACTGTATCTTTCCTTAAATGCAATTATCACAAGTACAATTAAGTTCCTTTCTATATATCTCTTTAGTATTTATCTCTTACACTAGCCTGTGTGTTCTATAAGAGTAGCAATATAAATATATTTATAAATGCATTTATATTATACATACACACACACACACACACACACACACACACATATATATACATATATATATATATTTTTTTTTTCTCCTCGAGATGGAGTCTTGCTCTGTCATCTGGGCTGGTGTGCAATGGCGAGATCTCGGCTCACTGCAACCTCTGCCTCCTGGGTTCAAGTGATTCTCCTGCCTTAGCCTCCCAAGTAGCTAGGATTATAGGTGAGTGCCACCACGCCTGTCTAATTTTGTATTTTTAGTAGAGACGGGGTTTCGCCATGTTGGCCAGGCTGGTCTTGAACTCCTGACCTCGTGATCCACCCGCCTCAGCCTTCCAAAGTGCTGGGATTACAGGCATGAGCCACCATGCCTGGCCCTAAATGAGGAAATATTTAAATGGTGATCTATTCCTTGCTATTTCCCCATCTTCATAATGAAAGATCTTAAATATATTTAATTTGCAAAGAAGGCCTAGATTATTTATATTACTTAAATGACAGGAAATCAACTGCTTTACATATACTTTATATATGTAACATGGAAAACTAACAATGATTTAGAAATAGCATCAAGAATATCTTACTTCTTATACAATATATGCTTCTAGTAGTATATATGTAATTAATTTAATAATTGTAATTTATTTATTATAGTACATGCTGCTTTCACATGTATCTTCTCAATAAATAATTGCTAGAGTCTTTGGGTAAGGTGTTATTGCCTCTGTTTCACAGATGGACAAACTGAGGCTCAGAATGTTAAGGGTTTGCTGTTTGCTCAAATTTAAACACTTGGTAGGTAATACTGAAAGAACTGAATCTGCACAGCCCTATAGTCTGAATGAAATCCCAATGACAGAATTCTTAATGAGTATTTTAATAGCTTGACCCTTAAGGTATTTCCGCTTAACGTGTTAGGTTTTCCTTAGTGAATCTCAGTTTTTGTTAGCTGAGTAAAATGGATACTTGAAAGCATCTAAAATTTTCCCTTATGTTAGAGAGAGTAGTGAATGTTAAGTATGAATAATGCAGCTAAATAGCTATAATCATCTACTATGCATAGCCAATAGTCAACAGATGTTCAACATAGATCCAACAGATCTAAGGAGAAAAAAACATCTACCACATCTAACCTAACACAGGACTTTATTTGCAAAGTCCTAAAACAAAGGTCAATTTTGGCACACAAACAATTTTGACAATTCTTACTTTTTGACATCATATTTTCCTATTTTAGGGCTGTATGCTGGCTTCATCCAAAGAGAAACTTGGCAGTCTAAAGAGTGTATATAGATGTCATGAAATTTGTGTAAACATTAACCAAACAATCCCTAATGATGTAGTATTGTGTATGTATGCATATATTAATGCTCTATGTGCATGTATATATGAATATATTAAATTTCATATAAAAATGTTAAAGTGAACTGAAATAAGACAAATCAATTAAAAAATTAACTGTAACTGTACATGCTTTTGGACTGGATCACCCATGTAGAAAACAAATATTTATTGTTTTTTTCTCAATAATATGGTAGTAATGTTTACCTATGTTTTCAGATTGAATCCTTACAAATAATTCAGTTATAGTTAATTATATTACTTGAATAAAAATAAAGCGTGATTTAAATTAGCACATATTTAACTAAACTGTGATATCTTCATTTGCCCCAGCATATGGCTCCTCACAGACCATTCTTGAACGTGAACCTTGTGGACTGGAGGTTCTAAATATTAAGCAAATGATAACAGTATTGACTGGGACAGAATATTATTTGGTTTGGAATATCCTCCATTCCTTCAACCAAAATATACTGAGCACTGAGCATCCAATGAAGAGTGAAAGCACCCATGATCCCCAATTTTACTGAAACTGCTCAAAGCTGGGCTGGCTTTTCAGATTATGAAGGCCAAATTCCCTGTTTTCAGAGATGTTTGGTTGGTGTATGGTGAAAGCTTGGGGCGGATGTGTGTAAATGCCAGTGGCAGTCGGCCGCCCTCTTCATAGTGGACACAGGAGCCTTTAGAGTGCAGGGAGTAATGGATTTGCAAAATCTCCTGCTGCTTCCGAAGCTTTCCCAAGCCCTGCTTCTAAGTCCATGGCTCTTGTAATCAAAGTAACATGCTCATCAGCCTGGATAATCATTGTTACATCAATGTCTGCATCTGGTGTTTATCATCTTGGAGAGCCAAGCAACAGAAGGCCTCATTTCGACCAGGCATTTTAAAATCTCTTCTTGGAATGACACTTCCTGTGTGCCCTAAAGGACCTACAGTGCGTGCCAAGTTACTGTGTTTCCTGTTGTACATACACATGGAGAGCACTATGAAAAGGGATCTGATGTCCCCAGGATAGAGGCTTACAGGGAGCATGATGTCATGCAACAGCACAGACTGGGAAGGATGTGTTCATGGCTCACTCACTGATCAGTTTCCTCTCTGTAAACTGGGGGATAATATCAATTTTGTTTCTTTTTCTCAAAAACTAACTGTGAAGGCCAAAGTCATAGCATATGAACCGTGCTTTAAAAATTGCAAAGCTAGATACAAACAATGATTAATGATAATAATGATAAAAATATTAAACTGTTATTTAAATGTAAGATACTGTTATCTTATTCCTCAAATCCCACTCAGAAAATCTCTGCTTCCTCCAAATACAATTCTTACTTCTTGAAATTTGCATCTTCTTCATTTGTTGTTCAATTATGTTTTAATCTGTAAATTAGGGGATTTCTAATTCCCACTGACCTTATACTGGAGTCAGGCTGACTATGCATAAATATCTGACTACCTGAGGCATGGTGCCTAGCACACACAATGAAAGGAAAAACAGGGGGTCCCGTCTGTATCATAAACACATATACACAAAACTAAAAACCGAACCAATATATGCAGAAACTTAAACCAAAAGAGGAGAGCCTTACTGAAGCGCTCCCAAAAAATCAGGATAAAGAGAACAATTTTGAAAATTAAACTTGTAACCCAATACTGCGAAGATATACTCTTCCAGGTTGGGATTACAGCATTTCCAACCCTGTACTGAAAAAACGGAAAATATTTTATGGACATGAAAAGCTGGAATGGAGGCACAGTACCAAAAAAAGGGATACCATTAAGAAGAGACATCTGGTCAATTTGGCATGATCACATTTCTGTTACGAAGTGCAAATACATTCTTTATGAGAATGTGCCATTGATTACATACTCTGCATTTTAGCACTGTTTCTAAACACACTGTAAATTATGTTAAGTAACTCACTGAGTCTCTGATTTAGATTTTTTTTTCTCAAGCGGAAAGATAATGTTTGCTACAAAAAGGAATAAACCAGTAGACAAATCACATTTACAAACTCTGCAAGTGACGTGAGTGACGTTAAAACATCTGGGAGACGTTAGAGACTGCATTAACTCTAATCATGGATCACATTATGGCAGAATTTTTTTTCCTTAATGAGGAAAAAAGACTGAGATAGTGAATGTGTTATTCAACATAACCCTGCAGTCCTTGTCCAAGAACTAATAAAGCACCAGAGAGAAGGCCTTGCTCCATCAGAATTCCAGAACTAAGGGTAGGCCATCTCCTTTATGTTTGGCCTACGTGTCACTGGGGATGGTGTCTGAACAAACAAGGCCCATTTTTCTCACTCCAAATAAATCATGGACTATCTAGCACCCAATATTTACATTGAACAAAAAGATGATCCTTGTTCCCTTTCTTCTAGCAACACCCCATTTATCTGTTAATTGGGTAACCTAAAGAAGAGGTCACTAAAGACAAGACTCCATATACAATGAGAAGATGTAAACTCTGTAAAACTATAACATAAAAGGAAAAACCTGATTTCATAATTATGCTGCAAAATATAGTCAAAGTATTTTTTAATTGACTTTATGCATATTTATACAGAAAACTATCTGAAGTCCCAATGTTACATAGATAAATATGGAGGAAGGTCTAGGAAATTAAGTGCAACTCCAGTAGCTCACCTTGGAAGAGATTTATACATCATTTTCAATATGCAGAATAACAATCATTTCACTTTAAAAGTGCTTTTCAGGCATTTGTCTTTAAGATACATATTTTCATTTCATTTGTAAAGAAGCAATCAAACAAGATCTATTTTGTGTGAGGTTTACTTGATTTCAAAGTATAATTAAATAAAACATTAACATCTCTTTGATGAAGAGGTTGCTCCCCAAATATTTAAGTCCTTATAAGTAAGCTTATACAGTATTTTTTAAAGGAGGATCTAGTGAGAAATATGTTGACTTGGGTGCCTTGGTACTGGAGAACTAGAGAGATCGGAATAAAGTGAAAGTATTACTTCCCAAAGTGTCTTATTTGAATGTCATTTTGAAGCTCAGAGTTGGGGTTGGGCAGGGACTTGACTAGAGAAAATCTCTATTTCTATGGATTATTAGGTATTACACCTTTCATGACTAGTGTTCCATGGACCACACTTTGAGAAACTTGCTTCATGGTTAAATCAACATCTGGGAAACGTTGCTTCAAGACATAGAGTATAGAGAGTTAAAGAAAATTTTATTATGATGATTGAGTAGTCTGCTAAACTGCAAGCATGGGTTAAGAAAAAAAACTCTAGGGGAGTAGTAATTGACACCTGAGGCCCCTTGAGCAGTAGGACCCGGTATCTAGCTATTACAATAAGGTCAGCATGGCCTTGAAGCCCCCAGAGGAATAAGAATCCATCTGGAGGGGAAACCAGAGACCTCTTTAGAGGCCATCACACCACTCTGATCATTCCAGAATGATTAAATGATGTTCCCCCTTAATAAACCCATAGAATAGACCCAAGTTGAAATCCCAACTTGGGTCTATTCCAAGTTGTTTATGCCAACGCCATTATTTATGCCCTATGGCCCAAAACACTGCATTGTTAACTCAGAACACTTCAACAAGAAAGCAAACATAAACACACATTAACACATTCTTTTTAAAAACAAAAACAAAAACAAAAACTTTTCCTACTTCAACTGCTGATTGGGCAACATTTTGACTGCAACTCATTGGACTAAAGTAAATTCAACCTACCTGCTTAATTGCCTCACAGCAAACACTTTCCTTTGTCAATACAAGTGATAGAATTAATTGGAAGAGTATTCATTAAATGTGTTTTAATTGCCCAGTGTGCATAAGGGAACAGAAAGGGAAGACTTTTTATGGATTTCCCATTTCTCCCATTGTCTGCCCTACTTTCCTTCAAACCTAAACTGCTAACATAGCTGAAGGTATTTTTGTCTTGCATAACTGCAAATGCCTGCATCTTTAATAGAGATGATTTATAAAGACATTTTGGAACATGCTGACTTCATAATGAAGAAGCTGTACTCCCAAAAGAGTCATTAACCCAGACATTCAGTGCCTGAACCACTGGGAATTATACAAAACCATCCAATGAGCAATGCAAGATGGATTCTTATGCTTTCAGATAAGACGAAGTATGTAGGAACCTCTAGCAACACTCCAAACACTTTGAGATCAATGAAGAAATTGAACCTCCACAAAGGTAAAATGACTTTCCCAAGGTCACAGAGCTTATCAAGTCTCTAAATACTCAACCTAGGAAGAGATCTCTAGATCTTTCTACAGATCACATCACCTCTAAAAATAGAATATAAAATATATTTGTAGGTATACTGATATTTTGTTGTGTCATTCTTTCAAGATAATCCAATTAATTTTAAAAGACAAGGATTATCTAATGTAAGATTCAAATATAAGTCAAGAGTAAAATTCAACACTTATATTTTTCATTTTTAATTTAACACTGATTGACTCATTGTACTTGTCAGGTTATATTAGTTGGTGTGACAAGCCCCAAAGTGCATAACGGTGAAAAATATGATGGAAGTTTATATCTGAACTCTGATATAAATACTTTTTAAGGAGATATTCATTATCTCTTTGGATAAGTGACTAAAATGGAACAAAGAGAAACTGCAATTTCTTAAGCCATCAAGAAAGCCACATTTAAAAACTATTTTTCAGAAAAACTATCAAGTATATGCTCTTTATTGTAACCTGAGTACCTCCTGTTCCTATGTAGCCTGTGAAAATAATGATGCCCCTCTCTTAGTACCCCTCCAAGAAACATTGTCTTAAATAGGTTCAGGCTGCTATAACAAATGAGCATAATCAAGGCGGCTTAAAACAACATTTATTTTTTATGGTTCTCAAGACCTAGACCAGGGTGCCTGAATGATTAGATTCCTGGTGAGAGCTCTTTCTGGTTATATCCTCATATTGCTTTTCCTTAGTACATACAGAAAAAGAGACAGAGAGGTCTAGTGTCTCTTCTTCTTTTATACTTTCTTTCTCCCTCTTCTCTCTCTCTCTCTTTCTTTTTCTTTCTCTTTCTTTCTTTCTTTCTTTCTTTCTTTCTTTCTTTCTTTCTTTCTTTCTTTCTTTCTTTCTTTCTTTCTTTCTCTCTTTCTTTTTCTTTCTTTCTTTCTTTCTCTTTCTTTCCTCTTTCTTTCTCCTTCCTTCCCTCCTCCTCCTCCTCCTTCTTCTTCTTTCTTCTTCCTCTTCTTCTTCTTCCTCTTCCTCCTCCTCCACCTCCTCCCCCTCCTCCTCCTCCTCCTCCTCTTTTTCTTCTTCTTTGTTTTGTGTGTGTGTGTGTGTGACGGAGTTTTGCTCTTGTTGCCCAGGCTGGAGTGTAATGGCATGATCTCAGCTCACCACAACCTCTGCCTCCTGGGTTCAAGCGATTCTCCTGACTCATTCTCCCAAGTAGCTGGGATTACAGGCATGTGCTACCATGCCTGGCTAATTTTGTATTTTTAGTAGAGATGGGGTTTCACCATGTTGGCCAGGCTGGTCTCGAACTCCTGACCTCAGGTGATCCACCTGCCTCAGCCTCCCAAAGTGCTGGGATTACAGGCGTGAGCCACCACGCCCAGCCTCTTCTTCTTTTTATAAGGCCTTTGATTCCCATCATCAGGGGTCCATCCTTATGATCTCACCTAATCCTAACTATCTCTCAAAGATCCCACATCCAAATACCAATACATTGGGGACTTAGGGTTTCAACACATACGTTGTGGAGGGACACAAACATTCAGTCCATAGCAAACATCCATTGGAAAAATGTGAGAAAGCTATGTAGATACTCATAAACTTTCCAAAATACTTGCCAAAAATGTGGTCTCTGAAAAGGAAATTATTGTATATTTTTTAAAGTTCCTATCCATTTTTATATATCACAGAATGCAAGAGATAATACTAAATGAGTGCAATTATGAAAAAGTAAACATAATTTTCTATTTAATTTTATCATTCAATTTGGTCTTGGCTTGGTGAATGAGAAAACTGGCAGTTACAAATTGTGTAATTCAACTTAATGAATATCAAACTGAAAATAAATGTCAGAAACGTGCAGTTCTTTTTTCTGAAAAAAATATGACCACATTTCTTCCACTAATTTATTTCTAGTTTAATATAATCATATATAGTAAATCGTATTCAATTTTCCAAGATCATCTACAAATAAGTCCCTGGCTGAACAGCTGCATGTGAAAAAAGACATTATTTAAACGTTGTATAAAGGTATAGTTTATATTATTCATTTCTAAATATTAAGTAATACTCTAATACTCTATATTTTAAAAGTTTGGAAAATAGCCTTCCAATAAAATAATTTAAAATAAAACATCCTCAGTTGTTCATACTTTGGTACCCTACAAATGGGTAGGAGCTTTAACTGATTTTAAAGTGCAATGCTAATATTTCTTTCAGTAAAAATAGATTAGGCTGGATGAAAGCTATTCTGAAAGAAGGTATAAAAGTAAAAACAAACACAGGTGTGCATGAGAGAGCCATGAGGGAGAGAGAGAAGAGGTTTGGGAGGAAGAGAGAAGGAGAGAAATTACAGAATGAGAGGTTGTATTAAAATTTTAACAATTTCATCTTTATGAAGAAGTTAACATGAAAAAACAACCTACACACACACACACACACACACACACAGCTTAAAAAAATCTATGGTGAAAAAAAAGTGTCCTGACTTTTTAATCAGTCTTTAAAAGTTCAGAGTTGAGAGTCAACCTCTAAAATCACAGTAGATTCTGTAGATTCTATTATCACCATTAACCTTCAATACAAAGGGCTTTATAATCCTTAGAATAATTTTTGAAATCATTACAGCATTTTAATCTTAACCTCTTCTTTCATTTTCTCCTAATCGTGAGTTTTTTATCTGTGTTAGGAACTGCTGGGGAGACTATCTTGTATTCCATGTCACATGTTCTCATAATTGTTCTATTCAAACACTCCAAGACCTGTGGTTTCTGGTCTTCTGCAATGCCGGTGACCAGCGCAAAGCACAAGAAAAGAAAGGGCCCCACAGTTGTAGGCACATTTTCTAGAAAATTAGTGTGTTTCATCAATACTGATGGGTATTTTGTCCTATCTTTGCCTGGATTCCCTAAAAGAAGAGCTCCACAGAGGGAATCTGTGCAGGTGACTCGCCAACGGACACCCTCAAGGAGAGGGGGAGAGTGAGATGGTCAGGATAGGGCAGAGGAGGGGCTGAGCAAGAATGTAGTCTTCATCAGAGGCAAGCTTCAGCCTCACCAAGCCTTTGGAGCCTCTGGAGCATGAACTGCCCAACAGAATTGTTCTCACCTTGAGGAAACCTACCAGGCAAGGCAGCTCTTGCTTCAGTCAAAGGAGATTCCTTGGAGAAGGGAGAAGGGGGCAGCTGTAAGCCTTTAGCCGCCAACAGGACAGCAGCTGGGGGATGTGTGCACTGGGCCAGTAAAGGAGATCAGGACAGGAAAGTAACAGCATCCACTGTTTGCCCATTCCTTAGAGATTTCCCATCACCTTTCTGTTGACATAACTGATCATCTCTGCATGTAGCAGAAACAGGCACTAGGATAGAAGAAAAGTTCGACTGCAGTTGGAATGAAATGTGTCTATGCAACTGATTAGGGGTATAGTTTGCGAAAGAATGCATGGCTGTACTAGAGAGGGAGAGAGAGAGATAATAAAAATATTAGAAATTAATTTTCAAAAAATTATTCTGCTAGTTTCACCAAAGTGACAAGGCTGCTGCTATGTTGGAAGTTGAAAGAACAAAATAATTAATAACAAAATAATTTTTACAATTGCCGTTAAAACCATACACTACAAAAAAATCACATGTAAATATAGTCACTTAGCATTCCAATTACCAAATGCATAATAAAAATAATTCAAACAATGTTACTTTTAGGAATAAATGTCAAAAGTATCAGTCCCCTAATAAAAATTTTAAAAGCTTTAACTCCATTTCTATAAAAAGTTCACAAATAATTTATTGATTTTTTTTTCCTGGAAGAAAAATAAGAAGAAATAGATGTCAACCCAAGTAGAAGCCAACAAAATGAGCAGTTAGAAGTTTAATACATGAGAGAAGTGATTTAAATTCTAGAAATTATCTTGGTCCTCTTCAGAGCACACAATACTTTTTGCATAGTGATTATTCAATACATTTTTTAAAATGTGTTGGAAAAGTTGAATTGAAATGGACTTTGGAAAACTCTATAGATTTGTTGGCAGCTTTAATTCAATCAGCAATGGATGAAGCATCAGGAAGGCTAAGGGTGTTAGGGTAGGATTGAAAGCTGAGGGATCAGACAGGTCTACATTTCAATCCTAACCCTGCATTTAGCTAAGTTTGACTTTGGCATATTATTTCAAACTGGTACAGCCTCAGTGCCTCATCTTCAACATTTCTCTGGGTTTTTGTGAGGATTAAAAAAGATAAGACATAAATGATGCCTTGCATGTTTTATGCAACAGGGACAATTATGATTGCTGCTGTTAGGGAGATAAGAAACATGCACTTAAGTGGAGGCTGCAATCTATCAGGCAGCTGGCAAATGTCCACCTGCATGCATGTTCTTTGGCCTGTCCTGCGTAAAAAGTTTAAAATAAAAATTGAGATCTGGCTTTTCTTGGAAAACTGGAATGCCACCATATTGGGCCCATATTCCTGCAGTGAGATCCTGGAGTCTTTTGTGTTAGACAGGACGTGTGCTCTCCAGTTCACCACACTTCCCAGCAGAATCTGTTGTCCTACACTCAGCCCATTTACTCATGTAACTCATTGGTCCCAGTAGGCACTGGAGCTTGTGACTGCCTGGTTTGCCAAGGAAGCGTAAGACCCAGAGGCATGCAATATAAATCTGCATGGGGCAGCTGAAGATGCAGTGCTTCGTGGTAGAAAGCAGCTGGAACCGGGAGTCAAGGGGCATGAGTTATAGCCCCAGTTCTACATTAACACCTGTGTGAACTCTGGGCTCTATGGGGGACTGTTTCCTCATCTGTAAAATATATGTTCTGGGTAGGTCAAGTTTCTGAACACAGGCAAGTCAGTTCCCCATCTGGGTTTCAGTTTCTCATTTGTTCTTTTTTAAAAATGATGCCAAATTAGTGGGTCACCGAAGCCTGGTTGAATTAGAGAAAGCCCTCCCTCCAAATGCTCCTGTCAAAAAAAGAAACACTGCACACAGAGTTGATGGGATACATTTGGAAGCTCAAATGCCAAAAGGAAGTTTAACATACATAAGAGCAGCAATTTTGAGAATGCACTCCCCTGTGTTGCTGGCCTAATGCATTAGTTCTAACTGAGTAAATAGAACTAATTGTTTCCCTCAAGTTTATTCTTCTGCCTAAAATACCTAGGAATGCTCAAGTACTAAAATAAATTATATCTGCTTTATAATTCTCTTTAAGCAAAATTCCAATCATATACTCTTATAAGTTTGCAGAACTACGTTTTGAAACTCATGACTCTGGGTACGTATCATTATTCACTCTTTCTATTCAGTTAAGATTTATTCTGGTGTTTTTCATTCTAGAAATTTTTAATCAAACGATTTTTGTAAATCCCACAAGAAAAAGATGTGAAAAACATGTAACTCAAAATGTGATACTCAAGTTCTCACCTAAGATAGTATATTAAAAAACCCATATTCAATTTTCATAGCAGTGTGCTAAGTCTACTTCTTAAAAAAAAAAAAAAAAAAAAAAGACATATGCAGCTAATATAACTTGCTGAAGTCCAAGATACTGGATTTGGAAGTGTCAAGCAAATAAACTTTACAGAAAGTTACTGTCAAGGTTTTCTGTTTTGTGTTCTGTTGTTGTATAGAATAGCTACTCTACTCAAATGTGACAGTCAATTAATGACAATTCCCAGTGGTGGAATAAAAGCTAACAAGAATGGGAGGTAAGGGGCTATATCAACTCTGGCAAAATAGATTATAGATTTGTGTTGTTCATGGTGTAACAAATTGTAATTTCTATGCTTTTTGAAAAATCATCTGTCATAAGAAGTCAACTGTTTTACTTTCTAAAACACATTTAATTTTAAAAATTCAAATAGGCTTAATGAAAGACTAAAGGTGCACAGGTAAAGCATACTCTGTTAATTGACATGGGCAAGAAGGTAACTGTTCTGACTAATCAATTATTTTATTCAAACTCATGAAAGGGCAACAATTTTTCAAAGACACAGAATATAGTACATTTAATTCCAAATTCGCTGTGAGCATGATCTAACTTTTCCCCTAGTGATTAAGAAGGTACTACATGATCTTGCAGTGTGCCAGTTGGGTGATTATCCATCTTGTTTACCCAAGACAATCCCAGTTTATACTTGTAAAGAAACAATTATTAATAACTTTCTATCTCCTGCACAAAAATGACCCAATTTAGGCAATAAATTATGTGGTCTCCCTACCTCTGGGTCACTATAATGCACCTAGTCTTTCATGCAACACTGTAGATAGACAGATGTAGGTTTAGTAAGACTGAACCTGTTGAAGAAAATGCACTAAAAGGAAGATTTACAATACAAAGTGTAAATAAATATTCTTCTACACTAATTTTAGTCAAGCTATACTTTCAATTTAACTCTACTAAGCAATAACAAAAAATGGTCAGAAATAGGTTAAACTTACAAAACTAGTAAGTAATACAAATGTCTTATTTCCATTATCTATCAAGTTTTTAATTCGTGTCTTCAAAGATAAATTAAAATCCAGAGTATTTAAATAATCACCACAAAAAAAACTATTTTCTAAACATTGTATAATGAATTAAAGTTAAAATAAAAGTGGAATATGGGGCATAAATGGTCTTCTTATTGCCCAAATTTAAGATATGTTTCACAATGTGAATTTTGTTCTGTATTGCTATGAAACTACTCAGGCGGATTGAAAAAAAAATGATTTTAACATGGTTATATTACCAACAGTACAAAGTAACAATAAAAACACAAAAGAATAATTATTTCTACTAAGTCCTTAATAAATAAAATTAGCTGAAAGTTGAATTTTAATTTTATTAAAATAATATGTAGCACTAAAAAAACCCAATAATACAAAGCAAAAACATGTCTTTAATACAGGCATAGTATGATAGCTTTTAGGATAAAGTTTCAAGTTAAGTGACAATATTTTGAAGATCAAATTCAAAAGTCTGTATTTAAATTTTTTAATATACCCATGCATTTACCCTATTTACAAACTTCCTAAAAATGAAGATCCCCAAACAAGTTACTTTTACAATCCAATGACAAAAATTAACTGAACTCAAGAAATGTTGTCAATTTCAATTCCAAATGTATTAGTAACGACAAAAACGCATCACACCCATTAATAATATTTTCCTAATTTTACTTCGCTTAGGATTTTGAAACATTTTTTCCTGCCTTTGACATTGTTTTATACTTCATGCTTAATAAATTGCATTTATTGGGAAATAATAAATTAACTCACGTTAAATCACAAAGATATACAACTGCAAATCAAGACTTCTGATTAGTGTGACCAAACTGATTTGATAAATTAAAGAAAGACTCCTGATACTTCATGGGTAAGCTGTGCAAACTTGAGGTTTTTTAAATATTGGAGTATTTCTCAGCCTCTATCTTTCCTCATGGTCTTTACGTTGCTATCATACAACTGTCAATTCAATATCTATTTGTGTGTATATATATTTAACATAGTAAATATTTATAACTGCTTTTGTAATTACTATTTTTACCTATTTTAAGAAAAATGAAGTTTTTTTATGGGCATATAATTTCTATGCCAAATGAAAAGGATGGAATTTGATAAGAATTATGCAAACTTTATTTGAGGGAATGTGTTGTGATTTTCTTATTAATCTGTAATATGAAGTTTCTTTACATGTATTTTTAATGCAATCGATGGAGAAATTTTTAATAAGAGCCTACCACAGGCATGGCTGTGACACTGTATTGCAAAATCACTTTACACTATTCCCCTATATTCCTTCCACATTTTTGTTTTTAACATTTCTATTCCTAAAACTAGAAAACACCAGAGCTTCAGAAATATTCATTGGCATCCTATACACTGTTTACTCTAACAACACTCTTAGTTTTTCCAAATGACAAAAGGCATAAGAAAAAGTTCAAAAAGCTTTTACTAGTGGGAGGATTACAGAGTAAGGAAATTCCAGTTCTAAAAATTATTACATGATCAAATTTAAAATTAATATATATCTCTTAACTATCCGTTTATGTTTTGAAACTTATTTGTGAAAGCTGTTAGGTAAAAACATTCTTATGTTTTGAATTTAAAATCTGATTTTCAGAATCTTTCATACAAAGCCCTCTGGCCCCTTCGATATGAACTTACCTGAAGAATTCCAGTTAATTATAGAAATTTCTATAACTGACTTTGAAGTAGTTCTGCTTATGCTTAACTCTATCAATTTTCGCACCCATGGAGATTCATGCACAGAGTCTCCTTCCCTTCATATAGCCTTCAAGGAAAAGGAGAAATAGCTAACGTTGCCACCATTTACCTTCAAGCACTGACATCATTTTGTAAACAACAGGGGACCAAGGAGACCATTACTCAAAATCCAAACAAGTTTTAAACGATGTAAAACTGTATTTTAAAGGAGACAACAAACGTGCACAACTTGACAAACTGAAACTCTGTTGCTGAGAGATGTGGTAATGTCTGGCCTAAAGTGGCTTAGCTACAGAGTATGTAATAAAACAGCTAAATTTGGATTGGAGACTCATTTTGCACTGCAGAAATGTAGTCTAACCCTGGAAGAGCCAAGTAGACAGCGACTCAAGAAATTAGAGACAGGGACTCTCTGCAGCTCCCCACTTCAAGGTAAAGACAATAGCTGTTAAAAGGAGAGGCCCCAGGGAAGATCTGCTCTCAAGTTGAAAGGGGAAGAAAACGGAAAGAGGCAAAGAGAGGATATGACTGTGCATGGCTATAACAAAACAGTTCCAGTAGCCTCTCTGAATTAAGTAAAGAACAATCCTTATTAAAGGCAAAGAAAGTTGTTGCTTGATTTTTTTTTCCTGAAAATTAAGTAATAGTTAATTCCAGCAGAAAGTTACCAAAGCACATTTATCTCTCCTTTAATCTCTTCCAAAATATTTTCATTCATTTTTTATATCAGTTGACTAGCTTATGATTTTATATATTTTATCTTCCTAACAAGATTTTAAGTTTCTTAAAGGCAGGTACCATATGTTATGCTATTCTGTCTCATTTATCTCCATGGGATATGCCGATTAATGCTTCCAGAATTGGATTCATCTCAGCAGTACTGACTTTTTTCCTCCATTAAAAAAGCTAAACTGAATTGTGATTTGAGAGAATACACTATATATACATACATACATACATATATATATATATATATTCGAAGTTCCACATCTATACTTCTAGTCACATTTATACTCACATAAATTTTAAAATACTAGCCAGGTGCAGTGGCTCATGCTTGTAATCTCAGCACTTTGGGAGGCCCAGGCGGGTACACTGCTTGAGACCAGGAGCTCAAGACCAATCTGGGAAACATGGCAAACCCCATCTCTACAAAATACTAAAAAATTAGCTGGGCAGGGTGGTGCATCCCTGTAGGTCCCAGCTACTCAGGAGGCTCAGGCAGGAGAGTTGCTTGAGCCCAGATGGTCGAAGCTGCAGTGAGCTGTGACTGCACCACTGCATTTCGGCCTGAGCAACAGAGTGAGACCCTGTCTCAAAAAAAAAAAAAAAAAAAATTAATTAATTAATTAAAAAATTCCCTAGCGAGAATTCAATTACTTTGATGCTTTGTTACAACTACATAAACTGTGGGCCTAATGTCAGGCTTAATTTAATTTCCTTAATCTAAGAAAAAAGAATTCCAAATAAGTCAAAATATGCAGACAAACTACAAATCATAAAAATTTTACACTCCTTTTTTCATCCACCGAAGTTTAGGTAATTCTTGAATCTGTCTTCCGTATTTGGTGTCCACTTTGAACAACTGAAACCCTCTGCAACTTGCATATATAGTTTTAGATGGGGCTATCTTAAGTGTAATGCATCAAGTGTGACTTAAGTTTATTTTTATTTAGCTACAGAGATCTTTTCCTTTATATTTTTGAGGGTTGGTCTCTCCTGGTAAATTTCCAGAATAAATTTTATGTCTTGCTTTTAAGTGGGGCAAGATGCTGACATATAACTATTGTGTGAGCTAAAGGCATTTCTGGCAAGTGCAGTGAATGATTGACTTTTCCACTTGTTTTCATAATGATAAATATATGGTTAGCATTAAGCACGAAAATAAATATTTCCAAAAATGTATGCTAAGGCCATCTGGTAATGAATGGGGTCGTACAGATATATCATGATTCCCCTCTGCATTAGGAGATATTCAGTTCCACAAAGTTCATTCACTCCCACAACAGAAAACCACAAAAGTGTACTCTTACTTGGAAATTCAAAACACTACCAAAGCATTTATGTTTTGTTGGCTTTCTTTCTTTTTTTATGAGATGGAGTCTTGCTCTGTCCTCCAGTCTGGAGTGCAATGGCGCCATCTTGGCTCACTGCAAGCTCCGCCTCCCGGGTTGAGGCCATTCTCCTGTCTCAGCTTCCCGACTGCAGGCGCCTACCAACACACCAGGCTAATTTTTTGTATATTTAGTAGAGACGGGGTTTCACCGTGTTAGCCAGGATGGTCTGGATCTCCTAACCTCATGATCCGCCCGTCTTGGCCTCCCAAAGTGCTGGGATTACAGGCGTGAGCCACCGCACCCGGCCCTTGTTGGATTTCTTTAGTCGATGCCTCATACAATAGAATTTCCTGTAAGTTAATACTAACCACAGTAGTGCATAGCTTGAGAGAAATATTGAAGTACCTTGCACTATCAAAATAACAACACTAAGTGCATTTTTAAAAGTGGTGCTGGCATCATCAATTGACATTTAACATTTCCTTTATAACATGATTACAAGTTTCTATTGAATATACAGCACCTTATCATATGGCTGATTATTCTTTATAAGTTGTATTTAGAGAGGACTTTTTTCAGAAAAAAAGTGAAAATTGAAAACTGCTGCTGAAAGGTGCATTTTTGTTCAGCAATTGACAAGTAAATATATTTGGTCATATATGAATATGAAATCAAGATTTGAGGACCTTTGAAACCATGAAAATTCGTTTAAAAAAGGAAGTGAGTCATTCATTCAATATATTCATGTGATTCTTACTAAAGACAAAAGTTTTTGTTTACATCATAAACCTTTTAATAACCAGAATGTCTAATGTTGTTAAATCATCCCTTTTCTGAAAGTGGAATCCAGCCTTGTTTTAAGATTTCATAACTTTATAGTATTTGGGTGTATGGAAAAAAACTAGATTAACTTACATTAATGGGATTCTTAAACTTTTCTTTGTTTCCAGAGAAGTATTCTTTTAATACTCTTTGCAAGCCAGTTTTTCCTTAAATGTTTTTTGGTCTAAATTGACAGTCTTGAAATCTCTCCTAAAGTAATGTTTAAACATCTCTCTGGCATTCCATTATGGGCACCTGCTGCTGATAATTACAGGTCTGTCTCCTAACCACTTCCTCTGCTTTATGTCAAAGCAAGATTCAGGCTGCTTGATTACAAACAACTACCAGTTAAAGACCAGTGCACAGCTCTCTGCGGTAATTATTCAGGGCAAGTTGGGTCTGTGTTTACTGAAGTCTTAGGAAACAAGAAGCAGTTACTTGTTATAATTTCCTCTTTGCTAGCAGTGTAACATAATCCATAACATATTTTGGTTACCTTAAAAGTGCTTATGAGAATATTTTATTCAATAACACCTTATAATGATACATTTCACTAAACTATTTCCTTGTCAAAAAATCAAAATATCCTGCCCAAAAATAATAGGCTGTGGTCCTACCAAAAGAATTTTCAGATAATAGTCAATTACAGGGAAACATTTGGTTTAATAGGTACTCCAAAACATATTTAGTTTTCTTTATTTTACCATTCTACCCCTGTTCCTATAGCCACCCTTCCCCACCACCTCACACTTACACCATCATGCCCTGCACAAGACTTGTTGACTTTACAGTGGAGAAAAATGAAAAATATGCCATGGGGTGATTTTTGGCACAACAATAATCCCAATATAGAACAAAATTTCATCACTCAACCTGAAAGTCGATGTATTTTGTCAGTATTCCATATGATAGAATTCTACAGTTGAATAATTGGAAAGATTCTCTGGCAGGACTGCAGTGCTGTTTGACTTGCACACCTCTTTAATTCCCAATTCTGTCTTTAGGTAAATTGACCAAACCAGTTAGAGCCCAACTGTGCTCTTAATGCTTACCTGTCAAATTGTCTGGGGTTTATTTCCTCAACTGCAACAGAATCCAAGTTCTTCATTAGTTAATAGTCCCAAATTACAGGATAGAAAGTCTGAAGTTAGAGATGGATCTCTGAGGGTGAGGAGAGTGGCCTTTTAGCTAGAATCTAAGAGATGGGAAGCACTCACTCCTGAGATAGTCTTGATTTCCACCTATGACTTCACATTCACTTCACTCTGTCCAGTAACTCTAAAAGTGAGTGATGAACCTGGAAAGTTTCAATGAACTTTACCACCCTGAGTCCTCACACAAAGTCCTTCCAAGATGCTTTATTTATGCATCAACAAAATATGCATTCACCCGACATTATTCAAAAAAAAAAAAAAAATATCCTGGTTACCTTCTGGCTGTGTGCCAAAAGCTGTATCACGTGCTAGAGACACCAGAATCAACTCATCAATTCCTGTACTTATCATGTTGGCCTACCAACTGAGGACACAGGGAAAAGAAGAGTGCTCCTGTGAGATGGGAAAGGTTGCTGTAAGAAGGGGTGAAGATCTAAACTAGGGAGCCTGAGGAATTAACACTTGTTCATAGCAAATGAAAGAGCTTAAGCGAAACTGATAGTAAGTGGGCACGATGGCTTGTGAGAAAACCCTAAAGGATGTCATCTACTGGGGCTGCACTGGAACAGCCTGTGCCAAATTTGGGAGGGTTCATGGTCTGGAAGATTGTAATGACAGGGAATAGAGTAGAGGGTTAGCACAAATACTCCTGTCACTCATTGTAAGATGTTCAGATCATATTCTAAAAGTAACTGTTTAGTAAAGGTAAAAAAAAGGTTTTAAGGAAAAAAGTTCTACTGATGGTGTCTCTTAGAATTTTCCTGACTTGAATGTGGAGGTTTGAGGAGAGTGAGGAAGGACAGGAAGCAGGAAGAACCTTCTTCAGTGAACCAGTTGGGAGAAATGGACATATTTTAAAAATAGTTAGGTAACATCATGTAATCATCAAATAACTTTATTTTGAAAAATAATATGACGGCTCACGCCTGTAATCCCAGCAATTTGGGAGGCCAAAGTGGGTGGATCACAAGGTCAACAGTTCGAGACTAGCCTGACCAACATGGTGAAACCCCGCCTCTCCTAAAAATACAAAAAAAATTAGCTTGGCATGGTGGCAGACGCCTGGAATGCCAGCAACTTGGGAGACTGAGGCAGGAGAATTGCTTGAAACCAGAAAGCGGAGGTTGCAGTGAGCCGAGATTGCACCACTGCACTCTAGCCTGGGCAATAAGAGTAAACCTCTATGTCAAAAAAAGAAAAAAAAAGAAAAATGATATGAATAATATTTTATTATTTAATAATATTTTAAATGATAAAACAATTTTTATCATTTAATGTGATATCATTAAATAATACGTCATTAAACACAACACCATCAAATGTTTGAATATGTGTACATATTTTGTGAACATGTAAATATGTGGGACTCCAGGAAATAATTTAATTCTTTATTTGTTTGAATAACTTGGCTCTCTGAATTGGTCTCCTACACTTCAACGAAATAATAGCAAATAAATAATATATTATGGCACAAAATAAATATCGTTCTTGTTAGTTCAAAAACAAAAACAGAAAAGGCAGTAATCATTCAATAGAACTTCCTAAGACAGTTTAATATTCAGAAAATTAGTTTTTGAGAAGCATGTTTTTATATCAGAAAACAACACAGGTACAGCCTGAAAGAAGGGATTCTAAATAGTCTCATATTTTTTGTTGTTTCGTTTTTCCCTCCCTGGAAATCTTCAAATAAAAATTCCTACAAATTCAATGTTCTAGGTAGCATAAAACCCCAAATAAGCAGTTTAAGCAATCATTAAAAGCATTCTAGGTTGCTTCTGTTGAATTCTTTAGATGGAATAATATCCTATAAAGATAAAACATTTTTATAATTATGTAGGGACTAAACCACACTGTTGATTGCAGAGTTTTAAACGTGGAACATTCCCTGCAGCACAGCACTTGAGGAAGTTGGGGAGGAGGGTTGGGCTAAAAAAATAAAAGAGTGCTAACCTGATTTTCGGACAGAGAAAATTACAAGTGAATCGGTGTTTTATAGACCTGCTTAAAATGTTTCCTGTGGGGGTATCATCCTGAAGTGGTGACTGAGTTGTCCTTGTTTATTTAGTTAGTTAATGCATCTATTACATTATGTTTGCTAAAGGTCCACCATTGCATTAATTTGGGTTATAAATATTTTGGGTTATGTTCTTCCTATCAAGTTGACACATTTTGAGGACAAGATTTTTTTATGTTTTGTCTTGTTTAAATTTTACAATGACACATTTTAAAGCATATAAATGTCACAGTGAACAAAGACAAATACTAATGAGTATTCTTTGTAGCTGAAAGGCTTTTTCTTTATTCATATTATTTTTCAAAATAAAGTTGTTACTTAAGCAACTGTACACTTTCATTTTACAAATACACACTGGAAAACATTTTCAAGTAGAACTGTGATCTTTGGATATTTTTTCCATTCCCTTCTCCTTAATTATATCATGATTAACATATATATGCCTTTTAGAAACTATAGAGTTTAGCTAGAGTCTGTTCATTAGTACATTTTAGGAATATTTTATTAAATGCAATATGTGTCAGTCACAACATATATATTTAACAATAGGGTACCTAATTAATTTCTTTTTTGCTTTTACAATAATGTGTCCCCTTGCAAATGTAGAACTTTGACCTTGCTTGGAAATTTCAGTTTAATTAATTTTTGCTTTTATATTAGTACCAGTAAAGACTTTGTTGTGTTAAAATTTCTGATATAGTGAGGAAGGTTAATTGTTTCTCTTCCTTTATAAAGAGTTTAAATGTTAGCAATGGGTAACAAGTTTCCTATTCTTCCTGATTTCTAATTATATTTGTCTTTATGAATACAGCAAATGTATAGGGGAGAAAAGCACAAACTTAGTTTTTTCATTACAGTTTATCAAGTAGTAGTTTTATAGAAATATATTCTAGATTCAGAACCTGGCACAGAAAAAAAGAAATTACCTAAACTTGCTTATTCATGAAACTGAAACAAAAGTGTGTTGACTTTCCAAAGAGTTTTATCATAAAATCAGAATCTCATAACCTAACCGGTTACAAAAAAAATGTGATTTTAAAACATACCAATTTATTTTAAGAATTTTACCTTTGACAACACGCTTTTATTGGTCCATATGACATTCTTTCACCTGATGGTACCCCTGACAGAATGCAATTTTGTCATTCTTTTATCTAATTATTTTCATAATAATGCCAAGTGAAAATCATTGTATGGCATAGACTTATATGATGAGAATAAAACAGCACGGCAACAATTGCTAATGTGCATTAAGTGTTGTTTCGTGCCAGGAGGTATTCTCAGTTCTTCACTTTTGATGACCCTGTTAATTACAATTCTATGATGTAACTATTATTATTATTGGAATCTTCTCCTTGAAAATATGGAGTGAAAGTAAGAGATTTTAACTTGTATTCAATTTGCAAAGCATATATTTTAGCACAATTTATTCACCTGTACCAAGAGACTTACATAAAGGCTGCCATTAGTATTTGGCCAGCACAGGTGTCTGAGGAATACATTTGGTTGTACATCTTAATTTTTTTTCAGAGTAATTTGATTCATTTCCTATATCAGGAAATTATCAGATCCAAACACGCACACATGGGTGCGCACACGGGTGCGCACACACATACAAATACATGCACACATCCAATACATTTTTAATTCTCTAGCAGTTAAAGAAAGAAAGGATTAAGCTGAAAAAAAGGAGAGATTTACAGCATTCACTCAAGGAAACACAGCCATGATACACTTTAAAAAATGAAAATTATTAAAGATGCTTTTAATAAAAGTTTTATAAGCATAAATAATAAATAATCAAGTGAAGATCAATCCATACTATAATGTGTTGGCAGTGTATATATATATATTTATAAATATATATATATATATATATATATTTTTTTTTTGAGATCTGAGTCTCGCTCTTGTCACCCAGGCTGGAGTGCAATAGCACGATTTTGGTTCACTGCAACCTTTGTCTCCCATTCAAGCGATTCTCGTGCCTCAGCTTCCCAAGTAGCTGGGACTACAGGCGCATGCCACCATGACCAGCTAATTTTTGTATTTTTAGTAGAGACGGGGTTTCACCATGTTGGCTAGGCTGCTCTTGAACTCCTGACCTCAGGTGATCCACTGGTCTTGGCCTCCCAAAGTGCTGGGATTACAGGCATGAGCCACTGCGCCCGGCCACTCCATATATTTTTTTAAATGTCATTCATACAGAAAGAAAAGAACACACTTCTAAAGTTATCCATGAAAGTAACAGTACATTAACAGGATAATTTTTTTCTAAAAACTATTCCAAAGTCTAATGTAATAATTGTCCTATTTCAATCAGTCTGGCATCATCTTGTTATTTTCAACATAATTCAGTTTCATAATACTAGTTCATAGATGTGTGTAAATTTATTATGTGGCCAAATACAATGACATTCTTTATTCATCTTGCAATAGAATTAAGTTTTATGCAATACAAAAGGAAAAACATATGGAAAATAGTCACTTTTAATAGATATTTGAGTCTGAAAAAAATAAAATGGGTTTAGAATTAAAAATCAAAGCCCATGGCTTGAACTGAGGCATATTCCATCTGTTATTAATGTTTGAGTTATATACTAAAGATGAGATTATTCATCAAGTCCCTCATGCAATATGTTAGTAAATGGGATTTTGGTTAGTAATTTAATTGCTCAAACCCTGACCATGTAAGCTCCCAATTCACTCAAAATAAGCTTTTACAGTGGCCGGAACTGAATTAAAACAGTTAACAACACCAAAGAGTACCTCTTGATTTTATTAAGAAATGCATGTATGAAAATCTATTAATATAGGGGGAGATCTCTGCCATCCCGCTACAGTAAAGAGTAAGCTTTTCCTTTTCCTTTCTTTGCTTTCTCTTTTTCCAACAAATGATGGGTTCTGTGAGAGTTTTTAAAAAATATATATATAAGGAAATATGGACTTAATTTTAAAATCTAAATAAATAAAAGATGTGATGCCTCTGGTTAGAATATTGAATAAATAATTCTGACTACTAGAAAGTATAATGAGAATTCAAGTGACCATTGTGAAAATGCTCACAAAGCTTATGCACAAGCTATAGGGGTCATATGCTTAAGCAGGGCTCCACCGTTGTTACTTGTACAGAGCTTCACTAATGGTCTGATAATAGGGGAGGGGAAGGTCGGCATGGAGGTTCTCGTAATACTTTATAGTGGTCTAAGCATGACAGCCACTGATTAATTACTGCCCTGTTCTCAACACACATTAGATTACTGAGCAATCCCGTTTGTCTCCACAATGGCTTCATAGTTGCAGAACACTGTCCTAGAGAATATGTTAAGGTGACTTACTAATGATCTTTGGATACTAGTGTAAATTTGCGGTGAAACTTCTTGTCTTTCAGATGTTTAAAATGAAGATTGGAAAATATTCAAAAGACGGAAAAATGTACATATAAGAAACTCTCTTGGGGAAAATAATGTGGGCATTTCAACCTTCAATTTCATTTCAGACAGCAATAATGCATCATACTACTTTCAAAAGGATTATCATAGTAATCACCTTAAAAATATCAGGACACATTCCTCTGTTTTTACTTGCTCTCTCTTCTAATTTCCTTACCTTCTCTCCCATTTAGACACATAACAGTTTGGGGTGGGGGGAGTGTCGTATAGTTTCAAACTGCACTGAAAAACTAGACACTCAGCTAAGAGTAAAAAAAAAAAAAAAAAAAAAAAAAAAAAAAAAAAAAATCACTTTAAGTGAATTTCTCAAAGTAGCTCATGTTAATATGTGCTTCTATGGAAACAACTCTTTCTGAATGTCAGCTTAAGCTTCTCCATATGATTTTTCTCAAAGGCTCCCTTTAAAAACAATCACTACTATTTATTATCTTCTTGTTATATAGACTGTTACTTTTGCTTCATCACAAATCTCTGCCTGTTTATTAGCAGCCCTGCCACCACTATCAGATGACATTTGTTTTACTTAATGTACGTAGTTTTAGGGGAAAAAATTATAGAACTGCTATTACTGCATTATATGAAAAATTCCAATGTACATTTAGCTGACACTGCATCAGCTGCTATTTAAACTGGGCTTAGCTAATGGACTTTTAATGTCAGCGGGGTTATGTGCAGTTACTGGCTATTAGCAGAAATGGCTCCTTTCTATAAAAATCACTTTTCCTCAAGTGTGTTGTTTGAACATTCCTTTCCCTAATTTAGTGACTGTCACTGAATGCAAAACAAACTCAAGAACTCTGGAGTCCGCTGTTATTTTTAAGACCCTCTTTTTAACCTTTCATTCAGCATTAAACAGGCAACCTCCCTCATTAGTATTTAGACTTGTAATCTGAAAACTGTGTGATGCATTATTATTTGTTTTGCCATTCTTAGCAGTATACTACATATTTCACTATGAAAACCCCACGTCACCGATGAATGGTATATGTATGAAAGAAAACATTCAAAACAGTTTGCTTAATCCTAGAATTTATTTACACACTTTAAAAATCCTAGTTCAAAAATGACAAGTGATGTGGGAATGCATGACAATAATAATCAATATATGTTTATATGTTGATGTATTATATAAATATTCATATAATTAGCCTGCATTTAATACAGTAGTGAATATAAGTAGGGAAGCATATTATCACTATATACTGAATAAAATTATGTTTATTCTTTCTTTAGTAGCAACAACCTTCCCTCCTCCCAATTAACTTTATCTTCATCCATTTAAATAAAGCTTTAAATAGATGTAATGGATAAACCTGGAAATAAAGCCACCAATACGGCATCTGAGGGTATCCAAGAAAATCAAACATAACTTCATTTGATTAAGAGGTTGAAACAAACCATCACTGAATTCTGGTCAGAGAAGAACAGCACAACTGACCTCTTCTTCAATCAGCCCACACGAGAGGTCACCTCACGTAGGGTGCTTACCAGGGACATGCTGTCTCTTCCAGAGAGCACCCAGAGAGGGGTTCATAAATGTGAAGAGAGGATTTTACCCCTGCATGCACTGCAGGCATAAAAGTCGACAGTCTCCTTTGGTCAACAAATTATAGTCCACCGTGTAGGAAAACAACAGCAGTTCTCCTCCACGGCTTTGAAACAAGTCAGTGAAAGTGGAGATCCCCTAGTCTCTGTCACTTGGATGACAGGAGAGAACTTGTTTCCATCAGATAAGCCACTGCACTAATGAGGCAGAAACATCTCTTTGGAAACTGGGGAAATGACTGTGCAATTTGCCAAGAGCAAGGCAACTGTTCTAAGAAAAGTAAGATATAATTCTTCATTTAGAAATCAGTGATTAAATCTGAGTTCTTAGTCCTTGACTACCTTTATGAATTTGTTTTACAAGTTAAAAAGTTTTTTCATTTGTTTGATAGGCTCCATTGGTTTTTTGAGAATATTGCCAAGTCTGTTTGAAAATCAACTCCTGCTCCTAAAACATAAAAAGCTACAGACACACACACACTCACAATTTGTGTAAGCACATATATGCTCACAGGGAATTAGGGAACTATGTTTGCCTTCTCCTTGTCATTCTTCATTTCATTAAGAGTCGGCCTGGAAACACCCTCCTAGGAAATATTTCCATAGTTATTTAATTCAATAAAAAATGACGTGTATCTTTCATGTGATCATCATTTCTAATAAATCCAATAAGATTATCTGCTCTCCCTTGCTACTGGGAAAACATACTTACTGCCAAAACTTTTCCTAGCCATCCTTCTACTTTTTTTTTTTTTTTAAACCATATTATAGTAAGTAAACTATAACATTTTTCACTGTGGTCATTTTAATTCTATACAGATTTATATATGTGTGTATAAATATAAACACAAATAAAAATGACAACAATACTTAACAGAGTAGCTTAGGAAGTAGCATTTTATAAAACCCCTGGAGGATACTGGTATACCATTGATTTAAGGCTAGATTTCTCAGACAAGCACATCCTGCCCAAATAGTTCCAATACAATTCAAACTTCTTACAAGTTTATACCTTTTAAACACTTCCCAAATTCTTTTGCTATGTTAATTGAAATATGTGCAAATCAAGACTCTAGATAAAAATTTCAAGTCAGAGGGCCTGTTGAATAATATTATGATGAAATACTGATCTAGGGTCTCTATTCCAGATAGCACAAATAAATCATTTGAACATGTCTGTTTTTCCTCAGCTTCTGAGAGCAGTTACTGAAATGGGCTTCTGTTTTCCACCACCCTGCATGCTCTGTGGGTGATGGCTGTGGGAGGCAGAGCGGGAAATGTCTGAGCCTCCAATCCTTGAATTTGATCCCTAACACATTTTTAAACTTTATTCTTTCATCATCTTATAGAGGAGATCCAGAAGGAAAAAGGAAAGTTGCTAAATAAAATGACAGGCACCATAATCAATGTTTCATTTAGAATGACTTCAAGATTGCTGCTTGCTAAACTTGAGCACTTCCACTGGGTGGCTACAATGTGTATATTTGCCAAACACTTTATTCAGTGAGATAAAATGTATCATTTTCCCTTAATCAAAAGCGAAATTCTAATGTCAAGGTATTTCACATAGACATACAGCTGAAAGTGAAATTACCATTATTTACTTTGTATTTCCAATCATAAAGATTTTGTTGTGGTACTAATTTGGTTACTTGTTTGATTTTGATTAGTAATAACACAGATCTCCGAAAATCATGTATAATAACAGTGCTCTTGTCACTGACTATCATTTTTAGTTTCTATAAAAGTTACGGAATACCATTGGCTAAAATATAATCTTTGATCTAGTTCTTCAAAGGGTTTTTAAGGCCATATGAAGTTCCAAAAAGATATTAGAATTATTTAAAATATTGAATTTGAATACAAGTAACAAATACGCAAATTCATAGAGAATAGAAGAGTCCCAAATTGCTCCTTTTACCTTTAGTTCTATAAAGTAGTCCCCCTGCTTCTCTGCAGTTCACTTTCTGCAGTTTCAATTACCTGAGGTCAACTGTGGTCCAAAAATGTTACATGGAAAATTTCAGAAATAAACAATTCATAAGTTTTAAAGTGCATGGAGCTCTGAGTAGCGTGACAAAAATCTCTCAGACATGAATCACTCCTTCATCCAATGTACCCATGCTGTATAGGCTCCCTGTCTGGTAGTCACTTAGTAGTTATCTTGGTTATCAAATGAAAAAAAGCAGTGTAGATGGGAGTTCCGTACTATCTGTACTTTCAGGCATCCATTGAGTCTCTTGGAAAATATCTCCTGCATTTAAGGGAGGACTGCTGTACATGAATTTCTTTTGCTTGTTATTATAAGTAGATACTTTTATATCACGTACCCTATTACATTGCACTAAACTTCTATTATCTAAGAGAATGTATATTATGAATTAATTTAAAATGATCACTTTTATCCACAAATGCTGTGCTTCTATACTACATTTTTATATTATTATATACTCTAAGTTTTTTAAATTTTGAGAAAACCTGCATTTCTATTTATGGAGATATTTCTATTTATGGATATATCCCTTCTGACTGTACTGTAGATGCATTTTAATAAACAAGCACTACTCTCTTTTTATTGCAAAGAAATATCCAAATATAAGGTGGTTCTTCCGAACAGAAAAAAAGAGAGAGAAAACAATAAATAAGAATAGAGTTCAGGGAGTCCGTGATTAAATAATCAATTAAGAGATTGACTAAAACTGAGAAATGTTAGCATGCATCAATGAACTTGTTAAGTGTGCTCAGGGAGTTTCTGTTGCTTCACATCCTCAGTTAGGAGGGGGTATAATCCATGGTCATCTACATGAGGCATTTTTATAGCTCTCATAATTGCTGAGAAATGAAACTAGCCACAGGATCCACATGACAACATGATTAATGAAGGTAAAACCCCTTATCCTCAAAACATTTTAAAATAAGTAAGACTCGTAACTCTGGTGTTAAATCTGAGTAATCAATATCATCTGTTAATATGATTATTGTGAGCACTGGTATTTAAAATAAGAACTCTAACAGGCATATCTGTATAATGAAGTTTCACCTGGCTCCCCTCACTCTCACATTCCACTGCCACGTTGGCAATGAGATGTGTTTAGTTATTTAACTAAAAGAGGGTATTCCCCAAACATGAGAGTTTTCAGATGTTACACTTCACTTTTGCCACACAAAGCACTTTTGAATCACTGCTCATTGCTATAAAAACTATACTGACCTAAGGACAAATACCTGCATATTTGGCACTTTCAAAGCTATAGCTCACTTTCTAAATTATAACTTCAACTTAATTAATGTCATGGCAACTTTAACACTATATACTCCATCTAGAAGGGGAGGTATGTTTTAAGTACTTATAAAATCTGGAAACATTCTTCTGTGTATTTTAAAACCTCATTATATATTCCTAAGTGAGCAACTTTTGGGGGAGCAGCAATGCTCAAAACGAAAAACCACAGTACAACTTCAACACAAAACTTTTTAATTCTGAAATTTCAGCTCAATATTTTCAAACATATTGCTCATAAAGAGTCCAAATATCTGCAGCATGATATATGTTTTGGGTTTTCATGAAAAGGCAGAAATTCTTCTGGTGGTTCCATAGAGGTAGATAGGATTAAAAAAAAAAAAAAGTTTTCTATTTCTGATCATGTTAGCTCATAAAAGTATTACTATAAAATGTTTTTATTAAAATCTCCATAAGTTTGAAAATAACAAATATTTAAAATAAGAGAAACTATAAATTATCCCATTACTGATTTTCTTTTTTAAAAACTAGAAAAAACGGAAACACTAATGTTTGAATATCGCTCAAAGCAAACTTACTCTGCTTCAAAGTAGCATCTAAAACAGCACCAAATTTCTGTGAGTAAAACATCCTTGAGCTAAGAGATACTGAAATAATACCAAAGGTCTCATATTCATGTAGCCCTCCTCCACAAATACATAAGCAATAACAAATCCAAGTAAGAAATGAAACCAAAGAAGCATCCATACATATGTTTAAGAAGTCAGGTTAAAAAAGAAAGAGTGCAGAACCAGAACTAATAATAGAAGCAGAATGACAATTTTGTAGGCGAAAAATCTAAACTGTAAGTAATATAAAATGCCCTACAAATCTCTTATTTTATCTCAAAAGTTTGACAGAAAACATTTGCTCCAAACATGCAAAGAATAGCAATAACCATTAAACAGTAAGAATTAAATGCAAATATTTCACCAAAATATATGTCATCGAGATTATCTATGCTGTTTTAAATTAGGATAACCAAACTTCCTGTTGCAAATATAGTTTGAATAAATGAAGGTTCTGGTGAATTTGCTTTGCCTTCATGTTGACCTATTTTTTGTTTATTTTGTTTTAACACAAAACCAATTATGTTATTTAGAGTATACACTTGTGTCCATTTTCTTTTAAAGAAAAACTGTCCACATTCACATAAAGGTCTGATTTTCCCCAAACCCTTATCAGAAACCCTGGGGTGTACCTTTTTTCTGTAATAGTGCTCATGGATTTATGAAAAGTTATCTTGCAGTATTCCTTGGGAAAACGGAAAGTCAAGGACGAGCTTCTTGCAAGGACTTAACTGGCAGTGACTTAACATGGCATTTTTAGAACTAATAGGAGGTTAATTTTCCCAGAGAGAACAAAAGGGAAGAAAAGAGGCTGTGGAAGGGAATGAGATTCCCACAGGCTGTTCAGAGAACTGTGCTCTGTTCAGGAGTTTACAATGATCTGCTTTGGAGCATCTCCTCAGACAGCTCCATTTCTTGCTTTTGGGGAAGCAGTATCAGCAGCTATCATGACTCTGAGTTCAAAATTATTGACCTTTAGTTTCTTTTACGTCTAGATTTCTTTGCCAATGGTTTGTAGAATTGGAAGTCGAGGAATAATACTTATATTCTATGAGCTAAACGCTGCTCTAATTGTAACCTGTAGTATATATTATCCTCATTTTTACATGTGAGGAAACTAAGGCACGGAAACGTTAAATATCTTGCTCATAGTTACACAGCTGGAGGTGCTGGAAGCAGTATTATGAAGCATTGGTAAGCACTGTGTTAACTGACAGAATGGGCATATACCACTAACAGCTCTTAGCTCGTGCTTCCCCAGAGCCAGATGAAACTTGCATTAAATCTAAGTAAAATGCTGTTGCAACGCAAACTGAGCTTCAAGAACATACAACTTCCAGCCAAATCACTGCTCCCAAGTTCTTCTGTGTAGAAATTTTAGAACCCCCCACCACCACTCACATTAGAATCCTAGCTTGACCTATGTTTACTGTCTTCAGATGTTTGAATCCAGAAAGTACTATACCTGTGTCCGCTTTTATACTTAAGAAAGTGAATTATAATTCCATGATTCTACTTCTGTCTTCCTGTAGGGCTGAAACTGCCTCGCTACATTCCGTTTCCAACAAACAGCATTCAGTCTGGGATGCAATATGAGTGCACAATAATTGTTTAAGAACTTTACTTCTAATACTATGCTTTATCCAAAGAAAACATTGTTTCTAATTTGTGAGGAAATGTGAACAGGTTTGTTTTTAACTGCCACAAATACAAAAGTCAAACTAAAAAAAATATGTAGGCTAAAACTGCAAGGCAATAGCACTGGCTCAATCTCAAACCCCACAATTTTCCCCATTATCTTCCTGAAGTGGTTGCAGCCGGTAATTTTAATGTTTCTTCTGAGAGTGACTCCCTCTGCTGCTCCTGCAAAGCCATGACCTAAATCAGAAAAGTGCTAAACGCAGTTAAGGCCTAATAGAGCACACTTGCTGTTTGCACTAATTGGAGAACCTAGCATACATTAGAGAACAGTTATATTTAAGTCTCAACAATAATTCTAAATAAGCTAAGAGGGTTTGCTTAGTAGAGCTCATGCCCTGTTCATGTCCTTAGGGGGGTTGCTTAAAATAGACCCGTACGAATTCTGACTAGGACAACCAGCTCCCAAACTACAATAGGAGGCATTTGAGGACCCTGTCTTAATTAACTCTACCCTCAGTATCCAGAATACAGGGAGTCAATAAATGTCAGTTATAATCTAATGATTCCTAATTCTTTGCAAGTGTTTGGAAAGTTTATTCTTTGAAGTTTTAAGCATTCTCTAAGCTAGAATACACAAAAGTATTTTTCTAAACAGAAGTAAACTAGCCTACTTTTCCTTATTGTATATTCCTAATGTGAATTCATAAATTTTCTGTACTCCTACAACGGAAACGTATACGACAGAATTGTAATGAACTTTAGTTGTCTTCATTGTTGACTGTCTGTTTATACCACACCAATATGCAAACATGCATAAAGGAATTTTTACTCTTTTGTAGGAAGACATATATATTTTTTTAAACTATCAGTTAAGATAATAGGGAATTATCCCAATCTGATTAGAGACTTCAGTAATTTTTTGTCCTGAGTTTGGTGGTGTTAACACTCAAACACTAGTTGGTGCTAGATAAGCAGCATACCAATGCTGTGTAGCCCAGATAAAATGCATTTATAAACTAGGAGGGTCCTAATTCAGAAGCACACTGATCACACACACACACACACACACACACACACACACACACGCTGCCTTTTACTAGTAAAATCTTTCATTCTTGGAAGTCAGAAACACTGCAAATTCCCTGGAGCTAGGAGTTCCCAGCAATCCTGAATGAAAAAATTAGGGCATAGCCAGAAAGGAGAAAGTTGTTGCCTACAGCCTAGAGAATTTCCCAAGGACCTATTTAAAATGACTGCTGTCTAAACCGCAGTTACAAAACTCAGTACATTCACAAATAATGCCTATTCTATGTTTTATCTTAAATATCTGTTGTTTCCTTGATCATATCTGAAGATATATACATACTTCTAATTTCTGCAGTACTTCAACAACAGAATGAAAACCTTGTCCACATTGTAAAGTGCTTAAATTAACTTTCCCATGTTAATCGCACTTGGACTTTCATTCATAAGAAATAGTTCATTTGGATCTTTAAGTCATCACCACAAGGAAATCATACCTTGAGGGTATGGGCTAGTGTTCTAGTCCAAGGAAAGGAGAAAGAAGAGGAAGAAGAAGGGAAATGAGGTCTGACCATCAGACCATTTATAAAATGTGTGATTCTGAGAGGAAAGTGTTAATAGTGGCTCAAGATAAACAGGCTGGGGTAATGTACTGCAGTGATGATGATAGTAGCTGATAGTGGAGTTTGGTGCTTTATCCTTCCTTTGATAACTAACAGACAACACAGGAAGAACTGGTATCCCTGGAACATGCAGGATAACAAAGATAAAAGTGGTAGAATAGTGCATTTTACAGACCATAAGATTCAAACAAAAATTTTGCTAATCAAGCACTGAAGGAACTAAATAAACGAAATGGACAAGAACTGCAGTGAAATGCACACACCCAACAGAGTACGTTTCCTTTTCCACTTAAGACGAGACTCGGTCTCTAATCTTTAACTTGCCTACTCTATAAAAAGTGCAAGAGGAAAACAGTCTATCCTAAGCATTTTTTCTTTTTAATCTCTTCTCCCTTCTTCTTTCAATATTAATCCATTTACAATCTCCTGTTTGATTATCTTTATTGATCCTTTTTCTACCCAGTCTTTTTAATTTGGTTATTGTAAGCTCTCAGCAGGAATCCTATCTCTTGTTTGACATCTTTGGGGACTTTAACTTGTCCTTTTCCCAAACAGTTCTCTCACCGTGTCCCGTCCCCCTCTCCCACCACCCACCCCCATGGCTCAGTCCTTTGTGCGCCCAATAACAGCAGGCGAATTCCACAGGGAGTCATGCGGTTGATTCCACGACTATTCATCAGGTTGTTCACTTAAGCTTCCAAACACCCCCCTCTAAGTATCCCTGGCTAGCGCCCTGAGAACTTGTTATCAATGTTAGGAAATCTACAAGCTATGATTCTTGGTGGAGATTCCTTTTTAAATGGACAGACAGATGAACTCTGGAAGTGTGCATAAGAAAACAAGAGCAGAACCTCGGGGATGGGAGGCATCTGGCGAGAAGGGAAGGAAGGATTTATGAGCAGGGCCACTTAGCAGGGCAGCAGGAAAATTTACTCCCGAAGAAGCTATCGCTAATTCACAAAGCCTTGCTAATCACTTACCTCCCCACCCAGACCACACTCCTATGCTAGGCGCTCTCCTCCACTTCCAACAACCCCACCCCCATCCCCAGCGCCTCTCTAAGATCAGAGGGAATGCTCTCCGGAACCCCTAGGGTGTCTGAACATCACCTGGGGAGTTGGGGCTACCGTAGAGCCTCCCTTTACTCTCCAAATTTGGAAATAATAGTAACCGAGAGTGAGGGGAGAATCCCTGAATTGCCTCTGAATGCTGCATAAGCTTCCTTCATCCTCTCCTTTTCCAGGAAAAGCTGAGCTGCCTCGCCTGAGCCGCCTCGCCTGAGCCGGCTATCACCACTGAACTGGGCTGAGAGACCCAGGTAGGAGTTGGGCTTGGCCAGAAGTTTTGGGGCCCAGGTGACCCGAAAGAGACCGCAGAGGGGTCAGCCTTGGCTCTTTCTTCTCCGCTCCATTCCAGTCAGCTTCCCTGGCTTGGAAGGCTGGGAGCTGCTGCTAACACTTCAAACTAGGGGAACAAGAAGGGAGCCGGGCGATCAGCTCCTGAGCCTCCCCTCCTCCCTTACCCATCGCCAACTCCCGGCCACACACTTCCCAACCCAGCTTCGCCCAGGGCTCCGGTCACTTATGTTAAAGCTCACAGGCGTTAAATTAAAATGTCAGAGTTATAAACTGGTCGGCCACCCCGGGGAGTTTCGGATCCGGTTTGACAACCAGCCGGTTCCCCCAGAGCTCTGGGATTTTCATTTCTACGTCCCCTGGTGGGAGGCAGACATGAATTGGGGTATGTATGAGTGCAGAGGCATGCACACCCCGGGCCTGCCTCCAGCCGGGTACGCGGATTCGGGTGGGCTGTGTATTTCCACAGCACCTGAAGCAGCAGGCGAGGGGGACGGATGCTTTTGAGTCCTTGACAGTAATGGACACATTTCCTTAGCTGAGCGCCCTTCGGGGTCTAGTGTGCTCAGAGACTCAGTGAAGATCCTGCTACCCCAGCCTTGGCACAGCGCGAGGAGCCTCTGTGCATCATGCGCTTCGGGTGCATCTACGGTATATCACAGAGCGACCCGCACCGAGAGTCTCTCCAAACCTCTGTGTGTACAATATGCAACAACGTGCATGTGCGGTGCTGAAAGTGCACAAGACACCCCAGGCTCCCACACGTATGGAGACGGATCGGATGCGTGTCCACACCCCGTTCGTCCCCGGTCCATTCGTGCCCATCTCGGAAGATAGATTAAACATTAATAATAATAATAATAATAATGATAATAATAATAAATAAAGATTCTTGACTAGTTGGGAAAGTGGAATTTAGAGTGGTTTCCAGTTGAGAGCAACGAGGCAAATTGAGGAAGTCAGGAGAACTGGGGAGGAGGAGAGGAAGCAGGGAAGGAAGAAGCGAAGGGAGGTGGCCGCGGAGCCTGGCGGACCCCCTTACCTTGGGCAGCGGAGCCAGTGCCGCTGGCGCTGAGCAGGGCCAGGGCAGGTAGTACGAGCATTTGCAGCAAGTATCCCAGTCCCAGTCCGCAGCGGGCCGCTGTCGCCCGTAGACCTTTCCTCATCGTAGACAGAGGTGTGCCGGGGGAGGGGGGGGGAACAGAGAGACGCGCAAACAGAGGAAAGCCCCACTGGGCAGAAGCTGAATCCGTGCACCGCGAAGCAGTCCGAAGAAATAACGACAACCGAGCGCCACACTCCACTTTCTCCAAGGGCAGGGGCCAAAAGGGGGAGGAGAGGAGACGCCGAGGAGGAGTTTGAAGGTCCCTCTTTTCCAATGCCTTCTAACTGACGTCTCCCGCGAGCGACTGCTCTGCCCCCACTTGGGAAGTCCAGGGAGGCGCAAGGCAGCCACCTCCGCCGCTCCCCCCAGCAGCAGGAGCAGCCGCAGCTCCGCCGCACGCCGAGTCTGGACTGCTCTACGGGTCCCCTCGCCTGTGAGGAACACACACAGACACCGGGGGTGGGGGTGGAGGTTGAAGTGGGGAGTGGGAGGAGGAGGGAGGGAGGAAGCTTGGGCACCGTCAGGCTCTCTGGTCTCCAATCTCAGTGTTCTCACGCCGGCGGAGAGATGTCCCGGTTGTCGCTGCTGGGTGGCCAAGGAGGGTCACATCCTAGAGTAGGGCGCACGGGTGCGCGAAGGCGCTCGGCAAGGAGGCGTAGAGGGCGCAGCACAACTCCGCTGGGGGGTAACCGGGGGCGGGAGCACGCCCGCCCGCCTTATGTAAGCAAGGATTGGAGAGAGATCAGCGCCCAGGGCGGAAGGTGGAGATCAGCTGTGGGTTTGCCCGCTGAAGCCGAGGCGAGAGAGACCAGAGGAAGAAGCAAGAAGCGGCTGTGGAGAGTGGCCGCGCGCCTGCCTCCCGCGGTGCGCCAGACCCGGACGCCAGGAGTGCAGCGGGCGCGCCCTGGGCCACTTGGCTGTGTCCAGTGGAGCTCAGCCTGCCGCCTGCCACCTTCTTCGCCGCGCCGGCAAAGCTTGAGCCGTACTCCCTGGGACTGGACTCGCTATACGACTTCGGGTGTTGCGTTTGACCAAGCCGGTGCGGGCTCGAACTGAAGTCCTTCTTGGTTGGGGAAGAAGGCATGAAGCTTCTGCAGTGCTCCAGCCCGTTGCTGCCCTGGGGTTGTCAGCGCCTGTCAGACTGCTTTATGTTCTGAGCGCGTGTGACCCCTTTGCAGTGGAACAGAAACTAAAAGCTCCATGAAAACTCATTCTGCAACAGTGCTTTCTTTGCGTGCATCTTGGTGGCTGACAAGGGTGGTGAGGCGATACTGGAAGGAAGAAACTCTCTTAGAAAAAAAATGCAAAGCAAAATTTGTAGATATTCAAAGTGATGATGGAGCCTATAACATGTTTTTCAAATTTCTAATAGTGTGTGTAAGAACTCGAGCTGCCATGAATTTGTTTACCTTTCTATGGGAAATAATTGTCTACGTAGCCGGGTTGTGAATCCCTGTTGTCATGATGAAGGAAGGATGCAAGACTGGGTGGGTAAAATAAGGAAAGACTAGACAAAAGGAAAGTGAATTTATTAAAAGATCAACACGCAGACACAGCATTTTGGGAAAAAGAAAACCATTTCCCAAGATTAGCATATCTTTAAACTAATTATACATCAGGGAATTTTATGTTCTTGGTACCAACGGGGCCATGTGTAAACACACATGCACACACACACGCAGGAAACTTGAGGTCTAATTTTGGCTGTGGTCATAACTACGGTTACCCTGGGTAAGTCAGGTAACCTGTGAATGTCTCAGTGTCTTCATTTGTGAAATATTTTGATAGTTTCAAAGTTCTCTTAAGTTCTAGCATTCTATGATTCTGCCTGCACAGCCCCATCTAGGCAATAAGACCTATCTTGGATGAATCAGGGAGATCCAGAAAGGTAGTATTTGCCAAAGACATTGACAAAACCGGCCACTTCTTATTTCTGTGGAGACTTTGTCCACCACACAAAACTCTTCTTCACTCTCTTCATCTTCTCCATACCAAGATATCATGATATTTGACAATAGGGTAGGTGCTGGCACGAGACTGTCTGCCTTCAGTTCTTAGCATTTCTTATTACTTGATTGATATTGAGCATTAAAGCTAGGTGCCTCTCTTCCCTAACTTGTAAGATGGGTCTAGTAACAGGAACTATCTCACAGGGTTGTTTGAGGATTATATAAGTTAAACATATGTAAAATGCCTGACACCAAAATTGTAAACTGCTGTTCTTACCGTTCATGAAAAATTCCCATTAGCCTTATGCTATCTCGACCAGTGCTGTTCAGCAGAAATTTCTGGAATGAAGAACATGTTCATATCTGTGCTTTCTGAGCTGGTAGTTATGAGATACATGTGGCTACTTGCAATGTGGCTAGTGTGAATTGGAAATTTTTATTTAATTAATTTTAATTTAAATAGTCACATGTGGCCGGCGGCTACCATATTTTATGGTGTATTGAGGCCACTAATAACTTGTCAAGTATTTTGAGAATGACTTCACAAGGGATTATTATTATACTTATCTGTATGTACAATTTTACTAAGAAGGACAACAGCTTAAATACTAAGAAATCTCCACACATACTCACCATCACATCAACAACATCCAAAAGTTATTTGTTTATTTATTTACAATTTTATTGCCTGTCTTCTTACATTAGAATTTAACTGTTTTAAGACAGAGATTTTGCCTTTGTTCATTATTTCAACCACAGCTCCTAAACTGAGCCTGATATATAGTTGGTACTCAATCAATATTGATTGATTTCCTGCCCAAAAAGCTCAATGGGGAAGACTCCTCAAAGTCTAGGACAGCTAAAGAAGGTTGAAATAGTCACCTACTCCTGTTTGGGGCATTGAGGTACTCAGTGACAGATACCACATGCAATTAGTTCCTTAAAATAAATAAGAGATTAAAAGAGGAAATGTAGTTAAATACTGAAATTCAGCCTAAAGATGGCAGGAGAATGGTTTGAGAAGTGTATGGAGTGATGAGGTAGAAAAGGAAGAGGAGAGTGACAACACCACACCAAGGACAGGAAAAACACCAGCAATAGATCAGCTTTACACAGCAGGCAAGTTTCCTGCTATCTACAAATACAGATGAAACTTGTCTTGTGGATTAACATCCTGCCTACTTTTGTTGATCATCACATTTTTTCCTCATGAGAGAAATAATAGTGTTTTGTAGGCTCCTGAGAATAGGCTTACTAATGTCACCGAGATCTGGGCTGAAATGACACTGCTTAGGGAGGCATTCACTGACCAAGTTACCTAAAATAGCAACAATCTATCATCCAAAGTATTATTTGCCGACTTTGATTTTCCATATAACACTTATTTTATATATGTACATATATGTGTGTGTGTGTATATATGTATATGTACATGTATATACACACGCTCCAATAAAATTCTCAGGGGAGGAATTTTTTTTTTCTAATACATTCAGTGCTCTATACCCAGAACCTGGAACAATACCTTGTACATAACAGGTGATCAATAAATACTTACTGAATATTGAATGGACCGAATCAGAGCCAATGGATTTAAAACTGAGCTAAGTCCTTCATTAAACCTTCTTGCTCTCCTCTTCAGCCTCCCAAGTTATCAAATTATGAGTAGGCTTTCCTAGTTGTTGAGTAAAATCAAGTTTTGACAAATTTTCAACAAAAATTTATTGGAATTTGAGTTTTTAGGGTTGGAATACTGCAGGTGTTTAAGGGACAGACATGAAATTCATCTCATCTTGAAAAACGAAAAGCTTCATTTAAATCCATATACAAGGGCTTTCTTTTTCTTGGCTGCAGTGAATGGAGAATTAACTCTGGGATAATAAATCTCAGTGACAGGTGCTAATGGGAATTAAGCATGCAAATCCCCTGCATATCCCTCCAGAAATCTACACCAAGAAAAGTATGCTATTTAGCATGTAGGCTGCTTAGTAATAATATCATTTACTCGGAACTAGTACTGAAAAAGTTTCCAGTTTAAAGCTTACATCAAAAACAACTGATCATATATTTTAATTATGGAAATATTTTCTTTCGTTTTATCTCTCTCCTTATAGGTTTGATTCCTCACTTTTTATATGTTTTGTGTACTTTTAAAAATAAATCTCCATAGCAGGGATATTATTAGCTGGATTAACTGGCAACATAGGAGAAAGAGGATTTTAGTGAATAAATAGGATGGTGATGAGGAAAACTCCTTTCCGACGAGTTGGGAGTTCAGAGTCCTCACATAATGTTACTGATAGACATCAACTAAGGAGAGCCAGATGGTCTAGATTCAGTTGATTCAATCCTCCTTCCCTACCTTAGTCCAGAGAAAGAGATTTAACTTGTCATAAACCAAAACTCTCTAGGGCTTTAAGCTTTTTATTAATTGTATTAGATAAGACCCATTTGGTTGCAAGTGAAAGAAACCCAACCCGAACCAGCTTAAGCAAAAAGATAATTTATCACTGTACATAACTCAAAAACCATGGATAAGAAATATCTATTTAATAATAGATACCATTTACTGTCACTGCGTGTCAGGCACTTTCTAAGCTCTTTACATGTGCTATCTCATTTAATCATCATAACTGAATGAAAGTGCCATTATTATCTCCATTTCATACATGAGGAAACAGAGTGGTTATGTAATTTTGCCCAAGGTCACACACAGTATTTACTAGCGACAGTCTGATTTGAGGGATCATGTCCTAGACCCATGCATTTAAATATCACTCATGGGACTTAGTACTTCCCCCACCCTCAATATGTTGGTTATGCTCTCCTCTGTTTTGGTTTCATTCACAGACTTATGATCTCCATCCTGGGATTCCCAGCACCTCCAGGTTTACATTGTCTTTATCATTGTCAATCTCAACACAAAGCACACTCATTTCCAAATGGCAAAACATAAATACAGAATTATGGCCCTGGCCTATCTTGGGCCACATACTCACAACTGAGGTAATTACTACGGCCAGATATTTGGCATATACTGAGAGGCAGGGCCTGGGTCATGTGCCAATATTTGCCAACTGGAAACTTGGATTGAAAGTGGGGATAAAGGATTGTCCAAAGGGATACGCTGGAAAATGATTAATACAAAAAAAAAAAAAAGAAAAAAGAAAAAGATGCCAAAGAGAATGGATGTAGGGCAGAAAAATAACAAATCCCTATTCTGTGGTATATGCAGCCGGATGAGTTACCACTGTAGCAAAAGAAGAGCACTAGTTAAGAAGGGCTGAAGAGAGCCAACCCCCTGTAGATTGCTTTTCCCATTAACTGACTGAAAGAATTAAGTCCAATTCAATTCAATTCAGAAAACTTTCACTTCTCCCCTATTATATTGTGGTTCCACTCTAGGATCCCTAGGGAAAAATATACATGAGGTGTAGTCCTTGTGTGGCAATGGCTCAGAATCTAACAGGCAACATAAATGAATAAACAGAAGGATTTTAAATAGAGACAAAAATATTGTGGGAATATAAGGATACGGGAGCCTGGGAAGAAGATTTATGTAAAAGTAAGACACACACTTGTGTGTCAGCAATACTATGCTTCACACAATGGCTGTATTTATCTCTAACAATAAGGAACCTGGGAGTAGGCAGTAGATGGCCACCGTGGAAGCTCAGTTATGCTCTTTTCATGGCTTGGCTCCATGCTCCAGAATGTACAGCTTTCATTCTCACAGTTGCTTGATAGCTTTTCCACCTCCAGGAGTCATGTTTCACTTTTCAGGCAGAAGAAGGCGGAACAGGCCTGAGGGGCTGCAACTAGCCTAGATGCCTTCCACATAACTTTTCTGGAAGCCCTCAGCCCAAGTAGTTTCCATTTCCTTGATGGTCTGTCAAATAACCCCCTAAGATCAATCACAAGTGGTGGATAAGGAGAAGGGTGTTGTACATGTTGGCCAGATCATCTGAGTTGGACACAACTGTTTTGGAGAGAAGGAACAAGGGGAAGGCACAGAAAGAAAGACATTAAGACAGGATATTTGAGGATGGATTTGAATAATTATAGGTAAATGAAAAATAGTTTGTTGGTTGAGAAAAAAGGGAGAAAAGGGAGGAAAGTGTGTTCTTTTTTTCTTTTTTTAGAGATAGAGTCTTGCTATGTTGCCCAGGCTGGAGTTCACTGGCTATTCACAGGTGCAAGTATAGGGCATGACAGCCATGAACTCCTGGCCTCAAGTGATCCTCCTGCCTCGGTCTCTGGAGTCTCCAAAATAGGGGAGGGGTGAGTGTGTTTTCTATCACACTGGGAAATAGAAAGATGGAAAGGACTCCATTATTCAGTTCACTGAAGTGTATTTACTGAATTTTTGGAAAAAAATGTGTAGCATTGAGGTAGAGTTTCATGGAGTTTATAGTTGGATGGTAGAAATGATATTTATAAAAAAGAAACAAAGCAAAAATAAAGGAAAGATAACAGGAAAGATGGAGAAAAAAGAAAGGGGGGAAAGAAGAAAGGATGCAGGGGACAAAGGAAGAAAGGGAAAGAAGAAAGGCAAAAAAAAGAAATGAAGGAAGAGATAAATAAAATCCAATGTGATTTCTGCATTGGTGTAGCATATTGTAACTGCTACAAGAGGGAGGAAACAATGAAAAGGTCAATAAAAACTATAAGGAAAATAATAGAATATCTAATTTAGAAGAGTATTACTGGAGATAGAGATTATAATTATTGCTCACCAGAGCTTTTCTAATATCTCATTTTATTTTAAATTTATCTGCCAAGTTAGACCACAGTCATTTTTCTCATTTTACAGATGGAAGAAATAAAATACATAATGGAATGGTGGGAAGAATCTGGATCAGGAAACATGAATTTAGTCTCCATTTATCTAAAGTTATTTGCTCAGAAATCCCTGTAAGTTCTTTGCACTTTAATTTATTTGTTACAAGAAATGGTAACAATACGAATGCACAAAGTTCCTGTGACTATAAAAGGTGTGTGAAAGTGCTTTGTAATATGTCTACACTGAAGATGTTATTAGGGTAAGATATGCTCTATATTGTCTATTGTACTTAACTTACATAATCATCTGAAAAATATAGTATTAGTGATGTGGCTTTCTATATATGAATGATACCACCCTAGTATAATCTTTGGAGCTACTGTCAGTATCTCCCTCCTTTGCTCACATCACCTATTCAATTAATATTTTATAAGTCCATCCAATTTCACTACTTAAAGAGCTATACGATCTATCCCATTATCACCAGCCCTACAGCCTCACAATATATTTGCTTGTTACTGAGAGGTCTTGTAATTATTTCCTTAGTAGCTAGTTTGCCTTTACATTCTAGTCCATGCTCTCCACACCTCCCAGAAAGACCTTCTAATATGTAAAACCTGTCATTTTACTGTCCTAAAATCTTAGTCAATGATTCCTCACTGCCTCAGACCTGCTTTTCCAAAGACCACTACAGGGAACTCCTGTCCTTTAAAAAAGCAGTTCTAGAACGAACAGAGGATGATAGGTTGCACTATTCTTTAGTCTTTCCTCCTTTCCAGGTAACATAATTACCCAGTTATTTCCTTTGCACTTTGCCTTGCAGGACCACCCACTGCACAGTGGGTCATATTGGCTTCCTCTCTCACTGATGGTTGCTGAGCCATGGGACTTGCTTTGACCAGTGATCTTGGGCAGGTGCTACAGTGTGCCAGTTGCTCCCATTGCATACCTCTACTCATTTTCATGTGTTGTCACCATTAGTCCTAAGACATTAGAACATTTTCCAGGTTCTAATGTCTAACCACCAAACTAAGGTGGATAAGAGACACATAGAGAGATGCGCAGCCTGGAGCCTTGTGCTTGCTGTCTGGAGCCCAGAGCCTGTGTTGCATCAGAGCCAATGACCTATGAGCAAGAAAAATAAGGTACTTGTGTTCAGCTACCGAGCTCAGGGTTAATTTTCTATACAGCAATGTTGCAGCAAGAGGTGTCTAATGTGCCTAGTGTGAGAAATCATGTCCTCAGATTAAGCTCAAGATAAATAAAATGACAATCTCCCTGAGAGTACCACTAAGCTAATAGAAAATAAGACAGACTACAGAATTAAATAGGCTGACTCTGAAAAGTGCAGTGAGAGAGTTACGGAAACATCACTATGGGAGATGAGAGGAAAGGACACTTACTTCACATTGAAGAACCAGTGAAATCTTAAATGAAAGCACATTAGACCCAGGTCTTGAAGGATAAATAGAATTTGCTTTTGCTGAGTTGGGAAGAAGAAAGAACTGGAGCCACAGCAGGCAAAAGGAGCACAGGAATAGCAAATACTGAGTGACTTAGGTTGGAGGCCAGAAAGCATCATGCTTAATGCTTTTATCATCATCCTTATAAAAATTATAGTTGTTAACATTTTTGAATACTCATTAATCAAACACCTTGTTTTGTATAAAGAGAGATAAATATTCATTTAATACACACAACAATACAATATATGAAGTGGTATCATTATTATCCTCATTTTAAGCTTGAGGAAATTGAGGTTTGTTTGGGTTAACTTGCCTATGCTAAATTAGTGTCAGCTTGGGATCTGAAGTTGAATTTATCTGGATGCAGGCAAATACTGGGAGGAAAATTTGGAAAGGAAGATAAAGCTATTTTTTCAAAGGCGTTTTGTGGTTTGCTAGGAAGTCTGTCCCACATTATGCATAGAATAGGAAGTGACCAAAGGTCTTTGGGCAATGAGGTAATACCATGACCGTTTCTCGCGGCAATGTGCAAGCTGGACTAAAGTGGGAAGAAAAATCATGGAGTATCCATTTAGGAGTATATTCCAACAATTAAGATGAGAAGCAGCGAGAGCTTGGATGTAGGTAATAGTAAGCAGAAAATGAGTAAAGGGGATATATGCAAGATACCCAATTGGGATGGTGGTTACTACTGCCAGAACACAGGATGATAAATTTGTGTTTTAAATATTCATGATATAATTAAGAATAAATTATGTAACCCTGAAAAACTACTTGAAACAGTAAGCCACCCTCAACTTAATTAAAGGCATTAAAGAATTAAAAATAAGATTTAAAGGGCCAGTGGGACACATTCATTTCTTAGGATTACTGGTGTTTATGGGGCCTTGAAATCGTTTATTCAAGAAATACTGTAATGACTCACCAACATTTTGGATACATAGCCATACTACTTGCTTTTCAAAGTCCCTAAAACTCTACCTGGCACAGAGAAGGTAATCAATAAATCTTTTAAAAATAAAAATCTTAAAGTAAAACAATAAATAAATAATAATAATATTTTATAATATGTAACCTAAATCAGTTATTACAATTAGAAATCTTTTACTTGTTTTTTTTTTCTAAATTTACTTATAACTTCATTGTTAGAAATGTGTTGTGCCTTATCCTGCAGAAACATGCCATAAATTATGGTTTGGAATTCAGCCCACACAATCTTATTAATCATGTGTCATTATGTGGAAAACAATGCTATTACAGCATATATAATCCAATCCAAATATAACTTATAGTTAAATGAAAGCAAAAGCAAGACATTTGATCTTTGTACTTGTAGAAAAAATAAAGAAGAATGAGGAAAAAAGGGTAAAGATTTTAAGGAGATTTCTAAGTTCATTTTATGTCGTTTCCAACAATTCCAAACTGTGAAGCCATTCCTCTTGTTTCATGTCTAATTTCAATTGGAAATAGAAGGATTTTTTTCCACTAACTAGCCTTATGTTGATTGTAGCTGTTTTTTGCTTATTTGCTGTATGTTAAGAAATTAAATTAAAAGAACAAAGAAGGTAAAAACAGAAATAAATTTTTCTCATCACATGGAGGAAAACAAATATAAAATACAGAGAAGGAAAGAAAGAGTAAAACAATTCAAGGGAGAATTTTCTAGAGGTATTTTAAACAGAACTGTGTGAAATACAAGTCCCCAAAGAATGAGATGAAGTTAAATAGTGAGGAAGCAATAGTTCAGATAATCATCCACAAGGGCCACTACCCCACTAGCCAAAAACAGCCAGGTATTATGGAGCAGGATTAAGTGGGCGATCCAACAGTATAATTTATGAAAATATTACAAGTTAGATATTTTTAAGAATAAATGCCTTGCAATGATTTGCCTGCTTGTTTATATATGTTACTATTCTAGACTTTTAGCTAGCTTCTCAAGAACGATTTTATTGTGTTGTAGTAATATTTAAATCATTATCACCTACTCCAATGCAAAGTAGCACAGTACTTTGCTCCAAAGAGCAAAGAAGTCTTTGTTTCTATTGTTGTCCATGGGGTGTATTTAATAGGGAGGGAATTCTAGAAACTTCCAGTTAAGTCAAGGGAAACTCTGTGTATTAAGAGGAGGAGATCACCTTATATCAACATGATGTGCCCTGGAAAAAAATTTTTTAAAAGGAACCTATTCAGCATTCTGAGCATCGAAGGCAATTTTGCATCAGAGACATCCTGAATGCCCTTAGTGAAAAAGGACACGGGAGGTAATACCGGTTAAAAAGCCATAGTAACTTTCTTGATCTCCACGCTGGTAGAAGCTACGGGTATGGGTAGTAATCGTGTGCTGCATGGCTAGCAAGACTCAACACAGGGATGAGCCACGGGGCACCAGCACACCCCTACAGTGGTCAAGTGTTTCAGAGCATGAACTCTGAAGCAAAAAGGCCTCCTAACTTCTAATTCCTGCTGTGTCCCTTACTAACTTTGTCACTACAGAAAATTTCATGAGCTGCTTATAAGCTATCTGTCCCTGTCTATAAATTGGGATATTCATAGCCACTTTATAGTAGGACTTACCTTGTAATATTGTTGTATAGGTCAAACAAATTCATTTGCTTACTTCACTAATAACCATGCTTGGATAGAGTGAACATGAATAAATATGAGCTTTAAAAAATTATTATTATAATTCACTAAATAAGTACCTGTTTGTAAAAGATGGTTCAGAAATATTTTAGTCATGTCACAGACATAAATGGCTTGTTCTATTAAATAGTCATGTCCTGAATAACAATGTTTCAGTCAACAAGAGTCAGCATATACAACAGTGGTCCCATAAGATTATACCATTGTATTTTTTTTTACTGTACCTTTTCTGTGTTTAGATGTGTTTAGATACACAAATACCATTGTGTTACATTTGCCTATAGTATTCAGTGCAGTAACATGCTGTCCAGGCTAGTAGCCTGGGAACAATAGGCTTATGCTATATAGCCTAGGTGTATAGTAGGCTATTTCATTTGGGTTTGTCTAAGGACACCCTATGATGTTTGCACAATGGCAAAATCACCGAGGGATGCATTTCTCAGAACGTATCCCTGATGTTAAGTGACACATGACTGTATATTTGTAACATTTTAAGTATTTTTACTTCATAAATGATCTAATGCTACATCCATTCAAATATTTTTACTCTTCAAAATGATATACTTTATGAATATTTAGTTTCAAAACCTCAACATATTCCATATTCCAAATAAATTGGCAAAAGCATGATAGAAGAAAATGCTTCAATTATGTGATTATAACATAAAAATGTGAGCAGCGTGTGTGTTTATGTTTATGCCTTATGTTCACAAACTCAAGATAACACTTGCAGCAAAGGAAACCTACAAGGTCAGTTCTGTGCAGAATAGAACAATATCTACAAATGTTCACAATATTTCTTAAAGGGGGAAAACACTCAAGGGAATGTGACATGGTTTTCATAGGAATTCACCCGATGGGAAATGTGTGTATAATAAGAATGGCTTTTCTTATTCCTCATGATAGAAAGTTGATGTACTCACCCACCATGCTTTTCTAATAGCACTAGTTGATTTGAGCTGACATTGCCACACTCTTTTACTTAATTCTACAAATGCTTGCATTTATGAAAATTTCCAAGAATGAAGCCTGAATTTGTAGAAAACTTGCAGAATGAAGCTTACTAACCTATATGTGTATTTAAAATAGCAATTTTCATCTCATTAGCACAAAGGCTAACCAGTTGAATATGTCACTCAGAAAATATTATAGACATATCCATTTTCTAACATGTCAGCATTCAGTTGGGAGATTATGTTATTGATGTATGTTTCAGGACTTCCCCTCCCTGCCTTCTATACATGTTAGAGACTCATGTGCAGAAACCTGCCCTTTTGGAGATAAAAATGCCTCTTTGTAAGTGAACAGATGGTGTTGCTCAAGTTCAGAGACACATCCAGGCAGAATCTCAGGGGGAGGAGGGACCGCAGGGAGAGCAGGACTGGTGTAGTTTGAAAAGGCTTCCTGGGTGATTCTGATAGTCTCCCACCTCGCCCCCACTGTGCAGCACTGATTTAGAGCTTATAAATACATGAATGTCATGTAGATGTTGATTTGAGCTGCAAAGTAAAAAGTGAATGCTTTTCCTGGTAGCAACTTGTATGATTGCTCTTCTTTGCATTTGATGTCATAATTTTCAAAACCTGAGCATCTTAACAACAACTTTAAATTGGCCCATTTAAAAACATTGGATTAGTTCAAATCCTACATTATTTCCATTTGTATGGGTGGCAGTAAATTGCAGGTCCCACAATGTCATTCAAAGATAATTTTTATTTTGGTTGTGTTTTCATGTATATAGGCCACAAAATAAATGAATCATATATATGTGACATAATTAAAGCAACCCACAAATATTATTAGTAAAACCATTGAATTTAGGTTTGAGATTTAAAATAATTATAGTCAAAATTATGTTTAAACTGCTTTAAACCAACCATGAAAAATAATATATGTTCTATGTGTTTATAAACTTTCCCATCCACTTGTTAAACTAAAGAAAGAGGGGGAAAGTCTATATGCAAGTGTCTGAGAATTCAAGCAATTGTAAATTTCAGGTAGTTTTATTTTGATTTAACTTATATTTTAAGTTCGAGGGTATATGTGCAGGTTTCTTATACAGGTAAGCTTGTATCATGGTTGGTTGTTGTGTGGATTATTTCATCACTCAGGTATTAAGAAGCCCATCAATAATATATTGAATAAACAAAAATGTGATACATATACACCATGGAATACTATGCAGCCATAAAAAAGAACTAGATTATGCCCTTTGCAGGTACATGGATGGAGCTGGAGGCCATTATCCTTAGCAAATTAATGCAGGAACAGAAAACCAAATATCACATGTTCTCACTTATAAGCAGGAGCTAAAATGCTGATAATTTCAGGTAGCTTTTTAATGCCACAGAAGTAAGGGATGCCAGAGAGAAGTTCCAGACATTTAACTGGGTTTCCCAGAGCATAAACAACCTTTGTCACACCCAAAGGGTATTTCTTGTGTTCCTCTGGAGGTACTGAAGATTCCTATTCTTAAAAGGTTGGGAGTATAATGTCATTTCATTTGTTTTGATAGTGTTGCAAATAGATGAATTTGGACTATCCAAAGAGAAGAAGTTGTCAGAATTGGATTAATTTTCCATACACTACAGAAAAGATTGTGTTTTAAGTTCTGCTTTGATAAATAGATGCAGAAGACTTTCTAGCCCAGCTGTGAGTTTCCTGGAAGGGAATTTATAGAGTCATCTCTGGGTATTCATAGGAATTAGTTCTAGGACCCCTGAGAATACCAGAATCCACAGATGCTCAAGTCCCTGATATAAAATGGCATAGTATTTGCATAAACCTCTGCACATCCTTCTGTACACCTTAAATCATCTCTACTTATACCTAATACAATGTGAATGCTCTGTAAATAGTTGTTATACTGTACTGTTTTTAATTTGTATTTTTTATTATACTGTTTTTTTTTTTTCCAAATATTTTCCATCTGTGGTTGGTTGAATCTGTGGATGCAGAATGTGTGGATACAGAAGGCCGACTTTACAGAAGAGAGAAAAGCACTAAAGCAAATGAGAATCTTGCTGGAATCCATGTCAGTCCTGGGGGTGGAAAAGCTAGCTTATCCCTGAATGCATGCCTGGCCACCAGATGAGATGCCACTTGGCTAACAGTAGCTTCTGCATTTTATGTTTTCCTTGTGAGGCAACCTGCCCAGATTTTCAAGATTAGTAATTGGTATGTGGGAGATGTGTGGTGTGTGTGTGTGTGTGTGTGTGTGTGTGTGTGTGTGTGTACGTGTGTGTGTACCAGTTCTTTCTTCCAGGGTTCAGGGTTCAGACCAGTACTTGTCTGTCATTAGTTTTCCAGCATTTTCAGGTGATACTAACGTAGGTGACACACACACCCCTACTCACGCACACACACACCTGCCTACACTTAAAATTTTACCCTCCTTGCAACTTATAATTCTCAATCCTCTTCTAACATTTTAACTTCTTACTCTGTATCCTTCTACTGCCCATTCTTCCTACTACTTCTGCCTTTTCTAATTTGCCCTTTTTCTCTCCACCTATGTTCTGTAAAGAACCAAAGCATGATCAATTTTTCAATCATAATTAAAATGAGACCCAAGGGAACACAATTTTAAACATAAAGAAACTGAGGCCCCAAAAGCCAAACTTACTGGTCCAAAGAAAGATAGAGACAGATTCAACACCAGAGGATGATCTCTTTTTATTTCTGCTCATGCTGGAAAAACTCTGCAATAGAAGATATATGTGATATCAATTCCACTTCTGATTCTTTACTAGCTGCATGATTTTCTGCAAGTTACTTAAACCAACTAAATAAACTTTGGTTTACCTATCGTTAAATAGGGAGAGATAAAATGGGAATAAATAGAGTTGTTTTGAAGCATCGCCCTACGAATGGATATAAAATGACCTAATACCATTCATGGAATATAGTAAGTGCAAAACAGGATTTTCCTACCAAGTCCAGTTTTTTTCTTTTATGTCACCTCACCTTGTAATCTTCCCTTTAGTTTACTCTTTTCTCTTATGGAAAATTACTTCTGTTTTTTCTTATTTTACTATATATATATATATATATTTACCATTCATGTTCATACTCAGGCTTCAGTGACTGAAGAAATCTTTTCCAAACCTGTTAATAACATTTTGAATGATAGAGCAGCTTCCTGTCTGCCCTGGTTTGTCTGAAGTTTAGCATATGGAGGGTCATACACCTACAGGCCTTGCAGAATTCTGCATGTCTGAATACACTGAAGTAACCCAGAGCTGCAGCGGCTCCCTCTCTTGCAAGCAGTGGGAGTCTCTGAACTCCCTGCAAGACTTGAGTTTTCCCTGTACCACATCAGAGCAGCTCTGCCTTTCTCTGGCCATTGGCACAAAATGCAAAGTTTAGGAGGTAGCCAATGAATATTTATAAAACACTTAAAGGAATAAATGATTGCATAAACATGTAAGTCCTTGCTTCCCTTTTTGAACAGAGCAGAGAGCAAGCATTTCGGTGTTGGAATCAGTGTTGTACGTCTCGTGATCCACTTCCTAGGCCTGTCTGTGTAGGCCTTTGAAACAGTAGGCTCTCCTAGTGAGCATCATAGAACCAGCTGCTTTCTGATTCTGTTTACCTCACAGAAGGGTCAACATACCAAGGTTTAATCAGTCCTCTACAGGGGCACTCTCGTTGAAAGGCATAGGGCAGGGAGATGTTTTGAGGACGTTTCTGAACACCTACTCCATCCTAAACTTTCCATTCCCCACTGCAGCCCCCATGTACAGTTAGGGTTCACTTCCTTTTGGAGGTTTTTCTTTGTAAGTCTATCCATACCCTCTCCCATTCTTACCGAAGTGTGGAAAACAGCCTGTTTCCCTCAGAACAGTTGAGATAATACGACATTTTCAAAAGTAGCCGTATTACAGTATAAAGAGGCACAAAATAGGATACAAAGGGTATATAAATAGTCATGTTTCAAAATTATAAAATTTCACCCCTTCTGGGGTAGATTTGCTGGTCTGACTTTGTAGACACCTCATCTGGCTTCGTACCCTCCTGGGTCTCTGATGGTTTCCTTTGATGTCATATTTTCTCCTGGCATGCGCGGGGGCACACAGGGCATCTTTTTCCCTTCAAGGTCAGATGCAGAAAGGCGCACCCAACTTCTTACTCTATAAATCTCTACAAACCTCCAGTTGCAAAACTATGTCTTCCGTAGTCAATGGTCAGACAGTTGGGATGGAAGCCACGTATGATCTCATTTACCTTCTTTGGATTATCTGTTTATCCCAGGCCTAGATAATTTCCTTCTTTTTTAAACATTTATCTACATTCATTATTTTTCGTTCTATTTTTAGTTAACTTACAATAATTATACATATTTATGGGATACAGTGATACTTTAATACATGTATACAATAGGTAATGATCAAATCAGGATAATTAGCATATCCATCATCTCAAACATTTACCATTTCCTTGTGTTGTACAGTTTTACAATTCTCTCTTCTAGCTTTTTGAAAATACACACTAAATTATTGTTAACCATATTCACCCTTCAGTGCTACAGAACACTGGTATTCTTCCAATCTAGCTGTAACTTTATTACCTAACATCTCCCTAAACTTTCCTCCTTGCAACCCTTCCCAGTCTCTAATAACCACAATTCCACTCTTGACCTCTATAAGAAAAATTTTTAAAAACTCCCTGATATAGTTTGGATGTTTGTCCCTGACCAAATCTCATGTTGAATTGTAATTCCCAATGTTGGAGGTGAGGCCTGGTGGGAGGTGTTTGGGTCATGGCTTGGTGCTGTCCTTGTGATAATGAATGAGTTCTCACCAGATCTGGTTGTTACAAATTGTTATACCTCCCCACAACCACCCAGTCTTCTTGCTTTTGTCACATGATATGCCTGCTCCCTCTTCACCTTCCACCCTGATTGTAGGCTTCCTGAGCCCCCTATCAGAAGCCAACCAAATGTTGGTGCCACACTTGTGCAGCCTGCAGAATCATAAACCAGTTAAACCTCTTTTCCTTATAAGTTACCCAGTCTCAGGTATTTCTTTACAGCAATGCAAGAATGCCCTAATACACTCCTACACGTAAGGGAGAATAATTTGCCTTTTTTCTGCCTGGCTTATTTCACTTAACATAATGTCCTCCAAGTAATCAGTTTCCCCAAATGATAGGATTTCATTTTTTATAGCTGAATAGTATTCCGTTGTGCATATATTCATTTTTTGTCCATTCATCTGCAATGGACATTTAGGTTGAGGCTGTGTCTTGGCTAAACGATAACTAAGTACTGAAAGTAGAACTAAAAATGGAACTTTATTCAATAAAGCTACAATAAACATGGAAGACCTGGTATCTCTTTGGTATTCCTATTTTTCATCCCTTAGATAAATACTCAGTATTGGGATTGCTGAATTGTACAATAGTTCTATTTTTAGTTTTTTTGAGAAAGCTGCATACTGTTTTTCAAAATGGCTATACTAACTTATATTCCCATCAACAGTGTATTAGAGTTCCCTTTCCATGGCATCCTTACCAGCATTTGTTATATTTTGTGTTTTTGATGATAGATATGCTGAGATGAGATGATATATCATTGTGGTTTTGATTTGTATTTCTCTTATGATTAATGATGTTAAGCATTTTTTCATATACTTGATCATTTATATATCTTCTTTTGAAAAATGTCTGTTTAGAATCTTTGCATATTTATTAATTGGATTATAATTTTTGCTGCTGAGTGGTTTGCGTTCCTTGTATATTCTGGATATTAGTTGCTTGTTTGATAATGAATTTGCAATATTTTATTTCTTTTTACATGTTCTCTCTTCACTCTTGATTGTTTCTTTTGCTGTGCAGGAGCTTTTTAGTTTTACATGTTCCTATTTCTCCATGTTTGCTTTGTTGCCTGTGTTTTGGGGTCATATAAAAATCATTTTTTAAATCAATGTCATGAAGTTAAAGCATAAGTTCTTATTAGTTTTCTTTCACATGTTTGTTTGTTTATGCGATAAGCATAAAGTCATCATCAATTTAAAATAATGGGCAACAAGATAGTATTTGCAAGCCTCATAGTAACCTCAATTGCAAAACATACAAGAGATACGCAAAAAATAAAAAGCAAGAAATTAAATCATAGCATCATAGCATCAGAGAAAATCACTTTCACTAAGAGGAAGAAGCAAGAAAAGAAAGAGAAGACCAGAAAACAAATAACAAAATGGTAGGAGTAAGTTCCTACTTGTCGATAATACAAGTTTTGGGCACCTTTATTGACAATGAGTTTGCTGGTGGTATGCAGATTTGCTTCCCGATTCTCTATTCTGTTTCATTGGTCTATGTGTCTGTTTTTATGATAGTATCATGCTGTTTTGTTTTCTAGAGCTCTGTAGTGTAACTTGAAGTCAGATAATGTGATTCCTCCAGTATTGTTCTTTTTGCTCAATATACCTTTGGCTCATCTGGGTCTTTTTTTATTTCATATACATTTTAGATTTTTTTTTCTGTTTCTTGAAGAATGTTATGCTATTTTGATAGGGATTGCATTGAATCTGTAGATTGCTTTGAGTAGTATGGACATTCGATAATATTGATTCTTCCAATCAACAAACTTGGAATACATTTCCTTTTTTGTGTGTGTTCTGTTCAATTTCTTGCATGAGTGTTTTATAATTTTTATTGTAGAGATCTTTCACTTCTTTGGTGAAATTAATTCCTAGGTATTTGTTTTATTTATGGCTATTGTAAGCGGGATTCCTTTTTTGATTTCTTTTTTAGATTGTTCACTGCTGGCATATAAAAATGCTACTGATTTTTTATGTTGATCTTGTATACTGCAACTTTACTGAATTAGTTTATCAGTTCTAGTAGTTTTTTGTGGAGTCTTTAGTTTTTTTTCAAATATAAGATTATATCATATGTACACAAGGAAAATCTGACTTCTTCCTTTCCAAGGTGGATGCAATTTTTTTTCTCCTCTCTGATTGCTTTAGCTAGGACTTCCAGTACTATGTTGAATAGGCCTGGTGAAAGGTGGCATCTTGTCATGTTCCAGATCTTAGAGGAAAGGCTTTTAGTTTTTCCCCATTCAGTGAATCTGTCACATGTGGCTTTTATTACATTGTGGTATGTTCCTTTTATTCCCAGTTTTTTAAATTGTTTTTATTATGAAGGGATGTTGAATTTTATTAAATGCTTTTTCAGCATCAGTTGAAATAATCATATTATTTCTGTGTTTCATTCTGTTGATATGATGTATCAAATTGATTTGTGAATGCTGAACCATCCTTACATACCTGGAGTAAATCTCACTTGCCCATGATCAGTTATCCTTTTGAATTTGGTTTGGTAGTATTTGGTTGAGGATTTTGCATCAATATTCATCAGAGGTGTTGGCCTATAGGTTTCCTTTTTTGATGTGCTTTTGTCTGGTTTTGGTATCAGAATAGTACTGGCCTTGTAGAATGAGTTTGGAAGTATTCCCTCCTCATCTGTTTTTCAGAATAGTTTGAGTAGAAGAGTAGAATTGGTATTAGTTCTTTAAATATATTGGCTTTCAGGCTTTTTGTTTTTACTGGGAGACTTTTTACTCATTACTTGTTTTTGGTCTGCTTAGGGTTTGGATTTCTTCATGGTTCAATCTTGGTAAGTGTGCATGCCTAGGAATTTACATACTTCATCTAGATTTTCCAATTCACTGGCATTTGGTTGCTTACAGTAGCCACTAATGATCATTTGAATTTCTGTGATATCACTTGTAATGTCTCTTTTTCATCTCTGGATATATTTATTTGGGTCTTCTCCCTTTTTGTCTTTGTTAATCCAGCCAAAAGTTTGTCAGTTTTATCTGTCCAAAAAAAATTCTTTTGTTTTATTGATCTTTTGTATTGTTTTCTTCATTTCAAATTCATTATTTCTACTATGATCTTTATTATTTCTTTTCTACTACTAATGTTGGGTTAGTTTGCTCTTGCTTTTCTAGTTGTTTAAGATACATTGTTAGGTTATGTATTTGAAATTTTTCTTCTTTATCAATGTGTACACTTATAACTATAAACTTCCCTTTTATTACTGCTTTTGCTGTATCCCGTAAGTTTTGTTATGTTGTGTTTTCATTATCATTTGTTTTGATAAATTTTAAAATTTCCTTCTTAATTTCTTCATTGACCTACTGGTCATTTGGGAGCATATTGTTTAATTTCCATTTGTTTATATCATTTCCAAAATTCCTCTTGTTTAATTTCTAGTTTTATTCCATTGTGGTCAGAGAAGATGCTTGATTTTATCTCAGTTTTTTTTTTTTTGAATGTTTTAAGATTTGTTTTGTGACCGAAGATATTGTCTGTCCTTGACATTGATCCATGTGCTGAGAAGAATGTGTATTTTTCAGCCTTTGAATGAAATATTGTGTGAATATTTATTAGGTCCATTTCTTATTAGTGTAGATTAAGTCCAATGTTTGCTGAGATTCTGTCTGGGACATCTGTCCAATGCTGAAAGTGGGCTTTTGAAGCCTCCAGCTATTATTGTATGGAAGTCTATCCTGTTTTTAGGTCTAATAATATTTGCTTTATGTATCTATGTGCTCGAGTGTTGGGTGCATATACATTTAAAATCAATATATCCTGCTGCTGAATTGACTCCTTTTTCATTAGATAATGACTTTCTTTGTCTTACAGCTTTTGTCTTTAAATCTATTTTGTCTGTTGTAAGTATAACTACCCCCACCCATTTTTGGTTTCCATTGACATGGAATATCTTTTTCCATCCCTTTATTTTCAATCTTTATAAGTGAAGTGTGTTTCTTGCTGGGACCAGATCAATGGGTCTTGTTTTTCCATCCATTCAGTCACTCTCTATCTTTTGATTGGAGAGTTTAGTCCATTTATAATCAATGCTATTATTGATAAACAGGGACTTACTCCTATTTTGTCATTTGTTTTGTGGTTGTTCTGTGGTCTTCTCTTCTTCCTTCTTTCTTTCCCATCTTCCTTTTAGTGAAGGTGATTTTATCTGGTTGTATGATTTAATTTCTTGCTTTTTATTTGCTGGTGTATCCATTGTATGTTTTTCAATTTGATGTTACTGTGAGGCTTGCTAATACTATCTTATAACCCATTATTTTAAATCGATAATGACTATTAACTTATTGCATAAACAAACATCCAAACAGAAAACTAGTAGCAACTCTATACTTTAATTTCATCCCCCACTTTTTAACTTTTTGTTGTTTCTCTTTATGTCTTATTGTACTATGTCTTGAAAAGCTGTTGTAGTTATAATAATAATAATCATCATCATCACTATTGAGACAAAGTCTCTCTCTCATCACTCAAACTGAAGCTCATTGGCACAATCACAACTCACTGCAGTCTCGACTTCTTGGGCTCAAGTGATTCTCCCACTTCAGCCTCTCAAGTAACTGGGACTACAGACACACACCACCACACCCAGCTAAATATATTTTTAGTAGAAACAGGGTTTTGCCATATTGCCCAGACTTTTCTTTAACTCCTGGGCTCAGGGGATTCTCCCATCTCAGCCTACCGAGTAGCTGGGACTACAGGCAAAAGCCACCATACCCAGCTAACTTACTGTGTTTTTAGGAGAGACAGGGTTTTGCTGTCTTGCCCAGGCTGTTCTTTAACTCCTGGACTCAAGCAATCCACCCACCTCAGCCTCCCAAAGTGCTAGGATTACAGGTGTGAGTCACTGCACACAGCCTAGTTATAATTTTTGATTGGCTCATCATTTAGTCTTTCTGATTAATATAAGAGTAGTTTATATACCACAATTACAGTGTTACAATATTCTGTGTTTTTATAGGTGTTTTTCTGTATTCTGCTTTTCTGTGTGCTCACTATTAACAGTGAGTTTTGTTCCTTTACGTGATTTCTTCTTGCTCTTTAATATACTTTCTTTCAGATTGAAGAACTCCCTTTAGCATTTCTTGTAGGACAGGTCTGGTGTTGATGAAATCCCGCAGCTTTTGTTTTTCTTGGAAGGTCTTTATTTCTCCTCCATACTTAAAGGATATTTTCACTTCATATACTATTCTAGGATAAAAGTTTTTCCTTCAACATTTAAATGTTTTAGGCCACTTTCTCCCAGCCTGTAAGGTTTGCACTGAGAAGTCTGCTGCCAGATGTGTTGTAGCTCCTTTGTATGTTATCTGTTTTCGGCTCTTGATGCTTTTAGAATCCTTTCTTTATCGTTGACTTTGGAAATTTGATTATTAAATGCCTTGTGATAGTCTTCTTTGAGTTCAATCTGCTTGGTGTTCTATAACCTTCTTGTACTTGTGTCTTGGTATCTTTCTCTAGGTTTGGGAAGTTCTCTGATATTATACCTTTCAATAAACTTTCTCCCCTATCTCTTTCTGTCTCCTGTTTAAGGCCAATAGCTCTTAGATTTGCCCTTTTGAGGCTATTTTCTATATCTGATAGGTGTGCTTTATTGTTTTGATGCTTTTTTCTTATCTTCTGAACATGTGTTTTCATATAGCCTGTCTTCAAGCTCTCTAATTCTTTCCTCTGCTGAATCAATTCTGCTATTAAGTTTCTCTGATGCATTCTTCAGTATGTCAGTTGCATTTTTCAACTCTTGAATTTCTGCTTCATTCTTTTCAATTATTTCAATCTCTTTGTTAAGTTTATTTGCTAAAATACTGAATACTTTCTCTGTCTTAGCTTGAATTTCTTTGAGTTTCCTTAAAACAGGTATTTTGAATCATCTGTCTGAAAGGGCATATGTCTCTGTTTTTCTAGGATTGGTCACTGGTACCTTATTTAGCTCGTTTGGTGAGGTTATGTTTTCCTGGATGATTGTGATGATTGTAGACATCTGTCGGTGTTTGGGAATTGAATAATTATGTTTTAATTGTAGTCTTCATAGTCTGAGCTTGTGTTTTCCCGTCCTTCTTGAGAAGGCTTTCCAGGTATTCAAAGGGACTTGGGTCCCAAGCCCAATAGTGCTGTGGTTTTTGCAGACTTGTAGAGGTACTGACTTGGTGGTTTTGAATAAGATCCAGAAAAGTTCTCTGGATTACCAAACAGAGAAATTTTCCTTTACTTTTTTCCCTTTTCCCTTACTTTCTATCAAACAAAAAGGGTCTCTTTGTATTGAGCCACCTGGAACAGGGGGTGTGGTGATGTAACAACCCCTGTGGTGACCAACACTGGGACTGTGTTGGGTGACACCTGAAGCCAGTATAGCACTGAGTCTCGCCCAAGGTCCACTGTAACCACTACCTTGCTACCACCTATATTCTCTCAAGGCCCTAGGGCTCTAAAATCAGCAGGTGGCAAAGCCAGTCACGTTGTGTCCTTCTCTTCAGGGCGCCAAGCTACACCTGGCCCTAGGCAGGTCCAGTAATGCTGTCTGTGAGTCAGCATTTGCAGTCAAAAGCCTTAGATTTTTGCCTGATTTTCTATTCTACTGTGGCTAAGCTGGCACTCAGACCACAATATAAAATCCTTCCTGCTTTTTCCTCCTCTTTTTCAAGGCAGGGGAGCCTCTTCCTATGGGCACCACCTCCACTGGCCCACCTGGGGGTTCCACCAGGCCACCAGTGTTCACTTAAAGCCCAAGGGCTCTTCAGTCAGGCTCTATAGTAAATTCTGCCAGGCTTGGAACTCACCCTTCAGGGCAGTGGGCTCTCCCCTGGCCCAAGGCTGGTCCAGAAATGCTGTTCAAGAGCTAAGTCCTGGAATTGGAGACCCCAAGAGCCTGATTGTTGCTCTACCCCACTGTGGCTGAGCTGGTATCTAGGGTAGAAGACAATGTCCTCTTTACGTTTCTCTCTGCTTTTATGAAACAGACGAAGTCTTCCACCACAGCCACCACAGCTGGAAATGTTCTGAGTGACACCTGTAGTCAGCCTAACTCAGAACCCAAGACCCACGGTGTACAACCTGAATATCACTGCTGGTTATTCAGGGCCCCAGGGCTCTTTAGTCAGCAGGTAATGAATCCTGTAAGGACTGGGTCCTTCTTTTCAAGAAAGCAGGTTTTCTTTTGGTTGCAGGGTGCTAGGGACTGGATCGGGGGCCTGAGGACTCTGCCTGGTGCCCTTTCCTACTGTGGCTTAGCTGGTATCCAAGATGCAAAAGAAAGTCCTCTTTATTCTTCACTCTCCTCCCCTTCAGCAGAAGGAAGGAGACAATGTCATTGCTGTGAGCTACACTGACCGGGGTTGGAGGAAGAGTGGTGCAAGCGCTTCCTTACCAACCCTAGCTCATGTTTCCCTAGGTCAAATGCCATTCTAGATCCCTGGCTCTGAGCCAGCCCAGTAGTTGCCAAGGAATTGCAGTTCTTGTGTCCTTGGCTATCTTTCAAGTTTACCTAGGTTTTGGCCCATGGTGGTGCGGCTTGCCGAGAAACTCATGTTCTGGCCAATTGGATGCCAATTCCCCTCTGGCTAGGTCTGGTCCAAATGCTTCCTCCATAAGCGGGCACTGGCTGAGCCCAGCATGTCTTTGCTGTCAGTTATAACAGGGAAGCACTAAGTTCAATGTTAAGTCCTCCAGTCACTGCACTTTCCTTTTCCCAAGTGTACAGGTTCTCTGTGCCGCATGGCCATTGCTGGATGTGAAGGGATGGTGCCTCTGATTCAAGACTGTCTCTCTGACCCTCTTCAATGCCTCTTTCAATGACATGAATTTAAAACTAGGTACTGGGATTGCTTACCTGATTTTTGGTTCTTGTGATGGTGCTTTTCTGTGTGCAGATAGTTGTTAATATTTGGTGTTTTTGCAAGGGGTACAAATCACAGGGTCTTCTGTTCTGCCATATCACTCCACCCTGTTTTCTTGATTTCTTATTCAGCAAATTCATTATTGATGCATAGAAATGCTACTGAGTTTTATATGGTGATTTTGGATCCTGAAACTTTACTCAATTCACTTAACAGTTCTAAGAGTTTTTTGGTGGAGTATCAGGTTTTTCTATATGCAAGATCATGTTATTTGTGAAGAGGCACTATTTGACTTCCTTATTCCAATTTGGAAGCTCTTTATTCTTTCTCTTGCCTTTGACTAGGGAGTTTCCAAGACTATGTTGAATAAGAGTGGTGAAAGTGACCTTTTTTTCTCTGTTCCAATTCTTAGAGGAAAAGTTTGCAGCTTTGCCCCATTCAGTATGATATTAGCTACAGGTTTGTCATATATAACCTTTACTGTGTTGAGGTATATTCCTGTTACACCTAATTTGTTGAGAGTTTTTATCAAGAAGAATGCTGAATTTTATCAAATACTTTTTCTGCATCAATTGTGATGATCATATGGCTTTTGTCCTTCATACTGTTGATGTGATGTACCAAATTTTTTTTGCATATGTTGAACTATCCTTGCATTCCTGGGATAGGTGCCACATGATCATGATGTGTTTTCTTTTTGATATGTTGCTGAATTTTGTTTGATAGTATTTTGTTGTGGATTTTTGCATCATATTTGTAAGAATATTGCCTACAGTTTTAATTTGTGTTGTGTCCTTCTCTGGTTTTGATATCAGGGTAATGCTGGTCTTATAGAATGAGTTAGGAAGAATTTCTTCCTCTTTAATTTTTTGTAAGGCTTTGAGAAGAATTTCTATTAGTTCTTCTTTGAAAGTCTGGTAGAATTCAGGAACAAAGTTATCTTGTGTTGGACATTTCTTTTTGGGGGGACTTTTTATTACTAATTCAATCTTGTTACTTCTATTGGTCTGTTCATGTTTTCTATTTCTTGCTTGTTCAATCTTGGTGGTTTATACAGATTCAGAAATTCATCCATTTCCTTTATGATTTCTAATTTGCTGGCATATAGCTGTTCAAAATAGTCTCTAATGATCCTTTGCATGCCTGTGCTATCAATTGCACTGTCTCCCTTTTTGTTTATGATTTTATTTGTGTATTCTCTCTTTTGTTCTTAATCTGGCTTATAATTTGCAGATTTTTGTATCATTTCAGAAAACAAAATTCGCTTTTTCTTAATAACCTTTTGTATTGTTTTGGTCTCTTTTGGTTTAGTTTTGCTCCAATCTTTATTATTTCTTTCTTTCTACAAATTTGTGGTTTTGTCAGTTCTTGCTTTTCTAGTTCCTTCAGGTACATTGTCAGATTGTTTACTTGAAATCTTTCTGCCTTTTAAAGGTAGGCATTTATTGCTACAAATTTTCCATTTAGATTTTGCTATATCCAATAAATTTTGTTATTTTGTGTTTCAATTTTCATTTGTTTCAAAAATTTTTTTGATTAATTTTGTCTTAATTTGATCATTGATTCAATGGTCATTCAGGTGAATGTTATTTAATTTCATTTTTTATTCTACTTCAGGCTCTAGGGTGCATGTGCACAATGTGCAGATTTGTTACATAGGTATACATGAGCCTATGTTGGGTTGCTGCACCCATCAACTCTTCATTTACATTAGGTATTTCTCCTAATGCTATCCTTCCCCCAGCCCCCAGCCCCCACCCCCGACAGGCCCTGGTGTGTGATGATCCCCACCCTGTGTCCAAGTGTTCTCATTGGTCAACTCCCACCTATGAGTGAGAACATACAGTGTTTGGTTTTCTGTCCAAATGATCGTTTCCAGCTTCATCCATGTCCCTGCAAAGGACATGAACTCATCCTTTTTTTATGGCTGCATAGTATTCCACGATGTATATGTGCCACATTTTCTTAATCCAGTCTACATTGATGGACATTTGGGTTGGTTCCAAGTCTTTGCTGTTGTGAATAGTGCTGCAATAAACATAAGTGTGCATGTGTCTTTATGGCAGCATGATTTATAATCATTTGGGTATATGCCCAGAAATCGGATGGCTGGGTCAAATGGTATTTCTAGTTGTTGATCCTTGAGGAATTGCCACACTGTCTTCCACAGGGGTTGAACTACTTTATGATCCCACCAACAGTGTAAAAGTGTTCCTATTTCTCCACATCCTCTCCAGCACCTGTTGTTTCCTGACTTTTTAATGACCACCATTCTAACTGGCATGAGATGGTATCACATTGTGGTTTTGATTTGCATTTCTCTGATGACCAATGGTGATGAGCATTTTTTCCTATGTCTGTTGACTGCATAAATGTCTTCTTTTGAGAAGTATCTGTTCATATCCTTCACCCACTTTCTGATGGTGGTGTAGTTTTCTTGTAAATTTGTTTAAGTTCTTCATAGATTCTGGATATTAGCCGTTTGTCAGATGTGTAGATTGCAAAGATTTTCTTCCATTCTGTAGGTTGCCTGTTCACTCTGATGATAGTTTCTTTTGCTGTGCAGAAGCTCTTTAGTTTAATTAGATCCCATTTGTCTATTTTGGGTTTTGTTGCCATTGCTTTTGGTGTTTTAGTCATGAAGCCTTGCCCATGCCTATGTCCTGAATGGTATTGCCTAGGTTTTCTTCTAGGGTTTTTATGGTGTTAGGTCTGACATTGAAGTCTTTAATCCATCTTGAGTTAATTTTTGTACACAGTGTAAGGAAGTGATCCAGTTTCGGCTTTCTACTTATGGCTAGCAAGTTTTCCCAGCACCATTTATTAAATAGGCAATCCTTTCTCCATTGCTTCTTTTTGTCACGTTTGTCAAAGACCAGATGGTTGTAGATGTGTGGTGTTATTTCTGAGGCCTCTGCTCTGTTCCAATGGTCTATATATCTGTTTTGGTACTATGCTATTTTGGTTACTGTAGCCTTGTAGTGTAGTTTGAAGTCAGGTAGCATGATGCCTCCAGCTTTGTTCTTTTTGCTTAGCATTGTCTTGGCTATGTGGGCTCTTTTCTGGTTCCGTATGAATTTTAAAGTAGTTTTATCCAATTATGTGAAGACAGTCAGTGGTAGCTTGATAGGGATAGCACTGAGTCTATAAATTACCTTGGGCAGTATGGCCATTGTCACGATATTGGTTCTTCCTATCCATGAGCATGGAATGTTCTTCCATTTGTTTGTATCCTCTTTTATTTCGTGAGCAGTGGTTTGTAGTTCTCCTTGAAGAGGTCCTTCACATCCCTTGTAAGTTGGATTCCTAGGTATTTTATTCTCTTTTTAGTAATTGTGAATGGGAGTTCACTCATGATTTGGCTCTCTGTTTTTCTATTATTAGTGCATAGTAATGCTTGTGATTTTTGCACATTGATTTTGTATCCTGAGACTTTGCTGAAGGTGCTTATCAGCTTAAGGAGAGTTTGGGCTGAGACAGTCGGGTTTTCTAAATATACAATCATGTCATCTGCAAATAGGGACAATTTGACTTCCTCTTTTCCTAATTGAATACCCTTTATTTCTTTCTCTCACCTGATTGCCCTGGCCAGAACATCCAACACTATGTTGAATAGGAGTGGTGAGAGAGGGCATCCTTGTCTTGTGCCAGTTTTCAAAGGGAACGCTTCCAGTTTTTGCCCATTCAGAATGATATTGACTGCAGGTTGTTCATAAATTGCTCTTATTATTTTGACATATATTCCATCAATACCTAGTTTATTGAAAGTTTTAGCACAAAGGGATGTTGAATTTTATCGAAGGCCTTTTCTGCATTTACTGAGATAATCATGTGGTTTGTGTCATTGGTTCTGTTTATGTGATGGATCACATTTGCTGATTTGTGTACATTGAACCAGCCCTGCGTCTCAGGGATGAAGCTGACTTGACCGTGGTAGATAAGGTTTTTGATGTGCTGCTGGATTTGGTTTGCCAGGGTTTTATTGAGGATTTTCACGTCGATGTTCATCAGGGATATTGACCTAAAATTCTCTTTTTTTGTTGTTGTGTCTCTACCAGGCTTTGATATCAGGATAATACTAGCCTCATAAAATTAGGCTAGGGAGGATTCCCTCTTTTTCTATTGATTGGAATAATTTCAGAAGGAATGGTACCAGCTCCTCCTTGTACCTCTGGTGGAATTTGGCTGTGAATCCATCTGGTCCTGGACATTTTTTGGTTGGTAGGCAATTAATTATTGCCTCAATTTCAGAACCTGTTATTGGTCTATTCAGAGATTTAACTTCTTCCTGGTTTAGTCTTGGGAGGGTGTATGTGTCCAGGAATTTATCTATTGCTTCTACAATTTCTAGTTTATGTGCATAGAGGTGTTTATGGTATTCTCTGATGGTAGTTTGTATTTCTGTGGGATCAGTGGTGATATCCACTTTATCATTTTTTATTGTGTCTATTTGATTCTTCTCTCTTTTCTTCTTTATTAGTCTTGCTAGCAGTCTATCTATTTTGTTGATCTTTTCAAAAAACCAACTCCTAGATTCACTGATTTTTTTTGAAGGGTTTTTTTGTGTCTCATCTTCTTCAGTTCTGCTCTGATCTTAGTTATTTCCTGCCTTCTGCTAGCTTTTGAATGTGTTTGCTCTTGCTTCTCTAGTTCTTTTAATTGTGATGTTGGGGTGTCGATTTTAGATCTTTCCTGCTTTCTCTTGTGGGCATTTAGTGCTATAAATTTCCTTCCACACACTGCTTTAAATGTGTCCCAGAGGTTCTGGTATATTGTGTCTTTGTTCTCACTGGTTTCAAAGAACATCTTTATTTCTGTCTTCATTTCGTTATGTTCCCAGTAGTCATTCAGGAGCAGATTGTTCAGTTTTCATGTAGTAGTGTGGTTTTGAGTGAGTTTCTTAATCCTGAGTTCTAATTTGATTGCACTGTGGTCTGAGAGACAGTTTGTTGTGATGTCTGTTCTTTTACCTTTGCTGAGGTGTGTTTTACTACCAGTCGTGGTCAATTTTAGAATAAGTGCAATGTGGTGCTGAAAAGAATGTATATTCTGTTGATTTGGATTGTAGAGTTCTGTAGATGTCTATTAGGTCCACTTGGTGCAGAGCTGAGTTCAAGTCCTGGATATCATCATTAACTTTCTGTTTCGTTCATCTGTCTAATATTGACAGTGGGGTGTTAAAGTCTCCCATTGTTACTGTGTGGGAATGTAAGTCTCCTTGTAGCCTCTAAGGACTTGCTTTATGAATTTGGGCACTCCTGTATTGGTGCATACATATTTAGGATAGTTACCTCTTCTTGGTGAATTGATCCCTTTACCATTATATAGTGGCCTTCTTTGTCTCTTTTGATCTTTGTTGGTTTAAAGTCTGTTTTATCAGAGACTAGGATTGCAACACCTCCTTTTTTTTGCTTCCCATTTGCTTGTTAGATCTTCCTCCATTCCTTTATTTTGAGCTTATGTGTGTCTTTGCACTTGAGATGAATCTTCTGAATACAGCACACTGATGGGTCTTGACTCTTTATCCAATTTGCCCGTCTGTGTCTTTTAATTGGAGCATTTAGCCCATTTACATTTAAGGGTAATATTATTATGTTTGAATTTAATCCTGTCATTATGATGTTCACTGGTTATTTTGCCCATTAATTGATGCATTTTCTTCATAGCATCGATGGTCTTTACCATTTGGCATGTTTTCGCAGTGGCTGGTACTTGTTGTTCCTTTCCATGTTTATTGCTTCCTTCAGGAGCTCTTGTAAGGCAGGCCTGCTGATGACAAAATCTCTCAGCATTTGCTTGTCTGTAAAGGATTTTATTTCTCCTTCACTTATGAAGCTTAGTTTGGCTGGGTATGAAATTCTGGGTTGAAAATACTTTTCTTTAAGTATGTTGAATATTGGCCCCCACTCTCTTCTGGTTTGTAGAGTTTCTGCCGAGAGATCTGCTATTAGGCTCATGGGCTTCCCTTTGTGGGTAACCCGAGCTTTCTCTCTGGCTGCCCTTAATATTTTTTTACTTCATTTCAACCTTGGTGAATCTGACAATTATGTGTCTTGGGGTTGCTCTTCTTAAGGAGAATCTTTGTGGTGTTCTTTTGAATTTGAATGTTGGCCTGCCTTGCTAGGTTAGGGAAGTTCTCCTGGATAATATCCTGAAGAGTGTTTTCTAACTTGGTTCCATTTTCCCCATCACTTTCAGGTACACCAGTCAAATGTAGATTTGGTCTTTTCACATAGTCCCATGTTTCTTGGAGGCTTTGTTCATTTCTTTTCACTCTTTTTTATCTAATCTTATCTTCTCACTTTATTTCATTAATTTGATCTTCAATCACTGTATCCTTTCTTCCACTTGATCGAAGTGGCTATTGAAGCTTGTGCATGCATCACAAAGTTTTCGCGCCGTGGTTTTCACCTCCATCAGGTCATTTAAGGGCTTTTCTACACTGCTTACTCTAGTTAGCCATTCATCTAACCTTTTTGAAAGGTTTTTAGCTTCCTTGCAATGGGTTAGAACATATTCCTTTAGCTCGGAGAAGTTTGTTATTACCCACCTTCTGAAACCTACTTCTGTCAACTTATCAAACTCATCATCCATCCAGTTTTATTCCATTGCTGGCAAGTTGCTGAGATCCTTTGGAGGAGCAGAGGTGATCTGTCTTTTGGAATTTTCAGCTTTTCTGCTCAGGTTTCTCCCCATCTTTGTGGTTTTATCTACCTTTGGCTTTGATGTTGGTGACCTACAGATGGGGTTTTGTTGTGGCAGTCCTTTTTTGTTGATGTTGATGCTATTCCTTTCTGTTTGTTAGTTTTCCTTCTAAGAGACCTCTCAGCTACAGGTCTGTTGGAGTTTGCTAGAGGTCCACTCCAGGCCCTGTTTTCCTGGGTATCACTCCGGAGGCTGCAGAACAGCAAATATTGCTACCTGATACTTCCTCTGGAAACTTCATCCCAGAAGGGCACTCACCTGTTTGAGGTGTCTGTCGGTCCCTACTGGGAGGTGTTTCCCAGTCAGGCTACACAGGGGTCAGGGACTCGCTTTAGGAGTCCATTCGTGGAGCTTGAATGCCATGCTGAGAGAACCACTGCTCTCTTCAGAGCTGTCAGACAGGGACATTTAAGTCTGCAGAAGCTGTCTTCTGCCTTTTGGTCTACTATGCCATGCCCCCAGGGGTGGAGTCATTAGAGGCAGGAGGTCTTGCTGAGCTGCAGTGGGCTCTGCCCAGTTCGTGCTTCCTGGCCTCTTTGTTTTCACTATGAGCTACTCAAGCCCCATCAATGGTGCTCAGCCCTCCCCCCATCAAGCAGCAGCATCACAGGTCGATTTCAGACTGCTGCGCTAGCAGTGAGCGAGGCTCCCTCGGTGTGGGACCCACCGAGCCAGGCATGGGAGGGTATACCTGGTCTGCTGGTTGCTATGACTGTGGGAAAAGCTCCGTATTTGGTCAGGAGTGTACCGTTTCTCCAGGTACAGTCTGTCACAGCTTCCCTTGGCTAGGAAAGGGAAATCCCCCGACCCATTGCACTTCCTGGGTAAGGTGACGCCCCGCCCTGCTTCAGCTTGCCCTCCGTGGGCTGCACCCACTGTGCAACCAGTTCCAATGATATGAACCAGGTACTTCAGTTGGAAATGCAAAAATCACCTGTCTTCTGCGTTGATCTTGCTGGGAGCTGCAGACTGGAGCTGTTCCTATTCGGCCATCTTGGAAGCACCCACCTATTTAATTTCCATGTGTTAATATTTGTAGAGTTTCCAGAATTTCTCCTGTTATTGATTTTTAGTTTTATTCCATTGTTGTTTAAGAAGATATTTTATATAGTTTCCATTTGAAAATATTTGTTGAAATTCATGTTGTGGCCTAACATGTGTTCTATCCTGGAGAATGTTCCATGTGCTAATTAGAAGAATATATATTCTGCAGCTGTTGGGTGAAATATTGTATAAACTTCTGTGAGGTTTATTTGGTCAATAGTGCAATTTAAGTCTTTTGTTTCTTTGTTGAATTTATGTCTAAATGATCTGTCCTATGCTGGAAGTGAGGTATTTAAGTTCCCAACTATTATTGTACTAGAGTCTATCTCTCTCTTTAACTCTAATAATATTTGCTTTATATATCTGTGTTCCTTGTTGGTAGGTGCAAATACTTTGAAAGGTATTTTGTCTTCTTGCTGAATTGATCCCTTTATCATTGTATAATGAACTTAATCTTTTTTTCTTGTGTTTTGGCTTAAAGTCTGTTTTCTCTGATATAAGGACAGCTATTCCTGCATATTTTTTATTTCTATTGGCATGGAATATCTTTTTTTCCATCCTTTTACTTTCAATCTATGTGTGACTTAACAGGGATGTAAGGTTTTTGTAACAAGTGTATAATTGGTTCTTTTTTATTTTTAATCTGCTCAACCAGTGTTTATCTTTTAATTGGGAAATTTAAACCATTTACATTCAAAGTTTTTAACTGATAGATGAGGACTTACTCTTGTCATTTTTGATCATTGTTTTCTGATTGTTTTGTATATCCTCTGTTCCTTTCTTCATCTCTTATTGTTTATCTTTGCAATCTGTTGATTATCTTTGGTAATATTTTTTTCTTACTCTTTCTCACTCGCATATCTGCTCTACCAAAGAGTTTTATACTTTCATGTATTCTCATGCTGGTAGATGTTATCCTTTAGTTCCAGACGTAGGTCTCCGCTAAACATTTCTTATAGGGTCAATATAATTGTGATGAATTCCCTTGGTTTTTGCTTGTCTTGGAAATACTTTATTTTGTCTTTGTTTCTGAAAGATAACTTTGCTGGGTATTTTTAAGTAGCATTTTTGTCTTTTGATATGACAATATCATCCCATTTTCTCCTGGTCTATAAGGCTTCTGGTGAGAAATCTGTTGTTAATATGTTGGAAATTCCCTTATATGTGATTTTATGTTTTTCTGCTTTTTTGAAAATATAATTCTCTCTCTTTTCCTTTGACTTGACAGTTTGACCATAATGTCCCTTAGAAAGGATCTTTTTGGGTTGAGTCTGTTTGGGAACTTTTAGCTTCTTGAATATTGATGTCTATATTTCTTCTAAGAATTAAGAAATTTCCCCCTATTTCGTTATTTCATTAGTTTTTCAAAAAACATTCAGGTTCAGGAGTACATGTGCAGGTTTGTTACATGGGGAAATTGCATGTTGCTAAGGTTTGGTGTACAAGTGATTCCATCATCCAGGTAGTGCACATAGTACCTGATAGTTTTTCAACCCTTGCCTCCATTCCTATCCTCTACCCTCTAGTAGTCCTAGTGTCTATTGTTCTCATCTTTTTGCCCATGTGTACTCAATGTTTAGCTGCCATTTATAAGTGAAAACATTTGGTATTTGGTTTTCTGTTCCTGTGTTAATTCACTTAGGGTAATGGTCTCCAGTTGCATCCATGTTGCTGAAAACAACATGATTTCATCATTTCTTATGACTGCACAGTATTCCATGGCATACATGTACAAATACTTTCTCTGTCAAGTTCATATTTATGAGCATCTGGGTTGACATAATATGTTTGCTATTGTGCATACTGCTGCAATAAACATATGAGTGCATGTGTCTTTTTGGCAGAATGTTTTACTTTCCTTTCAATATATACCCAGTAATGGGATTACTGACTTGAATACCTAAATTTCAGGATAACATGCTCACCATATGCAGAATAATGAAACTGAACCCCTACCTTTCACCCTATATGAAAATTAACTGAAGATGGATTAAAACTTAAATGTAAGACCTAAAACTAAAAGAATCCTAGTGAAAACCTAGGAAATATCAGGGTATCAGCCTTGGGAAGGAATTTATGACTGAGTCGCCAAAAGCAATTGCAACAGAAACAAAAATTGACAAGGTGGACCTAAATAAATTATCAATAGAGTAAACAGACCACCTAGAGAATAGGAGAAAATATTTGCAAACTCTACTCTGCCAAAGATTTAATATTCAGTATATATAAGGAACTTAAACAAATCAACAAGTGAAAAACAACCCCATTAAAAAGAGCAAAGGATATGAAGACACCTTCTCATAAGAAGACATAGTTGTGGCCAACAAATATGTGAAAAAATGCTAAATATCAGTAATCATTAGAGAAGTGGAAATCAAAACCCCAATGAGGTACCATTTCACAGTAGTCAGAATGGCCATTACTAAAGATAAAAAATAACAGATATTGGTAAGGTTGCAGAAAAAAGGGAACACTTATACCCTGTTGGTGGGAATTCAAATTAGTTCAACTGTGGAAAGCAGTTTGGAGATTTATCATAAAATAGATTTTTAATGACTTTTCTCATCCCTTATTTTTCTGAAATCCAAAAATTGTATTATTTGTTCACTTGATGGTGTCCCATATGTCATGTAGACTTTCTTCATTCTTTTTTTGTTTTGTCTGATTGTGCTATTTCAAACGACCTCTCTTCAAGTTCTGAAATTATTTCATGTGCTTGAGCTAGTCTCTTGTTAATGTTTTGATGGTATTTTTATTTTATAGAATTCTTTAGTTCCACTATTTTTTTTTTGGTTCTTTCTTACAATATCCCTTTGTTGAATTTCTTATTCAGATCATGAATTGTTTTCCTGGTTATATGTTCTGTATTCCCTTGTGTCTCATTGAGTTTAAGATCATTCTTTTGAATTCCTTTTCAATTCAGACATTTCATAGATTTCCTTTTATTTGGGGTATGTTACTAGAGAATTATTATTTTCATTTGAAAGTGTCAGGTTCCTTACTTTTTTATGTTTCCTGTGTTTTTAAGTTAATATTTGTGCATGTAGCTTAACAGTAATTTCTTCCAAGTTTATGACATAGCTTTCCTATTAAATTATTTTCATAGAAAAATACATTTTTCCTCTAGATGGATCTATAATGTTGGCTGGGTAGTGTACTTTGGTTTGGTTTGGGGTGACCACCACAGTATAGTCTCCATATGATTTCTTTGGCTGTGATCAACATCAGTACTGTCCTTGAGTTCCTCAGTGGCTTAGGCTGTGGTTGTTTGTGGAGGCTGTGATGAGCCTTTGCTGAAGACTAGAACACTGGGTGGCCTGGTCCTGAGGTCCCCAAGCAGCATTCATATGTGTCAGTGGTGGCAGGAGTGGGCCCTGATCACTTCTTGAGACAATTTTTTATCTCATATGAGCAGAAGAGAACTTAATATTCACTAGCTATGTGTCTTCCTGTTAGATGAGTATTCATCTGCCAAAGCAGCCTAGTTGTTATCTATGAAATAGTCACTGACCTCTCCCAGAGAGGAAGAATAATTACTCCCTTCCCTGGGCAATTTTTTTTTTTTTTTTTTTTTGAGATGGGGTTTCGCTCTGTCACCAGGCTAGAGTGCAGTGGCACAATCTCGGCACACTGCAACCTCCACCTCCCAGGTTCAAGCAATTCTCCTGCCTCGGCCTCCGGGTAGCTGGGACTATAGGTGTGTGCCACCACGCCCTGCTAATTTTTGTATTTTTAGTAGAGACAGGGTTTCATCATGTTGGCCAGGATGGTCTCGATTTCTTGACCTCGTGATTTGCCCCCTCGGCCTCCCAAAGTGCTGGGATTACAGGCATGATCCACCACGCCCTGGGCACATTATTTATTGGCATATCTATGCTTATTTCTTTAGTGTGTTGATGTGGAGAATAGATTCTATGGTTAAGAGGTTTGTATCTCTAGGTGCTATTATGGCTCCTGTAAGAGTAGAGTCCTCAAAAAATGCTATAGGACTTGATTTGAATAATAACTTAGAAATATTCCAATCCCGATATCCATCCATTTGGGATTCATATACAAATAGAAGGCACATGTGCTCTAATTTACCCTGCCTGTTTGTGTATTTCTGCTTTTTAAGTTTACCTGGACCTGGTGTTAACTTTGGTATTTCATCTCTTATGCACCTAGTTATGACTAAATTATGACTAGTTATGACTAAGTTAATGTGTTGTCACTTTTTAAGACTGGGAAATTTTCCAGTTCACTCTTCAATAGTCTCTCTTGAATTATTAAATATTTGGAATTATTAAATATCAGAATATTGACAATTTGATATTTCTAATGATACAAAATTATTAGAGATGAGCAATATTTATTTTGTGAAGACTATATAAAAGATCTCATTCAGAGAAAAATTTTAAGGTTGTAGCTTGAGTCTTGAGAACAGATATCAATATTACCACATGAAAAAAATCCTAATATTTTTATGCTAAGGACAATATTAGAGTGTAAAAACTACCCTAAGGGAAATTAAGTCCTCAGACAATAACCACTTCAGTGGAATACATTTAGCCGAATATATACCAGTGATTTAAATGCTTATGGAAATGGAGTAGTTCACAGATTAAGCATCCATGCTTGCATGTCTGCTTAAGTAGATGATATCCAATATTTAAAGTGCCATATTCAAAAATATAAATACATTGTTGTTCTAATTGATGAAAACAGAAAGCATTCTAACTTTGTAATTAGTATGGAAACAGCACATTATGATTCATTTAATAAAATTAATATTTTGCTTCCTCATGTTTCTTTCTCTTTTTCCTCCTCTCCTCTCCCTTCTCCTCTTTCTTTTCTCTCTCTTTCTTCTTTCCTTCCTTCCCTCTCCTCTCCTCTCTGGATCTTTTCTTTTTCTTTTTTCTTCTTTTCTTTTCTCTTCTCTTCTCTTCTCTTCTCTTTTCTCTTCTCTTCTCTTTCCTTTCTTCTTTCCAGGATCTTGCACTGTCTCTTAGCCTGGAGTCCAGTGGTGTGACTGTAGCCTCGAATTCCTGGGCTCAAGCAATCCTTCCACCTCAGCCTCCCAAGTAACTGGGACTACACATATGTGCCACCACAACCAGCTACTTTTTTTTTTAGTAGAGATGGGGGTCTCGCTATGTTGCTTCAAGCTGGTCTCAGACTCCTGGCCTCAAGTGATCCTCCCACCTTGGTGCTTCCTTATTTTTCTGTCAAGAAAATATTCTCAAAATGCAGAGAGTAAAACAGTTACTCATTTTAAGAGAAACTAAAATCAATTTAGATGTCTTATATTAGCAGTGTCCATGTAAATGCAAATTAAATCCTAGGGCAGAGAATAATGCATATATGCATATAGATATATAAAGATTTTGATATTTGGTAAATCAATGTAAATAGTAGAGATGACTTAAGGCTGGAAAACTGGCAAATGTTTGAGTACTTTTCAAAAAAAGAGAAATGGGCAAATCCTACATATTTCATTTTGGTAACCTTGTATCAATTCATGGAAAAACTCTAGGTCAGATGATTTGTGAGCTCTAACATAAGTTAAGCTTCAGTAGTACGAGCATGAGTCTTTAAGAAAGCCTTATATCCATGTAACACCATTTTCTGTCTGGACAATTGTTTGCCTATATTAACTCAAGGGAATGCCATATATAGAGGGTTAGTTTTTTCCTGATGTAAGTATGGACAAGATGTTAAAATGTGACCTATATAATGAAGTGAAACAGCTATGATCAGTGTTACTAGTAAAACAAAGTTAATTCAACCAATGAAGTTGAATTCTCAGTAGTTGCAGAAATGGATCCTTGTGACTCTGAATGGTGAGTGCCTGTGTTTGGGGATGGGAGGGATGACACCATGCCTTAAAAGTATATTGTTCTCCAGAATGATGATTCTGCTTAAAATCATCAGAGGAAGAGAGGTCTCAAAATGGTGTGGTACATATTATCATTATTCTCAGTCTCACTACTGTCCAGAACAATTAAGATAAATGGGAAGTTCAGAAGAGGTGGATGGAACTTTTGGATATTAGTGAGGGACAAAAGAATCCCTCCTCCACAGCCCTGCTTCTTTTCCAAAATGAGAATATCTCAGACATTGAAAGTTGGATTGAGCTTAATGTCGACATGGAGGGCTAGCAATATTTGTTCATACCTCTCAAGGTTGTTTCAGAATGGATTGCTTTGCTAGTGGAATGCTGAAATAGATCAGAGGTCTTCTAATTTTCGTAAGTACTAAAAATAATATGTGTCAGCCTATAAAAGCACAACTGAGAAGTTAAGCTGATTTCCTTTCCCACTTCCTTCTACAATTGCCCTTCTCTTACTCCACAAAAAAGGGGCACCCTTTTGTTCTATCTTGTGTTGCAACCATTGTTGAATTGTCTTAGTGTAGAAACCCTACTCTTAGTATTAAATAAAATGACAATTACAAATGTGAGTGTTTGCTTTGAGGAAGTAAATGAGTCTAATAACAATACCAAATCCATTTGCATGTTATGATTTCTAATTTTTCGCTTTCATCAAAATTGGAGGAGTATCTAATTGCTTCGGTGTTTGGTAGTAGATCAAATAGAATAGAATTGATAGTGAACCACTATTTTGTCTGGCAATAAATAATCTTCATCCCTGGATATATAAATTAATCAGGGGAATAGAACTGCTTCCATCTCATTAAGAAATGAGTTTCCAAGAAAATTTTGCTCTTTATGTATAAAATTTATTACAAAACATAATATATTTATGTTGTTTTACTCATTTTTACAACTAATTATTGCAATTATGTATATATCAAAAGAAATTTTTAGCACTTCAGCACTTTATAGTCAGGTAAACTTTTTCAAAAATTAAATTTCAATTTACATACATATTATAAAGCAGAGAAGTACGATGGGGGAACAAGAAAAGATTAAAACATAGTAATTCATTAAATTTTAATAAAATTGTCAGCATAAGTGAAATGGATATATAAGTTCAAGTAGAAGAGTCATGATATTACATTTCTGACAGTTGAAAAGATTTAATGTATTTTTTATATGAATAATGATAAGTATAAAATTGCCATGATATGTAGATACCATCGGCTACATTTTAAATGACATAACATTTTTATTTTAAAAGTCAATAATTGCAACATGTTAAAAAATTATATAATTTACAATGACTAGAATTTTATGAAAAATTAAACAACTAAATATTTCGTGAAGGGCTTTCAAAATTTGTTTAGGTGGCATCAAAATAGAAGTTTGAAAAATGCTGGACTAGTTCTGGTATATTTGTAGAATGTTTCTTATCTGCAATAACAGGAAATTTACTCAACAAATGAAAATTACAATGTAGAAATTAAGATTAATGCAAATAAATGGAACCTCAGGTGATTACCTGGTCTAGTTTTTAGGTTACTGTCCAGATGGTATTTTTTTCTTTTTTTTTTTTTTTTTTTTTTTTGAGACAAGAGTGTCGCTCTGTCGCCCAGGCTGGAGTGCAGTGGCCAGATCTCAGCTCACTGCAAGCTCCGCCTCCCGGGTTCACGCCATTCTCCTGCCTCAGCCTCCCGAGTAGCTGGGACTACAGGCGCCCGCCACCTCGCCCGGCTAGTTTTTTGTATTTTTTAGTAGAGACGGGGTTTCACCGTGTTAGCCAGGATGGTCTCGATCTCCTGACCTCGTGATCCGCCCGTCTCGGCCTCCCAAAGTGCTGGGATTACAGGCTTGAGCCACCGCGCCCGGCCCAGATGGTATTTTTTTCTTGAATTTTATGAGCTGAGACTTATTTATTGTACTCACTAATAATTGTTGTTCTAGCACATAGACTTGCCGTGTGGAAAGAGCCTGATGTGAATATGAATCTGAATTTAATTACATTCAATATTTAATATATTAAAAAACTAATGACTGTTCTGCATATAGAAAAATGAATATCTATAATTATCTAAGTGTATTCCAGTTTAAAAATATATACACATATGAAAATATGCATATATTCTAGTGTTTATATATTCTTATATATTATTTTAAAAGTAGTATATGTATATTATTAAACATTATTATTTAAAATTATATAACACAATTAAAACAGGTTCTAACCTAAGTTTCTTAGAGATTGTATAATACTACCTTACATATTAGGTACTCAGTAAAAAAAAGTTGATTGTGAAATAAATGTTAGCTGTATATATGATATATTATGACATGTATTTTTGCCATGCAGATTCAGTCTTTCTGTGTTTGTCCATACCAGTGTGTTTTAAAAATTCATACAAATACTATTTTGTCTGTTATTAGAAGATCCAATAAGACAAAGTATAATTTAATACATTTTAAAATTAACATTTCTTAATATTTTCTCAAATTACCCATATTGATATATTAAGCCAATGATAACATTTATAGGAATAATTGTCATTTAATAACAGATATTATAGTTTATAATGGATTCTGTTTCAGTTACATCCCACAATTAACAACCAACTTAATTATCCTATAGTAATTGGGTTTCAGTATATCAGATACAACATCTAAAACAAATTATTTCTGGTTTGAACACTGCAAGCAGATTAAAATAGCAACTGCCCTTCATAATTAGACATGATTTTGTTTTATGGGTTTTAAATACATTTTTAGATCTTTACTGAAGAGCTTATTAGATGAGTGAAAATAACTACACTAGTGTGGTTTGTATTGTTATCCTAATTAATACTGACAAGGTTCTCAATTTGAATTTTTTTTTCAGAAAACAGATGTGCATTCCCTGGGTGAGCTATATTTCATATAAAGAGAACTTGAGTTATAACAACAACATTATCTATGTGCCTATATGAAAACCAGCCTAATTTATTAAAAAGTATTTGCACTTAAGTGCTTTGAGATCTTGTCTGGAAATTAGATGTGCAATATTTTTAGCAATGGAAGTATATTATGTCAAAGATCACTTATTCTTTTGATCATCATCTTTTTATTGTAAGCATTTAGAACTACATCTAATTATGCAGGTAGAAAACATAGACTATGAATCAGCACATCCCAACTTAGGCATGTGACTTCTCCTCAGTTAGTTTTAGTGTTTTAAATGGTGTATGAATGATGCTAAGATCATGGGAAGCAACAAACTCATTGCACACAATGCTGATCAAACCACAGTTGCAGCATGGTGTTGACCCTTTGTCTCATAAACTTTAAAAATACATATCTGTATATTTATACAATATGGTGCTTTTCAAATGTAGCTATACATTTTAGAAGCATTGGCAAACCTAAATGCATTTAAAGAAAGGCATTTGGAGGAAATCATCACAATTTTCAGAAGTCTAGGATGGTAAGTCTAGAAAGCATGTCAAAAAAAAGCAGCTGAAATTATTTGGACTGGAAAGACTAGACTCTGCAAAGCCATCTTTAAATATTTAAATAACTTTGAAATAATAAAAGCATTAGAAATTTTGTATGTTGGTCCAGACTTCAGAACTAGAAATAACAGTGAAAGTGAAAAGAATATAGATTTTGTCATATTGTAAGAATTACTGTTAAAACCCAGTTATTTGCCAATGCAATAAATTACATCATAAGATAGTGGGCTACTCATGGTGGAGCTACTTAAACCATCCAGCTTTTAGAAACTCTGTGAGACATATTAAACTCTAGGATTCCTATATATTTTATGGTTTTTTAATATACTTTAAAATTTCTTTTAAAATTCTAAAATTAAGCATTTTGGACATGGATTGTTTAGCAAAACTCTCTTCACTTTTATGTATTGTGAGAATACAATTTTAATTTTGAATATAATTCCATTCAGGTAATCAACAAATCTTTATGGAGCAGTTACTGTGTGCCAGGTATTCAGCACTGGGGTAGAATGGACAGCCAAATTAGACCCAGTGTCAGCTTGAGGGAGGGCAGAGATCAGTAGTGGTAGACATTGCTCTACAGTCATAGAAACAAATGGGCAATTGCAAAGTTTGATAAATGGCATGGAGATGACTTTGTGACTTTACATCAAAGCTGTAAACTTATTTCTATAGTCACCGTTATTGTCTTTGCAACCCACATCATCTGCCACTTGTAGTATCACACAGCCTCCTAAACTGGGCTCCTCGCCTCCACTCATGCTGTCCCCTCCAACCATTATCAGCTTTACAAGTGTAATTTTCCTCAAATACAAATCAGCTTATGCCACTACCCTGCCTAACATTCCACATCACTTCTCATTGCTTTAAAGATAAAGACTGCATTCTTAACATGACCTGAAAAGATTTTCATAATATGGCCCATTTATGTCTCTGAGGCTATCTTAAAGCACTTTCCCCCAGTTTCTGTACTCCAGCCACTTGGGATTTTCAGTACTCAAACATTACTCATTATCTTCCACACAGGGCTTTTGCACACATGGTGTTCTTTCTCCCTGCAAAACCCTTTATCCTGTCTCCTTCACTTAGATAACTCCATCAAATATAAACTCACATATTTTCTTTTGTACACAATAAGAAGCCATTTACTCAGCAAATATTTATTGAGTTCCTATTAAGCACCATGCACTGTTTTGGGTGTTTGGATTACACAAACAAACAAAACAGTCAGAGACTTGCCGTCCAGGGGGAATAAACAAAGATTCCAGCTGGTTTATATTTTACCCAGAAAGTTAAGTCATTATCTAGATGATTAGATAAAACAATCGATTTCATTGGATATACAACTGCATTCTTAGAGACTTTTAATACTAAGATTTTGAATAACTCTTAGGAATGTGAGATTAAATAGACTATAAATATTTTCCTTTGATAAAAACACACACTATTCTGTATTTACAATTTAAAGAGAACTTCGTTCATTTCATGCCACATGATTTCACAACTCAGTTGATATTATTGTAATATATTTGTATATCTATATTTCATATGTATAGTGTATATATGTGTTATGTATGATAACTGAGTATAACATATAATCTACCACAGAAAAATGCAAACAATTTTTTACCTTACAAATATTAATGAATTTATTCAAAATTAATTTTGATGCTTTGGAAATAAAATGCTTGATTTTATAAATAATTATTATAGGATTTATTTCTTTCAAAGCAAGTGGTCTTTTAATTAACCAATTAGTTATTTCAGAAAGGCTTTACTTATTACATTTTATTCAGTGTTGAATCTGAAAAGAGGCTTTTACAAATTATGAAATCTCTTCACTGATCTGAGGAATCTATAGTCCACCTAGAGAGACAATATAAATGAAACAATACAAGGCAGTATTTCTTTTATGTTCATAAAAGAAAAATGAACATAAGAGAAAAATGAGCATAAAAGAAAAAAACAAGGAACTTTTCCTTACTCCAATAGCGAGACAATATAATGAAAAAATACAAGGCAGTATATTCATAAATTACAGCAAAGAACACATGAACATAAAAGAAGAAAACAACAAAACTTTTCCTCACTCCAATTATTTTCAATATGTCCTTATTCAGCAAGACAAAAACAGCACAGTCATGAATTTATGCTATGTCAGATAAAATTCACTAGATGATTTCTGATTTGAAACAACTGCTAACCAGTGTTTTGTACTACTTAAAAAAAAAAAAAAAAAGCAGCAAAAGCAGTAACCTAGAATTTTCAGGAAGCTTCTGGGGTAATAGATTGTGATTGTATGCTCTTCAGATCAGGATATCTCAGTTTGAAGGCTTTACAAGTTATGGATTTGAGGAGAAAAATAACAGCTCAGGGAGAGTTTCTTCTTCATAGCTCACTGAGATGAGGAAAAGGTCAAAGACAGTCTAAGGCGTTATAGCAGTTTGGAAAGTAGTGTGTCAGATAGGATCTCCCAGTGGTAACTGTAGCTCTGCGTTCTTCCATCATCCTGATTGTGGTGAGAGCAAAGAACTTAGAGCAATGGATTGAGAAAATACTATGAAATAAAAGGCCCATTGGTCTGGATAAAACTACAGTCAGTAAAAATGGAAAATAAACTTCCATGTGTTTGGCCTTTAGCAGCCTCAGAGACTTCAAAGAACATTTTACAAAATTGCTTTAGAGTCCTTCATAGTTGTAATGCTTTTTTTAAGGGGGGTCACTTGATAGTTCAAAATCTGTTAGCAGTAGTGAAATAGTGTGAAAGGAACATAGAATGTATTTTTCTTCTTAAATACCACTTAATCCAGTAAAATTTAAGCCAAAGGTAAATATGAATTTTAAAAGTTACTATTGGTTTCCACTGCTATAGATTTGGATAATGTTTCTACTCTAAAAAGTTTTTACTGGGGTCAGGATTGTCCAAAACAAACTTATTTTTCACTGGCCTACATATTGTTTTCATAGGGCTCAATTCTATTAGTTGAAGAATTTAACGTTACTCTGGGTTTCAGATATTATTTATGCTAGATGGTTTTGTATGTAGGGCACACAGTTTAAAAGGGTGCACTCTGTAATATTAAATGATATGACAAATGAATGCTGAGAAGAGAATTTAAATTTGAAAAAACTAACATGCTGACAATTGACAAATGGTCCAATTAACGTTACAGATGTTTTACCAAGTTGAAAAATTAGAAGCAAACAAACTAAAATGTACTTGTATTAGAAACAAAGTTTAGAAGTTTATAAAAATCATTTTTTTCCTATTTCGGGAAAATGACTTAGAATTATTTTTCTCAATTGCTTACTTATGGTGCTCTGAAGAAAGATCAGTAATGTATGATTCAGTCCCTAATGATTTAGATGTTATTGAAAAGGTTTTGTTCAAAGTGGATATTTATGATTTGGATCACTGTGCTTTTGAATCAGCCCCTTAAGTACCTGAAAGCAAGGGTTCCTGGGTCATTGCTGTAACCCCACGGGCTAGACAAGTGTGGGCACATAACAGACTCTGAGACACTCAAGAAATTTTTGTTGAATGTATGGATGAGGGCCCTAAAAGATAGTGAATGCCGAATGTCAAAATATAACTTGTAATATGGAAACAATCTGGAGGAAATATTAGTGAAATCAATTCAGGATGATGAAAGCGATTTTGCCAAACTGACATGAATACATTTAACAATGAAACATGACTAGAAGATAATTTTCCCCAATAATTTTCTACTTTCAGCTCTTTAAAGGAAAAAAGTAATAAAAATTAAAACATGGTCTAAAGATGAACTTAAAATCACCTGTGTCCTAAATCATCAGAATAGATAAACAGAAATACTTAACATAAAAAGGAACATAGCACTGCTTTTTGTTATTTTTTGAAAATTGCTCCTTGATGGGAAAAGTGACCAAGAGAAAACAGAAATAAAAAGCAGCAAAATTGCACAAATAATCTCATTAAAAAGTGGGCAAAGAATATGAACAGACATTTCTCAAAAGAAGGCAAGCATCCAACAAACATTAAAGAATGCTCTTCATCACTAATCACCAGAGAAATGCAAATCAAAAGCACAATGAGATAGCATCTCATACCAGTCAGAATGGCTTTTCTTAAAAAGTCAAAAAGTAACAGATGTTGATGAGGCTGCGGAGAAAAGGGGACACTTATACACTATCAATGGCAATGTAAGTTAGCCCAGCTGCTGTGAAGAGCAGTTTAGAGATTTCTCAAAGAACTAAGAGTTGAACTACCATTCGACCCAACAATCCCATGACTGGGTATATATCCAAAGGAAAATAAATCCTTCTCCCAAAAGGACACATGTACCTATATGTCTATTGCAGCACTATTCACAATAGCAAAAACGTGGAATAAACACAGGTGCTCATCAATGGTGGACTGGATAAGGAAAACGTGGGATGTATACACAGTGGATTGGATAAGGAAAATGTGGTACGTATACACCAGGTATACACAGCCATAATAACCACATGGATGCAGCTGGAGGTCGCTATTCTAAGTGAACTGACACAGTAACAGAAAACCAAATACCGCATGATTTTACTTATAAGTGGGAGCTAAACGTGGGGTACACATGGGCATAAAGATGGGTCAATAGACACTGGGAAATACAAAATGGGGGAGGAAAGAAGGGGGCACAGGCAGAAAAACTAACAAGTGGGTACTGTGCTTGCCATCTGGGTGGCAGTTTCTGTTATACCGCAGACCTCAGCATTACACCATATCCTTCTGTAACAATCCTGAACATGTACCCCTTGATCCTAAAAGCTAAAAAAGAAAAAGAAAAAAAAAACTGTATTGTAATATAGTTGGTGGCTCTATTTCTTCCATCAAAGTTTCTCACTAAAGACCACTTTGTTTATCCTTTTATTTCTTCATTCATTTTTTCCTTCTTTCTTTTCTCCTTCCTTCCTTCCCTCCCTTCCTGCTGAACCGTAGGAAAATGAAAGCTATGTAAAAAGATTCCCGGCTGGGCGTGGTGGCTCACGCCTGTAATCCCAACACTTTGGGAGGCCAAGGCGGGTGGATCACGAGGTCAGGAGTTTGAGACCAGCCTGGCCAAAACAGTGAAACCCCGTCTCTACTAAAAATACAAAAAATTAGCCGGGCGCGGTGGTGGGCACCTGTAGTCCCAGCTACTTGGGAGATTGAGGCAGGAGAATGGTGTGAACCGGGGAGGCAGAGGTTTCAGTGAGCCGAGATCGTGCCATTGCACTCCAGCCTGGGCGACAGAGCGAGACTCTGTTTCAAAAAATAATAATAAAATTAAAATTAAAATTAAAAGATTCCCACAGCAGTTTTGAGATTTTGACAGGTCTAAGGGACCTTTTCGGAAGCTACTCACTTTAACGGATGCCAGGGATGTGGACCAGGAAAGTACAGGGATTTGAAAATGAAGGAGACCCTGAGGGATAACATGCCCTTATTTTCCTTCAATTGTTCTTTCCCTCCACAGCCTGTCTTTGCTCTCACACATTTGCATAAGTCCTTAGGCATCTACCATGCACGATAAATACTTCCCTTGATTTTCCACATGTTATTGGTCCTTCAATTATATTCACTGAAGAGAGAATCCCTTCATTGTTTTATTAGTTCATCCAGCTTTCTAAGGGATCTCATAAAGTCATTAAAAAACTTGTATTAACAAGTCTCATGTGAAGGCATGAAATAGTGCTTCCTATTTGTCACATGTTGCAGAGCTACGTACGCCAGTCATTCCTTCATTCTCCAGGAACACTTTCTTCTTGAAAGTGATACCAGCCCATGTAGAAAATATCACATTGTGGCTTGACTTGTTGGTGCTGCCTAGCTCTCCTGGCAGTGTGGCCCTTGAGAGCCTGATTCCTTGAAATGACTTTAGGTCACAAGAGGATAAGGATCAATTCTTCTGTCGCTGAGAGTCTGCTGGGGATTATACCTGACTACAGAAGTGCCATACTCTTTAAAAAAACTCAAAGGTTACCATGGTTAAATGCTGTTGGGCTGCTGGGTGCCAGAATTTTCAAAGCAGATTCATCTAAAAAATCAATATGGGCACAAGACATTTATTGCATTATTCCATTATACATCCATACCTCAAACATTTAACGTGTTGTCAGGAATAATACTTTGAGCTCTTAAACCTTAACTAAATGCAAAAGTAGGGATCCACAGAAAATTAAATCTCCAGTGAAGCAATACATCAAATTTATTATTTTTGTTCCTAGTTATTCCAATGACTCCATGAAAAGGAGCCTATTCAAAACACATGCCCAATGACAGAAGCATTTTTAGAAGAGTCACTAAAAGTACAAAAGCATCAATTAAAAGAGAGGTCCTAGTTGATTTAACAGCAACAACAAAAAGGAGGTAAGGACTTATAGAAGATTGCTTTAGGGAATATATTGATTTAAAATATTATAGTTCATTCCTGACAATTTCTGCCTTTTGTGAAACAGGTCGCAGGATGGTGGTATGATTTAGAATAAGGTGATGAAGTGGCAGTAATAAAAGCAGTTTGATGTTCTAAGGGCAGTGTGAGCTGTGAAATCTGACTACTAGTAATATTGTTTTATAAGGAATTGAAGTAGGTGAGTACCTAAAGCGAATGCTGTGTAAGAACCCATATACTAGATAAGTGCATATTTTGCACGCATTGGTCATTAAATTCATGTTTAAATAATGCCAAATGCATAGATAAATAATAAAACATTCTCTCATCTAGAGTTTAGGCTTTTTAAAGCCTCTCTTTTCAAAACAGATAATTTTCTGGTATATAAAGCTTAGTACAGGCATGGACTATGTTAGAAGAGCAATGCAAACATTAAAGGAAAAAATATTAAGATATAAAAGTGTGCATTGCAGCATGCTTCATATTAACTATCCATTAGGCTATATTTAATTATTAAAGTTCACTCTATAGAATTATCTAAATATTTGAGCTGCACAGAACTTTTTTCCAATATTTTCTTTTTTAAATAATATTGAAAAATATGTCCTGTAAACTAGATAGAATTTTTAAGACATTTTATGGCCCACTTTAACTGTATAATTAGATATTTTTATTTAAGAAAAACATTTTTAGATGCTCCTCCCTAATCCTAAAGATCTAAATTCAAATATTTAAAATTATTTAATATTATTTAGCCACTCATATATGTCAGACACTCTACTAGAAGTAAACGTGTGACATTTGTTAAATATGCACATACATACATACATATGCAAGAATATGCAATAATATATTCAATAAAAAATACACTCAGTTGATAAGACTATTATCTTCATTGAATTTTTAAGAAGAAAATTGCAGGAAAATTAGTAGATATCAGAAAATTGGGTTTTTCAGCATCTCAATTTTAAGTTAAAAATGACCTTTTAAATATAAAATCCAGTATCAGTATATTGTATTCAGCCTGATTTTGTACAACTTTTACTTGTACACACTTATTTTAATTAAATTTGACACCTGCACTAAACTTTTAGAATATTGAAAGCTATCAAAATATTTTTCTGAATATTGCAACTAAGAGAGCCACTGTATTCCTGTAAGTCTTATCCACATGAAAAAACATATTGCAGTATGATGAAAGGAGATAAGAATATTATATTACAAATTTGAGCAAAAACTTTAAGAATAGCAGTATTGCTACAGTGAGTTAAAAAAAAGAAAAAGAAATTTCCCTTTGTGGGTAATAAGACCATGTTTATTCCGTGAAGCAGTATTAATATTTTGATAAGGGCAAGATTTAATATGAAACTTTAGATGACCAAGAACTTGTATCAAGCATTATGCTTTTTTGAGCAGCATATTACTCTTGCCAAAGGTAATTTCGTTTTTTATTTGGGAATGCTCAGGACTCTTGAGAAAGTGAAGATACAAGGAACTGATGACACAAGTCTGTGAGGCCAAAGCTCTCTATTATGAAAGACAGCTAAGTCATAACCTTGCTATTGATTGAAATAAAACATGTCAAAATTATCTCTATCAGTCAGTTTACTGGGGTCATCATTTGTATGTAAAGTACTCTTCATGGCATACATGCAGAAGTCCACTTGCCCGATTGCCTAGGAAGGCACTAGAAGGTGCATCCTTTTGGTCACCTACTCATGCCATCCCTTCTCCAGTGTATACAGTAACAACTAGGAGATGAAATGTGAGTCTGACAGGAAAAGATTACGAGATTATGTGACTTGGAAATTTGTTTTCTACTATTTTACCACATTAATGACTCCTAGCGTTAGAATGAATTCAGTTTTCAAAAAAGTCGTTTGAGGATATTCAGAAGTAGATTTATAAATATAAGAGGAACTCAGAATTGCTTTGCTTTCTCATGATTTTTAATTTGTTGTTTTGGTTTCCTTTCTTCAGTATGAGCCGTCATACTGAAACCCAACTCGATCATATGTACTTCCAGGAGGTGGGAGGAAATCTTTTGGTTTGAATTGTGAAACTGGTTGCCTTTTGGAGACAAGCTATCTGTGTATATGGAGAGGAAGAATATATAAATAAGTAAGATAAACAAAATAGAGTATTGCCATGGCAACTCTACAGAACCAAAACTGTATAATGAATCCTTTGATTTCCTTACACTTTAAATACTTGATAAAATTGCAACAAACAATAAATCATGTTAATTTTTAAATATAAAGGCAGAACTAGGTTTATGTGATAAAGACTTAATTACGTCAAATTCGCCCACATCCCCTACCCTCCATGTCATCCCACTTCCGCTCCTCCAGATATTTCTGATGTTTGTTTCATTTTCATCTCAAACATCAATCCACCTTTAAGTGTCCCACGGAATTTTTTTCCACACTTGTATTTAGCTGTTTTAAAGAGTTAAGAGTTATATGGTTTTGTCCATTTGATTCCTAAAAAATGTTTTGAGGTTGATAGAATCCTGTTTTATCAATGAGGAAACCAAGTCTTAGAGGGATTAAATTACTTGCCTAAACTCATGCATCAGGAATTGTTGGCTGACTGATCTCAAGTCAGTCAGACTTTAAAACTTATACTCCTACACCTATAAGTACAGAAACTTTTAAAATTTAATTCTCTGGACTTGTCTAAGAGAAGATCATGTTACTTTATGACAGCATTCAGATTAGTCACTTCTTTTCTCTATAAGTGCTTTCTAAGTACTGCAGGTAAACTCGCTGTAGGAGAGAAAATTATTAAAAGCCTGGAAAGCTCAGATTTAAGTCCTGTCTGAGCAAATTATGTAGTCTCAAGGTTTCAGTTTGCTCATCATTGTGGGGGTAATAATATTCACCTCATGGGTCATTGTGAGGATTAAGTGTAATGTCCCATGTAATTGTACCTGGCACATAATAAAGAGGAGTTTTAAAAACGAATTAGTATGCTGTTGCTACAGTCCTGGACTACATAGGAAAAATGAGTGGATAGAGAGTTTAAACTCTAATTGAGGAGATGAGCAACCAATACGTGGGTAATTTAGGACAGTTGTAATACTTGTTTAAAATTATGACAATGAATTATATATGTATGTGTACATATATGTAATGTGCACACATACACATACACACACACATGTGCACCTGCCTAAATTAGGACTAAGAATAACAAAGTAATAAGAAAGATATTGGGTATGCATAGAAATATTTCCTGGAGCAGGTAGGTACATTTCAATACGTTAAAGTGATGAATACTGCTTGAGTTTAAGGGGTGAGAGTTAGAGGACAGGCAGGAAGCTACATATGAATGGAACCACTAAAGAGGAACTGGAGTACCCAACTAAAAAAGAATCTTGAGAAATTCCCAATTTATTTATCCTTCAAATAAAATAATGGAAAATATTCTTTGGTGCTTTTCAGATGCTCGGCACGGTTCTAAGAACTTTCTGCTAACTCAGTTCTCGCAACTGTATGAAAGAAGTGCTATCCGTTTTTCCTTTTTGACAGGTAGGAAACTGGGGCTCAGAGATGCAGATCACTTTGCCTAGGTTCACAAATCTAGTGAGCAGCATATCTAGGATTCCAAATTCAGGATGCCAAATCCAGAACCTAAGGGGCTTGTAGAGATGCACTTAGCACATGTTGGGAGGGGGAAATGGGGAGGGAAATAACCCCTGCAGGAATGCACTAGGGAGCATGGCTTACCATTAAAGAGCAGAGACTGGTGCCACTTCTTATGTCAACTGAGGGTCAAGCCCAAATGTTTCCCGTTCAATTCCTAAGAATCAGAGGACCTAAAACTTATCTTTGAGTTATAAACCATGCAGAGATTGACTAAAATTTTGCTTCCGAGAAGGGGTAAGGAGGTTGGATTAAAGGACTAAGTTCCACCTTTGTAACAAGCACTCACATAGAATAAGGCAGTGACAAGGGGATGTGCACTAAATGTAAGTCACAGTATAGAAGTCCAAATAACTGGGGTTAGGATGAAGTTTGGGAAGGAATTTAGAGAGGAAGGAGAATATTTTACCTAATATTTAGTAATGATATATGGATGAAAATTTGGGGGAAACAGAAAGGAAAGAAGGGAGAATAGAGAAACAAGACCCCATTCTGCAGTCCCTGAAGTTTTCAGCCTGAGTAGCAGGTGTAGTGGAAGTGCTATCAATATTAAACAAAATTAGGAAGGTATAGAAATTAATGTGAAACAGGAAATTCAGTTTTCATAACGTTGAGATGGGGGAAATTTTATCTCATCTATGAAATACATTTCCCTCTGAACAATTTTAATGTAAGAGTTAAATATTTCCAAATACAACTAATAAGTTACTTATTAGCAAAATATAATGAACGTTCTTGAAAGAGTATGAGAAAAAGACATTGAGCTTATTTTATGTGGGGAAAAAAGGCTCAAGAGTGATACAATGTTTATATACAAGTTGCGTGCGTGTGTGTGTGTGTGTGTGTGTGTGTGTGTAATTGTATCATCTCCAAAAAAATAAAAATTAGAGGGAAAAGAGATATTAAATACTAGATCTGGCTTTTATGAAAAGTGGCCTTTCTATATGTATATCACTGAAAATGGAATTTATATCTGGCTGGAATATTTGAATAAATTTAAATCAGTGTGGCCTGTCATATTCTAAGTTTTGTGGCTCGATTTCATTGAGTTCACTGTTGTCACCAGCTCATATCCACAGCATAAAGCATCTGCGTCACAAAGTTTGAGTTTGGAGAGCCCAGAGGCTTCCAAAATGCATGCAAATAAGTTCCAGAAGGCTTTGACCTTTGCGAAGCCCCAGGCTGTCTTATCTCCACTCCACGTGGAGTGGCCTTTCATTGAAGCAGGCAACAAGTGGTAGTAAGACTCTGAAGCTTGCAAAATCAATGGAGAAAGCTACATGAAATGACATCTTCAGACTTACTTGTGATTGGCACCTGATCCCTATTTGAGAATCAAAAGGTTGTCATAAAGTCCATGTTTTATTACTTTCTCCTTTTATATCAGGCAACCCCCAAATGGTTATCCTAAAGCCCCATCTTTGCTCTCAGTAGTAACCAAGGCAGACAGGCAGGCAGCTACAGGTTGACCTATAGATATTTGGTAGAAAGTAGGGCTCTTGGGTCCCATCTCTCTGGCCAACAACCCATAACTCATTTTCATTGAGTTTTATTTATTTATCTAAAGGAAGATCCAGTTTGTATCTTGGTTGGAGAATTGGATTTCCTTGTTCGATGGCTATTTTTTATGGATATAATCTTAAGTGGCCAGATCTTGAAGTGTGACAGCTGTGGTTAGGTTAGTAGTCAGCCACCTGAGGGTATTAGAGGTCAACTTGTACACAGAGCCAAAATCAACTCTTAAAAGTATTCAGCTTTCTCATAAGATTGCAGGAGGCTGTTCTCCCCAGAACTCTTAAACTTGGATATCACCAATGATCTACAAATTATTATAGCTCTGAGCCATGCTGAATTTTATCATAGACTTATGTTTAGTTGTTTTGATATTAGATGATCCTCATATGTCTCAATGTTTATGCAGTTATACTCCCCAACTTAAAATGAGTGGACTATAATACAACTATATGATTTTTAAAAGTGCTTCTTAATTATATTTTCTCTTCTACTTCTATTTACCATTCATAATCTAGAAGATGAACATTGACCCAGACTGGAGAATAAAAACTGCAACAGAATTTTAGTTTAATAGGGGCAGCGATTTTAAGCCTGCTTGTACACGGCTGCATCACCAGTAGAACCGTTATGTGCCTGGCAATTCACAGGAAAGCAATACAATTTGTTAAATAGTTATTTTTGATTCAAATGCAAACTTTTGAATAAAAACACTGGAAATTATGTACATACCAGAAAATCCATACACAAATGCACATGGCTCTTTTGGTACATTCAACGTGTTCTAAATGACTGCAAGGATCATAGAACCATTGCTATTTACTACATAAATGTAGTTACTGTGGTTTTTTTTTAATGCTCAATATATCACCGCCTTTCTAGAGGAGTTTCATGGAAGTCTGGATTCTTGGTTTTATACTGGTTCATGTTTCATATCCCTGAGAGCAACAAGAATGTCTTGCCCCTTTTCTTGCTCTTTTACTAACTCCAAATCCAGTTTCCAATACCTTTCTAAAATACCTGGTTTAATTTAAGAAAGGATAGTACAGGAGAGTAAAATTAGAGTGCAGGGGAAATGAAATCTGGGCATGGCTGGCCTCTTTAGATATAATTTATTGGTGATTAGATTAGATTATAGAAAACTGTTTGGCTGCAATGGTAGACAGGAAAAAAAAAAAGGAAAATTCCTTAAGGTGATGAACTTGTGTCGACATTTACAAATGACCTGTGCATAACTCTGTTCTTTTTTTTTTTTTTTTTTTTGAGATGGAGTCTAGCTCTGTCACCCAGGCTGGAGTGCATTGGTGCAATCTCAGTTCACTGCAACCTCCACCTCCCGGGTTCAAGTGATTCTCCTACCTCAGCCTCCTGAGTAGCTGGGATTATAGGAATGCACCACGATGCCAGGCTAATTTTTGTATTTTTAGTAAAGATGGGGTTTCATTATGTTGGCCAGGCTGCTCTCAAACTCCTGACCTCAGATGATCCACCCGCCTTGGCCTCCCAAAGTGCTGGGATTATGGGTGTGAGCCACCGCCCATGGCTTGTATTTTCTTTTTTAGTATTGCTCCAGTATGATTGACTGATTAAAGCATTAGACATACACACACACACACACACACGTGTGTGTATGTATATATAAATTATCCTACTAAATTTAACATTTTAATGCTAGAAGCTGATTCCCAGTCCATGTGTTTAAATTACAGCACTGTCCAGAGTTTTAGGTGTCATCCATTTATACCATAAAGGAACATTTCTTGTGCATTAGTTGGCCTCTTATTGGCTTCCAAGGATTAATATGATTTATAAATAAAATGTATGAGGAGAGCCTTTATGGGAATAGAGGCTCTACTTACACATTTGAATGTGGTGAAAATGATTTTCTGCTTTTTTTTGTTCTTTCCTCCATCTGGAAAGTGGCCTAGAAAAGTGCAGGTCTTTGTAGCCTCTGTCGGCCTTACTGCAGTCCAGTTCCAGCTACCTGAAGAGAGAAAGAAATTCCTAACCTCGTCTCCAACCATAAAGAATCAAGGCTCCAAAATGACAACAGAGCCCTACTTTTTGAACTGCATGGAGTTAGGCTGTCCTTTCTCCCTCTTCTTCATTATAGATAGCTTGAGAGGTGCTTATTTCTCCATTTTGAAAATCGTGTGTCTTTTAGCATCACCGTGAGACTATTGCCTCCCCTTCTTTTTCTTGGTCACATCCTTTCAATTTTTTTCTTTGGTTGTGCCTGTTACTTTTTTCCTGAATAATATAAAGGTCTGTTTGGCTATAGTGATGCAAATAAAAGTTTCCTACCTATGTCTAAACATAAAATGTTAATAGTGAAAGCAGTTCCCAAAACTTTGTTTCATACAAAATTAAGCTAATTTTGCCAGGTGAGTGACAAGGGTATCCGAGCTATTGACGTTTCTCCCAATTAAATTTGCACCTCATCTAAATCGCTTAGAGTCACTTAGAGGGCAAAACTGAAATCATATTAAGAATTTCTGGGGAAAAATGTGTCCAGGATTAGAACATAAAAACTCTCATCCAGAAAATTCACATGAAACAATTTCCATATAAGCCTTTAAATGTCACCTAGTTCTACAAAAATCAAATTGCGAAAGTCTTAATTACACTGTACATTTGCATTACAAAATCATAATCCCCTTACGAGGACCCAGGGTTCTTATAATTTTTTTCCTCTCACTTTTCCTTCCTCCTTTCCTTCCTCCCTTCCTCCCTTCCTTCATTTTTGATGGATGTTCAGAGTGAATAGCATGAGGACAAACATTAAATGTTTTAGTACAAGCATCCAAAATTTTATTTTTCATGGAAATTAAAAGCCTCTTACTCCCTTGGATTTTGTATTGAGTCTTAGTTACATGTTACCACAGAGTTGAATCACATTCACACCTCAGAAAAGTTTACCTTGGGTGGGATCATTAGACAAGAAACGCTGAACTAAGGAGTGATAGGTTTCTCAGTTCTTTATGCCATCCATTTTTGCAAACTTTAAGAATATAATAAATTTTAAAATTATTTTATGTTTGGCATTCTCTAAAAAAAAGAAAAAATAATGTTTTCATTCTCTTTTCTTTCAGAGTAAAAGCCAGTGCCCTCGGGGTGCGGTGGAGGAAACTCAAGGGCTTAAATGTCTCACCTAATAACTCATTGAAAGCAAATGGCCTTTTAAATATATTTGCCTTTTTATCTGTGGCTGACATCCCACCTCACTGGGTCACTACCCACTACAGCCCGGTTTTTATGCTAACAGCCTTCTTCCACGAAAAGGAAAAAAGCAAACAAACAAACAAACAAAACACTGAAGTAATACAGGTAACTTTTTTTTTTTTTTTTTTTTTTTTGAGACAGAGTCTCCCTCTGTTGCCCAGGCTGGAGTGCAGTGGCCAGATCTCAGCTCACTGCAAGCTCCGCCTCCCGGGTTCACGCCATTCTCCTGCCTCAGCCTCCCGAGTAGCTGGGACTACAGGCGCCCGCCACTGCGCCCGGCTAATTTTTTTGTATTTTAAGTAGAGACGGGGTTTCACCGTGTTCGCCAAGATGGTCTCCATCTCCTGACCTCGTGATCCGCCTTCCTCGGCCTCCCAAAGTGCTGGGATTATAAGCGTGAGCCACTGTGCCCGGCCACATCTTTTTTTAACTGCTATGTTAATAGAAATACCTTCTGTCACTCTTCACAAAAGGGAACATATGCATAAGTTTAAAAAAATGCTATTTTAAAATGCGAGGAATTATACCTAAAATAGAAACAAAATAACTAAGCATTGTGAGCTAGCAAACTTTGGTTTTGTTATTCAAAAGACCAGATATTTCTCTGTAGATTTGAACACCATGAATTCTTTAGTTGTGTGATCGCTATGGCATATATAATATTTAATTGCTGAGTGTACATCCTGGGCCCATGGGAAAGGAGGAAATGGAGAATGCACATGTTCACACAAACGCGGGTGAGCACTCCGACGGCCAGCCAGGCTACGTGGTGGTTAGGAACCACAGGCTCAGAGGAGAGTGGCTTTCATAATGTGAACAATGGAACTCTGTTTCCAAATGGAAACTTCTTTTATTTTTTTACCTCTGCAGTTTCCGAGTACTGAATGGTCTCTTAATACCTTTTTCATGTAAACTATAGAGACTCTAAATGAGAATTCATATTATCCCGAAGAAAGATATTAAATACACGAACTTTTACACAACATGGTTCAGAAACAAAATTCTAGCTTGACACTGATGTAGGTGCCTAGAGTACAAGCATAAAGACCAGAAGCCCCGGTAGGTATCTTTTTGCCCCTGAAAGGAGCTTCTAGTTGCATGAGACAAATGTTCTATATTGGCCTTTACTCATCTGTGTTGAATATTACTGTTTTCCTATTGTTTTTCTCACTCTTTTCCCCCCTGGTTCTAGTAATTGCTTGTATGCGTGTGTTTCTGTGCAAGTGATGTTTCCTGGTTTGGTCTTTCATTTGCTAATTCAAATATTTCCAGTCACAAATTGGTATGATTTGGCTTTGTGTCTCCACCCAAAATCTCATTCCGAATTGTAATCCCCATATGTTGAGGGAGGGACTTCGTGAGAGGTGACTGAATTATGGGGTAGTTTCTCCCATGCTGTTCTCATGATAGTGAGTGAGTTCTTATGAGATTTGATGGTTTAAAAGTGTGGTACTTCCTCTGCAATCTCTCTGTCTCCTGCTGCCATGGGAAGATGTGCCTTGCTTCCCTTTTACCTTCTGCCATGATTTTAAGTTAGTTTCCTGAGGCCTCCCCAGCCATGTGGAACTGTGAGTCAATTAAACCTCTTTCCTTTAAAAATTACTCAGTCCCTAGTTATTCTTTACAGCAGTGTGAAAACAGACTAATACACAAATGAAGTCCAAAGTCGATCTTGAAGACTGGTTGTGAAAAATCCAATAGTAGAAACTAAATGCTTTTGAATTTGGAATATAAAGAACCATTTCTCTAGGGGGAGGGGAGAATGGGGAATTACTGTTTAATGAGTAAAGAGTTTCGTTTTGAAATGGTGAAAAAGTTTAAAAAGTTCTAGAGTGGAAATAACTCACTCACTGTCATGGGAACAGCATGGGAGAAACTACTCCCATAATTCAGTCACTTCTCACCAGATCCCTCCCTCATCATGTGGGGATTACAATTCCGGATGAGATTTTGGGTGGAGACACAGAGCCAAATCATACCAATTTGTGACTGGAAATATTCGAGTTGTACAACAATGTGAATGTTTATAATGCTACTAGGCTGTACACTTAAAACTGATAAAATGGGCTGGGTGGTGGCTCACACCTGTAATCCCAGCACTTTGGGAGGCTGAGGCAGATGGATCACGAGGTCAGGAGATCGAGACCATCCTGGCTAACACGGTGAAACACCATCTCTACTGAAAATACAAAAAATTAGCCGGGCATGGTGGCAGGCAACTGTAGTCCCAGCTACTTGAGAGGCTGAGGCAGAAGAATGGCATGAACCTGGGAGGCAGAGCTTGCAGTGAGCCGGGATCACGCCACTGTACTCCAGCCTGGGTGACAGAGTGAGAAACTATCTAAAACAAACAAACAAATAAATAAATAAATAAAGGTAAATTTTATGTTATGCATATTTTACCACAATTTAAAAATAGCCCATTTTTAAAGTCTCTTTCTATATTTGAAATGATTTTTGGCATAGAATAAATATAAGTATAAATATTCTGCCAGGATCATAGAAAGTAAAATTGTATTAAAAAAATCTTCCTAGCACTTGGTTTTGTTAGAGATATTCTCATGCTCTCAAAATGATGATCACCAGTTTCCAGAAATAACATCCAATAAACATAGTTAATGATCAGGAACCTTTGTTTTTTCCCTTGTTCAATTTACCAACATCATGAATATAATTCTCTTCATTCTCTAACAGGCAGTCCTCCAGAGTTACATTTGTTGGTTGTGAATCATGGATTTGATATGGGTAGTTCTCTTTTATATTTCTGATGCTTTGATTACTAATTATAACACACATTAAATAATATGTCTTATTCATCTCACCAATTTAAGTTGATAATTAAATGATATTTATACTGTTTTATAATGTTTTTATTCATAACTAAAGCATCATTAAATATTTTTAATATCTCACTTGTGGATTTTGTATGTCATCTTTGACAGAAGTCTATTCACTTTTATTATTAGCTTTCTACTCTTTTTTTTTTTTTTTTAGGTGAGTATCACTATGTTGCCCAGGCTGGATACCAACTCCTGGGCTCAGGTGGGCATCCCACTTTGGCCTCTCGAGTAGCTGGCATTACTTGTAAGCATGTTTAAAGCACAGGAAGATAACTCTTTGCAGATTTTCTTTCTTTTTAGGATCTTTTGTTGAGCTCCATTTAAATATATTTTAGTAGTATATATTCTAGAATGATCTAGACTTGCAATCAACGTAATCTAAGGTTTTACAAAATAAAGTGTAATTGCAGTTAAAGAGTTCAAAATGGAATGTATTTTCATCAAAAATGTATACTAAATGTCAAAAAATTAAAATTATATTTCATCTATGTGTTGGTAAATTAATATGTTTTCCCAATAATACTCAGTTACACTAGTTGGGAGACAGTACCCTGAAACAGTGAAGTTCTATATGTAGGACTTAATTTGTGGTTGAATCAGTGACCAACTCATTGTGTAATTTACTTAATAATTGATCTGGGCTTTAGGGGTAGACATGGGAATGGCTCTTCTCACTAGTACATTTAATAATCCACTCACAGGATTTATTTATTTATTTATTTATTTATTTTTTGCTTCCAGTCCCTGCAACTTAAGAGTTACATTGCTTTAGAGCATTGATGTTCAAAGGAGTAATGTGTCATGACAAGAATTCCACTGAATTGGACTGCTACATGTATATTGGAATTTTTATGCTATTGAACCAATAGGCAAGAAAGGCAGGGCTCTCTCTAATGGCTATGGCAATTATCAAGAAGAAATTGAGATCCTCCTTTATAATGAGGCTATGGTGGACTACGGCTAGAACCTAGTGATTTCCCTGGGGTCCCTTTTCATATTTCCATATCTAATAGTAAAAGTTAATAAACAGCTACAGCAAGGTAAACAAACAAGTAGAAACATTAGGGTTTCAGACTCTTTAGGAATGAAGTTTTGGTTCATCCCATAAGATAACGCCAACCAGCCAAGATTCTGGTTGAGGGCAAAGGTAAGAAAAAATGGATAATGTAAGAAAAGTAATTAGGGACTCCTGGCCAATTGGATTATAGGCCTGAGGGATTTAAATTCTGGACATCTTTTCCCTTGCTTGTTACATATGCATGCTACTTTATTGCTTTATTCTAGGATCGTTGTTGTTTCATTTTGCAGTTTAGTCTTTAGGTTACTGAAGATTCAGACAAATTTCTTTAATTTTTAAGGAGGAAAGACAGTACAAAGAAGGGCTTGTTTCCCTATGACTTTACTTCCTATTCTTGTTAGAGTCCCTTTGGCAATATTTCTTTATCCTGACAATTGTTGTTTGCTTTCAGTTTCCTGTTTTTGTTTGTTTGGTTTCATATTTTAGCACCAGCCTCATTATGTCCCCTAAGAGATACCAGTACCAGAAAGTTGGCATAGCTTCCTCAGCTATTAGTTCCAGCTGTGTGAGGATGTTTTTCTAGGCCCCTGAGGTACCAGCACTGTCTGGTTAATACTATTCTTTAAAAGGTTTGGGTCTCTGCTCTGTAGGGCTACACATAAACTTCCAGGTTCTACAAACCAAATCTTTTCATTTTGTTTACCCCACTCAAAGAGTGGCAGCTTCTTTCAGCAGTTGCTAACTTTATATTACTCAGTGTTATATTTTTCCCCTTTCAGTCCTCTAAAATCTATTTAACAAATTTCTTATATTAAATTTTTTCTGTAAAGATAACTGGTGTGGATTCTGATTTCCTGACTGGACCCTAAGTACTGTACTATTAAGTTAAATACAAATAAAAACATATTCTTTGAAAATATTCAAATCATATATTAAAATCAAAAGAAAATACAAATTAAAATTAGTAAATACAAATATTTAAACTGAAAATTATATAAGTAAATGTGATAATTTTATATTTAAAAAATCAAATAAAATCTGATTTTAAAAAATTATGATGTTTCAATGTTTGAATTCTAACACTCAAGCCCATCTGGTTATGTGTAGACCTAAGCATATGCATAGTTAAGAGGAATTTGAATTGTCTAATGTTACAAAATGTTTTTCAGCCATCATGTGCAACTATTGTAAATACCACTCAAACTCAAGAGTACCTCTAGGGGCATTGTTGGGAACACAAAGCAAAACAATAAAAATGAATGCTTGGCACTAATGAGATGATGCTTTGTTACACTGGAATTCATTTCTTCATGCTACCTGGGAGAAAAGGTTTGACGAGAAAATTAATTTGTCATTTTACTTACTGGAGCAATTTCACACACTCAAATCCCTCTCACTAGGAACCATGCTTTTACATTTGCAGCAGCACAACTTGCAAGCGTTCATGGCTTTCCTACTCAGTGACCTATTTGAAGTCATAGGACCAGAAATGTGGAGAAGCATTTTCTGTGGTGTCTTCATGGTCATACTCTGTTAGTGCTGAGCATAAGATCAAAGTGAGGAGTTGCCCAGGTGTGTTTGAATCCATTTGTGCAAACACACACATGCACGCATGTGTGTATGATAATGTGGGGCCCTATAAAGCATAAGAACTAGAGCAGGAACCCCTCTTGCCTGTGGCCTGAGGATACATGTTACCCTTAGCATATTGGGGTACTGCAGTGTTTCCTAGGTTTTAAGACTCTATAACTTATGTATTTATTTTCCTGGACTTTGTTTGGTTTGCTTCCTAAGCATTGATCTCTCTTTCCCAAACTCTTTTATTGTGTTTTACTCTCTCTCCCAGAGGGTTTTATTTCTTTACATTTCCATGATGCAAACAAGGCTAGAAAACCGGTCTTCCAGCTGTCTTTCATTGACCCATTTTTCAAAGCAGCATCACACGTTTGCAGTTTTCACAAAGTTTTCGCCTTGTAATCCACTCAGTATGTATTTCCTGGGACTTATATCTTCCTCAAGGGCTTCCATTGCAATTGATCAGTATGCTCCAGGAATCAAAGCCTCTGAAAACCTCTGATACAGTTATATCCCCATTGGCCCTGGCCTTCAGCAGAGCAGATAATTTTAAAGGTTCACTAGGAACCCCAAGGTCCTTCTTACTATGGAAAAAGAGTTAAAAATCTACTCCTAAAATTATGAAAAGTTGAGTTCATTTTTGTCACCTCAATCACATATGGACATCCTGGAAACCCAGTGGATCTGCCCTGCTCAAATTAAGCTTGTGGGCAACATGACCTCATCAATACGGAGGTCTTCTATTCTCTTTATTTCCACATCATGGAGGCAGCAGGAAGTTAAATAGGATTCCTTGATTCTCAAATATCCAGTTTTAGAAAGTGGACAAAATAGAGTCTTTGAGCTTTTCTGTAAAGCTGAATCTCTTCATCCCACAGACAAGAAGTCCTGGCAGGGAGTGTGGCCTGATCACCAAAAGCTTGTCATGTTATGGTGCACTTTCCTTCTGCCTTCAACAATCCCAAACATTTATCTTGAAGTCTCACCTCATGTCAGAACTCTATGGTCCCTATACTCTTCTAGTCCCAGAATTATTTTACATGTATACATTTATTTTATATAAATATACCTGGATCCATTTTAAAGGATTTAAAATAATTTTTATTTTCAAACTTTATATTTTATTCCCTTTTTAATTATATACTGAACTTAAAGATTAATAACCTATTCATTATTAATCCTTTAATATATCGACATTTTATATGCTAGGTTAGTCAAATAGAATTAAAATGTATTAATTAATAAAAAGACTATAAGAGATTAAATACATTAGGAAACAATAACATGAAACTGGGCATACACACTGCGCTAGAGCAAACATACATAAATTCTTTCCAAGCATTTTACCAAAGTAATTATTTTTTCTGTGTAATATCTATTTTAATGAAATATAATCCAAAGGAAATTTAAACATCTTTATTAATATAATAGGCCACTGATACAGAATATACCAATATTCCTTTTAGAGCATTTTTAAATTTAAAAACACAATATTAGAACTTTCATATAGTCATATATTTTCTTTACCATTTGATTATGTCAGAATGATTAAATAAGCTTGATAATTATGAAGCCAACATAAAATATTCACGGAATAATTGTAAAGTGTAAGTTTCAATCTTTTGTTGATAAACACTATTCATACATCGAACAGACTATAATATAACCCTTTATTCTCAAGATGGATGGGAATAGTCAGGTTCCTCATAGAGGCATGAAAGAACTTAAGTGGAGATAGACCATGTGTCATTTGCAAACATAAGTTCCCTCCTTCAGCAACACCCCCAAATACAGCAGAAAATTGCGGATGTTGTTGCACTTCTGTTGCTGTGTTCCACGATTTTTTTAAAAAAGTAATGATTGACAGTGCTATTTAAATTCTAAACATGCAAATTTGATTTGCCAGGTTAGAGCTTGATATTCAGCAATGCAATAAGGGCTAGCACTGACCCTCTGTTAGAAGGAATAGGTATTGCTTTCTTTCATTTTAGTACTAACCCTAAGGAGTACCCAAATATTCTATCTGACTCACCTATATATCAAAAAGTATGTTTGCCTGGCTCACAATCAAACAAATTAAAATAAATATAGGTGTTTTACAAATTCTGTGACTTAAGCAGTGGCTTGAATGACACTGGTGGTCTGAACGCAATGGATTCATCTTATATTGGAAGCCTATCACCTATCTTTTTGCCAAGTTCTCTACCCTATATTCCAGCTCATGACATTTCTTTGAAAACAACAATGAAGCTCCAACTTAAAATAAATAAATTTGATTCCCATGCTGAGGCATTTATTTATTCCAGGCATTGGAGATTATACTGATATAAGTGAAATTTAGAAATTTCATCTGTTAAGAAAGACATATAAAATTATAAATTTAGGAACTAAACTCATCAGTTTCAGGAAATGAATGTGGAGAGTGTTATTTTTAGTGTTTAAATCATTTGCTAATGTCAGGAAAATAGGAGACAAGATCCTAAAGTACCAATTTTTGTATTATTGTTGTGTGTTGTCAGTTACATGCATTTAATGTATTTTCATAGAAATTATAAAACTTTTCTTATGCCCTCTTAACTACAGTCAGTGTTTTGGCATTAAATTCTAGCCAGATAATATGCTGGTTGAAAATGTTGGTCTGATACCACACAAGCCTGGGCTTTGGAATGACATTTTTATCAATTATTAACTTTATAATCTCAGGTAAGTAAACATTTCTCTATGTTTTCATTTTCTCACTTGTAAAATCAGAATATCAGTACCTACAACACAGAGATAGTTGTTTAAGGATTAAATGAAATAATGAGAGTAGAGATTCTTGCTGACAGTGGATTTAATGCGTAGCAGGTTACTTTGGTGGATTGTTTTTATTATTTACACAGAGTTTTTTCTAGAGAAGAAAATTAAAGAAACAGACAACAGGCCGGGCGCGGTGGCTCACGCCTGTAATCCCAGCACTTTGGGATGCCGAGGCGGGCGGATCACGAGGTCAGGAGATGGAGACCATCTTGGCGAACACGTTGAAACCCCGTCGCTACTAAAAATACAAAAAAAATTAGCCGGGCGTGGTGGCGGGCGCCTGTAGTCCCAGCTTCTCGGGAGGCTGAGGCAGGAGAATGGCGGGAACCCGGGAGGCGGAGCTTGCAGTGAGCGGAGATCGCGCTGCGCTCCAGCCTGGGCGACAGAGCGAGACTCCATCTCAAAAAAAAAAAAAAAAAAAAAAAAAAAAAAAAGAAATAGACAACAACAAAGTGTGGCTCAGTTGAAAGATGTGGGTACTAGTTCTGCCACCAGCAAGAATTTACTATGACTATGCACTAATCAACTCAACTGGACTTTTTTCTTTTTCTCATTTAAAAAATGGAATGATGATTTTTTTTTTTTTTAATGAGACAAGGTTCTGCTTCCTTGCCCAGGCTGGTGTGCATGATCGTAACTCACTGCAACCTCAAACTCCTGGATTCAAGTGGTCCTCTCACCTTGGTCTCCCACAGTGCTGGGATTTTAAGTGGGAGCCACCATGCCTGGCCGGAATGATGATATTGGGTTTCCCAATTCAACTATTTGTGAGGGTAAAGTAAGATACTATGTGGGAAGTTGTGTTGAAAAGTAGTAATACCTGCAATATTTAGACTTTTGTTGAGTAGACAAATGATTAGAACTGATATGAAACCAGTTATCAGTGTTTTTAAATTATGAAATAATGTATACAGATGAAAGAACATAATGTAACGTGTAAAATTTTAAAGTATAACAATAAAATTATGGAGGCATCTAATCAGAAAAATAGACCATTACTGTGGTAGCAGCCAGGGATAAGAAATAGCACGGTTTTGACTTTGCACTTATCATTATCTTGTACATATGTTTATTGCCATGAATGCCATATTTTAAAACATGTATTATAAAATTTTTCTTATGCCTTCTTAATTGCAGTGAGTAGTGTCTACACTCTGGACACTTTTCTGTGACATTAAAAAAAACTGCTTTATTGAGATATTCACATACCATAAAATTTACCCATTTGAAGTATACAATTCAGTGCTTTTTAGTATATTCACAGATCATACAACCATCAACAGAATCTAATTTTAGAACATTTTAACTATCCTTGACGAAACTCTGTGTCCATTAGCAGTTACTCCCTATTCCTCTTTGCAGCCCTCAACCCTATACCATCATTAGTCTACATTCTGTGTGTTTTGCTGGTTACTCACTGTGGTGCTTCTGAAATTCATCCATCTTGAGGCAAGTAACTTTAATTTACTTTCGTTGTTGTTGTTGGTTTTGTCTTTTTAATTTATCAGCTACTGGGAGAGATGTATTAAAGATCTCCACCCATAACAGTTGATTTTTCAATTTTGAAGCTATGTTGCTAAGAACATACATGTTTAAAATGGCTAGCTTCCTGGTAATTGGTAATGTTTATTTTCACATAGTGATCAGTGTCTATTGAAGTTCCTTTTGCTTTGAAGCCTTTTCAATTTGATATTAACAGAGCTATAGAAACTATTTTTTCTAACTAGTGTTTGCTGATATCTTTCTTTTAAATACATTCACTAATGATTTAAGTGTGTCTTGCAAAAGGCATATTGGATAGTATTTATCAAATATTGAAAAATATATTCTTCTTAGAGAATTTAAGAGTAGAAATTTAATCAACTTATAGGTATATACATGTGATGTGTAGGTTTACATATATGTATCTTCAGTTTGCTGTACTGCCTTATTTTGGCTTAAGAAGTTAATAGTTAACAAAATAAAAAAAAGGGTTCTTTTGAGTGGTTGATGCACTTGCTTTTGTTGATAATATTTTTATAATCAGCAAAGCAGGCGACTAATCAAGGGAGAGCTAATTGTATTTGTTTAGTTAATTCATTTCTGAATTTAATCTCAAAACGGAAGCCCAGAATACAAATGTTTCACAAACTGAAAGCAACACAATTTCTAGTACTTTTCTTGTAAACCCAGGAACCCTTTACTAAAACAAATTTAAGCTGCCTAGGCAACATTTTAGAGGCAAAATGTCTGGGGACTAGAGGCCAAGTGTGGGCATTAATAATTAATTAATTGATGATACCCACACTTATTTGATAACTAATGCTATTTTAAGCCACTGCTTCCAGATTTCTGAGCAAAACCAAATTTTTGTAGCAAAAAAAAAAAAAAAAAAAAAAAAAAAAAAACTAATTTCAGAAACCAAGCAGTAATATACACTCTTGAATAGATGTTAACTACAAATCATTTTACAAGGAATTTCAGTCCAAATTGCCTCACCAAAGATCAATTTCACCAGGTAAGAACATATTCTAAGTCAGACAGAGCCTGGAGCACTCTTATGGCTCTTTGAGCAAGGTACTTAACATCTCTGGCCTCTTTTTCAGGTCTGTAAAATGGCAACAATACTAACACCTCATCAGTGTCACATTTTATTTTTTGAGAAAAAAGTTATTCTTATTATTTTATTAACAAAATTTATTGAGTAGTAACTGTACCAAACATGCTACTAAATATTTGTCTCATGCTATTAGATTTACTGTAGCGTATCTAATTTCTTAAATGCTATGCGATACTATCTCACAACACTCTATGATACCCTGATTTTCTTCCTACTCCAGTGAGCTCTTTAATTATATCTCTTCAAATAGCCTTTCTTCCACTTTATCAGTATAGGCATTTTAAAACATCAATGCCTTTAGTACTCTTTATTTTTATCTTTCCATGTCACCTGCAGTTGTGTCTTCAGTATTCAACTTTATTGGTTCTTAAATTTATTTATTTATTTATTTATTTATTTTATTTTATTTTTTTTTTTTTGAGACAGAGTCTCGCTCTGTCACCCAGGCTGGAGTGCAGTGACCGGATCTCAGCTCACTGCAAGTTCTGCCTCCCAGGTTTACACCATTCTCCTGCCTCAGCCTCCCGAGTAGCTGGGACTACAGGAGCCCGCCACCTCGCCTGGCTAGATTTTGTATTTTTTTTTACTAGAGACGGGGTTTCACTGTGTTAGCCAGGATGGTCTCGATCTCCTGACCTTGTGATCTGCCCATCTCGGCCTCCCAAAGTGCTGGGATTACAGGCTTGAGCTACCGCGCCCGGCCTTGGTTCTTAAATTTATATCTCCAGAACTGAGGACCCTCTGTGTTTCAGAATTTTTTTTTCAACTCTCTGCTGAATATGACCATCTTGACGTCCTCAGAGTTCAAAGGCACTATAGGAGAACCTAAACTCATCATTTTTCCTCACAGAAACATCTACTTGTTGTTGTTGTTGTTGTTGTTATTTTAGAGATGGGGTCTCACTCTGTCACCCAGGCTGAAATGCAGTGGCATGACCATAGCTCACTACAGCCTCAAACTCCTAGGGTCAAGTGATCCTCCCACCTCAGCCACCTAAGTAGCTGCGACTATAGGCACATGCCACCACACTCACCTACTTGTTCTCTTTTGGGTTTAACGTTTAGATATCTACGACAATAATTACAAAACAATACTGAACAAAATCGGAGACGACACAAACAAATGGAAAAACATTCCATGCTCATGTATAGGAAGAATCAATATTGTTAAAATGGCCATACAGCCATGCCATTCCTATCAAACTACCAACATCTTCCTCACAGAATTAGAAAAAACTATTACAAAATATATATAGAACTAAAAATAGAGCCCAAGTAGCCAAAGCGATCCTAAGCAAAAAGAATAAAGCCAGAGACATCACACTACCTCATTAAAAAGTGGACAAATGGGCTAGGTGTGGTGGCTCATGGCTGTAATCCCAGCACTTTGGGAAGCCGAGGTGGGAGAATCATGAGGTCAGGAATTTGAGACCAGCCTGACCAACATGGCGAAACCCCATCTCTATGAAAAATACAAAAATTAGCCAAGTGTGGTGGCAGGTGCCTGTAATCCCAGCTACTCAGGAGGCTGAGGCAGGAGACTTGCTTGAACCTGGGAGGCAGAGGTTGCAGTGAGCCAAGATCATGCCACTGCACTCCAGCCTGGGTGACATTGCAAGATTCTGTCTCAAAAAAAAAAAAAAAAAAAAAAAAAAAAAAAAAGGACAAAGGACAGGAACGATGAATAAATGAACAGTAACTTCTCAAAAGAAGACATACACGTGATGTGGCCAAGAAACACATGAAAAAATGCTCAACATTACTAATCATTAGAAAAATGCAAATCAAAAACAAAATGAGATACAATCTAACACCAGTCAGAATGACTGTTATTAAAAAGTCAAAAAAGAAAAAATAACAGAGGTTAGCAAGATTGTGGAGAAAAAGGAGTGCTTATATACTACTGGTGGGAATGTAAATTAGTTCAGCCACTGTGGAAAGCAGTTTAGAAAGTTCTTAAAGAACTTATAATAGAACTACTATTTGACCCAGCAATTTCATTACTGGGTATATATCCAAAGGCATATAAGTCATTTTACCATAAAGACACATGCCCACATATGTTCATTGTATCACAATTCACTGTAGCAAAGATATGGAATCAATCTAGATGCCCATCTGTGGTGGACTGGATAAAGAAAATATGGTACATATTCACCAAGGAATACTTTGCAGCCATAAAAAAGAATGAGATCATGTCTTTTGTAGCAACATGCATATAGCTGGAGGCCATAATTGTAGGTGAATTAAAGCAGAAACAGAGAACCAAATACCATATGGTCTCAGTATACCTGGACACAAAGAGGGAAATAATATACACAGGGCTTACTTGAAGATAGAGGGTGGGAGGAGGGTGAGGATAGAAAGACTACCTATCAGGTACTATGCTCACCTGGGTGATGAAATCATTTGTACATCAAACCCCAGCAACACAAAACTTACCCATGTAACAAATCTGTATATGTACCCCCTGAACCTAAAATAAAAGTTGGAAGGAAAAAAAGCGATAAAAAAAACTTCTTTGACATCTCTGAAAGAAACCAGCATAATGTCAGACTGACAGAGGAATGATTATTAAATATTCACTGGAATATGATTGAAAATGAAACAAATGAACAAATTCAAAAAATTCGACCTCCCTTTACAGTCGTCACTGACTCGTCTCTCGCATTTTTCTGCCCCTTTCCTGTTCTTCTGCATCCACCATGGTTCACACCATCATCGCTACAGCTGTCCTCAGCAGTTCCTGGCTGATCTCCCCCCTTCCATAGCTGCTCTTCTAATTCAATCTGTACACAACCTGCAAATGGGTTTTTCCTAAAACCTGTCTCTAGTCATGTGGATAAAAATAAAACAAAACAAAAAATAGGAACTCATTGAAACTAAAGCTTCCTATTACCTATCGACTGTAGGTCACTATTTTTAGAGGGCTCTTCAAAGCTTTAGAGGGCGCTTCAAAGATCATCTATGACTTGGTACAGACTCACTTTTCCAGACTTGTCTCCTAGAAGCTCTTCTGAAAAGTAACTTAGTCTGCTGGCACGCTATTACTTCCTTTCATTAAACACATCTTGTTTTCTTTAAAACGTATCACATAGTGTTACAATTCTTTTCTTTCACTCCCTACTTTTTCCCATCACGCATTACTGCCAAAATTTAATATTTGACATGACTATCTCCCTTCTAACAGGAATTTATACTTTTTAAATGAAATGGTGTATCATCTGCCTAATTTGTTTTGTGTGGATATGCCTTATCTCCTTTACTAGGCTGTGATGAAGAAAAGGTCTAACGTTTAATGAAGACTCCTATGGAGAAGGCACAATATCTTCTCAAGAGCTGTAGTTAATAGCACTATTTTCATTTTACAGATAAGAAGGCCCAGACAAGTCTAATAACTCTTCATGTTTGGAATAGAGCTTTGACAAAATTCTGGTAAATTTTAGTCTCAAGGCCTGTTTTCCATGTATTAAAGGAGGAATGATTTCTTAGGTCTTGCCATGACACACTTGTTTCCTATTTGACTTTCCACAACAGAGACATTTGAAAGTGTGAGGGTGAACCGTGACTGAAAAGTTACTTATTTGACTTTGTTCTAATTTCCCTCAGCACTACTAAGGAGTGACTTCTTGCCCTTACATATGACAGTTCCAAATTAAATGAGGAAGATATTTACAGTTCTGTAAATATCACTTTGGCATTTTACATTTTGTAGGAAAGGGCTTTTACGTTACAGTTCATATCATAGTTTGTGGTTTTTAAATGCCAACTTGAGAAGTAGAAAAGAGACCTTTCCTGGAGAAAAGACCAAGCTTCAGATTCGACGTTGAAAAATGTGCAGAAATTTTAGGGATTGCTGTGAAGAGTGAAGACATTACTTGATGAAAAGAACATAAGGCTCTGGCTCATTTATTTATTGGCTCACAGCAGAAGGGGTGGGACATTAGAATCAGAGAGAAGAAGATGGTTCCGTACTTTACTTCCTTTATATTCTATTTACATGACCACTTGGAAGAGTAGTAGACAGTGGGCAAGAATCAAATAGGTACCCCGGGAAACAGCAATGTCTATGTATCTCAGTAAATTGTGAAGAATGGAAGTATCCAATTGCAGATGTAAACATTTTAAAAGTGGGTCACTTATCAATTGAAAGATAAGACTGGGATGTTGCTATTTCTAGAGTACATTGTTTTAAGCAGGGAAGGGAGTGCTACTGCAGCCCATATTGCTCTTAAGTAAGTTGACAATTAGCAATTAAGGTCTGGAAGAAAAGTGGAATTTTTGAGCCCGAAGACACTTTCTCTTTCCTAACATTTTATTTTTTGAACTTACAGAGCAAGAAAGTATACATAAGAAGAAAAAAAAAGACCTGCTAATATATTCATATTCACCGAATATATAGTTATACACATATGGAAATATACAGATATGTATGTGTGTGTGTGTGCATATATATTCTTTTAGTTAAAAACCATTGGTGTTTGCAAGCAGCATGGGCAACATAGTGAGTCCTCATGTGACAAACAATTTTTTTTTAAATTAACTGAGTGTGGTAGCATGTGTCCATAATCCTAGCTATTGGGGAAGCCGAGGCGGGAGGATCCCAGAAGTTTGAGGCTGCAGCGAGCTATGATCATGCCAGTACACTCTAGCCTGGGTGACAGAGTGAGACCCTGTCCCTAGAAAAAAAAAAAAATCATTGCCTTTTTTGGTGATTTTATATAAATATATACATTTATATAGTATATGTGTTGGCTATGTCACTACTCAGGGTCCCAGCAGGAAATAGATGATACACCCAAATGAAATAATTGAGAGGAATTAATTTTTTTTTTTTTTTTTTGAGACGGAGTCTCGCTTTGTGGTCCAGGCTGGAGTGCAGTGGCCGGATCTCAGCTCACTGCAAGCTCCGCCTCCCGGGTTTACGCCATTCTCCTGCCTCAGTCTCCCGAGTAGCTGGGACTACAGGCGCCCACCACTTCGCCCGGCTAGTTTTTTGTATTTTTAGTAGAGACGGGGTTTCACCATATTAGCCAGGATGGTCTCGATCTCCTGACCTCGTGATCCGCCCATCTCGGCTTCCCAAAGTGCTGGGATTACAGGCTTGAGCCACCGCGCCCGGCCGAGAGGAATTTAATGAAGGGATTACCACTTCTAAAAATTGTGGGTGAGTGGCATTATCCTATGCTGAAAAGGAGAAGAGGGCTGAGGGAAGGAAGCGACACCTGAAGTAAGTTGAAGCTCTAGGAAAGATGCCTTTGGTAGAGAATACCAGGAACCACCTGTGGCAACCAGCCAAAACCTGCGGTGTGATAGGAAAGGACCCAGAGAAATAGATACCTTGACTTCTATTTATTCTAGCCCTCCGATTTCCTACCAATGCCTGCCATAGGCCAAACCCAAACAGGGTTAGAAGACAAGAGGGTCTGTTTATGCAGCCCATCAATATCATTCTCCCCCAACACAGAGCAGAATGAATCGTGGAGGGTTGATGTGAAGAGGCAAACTGAGGGAATCAGCACACCAATGTGGAATTGATGAGGAAGTAAAGGAAGATTCAATAGGAAAGATCTGTGGAAATTATAGGATATTTCTTCTGGGATTATTTGACTCTGAGCCATCTTTTGTGCGTTGTCCTTCATCTTTACTTCCTGGTTAGTCAAAACCATACCCAAAATTACAGAAAAAAGAAGAAATAGTAATTGCTGGATTTTATCTTAGGTGAGACTTTTTACTAAGCTCCAGGTTTTGTAAAATTATAAAATCTATGCCTCCATTTCATTCAAAGGAATAGTACAACCTATTTTTTTTTTTTTTTTACCATAAAGGTTACTTCTTTTAAATTTATTGTCTGCAATGTATGACTGTTATACTTAGCTGCCTTTTGTTATCTCAAACATTCTCTCAATTTTTCCATTATAGCAATCTGTTTTATAATATGGAAAAAAAGAAGCCCAGGACATTTAAGCTTTGTAACAAACATTTAGACCTCAGCATGGCCAAAGAGTTTTCTCAAATTATTGTTGCAATATAACCAGTTTTGCTGGTATAGAAATGTAAATAAATTATATGAATAGCTTGTATCTTTCACATAGAGATGGTTTCTATCATATTTTTGGAATTTAAATGTCCATAGGTATGACAGAATATAAGCCGGCAGGGGCTGCTGGCACTGGCATGAAAATGTTGATGATTAAAATCTCACCATAGTATGAGGTTTACTGTTCCTACCATCATTTAGGAAAAAAGTTAAATTACTTAATTTTAGCTGTAATTTATTTTTCCAATTATTCTTTATTGTTTCCCCCAAATAGCATAATGCATGATCCAAAAATACAAAATGAAACAAACCAAGAGAAAAACCCAATTTAACTGGTTGTTGCTGACATTTTGCCTTTTCTCAGAAAGCAGCCTCAGTTAAAAATAACTCAAAGGCATTTTTGGTGAACACTCTGACCTAGAATAAAAATATCTCAGTAAGTTAGCAATTTTCTATTTTATAGTTGGTCCTGAGAAGCAGTAGCCAGAGTGATATTTGTGTTCATTACACTGTATAAAAAAGTATAATCTTGAGCTTAGAGTCACTAATTATGTGATGTTGACATGCTTCTGAATATTTATTTATCACTGTGTATGAAATGAATTTGTTTCAAAACAAAAAAAAATCCTACAGAAAGACAAAGAGATTATTTTTTGAGGTTGTGAGCAGGTAAGCTAGCCTGCTTAACATGGAGACTTCACTCACTGGTCCTCTTTCCGATCGTTAAAGAGTTTCTCGGAGTTATCTCATTCTTAACCATGGCTTCAGCTATCACCTACACACTGATTTCCCTAAAATTCCACCTCAGACTCCAAATCAGGCCCTACCTTGAGTTCCAAACTGCTCTATTCAATTACTGTATTATATTAGTTATCTATCATTGTGTAACAAATTATCCCAAAACCTAATAGCTTAAAACAACAGACAGTCTCTCATAATAATTTCTGTGGATCAGGAATCAGGGCCTTGCTTAGCTGGTCCTCTAGCACAGGGTCTCTCACAAGGTTGCAATCCAGGTGTTGCTTTGATTGTAGCGTATTTAAAGGCTCAGCTGGAGGAGAATCTGCTTCCAAGATCACTCTCATGATTGTTGGAAGGATTGAGCTCTTGCCCGGGGTTGGCCTGAGGCCTCTCTTAATTTCTTTCCTGTATAGCCCTCTCCACTGGGCAGATAGTCAGGCAGAGGGCTTTCCTAGGAATGAGAGTATGAGAGAATGGCAAGCAAGAAGGACATCACAAACTTATTATAACCTAATCTTGGAAGTGTTAACCCATCCTGTTTGCTGTATTCTGTTCATCAGAAGTGAGTCATTTGGTCCACTCTTCCTCAAGATGAAGGGATTATACAAGAGCCTGAATGCCAGGACCTGGAACACTGGGGACCCCCTCAGAGGCAGCCAACCACAGGTGCCAACCAAACATTTCCTCCCAGGCTGTCACAGGCACCTGAACATCAACATGTCCAAAATTAACTCTATCAATGTTGCTCCTAAACCAGCTTCTCCTTCTATATTCTCTCACTTGAATATGGGTCACAGAATGTGATCTATACAGTGTCTACATGTGTGTGTGTATTTGGTGTGTTTGTTTATTAAAGATTTTTCTTGTTTTGTTTTTGTCTGAAGGACTGGCTTGTGTCAGCTTATGTGACAAGTGCAGAGATCCTGAAGTAAAATTACATTTGGAAGAGGTTATAGACTGACTATGAAATTCCAGGAGACTTCATGATTACTGAATTTTTTGTCTGAAAAATCAAGTATATCTACTATTTATTTTCTGCTCGGCCTTTTTTTATTTTTTATTTTTATTTTTTTACAAATGTATGTTTATAATACTATCTGGCTTTCTTACTGTTGTTGCCCTCACTTTCACACTGTCCTATCAGGTGGAAGCCCTGCCATCCTTCCACTTGCTGAGACTGTGTGGAACACGTCTGGGCAGCTGTGGAATTCTAATGGGGAAAGTAAACCATGAGGAGTGTATCCAGTTTGGACTATGGCCTTCTTTCAACTCCAGCTCTCATAATTTCAAGTTAGAGGGATCAAGATCTCCTCTACTTGCTCCCTTGCTTGCCTTCTTAAGCAAAGGAGACAAAAGACATCTTTTGGACCCAATTGCACTACAATATGCTATTTATTTCTCACGATATTTTTTCGGAATGTGGATAGCACCTACTGATATTTTTATGTACAGATTCTTACTTTTATGTTATATTGATAATTTCCTTTGGAATCTGGAAAGGGTGGGAAGTGAGGTGGGTTAGAAGACAAGGTTCAACTGGCTATTTTACAAAGACTTTAAAAAAACATCATTTCTTGCCTTGCCAACAGAATTTGATTCTATTACAGAGGCTTAATAACATCTTGAAAATTTCTCCTGTCAAAAACAATTATGCACCAGTTCCTCCTTGTCCATCCATTTATGTGTCCTTCCCAAATAATTCTAGTAGATTAGTGAGAACTAATGTTGCCTTGATCTCAATAGATTACATTTCTGAAAATAGGATTATGCCTAGAACTTTCCTGCCATGGAAGTAAGGCTAATTTAATTGCATGTGCTCTATTGCTTTTTCTGGAAACTTTGTGCAAGTTGGGGCACATCTTGGCAAGCCTCTGGTTCCCTGAAAGTTGCTATTTGTACTATTATGGCCACATACACTAGTCATGATTTATATAATTTATACTCTTGGTTTTCTCAAAATTTTGACTGGAGATTCAGTTTTCATGTTTTACTTTTATCCAGTTCATCAACTAATGTAAAGCAACCAATGTCGCCATCTGTTTGCTTTTACTTCTCATTTGTCTGCTAAGATTATTTGGAATCAGTTTCATAATATGTTGTCAATAAGCACCAAAATAATGTTTACAGAATCTTTGCTATTTCTTTTTTATTCTAGAGCATGGATTTGGTACCACAGAGATAAAATGGTCCAAGTGATACCAGCTTTAGGTTACTTAAAGAAATCTTTTCCCAAATTATATCCACATGGTAAGTAGTTCCTAGGTGAGCCTAAATGCTTACTCTTACTTTGCAATACTTTATTATTTGTAAAAATCATTAGATGGTTGGAGCCACTCTTTTCATTTTTCTCCTAACAAATGCTTAGGATTTTCTGGCATTCTCTTTCCTGAAATTGAGTAAATATCTCATGGATATCAATTACATCAGGATCTTCACTTGCTGCCAACCATTTTCAAACAGTGATTTTGTCTTTATGCCTCTAGTATATGTCCAGAAGCATTTATTTACATTTTCTGGCTTCATTTTTCTGCCACTTTCTATACCTGTCAGTTGTCTGAGCATTTAGTGGATTACTTTCTGGTTCCATTTTTTTCAAGCACATCATCAACTTGCAATAGAGTACCTTCATAAGACTAGTGTCAATCTAAGTGTTTTTGTTCTTCTGCATCCATCCTTTACCCCTTTATTATATTTTTCAAAAACACAAAAAATCACTTTTATCAAAATTTTTTATTTTAGTGCCACAGCTTGGTTGCATTTTTATTCATATTCTCTCTTTTTTGTCCATGATTTCTTCTATTTATTATAGGGATATGTTTGTTGGCTAGGTTAAACTTTAAGTGTGTTTTCAGCACTTGCAGACAATATCCACTATATTTCCCAGTGAATTCACTCGCAGAATCTCAAAATGGACTGATCTGGTGGCTCTGCTTTTATTTTACTAAAAATATTAAAGCAGTGAGAAGAAAACTTACTTACCTTGCTGGCACCACATTTACCAAATACATACATGTGTCTCTATATAATCTATCTTCCCTCCTGCTACATGCATCCAATACTACTGCTCTTATAAAAGATGCTATACTTATGTATTTGCTTCCACTCATTTTATTCAAGGAGTTTTGCTCTGCAAATATATCACCTCTTTTCTGCATTATCAGATTTTTTCTATTAACCTATTATTCCTATTAGCATGCAAACGTAATGTTTTCCATCTGTAACAAACAACATACACAATGAATGAGGAATGATTGCTGTCATTTTTCAATCATTTAACATTTATTTCAGTAAGGTATATTAAAATTAAACATATAACCAATATACATTAACAATATCACTTAATATAATCTCTTGGCACCAACTTTTCCCTATGCATTTCATACAAAAATAGGCCCTGTTCTGTTAAAAGGTAGGTAAAAGATTGACCCAGAATATACTTTTATTAATTCTTAGATTATCATCAAAAGGAAAATATTTTTTTAATTTGGAGAATTCCTGGATTACTGAAGATAAATACTAAAGTTTGAGAGACAGTTTTTTTTTTTTTTTTTTTTTTTTTAGGATGAGGAATTAACTTTAAAGCTAAAGTCAGCAATAAAACTACATTTATTGCCTTAAATGTCTTTTGAATGCATTTTATTCATGAATATAGAGAAAGGATTGCTCATGGATTTGGATCTTCAAACATAGCCTAAAGTTTTTGCATATTTTCATGATCAATGTTCAGCATCAATATTATTCTTTTGTACATCTTTAGTTGGAGATTATTACTAATAAATATAACATAATCCCTTAAATAGACTCAGACTTTATGATCACTCAGCTGAGTGAAGTGGCTGGGTGGCTGGCATGGTGTAATACATAAAGCAAGAAAACAAAGTGCTCGAGTCAGGAGATTCAGTGAGTCCAGGCTTCGTGTCTTTTAGAAAATTGTTTTCCTCATCTGCACATTGACAGTGTTAGATTAGATTATCCATATGGTCTCATTTGCTCTGAAACTCAAGGAATATATTTTTGGCCATAATAATTAAAACTAGGTCTTTCTGAGCTCTTCTTAGTTACATTTCAAAGCACTGTTGTAAGTGCTTAATATGGATTATGTAATTCAGTTCTCATAACAATCTTTTGAGTTTTGGTACAATTCCTATCATGAATACACTGAAGCTTAGTAAGGCTAATGACAATGCCCAAAGCCTCTCAACTGGTAAGCTGTGCAGCTGAGATTTCAACTGAGACAATGAGACACAAAAGCTATGGACCTTTAAACTATCTCAAAGACTACCTCTCTTAAAGCATGGATAGATTCAAAAAGAGTGAACTATAATATAAGCAGAGTGCATTTTCTTTGGAAGATTTGTGGTGGAGTGAAGTTTTACAATTTTGTAAACCTCATCATTTCCTCCCTTTCTATTTCCTTACCCCCCAGGAGACACCCCTACCCCCTAGGAGCCAAGCATTACTTAAGAAGAATGATGACACCGACTACAGAGAACCATGAGCCAAGTTTTTGCTTTTGAATATCTGAATTGACTTTTTAAACTCATGAGGGAGGTAATTAGTCTTTTGAGCCAAGATTTGTGATGTGTTGGAGCCAGGACTTCTGCATTTCAAATGGTTAGGCTGGTAGGAGTATTGAAATGAAGTTCATGTTCTTAATGTATTTAAAAGGGCAGACAGGGAGGACAGGTCTACCTCTCACTCAGAAATTGGAGTAGCCTGGACTGGGAAGAAGAGTCCATGAGGAGGCAAGTGAATTAGAGCCTCAGAGAGGGAGTCTAAAAACCTGGAGGGAGAGGGCAAGTGATAAAAGCCTCAGTTAATCCTTCTAGAGATCTGGACAGTAGTGCAGATGTGGACAGATTTTTTTTTTTTTTTTTTGGCTGGAAGACCAGGGGTCGGCAGTGTCTCAGAAGATCCCCATGGAATGGGAATGTTAATGAAATGGATGTCTAGGGTTTATGTGCCTCTAGGGAAGAATCAGAAAGCCTAAGACAATCCCAATAGATTTTATGAGCCTGTGTCAACATGAGAGAACACCACGTTTTTCCTGTCATAGAGTATGTGGAAGTCAGGTGAGAGAGACTTCCATCCTGGAGTAGACCTGAAGTAGAGAGAAAGAGAATGCCGAGTGGAAAAACGTATGAATCGGGGGACCAGGAAAGATGAGGGTGATGTCCAGATGTTGGAAAACATAAAGAGGTATCAGTCAATGTGGAGGATGTTATTAGATAACAAGTATCCCACTCCCCAGTACCTGTTACTAAGTACCCAAGGAAATATAATGCATCTCTTTAGACAAAAGAGGAAGCAGTGTGGGATCCTGAAATGACTGAAACAATCTTAAATTGACTGAAAGCATTTTGGTGCTTGAGTTAAATTTATGTTGGAGAAACCTCCTAGAAACATTGTAGCTGACTAAATTACATTGTTTTTGTTGGCTTCAAATAAAAAGCAAGGTAAGTCTGGAAAATGTTTCCTGCATGCTTAGGTAAGTAGACTAAGGACATCAAACTAAGGAAGGAATAATAGAGAGGAATTAAGGAAAACAGAGGATTTGGAATTTGAATTGCGCTTTGCAATATGGGCACCATTTTTAGGCTAAAAATATCGGAAAGAGGCAGGGGTAGAAACCATATACCAGCTGCAGACAATATGAAAAAAGAAGGCACACAGTTGTGAAAATTCCTGGTGTATTCAAGGACCAGTGTGACCAGGATTCAGGGCATTTGGAAGGCATAGTAGGATATGTAACTGAAAGAGTGGATTAATGCTTAATCATAAATGGAGTAGAACGCCATGCTTACGAGTTTGAATGTTTTCATACCTGTAGACAAGTAGAAGCATTGAAGGGTTTTGAGCAGGAAAGAGATACATAGGGCTTGCATTTTTTAAAGTCACATTTCAAAGCTCCCTGCTTGTTTATCCCGTGTCCTTCTTGACATTCCCAGTTGGATGTCTCATGAGGAGGTAAAACTATTATCAGTTTAAAAGTAAACTTTTTATTTCCTTCCAAATATTTTTCTCTTCCAGGCTTCTATATTCCAGGAATGGTACCTCCTTACTCCCAGGTGCTCATGCCATCATGCCTTTGTTCCAACTACCTCTCTATATTTAATCTCTTTAAATATTTTGTCAATTCAAGTAGAAAGATGGATTTTAAATATGCACATCTTTCCATCTCCCCTGCCATCACTTTTGGTCTAAGTTACCAGCTTCTCTCACCTGGATCCCTGTATTTAACTCTGATCTCTTCTCATCTTACACTTTTGCCCCCCTCCAATCCATTTTTTTCCCACTACAGCAAGAATAATATTTCTAAAACAAAAAACAAAAATAAATTTATGCTCTGTTGGAATCACTTCCATAGCTCCTTATTCCCCTTAGAACAAAATTTCAAATCAGCATTACCAACAGTCTCTGGTTCCCATATCCTCTGTACACCCTCACACCCTTCTAGGAGCATCTCTTGCCTCCCCTTTCATTACCTTCTAACCTCCAGCCGTGCTGACTCTGCTGACTTTCCTCCAGTTTTCTAAGTGAATTAAACTCTTACCTTGTTTTCATTATTTTGACAGACTACTCTCTTCTAAAATCTCTTCCTAGTGACTTTGTGCATCCTTTGGTTTCAGTTAATATCATTTCTAGAGAATCCTGCTTGGGACTTCAATCTAAATCAATATTTTGTTTTAACCTTCCTCATATTATTTCCATTTTTACACCACAGTTTATAATTATGTATTTATTTATTTGCTTCTTTGTTTAATGCTTTGCCCCGTGCTAGACTATAAGCTCCATAATTGTATCTAATATGTTTCTTGATCAACCATTAGCTGCTAGCCTAGCAACTGACATGCAGTAGGTTCTTTCTGAATATTTGTTGAATTAAGTATATGAAAGAATGGTGGTCAATGAAAACCAACTCTCAAGTTGGAGGCTTGAAAATCGGTTTTAAAAGATTTGCTGATAAAAATTAATAAAAATTGGAATTAGTTACCATTGTAAATTATAGAAAAGCAAAAGATAGAAATTTATCATTTTAACATCCTGAGGTAGGTGGTCCTAGACTAGTGTAGTAGCTCCACACTCATCAGATTCCTAGGTTGCATGTATTTTTCTGACCTGCTGTCCCTAGAATGCCCCATATGAACCCACCATGACGTCGTTGCAAATTCTCCCAGCAGTTCCATACCCCAGGCAACGGAGACATGGAATGGGAGGCAAAGGGCACACCCTTTAAGGAGATTTCCCAGAAGTCCCACAAATCACTTCTCTTTATGCTTTGTCAGTCAGATATTAAGTGATCATATTTGGTTTCAAAGGGGCTGGGAGTATTGTTTCCTAGCTACAATGGGGTTTCTGTTACTAACAAAGCAGAAGAGAATGAGTGTGCATTTGGACAATTCACAGTATCTGCCATATGATGATTATAGAAAACAGAGGGAGTGGAACAAATAAGAGTCCTTTTAGAAGTACTGAGAACTCAGTTCTTATTGGAGGAGCTCAACTATATCATATTTTATAGGTAAGAAAAATTGAGGTCAGGTAGAATCAATATCTGTACCTACACCCTTCCTCACTTCCCATCATCCTGATAACATAAGGCTCATTCTGGTCAACAAATGGTTTCATTCATGCTGACATTTTCAACAAATTTCATTTGAACTAAAACTTTATGAGGAATTCACAAAATATCCTCAAAATGCTCTAGCAGTTTGCATAGTGTAAATATTTAAAGCAAATATATTCAAATATATAAACACCGACTGTCTCATCTTTCTCGTAGATAAATCCAAATGCATCAGTGGGGCAGTGAAAAGTCAACTATCTTTGTTCAGATGTTGTTTAGCATATCCCCAGATGCAGTGAAAAATATTTTGGGGGTGTTCTTGACTTTCTGCTAATCCTTTTTTTCATTGTATAATGTTTCAAAACATAGAGACATAATTCTGCTAATGGAAAATGTGTCCAATTAAAATCTCATGCATATAAATGTGTTTTGCTCACAAACAAAATTTTTAAATATTAAAAAAATCTGTTACTATTTTTGTGTGTTTATACTTTATTTCAATTAAATAATATTCTGTTAGAAAATATTATGTGCAATATATAGAGGTTTATTTTCTGATAATTTCCCTATTTTTGCTTCTGGCCAAACTTGGAACTTTCCATTTATTAATAACTTCTCATGTCAAATAAGAGCTTTTGTCAAAATTCTGTCACGTGGAGTGTAGTAATTTACTGATGGATTGGTAACCCACTGTTAGTCATTGCACCACCAAGGCAACAATAACAATAAGCCAAATAAGGACCAACGCTGGAGTATTTACAGAAGTGTCAACAATGTCCTTGGTGCTTGGCACACATTATCTCGTTTATAATGATTGGTGACCATTTCCACATTTTATTGATAAGCAAACTAGGTTCAAAGACATTAAGCACCATGTCCAAGAATATAAAGCTCACATAAATAAACTATCTCTGTGTGACTCAGGTCATAGGTTGCCCCCTCTCTTAATTATGTACATTTTCTGACCGCCCCCCACCTCCATTCCCTTAATCTCCTGATGGACACTGCATTCATTTGAAAATGCAGAAGATATATAACTAAGGAAAGCTGGCTAATTCGTTTGCTTTTATGGGATGTGTGGGCCCACAATTGCAATAGTCCTTAGCAAAAATTCTTAATTTGGGGGTCCATTGACCCCAGTGAGTTCAAGAACATGTCTCATAGTACCTCCTGAAATTTTATTTATTCTTATAGGCAGGCTGTTCATAATCTTCATCATATTCTTACAAGGATCCATGATTTCTAAAAACCTAAGACTAGAAAAATCAACAAATGTTCATGACTGATGAACATGACAAACTACTAAGAAATTTGTTCATACATTCCTTTGAAATATAGCACTGCTCTTTTTAAGAAGACTGAGTGGATGGTGGGTGACATTTGTTGAAATATGTCCACTCCCTTAAATTACTACTACAGAAAGTGGATCAATATTTACTAGAAGCCTGTTGATCCAGTAGAAGATACTGGAGTGTGCAGTAAGAACACAGGAACGGAGGGTTGAAGACTGAACTGTACTTAAGACCCATACCCTTCCTTCTCTGACTTTGGGGTAAGTTTCTTATGATTTTTTCCCTGAGTTTGCTCACCAGTTAAAAAAAAAAAAATGGAGTAAGAGGCGGTAAGCCCTGTCTAGCCAACAGGGACAAATGGCAGAGGAGATTATAGAGATAGAAAACAAATTCACAAACACAATTATTATTAACAGTGAATTGAATATCTGAAGTTTTCTATTTCATCCCAGATTTTATAATGACACAAGTAGGCAAGTCCCTTCACTGAGCTGGGACTTTAAGTCCTCTTAGGAAAATGAGAATGCTCTGTTTCCTTCCTGCCTCCCTGAAGCAGTGTTTGGAGCAACAATCACAGCGAAGTGATAATCAGTGTTATTTCTTCAGTGAGGCCTGCCTATCTGAAATAGCACCTGTTTCATTAATTCAACAATGAACTAGATACTTAAACGTGATGCTCGAACTACATGCATAACCTAGAACTAGAAGAATGAACTAGATGCGTTAATTTAATAGTTCATTCTTTGCTTAATATGATTCATCTTTCACTACTTGATGTTCTATTAGCTATCTGTCCATTTCTTTCTTTGCCTGTTATTTCTCTGCCCCATTGCAATGGAAAATTCTAGGATGTCTAGGGCTTTGTTTTGGTATCTGCAGTTTCTAGAAGAGTACCTGGATTATAGTAGGTACTGACAATTATTGAATGTATATTGGATACTTTACATGTACAAACTACATTAATAAGATTGAGGAAAAAGATACTGCTATATAAATGCAAAATACAGTTATGTAACTCATTGACTCTTGTCTTATTTCTCTATTATTTTCTCTTGTGAGCCCTTCCTTTCTTTCCAGTTGTTGATGGATTCTTCCTTAATTTCTTAATACTTCCACCACAACCCTCACCCTCTGTCTGTATTGGGCTCTGTCATGTTGTCACTGCAAACACGACACAGGGGACAATGGCTTAAGCTCTGGAGTCAGTTGTGTATGAACATCCTGGCTTTGCTGCTAAGTAAGTGTGTGTCCTGGGAAAACTTGACTAATCTTTTTAAGCATTAGTTTTTCCTAACCTGTAAAATAAAATTTTCAATTGAGAAGAGAGCAAGAAAGAAAGAAAAGAGAGAAAAGAGAATCTCAAATTTACCTTAACTAGAAAGTGGAGACTAGAAAATCTTTTAAAAAGTGTTCATAGCAATAAATTTGATGACAGTTAGCAAACGGAATGAATTTTAAAGTAGTGACATGGATTTTGGTCAGATTTAAGATTCAGCAGCAGCCTTTGTAACTTGGAAAACCTCTTATATCCATCAGTAACTACACTAATAAGCCCTCCTGTGGTTGTTCCTACTATTTGGACTTTAACAAATGCCCTAAATATGTGTGCTTTTCAGGGAACGTCTGACTACATTCAGAAGCACATCAGGAGTTCCTATGTGGGCAGAGACACAGATTGTTGGGGCCATATGGGCCTGTGGACTTCAAGTATTGTAGCATACTTAGAAACCTTCTTAGATTATTTCTTCCATCCAAAAACTCCTACTTTGTGCATGTTCCTCCTTCAAATCATAGCACTTAAGTCACTTCATACTGAGAGCTCTAAACTTTCTTAATAGGAAGGTGAAGTATGAAGACATTTGGGATAATTCTGGACAAAAAATCAAGTTATTGCAGATGCTATAATAATAAGCTAGTTTGATGAGGACAGGAAGTTCTAAAGTCAGTTATGTGCCAAGGTGGAGCTAATTTCTCACTTTTGAATACTAACAAAATATATTTCATTGAGATGATGGGTCCTAAAAATTGGTTGGAGGTATCTAATGTGGTAGGGTTATAAAGATCAAGAAAACCATTACTGGTATTGGACCAGTCTGGACTGTGATCTTCCTGCAAGAGTTATGATGAGATGGCCCATTTTTCCATACAGACTCCACAGATTTTAAAAGAACTGATACCAAAGCAAATGATCCTTCTTTTTAAAATAACTGACCTGTTTTGATAGCTTGATATTTACATATGGGTCTGGACTGAGTTGGTTTTAATGGAAAAAAATAAGAAAGTTATGAATTAAGTTTTTGCTTATTGAGTTATACAGGATGCTATCTCTACCTGCATGCATATTTGTACCTGTATAGGTAAATTGTCTCTAAATGACAGGAAAAATGTAATTGGTTTAGACTGCCATCACTTAAGTCTATGTCATTTTTGTTATTTTGTCATAGAGAGTAGTGGCAAAAACCTGCAAGGTCTATTGTTACATGGGATAGTACCAGTTACCATCCTGCTCATTTCTCCTCAGCACTCACTGTACACACCCATGGCTTCTGCCTGTAAGCTTCTGTGACTCTCTCTTTCTTAACACTTTGGGCAAAAAGCTGGGAATGCCTGGTTATTAACATTTCCAGGAGCAGACCTCAACCACTGATGGACAGCATTTGACATATAAATAGCCAACCTCATTGCCCCTTGGGTGGGACCACTATACAGCCTACTTTATGGAGTCTTCCAGAAGCCCCCAGCAGGACTGAGCCCTAGCGGTTCACTATGCCACATTGATCTACTCATTACATATTTTGTATAAACTTCCTTTTCTGTCACTTCCCCACTCCAGTACTTGTGTTTCTTGGGATTACTTCTCAAATAAGCTATAACGCTGAAATCATTATCTTCAGCTTTTCTCCTACAGGGAAACTGACCTAAGACAAGGAGGCATAAAAGGATGCAGAAGCCTTATGGTTAGGATGGTCAGAAAGAGAAATTTATGGATGAAGACAGAGCACATTCATTCATTCAGTTATTCATTCCTTTATTCCCTCATTCACCATTTACTTATTTACAACCTGCAATGTGCCCATGACTAAGGCAGACACCTCATAATGATGGATAAGAATTGGCTCCTAGGCCGGGTGTGGTGGCTAACGCCTGTAATCCCAGCACTTTGGGAGGCCAAGGTGGGTGGATCATGTGAGGCCAGAAGTTTAAGACCAGCCTGGCCAACGTGATGAAACCTCCTCTCTCGTAAAAGTACAAAAATTCGCCAGACATTGTGGTACATGCCTATGATCCCAGCTACTGGGAAGGCCGAGGCATGAGAATTGCTTGAACCTGGGAGGTGGAAGTTGTAGTCAGCTGAGATCACGCCACTGACGGTACTCAGCCTAGGTGACAGAATGAGTGAGACCCTGTCTCACAGAAAAAAAAAAAAAAAAATTGGCTCCCATTCATGGGACACTCACTGTTAATGAAATATATGGAACCTTGTAAAGGCTGAGATTATTTCCCAGCTTTTTCTTACTGTCTCAGGAAACAAATCATAAGTAGATAGGATGGAATAAGGAGAATTTGCTAGTTCTTCGTTTGTAAATGATGGAGGTTTTAAAATTAAGCATGGGGCAGTGTGAAAACAGGGCCTTGCCCGTGTGGACTACCATTTTTGTTTTATATGCAAAGGGAAATCATTGCCGTATGGTCTTTGTGTACCTAGCTTACAAGGGTGTCATTAGTCAGTTCTTTACTTCTTGAATTCCTTGGGTTTAAGATGCTCCACAAGTATGAGGTGTTACGTTCTCAACTCTTACTATATATTTTTTCTTTAAAAGTCACACAGTTTTTGTTTAAAGTGGTATGTAGGAGGGTTTTAGAAAACACATTTTATTCCCACTCTCTTGTTCTGTTCCCTCAGTACCATCTGGTATGAGGGAGAGCCTCCCTAATTGACACTAATGACTGGGAGATCCATTGCAAATTACTAAATTTTGCAGATTAGCAAACATGATTAGAAAAATCAGGGAGTCTGCATTGAACTAATGTATTTTGTTGAGAACTAAGAAAAAAATTTAAGCACATTATTAGTCCTTAATATTTTAATATAAATAGATACTTTATAGAAGTTGACTATGCCATTAGGGAACACTAGAACATAATGTTCTGTGGAAGAAATTAGTTGCAATTTAAAAGGAAAATGTCCTCATGCTTTACGCATTTTCTGAACTCTACAAATATCTATTATTTATATATATCTACATGAACTAAGACTAAGGTAGTCATTCCTTAAGATTCTTAGAGGTCATCTAGTGCCATTTGTTCTGATGCAGGAAATGTATAGAGATTATTTGTGTACGTGCATCCCTTTATGTTGTGTTTTACTGCTTTATAATAACACAGCTTATGTTAATGGAAATTTTGTGGTTTGTAAACATTTAAAATGTCAGCTGTTGAGGCTCTTAACGTTTATTATTCTCAATTCCCATTCCTCTGTTATCCCAGCTCTTTATCGGGCAACAGAATCTCTCGCTTTCTCCCACACACCAGTGTAAATAGTTTAATACACGCAACCCGTATATGCATACAACTTTTTTAGGCCCAGCTGTGTGTGTCTTCTGCATCCTTCAGGAATTCAGTCATCAAGAGGGGAGGAGGAGAGAGGGAGGAGGGGAGAGAGTAAATGTAGAGGAAAAATTCATAGCATAGATTCAGAGACTTTTTCCCCTGCCTTTGAGGATTGCAATCTACAATATGGTATATTGTACTAACATAGTGGTATTCTCAGCTTCTTTTCAAATAAAAATCTCTTTGAATTTAAGTTGAAGTGTGGAATTTTGAGCTTGAGGGATTGTTGCTCTGACATAGCTACTTTTCAGAACACAAGGAAACTGGGATGAAAAAGATCACAGCCCCATTTACTTCACTGTGATACAGTCAAAAGCCAGTAGGAGGAGCATTCCCGGGAGAGGTAGCCAAGAAGTAACCCTATGTGTTCTCTCCAGCTGAGAACTGAAACATAAAACATCTTAGTTTGCTTTTGATGCAAAGTTAATGCTTCTGGAACTAGAAGCAAGAAGAGCAAAGAATGCACAGCTGATTGACTGTGTGATTGAATTAAGAGAAATAATATCATCTGCTGCTTTAAGACAAATAGGAAGCTATATGAATCATTACCTAATACATATTTCTTAGGCTAGGTTTTATCTGGTGGAAGCTCTTGATCTACATTTGGTTTTTAAAAACAAGTTATACTTCAAAATTAAAATTTTTAAAAATATAAAAGCAATTACAAAATTACTTCATTCTGGAATGTTTTTGATTCAATTATAAATATATGAAACATACTACAGGAAGGAGATGAAGATACAATGCACAAACATGGCACAATTTTACCTTTTTTTTCTTATCAAATCTTTTGAAATATAGTTTCACTGAACTTTCCCACTTCTTACTGAGCAAGTTGGAAAAAATTAAAAGAGATCATCCTAGTCTTAGATGTAAGTCTTATGTAAATTGAGCTTTTCCCCCTTTCATTGTAATTTCTTCAGAGTACTTTTTCTAATGTTGTTTTCTCTTTTCTGCTGTTTTAAACACTATCAATATTTTTGTTTGAAGACTCTTCTGTAATGGGAATGTCCTGAAACCTGACGCTCCTAAAGGATTTTAGATTATAAAATGTAAGTGACTTAGTCACTGACTATATTTTGCTGATAACAGCTAAGCCCTCACAGATCTTTCTGGCAAATGTGTAATCACAGATTTATTAAAATTCATCTGGAGAGTAAGTTTGACAAAAATGCATCATTCATTCCTGCTCCTTAAAAACAAACAAAATTAAAAAGAAAACAACCATTTTTTGAGCACTTACCAAGTACAAAGTTCTGCAACAGTGGGGGAAAAATACATCTGCATATGAATGACTAGAATAATGAATTTTTCCTATGGTTTTCTAGGACAATGTTTGTTCATTTCATAGAATCTCTCTCTCTTTTTTTTTTTTTTTAAGCTTATATTGGTTTTCTCCACTGAAAAAAAATTGAGAACACAATACAAAAGAGGGGTTAATTGCCTAAGCTTGCATCAGAAATGCTTGACAGCCCATGGCAGCATTGAATTGAATCAAAGAAAAACTAAGAGTTAGATGATGCAGCTTTTAAAACTATGGTGGATAAGGATGTATAGCATATTTTCAGGAAAGAGAAAGGAATCAATGATGCACCAATCAATAAAAGGAAAAAAACATAATAATGAATAGAGATAAGCTGCAATATTTTTTGTTAAGGAAAACGTTGTCTTGATATGAATAGATTCGATGGTGAGGGACAGAAATGATGCTGCATTTTATTTTGGTATTCATCCCTGTCATTGCTGCAGTTGAAAAGCAGTCATTTCTAAGAACTTGAGAGGTATTTCTCAGCAGTCACTATAATGTTTACCCTCAGGGATTTGATCCCAACAACTTCAGCAACCAAATTGGCTTAAAGACATTTCATCTCAAAAGGTCTCTGTCATGTTCAAAAAGAGCAAATCATCCTTAATCTACTGTTTAAATTGAAAGTGAAAGACAGTAGACATTAACCTGAGGTCTCCACTCCAGTCACATTGCACAATTGCATTAAAATGCCCTGGTTAGAATGACAGTCTATAACAACACGCTGGTGCTGCTGCTTTAAAATATTAATCATCCTCTCTGTAATCCTGGAAGATGGTATGTAAGAGAAGAAACACAATAACAAATGAAGGTAATAATGGGGACATTCCATTTGAGCCTTGAGAAATGTTTTACACAATGGGAGAAAATATTCAGACCATAAAAATACTGTAATTACTGCATCACCAGCCTCCTGTGTGCTGAGCAGGACACACTGTCTTTGTCCCTCTCAGACCCTGGAACGTAGGGATATGTTATCCCCATTTCAAAGATAAGAACAGTAGGTAACACATTCATATTCTCAGGAAAATAAAACCAAAATGGAAGAGAAGATGAAAGAAATCTCCCAGGCAGACATCGTGGTTTATTGCTGAGCCAGTCTAAGAACTTTGAGCACTTCAGTCTCAGGTTTTTGCTTATTCTGCCAAGTCTGCTGTTTTTTTCTTTTAATCAGCCATCATTTTTTCTAAAGGACTGTGTTTCCATTCAAGGTATAAGCTAGAATGGTATTTCTGAAACCATGTGGAAGTAAAATTGAGTCATGGCACATTGTGAGGAATATGACCCTGGGGTGCCCAGGGATAAAGGGCCCAGGCTGCTTGTGGGGTATTGAGAGGTTTGCTGGAATAATGGTCTGCATGCTGACCTTCTCAGCAGCTTGTAGCACTTGCAATCTTAGCCACATAGACAGTAGGTATGTGTTCAGCATCATGTAAGACTCTGAAATAAATCTTTACCTACCTTTATCTAAACCTTGGACAAAGGTAGATAAAGAATCTTAAAGTAGGTACGAGTTTAACAGCAAGTTACCTTAGTTCATGGACTTCACTGGCCCTTGAACCCTAGTTCTTAATGACAGTCTCTGAACTGCCAGTCACTTGTGGTATAGAGGCAAAAAGATAGGCTGTAGTTGCAGTTATCAAGTGGTTGTACTCGATAATGTTTTTAACCTCAATGAGACGTATTTGCTTTCTAGGTAAAAACACATTATAAAACTCAGTTTACAAGGTTGCTTTGAGGACTCAATATTAAAATGCTCCTGCCACAGTCCCTGATACAGTGGAGGCTCAATACATATTTGATCTTTATTGCTTTCTCTTTTTAATTGCAATGACTATACCTGAGTCTGAATGGGTATGCAGTGGTGGCAGAGACTGTGTTTTATTTGCGGCAATATCTTCAGCTTTCAGCCAAGTGCCTGGAACACAGCAGGAGCTCAGGCGATGAGATGTCTAATCTCATAACAGACTCTCCTTGTTTACAATGCTCCAGACACAGTGGCCTTTTTCTCTGTTCCTTGAATCTCCCTAGCTTCTGCTGTATCACTTTGGAATTGCTCTTCTTGTGGCTGGAGTGCTATTTCTCACAACTTTTTGTGTCCTAACTGACCTCCTTTTTGTTGTTTGAGTGCCAGCTTAATGGTGCGACAGTGTGTCTCCTCAGCGATGTGTTGTTTTTATACACACATACACACACGTGGGCACACACACCTACACACACATGGGCACACACACACACAGCTTTCTTCCAAGTGGGAGTCCTTTTCCAGGCCCAAATTCTACATGTGATTTTCAGGCCCAATGATGGGCAATCACAAGGCTTTACTGGGCAGGCTTCATGGTGGGAGCAGGAAGATGAATGCCATAGCCCTTGCATTGCAGTTTCTGATTTTTTTCTGGAGGGAGTTTGTAGTCAAGGACTTAGCATAGCACTCCATCCGCCAGCCAACAACAGTGTTTATATTCTTATAGGCATATCTGCATTCCTAGCCTAGGCCCCTGTGTTTGATGGCCTCTTTGTCTATCAGGGACCTTGGCTCAGCACATGTATTTTGACTCAGTACCTTTCCACTCCTAGCCCTTCCCCCCTCCTCCCTCAGCCCATAGATACATAAAGAGGCAGCAGCCCTTTGTTTGAGGCTTCTAGGCAGTGAGATGGATGATTCTCCCACCTGCACTTCATCCATCTGACCCCTCATTCTGTGCTGTTCTATGGGGGAAAATGGAACATTGGTGAGCCAGTGTTTATTTTGCCTCTTGTTTTCATTGCTGGCAGCAAGTGATTAAAGCTTTGGTTGTTACTTTCAGTTTGGTTCATTATCCTAATTTACCACCTCTATACTGATTGCTAAGAACTTACCATATTGGAAATGATCTTGTTTACTTTTGCTTTTTTCACTGTCTCCATTTCCCAACTTGAATGCGTGCTACATGATTCCAGGGACCTTGTCTCATCTGTCTCCTACTATACCTACAATACCTAGAAGAGAAGCTGGCACATGCTAGGTCTTCCATAAAATACGAACACCAAATAAATGGTAGCTACATATGTGCTCAACTGCTTCATCTGGGTTCTTCCCAGCAAGAAACTCTACGTATGCCATGCTTTTCACAAGGATAGAAATAAAATTCAGGCCTTTAAGACCAGTCCTCAGGCCTTCTGCCTTTTTCTAACATAGGATCTATTTTACACCAGATTTATATTTCACTTGCCTTGACATTCATCTACTGCCTCTGGTAAGGCCACTTGAAATAACATTCCATGTAGCTTACTGTGGCCGACACGTAGAATTTCCACTTGTTCTGTCTGATCCTGATTACTCTTTGGCTAGGACATTTTTCAGTGGCTTAAATTTTTTTTTTTTTTTTTTTTTTTTTGAGTCGGAGTCTTATTCTGACACGCAGGCTGGAGTGCAGTGGCATGATCTCGGCTCACTGTAACCTCTGCCTCCCTGGTTCCAGTGATTCTCCTGCCTCAGCCTCCCGAGTAGCTGGAATTACAGACATGCACCACAGTGCCCGGGTAATTTTTGTATTTTTGGTGGAGATGGGATTTTGCCATGTTGGGCGGGCTGGTATCAAATTCCTGGCCTCAAGTGATCTGCCTGCTTTGGCCTCCTGAAGTTTTTTTCCCTTATTAAACACTCCATCTCTATAGGTCTTTCTTCTCCTGGGTCCTGGGAATCTTACATTTAACCCATTTTACTTGTTACAAAAAGATGCTAAGCTCTAAATCAGAGGTTAGCAAATTGTAGCCAATGGGCCAAATCCAGTACGTGGCCTGTTTTTGTACATCCCTGGAGCTAAGAATGGTTTTTACTTTTTTTTAAAGAATTGTTAAAAGAAAAAGAGTATGTGACAGAGACAGTATGTGGCCAATAAGCCTAAAATATTTACTATCTGGCCGGCCCTTTGCAGGAAAAGATTGCTGATACCTGCTCCAAAATGTATCCAGCCAGCCCCCATGGTGCCAGCACCCACAGTTGCACTTGTTAGCAGCCAGTTGTACTGATATGTCTAGCTAACCTCCAATGAAGGCTATTCATCTAATTATAGGAGAAATAAGCTCTACTGTACGGCTTCTGTACCAGGGATTTAAGCTTTTCAAGGTGACTTGAATCTGGGAACAAAGTTTCACTTGATACTTCAAATAGTAAGCAGAATCTACTACCTAAAAATCTTCTAATCTGAGCAAAGTTGAAGGCCTCCTTTGGATTTAAGGCTATAGTGTTTGTTACCTTAGTTCTCTGCATCTTAGGTGCTGGTGGCAATTATTTGCAGCAATTTACTCTAAAGTTTCTAGGAGGTCATTAATGAAATGGACAGTGCTGTTTCTAAATCCATGCTGACAAACATAAGAAGGGTGGACCAAGGTGGGAAGCAAAGGGATTATAAAACCAAGGGAGCACATTTGCCAAGACGTACATATTGGAAATAATGAGCTACATGGAATTCCACCAAATTTTTGTTGTTTTGATTAAAATGTCTGAAGAAAGAGTTGGCTGCATTTAGCAAGCACAGAATTGTCCTTTTAGCTGTAATTGGTGACAACAGCATTCAACAAACATTTATTGAACAGCTATTGTTTACTGGGCGCTGTTTTAGTATTGGAGTTAGACCAATGCACCAAATAATGTTTCTACATTGACCCATCCTTCTAGTGTGGGAGACTGGCATATGTCAGGTAGTAGTAAGTGCTATGGAGGTAAATATAACAAGGAGATAAGAAGAGTCAAAGATAGAGTGTTACCCTGTTATATGAGTTTAAGAAAAACCTGTCTGATGAAACAAAGTAGATCAGAGATAGGAAGGAAGTGTGTGACAATATTTGGACAAGAACATTTTATGCAGAAGAAACTGCAACATCCAAGGTACTAAGGTGGTCTTTTCATAGAATAGCAAGAAAATCATTGCAAGTCTGCAGAGAACAAAGGGGAGAGTGGAGAAGGTGAGGTCAAAGAAGACTCAGGAAACCAGACCTAGAGGACACTGAGGATTTTGCCTTTTATTCTGAATGAGACAGGAAGCAATTGAGGGCTCTCAGCATAGAATGGCAGTGATCTGACTTAGACTTTAAAAGGATTGTTGTGACTTATCTCTGTGGAGAATAGATTTGAGAAAGCAAGGGTAAAAACCAGGGTTTTAGTGAGAAAGCTATTTCAAGAATCTCAGAAATGATTATTATAGCATGATAGGTCCCCCACCAGACTAGAGAAGGGTGTATGTTCCCCTGCCTGAACCCTGAAGGCTGTGCAGTGAGCCAAGACCGTGGTGCCTAGCCAAGGAGCAGGTGTCCCTGAGAACCCAAACATCCCAGAGAGTATATGAGAACCCACCAAGAAAAAGAATCTTATCAAAGCTCACCCACAATAGGCAAGGAGCAAGAAAATGAGTTAAAAGCAGCTTAGTGATGGGAGGTTGCGTGGATCCCTAGAGCTGTCCTGCCACCAGCCAGGAGGGTGCTGTATGTAAGTAAGTCTTAATACATTCATCTTCTTGTCAAACTGGACTCGTCTGAGTCATTCTTTGGTCTCTCAGCTCCTTCCCAATTTGGAGTGGACATTAGCATCCCAAATTTTTCCTGTAACAGTGATAGTCAGGACTGAGGTGGTAGCAGTAAAGGTAGTAAGATGGTTATTTTAAGAGCATGGTTACTTTAAGAACAGTAAAGGTAGTAAGATGGCTATTTAAAAACCTATAGCCTATAGGTTTTGTTGGTGGATTGGACACAATGTATGAGAAAAAGAGAGAGTCGAAGATGGCTCAAAAGATTTTGTCTAGAAAAAAATGGAACCATGAAGTTGACATTTGCTGAGCTGGAGAAAAATATGAGAGATACAGGGTTGGTGGGGGTAAATTGGAAGTTTGGTTTTGGATCTGGTAATATTGAGACAACCAGGTGGAGATGTGGAAGACACTGATGAATATATACATGTCAAAGGGAAGTCTGGGCTGCAAATATATATTTGAGGGTTGCCATTTTATAGATTGTATTTAAAAGCATGAAATAGAATGAGGTCCCTCAGGGAGTTCATGTGCTTAGGGATGAGAAGATGCTTGAGAACTAAGCTCTGGGTTGCAGGTGGAGAGGATGTAGTGGAATAAGCAAAGACTGAGAACAACCAGTCAGTAAAGTGAAGGGAGAGCTGAGGGAGATGTGGGAGTCAGAAACCAAGTGAAGAGAATATGTCGAGGAGCGTATGAGTAATTCTGTCAAAAGCTGCTGATGTGGAGTAAAATGGATATTATATTTAGCAATATAGTAGCTATCAGAAACTTTGGTGACAGGTTGGGGGGGGAATGGGCTCAACAGACTATGAAAGAAGACAGTATGGGACTCTCTTAGGTAAATTTATTCTTTTTTTAAACCAACTTTGGCAAATTTTATTAATGAAAAATTTTGCATGGTTTACTTTTCACCCGTCTGTTCCGGCATGCTTCTAAGGTATCAGTCACCTAGATCAGTGATAGCCAGTGTACATACTCTGTAGTATTTTCTGCACACTGACCAAATTCGACATTCTTAGTGATGAATGCCAATTTTGGCCAACATGCTCTAGTACTCTATTTGGGAATTCCTCAAAGCTGGGCAGGAGGAATGTTGGCAAGGAAGAGCAATTTCGCTTTGTCTTGCACCATCATATTCAGAGTTTTCTTGTACCCAAGCACATACTTTCCACTTTTAATAACGAGTTGAAGCCTAGAGTTGCTGGACATCGGTGACTTTTTAATCTTATGTTCTGCCACCACCTTGTTGTCTTAAGGTGCAGGACAGCCCCCAGTCAGGAACAGCTGTCAAAATGACTGGGGAGTGAGAAAGAAGCACTGAAGGAATATGATGGATGATTAAACAGACATAAGAGAAATTGGATGGTAACTCAAAAGCATAGAGCCTCAAGGGAAACATTCTAAAGAGAGGTATTTTAGTATATTTGTATGTTGATAGGGATGAGTAGTGAAGAAAATATTTTAAACAGCAGAAGAGGAAGGGAACAATGGCTGGAATGGTGTGTTTGAATGCATGGTATCCAGAAGATAAGAGGGATTGGCCTTTCATAGGCACATGGAGAGTATATTCATAAAAAAAGCAGAAGTAAAACTAGACTAAGAAATATGGTGATAAGAATGGTTAGAAACTTCTCTTAGTGCTTGTATTTTCTCAGTGAAACGGGAACCAGAGTCATCAGCCATGAAAGAGAAAATATTACAGGCTCTAAAGATGTGGAATACAGGTGAGCTAGGCAACAACCAGCAGATCAGGAGTCAGGCCAGTTGCAGCTGCTTATGGAGCTATAGCCCTGGAAGCAGTGTAGACAGAGCGGAAGCCCGAAGGTGCTAAATGTGGCGCCTGATTATCATGAAGCTTCAGGTTCAGGTGAAGTTACAAGATGAACTATGTGTGGGCTTGAAAACACTAACACTTATATGACTACCTGTGTTTTTCTTTTAGGAGCAGAAAATAGCACTATGCCAATCTTGGAACACCTCAGAATAGAGTGACACCCTGGCCTCTGGGATAGTTATTCATTTTCTGACTCCACCAAGGCAAGGAAGTCATCAAAAGGGATATGGGAAGTGTGGGGAGAAACTATTTAAATCATGGGTAATTGATTAAAATTCAAAGCTGGCCGGATGTGATGGCTCATGCTTGTAATCCCAGCACTTTGGGAGGCCAAAGCGGGTGGATCACCTGAGGTCAGGAGTTCGAGACCAGCCTGGCCAACATGGTGAAACCCTGTCTCTACTAAAAATGCAAAAATTATTTGGGCACAGTGGCACGTGCCTGTAAGCTACTCGGAAGGCTGAGGCAGGAGAATCACTTGAACCTAGGAGGTGGAGGTTGCAATGAGCAGAGATCTCGCCATTGCACTCCAGCCTGGATGACAGAGCTAGACTCTGTCTCAAAAAAAAAAGAAAAAAAGAAAAAATTTCAAATCTTACTTTTTTAATGCTATTTTAGTGCAGCAACAAATCTTGTAAACTAAAAAAAAATTTGAGGAGAAATAATAACATCTTAGCACTCCTATGAAGTTTAATTTTTTTTTTCTTTTTTTCTTTTTTTTTTGAGACAGAGTCTTGCTCTGTCTCCCAGGCTGGAGTGCAGTGGCACGATCTCGGCACACCGCAGGCTCTGCCTCCCAGGTTCACGCCATTCTTCTGTGTCAGCCTCCTGAGTATCTGGGACAACAGGTGCCCGCCACCATGCCCAGCTAATTTTTTTGTATTTTTTTAGTAGAGACGGGGTTTCACCATATTAGCCAAGATGGTCTCCATCTCCTGATCTCGTGATCCGCCCGCCTCGGCCTCCCAAAGTGCTGGGATTACAGGCGTGAGCCACTGCTCCCAGTTTATTGGTTTTATAGTTAATCTGTCTGGACCCAGGTTAGTCATCTTTCTGGGGCCCATATTATGAATTTGCCCAGGGTTTTGCAAAGTTATAACAAAACATATCAAATGCCGCCTAGTTAACATCACCATTTCACCAATGATTCATTGGTAATCTTGTAAAGACATATACATAAAAATTAAATGTGTGCTAAATTGTATCTCCAAATATTTGTGGAGACTTATTTGTCATCATTGTGCCTTTTTATTTAGAGTGTAATGACTCTGAGAATTGGAATAGCGTGGTGTTAAAACCACTCTTTCAAGTTTAATTTTATGAATAAAAGGATATTTTTAAAATGCTAGTTTTTCTATGTTATGGTTCAAATTTGTACTCTGAAATAACCTTTTTTATTTCATTTACAACCTTGCTAAAATGAACTTTTTGCTCCTGTAACATTCTTAAGTATCACAAAAACCTTTATATTCAGCTAGCTCTAAAGATCAATTTTAACATTTAATAGATGTATGGCAAGTACAAAAGCATAATCTTATCAAACTCTTGTTATGGAATTTCCCCGTACTTTATAGTGTATAATTTTCTTTCTAATGACCCAATAATAATTTTGTTTAAGGTTAGACTTTGCTATTATTTAGTTCCACATGCAAATATTGATATTTGGGTTAGAGATGAGTGGTTGAATGGCTAGTAAAACATAAGAACTCATCAGAGAGACGCATTAGTTCAGTTCACAACTGATTTTGGTAAATACCAAAATTAACCAAAACTTCATATTAAATTTTACCTGTACAAAAATTACAATGATACATTGTAAACTTAGATGCTGCTGCTTACCAAATAACCATGTCATAGTGGGGGAACTCTTGGGTATGTTACATAACCAGCCTGAATCTCAGTTTCCTCCTCATATTGAGGGGATAAAGTGTGATGACCTTGAGGTCTGAGTTTTTCCAGCTCTAAGATGCCAGGAATTCATTTGATGTCATGTAAGTCTTTGCACATGTAAAAGACACTGCCCAATGTTTATCTATTTGGTAAGCAACACCAACCTTGCTTATCCCTTAAATATTTCTTAGACTCCTCATTTTCTCTCCTCTTTTCACTACCACCATTTTAGTAATGCTAGTCAGCATCTGGATTTTTGCAGTGGCTATCAAGCTGGGTTTTCTGTGATGTCTATTTTATATCCCAATAACCGGATGTTTATTAATTAATTCATTCGACAAATATTTATTAAACGTCTTACTATGTTCCAGCAGTATTTTGTCTCAGCTGTGAACAAAGCAGAAACATTTTATTTCATAGAGCTTAGTTTCCAGCAAAGATTGAAAAATAATAATAAACCAGTAAAATATATGTATATATGTCAAATGGTCATAAGAAGGAAAATAGGCAGAGTTAAAAATTAGGGAAAATTTGTGTGAGGGGATAGGATAGACTTATAATTTTAAATATGATAGGAAAGACCCACTAATAAAATGACTTTTAAATGGAGACTGTTTAAGCATTTATTGTGAGTGCCACATTTAGTGAGTTCCAGATAATGTGATTCGCAAAGGTATTTTCAAGAGGAGGAAAATGTATAAATACAATCTCAGAATTCAAGGAGATTAGGGTGTAGTGGAGGAAATAAGCAAATAAACCATCAAGTAAAAAAGAGTCATCTATGATATAATGCCAAAAAGCATAAATCCAGATTCAATCTCTACCATTTCCCAGTTGTATAGCCTGGGAAATTTATTTAACATTGCTAGCTTCAGTGTGTTCATCTAGAAAATAAAGAGTATAATAGCACCCAACCCTGTGTCCTAAAAAAATTAGAAAACTTAAATATGCTAGCAGATTTTTGTTTTTGTTGTTTCTTATAGACTTAGTGCTGTAGCTAGCATAAGTTGCTACTTAATGTATGTCCAATGGTTTAACAAAAGAACAATAAAATACTTTTTAAGAAGTGACATTTGTTTTATAGCTTTACCCATTGTACACAGACAGCTGTATAATTCTTTTTTGCTTTTATGGCAAACCTTGGCTAAGCTTTTAAAATTTATGCTCATCTTTTGAATTATCTGAGTTATAATAAACATCTAAAGACAACAGCGATTATGAATTAAAACAGAAACAACAGTCTGAAAACTCCACTGATTAAAATGTTAAATTTAAAATGTTAAATCTTTAAATTAAAAGGTTAAATCTCTGTAAATATAATTTTCTATGAACAAAAATAAGTGTTAATATTAATTCTACAGTTATTACTGCTAACCTCAAGGCTTCCCAGGCAGAATGAAAGAGTATTATTTTACAAAATGAATCTATTTTCTTGTGCTACATAAAGGTTTTAATTTTGATGACAACGAAAGGCATCTCTAGTACCTAGCTAATAGCTATTTACATATGAGATTAGGGTTGGCCTTTAAAATTATTTTTAGATAGAGTAAAATAAACTATGCCTTATTTTCTGGTGAAATGGGCTTAATCAACTACATCAGTCAATTTTCTACTATAAAAGAAGTAATATGAAAAGAATACAATATATGTACTCTACATAATTGTCTTGCAACTCAGCCATATAATGCAACCATAGAGAGTCATTATATAGCATAAGTAAAGCAATGTTATTTTTATCCCACACTTTTCACGTTTTTCAGTATGTTTAAACTAAGAGCCATGTTTAGGATTGCAAAAAAAGTCACAGTCCTTCCATTAAATTCATATACCTAGTACATTTCTAAAATGATAAGCCTGATATAAATAAAGCCAGGAAAATTGGTTTTGATGCATTTTAGCTTCTGCATCAAAAAATATTGAAATAAACATTAAAAGCAAATAGTTGTCTTTCAAAGCTGTAGTAGCTTTTTCCCCCTCATAGAATCCATCAGCTTTTGAAGAGGAACAAGTCATTCATTTGAAAACAGAGGTCATATTAGAAAAAAAGCAATACATGCATGACTAACAAAATCCTCTCATTCCGGAGCAAAATTTTATTTAAATTTAAAATCAGTAGTGAACCCTATCCAAACACTTTTTGAACAAGAAGGAATGAACTGTATTTCTATGGAGATAGTTTGTGAAGCATAACATATGATAGATCTTATCTTTCCTATGCCCTTGCTTACTGCTGAAAGTGTAGTAGGTCATGAAAAGGTACAGCTTAACTCATAAATAATGTTTAATTCACTTTATTATTACTCACCATTCAGTTTGGAACTGAATAAGTAATCTGTGAGTATAATTATAATAATTTCATTACCCATAAACAGAACACTTATATTACATACCTGCAAATACTCTTTTGATGGTTAAAAATAAGCTTAAATTTAAGTTGTTAGCAAATAAGTGTAAATAATAGTAAATCACAGAAATTAACTACTCTTTATCTTCCAACATAGGCTAGGGTTGATGTCACTTAAATTTTTATATCCAGCATCTTTATTTGCAAGATTAGCTAGCCATCTTTGATTTTTTAAATACATTATACAACTGGTTTGGGAAAATACTTGTAAAAATACACTACATGAAACTAAAGTTAGTAGATCATTTGGGAAATAAAAAGAAACATGTTATTGAAAATGGAAGTTATTGAAATTTTCAGTGTAAAAGTGACTTTAAATTAAACGCCGCAGACAAAAGTTGACATTGAAAGGCATAAAAGAAAGGGTGTCACTTTGATATTTTCAAAGTTCTGGATATTAATCATTTTATAGATCAGAAAATTGATTATATTTATGACTTCTGGTCAAGTGTTTAGCATTGTATGCACACTGCCATCCTGGAAAAAACGTTTCAGGAAGCCACTGATTATGTAGTCTGGGCAATGTATTCACATATGCTACTTTGGATTAGTTCTAATGCACGTGATTACCAACACTCTGATAATAAGTACAATATGTTACTGGAGAATAATAAAATATGAGTTACTGGATGTATCTTGAAGGTGGGGAGGCATAACTAGAATATATTTTCCACATACCAATTCTAAACCAGAATCAAGGAGACAGAAACCAAAATGCCTCTTTTGTGGATACAGTGAATATTGGAGGCTTCTGTTGGAAGGCAAAGTGAGCTTCTTAATGTTCAGCCCCAAATTGGGTGGAATTCTTCCCACAGTAACAAGGACTTCCTAGAGGATCAAAGTAGAAAAATAACTTTGGTTTAAAACTGTTCTATAAAGAGAAACAGAAAGACAGAACTGCAAGTGCTCAGTTTCTCCTTCCATGCTCACTAATTAAAAAGTTATCCACCTGACATGGAGTCAGAATATGGATACAGAGGCCAAGGATCCTAGACAATGGGGCTCCCTCCATATCCAAGGAAACATCAGCAGTGGAAAAGCAGGCTAACACTTGTTTCACCTAGAACAACTCTTGGATATGAGATAATGAGGACAAATAAGAAATGGGGCTACATAGACAAAGAATCTATGACTAAAATTGCTGTTTAAGTCAATATTTATCAAGTAGTTACCATGTGCAAATGACAATGCTTTATACAGATACTTGCAAAGAGGTTGAACTCAATAAATATTTGTTGGATTAATGAAAATATGATATAAAAGCTCCAACGGAACTAACAATCAAAGCCAAAAGTTAATTCAGTTAATCGGCACTATAATTCCAATTGTCTTCTTTAGGAGTTCAAAAAGAAAGAGGAGAGAAAAGCAATATTCAGAGCTCCCATTTGCCTGGCCATGTATTTCCTATTTTTATTTCTGTTGTGGAAGGTGGCCAAAACAAACAAAAAAAGGCCTTACGTCTTCCCAGCTCCAGGTATTGACATCCTTTGTCATCTAACTTAGTAATGTTCTCAGATTGGCTGTGTGGCTTGCTTGGGTCAGCAGGATGCAGCAAAACGTGACCAAGTGGAAGTTGGAAAAGCACTTGAAGGATTGAGTTTGCTCTCTCTCGTACTGTTTCTATTACCATGAGGACATACCTGATCTAGCCTGCTAGACTATAAGAGACATGTAGTACAGCCAATTTATTCCTGCTGTCTCATCTGAGACCTGCAAGTGCAATAAAGTTCAGCAGATCTACCTAGAAAGTACCCCAGACATTCAGGCACTGAAAGCTGATTTTTGTATGCCACTGAGGTTTCATGGTTCTTTTTACACAGCATTATTGCAACAATAGATAAATGGTACAGCTTCCTTCCATTCTCCCTCCCTCCCTTCCTCTAGCTCTCTTTCCCTCAACCTCTTTCTTCCTTTTGAAAATGATAAATCAAAATTTATTTATTACTTGCTGTATGCCAGGCACAATGGGAAAATGTGGAGGTGCAAGGATAATAAGACACTAGCCCAGTCACTTTATTCCCATGTATGTCAAATCTCTTCCCTGCAATTCATGGTCTTTTATACTGTCAAAGTCAATAAGCTCTAAAATTAAGTGACTATCTTCAGCCAAAACTAGACTGGTTTATTGTTGAATTCAAAGCAAAGCTTTGAGCTTCTAACTAAAGATAAATAACAGACAGTACTTAGTGATTACTTTTATTATTAGCTCTTGTCCCATGTCTTAGAGCCTGGGCATAAAGCCATGTCCTAATCCATAAGGTTGCTGGTGTCTAATATGCCAGGAACAAAACAGATCAAGGAGAAGCTACTTTAATCATAGGAATTGTCATGTATAAAATGTATACCACTGTAGGACTATACAAGATGTGGTGATACGACCATCAAAATTAAAAGTACTTTTCATGGCCTTATAGAAAAAATCTAAAACATATATCCTTTATTTTTAATTAAAAATATATATTATAAGCCGGGTGCGGTGGCTCATGTCTGTAATCCCAGCACTTTGGGAGGCTGAGGCAGCTGGATCACGAGGTCAGGAGATTGAGACCATCTTGGCTAACATGGTGAAACCCCATTTCTACTAAAAATACAGAAAAGTAGCTGAGTGTGGTGGTGGGCACCTGTAGTCCCAGCTACTTGGGAGGCTGAGGTAGGAGAATGGCATGAACCCAAGAGGCAGAGCTTGCAGGGAGCCGAGATGGCGCCACTGCACTCCAGCCTGGGAAACAGAGCGAGACTCCGTCTCAAAAAAAAAAAAAAAAAATATATATATATATATATATACACACACACACACACACACACATATTATATATATATATACACACACATATATAAATTTCCACATACATGTAAAAGTATAGAAAATAATATAATTCAATGGCATATACCTATTAACTCAAACTCAACAATTATCAACTCAGTGCCAATTTTGTTTCATCTATAGCCACACTTACCCTCCTTGATTTTAATTTGAAGCAAATATCAGTCATATTTTTAATCTATATTTAATGCATATATCAAAATACTACAAGCTTTTAAAAATTTTTTGATATCCTTACTACACTAAAAAAAAACTTCATAGAAAATCTCATAGTCCATGTTCAAATATTGCCTGTTGTTTCACAAAAATGTTCAAACAAGTTTTTGAATTGTAATTGGTTTATATACATAAGCCTTTTAATTTTAAAATACTAATACTTTTCTCTCTTTTATCTTGCAATTTATATTTTGAAGAAACTGAGTCATTTGTCTTATAGTTCATGATAGTCTGAACTTTGCTTTGGAATTATGTAGTATGTTCCCCTGATTCTTTTATTTCCTGAAACTGGGAAGTTAGATCTATGGGCTTGATCATCTTCAGGTTAGATTCTTCAGCATAAATACTTCAGAGGATGTTTTGTGTATTTCCACAAGGAAGCATGGATGCCTCTTTTTCCAATCTATCATTTATCTAAATTCATTAATTCATTAAGGAATGCAATATGGTGATATTTATTATTATTTTGAAAACAATTTCAACTTTTATTTTAGACTCGGGGTACACGTGCAGATTTGTTACCTGGGTATATTGTGTGAGGTTGACTTTTGGGGTATGATTGATCCTGTCACCCAGGTATTGAGTACAATGCCCAGTAGTTTCTTAACCCTTGCCCCATTTTCTTCATTCCTGTTCTAGTAGTCCCCAGTGTCTACTGCTGCCATCTTCATGTACATGAGTACCCACTGTTTAGCTCCCACTTATAAGTGAGTACATGTGGTATTTGGTTTACTGTTTCTGTGTTAATTCACTTGGGAGAATGGCCTCATGTTGAATCTATGTTGTTTGTTATTGCAAAGGACATGATTTTGTTCTTTCATATGACTGTAAAGTATCCACCATATATGTATATCAAATTTTCTTTATCCAATCAACCATTGATGGGCACCTAGATTGACTCCATACCTTTGTTATTGTGAATAGTGCTGCAATGAACATGCAAGTAACTATGTCTTTTGGGTAGGACTATTTATTTTCTTTTAGATAGATACCCAGTAATGGGATTGCTGGGTTGAATGGTAGTTCTAAGTTCTTTGAGAAATCTCTAAACTACTTCTAACAGTGGCTGAACTAATTTCATTCCCACCAATAGTGTATAAACTTTCCCTTTTCTCTGCAGCTTTGCCTGCATTTGTTTTTTGATGTGTTAATAATAACTATTCTGACTGATGTGAGATGGTATCTCATTCCAGTTTTGATTTGCATTTATCTGATGATTAGTAATATGGAATTTGTTTTGCATGTTTGATGTCTGCTTTTTTATCTTATTATCAGAAATGCCTGTTGTGTCTTTTGCTCATTTTTAAATGGGATTATATGTTTTTTGCTTGTTGAATTATTTAATTTCCTATACATTTGGATATTAGACCTTTCTCAGATGTATAGTTTGCAAATATTTTCTCCTATTCTTTAAATTATCTGTTGATAGTTTCTTTTCCTGTGCAGAAGTTCTTTAGTTTAATTAGGTCCCACTTACCAAGTTTTGTTTTTGTTGCCATTGCTTTTGAGGAATTAGTCATAAATTCCTTCCCAAGGCTGATGTCCCAAATGGTGTTTCCTGGGTTTTCTTCTAGAATTCTTATAATTTGAGGTCTTATATTTAAATATTTAATCCATCTTGAGTTAATGTTTGTATATGGTGAAAGGTAGGGGTCTAGTTTTATTCATTTGCACATGGCTAGCCATTTATTGAATAGGGATGCCTTTCCCCATTGCTTATTTTTGTCAACTTTGTCATTAGTCAGAGGGTTGTGGGTGTGCAGTTTTATTTCTGGGTTCTCTATCCTGTTCCATTGGTGTATATATCTGTTTTTGTACAAGTACCATACTGTTTTGGTTACTGTAGTATTCTAATACAGTTTGAAATTGGGTAATGTAATGCCTCTGGGTCATTCTTTTTGCTTAGGAGTGCTTTGTCTGTTCGGGCTATTTTGTGGTTCCATATTAATTTTATAATAGTTTTTTTCTAGTTCTGTGAAAAATGATGGTGGTAGCTTGATAGAAATAGAATTGAATCTGTACATTGCTTTGGGCAGTATGGTCTTTTGAATAATATTCATTCTTCCTATCCATGAGCACGGAGTGTTTTTCTATGTGTCATCTCTGATTTCCTTCTGCAGTGTTTTTTCAATCTCCTTGTAGAGATCTTTCACTTCATTGGTTAGGTGTATTCCCAGGTATTTTATTTTTAATTGAAGCTATTGAAAATGGGAATGTGTTCTTGATAAGACTCTCAGTTTCAATCATATTGGTGTGTAGAAATGTTACTGATTTTTGTATGTTGATTTTGTATCCTGAAACTTTACTGAAGTCATTTATCAGCTTCAGGAGCCTTTTAGCAGAGGTTTTAGGATTGTTCTTGGTATACAATCATATCATCGGTACAGAGAGATAGTTTGACTTATTTTCCTCTTTGGATGTCTTTTATTTATTTCTCTTGCCTGATGGCTCAGGCAAAGCCTTTTTATGTTGAATAGGAGTGGTGAGACTACACCTTCTTGTCTTTTCCCAGTTCTCAAGGGGAATGCTTCCAGGTTTTGCTTGTTTGGTATGATGTTGGCTATGGGTTTGTCACAGATGGTTCTTATTATTTTAAGGTATGTTCCTTGGATACCTAGTTTCTTGAGGGTTCTTATGAAAGAATTTGGATTTTATTAACAGTTTTTTCTGCATCTTTTGAGATGATCATATGATATTTGTTTTCAATTCTGTTTATGTAGTGAATCACATTTACTGATGTGCACATATGAACCATCCTTGCATTCGAGGAATGAAGCCTACTTGATCATGTAGAGTTAACTTTTTTAATGAGGATTTTTACATCTGTGCTTATCAAAGATATTGGCACATAGTTTTTGTTTTGTGTGTGTGTGTGGTTTTTATTTTTTTTTTTTTTCATTTTGTCTTTGCCAGGTTTTTCTATCAGGGTGATGTTGGCTTCACAGAATCAACTAGGGAAGAGTCCCTCCACCTCAATTTTATGGAATACTTTTAGTAGGACTTGTACCAGCTCTTCTATGTACATCTGGTAGAATTCAGCTGTGTATCCTTCTGGTCTGGAGCTTTTTGTGGGTGAGTAGGTTTTTTATTACTGATTCAATTTCAGAACTCATATTGGTCTGTCCAGGGTTTCAATTTCTTTCTTTTTTTTTTTTTTTTTTTGTCTCATTCTGTTGCCTAGGCTGAAGTGCCATGGTGCGATCTCGGTTTACTGCAACCTCCACCTCCTGGAATCAAGCGATTCTCTTGCCTCAGCCTCCTAAGTAGCTGGGATTACAGGTACCTGCCACCATGCCTGGCTAATTTTTTTTTATTTTTATTTTTTTAATTTTTGGTAGAGACGGGGTTTCACCATGTTGACCAGGCTGGTCTTGAACTCTTGACCTCAAGTGATCCATCTGCCTTGGCCTTGCAAAGTGCTGGGATTACAGGCATGAGCTACCACGCCCAGCTGCTCAATTTCTTTCTGATTCAATCTTGGGATATTATGTGTTTCGAGGAATTTATCTATATCCTTATAGATTTTCTAGTTTGTGTGTATAGAGCTGTTCATAATAGTCTCTGAGGATCCTTTGTATTTCTGTATGATTGGTTGTAATGTCACCGTTGTTCTTTCTGATTGTACTTATTTGGATACTTGCTCTTTGTTAACCTTGATAGCAGTTTGTGTATTATTTTATCAAGCCAAACTAAACTTCATAAGTGAAAACAAGAATAGACCCCAAATCTCTCCTGGTTTGTAAGGTATCTGCTGAGAAGTCTGCTGTTAGCCTGATGGGGCTCCCTTTTAACATGATCTGACCATTTTCTCTGGCTGCCTTTGAGTCCTTTTTCTTTAGCATTGAACTTGGACAGTTTGGTGACTATATTAGCAGTTTGTGTCTATCAATCTTGTGTATTATTTCAATAGCCAACTTTCGGTTTCACTGGGTTTTTAAAGATGCATTTTTGAGTCTCAATTTTGTTTATTTTTGTTCTGCTTTTAGTTATTTCTTTTCTTCTGCTAGCTTTGGGATTAGTTTGATTTTATTTTTATAGTTCCTTTAGGTGTGATGTTACATTGTTAATTTGAGATCTTTCTAATTTTTTGAGGTGGTCATTTAGGTGCTATAAACTTTCCTCTTAACATTGATTTTGCTGCATCCCAGAGATTTTGGTATGTTGTGTCCCTGTATTCATTTATTTCTAATGATTTTTTATTTCTGCGTTAATTTTGTTGTTTACTCAAAGTCATTCAGAAGCAAGTTGTTTAATTTCCAAGTAATTGTATGGTTTTGAGAGATCTTCTTTATACTGATTTCTATTTTTATTCCACTGTAGTCTGAGATTATAGTTGCTATACTTTTGATTTTTTTGAATTTATTCAGACTTGCTTTATGGCCAAGCATGTGGTCAATCTTGGAGTATGTTCCACATGCAAATGAGAGGAACATATATTCTGTGGTTGATGGGTGGGTTATTCTGCAGGTATCTATTAGGTCCAATTGGTCAGGTGTTGAATTTAAGTCCAGAAATTCTTTGTTAGTTTCCTACCTTGATGATCTAATACTGTAAGTGGGGTGAAGTCCCCTGTTATTATTGTGTGACTAAGTCTTTTTGCAGGTCTAGACGTATTTTTTTTGTCAATCTGGGTGCTCTAATTTCAGGTGTTTATGTATTTAGGAGAGTTAAGTCTTTTTGTTTGATCAAACTCTTTATTATTGTGTAATGCCCTTCTTTGTCCTTTTTTACTGTTGTTGGTTTAAAGTCTGTTTTATCTGATATAAGAATAGTGGCCCCTCCTTTTGTTGTGTGATGCATTTGCATGATAGGTTTTCTTTAACCCTTTACTTTAAGCCGATGGGTGCCATTACCTGTGAGATGGGTCCCTTGAAGACAGCAGATGGATGGATCTTGTTTTTTCATCCAACTTGCCACTCTGTGCCTTTTAAGTGGGGCATTTAGGCCATTTACTTTCAAGGTTAATATTTATATATGAGATTTTGATTCTCTCATAAAGTTGTTAGCTATTGCTTTGTATTTTCTATTGTCTGGTTGCTTCACAGGGTCTGTGGACTGTGTTCATAAGTGTGTTTTTGTGGTAGGAGTTATAGTTCTTTTGTTTCCATGTTTAGAATCTCTTAAGGATTTCTTGTAAGCTTGGTCTAGTGGTAACAATTTTCTTTATCACTTGCTTGTCTGTAAAAGATTTCTTGTTTTCACTTATGAAGTTTAGTTTGGCATGATACAGAATTCTTGGCTGCAATTTATTTTCTTTAAGAATGCTGAGAATAGACCCCAAATCTCTGCTGGTTTGTAAGGTATCTGCTGAGAAGTCTGCTGTTAGCCTGATGGGGCTCCCTTTGTACATGATCTGACCATTTTCTCTGGCTGCCTTTGAGTCCTTTTTCTTTAGCATTAAACTTGGACAGTTTGGTGACTATATGCCTTGGTGATGTTCATTTTTTTATAGCATCATACAGGTGTTCTCTGGATTTCTTACATCTGGCCATCTAGTTATCTAACAAGATTATGAAAATTTTCTTGAATTATTCCCTCAAATATATTTTCTAGGTTCTTTTCTTTGTCTCTCTCAGGAATATAAATAATTCATAGGTTTGGTTACCTTATGTAATCCCATATTTCTTGAAGACTTTGTCCGTTTAAAAAACAATTTACTTTTTATTTTTGTCTGACTGGGTTGGTTTGAAAGACTGGTATTCAAACTCTGAAATTCTTTCTTTGTTTAATCCAGTTTATTGATAAAGATTCAATTGTAGTTTTAAATTTATTAAGTGAGATTTTCAATGGAGAAGCTCTGATTGGTTTCTTTTTAGAATGTTCATCCCTTCCTTCACTTCCCAGATTGCTTTAAAAATTTTTTCTTTGTGTGAATTTTCAAACTTGTCTTAGATCTTGTTCAGCTTCCTTTCAATTTTTGTTTTTAATTATTTTTCAGTCATTTCTGAGTTTCCATTTTTGTTAGAGACCTTTGCCAGAGAGCTAATGTGATCCTTTGGTGGTGTCACTACATTCAGATTTTTCATGGTGCCAAAATTCTTGCACTGATTGGTTCTTTCTTATCTGCAGATTTTGGCACTTCTAATTTTTGTGATTTTTTATTTTTTTTTATTTTTATTTTTTTTTTGGTGCAGATAGGATTTTTTTCCTTTCTCTTCCTTTTCCCTTAATATATATTTTTTTCCTCTTTCCCTTTAGCTCTATCCCCAGAGGGTGTAACTGTATAGAATTTTAAGTAAGGTCTTTTGGTTTTGTTTCTATAACCCTATGTCCTTCTGTCAGCTGATACTACATCTCTTACACTTGTTAGCTAAACGTAATTATCAAGTGAAACTGCTCATGACATACTTGGTTACCCTGAGATACAGTTGATATAGAAAAAAGTGAATAAATGCTTAATTCTTTTCTGTGTTAACCACTTTTCAAAATAATGAATAGCATCTTCCAAAGGTGAACAAAGAGTTTTCTTTTCTATTGTGTTTAAAAAGAATCTTAAGGGCCCATGGATTTAATGATGTTTGATGTATTTTAATTCATTATCCAGTAGAGGATGCTTCAAGGTGGCTTCTGAGTCCTTTTGATAAAACCCCAGTAGTCTTTGCTAGATTCTTTTGCTTTCAGGTTGACAAAATGTTCCAGACTCATCTCACACATTTTTCCCCCCAGCACTGGAATTAGTCACTCAAGGAGCTGCTGGTTCCCTTGTATAGAAAATGATATATACAGACTCTAATCTGAGCTCTAGTGGTGTAATGCAACTAGGCTAATTTGTTGTTTCTAGGCCTTTTCAAAGGAAGAGCTAGCAGATGCATATATAGTACTTAATGAGTTGATGAAGAATCTTTGAATTCAAATGTAGAACTAATTGAATGGGAATTGTATATGACTTCATTGATATTATACCTATATCTCCTCTTAACCTGAAAATCCAGGCCCTTGATGACACCGGTATAATTGCTCACTTGCTTTATTCTAAATGTAATACACATATAACAGTTTCAAAAAGCAAAACAAAACAAAACAAAACACTACTGGAACTACCACCACCACCATGTCCACACACAAAAAATTTGAGATTATTTTTTCAGCTATTTTTGTGTTTAGTGTCTATCAAACAAGGGATGTATGGCCAAATTTTTATTTAGTTATTTTGTTTCCTCACACTGATTATGCTAGCAAATCAATAGCCAACTAGAATATGTAAGTATTATAACTTTTCCTTCATAGTTTAAGACACTGCTATGACAGAAATGTCTAATTTTATCATAATCATTTAGGGTATTTTGATTATTTTAAAGTGAAATTCACAAATAAGTTGTAGGAGCCAGCTTCCAAGTATTTTTAGTTTTTATTTTATTTTTTATGCCCTCAAAGATCTTTGTCTCCTGCTGTTCATGTCCTTGTACAATCCCCTCTTGCCTTGAATCGGGTTAAGCTGTACAACCAATAACATGCCGAGGAAGTGATGATGTGCAATTTGTAAGGATAGGTCATAAAAGACATTGAGAATTCAGCGTTGGTCTTCTGTACCACTCACTCTCAGGGAGCCTCCATGTTTAGTGTTTTTCTCAATATTTTGTTGAAAGGGTTGTCCTCTGCAAATACCACATAATAAATATACTTCCACATCTATGTCTTCCTACACCTTCAGATCCCTTCTTCTACATTTTGCTAAAATACTAGCATATTAACTGTATTGAATATAGGCCACTTTCAAGTCCACATTTTAGTTAAAAATAAAAACTACTAGAGCTGCTACTAGCTGATGGAGCCATCATATTAAATTTAGTCTTTGTTGAGTGCATCCATATCAATCATTTTGCATAATCAAAAATTACATTTCGTTCTCGATGGTTTAACACTCTTAGAATTCATTCTCACATATATTTCCCAAGGTTTCTGATGATATAGATGAACAAAACATTACAATTATTTTGAAATATAAACTTTTTCTTGGTTAGACCTCACATTTTTTTCCTACAAACCTGCTGAGATCTGACATGAAATATAAGTCTGGAGCCAGTAAAGGGCAGTTTGGGTAGGTCTTGAGCGTAGTATTTTCCTACCATACTACTGCCTCGGGTACATTTATTATATGGTCTTCAAACAAAGGAGAGCTAGTTTCCTTGGAGAAAGGAGGGGAAGTCTTTCCTGGTAAAGACAACTTAGAAAATCTAGGAGGCTCTGGATGCTCAGCATTAAGTTCACCCATGTGTTTCCATTTCAAATCACAGGGTCTCAGCCTTCTCAAGGAAACCTCTTTCAGTTGGTAAATCTGTAAATTCAACTTACATTGTACTTCTTTAACCTGTATAATTAAATAGTAGTCTTATCTTCAGCAGGGTTGGCTCTGTGGCTGTAAGGAATAAGTGATTCCTTTAGATTTGTCATAGAATAGAAACTCTTTGGTTCTTTTACTATTACTTAAATGAAGAGTTTACAGTCTCAAACTTGCCACCTTCTTTTGCAAAACTCTCTAAGGCAAGAAGCAGCAGCCATTCTTCCCCATAGGTCTTATAATTATCATTCCCACCCCTTTACAATTGTAAAGGGCAACCACCATTTGATCTGCCAAAATATTTGCTCCAATAGCCACATTGTCACAAACAACAACAGCTTCCAATGTAATTGATATGATGCCACTGGATGTTGTGAATTACTCGGATTCTATTTCACAACTGCCATAAATCTAGCCTGCATTCAAAAATATCACCAACAACAAAGAACCTTCTCAGGGTCTCTACAGGAACACAACAACCAAACTAGATATTGTAACACAGGGAACTTAATACATAAATTGATTGCACAAGTGTTGAGTGTCTGATTGAATAAACAGAGAACACTAGGGTAATATGGTGATTATAACTGTGGACACGGCTATTACATTTAGGCTTGGAGAAGTGCAGGGAAGTAGTTGGGTTTATTAAAACATCCAAAGCTTAGATGAAGACCTCATGTAGATGTAACTCAGAATATCTTATCAGGAGGCCTTTTCAACTGCCAAGAATTACAGTGAAGGGGAGAATAGAGCACTTCTGGAGTGCTCAAGGTAGCTAGAGACTGGAACAAACCACTGCGGCTATGGGCATTATGGTCAGGAACAGTATGAAAACAGAAAGGGAAGAAATCATTCTCCCTTTCTATGCCTTTAAGTTCTGCTTGAATACCTCCTACTATTGACAGAATCTAACAGGATGCCAATTAGCAAATAGTTTGCAGAGTACCAGCTCCAGATCACAGAGCAGAGTGTAGAAGGATGAATTTGAAACTGATTGTTAATATGTACTTGGCTGGCACAACCACTGGTTTTTCTATTCTCTTAATAGAGGAGGTATGGCTTAGGATATGTTTGCTAGCTTCTTACCTGTAGGAATTCACCCTCTTTTATAAACACTAGATATTTAATAATATGCCTTGTGCACTCTGAGATTTGTGTTGTCTGCTCCTCTCCCTACTTTCAAAAGAAAAGGAATTTATTTTTTCTTTGCCCCAGTGCTCCCTTTCTCCTCAATTTAGTTGCTTTTCATTGATTTCTTTTCAGCATGAACTGAGTCCTGGAAACCAGCTATGGTAGGTTGACTTCTAGAGTTTACAGGACCCAGACTGCCATGTACTGCCCACGCTTACCAATGTCTCCTTCGTTTACCTGTGAACTGACAACTGCATTGGCCTCTTCCAGTCTCTCTTGCTGTTCCCAATTGGCCCACTGAACTCTGCATGCAGATGGGAGACTTTCCTATTTGGGAATGAGTACTTGTTGATGATTCATTTCATGGAGTCTCTAACTCTCTGGGCCATTGGAAGTCTCTTTGCTTCTCTTTATGTCTTCCCACATGGTTGCTGCTACCTCACGTGTCTTTCAGGAGTTGCGTTTGGCCTGTCCTTGTATTTTTGCATTTGAGAGATATTCTGTTATTTAGAAGTGGAAGTGCCAGGTTATATGGTAACTTTTTTTTTTTTTTTTTTGAGACAGGGTTTCACTCTGTCACTCAAGCTGGAATGTAACCCAAGCTGGAGTGCAATGATGCAATCATAGCTCACTGTAGCCTTAAAGTCCTGTACTCAAGTGACTCACACCCCAGCCTCCCTACTAGCTAGGACTACCGGTGTGGATCACCATTCCCGGCTAATTTGCTTTTTTCAAATTTTTTTTTTTTTTTGTAGAGAGAGGGTCTTGCTATGTGTTGCCCAGGCTGGTCTCAGACTCCTGGCCTTAAACAATCCCCCAGTCTTGGCCTTCTAAAGTGCTGGGATTACAGACTTGAGCCACTACACTTGGCCCATGTTTAACATTTTAAGAGAAACACAATCTAAAGAAACCACACAATTTCATGTACAATTCCAGCAGTGGGTCAGGGTTTCAGTTTCTCCACATCTTTGCCAATACTTGTTATTATTTGTCTTTTCTGAGGATACATAATGATGTATGAAACAATATTTCATGTGATTTTTATTTGAACTTTCCTAATGGCTAATGATGTTGAACTTTTATTTATGTGTTACCAATCATTTATATGTCTTATATAGAGAAAAATCCATTCAATTCCTTTACCATTTTTTCAAATAAATTGCCTTTTCATTTCTGAGATGTAAAATTTTAAATTATATGTTCTGGATACAGATCTCTTATCAGATAAATGATTTTCAAATATCCCCTGCTATTCTGTGGGTGGTCTTTTTGCTCTCCTGATGGTGTCCTTTAAAGCACAAAAGTTTTTTATTTTGATGAAGTCCAATTTATTTATTTATTTATTCTATCACCTATGCTTTCAGTGTCATACCTACAGTTTTGTTTAATCCAAAGTAACCCAGACTTACTCTTGTATTTTCTCCTAACTTTTAGCACTTACATTTAGGTGCATGATACATTTTTTAGTTAAAAATGTGTTTGTATACCTGTAAGGAAGACTTCCAACTTAATTTTGTGATACTCAATGTTTCCAGCATTATTTGTTAAAAAAAATTTCTCCACTAAATTGTCTTCACACCCTTATCAAAAATCAATTTAAAGTCAGTGTAAGGGCTTATTTCTGGACTCTCCATTTTGCTATATTGACGTATGTCTATCTGCATGATCTATATGTCTATCTCTCTTGATTGCTGTGGCTTCGAAGAAAGATTTGAAGTTGGAATGTGTGAGTCCTTCAACTTCGTTATATTTTTTCAAGATTGTTTTGGCTTTTATGCATTTTCATCAGTTTTAGGGTCAGCTTATCAACTTTTGTAAAAAGGCAAGCTGATAATTTGATATATTTATGTATCTGTTTGGGAAGTATCACCATTTAACAATATTAAATCCTCTAATCTATCAACATGCAATTTCTTTCCTATTTATTCTTTTTTTAAATTTCAACCATGTTTGTAGTTCTAAACCCACAAGTCTTGCATTTATTTTGTAAAACTTATTCTTAAGTATTTATTCAATTTGATGTTTTTGTGAATGGAATTGTTTCTTCATTTCATTTTTCTATATTTGCATTGCTTTTGGTACGTTGATATTGCATCCTCTTGCAACATTGCTGAAGTTACTTATTTGTTCTAAAAGTGTCTTTTTAAAAAGTAGATTCCTTAGGATTTTCTAGGTACAAGACCATATCATCTACAAATATAGTTTAACTTCTTCCTTTCTAATCTGATATCTTTTAACTTTTACCTGCCTAATTTCTCTAGCTAGAACTTTCAGTACAACAACTGAATAGAAGTAGTGAGAGTAGACATCCTTTACCTGATCTTACAGGGAAAGTATTTAATCATTCACCATTAAGTATGATGTTCCTTTGTGGTTTTCATAGATCACTTTACCACATCGAGAAAATTTCCTTTTACCTGTAGTTTGTTGAGTGCTTTATCATGAAAGAGTGTGAGATTTTGTCAAATATGTATCCTTTGTTTATAGAGATGATTATGTGTTTTTGCCCTTTTTTCTATTAATACATCATATTGATTGATTTTTTAATGTTAAAACAACCTTGCATTTCTAGGACAAATCCCAGTTTGTCATGGTGTATAATACGTTTTAATGTTTCTGGATTTGGTTTCCTATTATTTTATTGAGTATTTTTCTGTCTTTATTCATAAGGGATGCTGATCTGTAATTTTTGTTTTCTTGTAATATCTGATTTTTGTATCATGAAAATACTGACCTCATAGAATAAGTGTTCTACTCTCATCAATTTTTGGAAGAGTTTGTAAAGTATTGGTCACAATTTTTCTTTAAATGATTGATAAAATTAGCCAGTTAAGCTATCTATTGGGCCTGGGATTTTCTTTGCAGTAAAAAATATTTTATTGTTAATTCTTTCTCTGAACTTATATAGGTCTATTCATATTTTCTGTTTGAGTCACTTTGGTAGTTTGTATTTTTCTAGTGATGCATCCATTTTGTGGATGTTGTCTAATTGTTGGCATATAATTGTTTATAGTATTCCTTGTAATTACTTTTAGTTCTGTAAGCTCAATTGTAATGTATACTCTTCATTCCTAATTTTAATATGAATTTTCTATATTTTCCTTATTCTACTTAAGGTCTGTCAATTTTATTGATCTTTTTGATAAGCAAACTTTGGTTTTATGGTTTTCTCTATTATTTTCCTATTTCATTAATTTCCACTTTAATTTTTATTTCCTTTGCTAGTGGGATTTTTTGGTTTTTGTTTGTTTATTCTGTGTCTTGTTATCTTAGTTGCTTTGTTTTTAATGGGAGGGTTTGGGAAGATTAAAAAATTATTCTGAAGCCACTGCCATCTAGCCTGGTGACAACATAAGACACTTTAAAACTACAAGGAGAAAGATGTTTCTTTATACAGATGCTTCTTGACTATGATGGGGTCATAATCTTATTATAATCCCATCTGATAATCCTATCATAAGTCATAAAAATTATAAACTGATAATGTATTTATTACCCTGAAAAGCCCAGCAAAAAGAAAAAAAAACTTAAACCATTGTAAGTCAGGGGCTCTGTATATTTTCTGAAAACGCTGTCAGTGATACATATTTCCTTATGAAATTTCTTGAATAAAGAAATGGGATGGTGCTAATCCATTTTTTAAAATGTATGATTTTGCTGTTACTTAAAAAATCAGTGATTATAGTGAACGTCAGTTTGCACTATTAAAATTATTTAATTTTCAAGTTTCATAGGCCTGAGTTGATCAATTGAACCAAACTCTGTACATTTGTAAAATAATTTGTATTATTACATGACTGCTATCCGTTTAATTAGATGCTGGGCTCTTGGAACCTTAATATTTTAGAATACCACATAAAGAAACAAAGAACTCTGAAAATGTATCATTTTTACAAAAATAAAAATAAAATTCTAAACTTAAAAAATATGGGATAAGTGCTCTGTATACATTACCTCAGAATTCTCACTACTCTAAAAATTGAGTATTATCATCTTTATATTAAAGAAACTGAGGCTTGGAAAAGTAAAGATCTTGTCCTTAGCTGCATAGGTAGTAACTAACAGAGCAAAGATTCAAACAAGATCTAAAGGACTTGCTTTTTCCACATTTCCCTGCAGTCTCAATTCAGGATTAGACATGAAGTACTTTCAAGTACATTTATTATCCCACAGGGAAAGCCCACATACTTCCATATTTAATGGGAGTAAATTGAGAAATATTTGAGGTGAACTGACTGGACTTACTGTGTCTCTGTAGAGAAAACTAGACATCTATGTGGTTTAAAAAAAAGTAGGGGAGAGGGATGAGTAAAAAAATTTAAGAAACAGAGAACTGACCTTGCATCCAGAGGTATCTCTGCAGGTTTAAATATTTGGTATGTCTATACCTCTTTCTAATTACTAAGATGTGATTCCTTGGGCAAGAGTTGCCAAATTATTCCATGTCAAAATGGCTATATGGCCTTCCAGACAACAAGTCATTGATGTTGACCTGCATAGCCTTAGAACAGGCATTAAGTTCCCATGGGCAATCATGATGGAAACATAAAGAACTTAGTGGTGAGTGACTTCCCCATTGTTGATATGATTGATTATGAAAGATTGTAAGTGATGTAGGGAGTGATCACTAGATGGAATAGCCTCAAGGGGAGAAGTCCTTTGTCCAAGAAGATGAGTCTAGGAAGAGGGTGAAAAACTGAAAACATGAATTATGGTTTGGATTAGGGAGTGATAAATGAGATCCTTCTGTTGATATTCAGTGAAACCCAGAGGCTATTTGAGACAATTAGGAAATGTAACTGCATCAGAAGATCAATAGCTGCATGGTAAGAAGGGTCTTAAAAATACTTTAATTGACATGACCTTTCTTTATCTCCTTAGCAGTAACACATGCACTGAAATGCCTTAAACTCCTAAGGTCATCTGCATATCACAACTGAGTTCTTTCAACTTTCCACCATCCATTCTTTCAGATTACATATTGGCCGTCTCTGAAGAAGAGAAAATTACTAATATTCCAAATATAAGCTCTGTGAAACTGAAAGGTTAATTCACTCCTGTGTTTTGTTGTAGTGTAAATGTAACAGAATTTTATTAAGTACCAAAATTGAAAAAAAAAATACGGAGAGAGGAAAAAAATCCTAACAAACCATGAGCTTCACTTAATGCAAAGATGTCCCATTTATAGGATAATGACTAATTTTTATGTCTGCCTGTAAAATTTGTTGAATGTTTTGTTGAATGTGCGAACTACTGTTTTGTCCTTCCCTTCTCCACACTCCCCGGCACAAAACTACTGCGAATGATTCTCAAACCCTGGACCATAGGGTTCTGTTTCTGGTCTATTGCTTCTGCCTTCCTCCGATACAGGGGATCTGGGTGGCTGTCACGTTTAGTAGACTCTGAGGACCCTCCAGCCAAACTCTAGACACAAGGCAGCTCTCTTTGCTTTGCCTTGACTTTGAAACTAAAATTGTTGGAATGACCTTGTATTACTTATTCAGGACTCTCCGTTGACTTCTGACAGTGAGGAAAATTGTCAGAAGAGACCTTAGCCCTAAACTGCTACTACTATCATCCACTTTCCTTCTGTATTCTCTTCACTTTTCTTCCTGCAGCCCAATCCCTTCAATCACACACATCACCCACCTAATATTTCATGCTGAATTTTTTGTTTGCTGCTGCTTTTCATCAAAGCATCAGGGCGTTAAAAAAAAATGAACAAAAAAGTATTTTCCTTTTTACTGTAATTCTTATATGGTCCTGATTGGGGTGTCTTCAGCTTTTTATCTGGGGTAGGTCAAGTTAAAATAAAATGAAGAGTTAACTGCTTAGAATTGGTTGTAGACGTAAGGGGGGTTAAAAAACAATAGCATGCCAATCACCGAGCCATGCACTTTATGTGAGCTTAAAGAAGACATTTAGCTTTGTGCACTAGCTATATCATCTATTAGGATAAGCAAGAAGACAGGGAACCAGATCAGAATCTCTGGACCTTATTGGACTATCTATTGAGTTCTAGTCTTCATGGATGATGGAAAGGGAGATTATGGGACAAGATGATGAATAAATGCAGTAATAGTTTGTGACTTCGTTATAGAAGCCCAAGTTGAGGCTTATGTAGTTGATGTGTGGTTGACACCAAATACCGACACACAGGTGGTTGGAGATGTGAAAGGTTCATTCGATTTGGCCAAAGTGAGAAGGCAGGAGGGCAAGAACTCTCAAATCCATCTTAACAACAACAAAAAAATCAGCAGGGAATTTTTTATACAGCTAGAGAATAAGAGAGGGGGAGTTGCCAGGAACCAAGGGAAAAATCTGTGTTTCTTCAGTCTCAGATAACATCTTGAACAACCAGACTTCTGGGCGTCAGCAGTTTGATCACAATATCCTTAAAGGCATAAAGACATTCATTCCTTCTGCAAAATGTTCTTGTGACCCTGAAGCTATCTCCTGCTTGACAAAGAAATAGTGCATCAGCAGTTTGTAATTTTTTAGTTTGTGGGAACAAGGGATGTTGGCTTTTGTGCAGGCAAGCAAGGGCCTAGTCAGAATTTTCATGATTTCAGTGACTAAAAATGCTTGGGTGCTGAAATCTCAAGGGGCCTACTTAAAACCTCAAAAGCTTAAAATTAACTGTGAGATTGACATGTTCTGAAGAGTCTCATTGTATTATCAGAGTTCTCCAGAGAAACAGAACCGACAGGAGATAAAGAGATACATATAAGAGGATATTTGTTATGGAAATTGGCTCATGTGATTATGGGGGTCAAGAGGTCCCAAGATATTCTGCAAGCTGGAGAAACAGGAAAACTTACAGTGCATTTAAGTTCAAGCCTAAATGCCCGCAAACCGGGAACTCAAGTGCAGGAGAAGATGGATGGCCCAGCTCAAAAACAGGGAGAGAAGTTTCCCTTCCACTGCCTTTTTGCTTTATGGGGTCTCTCACTGGTTGGATTACGCCCACTGAGGGAGGATCTTCTTTACTCAGTTTACTTATTCAAAGGCTAATGTCTTCCAGAAACATCCTTGCAGACACACCCAGAAATAATGTTTTACCAGCTATCTGAGTATTGCTTAGCCCAGTCAAGTTGACATATAAAACTAGGCATTACACTTGCAATTCAACCATCAAGATAAAAATTTAGTAGCATAAAATTCAAGCTTTCAAAGCATATAATTTTCATTCTTACTATTATGCACACTCATACTAAGGAGGACATTAAAGAAGAGATTAATTTTTTTAGTTGTTCTTCTCCTTATGAGTTTGAATTTAAGAGTAGACATGATTTCTGGCAGTATGTGTAAGTGTGACTTTACACTAATGTTTCATTTTCCTGTCCTTTAGTTACACTGATGTTAAAATGAGTATGGTAATATCACACTAAAATCAGTGAGAACATGAATAAGTTAATACCTGCCAAGTTCTTGTAGCTCCTTAGAGAAAGGTACTGTCATCTGATCCAAGTCCCTTGTAAATGACTAATGATGTAAAGCTCAAGAATTTACTAGACTTCCCTTAAATTATATTATAAAGTTTTAAGTATATTGGCATCTTGTGTTCCCACTATACATAAGACTCTGAACTCTACTCATGTTCAAACCTAAAACAAAGCATTTATTATACAACATTGGCAGAAGTTTCAGGATGAATAAAAATGTGAATATATAATAAAATTCTTCACATTTTAATATGTTACATGACTAAAAGAATAAAGGCACTAGGTAAAACAAAAAGGATATACTACTATTAATCTTTTCACTATAACTAGCCATTATGTCTCTACAGACCCCTTTTAAAAGTGTTTCCCATTCACAATTTTAAAACGCAACATAATTGGAGGAAAATAGTAACCATGATTTTCTCAAGAGAGTTGTTTTCCTTTAAATTTTAGCTTGAACCCTTTCCTTCCATCACTGATCTGTTCAGTATCTGTTGGAAGTGATGAATCCTCTGACTATATGAGAGCAAAATGTCAGTCAAGGATCTTTATTGAAAACAACGGAAACCAACTCTAGCTAACTCAAGTGGAAATGTAATTTACTAAAGAATTCTAAGTAGCTCACAAAATCTTTGGGTGGATGGGGGAATGAGGCTCTGAACAATGCCCAAAATATACCACATAATGATGTCATTCTTGCCCACTCAGGGATTGCATCACCAACACAGGATGCTCCAGCAATAATCTCGACTTTTGCTGCTTTTGGAAGCTAGACTCAATTTTTTACCTCCACTATGAAATGTGTTGTTTGCTGTTTATGTTCAGAATCAAAGTCTGCCTTGATTGCATATGACTTTAATAGGTCTTTATTAGCAAACAGGTGCCTTCCAATTGCCCTTTCTTAATGTGACCTTGTATCATTAGCAACTGATCCATGGCATTACTGAAAGCATGAAGATTTTTTTAAACCTCATAGTGTTTAATCTCAGAATCATCTATGACTCCGACATGGTTATTGGTCCATTAATGTAAGAAAAGATTCTAATTCAGAATACAAAACTGATTTAAGTCTATTATTCTTTGCCTTCTAACAACGTGTTTGCAAAGGCAGCTAATTGTATCTTCTGATCTGAGTTCCCAAGATCTTGATAATGCTGAGAGCTCAAGACTTATTCCCCACATATTTTAATTACCTTAGTTCCTGAGATTCCATCACATTTTGAGCTACCATTAATTTACTCAACTACATTTCTTTTGATCTGGCTGGGATGCTCTATTTTATAGGCTTGTCATATAGAAATATATGCAATGCACAAATAAACTCAGGGACATGCTCTGAATACATGACCCTAAAACAAGGATGGAGCAATTGTTTTAGAGACATGTGAGGTGTACCCCAGTAGGCAATTCACTGTGCAGTGTGGTTGTTACCATACCTTCCTTGTAAAATCTACTTATTTGAGAGTAATAAAAGTTGACTAAGTTATAATTATTGCAGTTACATGCAAGCAAAACCTTTCATATCATCCCTATTTATTTTCCACCTTGCTAAATATTTTGAGATATATGCAAGCAGATCTTTCCTACCTTTGAAAAAGTCCTGTGGCTCTTAACAGTTATCACTGTATAAAGATTAAAGAGTTTCAAGCATTTGGGAAGGCTAAAACTGGTGCTTCCACTACTGCATTATTTTATCATGACCCTTGTAGTTATTGCTCCTGCCTATTCCTCCCCAAGATATTCTATGGGTTGACCCCACTTCTTGAAGGTTTTGGCTCAAGTATCACTTTATCAGAGAGGCCTTCCCTAATTTTTCTTTGTAAAGTAACACATCTCTCCCTGACCCTCAGCCATCCTCCATGGCATATCATATACTCCTTGACCACAGGATTTACCACCATCAAATATTAACCTTTTTGTTTGTTTCCTCAGTTGATAGTGTAAGCTCTGAGGAGAAAGGAACTATGATATGGTCACTGCTGTATCCCTATTTGGTGACTAGGACTGCCCAATAGAAGTCTGCAAGGATCGTAATGTTCTATGTATGTGCTTTCCAATAAGGCAGCATTAGCTACATGTGCCAACTGAGCACTTGACATGCAGTTAGTAATACTGAGAAACTGGATTTTTAATTTAATTTTAATAACCATACTTGACTTATGGCTACCATATTGAACAACACAACAGAAACTGGCATCTAAAAAGTACATAATAAATATTTGTTGGTTCAATAAGTGAGTGGTGCTTCTCTCTCCATACTCATTTTGTTGCAGATATACACGCTTAAGTGGAGTTGCCTCATGTTTTGCACAAACTCATGGCAGAACCTTGCATAACTGGAAATGGCTGTGTGCCTATGCGGTGACCTGATTAACTTTTCCCTGTTCTTATCTTCTGCTTTTTCATCCATAGAAGAAACCTGTATTCTCATGCATGACACTGTATTTTGCCTCAATTGTGCACTTTCTTTAACTTCATCTCTCCTTCTTTAATATCATAGGATATGTCATATTAGTTTCTGATTTCCCCTGCTGATGTATGTGCTAGAAAGAGGCCATCATGTCATTAAAGTGACGTATTCTATCATATGGTTATATCCAAATGAATGTCTTCTATAACAATGAAAGATTTCTGAATTCTCATTATCTAAATCCAACCGACCCAGAAGTTGAACACACACAGTGTTCCATTCATGGGTTCATAACTTTTAAGCACCAGCATCAGAAGCTGTGGTGGAAGGTCATATTTTTTGTGACAGCTGCTTGAAAGTTTTTGTTGATAATATTACTGGTAAACCATAGACTTGAAACTACTGAAACAAATGAAACCACTTTATTAATAGAGTGAGAAGTAGGGAGTTTGCCCTTCACATTCTTATTTTAACACTTAGAGTACTTCTGTGTTTTACTGAGTTTCTCATTTGTCAATGAATGATAGCTGTATAGAAAAACAAAGCCAAGTATGTGCACACACACATACATGTACACACATACATACACACACACACCCCCCGATAGACACAATCACTTATAAAACGATCTTGGGTCTTAATTTGATATACTTGGCATTTGATCTGTACTGTTAAAGGTGTTGATTTAGATGTTTGTTAATCTCTCTCCTAAGACTGGTCAATTGAATACTCTATGACCGGTAATATAGGAGAAGAGTGTTCCTAATGTGTCTATAATCTTCTCCATAGCTGTACAAACTTTTGAAATCTTTGTCACATCTGCCACATTTGCAGAAAGTGTTCGCAGACAGCCTGGTGAATGGACATCTAATATGCAAGTTTTCTACTAACAGTTTTTTAGATCTGGGTATGCAGTCTCTGGAGCCCTACTGTAGGGATTTCTGTCCTAAACTCTGGCCAAAAAAAAATCCTCTTGGTTCTTGGATAGCCAATTAGTGCCACTGTCTCAAGCCACTATGCAAAGTCTCACGGTCAACTTTTGAGGTCTCAAGGGCATGAGCATCATAAACGAGGCAAGTGTATGATCAGAGTCAGGTAGGCTCAGCCCATCATCTCAAGTGCCTAAGCAGCAAAACAGGGGTGAAGAAGTATACACCTTTCTTATTCATTGATTTAGCAACTATCTTGGAAAGTACTACTATACCTACTAGGCACTCGGGAAATCACAGGGTATAACACAAGCAAATAATCTATGGATTTCAGAACGTCTCTGAGAAGCCTAAAGGGCATTGTGGCTGAGTCAAAGGGATTTTGTAAGAGTTTTCTCTGGAGATACTTGGCACTGTTGGCAAAAGATGTAGATCTGCTTTGGGAAAATTAGATAAGGTAGAGTCACTCATACAGTTTTTTTTTTTTTTTTTTGTTTTTTTTTTGTTTGTTTGTTTTTTTTTTTTGAGACGGAGTCTGGCTCTGTTGCCCAGGCTGGAGTGCAGTGGCCAGATCTCAGCTCACTGCAAGCCCCGCCTCCCGGGTTCACGCCATTCTCCTGCCTCAGCCTCCCGAGTAGCTGGGAGTACAGGCGCCCGCCACCTCGCCCGGCTAATTTTTTTTGTATTTTAGTAGAGATGGGGTTTCACCGTGTTAGCCAGGATGGTCTCGATCTCCTGAACTCGTGATCTGCCCGTCTCGGCCTCCCAAAGTGCTGGGATTACAGGCTTGAGCCACCGCGCCTGGCCCACTCATCCAGTTTTAAGAACATAAAATTGGAAATCCAAAGACATAGGTTATAAAAAAAACCCATTCAAGAATGTTATAAAAATAATATCCAAAGTGGAATTAAACAGTGATTTAACTGATAAAGAAAAATTGGAAACAGGCGTGTGTGTGTGTGTGTGTGTGTGTGTGTGTGTGTGTGTTCTCAAATAGCCAAGTAATGAGATGAAATAGATTAATTTCTTTCTGGGAAGGAAAAATAGCATGTATGAGTTGCAATACTCTACTAGTCTGCTTGGGCTGCCGTAACAAGCAAAACAACAGAAATTTATTTCGCACAGTTCTGGAGGCTAGAAGTCCAGATCAAGTTTCAGCAGGGTTCAGTTTTGGTGAGGGCTCTCTTCCTGGCTTTCGGATGGCCTCCTGCTTGCTGTGTCTTTGTAAGGCTGTTCCTCTGAGTGTGCGTGAAGAGTGAATGAGTGTATCGTCTTATAAGAATACTAATTCTATGGACAGAGTACCACCTTTGTGACCTTATTTAGCCTTAATTATGCCTTAAAGGCCCTATCTACAAATATGCTCACATTGGACCTCGACATATAAATTTAGCAGGGAGAGACACAATTCAGTCCATAGCAAACATGAAGCATATTTTATGTAATACTGTTGATATTTTATCACAGAGAATTTAGGCTAAGCATTTTTAAGCCAATTATATGTCATTATGAGGTATATTCGAGCAATATTTTTATATACGTGATCAGAATATAGTACATTTTGGTTTAAATTCAAAGCATTTACTGAACATGCATTTTGTACAACAACCACAAGCCAGGGATTCTTTTGTACACACTTCTCATTTAGTGCACATTGTCAACTTGTGGCTTTTGGTAATTCATAATAACTGAAGTGGGATTGAAAATTGCGTTTAGGAACTCTCTTCCACTTCTGGGAACACAATCAGAAGAGGTAAAGTAGCATATGACTTTATTTTATTTTTATTTTATTTTTGTCCCAGGGGTTTCTTGCGAGCTCTAAACCATAGGAACTTGCCTGTAATTGGGATGCCATTACATATGTTTGAGATTTACAGAGGTCTACAGTAAAACTCTAGATTTCTGGATAACTAAATTTCTTGGGAGCACTTCGAAGAGCTACTTGACTCAGAATTTTCCAACTATCTTAATTTTACAGAACTGTATACCTAGGTATATGCAGGAAATTCTGTATTATATTTTAATTAACTAGTTAAATAATTCTTACTGTATGTGATTAATGTATACAACATGATGTTTTGATATTCTTTCCTTGATATGCATATGTATGGTGAAGTGATTGCTGCTGTCAAGCAGTTAACATACCCATGATCTCACATAAGTACTTTTGTTTTTCTTTCCTTTTTTTGTGTGGTAAGAGTACCTAAAAATCTGCTCTCTTGGTCAATTTTCATTACAATCACAGTATTATTAATTACACTTCTCATGGTATTTGTTAGATCTCTAGATATTTCTTCTACAAAACTGCAACTTGGTACCTTTTGTCCTGCATTTTGCTATTTCCCCTGATCCTGGTAGCCTCAGCTTGATTCTGTTTCCATGTATTCAATTTTTTTTAAAGATTCCATGTGTGATTTTTTTTCTGTGTCTGGCTTATTTAACTTAGCATAAAGCTGTCTAGGTTTATCCAAGTTGCTGCAAACAGCAGAATCTCCTCTTTTAAGACTGAATAAAATTTCACTGTATGCATATACCACAATTTCTTTATCCATTCATCTGTAGATGGACATTGAAGATTTTTTCATATCTCAGCTATTGTGAAAAATGCTGCAATGAACATAGGAGTGAAGATCTGTTTACGAGGCAGTGATTTCACTTTATTTGGGAATGTACCCAAAAGAAAGATTGCTTAGTCATATGATAGTTCCATTTTTAATTTCTTTAGGAACTTTCATATTGTTGTCCACAAAAACTACACTAATCTACATTCCCAACATTACACAAATGTTCCCTTTTCTCTGCACCCTTGCCAACTGTCTTTGGAGAAAGGTCTATTCAGGTTCATTACTCATTTTTAAACTGGGTTGTTTTATTTGCCATTGAGTTGTTTGAGTTCCTTCTATATTGTGTATATTAAACTCTTGCTAGATAAATGGTTGCAAATATTTTCTCCCAATCCAGATTGCTTTTTCGTTTTGTTGTTTATTTCCTTTGCTGCACAGAAGCTTTATAGTTTGATGTAGTCTCACTTGTTTATTTTTGTTTGATTGCCTGTGCTTTTTGCGTCCTATCCAAAAAAGCGTTGTCAATACCAGTGTCAAGGAACTTTTCCCCTGTTTTCTTCTAGAGTTTTATGGTTTCTGGTTTTCCATTTAGTTTTTAATCCAATTTGAGTTGATTTTTGCATATGTTGTAAGACAGGTATCGAATTTCATTCTTTTGCATGTGAATATCCCATTTTCCCTACACCATTTATTGAAAAAAACTATCCTTTTCCCATGGTGTCTCCTTGGTGCTGTTATCAAAAATTAGTTGATTGTATATCCCTGAGTTTATTTCTGGGATCTCTATTCTGGTCCATTAATCTATGTTCTGTTTTAATGCCAGTATCATACTGTTTTGATTACTATAGCTTTCCAGTAGATTTTGAGATCCAGGCAATATAATGCCTCAAATTTTCTGCTTTTTGCTTTAGTTATTTGACATCTTTTGTGTTTCCACATGAATTTTAGTATCACTTTTTCTATTTCTGTGAAAAATGTCATTGGAATTTTGATAGAAATTGCATTAAGTTCGTATATCATTTTGGGTGGTATGGACATATTAAAAATTTTAATTATTGAAATCCATGAACACAGGATATATTTATTTGTCTTCAATTTATTTCATCAATGTTTCATAATTTTTATGTAAATATCTTTCATCTCTGTATTTAAGTTTATTCCTATATATTTTTATTTAAATTTATTTCTATATATTTTATTTTTGATGCTATTGCAAGTGGGATTGCTTTCTTGATTTCTTTTTCAGAAATGCTACTGATTTTTCTGTGTTGATTTTTTAGCAGGAGAATCTTGAAAGAATATTTGCCCTTAACTTCACTGATAAATCCACTGATTCTAAAGTGGGAGCATCAGTAGGGATTCTTGCTTGCTGGCCTTGTCATCTTCAATACACTGTTCAAGCACAATAGTTGTTGAATATAAGAGGAGCCTGTAGTGTAATTTCTCTGAGAACTATAACACCACACCACTGTTTAATTTGGCCAGACTGTAGGTTTAAAGGGCCTTTGACACTGTCTCTTAAAGTATTTTCAAATCCCAAATTTGCATTAATACAACAAAAAGGCATAATGCAATATTTAAAATAAACAAAAAAGGAACTAACAGATATGCAAACAAAAAATTGCCACATTTATCAGAGTGTAAACTACAGCATTGATTATAGTGATCCCGTCAGTCTTAGTGTATGTATGAGTCCTCTTCTAAGCTCATATGTGTATATTTTAAATTATAATGAATTTCATACCATCTCTTCTTTCCCATCCCCCCACCTAGAGTATACAATTTAAAGTAAATTTCATTTGTCTGATAATATTTCAAGTATTGTATATTATTTACATAACTCCCAAAGGTTGATACATATTTTTTTGTTTGCCCGTGGCTGAGAACACAAGGATTTGTTGAGCTGATTTTATGTATTTCTTTCCTTCAGGTAGCACTTTTCTTTGTTTAGAGCAAAAGGCCTCATAGTACAGTTTTCACCAAGGAATGTATTTGCTTATTTCATAAACATATTTATTATGAATCATTCTCTGAACTAGAGAAGCGTTGCCCATGATATATGGTGAGCACAGTTAAATTGGTGAACAGAGACAGAGAGACAAAATAAGTTTGCTATGAGATCATGAATCTGTATTTAATAATACTAACTGAACAAGAATTTTCACCAGGCTCTGGAAAAAGTGGATTTATAGTTTGGTAATATAATGAATATCATTAGTAGTATTTATAAGCAGAATTGACTTGTAGTTTTTTTTAATTGAAATGGGTTTAAGGAATAATGAAGTGAGATCATACAGTTTGTCCCTACTCTTTTTCTATAAATATCTTACCTTAACATATTTATATTAATATTATACTTGGATTCTCATTCAGAGAGCTCATCTTGCTATTTCATAATAACATTAATTTTCCGTAAAATAAAAAGGAAGCTTTTAATATAACATGAATCTGCCAACATACCTGACTATCCTGAGTAATAAGGAGAGGCTTTTGGCTCTATTACTAAAGTACACAATTAATTGGAAGATAATAATGTCAAATAAATATTAGTTTAATATACTACTTTTGAATATATTTTATATCTTTATTAAGGTGTGTATTAACATTTCTATTTATAATATTGGTTTAACTTATTTTGGGAAAAAAACCTTTACAGTGTAGGAGAAATGACATAGAAAGATATAAAGAAAGTTTAGCATTGTTGTGTTTTAATAACTGCAAATGTTCTAAATGTGAATTAGAGCAATATAATTAAGATTTTTAGAATAAACTCCTAAAATTGAAATGTTTGTGTTGTCTTTATATCATGACCCTAATACCCATTTTTGGTTGAGGTATTTGACAGCCAGAATAATGGCTCCCCAAGGATGTCCATGGTTTTGGAATTTAAGAATATGTTACCTTACATGGCAAAGCTGTAGAAGTTAAAGTAGCAGATGGATTTAAAGTTGCTCATCTGCTGACTTTAAGAGAGGTAGATTTTCTTGGATTATTCCATTGGGTCCAATATTATGACAAGAATTTTTAAATGTGGAGGAAGTTAGAAGAAGTGAGTGCTTTGATATGAGAAGTACTTGAACCATATTTGCTGGATGTGAAGATGGGGGAAGGGGTCACTAGCCAAAGAATGCAGGTGTCCTCTAGAAGCTGGAAATAGCTAGAAAATATGCTTTCTGTAGAGGTTGCAGAAAGGAGCTCAGCTCTGGGATCATTCTCAGTTCCTTGAGGCTGCCCTCTGGTCCTAGCCTTGGCTAGCCTAGGCCTTGGCCTTCCCATAGCATCACAATTCAGTTTTTAAAAAGTCATCAAGAGAATTAATCTCTCAAGCTTGCCATGATAATGTCTTATGTAATCTAATTAAGGAAATGGAGTATCCCCTCATATTCATAAGCCCTGGCCACACTCAAGAGAAAAACATATACATGGCAAATATAGCAGAGAACAAGAAACTTGGAGGCCATCTTGGAATTCTGTCTACAACACTCCTGATATTCCCTCTCTATGTGTGTCTTTGTCTCTCTCTCTCCCCACATATATATATGCACACATATATATATACACACACTTATATATACACACACACATATGTGTGTATATATACCTACATACACATCCATGCACATATATATTTGTTTTACTTTTTTCAATGTAGACATATCAGCTTCTTATAATATTTAATTGTTTTTCAACTAGTTCAGTCATATTTCTCTGTTTTAACTACCAGATCCCATCTGATACATGAAAACACATGAAGAAGATGAAGTTTCTCTACGCATCTTGTCTCTCATGACATTCAATTGCATACCCACCATCACCCAAACTGCAAAATTATTGACACTAGCACTTCAAATAACCTCTTGTAGTACTTATTTACATTAAAAAGATTTTTCTTTATGATGGTGAAGTAGAAATTAATTCACAGCTCTGTATTCTGGTGAAAGAAAAAACTGTAACAAAAAAATCTTCACACTGATCTAACACTTTATATTCTCATGAGTCAAGTGATTAAATTCCAACTCTCTTCTGAAGAAGGTTGGGTAGTTTTATAAATTAAAAAAAATTATTGCTGGGTGTGGTGGCTCACGCCTGTAATCCCAGCACTTTGGGAGGCCAAGGTGGGCAGATCACAAGGTCAGGAGACCGAACCGTCCTGACTAACACAGTGAAACCCTGTCTCTACTAAAAATACAAAAAAAAAAAAAAAAAAATTAGTTGAGCATGGTGGTGGGCACCTGTAGTCCCAGCTACTCAGGAGGCTGAGGCAGGAGAATGGCATGAACCCAGGAGGCGAAGCTTGCAGTGAGCCAAGATCGTGTCACTGCACTCCAGCCTGGGTGATAGAGTGAGACTCCATCTCAAAAAAAAAAAAAGAAAAAAAAAAATTTATAACTAAAGTTTTGAATTAAATCATTCTGATTGTCCAGGAATGCATGCCCTTAAATATATGTAATAAAAAATTAAAGATTTCTCATAGAAAAACTTATTGAAAAAGTCACTGAAAGATAAATGTTATTATAAACTATGTATTTCTGTAGTAAATTTCCCAAAAATACATAATTTTATGAGCAAAAAAAGGTGTGGAATATATAAAATATTGTGTGTATGTGTGTGTATATAAGCTTTTTAATTGAAGTTAAGAAACATGAATGAGGACCTACGAAGCATTATTTCTGTGCATGTACCAATATCCTGTTATCTCCAGTACCCAACCCTAAGATCTCTAACTCTACCACATTAGCTTCAGACTAAAAACGAACCCTTTTAAACACAATGCAAATCATTTATTTTTTTTGCTAAATGCAACTTAAAATTTTTTAAATATATCATATTAAAAATGATGTTTAATATATTGTGTTGAGGATGTTAGGGAATAAACTGTAGTTTGAATGCATCAAAATTTTTTTTAGACATGCAACAGCTCTTAGTAAGATACCATTCCATCTTTCCGAGAGAAAGTTGTATATTGACTGAAGAGAGGCATTTTGTTATGATCTGGAGGCCCAAGAAATCTTAAAGTGTGAATCCTGTTAGGTTATCATAAAAAAATCCTATTAATTTTATAAAAATGAGAGAATAGCAAAATAAAAATCACTAGTAATCTCATTACTACCTCCTCAAATACTGCCACTGTATGGGTGAACAGCTTCCGCTCTAGTCTTTCCTCTTTCTTCCCAATATAGCTGCCATGTGGATCAAGCATGTCTCATGGGATATAAGCACAAAGTATGTTTGTTCTTGTTTTCTCCTCTTTTTATTTGTTCTGATTATTAATTTTTACCCTAGTCATATTTCTTTTCTTGGATGAAATTTAGGACAAATCTTCAGGCTTACCTAGTCACTTCAGATGATGACATCTTCTCCAAACAGTAATTAACATTTTCAGTCCATGGTAATATTCAACATTTTAAGCTCATTTAAAATACTAACTATGCCCCCGATATGGTTTGACTGTGTCTCCACCCAAATCTCATGTCAAAGTGTAATCCCCACTTATTTAAGGTGGGGCCTGGTGGGAAGTGATTGGATCATGGTGGAGGGTTCCAGTGGTTTAGCACCATCCCCCCAGAGCTGTCTTGTGATAGAGTTCTCACCAGATCTGACAAGATTTGATGGTTTAACAGTGCGTAGCAATCTCAGTCTCTGTCTCTCTGTCTGTCTGTCTGTTTCTCTCTCTCTCTCTCAATCCCCTGCTCCACCATGGTAAGATGTTCTTACTTCCCCGTTACATTCTGACATGATTGTAAGTTTCCTGAGGCCTCCCAGCCATGCTTCTGTACAGCCTGAGGAACTGTGAGTCAATTAAATGTCTTTTCTTCATAAATTACCCAGTCTCAGGTAGTTCTTTATAGCAGTATGAAAACAGACAAATATATCCCCTTTCTCAGCTTGTGCTTGTGATAGGCTAGCCAAGGCAAGCAGGAAAGAGGGGTGTTGTCTGCTGCTTCTCCAACGGGCCTCTGTACCCCTTCTTCATCTTGTCAGTTACAGTGTCTGACCCCTAAGCGGCATGGGAAAGGAGAGGACAAAAGGAAAGGAGTTAGACATTTGATTAATACTGTTCAGAGTTGAAATGCACTCTTTGAGCAGGTAGGTATTTAAAGCTAATTTTTCCCTCATGGGATACGCTTGTGGATTCTTTGGAGACTGATCTGCCTGACCCCAACAGCTCAGCAAGAATCTTCTCCTACAATTCCCTTGACTAGGTAATACCCTTACTCTCCTCCTATCTTCTTCTCCCTGGTTCTCAGTGTTTCACTGCCACATAAACTGTCTCTCACTGTTGGGGTCCCATTGCCCTTCTGAGTGGTATTCCTGGGCAAGATTCAATGCAAGCTCACCAGGCTGTCTCTCACACTGGGCCTACATCTGGTCTCCTGGAAAGGGCATATCCTTTGTCTGAACAATCCTGAGACAGACCCATCCCAATGCAGAAGTGCCTATTCTTCTCTCAGCGGCAGATTAACTTGTCTGGGAGTTACTCATCCTCCGACTTCTCAAGCTCATTCCGAAACCTGTCCACCTAATGCAGCAACTACATGTGACACAATAAACACATAATGCAAGTCACAAATGAGAGCCACATATATAATTTTATTAGTAGCCTTGCTAGAAAAATGAGAAACAGGTAAAGTTAATTTCAATTTCAGTAACATTTCATTTAATCTATCAAACATATTATTGTCTCAATACATAATCAACAAAACTGTTAATGAAATACATTACCTTTTTTTCATATTAAGTCTTTGAAATTGAGTGTATATTTTAGACTTAAAGTACATCTCTACTCAGAGTAGCTGCTTTCAAATGTTATGTTGCCACAAATCATAAATGGTTTGTGTATTGGGAAGTGCAGCTTTAAGTCCTTAAAATCTTTAACTTTAAAGACTTATAAATTCAAGATAAGAATACTCTCTCATATTTATTCCTATTTTTCCCATTCTAATGTTATTTTTTCTCCTCCAATGTTTCAAGTTCCTTCTGTTATCATTTCCTTTCTAACTGGAGACCTACTAACCATTTACTTATGTTAGGTCATCTGGCAACAAATTACCTTAATTTTGTCATCTGAAAATGTCTTTATTTTTCCTTCTTTCTTGAGGTACATAGAAATTTGCTCTGGATTGAAGTTCTTTCCTTTCAGCTCTTAAAGCAAGTTTTGCCATTTCCTTCTGGCTTCCACGGTTTCAGAGGAAATCTGCTGTCATTTGATTCATTGTTGCCTCATAGGTCATATTACTCTAGCAGTTTTCAAGATTTTTTCTTTTGTTTTCAGAAGTTTGAGTATAATGTGTCTTAATATGGATTTCTATAAGTTTATTCTTTCTGGGACTTATTAATCTTATTGAATATACAGGGATTTTCTCCTTGCCAAGTTTAGTAAAGTTTTAGACATCACTTTGTCAAATAGTTTTTCGGCCCCTTTTTATCCTCTCCTTCTGGGACCTCCATGACATAAGTTTTAGATCTTCTGGATTGTCTACATGTTCCCAAAGCTCTGTTCATGTTTTGTTTTCAGTCTATTTTCTCTCTTTTGTCGAATTGGGTAATATTTTATTGATTAGTCTTCAGATTTATTGATTCTTTCCTCTGTTATTTCTATTCTGCTATTGAATACATCCAGTGAAATGTTTATGTTGGCTTTTGTGTTTTTCCATTTTGTAATTTTCATTTGGTTCTTTAAAAAAAAAAAAAACCTTCCTTCATTGAAACTTTCTATTTCAAGAGCGTTTGTAATTGTTCACTGAAGTGTTTTTGGATAGTTGCATTGAATTATCAAACTATCCAACTGTGATTGTTCTGGTTGTTGATATCACAAATAATTTTCAAATGTATCCTAGAAATTTCTGGTCTTATGTTATTTGACTCTAGATCCTATTTAAAACTTCTATTTTATTGGGATTACCTTGTTTAGGATTAGCATATATGCTCTGGCCTACTTTTGCGGTTACAATGATAATTTAGTTTTCAGAGTCTTTGCAGTGCTGTTCTGCTCTTCTTTGTGTGATACTCAAAGGCTAATCTGAAAACTTGTGTGGTTTTCCACACAGTAGTTAAGCTCTCAAATCTTTTGCCATATTAAATCTGGAAGGTTTCTCATGTGGGCATCTTAATAATTTGCTAAGGACTATCTATATAAGTTTGAAGAATGCTTTTTACTAGCTCCGTACTCTGCTCTCTGAAATTCTGCCCAGCACTCTATTTGGGAGGGGAAGGAGTTCCTTCTGCCAGTGCAGGGAGATGGTCCAATTTCTCCAACGGCCCTCGTCTGGCACTAGCAGGATTGAGGTAATATAACACCACCTCTTAAAGCTGAGTGAGTTTGCAAGCCCAAGTTGCCCACTGCACAGGAGAAGCAGAGTGCTGCTTACTGCCGTCTGATCATGATGGAGGCCCAGGCTCTCCACTTGGACTCTGATGACACCACTGGAGAGAAAGAAGAGGTGATGGTGATAAGGTGGGAAGAACATATTGTTTTTCCTGTGGTGTTGGTTGAGGTTTTCTATTCTTCTAAGATATATATTTGTCTTTCTGTTTCTCACATATCCCTGACTAGGGGCTGAGATTATCCCTGACTTATTCTTCTAAGCCACTCTTTTCCTGGTTCTTTGGCTAGAGAGAAGCAGTCTTTTCTTGGACCAATTTCTGTCTATGCCTATTGGCATTTCTGAATTGCCAGCTTCTCCAGTAGTCAGGGATATGTGAGAAACAGAAAGACAACCTAGGAATTCACTACTCTGTCATTCCTCAAATCCCAAGATCTGCCTTCTTCTTTCCACATTTCAAACTCTTCTTATTTCACTTTATTATGTGGGGGGATTTTTACTTGTACTTAGCAGAAGGACTCGGGTAAAAGGAGTCTATTTCATTATGTTCAAAACTGAAACTCCTATTGCTTAAACAAAATTTACCTTTATTGATGTAACTAGTGGCTCTAATAACTCATTTTGAAACAATAATTAACTAATATATTAATATTCACAAATGCTGTATTTCCATTTAATACATGTTTATATTTTTAAAATGTGCAGCACTCCAACAGCTAAACAAGTTAAAGAATTCTAGTTGACATAAAAACAATTATCCTTCACAGTAAAACTCTGTTTTATCAATTTGGTAACTGTCATTCCCAGATAAGGAGTGATTTTCACTTAGTTAATTTTCCTTGCCAATAGTAAAGTCTTACTGCTAAAAATAAGATTCAAAACTTGAAAATAATCCATTAGAATATTTAATCTTTCAAATGCTTAAACAATTTGAAAGAAATGACAAGAAGGATTATTTAGGGCTTATTCTTTTAAGAGAATCTAATTATATTTAGCCATGTTCTACTAGAGTTAGTATTACACAGTGACTGAGCTGATTTGTTTATCAGAAGAGTTTATTTCTGATCCTACAAATGTTTTCACAATAATATTTGGAAAAAAATGTTTAAGGCCTTTCAATGATATGTTCACAAAGCAATTAAATATTGCAATGATATTTGTATATCTTGAAAAATTGCACATAAAGTCATGAAAGGAGTAATATGTTCTCATATATTTAAGACCTAGACAAATATGTTATTATGCCTACTTTGGAAATATATTTTATACATGAGCATTCATCTCCTGGTAATATATATAACTATAGTTTTAAATTTATAGGCTTATATTATGATGCTGCTAATAGAGCCATTCTAGGCTCTCATGTAAATACAGGATAAATATCAAAATGTATTTAAGTCACCAAACCTTTTATAATCATATTAGATATTAGAAGAAATATTTTCATTAAATTTTGCTTGCATACACAATTTACCTGAGAATTTATTATGTTTATTCTAGGTCACCTCAGAATTTGAATTTATGAGTTCAGCAAAGCACCTTGTTATATAGTAATATTTATTGGCTATTGATTTTTATTTTTTAATGAGTATATGATGTAATACTTCTAATACATACATTTTGAATTAATATATTAGGTAAAATTAGAAAAAAAATTGCGGGTGTGATGCTTTTCAGCACTTTAAATATAGTACAGTTGATGAAATGTGTACTAGGAAAAGGTGGTGTAGAATTGTGGTTGGCAATCTATGTTCTTTCCTCAGTTCCATGAGTGACTTTACAGACAAGTCATCAAGTTACCCCTTAGAGTTGTGTAAGAAGAACCTGAGTACGTGGCTCCTCTTGTAGAGAGAAGAGAAGTGGCCTCAAAAGCATTATGAATGCCTTAGAAATGGGTATTTTAAATATAAGCAATTATTTTAAGTAACTTGGTGTCCTAAAGAAAAAGGAAATATATATTCTCACATCTAAAATACTCTTCAATGATCAGGTTGCCATGTGTAGGGGCAGGAGGGTTATAATTCCATAGCCCTAGCAACAATGAGTGGGACATATATAAAACTGAAGCCATAATTATTACAGAAGTTGCAGTACAGAAAGCCTTCTGCTTCAATTTCCACTATATCAGTACATCAAAATGATTCTTAAAATCATGTTTAAGATAAAAATTGTAGCTGCTCATTGTCCAGTGATAACCCAATTAACATTTGGAGCCAATCACCATGGACATTAGTTCATTGGTTTGGGAGTATGTAGTTACTCATATTTAGTAATGTCTCTAGTGATATTGAGTGGGATATTTTAGTACCTAGAAGACATAAGACTCCCTATCTTCTCAACAAAGACTTCATTTATAGTTTTGCTTTCATGAAAATACCTCCTGTGTTTGGAGGTATTTTCTCTACTAAATCATCAAAATAATTTGCTTTCATTTATTTATTAAACAAATACCATTGGTTGTCTACTGTAAATCAAAGACTATTCAAGGTCCTGAGGACATAGTTCTCCTCTTAGAGCTAAAAATATTTTCCCATTTCACAGTAAAAAGACATAAGCAAATTCCTAACAGAGCTTATGATTATTAGATAAAAACTAAGGCTATTATACTGGCTTGATATAACTTCAGGCAAAAGCAAAATATCTTGGTGATTTGCTTTACTTCAGCTGATAGATCTCATGTTTCTAAATTTAGAAAACAGCCCAAGGACCCTTCATTACTAGCTCCAGACACCTAAGGGTACAGTGAATCCCTTTGGAGAAACTGTCCTACAGTTTGAAAATCTGCTGATTTTAAACTCTAAGATAATTTGTTAAAGTTTATCTTGATATATTCTCTATTTGGTTAATTATATAGTCATTGTAGTTGGCTGAAAGCTTTTAGAAATGAAATGGGTCAAAGGCACTGCAACTCTAAAATTGCTAATTTCTTTTCCTATTTTTGATTGTATTTTCTCTTCCTATTTTTCATTGTATTCTGGATTTTTAAATATGATTTCTATTCTCACAATATTTAATAAAATCTAGTATACATGAGGTTTGTGTGCATGATGTTGTGAGAATCTCAAACAAAACTTTGTGTGTGTGTGTGTTGTGTGTGTGTTTTATGGATATTTGGAAAAACTCTGTCTACTCTGGACATCTCCCAAATTAGTATTGTTTGCTTAAGTCTGAGATTTATGTTACTGTCATGTAAAATTGGTGACATAATTTAAAAATTATATATAATTTCAAAAGTAGTAGTCTTCTAGATAATATAGTCTATCCTTTTCTGTCAAATCTTTTTTCAAAATCTTATCTCTTTATTCCTATTTCCTCTACCCATTTTTCATTCCTTGCAATTACTTTAACCATCTAATTCTGATGAACCAGTTTTTCATGTATCATCTAAATGGTGTGTGGGACTTTATTGGCTCCCCCGACACACGCCCCTTGATAGTCATGCCCATCTGAGTTCCCTCCATGTCAACTCTAGGCTTGGCCATGTGGCTAGTTTTGGCCAATGCAACATTAAAATCAGGCATTAAACTGTCCTCTTGAAGCATCTTCCTTGGATCCCAGACATACTATAGTATGAGGCAGGCCAAATAGCTATATGGAATAATCTACATGGAGGAGAACTGAAGTCCCTGCCTGACAGCCCCAGCAGTCATCCACATGAATGAGGCCATTTGGGCCTTTAATTCTACCTGGGGGCCTATATAATATCTCATGAAAAAAGAGAGTTTCATGATCAACCCAACCAAACCACAGAATCATGGATTAGTAATCAGTTTCTGGCATTTTACCTACTAAACTTCAAAGTAGTTTGTACAAATAGATAATCAAAACATGATTTTTCCTGTTTTTCTCCCCACAGCTAGATTTTAGTTCCTCAGAGCATCTCCCTCATGGCTACCCAGTCCACAGCTGTATTTCAAATCCAATGCATGCATTAGAAAAAACAAAAATGAAACAGAAATGGTTTATCTCCTAAAAGAGCTTATAATCTAGTAGGAAAGCTATTACATATGTAACTGACTTTTAGGTTGAAAATGATAAGTTTCTTGAGAGTTTCAGAGGTAACATTCTATGATGGTTGAGTAGAAGGATGGGTGAAACATCTTATAGGTTGCCATGCATGGAGGCCATGAAAATATACCACTCAGATTCCCTACTCACGGGAAACTAGTCGACTGCAAGTTCCAACATGTGGCCCTCTGGAACTACTGCTGTCTTTGAGCTTAGGCCACCCTTTCTACAGGATCAAATCAGCTAATGACTGAGCATGTGTCTTAGTCCATGCAAGTTGCTATAACAAAATACTGTGGACTTGGTACTTTACTAACAACAGACATTTATGTCTCATAGTTCTAGAGGCTGGTAGTTTCACAATGAGGGTGCCAGCATATTTGGTGTCTGGTGAGGGCCTACTTTCTGATTCATAGACTATGCATTTTAGCTTTGCCTTCACATGTCAGGAAGGATGAGGAATTTTTCTCCAGCCTCTTTTATAAGTTCATTAATCCCAATCATGAGTGTGGACTACCTAATCACCTCCCAACGTTCCTACCTCCACCTTGAAGATTAGGATGTCAATATACGAATTTGGTGGAGGGGACACAAATATTCAGTCACAGGCGTGGTGATTCTAATTCTGGCTCATTCCTTTGACATCTGTAGCTTCTCTAATAGGAGACTTGGAATTGAAGATTTCACACTGGTCTGGCTGAAACTTTCACAAAACTCTGCTGAAAGATAATATACTTGCTCCACAATTGTCCTTCCTTTTACCTTTTCCTCACGTTTCAGACTTGTATGTCCTTGCCTTCTTCTCCCTCCTCTTTAGATTTTTACAGGCATTTTCTGAAAAAAATTATCTCTTACATGTCTAATCCTGTCTTGACATTTGTTTCTTGGGGGAGCAGAACTAACACACTAGGTGTATTGAGCCTTGAAGGACAAGATTTGAACACCAGAAGAGAAATGGAATTCAAGGAGACAGAAGCCATTTGAAAAGGGAATTAAAAGAGGAAAAGCTTGATGACTAATATGTGAAATAATATTTCACGGGAGCATAATGAATAGGAGGAAGGATCAAATGAATCACAGAAGCAAAAGTAACATGTGATCTTAAAGTCAAGACAGAAGAGTTTGGACATTGGAATAGACAAAGGGGGAAGCATGGAAGAATTTTGCATAAAGGAATGACATAATCTGAGTTGTGCTTTAGGAAAAGTAATCTGCTACTAGGGTCTCCTAACTCTTCTAATCAAGTAGGAAGTCAAGTAAAAAGATTGATCTCATAAACCAATGGGGAAATTGACACAAGCTTGGCATGAGGAATAATGATGACAATGGTAACTCCATTACATGTATACAATGCTGTGGGCTTTACAAAAAGCTTTTCACAAAGATTTAATTGTATTGTCATAAATTTAGAGAGTTAATTATTTTTATGTCTATAGATGAAGAAACAGAAGTTCAGAGACTCAGATAATGTCATTTAACTTCAGTGCAGAGTTTGTAGCTAACCAAGCTAGGATGTGATATCCTATCTTCTGATTCCAAACACAGGGCTCTTTATGATTATATCAAATTTTAAATCCATGAAAGACACAGAGGTGAAGCATCAGCTAACTAATGGAGAAATTAGACCTTGTGAGAGTAGTTAGTGTTGGAGATGCATCTTTTGGACCAATATCTAAAGAGAAGTTGGAGGAAGCCCTGAGTTGATGTATTAATGAAGAGAATTTAGGGAGAGAAGAGCATTCCGAAAAGTATAATGAATACTTTAGCTCAATGCTGAAGCAACAAGAGGAGGATCTGCAACTAGAGAAAAGAACAACAAATGCTCATTCAACAAACATTTATTGAACACCTACTATTTACCAGCCTAGGGATGAAGAGTTTAAAAAATAATAGACAAGGCCAGGCGTAGTGGCTTATGCATGTAATCCCAGACCAAGACAGTAGAATTGCTTGAGCCCAGGAATTCAAGACCAACTTGGGCAACACAGTAAGACCCCCATCTCTACAAACATAAAAATAAAAATTAGCCAGCCATGGTGGTGTACACCTGCGTTCCTAACTGCTCAGGAGGCTGAGGCAGGAGGACTGCTTGAGCCCAGGAGGTTGAGACTGCAGTGAACTATGATCATGCCACTCCACTCTAGCCTGGGCAACAGTGCGAGGCTTCATCTCTAAAAAATTTTTCAAAAACTAAAAAAATGTCTTCCAAAAAAATCTTATATTCTGGAGATGCCAAACAGGCTTAAAGAATTTTAACATTCACACATGAACAAGTGAAAGAGCTGGTTTGAATGTGCTTCTGACCTCACATTTACATTTGGTCTCAGGAAGTGAGATATGCCCTCACATCACTATAAAATGAAGTTGCATCTCTTATTTTTGCTGTTAGGCCAAATTCAATTTCCAGACATAAAAACCACTGTTGTGTTCTTGATTGGAAAATGTGAAAGCAATTTACCTTTGGTGAGTTAATATACAGCCCCTGGTCTCTATATTCTTATAAATGTTTATAACTTTTTAGAGTTTACAAAGCACCCTATCTATCTCTTAGGATATGTAAATTTTGTCTAGGTGTATTTTTGAAAAGTTGAAGACCTAGTTATCCTAAGGCAGATTTTTTTTTATTAATATTATTAGAGGAGAATGAAGGTGGCTGCTGCCTTTCAGAGTGCTTTTTCTTGTACCTGTGTTTCTATGTTCATACTGTTTTCTATCTTACTAGATGTTGTTAGACACAGCCAATGATCAATAGCATTTAAATAATCTTCATAATTGACTTCATTTACAAGAAATGATTTACTTAGATTTAGGAGATTATCCAAACTACTGTCTTCTTTAAGTATTTTTTTTAAGCAAATACAGGTTTTGTTGCATTTTCTTAAGTTCCCATGCATAAACTTAAGAAAGTATATCCTTTAAAATTACTGGATTTAAAAATATTGACATTTAAGCTTTCAGATATAAAAAGATGCACATTTCTGTAACACAGAAACATACAATCACACATATACACATGTGCCATGCATACAGTCTTATTCCACAATAAAGCTGAGTTTGCACTCAGCATTTACTATAAAATAAATCTCTCTCTCTCACACACACAACCTGTGTACCAATCTGAAATTATGGCCTCAAATAGTAAAATGCCATAAAAACCTTAATTGCAGGGGCATTAATGGGAATCTCTCTGATACTGGGAAACTGCCCACTGAATAATGCCTCTCCAGAGAGACTTGCTGACTACACACCTGGCTCCGTAAATGAAAGCAGAGCCCGTGCCTCATTTCATCCCTTCAGCCTTAAAACTGCTTAGAGTCCTCAGTCTGCTCATTTTGATATATCTCTCATATGAGTGACAAGTATATCCACAAGATAATAAAATGTGTTAAGATAGTCAGCTTGGCAGTGTTTTTGCTGATGTATTAATTCATTTCTTTTCACGTGCTATATCACCACGATGTCTCACCAGATTTTATGAGAGGGCTCACTGAAGTGAAAATCAAGCCAATGAATCGTTTAATACGAACTAATGAAAACCAGATATAAAAGGCTTTAGTAACTGTTTTGGAGCTTTAATTGTCAAATGGGTGTAAATTCTGAGCACTTCTAAGTAAGAGAAAGGACTGTAATGATGAAATTGGGATTCCTTTGTGATAATGGGTTTAATTAAATTGTCATGTAAACAATGATGTCCTGGATGAAAACACTGAACTAGGAAGGAGGAAATGGTTTCTCCAAGGTAGGAGATACACTTTGAAAGACAAAAGGGTACTCCATTATGTGTATTTTCTTTGCCATGGTTTGAGAGAAATCGTTGGTAGCATGTTATAACCATTTATACAAAGCTCACTTTATTCAAAGAAATTCATAAAGACATTTCGAATATTTTGAAATATAAAACAAAATATGTCAAAACTTCTGTTGTTAATGATATCGATGCAATACATTGATGGATTTGCTATGCAATTAACTGTTACAGTGCACAAAGGGGATCTAAAAAGAAGATAGCTATGAATACAGCACATAGGTTGTTCTCAGATATGGAAAGTGTTTTTATTGTATTAAAATAGGCAGTGTCTATAATAACTAATGCAGGAAAAGATGAGCAATAGGTGTTAAAATCATGGGGTAAAAAATTATTAGGGAATAGGATATTGATAACATGCCAGAGTATCATCCAACAGATTACCTGATAAATACAAAGAAAAAAATTACAACTTTAAGTCAAGAGCTTTCAATAAATTATCAAATTAAGCATCATCACTGATAATACTTCTTGGTATGGTGCAGTAAAAAGTATGTAACATCCTTTATGTAATATGTTTGTGCCAAAGTATTTAAACTGAATTTAATCATGAGGAAATAAGCAGACAAATCCAGAATGTAGACAAATTCTACAAGACAACTGGCCTGAACAAAACGCAATGCCATTAAAAACAAACAAACAAAAAACCCCTCAAAATATAGATGGAGGAAAGCAGCATCCTAATTTCAAAAAAAAGTAGAGACAGAACATCAAAAGTAGGGATTAATTCCTGGATAGGAAAAAAGAAAGTTACTTCTTTTGAAGACAATTGAAATGTATAGTGTATTTTGGAGAGTATTGCATTAACATGGACTTTGTTAGTATAATAACCTAGGTGATTGTCTTGTTCTTAGGATATGTATGCTGCAGTAGGGCAGAAATACAACGTCTGCAACTTCCTGTCATATAATCACAAAAAAATAGAGGAAGAGGTAAGTGTGGCAAAATGTTTAGTTTGATAAAGAGTATATGTGTACTTACCTTTCAATTTTTCTGTAGATTTAATATTTTCAAAACAAAAAAATTAGAGAAAATCAGCATTATATACATGGTGTTTTAAAGTCAGATAAATATATTTCAGGTTTGCTGAATAGATACACACTTTTACATCCCCTCATAACTAGAGTTATTAAACTCTGGTTTACGAACACTTATACACAGATAAATTTGATAAACAGAGTGACAATTATTTTCTGAGAACTCATACCCCAAGTTTCTCATGAAATAAAAGACTCAAAGATGTCAATTGCTTTTTGCTCAATATCACTTCTAGGAACTATATTTAGCCTTCTTATTATAGATGAAGAAATTTCAAAGGGATTAGTCAATGCAACTCTGTAATTTAGACCAATTTTATCTTGGCACATTTTAGACAATGCTGAAATAAAATGTTCATTCTTAAAAAGACATTCGCATGCATTTTTGTTATATAAGCTTTTAAACAGCCTTAGAAAATGAAGAATTCAGTCTTTCAGTAATTTTGTTCATATTATTTATTTGACTCACTCTATCCAATAATTTGATTTCCTTAATTGTTGCAAATAGCTACATTTAGATGTTTGTCAAAAAGTATGCAGGAAAATGATATGAAATATGGTATGAGAGCATATCATCCTTTTCTTGTTTTTTAATGACAGGTCTTTCCAGCGTAACTGCAGGGTACATTTTTAACTTCTTGTGCTTACATTCCCAGCATAGAAATAGTTAATACTCATGAACATAGAATCAAAAATACTTCAATATACTGTTTTTCAAAATAGTGAAGTGCCTAAATGTGGAAGTGGCTGTTAATATGAGTTTGATTACATGACCTTTATGCTTTGTTAACCTAGCTCATTATCATATGTGATCTGAGAGTATCCCAGAAATGCAAGGATGGTCTAATGTCAAGATATAGATTAATACGACATGTTTTGATCTGAATGTTTGTGTCCCCCAAAGTTCGTATGTTAAAATTCTATCTGCCAAGGTGGTGGTATTAAGATAGGAGGTGGGGACTTTAGGACATGATTAGATCATAAGGGCAGAACCATCATGATTGTGATTAGTTCCCTTGTAATACAGACCCCAGAAAGCTATTGCTTTTTTCTGCCGTGTGAGGACATAACAAAATATGCCTTCTATAAACCAGGAAGTGGGCACTCACCAGACACTGAATCTGCCAGTGCCTTGATCTTGGACTTTGCAGCCCCCAGAACTGTGAGAAATCAATTTCTGTTGTTTGTTTAAAAGCCAGTGGCTTATGTTGCTTGTGAGAACAGCCTAAATGGGCTAAGACATTACAGATTCCATCAATAGATCAAATATATTAAAACCATTCTTTTCAAGAGATGAGGAAAAGGCATTCAATAACATTTCAACCATTTCTATTTAAAAATCCCAAGTATTCTATTAAAAATAAACCCAGAAATAGGATTCTATGCTAATATCATAAATAGTATTTGCTTTAAGCAAACAGCTAATGTTATGTTTGACAGTACAACTTTAAAGACATTCCCAATAAAATTAGAAACATATAATGATGATGATAACACCATTATTTGTTAACATATTTTTTGGATAAGTTTTGTAATACGCAGTTAAATTAGGTAGGAATGGAAACTATAATTTTGGGAATGACAAAAATATCATTATTTATAGACTATATTAATATATACTTATAAAAGTATTCTAATTAAAGGAAATACACACAAAAGGAAAATTTAGTAAGTATTTTTTTGAGATAGGGTCTTTGTTGTCCAGGCTGGATTACAGTGGCATGGTGATGGCTCACTGCAGCCTTGACCTTCTGGCTCAAGGTATCCTCCCACATCAGCTTACTAAGTAGCTGGGACTACAATGTATGCTACCACATCTGGCTAATTTTTAATTTTCTTTTGGAGATGTATGTTTCCCAGGCTGGTCTCGAACTCCTGGCCTTATGTGATCCTCCCACCTCAGCCTCCCAAAATGCTGGTATTACAGGCATAAGCCACCACTGTGAACTAAATTTAACAGGAAATGTGTAAGATATGTGTAAGGAAAGTTATAAAACCCTTTTGATTAATGAATAAAGATTAGAAAAAACAAAATTTTCAATAACAGAGAGATAGTTAATATGGTATATCCTCTCAATGGAATACATCAAAGCTAAAATGTCAGCCTATATAAAACTAAATATCACCCGTATAACTGATAAAACTTAGTTTGGCTTTATATGACAGCCAAAAAGGCTAGACTAGAAACTTCTTTCTCTTACGTGGAAGACTGAATCTGAAGGGCAGACGTACTAATTCAGATCACTATTTCTTTTTTTTTTTTTGAGACGGAGTCTCGCTCTGTCCCCGGGGCTGGAGCGCAGTGGCCGGATAACAATCTGGATTGAGATGTGTTATGGACTGAATGTTTATATCCCTTGCAATTCATATATTAAATCCCTAATCTTCAGTATAGCTACATTTGGACATTGAGCCTCTAAGGAAACAATTAATGTTAAATGATGCCATAAGGGTGGGGCCCTGACCTGATAGGATTAGTGTTCTTCTAAGAAGTGACTCCAGAGTGTTCTTTTGTTGCTTGCACACAAATAAGAAGTCGCATGAACACATGGTGAGATGGCAGCTGCCTAAAAGCCAAGAGAAAAGGTCTCAGAATGAAATCAACCTCAGTAACACCTTGCTATTGGATTTCCAGTCCCCAGAACTATAAGAAATAGATGTTTTGTGTTTACTTCATCTACTCTGTGGTATTTGTTGTGGCGGCCTGAGCAGACTAAGACATGAGGGAAGAAGAAGAGGACCAAAATATGCCCTCTGAATCTTGATTGATCACCTTTATCCACTTGAGAATGTGGGCAAGGGTAGTCATCCAACAGCCATGCTCTTAGCAAAGACCAATCCTTGAACTTGTGTACTGAATGCCATCTTCTCCTCTACTCTAGGATGTGTCTCTTAGCATCATTAATGCACCCCTTTCTAATAGATTTTACTACCTGCACACATTCAGAATCTAATCACCCCTCACCAACTGCTCTGCTAATATCCCGGTTCCCACACAATCATCTCTCATCTGGGCATTTTACTATTACTTCCCAACTGGGTTTCTTTCATTCCTCCTTGGACTATTCAATCTAATACCAACACGATGATTCTGTTAGAAACTAAGTCAGATTGTGTTGTTCATCTGTGAATATGACTTTTTATCCAAATGATGGTAAAAACTGAAGTTATTAGCATAGCCTACAAGACAGGCCATCTGGGCCCTAGTTCTTGACCCAGTGACCTACCACTCTCCTTCTTTCTTATTCTGCTTTAGTCATTCTAGCCTACATTGTTTTTTTGCACATTACCAGAAATAGTTTTGCTTGAGGACTTTCCCATTTCCTATTTTCTCTGCCTGGAAACTTCTTTCTCAACATATCCCCATGACTCATCCTCTCACGTTTGTTGGGGCCATTACTTAAAAGGTTTTTTTTTTTTTTTTTTTTTTTTTTTTTCTCATGAGAGCTCTCCTGGCAGCTGCTATGGGTTGAACTCTTGTCTGCCCAAAAAAAGATACATTGAAGTCCTAATCCTCAACAGCTCAGAATGTAATCTTATTTGGGAAAGTATAACTGCAGGTATAATTAGTTACAATGAGGTTGTACTGGATTAGGGTGGGTCCCTATGTCAATATGATTGGCCCTTGTAAGAAATTGACCATATGAATACAGACACACAGAGACGGCACTATGCATGGGACAATGAAGGTGAAATTATGCTGCTGCAAGCCAAGGAATATCAAAGATTGCTAGCAAACCACCAGAAGCTAGGATGAGGTAAGGAAGAATTTTCTTAGAGGTTTTAGAGGGAACATGGTCCTGCTGACATCTTGATTTCAGATCCTGGCCTCCAGAACTGTCGGACAATAAATGTTTTAAAACATGCAATTTGTGGCACTTTGTTATGGCAGCCCTAGGAAACTGATCTAAAAGCCCTATCTGAAATAGCAATTCCTGGGATTCCCATCCCCCTAGCCTGCTTTATTTGTCTCCTTAGAACTTGACATCATCCGTCCTACCATATTTTACTTACCTATTTTGTATATTTCATCTTGCTACCCTAAACGCACCTCAAATGCCAGCAATGTGAGGTTAAGATGTTTTTCTGTTTTCATTACTTTCTCCTCAGCTTTGAAACAGTTCTTGACTTGTTACAGGTCCTTAAAGTATACTTGTTGACTGGAAGAAGGAAGACATGAATGAATGAGGGAGCAAGCCTGGTAATTGGTTCCATCTCCGTGGGGAAGAGAAAGGGGTGTTTCAAAATGACATGAGTGTTTTGGAAAATTGCTCCACTTATTGTATAAAATAGTCTAAGTGGAAAGAAGTGTTCCCTTTTATGAAATACTATGCAGAAATTAAGTGTAATTTTTTGAAGAGTTTAAATGATAGGAGAAATTCTTATGGTTTTATGAAAAGGTAGTTTATGAAATAGTTTCTATAATAAAATCAAAACTACATAAAACAGGTATTTTTGAATAAAGAACACATAGAAGGAAACATTCCAAAATTTCAAAAATAGTATTTTTACTTGATGGCACTATTTGTGATAATTTTTTTATTGTATATATTTTGAAGCTGGAAGAGTTTATTCTGGGATAAGAAAGAGATATTTTTTGAAATATAGTAAACATGCAGACTTTTATCTAAAGAGGGTTTTGTTCAATTATTAAAATTAATTCGAGAAGGATTTGGATTTAATATAATAAAAATGTCCCTTTTCAAATGTGTTTTGCCTTATAGTTTATTTCTCACTACATTTGTGCACTTTACTTATTTTTATATTTAAGGTATACACTGTGGTGTTTTGCTATATATTATTATATATTTTGAAATGATTATCACAATCAAGCTAATTAACATATTCATCACCTCATAAAGTTACCTTTGATGAGAATATTTATAATCTACTTGCTTAGTAAATTTCAAGTATATAATATTATTAAGTATAGTCACCACGCTCTATGTTAGTCCCCTTTGACGAACATCACCCCCATTCCCCCCACCCCTCAACATCTGTTAACCACCTTTCTACTCTTGGTTTCTCTGAGTTCAACTTTATGAATTCTATCCATAAGTGAGATCACACGGTATTTGTCACTCTATGACTGACTTATTTCACCTAGCATAACGTCCTCAGGTTTATTCATGTTGTCACAAATGGCAGGATTTATTTCTTTTTTAAGGCTGATATTGCATTGCCTTTATGTATCACATCTGTGTCCATTCACCTACTGATGGATACTTAACGTTGTTTCCATATCTTAGCTAGGATGAATGATGCCACAATGAACATGTGAGTGCAGATGTCTCTTCAAGACTGTGATTTCATTTCCTTTGGATATATATCCTGTAGTGGGATTTCTGGATCATTTGGCAGTTGTATTTTTAAGTTTTTGAGGAATCTCTATACAGTTTTTCATAATGGCGGTACTAATTTACAATCCCACCAACAATGTATAATGGTTCCCTTTTCTCCACATCTTTAGTAACACTTTTTATCTTTTTACTTCTTGATAATACCTATCCCAGCAGGTGTCAGGTGGTATCTCATTGTGGTTTTAATTTGCATTTCCTTGATTATTAGTGACATTGAGCATATTTTCATACAACTCTTGGTCTTTTGTACGTCTTCTTTATAAAATTATCTGTTCAGGTCTTTTGCTCATTTTTAATTGGACTGGGTTTTTGCTATTCAGTTGTATGAATTTCTTACACACGTTGGATACTAACCTCTTACTGGGTATATGGTTTCAAATATTTTCTCCCATTCCATAGGCTGCTTTTTGAATTGATGCACTTCTACTTATTTATTTTATGATTCTTAAATTTCTACATATAATGAAATTTCTTTAATGATAACTGATTTTTTAAAATGCTTTTATTTACCTCAGTCAGCTTCATGGGTGCCTGTGACTTTACATAATATCAGGAAAGAACAAAGAAGTGCAGCTGTGATAATTCCACGATTAACTTTCAAAATCATATCACAGAATTAAGCCACCAACGTTGTCACTGCTTCTACCATGTTCAGTACATTTAGAAGCAGAAGTATGTAATGGATCTGTCATCTCAGGGCCTTGTTGCCTTAACTCTTTCATTCAATCAGCAAAAACCTGGTGAAATTGGAAGCTCCTCATTGAATTAAGGAGCAACCATTGACTCAGGAACCTCAAATTTCTAACCACAATCTATGCTAGCAAAGCAGGCACATCATATTCTGTCTCTATCTTCTTGTTAACGCAAATTAAAGACTCATATATTTATCATATGAATCTAATAGGGAGGACCAAAATTGTATTCACATTCAGATTCTTAAAGACAGGGATATGTAATTTTGAATTCCATTACCTCTGCATATTAGAAGATATTTGGTGATGCATGGTGATTACCCATTACATGAAAATAATGTCACACGTAGGTGGTATTTATTGTACTCTCATTTTAAACATATATTCAGGGGGACTGGGATGTCCAATACGTGGAGAATGGTGAAATAGAATATAAAACATTTTAGAAATTACCCTTAGAAACTAAAAAAAAAAAAAAAAAAAAAAAAAATGGCCAGTGCGGTGGCTCATGCCTGTAATACCACCACTTTGGGAGGCCAAGGCAGGTGGATCACCTGAGGTCAAGAGTTCAAGACCAGCCTGACCAACATGGTGAAACACTATCTCTACTAAAAATACAAAATATTAGCTGGGCATGGTGGTGGATGCCTGTAATCCTGCTACTCGAGAGGCTGAGGCAGGAGAATTGCTTGAACTCGGGAGGCGGAAGTTGCAGTATGCTGAGATCGTGTCACTGCTTTCCAGCCTCAGCAACAAGAGAGAAACTGTTTCAAAAAAAAAAAGGAAAGAAAAAGGGGAAAAAACACAAAATCTAATGAATAAACAAACTTCTCAGTCCTTTGGTTCATGGAGTGAAGAATGTTTTCTCTACAGTCAACGTTGTGAAAGAGATCCAAATCACTATCAGGGAATTCAAAGGATTAAAATTTAATTAAATTAGAGAACACATTCTTCTTGGCTAATTTTATTTCTGCTTTCATTGGTTGTGGCCAAATTTTCAGACTTTCAATTTTATTCTATGAAAAATATTACTTTCTCTTTCATGAAGATAGAATTAAGCCATTCAAAAATGGATACATCTGGTTAAACAGGGACTTAATTCAATCATTAGGTAGCTTTGTAAAAGAGAGTGTTTAGGCTATAATATAAAGGGAATGAAGCAATTACATTAAAAGGAATTGTGATATGATAAAGTGATTTAGGCCTGGATTACAGATGGAAGAGATAACCAGGAATGATTGCTGCAGATAGGGTAAATTAGCCTTAAAATATTCTACCCATTGAAATGACAAGGAAACTGTAATTTTTGAATAAAGGCACAAAATGAAACTAAATATATTTTACTTCCTCTACTACTTTACTGCTTTCGTCCTTAATATTCTTTTGTCTTGACAGACTGACCAAGAAGGGGCCACATTTGTATGCTCAAAGAAAGTGGAACAATGGAATTTTAATTAATTCAGTTCTGTTTTTGTAATCTTTATTCATTAGTTGAATGTTGGCTAGGTTCCCTAGACAGGGTATCAATGTAAAAGATCAGAAAATATTGCAATATATGGACAACAAACTTGATGCTAAATATAAATTTCCTCCGTGCATCAGTGAGTGGTGGATTTTTGATATGAAGGACTGCCTTTATTTTAGGAAGATGCTCCCTTATTAAAGAAAGAATACAAGGGTTATAAGAAGTGTGAACTTTATGTTAAAGGGAGTGATAGTAGTAGAACCATATTTTAAAACTATGAGAGGCTGAGCACTGTGGCTTATGACTGTAATCCCATTACTGTGGAAGGCTGAGGTGGGAGGATTGCATGAGGCCAGGAGTTCAGGGTCAGCCTGTGCAACATAGTGAGACCTCATCTCTACAAAAAATAAAAAATTAGCTGGGCTTGATGGTGCACGCCTATAGTCCTAGCTACTTAACAGGCTGAGGCATGAAGACTCTTTGAGCCCAGGAGTTTGAGTTTGCAGTCAGCTATGATCAGGCCACTGCACTCCAGCCTCAAAAACAAAAACAAAAACTAGGAGACGTGTGACTGCAGCCTGAGTAGCTAGTTAGACCACTGTACAGTACGTTTTGAGGCCGTATCCTGACAGCTTTCCTAAAACTTCATAGAGAATACAGCAGATCTTATAAAGAATAACAATCAACTAAATATCCAGAACCACTCCATGTTATCTGCCCAATAGTCTATCTGTTCTCCTGTCTTGACTTTCATAGTTCTTCACTTCATCCTTCCCCATATTTTATACTCCACTTTCCATCTGCCTTATGTATCAGTATAATGAAAATATAAGACTGTCTTGGGGTTTTGTTTTGGGTCTCACTCCAGCTTTGATTTTTAACATTCTCTCTTGCTATGGAAAATTCTTGAGTTACCATCTATTTGGGAACAATTTTTCATGGATCTCTCATGTTTCTTCATGTCTAAATGAATGAGGCACTGATTGCCCGTCATTTTGGACCATATTTTCAAGTATGTTTTTACAGCAAAATAGCCTTGGAAACTATAGAATCTTCCTCCAGAGCCAAGGGCAGGTTTGCTTACAGTCTTGGGAGATAGAGATTATGTCTTTCACCGGAGCAAGGAACAAAGGAGGCAGGGTTAGTGCCCATTATAAAAGGTTCAGATTTCTGAAGCTTGGGATTCCATTCATGTACTGTAACCTAACATTTGCATACATCCATCCAGGTCTGTTTGTGTCACCCCATGAAACTTAGGAGCAAGGGAAACTGAGGCACATGTGATGATGTTCATGGTCTTTGCCATGCTATGAGTAATAAGGTCCTTTGTCTCTGACCCAGGAATGCTGTATGTTTTGCCATCATCCTTGAGTCTGTGGCAGGCTAACTGGTTTGCTCGCAAGTAGTGTGAAACCTCAGACTACCTTTTTTTTTTTTTTTATCCCTTGGGTTTTATTTAATTAGCTTTATTGAGATATAATTCACCATTATAGAGGGTAAAATTAAAAGATTTTAGTGTATTCAGAGTTATGCAACCATCACCACAATCTAATTTTTGCATGTTTTCATCACTTCAAAAACATATCTTGTACCCGTTAGCCATCTTCACCCTATCTCCCTTTCCTCCCACCCCATCTCTCTTTCCTCCCACCCCAATATAACTTTTTCCATATATATCTGCCTATTGGATATCTCATATAAATGGACAGAAATAGGAAATTATAATAATTTGAGTAAGTGGATTCAAATTAATTCACTGGGAATACAAAGGGAAAAGCAGAGGAAAAAATTTAATTTTGGAAAGGTAGATTTTACAGAATTTTGTGATAGAAAATGAGAGGTAGAAAACCAAAGTTGACTTCTATGTTCTAGCCAGGGTGAGTGAGGGATGAGATAATTGGAAAGAAAACAGTCTGAGAGGGAAGAACAGAAACCTGGTAACAATATGAAGAGAGACAGTAAGCACCGGACTTTTTCAATGGAAGGGGTGGCTTATAAACCTTGGAAAGAGCAGCTATTATGCAGCTTTTAATGATTTTGTGTTTTTGCTTTATTTTCATTTTGTTATCCTCAAGTCTTTGGTAAAAGAGTCTTAAAAACAATAGGATTATGCTTATTGTTACTTCACAAAAGCAACATTTTGTTCATTCTTTAAACAAAAGAGATTTAGAAGAGTAGGCAGAAGCAAGATGAAAAGAGAACTGGATTGGGAAGTGGAATTCTAAACAAGAAATGACTACCTAGAGAGTATATGTACATTTCTCACTTAGAAGAAATTTTAAACATACCTAGGAGGGAATTTGGCTATCTACCATTGTGTGGCATGTGGGTTCAAATAACTTTCCTTGAGTATTAAATACCAGACATAAACTTCAGAAGCCTAGAGGACTAGGGTACAACCGTAATACGAGTGCATTTTCAGTTGGTTGTTCTTCTGATCTACTCAATTAGAAATATTAGTCTGGAATGGAGGTGAGTGGTCTGACAGAAGTTTAAGCCACCAACTCATTGGGAAGGAGTCAACATTGATGAGAATTTCCAGAGAAAGGGAATGGAGCTTCAGAAGGGGTAAGAGGAGGCACTAAGTCAACACCAGTCTTTCAATGATAGATAAACAAAGATGAATTCGAGAACTTATTTAGGAGAAGTGAGAACAAGAAAGTTAAGAAATAGCCTTTATAAAAACAAGGATGTGTGTGTGTGTGTGTGCGTGTGTGTGTGTATTTTAGAGTAGAAAAGTTTATTGAATGCTGATAAAATATTCTTTATAGTGTTTCTTTTTGTGCAGCAAGAGGGGGAATGGGTGTGGGGGGTATTGAATTATAGTTTTCTCTGGAAGATACCTTTGACTTTTATTTCTTCTCATAAGACAGAGTGCTTTCTGAAAGTATCAAGTAGGAATCCTGTCATTATTAGTTAGTATTTATCACATCCTTATTATGTCCATATCCATAAGCACTTTCTGTGTATGAATAGTTCTCAACTGGGGAGACTTTGACCCCCAGGGGACATTAGGCAAAATCTGAATCTTTTGCGGGTTGTCACACTTCTGTGGGGATGCTGCTGGCATCTAGTAAGGGTTCAGGAATGTTGCTAAATATTTTATGATGCACACGACAACCTCCTGCAGAAAAGAATTTTCTAGCCCCCAATGCCAATAGCACTGGAGTTGAGAAATCCTGATGAGAAATGCACGTTTTAATACTTCCAGAAATACTTTGAGATAGGTAACTTTTATCACTTCCTTCTTCAAGATGAGGAAACTGGGGCATGAGTTAACAATTTTTAGTAAATGGTAGAGCCTAGATTTGGATGGGAGTAGTGTGACTCTTGAGCATGTGTTATGCCCTATACTCTATTATCTTTGTAAATTACCCCTGTATGTGTGTAGCCAACCCCCGCTACAGCAACACACCTTATTTGCATTAACTCAATCAGAACAAACATTTATTTAAACACATCCTTCCCCACCAAGACAGTGTGCTTAGAAGGATTAGAGTATCCATTCTTCTTACTTTGCATAGAACAGGAAACATAGCAACTTAGAATTGTTCTCAGGTGCTAGGAGCAATAGGGCAGCCTTTATTTATGAGCTGTTATTTTATGGCATTTTTATTTATTTTTAAAGCTTATTGGTTTATCTTTTTCAAGTTTAGGATTCAATGAAGGGAGGATTTTCATATAAGCTGAGGCACTTTTTCTCTCCAGTATAGAAAACTTATGTTATACACATTGGAAACTCTGCCAGCTCAGTTTTTCAAGGAACACATTTTTGTCATAGAGATGCAATTCATAATAGCTGAGGAAATGTCATTTTAGCTCTAAGTTACCATAAGCACCACTTGGACTGCTACAGAAGTACCCTCTGGAGGAAAATTTACTATTTTGCCTGTGCTAAGTACTCAGTGTTTTTAAGAGATCTATGATGCTTTCATTCCAGATTAATTTAATGTTCGCAGTGTACTCAATCTCTTTCTCTGTAGAGTGGAATTTGAAGTTTGTCTTCCCCCCACCAAGAATATTTTATTTCCCCATGTAATTATCAGTTTTTGGCTGAAATTTTTGTATTATAGGCAGAAAGGAATACATTACATGTCTTAAGTCCTTCTGCTTAAATATTATGGAAGAATAGGCCCTCACCGTATGGCATATTGTGTGTATTTTAAAGTGTTCCTCAGAGTAAAAGGTTATATTTATTCTGATATATGCCCTCTACCTGTTTCTTTCTCCTTCCCTTCCTCCCTCCGTCCCTTTCTTCCTTCTTTCCTTCGTTCCTTCCTTCTTTTCTTTCTGTCTCTCCCTACCCTCCACTCACCTCCCCTTTCCTTCTCTCATAGACTTAAAAGTACTTGCTATTTAAAAATCAATCTTGAGCTAGTCTGAATATGCTAGTGGAGATTCTGGATTTTAAAAATTAGCTATTCACTTCAAAACATTTTGTTTATCAGAAAAAGTGTTTACCTTTTCTAAAAGAAAATACAGCAAGTGAGAAATTAGCAAATGATTGAAAATTTACTTCTGGCTATGCATAGTAAGTACTCTGATGTACATTGGGACATATTCTGAAGAGAGCATGCTTATGAAATCATCTATGTCAAATTAGCGTTGAGGATTTGTTTAAACAATACAAAGACCTCTAAGGTCTTTTAGTGATTTTGCTATTCTTTATACAAAAGCCTTTTCTCCCTAGGCACAAACACACACAACAGTAAGAACCTATCAAATCCTTCCCTATTCTAGTGACAATAATAAAACAACTTTTGTGATAAATTTAATAACAAATAGGAAATACATTTTTATTTTTAATAAACCTGATGTTGTAGATGAGTAAGAACTGTTTTTCTTTCCTGTTATACTACATGCTTTACAATGTGCCCATTTGCCCAAATTAGAACTCCAAAGTTAACTTCGTTTTTTATTTTTATTTTTATTATACTTTAAGTTCTGGGATACGTGTGCAGAACATGCAGATTTATGACATAGGTATACACATGTCATGGTAGTTTGCTGGACCCATCAATCTGTCATATACATTAGGTATTTCTCCTAATGCTATCCCTCCTTTAGCCCCTCACCCCACCGACAGGCCCCAGTGTGTGATGTTCCCTTCCCTGTGTTCATGTGTTCTCATTGTTCAACTCCCACTTATGAGTGAGAACATGCGGTGTTTGGTTTTCTGTTCTTGTGTTAGTTTGTTGAGAATGATGGTTTCCAGCTTCATCCATGTCCCTGCAAAAGACATAAACTCATCCTTTTTTATGGCTGCATAGTATGCCACAGTGTATATGTGCCATATTTTCTTAATCCAGTCTATCATTGATGGACATTTGGGTTGCTTCCAAGTCTTTGCTATTGTGAATAGTGCCGCAATAAACATACGGTGCATGTGTCTTTATAGCAGAACGATTTATAATCCTTTGGGTATATACCCAGTAATGGGATTGCTGGGTCAAATTATATTTCTGGTTCTAGACTCTTGAGGAATTGCCACACTGTCTTCCACAATGGTTGAAATAATTTACACTCCCATCAACAGTTTAAAAGCGTTCGTATTTCTCCACATCCTCTCCAGCACCTGTTGTTTCCTGACTTTTTAATGATCACCATTCTAATTGGTGTGAGATGATATCTCATTGTGGTTTTGATTTGCATTTCTCTAATCACCAGTGATGATGAGCTTTTTTTCATGTTTGTTGGTCACATCAATGTCTTCTTTTGAGAAGTGTCTGTTTGTATCCTTCACCTACTTTTCGATGTGTTGTTTTTTTTCTTTCTTGTAAATTTGTTGAAGTTCCTTGTAGATTCTGGATATTAGCCTTTTGTCAGATGGACAGATTGCAAAACTTTTCTCCCATTCTGTATGTTGCCTGTTCACTCTGATGGTAGTTTCTTTTGCTGTGCAGAAGCTCTTTAGTTTAATTAGATCCCATTTGTCTATTTTGGCTTTTGTTGCCATTGCTTTTGGTGTTTTAGTCATGAAGTCCTTTCCTATGCCTATGTCCTGAATGGTATTGCCTAGGTTTTCTTCCAGGATTTTTATGGTTTTAGGTCTTACATTTAAGTCTTTAATTCATCTTGAGTTAATTTTTGTATAAAGTGTAAGGAAGGGGTCCAGTTTCAGTTTTCTGCATGTTGCTAGGCAGTTTTCTCAACACCATTTATTAAATAGGGAATCCTTTCCTGATTGCTTGTTTTTGTCAGGTTTACCAAAGATCAGATGGTTGTATATGTGTGGTGTTATTTCTGGGGCCTCTGTTCTGTTCCATTGGTCTATATATCTGTTTTGGTACCAGTACCATGCTGTTTTTGTTAGGGTAGCCTTGTAGTATAGTTTGAAGTCAGGTAGTGTGATGCCTCCAGCATTGTTCTTTTTGGTTAGGACTGTCTAGGCTATACAGGCTCTTTTTTGGTTCCATATAAAATTTAAAGTAGTTTTTTCTAAACCTGAAAGTCAGAGGTAGGTTGATGGAGAAGGTATTGAATCTATAAATTACTTTGGGCACTATGGCCATTTTCATCATATTGATTCTTCCTATTCATGAGCATGGAATGTTTTTCCATTTGTTTGTGTTCTCTCTTATTTCCTTGAACAGTGGTTTGTAGTTCTCCTTGAAGAGGCCCTTCACATCCCTTGTAAACTGTATTCCTAGGTATTTTAATCTCTTTGTAGTTAATGTGAATGGGAGTTCACTCATGATTTGGCTGTTTGTCTATTATTGGTGTATAGGAATGCTTGTGATTTCTGCACATTGATTTTGTATTCTGAGACTTTGCTGAAGTTGCTTATCAGTGTAAGGAGATTTGGGGCTGAGATGATGGGGTTTTCTAAATATACAATCATGGCATCTGCAAACACAGACAATTTGACTTCCTCTCTTCCTATTTGAATATGCTTTATTTCTTTCTATTGCCTGATTGTCCTGGCCAGAGCTTCCAATACTATGTTGAGTAAGAGTGGTGAGAGAGGACATCCTTTTCTTGTGCCAGTTTTCAAAGGGAATGCTTCCAGTTTTTGCCCATTCTGTATGATATTGCCTGCGGATTTGTGACAAATAGCTCTTATTATTTTGAGATACGTTCCATCAATACCTAGTTTATTTAGAGTTTTTAGCATGAATGGCTGTTGAATTTTATCGATGGCCTTTTCTGCATCTATTGAGATAATAATGTGCTTTTTGTCATTGGTTCTGTTTATGGGATGGATTACATTTATTGATTTGCATATCTTGAACAAGGCTTGCATACCAGGGATGAAGCCAACTTGACTGTGGTGGATAAGCTTTTTGATGTGCTGCTGGATTTGGTTTGCCAGTATTTTATTGAGGATTTTTGCATTAATGTTCATCAGGGATATTGGCCTGAAATACTCTTTTTTTGTTGTGTCTCTGCCAGGTTTTGTATCAGGATGATGCTGGTCTCATAAAATGAGTTAGGGAGGATTCCCTCTTTTTCTATTGTTTGGAATAGTTTTAGAAGGAATTGTACCAGCTCCTTTTTATACCTGTGGTAGAATTTGGCTGTGAATCTGTCTGGTCCTGGACCTTTTTTGGGTGGTAGGCTATTAATTATTTCCTCAATTCGAGAACTTGTTATGGTCTATTCAGGGATTCAACTTCTTCCTGGTTTAGTCTTGGGAGAGTGTATGTGTCCAGGAATTTATCCATTTCTTCTAGATTTTCTAGTTTATTTACATAGAGGTGTTTACAGTATTCTCTGATGGTAACTTGTGTTTCTGTGGTATCAGTGGTGATATCTCCTTTGTCATTTTTTATTGTGTCTATTTGATTCTTCTCTCTTTTCTTCTTTATTAGTCTGGCTAGTGGTCTATCTATTTTGTTAATCTTTTCAAAAAACCACCTCCTGGATTGATTTTTTGAAGGGTTTTCATGTCTCCATCTCCTTCGATTCTGCTCTGATCTTAGTTATTTCTTCCCTTCTGCTAGCTTTTGAATGTGTTTGCTCTTGCTTCTCTAGTTCTTTTAATTGTGATGTTAGGGTGTTGATTTTAGAACTTTCCCACTTCTCCTGTGGGTATTTAGTGCTATAAATTTCCCTCTAGACACTACCTTAGCTGTGTCCCAGACATTCTTGTACATTGTGTCTTTGTACACAATGTACAAAGAATTTCTTTGGTTTCAAAGAACTTATTTATTTCCGCCTTAATTTTGTTATTTACCCAGTAGTCATTCAGGAGCAAGTTGTTCCATTTCCTTGTAGTTGTGTGGTTTTGAGTGAGTTTCTTAATCCTGAGTTCTAATTTGATTGCACTGTGGTCTGAGACACTGTTTGTTATGATTTCCATTCTTTTGCATTTGCTGAGGAGTGTTTTACTTCCAATATGTGGTCACTTTTAGAATAAGTGTGATGTGGTGCTGAGAAGAGTATTTTCTTCCTTAACCCCACATGTATTCAATCTTCATAGTTCTTCTCGTCTAATCTCGTCTCATCTCTTCTTTCTTCTCTTTTCTCTTTTCTCTTCTCTTCTCTCTTCTTTGTTAGAATCTCTCTTTGTCTCCCAGGCTAGAGTTCAGTGGCCTGATTGTGGCACACAGTTGGGAATTTGGGCATAAGGATTTTGTGCAGGGAAGGAAAATCTCTAATCAGAATAAGTGTCTATTTCAGTAAGAACAAAATATTGCCCTTCTATGACAGAAGAAATCCAATGTAATTAATTTGTCAGAAGGTAGCTAGTTGATCACCCACAAGACTCGTGCCATATAAGGGTCTCAGTGTTGTTCTCTGTTGCTAGATTGGACACTCATCACTGTCAGCCTTGTTAAGTGAAAGTCCATGTTGCTGAGCACATGTATATCCTCCATCCCTTCCACCATGACCACTTTTTTCATGAACCCATTGAGCAATGGCAATGGGGCTAAAGAGGTTGACTGGTTTCCTCAGAAAGGGTCATTTTAATCACTTGATTATTAAACTCTTTCTCTGTTGAGATCACACCTTGGTGAGCACTTACATGGCACAGAAATACATTCATATTTTTTGTCCATGTAACTCTTCCTCAAATGTCCCCATTGCCAATTTTCCAATCATATTTCTTTCAATTCCCTGGTCATCCAGCCAAACCATTGGCTGCAGTTTATTGATCAGTATATGATAGAAAATCCGGCTTTTTCTCTTTTCAAGCAAAGTAAACAACCAGGTACACCATTTGAATTTTTGCCCATTGGAAGGATTTCCCTTCACTCCAGTCCATCAGGGATGTCCCACACAGGGGCTGCAGGGCTATAGTTGTCTACTTTTGAGTGGTAACTGCATATCATGCAGAACCATCTGTAAACTAGGCCAAAGTCTTCTATTCTTTACTCACCTGATGGTAGAGTACTCCTCATGAGGCCATAGGTGCAGGCTGAGAAATAGAAAACATTGGAACCAGAGTGGAGACCATGGACATTTAGGCCATTGCTGTAAGCTGGATGACTGTCTCCCAAAATCTCATGGTGAAATTTGATCCCTAATTTTGGAGGTGGGGCCTAATGGGAGGTATTTGGGTCATAGGAGCTTATCCCTCATGAACGGCTTGGTGCTGTTCTCATGTTCATGAGTAAGTTTTCACTCTTAGTTCCTGAGAGATCAGGTTGTTAAAAAGACTGGCTTCCTTAGTTTTTCTCTCCTGCTTCCTCTCTTTTCATGTTACCTCTGCACATGCTTGGTTCTCCTACTCTTTCCACCATGAGTGGAAGCAGCCTGAGCCCTCACTAGATGCAGACCCTGGTGCCATGCTTCTTGAATAATTTGCAGAATGGTGAGCTATATAAACCTCTTTTCTTCATAATTTACCCAGCTTTAGGTATTTCTTTACAGCAACACAAATGGACTAAGACAGTCATTTCTATATGTAACTTTTGCCTTCAGGGCCTGCTTAGACCTGATCACATATATATCACTTTTGTTTGAGGATGGAATGTGACTGTGCATGTTCAACTTTATGGCTTCGTGAGTCAGATAATACCCAGTTTATAAAGAGCAGCTCAGGTTGCATAACCTGGTGGCCCATGGTTAAGCACTTATTCTCTGTGAAGGACCAGTAGGAGGTCAAGGACTGTTTCTCAAAAGAAGAGTAGCTATCTGGGGAGGGTGTCAGGGCTTTGCTCCAAATCCTATCAGAGCCTTCCAAAGTCTTCAAATAGCATTCCTGTCTTTCACTGATACTTTAAGCATCATTGGACCTGCTGGATCATATGACTCAAGTGACAGAGCAGCTTGTACAGTAGACTGGACTTGTTACAGAGTCTTTTCCTTTTCTGGGCCTTTACTCAAAACTAGAAACTTGTCAGGTTACTCAGTAAATGGGCCAGAGTAACACACCCAGATGAGAAATATGTTGCATCCAAAATCCAAATAGGCCCACTAGCCACTGTGCCTCTGTTTTGGTTGCAGGAGGGGCCAAATGCAACAACCTATTCTTGACCATAGAATAAATATCTTGACATTTCCCACACCACTGGACCTGTAGAAATTTCCCTGAAGTAGAAGGCCTCCGAATTTTTGTTACTATATTTCCCATTCTCTGATAAGCAAATCCTTTACCAGTAAGACTAGAATAGTTGTTATGTGTTGCTCAGTAAGTCCAATCAGCATAATGCCATCAATATAATGAACTAGTATGATATATTTTTGAAGGAAAAGGAGATCAAGATCCCTGCAAACTGAATTATGATATAGGGCTGGAAAGTCAATATACCTCAGAGGTAGGACAGCAGAAGTGTATTGCTGGCCTTGCTGACTGAAATCAAACTGCTTCTGGTGATCTTTACAAACAGGTGTCAAGAAAAAAACATTTGCCAGGTCCATAGCTGCATAACAGATATGTGTTAATTTGTTTAAGCAAAGAAACCATATCTGATAGAACAGCTGCAATTATATTCACTGCCTGGTTAAGCCTATATTTTCATTCTCCAAGACCCATCTGACTTTTGCACAGACCAAATAGTAGAGTTGAATGGAGATGTGGTGAGGATCATCACCCCTGCATCTTTCAAGTAAATTTTGGTGGCACTAATTTCTGTAATCCATCCAGGAATGTGGTATTGCTTTTTCGTTTACTATTTTTGTAGGTAGAGGGATTTTTTTTTATTGATTTCCACTTAGCCTTTCCCACCATAATAGCCCTCACTCCACAGGTCAGGAAACCAATGTGGGGATACTCCAGCTGCTGAATATATCTATTCCAATTTTGCCTTCTGGAACTGAAGAAATAAACGCAGAATGGATTGACAGACCCTCTGGGCCCACTGTGCAATGAACCTGAGCTAAAACTTCACTGACCACCTGACCTTCCTAAACTCCTATTCTGATTGATAGGCCACAGTAATGTTTTGGGTCTCCTGGAATTGGTGTCAGTTAAAAGCCAATGTCTGGTATGTCCTGAAAGGTTTGATTATTTCCCCTTCTTCAGTACACAGTTACCTTTGTAAAATACCATATGTGCCTATGGAGAAGGGTAGGATAATGATTGACAGTATAAATTTTTGATACTGTATCAGAATCCTTCCTAATAGGTCCTAGCCTCCCCTTCATTCAAGGGGTTCTGAGTCTGTAAACAGGCCCAAGACCTCATTAAGGCGTCATGACATTTTTTTCTTTTCTGAAGTCTGTGGCCTTTCAGGTATGAAGCCTGTTTTCATGATTCGGGTTAGAATTTTGTTCATTTGACTTAGAATTTTTTGCATATACAGATCAAGTAAGTCTTTAGTAGGCTTCTTATTTGACTAATTGATTATTGTAGGAATACCATAATCAATAAATCAATGCCATAGGTCTGCACAAATCAGACTATCCAATTGCTACTTTGCCTTTGCTGTCCATTACAGTAACCATGCCCACCTTGTCTTTGTTCATTGAGTGCCTGCCTCCACTTACATCCAATTACTTTTATTACTCCCAGAATATAATTGCTCCTATTGCATGTAGGCTTCCAAACTGAATGGCTCCATTTCCTACTTCAGTTGACCCTTGAACAACATGGGTTTGAACTGTATGGGTTCACTTATATGCAGATTTTTTTCAATATATACTTTGCACTCCACTATCTACAGATTTCACATTAGCAACCAAATGCAATTGAAAATACGGTATTCATGGAAAGTAAAACCCATCTATTTAGATGGCCAACTTTTTATATCTTAGGAGCTCCACAGGGTTGAATGCAAGACATTAGTATATGCAGGAAGTCCTGGAACAAATCCCTTATGTATCCCAAGGGACAGCTGTATAAGGTCTGGCCTATGGAAAACAAAAAGCTCTTTAAGGATTCTGGGACCCCTTCCACAAATTTATTTCTCACAGTATCGGGGAAAAATGTTTTCCGGACCCTCCCTGTGTGGGTGAGTATGTTTTAGATGACAAATCCACTCTAACATAACAATCCTTCTAAGCCTTTGCATCTCCATATTAAATCAAGACAGGTCAGGCATTTCTAATTTGCTTATGGTGGGCCATCTTTTGGTCCGTGTTTCAGCCAACCAACCAAGAAAATTAGGGCTCTTTCTAACTCCCTGAGCTGCAACGTTAAATGCAGAATCTTTCCTTAGTGAGCCTGTATCAACATTGAACTGGTCCAACTTTATGCTCCTTCTACCATTGTTCTATACCCTTAGCATCCATCTCATACATATTCTCCAGGTTTATGTCTATATAAATTAGAAAATTCAAGTAGTTCTTGTGGATTGTAGTGCACCTCCTAATGGGCCACATTTTTTACCTCACCTTTGGGGTCTGCTGGGTTTGAGTTTAGTTACAGGTCTAGAAGCAAAAAGAGGTGTTAGGTGTGGGTTCTGAAGAGAATCAGACTTGTCTTGCATAGAAACTACTTCTGGTGAGGCCATTAAGTTTCCCCAGGCAATGCAGAAATAATCTTCTTAGATGAGGGTAGAAAGGCCGCTACTAGTAATGAGAAGACTGTTTCCACTCCACAAGCTGTGGAGACTTCTTCCACTGGCAGAAAAGACTCATCAAATTTTAGGGGCTCAATGTCCCCAGCTTCATCGCATCTTCCTACATGTCTCCATTTCAATATATAGGATTCCATTCTTTCCCAGTCAATATTTTCATTTTAACAGTAGACAGCTTTAGGGCTGGGAGTTCAACTTGCACTGTAATTTAGCTAGTCAAAAGATGAGACTGTACCTTTAATTTTCAGCAATCTCAGCCCTGTGTTTACAAGAGAGATGGGTCTCCTTAAAGGCACAAACAGAAGCACACACATTTTTGTTATCTATCAGATGAGAATGGCGATGCCTTCTCATAAAGGGATAAATGAGATAATCTGTGCATAGTAGTAATCACAAACTTGACATATGGTTGCTGTTCAATCATGTTACAAATCATTATTATTGTACATACAGCACATTACTATTACACATACAGCACTTTTGCTAGGAATTTGAATTCCTGAGCTCATCTTTTTCTTTTATCACTTCGTCCAGCAACATTAGGAGCAAGCAATCAATCAATGTCATTATAATAATTAGCTTTCCAAAAATGTTTAAAAGTACCACATGCACAATCACCCAGAAATTTGCTTCATAAGTCATTGACTAGGAGTATCCAATAGAGATATTTTCCATCCAGTTCCAACCATGGACTACAAGTGCTCTCTTTACTACTATAAATAAGGTCATTAGCAGATTTAAATCTAATAAGATTATAGAGACAATTCCAGAATCCCAAAACCAATTCAGAAAACTCATCCTTAAAATTCTATTCCTCTAGAACCAATCCTGTTACCAACATCTGTATTAGTCAGGGTTTTCCAGAGAAACAAAACCAATAGAATAGATGATAGATAGAGGGATAGATAGATCAAAAGGAATTGATTATAAGGTGATGACTCACGTAATTATGGAAGCTGAGAAGTCCCATGATCTGCCTTCTGTAAGCTGGATACCCAGGGAAGCCAGGGCTGTGTAGTTTAAAGGCCTCAGTACCAGAAAGCTGATCCTGTGGAATCCAGTCAATGTCTGAAGGCCTGAGAATAAAGCATACAAAGCAAAAGATTGATAGCTCAGCTCCAGCAGTTAGGCAGAGGGAGAATGAGTCTAACCTTCTGCTTTTTTGTTCTATTCGGGCCCTAAGTGGATTGGTTGATACCCACCCACATTGGGGAGGGCCATCTGTTTTATTCAAATGCTACTCTCTTCTGTTAACACTCTCACAGAAACACCCAGTTTGATGAGATATGTAGACACCTCGTGGCTCAAATTGACACACAAAATTAACCATCACAGTGTTTCGTCAGCAATTTATTTGCATGGTTTTCCCTCTTGGGTTGATATTTTATTTGTATTCTACAATTTTCTATTGAAAATTGTATCATGGATAATAATTTCAGTGGATTGGCGAACTATGTTTAACCATGTTCCCGTAGGATTTAAAGTACTTTTAAGAATAATGTTTTATATCCATTGCTAATATAACCTATGGATTTTATCATGTTAAGACATCTGCTACAAAAAGAGGTGGTTCCATGAGTGTGTCATTTTCTATTTCTAAGCATATGGGAAACATAATCTTGTGATTGACTGGTTAATAGTTTGGTTATAGGTTGAGTTGCGCCCGCTCAAAAAACTATATGCTGTAGTCCTAACACATAGCACCTCTGAATGTGACCTCATGTGAAACCGGGTCCTTACAATCAAATCAAGGTGAGATTACTAGGATGAGCCTTAATCCAACATAACTGGTGTCCTTATATAAAGAAGAATTTGGACACAGACACACACAGTGAGAACGTCACATAAAGAAGAAGACAGAGATTGGGGTGATGCATCTGTAAGCCAAAGAACACCAAAGATTGCCCCCCAACCACCAGAAGCTGGGAGACTTGGAACAGATTCTCTCTCACAGCCCTCAGAATGATCCAACCCTGCCAATACCTTCATCTTGGACTTTCAGCTTCTAAAACTGTGAGACAACACATTCTGATTATTTAAGCCACCAAGTGTGTTGTATTTTGTTACAGCAGCCCTAGGAAACTAATAAATATATCCAGGTAGCAAATGGCACATGCTGTTTGTTAATAGATGGGGTCTGCAATACTTTTAGCCCCACTGAGAAACAGTTGCCAATAAGGGACTACGTCAAGGTTTACATACAAATAAATAAATATCCTAATATCTATATTAGGAGGAATACCTGCATGAAAGCAGAGAGAAGGAACCAGTTAGCAGCTAGTAAGTCTGGGAGAGCCATCAGATCACCGTGCAAGTTTAATACTGGATGAAGGTAAGATAGAGATGGCAATAGAGGGGACATATCCTAAACTGCCCTGTGGTCTAAGGAAGGTTCAGTTTGCCAAAGCCTTTGTGGTGTCTTTAAGCCAAAGTCGGCTGTCGGAGATAGCTCGGGTCCTCCAGGAACAGATTGGCCTTAGTATCCCTGCCATGCTTATTCACTGGTTGTGAGCAGCTATGGCAGGCACGTCCTCAGCTCAAATGAGGTGATGGATTTCCAAAAGCAGTTTGGGGCCCTTGGTTAAGTCCTCTCCCTGAAGGGGGAGGTCTGCAAGGCACATTCTCACAGTCCCCAGAGATGCTCCTCAAGGGAGTGAAAAACTGATATGGAATTCAATCCTTGAAAGAAAATGAACCAAATGAAAATATTATCCAAGAATTGAAAAAATTCACTCACCTAGAGTGTACGTTACCTGGGCTGTGAAAATAAATCAATTCTAACACGGAAAGAATGAGCAAAATAAGACATTTTGTTACTCGTGGGGCAGTTTAACGGCGGGAAAGTTGGAGGTGGGAATGAGGAAGTCGCTCTCCACTGCTCCACACAAACAATGAGAGATGCAGGTAACAATACTTCCATCATCTTTAACAAGTGGCTTCTATGCTTGTTCTGGGGTAGGGGTTGTGGTCACCACCCTGGTTGGCTGAAAGGGGAAAATATGGAGTGCTGAATGTGGGAGACTTTTATGGTTAAGCTCTTAAAATGGCACACGTTTGTTCCACTCACTTTCCATTAGCTGAAATTCAGTCATTTGCCCCTACTCAACTGCAAAGCAGGCTGGATAACATGCTTAAGCTTTGCGCCCAAGAAAAGAGGGAAAGGATCCTGGTGTACAGCTGATTACTTCAACCAAACCTGGACATGGCCAGATATCAGTATTTGTGACCTCAATTAAAAAGAACTCCAAAAGAGTGACTGAAATTCTCATTTTATCCAGCTGTTTGACATTATACAAGTACAGAAAATAGTTACTAGTTAATGCTTTTAGGATTAAAGGTATCTGCAATATATGGCCACACATCACTATAAAGGTAAAAAGTAAATAAATTAGGCATATACTGAAGGGATTATTACAATCCCATGTTTCATAATTGAATAATATACCCCCAAGTTTTATAATTGAAAAAATGCAATTAAGTATTCTAGAAATAGAATTACAGATGGCCCAAATGAAAATGTATGGAGGTGGATAAATCCGACATGTTGAATCAGTCCTATAAATAAGTTCCTCTTTGGTTTTGTTTTACAGGCTTCTGAGAGTGTATTTTCAGGCTCATCTTTTTTTAGATTATCTGTATTCTCAGTGTATATATATTCATAGCCTTGTAATATGAAAGTTATAGAACACTAAAAGGGTACAAATTATATTTCTAGCAGCAAAACAATACAAAATAATAATTAGGAATAAATGAGGGCTAAATACCAGTAATACTAATTTTTTTAAAAAGAAAAATAATACTAATCAAACCAAGACAAGCATCAAAGTTCACCAGGTACCTTGTGAACTGCTTTTCTCTAGTTCCTACCTATCCTTGACTAATGTATATGATGAGTATTCTGCCAACACAACAGCCCACCTTTTCGCAGGTCGCACTGAAGCCCAGTCTGAAATAAGGCCTAATGATTATCAGTGTGGCCCACATCCTCAGTGCACCTAGATTGGAATGCCAACTGTGTACTAATTATCTGTATGACCTCAGAAATATGCAATGTCTTTAAACTCTCTAAACCTCAATTTCTTGATCTATAAAATGGGAATGACAATGCATTCTCATAAAGTTGCTGTAAGGAATAAATGAGATAATCTGTGTATAGTAGTTATGACAAACTTGACATATGGCTGCTTTTGAATCATGTTACAAATTATTACCATTATTGTTAATATTACAAAACATTTTTTAGTAAAAGTTTCTACTCACCTAGTTAGAGAAAACAGTGTCCAGAAAATGGTTATTAGTTTCCACTGAAATGTTTGAAAATTTAATTGTTCTCTTAAGAGATTGGGCCCTCTGCTTAGATTTGGAAAAAGAAGGCTGAGATTTTGCAGGGGCCTACTGGGTTTTTCTCCTAGGCCCTGTGAAAGCCAATTGGTGCCTGCTCTCCAGCTTCATTTTTTTGAAAACTTCCTGGAAACCAGATTGAGTCCATGCCCTTCACTTACTTATTTTACCACTGGTTCCAACCGTCAGCCCTACTCCCTCCTGTTAGATCAAACTTGCATCTTAGCAAGGGCTGCCAATTGACTGGAGTTACTAAGGCCCAGTTTTTGAAACTGCTCATTGACTGAAGATCCTCCTTGGGTTGCCTGCTCTGTCTTCAAGGTGATCTATATTATTCTCCCAATGCCTTCCACAAAGTTGATTTCCTTTTACCATTTTATGAGAGACATAACAGTTTCAAATTAAGTTATTTATATCTAAGTGATATTACATTATCATAATTATTATTTTTTTCTGTGGTAATTTCTTTATTTAGTTTCTTAAAAACATGAGAATGCATCCATAGGATAAATGATAAACCCATGTCTATTTATCCGATATTATAATGATTATAGTAAACAGTGAGACTACGTTCTAATTTTGATATATTTTTTATGAAAAGTTTGAGTTGGAAAAACAAAATGACATGCAATTTTCAAGTGCCCCCCAAGTGTGATATACATGGTATAAAATAAAAATACATCTGCCCCTTATATGGCACATTTATTTTAACATTATTCTACCTTAAAACTGCTCGCATTTTCATTTGAGGAAAAAGAAATGCTACCTCATGCAAATATTTTTCTTTCTGTATCATATGAGTGTTAATTCTTTCATCTGACCTTTTTTTTTTTTTTTTTTTTTTCATTTCACTACCATATGCCAGGATATTATATTAGGTATTGATAATTCAGTAAAGAAGACAGAAACTGTGTTTTCAGAGAGTGTACACTCTAGCAGTCCATGAAGCTAAAATAACTATCTTTAAGTGGAACATGTTTCATCGATGAGATCATTCATTCTTTTATCAAGTGATTATTGAGCATCTATGCCATCTGCACGATTTCCTAAGTTAGTAGATTATACTGATCAATAAGGAAATGAATTACAATTTTTGAAGCCATGATAGACAAACCCCAATTGTTCACCTGCATGCAATGGAATACAGAACATACAGGACCTCAGCCATCCAGAAGTAGGGGATTGGAGCTATAGAAGCAGGACCGTCTCTTCAACAGATTCTTCTGCTAAATTGTCCTGTCCTACACTCAACTGCGCTGGCCTTTTTCCCTATCACCATTCTTTTACTTGTGATTTAAGATGAAAATGTCAACATGAGGCTTTGTTCCCAATTCAGTGCCCCTGCAGCCATTTTGTTTTGTTTTGTTTTGGTTTTTGTTGTCTCTAGCCATTTTGGTGTGGGGAATGAACTCTCTGATGCAAATGCCTGATTCTTTTTCTCCTGTAGATGTTTAAATACCACACCAAAGGCTGGGCGTGGTGGCTTATGCCTTTAATCCCAGCACTTTGGGAGGCCGAGGTAGGCTTATCTCCTGAGGTCAGGAGTCCAAGGCCAGCCTGGCCAACATGGTGAAACCCCATCTCTACAAAAATCAAAAAATTAGCCAGGCATGGTGGTGTACACCTGTAATCCCAGCTACTCGGGAGGCTGAGGCAGGGGAATCGTTTGAACCCGGGAGGCGGAGGTTGCAGTGAGCCAAGATCTCGCCATTGCACTCGAGCCTGGGCAACAGAGCAAGACTCTGTCCCCCTCCCAACCCCACAAAAAACAAACAAACACAAAACCACACCAAAAATTTAAATGAGAAAGAGAGTATCTCAATGTCGAGATAATAATCTTATCTCCTGGATTGTTACTCATGAACATGTGAGGTGGCAAAAACACTTTAATGGATAAGCATTTAGCAAATGAAAAGAAAAAGTCTGTGATTATTATGTAATCCTAGATGACTCATTATACTTAAGTAAAGGGGAACATGAATCTCAAAGAATAATGAGAATTGTTGAGAGTGTCAACAAATTAAGAACTAGATGTTCTTAAAATGAACCTCGTCCTTATTGTTTTAAAAAGATCAGTGGGGAATCATGCAAATGGAGAATGCTATATTGCTAGTATTTAAAAATGATGTCAAAAACTTAATGACAGCTCCAACTACTTACAAGCATTTGTCCATATAATTCCAAAGCTATGAAAGTTTAAACTTTAGTTACCTGACAAATAATTTAGATTCTCAGAATATAAAATCCATTTGACTGTAAATTTTCTGTAAAATTCACATTGAAGAAAACCAGTGAAAGCAGCATTCTGATATTCACTCATTTTTGTTTTGAGTAGATTCTACCTTTGGAAAAATAAGATAATATTTTCAAGAAATGTTGAAATGATACCACATTAGTGATACCACATGTTAAATTTTGACACAGGAACATTATGTTATTTTTCTAACTCTGGGCTTACATACAAATTTTTATACCAATGATAAGATTATTCTTATTATTGAATTCAATTCTTTGTTTCAATTTGACAGCAAATTGGTGCAGCAGATCCAATGACACAAAATGATATAGGTTCTCCCCCACAATCTTTCTTTCTTTTTTCTTTTCAGAACTAGTGAACAACACTATCCATATACTATAATTGTTCTCCAATTGTTCATCTTTGTTAAAAATAAAATAAAATAAAAGATTAAGTAAGCACAACCTTTTGGTGTATAGTTTTTAATTTATAAGAATTGGGAGTCATTGTTAGGTCCAAGATGAAAGGATACCACAGTTGGCACTTTAAGCTGACACAGATCTGGGGAGCCAGTGACATTGCATCTCTGTTAATGATTTCACCTCTTGCACTGTGTTCCCACCAAAGGAAACGTATCTTTCAGCTTGAAGTATGTGAAGGAGAGAGGAAAGGAACAATTCAACCTAAGCCCTAAAGAAAAGCTCCGTAGGTTGTGCTGAGCACTGAGCAGAGAAATGGCCCCATTAGCTTCTGCATGGGCTGCTCACTAGACTAGTTTAAAGTGGAGTTTCATTGACGCCTTGCCTCCAGGCATCCTTTACTTCACCTCAGGATGAACTGCTACTATGATTTTTAAAGACTTTTTAAAGACAAATTACAAAAAGTACCATTTGTTTCTTTTTGTAATTGTTCAAAGAGAATTGTTCAAGAGAAACAAATGGAAGACACTAAGGAAGTGACTTAAATTAGCTGTGCTGAACAGACCTTAGTGATATTCAGGAAAGTAGACAAGAAAAGAGATTAAATATCTGCTTTATTTAAATTCAGCAGGAAGAAGGAGCCCCACATTTACCAAATGTTTCCCTGGAAACACTAATCTCAAGAAAAAAAAAATTCTTCCTTGGGTCATTGATTTTTAAATTTTCTATTTCTTAACTTAAAATGAGTTAAGAAATAGAAAATTGTAATATATACACACATACATATATACATGTTAACACATGTTATCTATATGTATATACATGTTATTCATATAGACACGCACACACTCTCATACATCTCTGAATTCATCACAACTTCCTGTCTCATTATGGTGCCACACGAATTATACTGGCAGCAGCACCATAGATCATTAAGTCATCCAGTACATTCCTTTGCTAAAGAGAAGTTGTTCTCTATAATGTGTTTTTCAATCCTTTCCTCATTTCATATTCAAATTACTCAGCCACAGGGGATTTGAAGATATCCCTTGGAAAAGTGTTCCACAGGCTGACATGATGGGGTTTACACAGGTGCTTTAAGATATTTAAACTAAATTTTCTTTTACTCAATTTAATGTGGCTGCTTCTAGTTAGGCCTTATTTCTACTATCTTAAATCATTTTTACCATGATCATTACTTTTGCATCTCTCAAGAGAGGCTGTAATTAATTATAAGAGTAATCTACATGATCATTATTTTGCTTGTTATACCTACCAAGTTCTTTGCATTGTTTCATTTTAAAACATCCTTTTAGCCTCTTAGTCATGCTTTTTGATTTTGGTAAACTATTCACTATTCTACAATTATTAGTCAAATATTTTATTCTCATAGCTCTTTAAAAGCAAGACTTATTTTAAAAATCTTCCAGGTCTTGACATTCAGAAATTCATATTTAAGTGAATCACTTAAATTACATTTAAGTGATTGTGGGTTCATAGGAGGTAGAAGTTAAGTCATAGACCTTTGTCTTTCTGTATCAAGTGTATAAAGTAGGTACGGAGTGAGTTATTGAATTAAAACATTGTTGTCATATATTAAAGTTCTATTGCAAATATAGCATTTGTAATCTGAATTTTAAGGATTAAACCTATCCAGTCCTTAAAAAAAAGTCTCTTCTCTGATATTCCATTTAGATTGTCTCCCATAGCAGGTATAATTTCCTTGCTTGCTGTATTAGATATTACCTCAATAATTTCTGTTTATGTTCACTATTCCAGCATTTTTCCCCTACATCAATGCTCATTGGAAGATTTGTAATATATTCTTGAACAGTACAACTAAAAATGTGAACTAAGGATAAAACTCTGGAAATACCAAAATTTATAAAAGAACCTCCTGGGAAACAGAAAAAGGAGGAGCTAGTATAACATCATATGGATTTGCTCCATTCTTTTTTTCTTTTCTCAATTCTGAAGTGCAGAACTATGTTGAGCTTAGATATTTAGTTGAACTAAACGTTATATTTAACAAGACTTTGATATGGTACCATGTCAGACCTTGAACAGAAAAAAAAAACAAACCACGTTTAATGGATAATGCCTGCTTAATTATCTATTGTTACATAAAAAATCATCCCACACATAGTGACTCAAAGCATCTACTATTTCACAACTGTGAAACTTCTATGGTTTAGAAATCTTGGCATGGTGTAACTGGTTTATCGCACTTAGGGTTTCTCACAGGGCCACAATAAGATGTTGGCCAAGTTTGTAGTTATCTTCAAGTTCAACTAGGGCAGGATATACTTCCAATCTCACTAAGTTTTTCTTGGTAGGATTTAGTTCCTTGTCAGCTATCGGACTGGAAGTCTCAGTCTTCCTAAGGTCCTTGGCCAGAGACCACACTTTCAGTGATTGCTATGGGAGCCTCTTCAAAAAGGCAGCTCACAATATGGCAGCTGGTTTCATCAAAGTGAGTCAGACAAGGACAGAGAGGACCATAAAGGTGTCACAGGTTTTTTGTTTATTTGTTTTTTGTTTTGTTTTGTTTGAGATGGACTTTCACTCTGTCGCCAGGCTGGCGTGCAGTGGCGCCATCTCGGCTCACTGCAAATTCCACCTCCCGGTTTCAAGTGATTCTCCTGCCTCAGCCTTCCAAATAGCTGGGACTACAGGCACATGCCACCACACCGGCTAATTTTTTTGTATTTTTAGTAGAGACGGGGTTTCACCATGTTAGCCAGGATGGTCTTGATCTCCTGACCTCGTGATCCGCCTGCTTCGACCTCCCAAAGTGCTGGGATCACAGGTGTGAGCTACTGCCCCCAGCCATCACAGGTTTTTATAACCTAATTGTGGAAATGTCATTTCATCATTTTGCCGTACGCTATTTGTTAGAAGCAAGTCCCTAGGTCCAGGCCAGATGCAAAAGAGATGATTGCACAAAGGCCTGAATACTAGCAGGCAGGGCTTTTGGGGTGCCTAGATGGCTATCTACCATCTTTAGTTGTACCTAGGATTGAGGAAATGGTATCTAAAAAACTGGGATAAAACGTAAATTAACATGTATAGCAATTAATAAGTTCCGTCAGTCGTCTTCTCATTAATATGTAGTACTTTCTGGATACTGAGTGGTGCTATTGCCGTGAATGCCAAAATTATTACTCCTGCCCCATGTTGAGGCCTGAAGCCCTCCTTCCTCTAGCTGCTGGGAGTATTAGTAGATAACACCTCTCAACCGTGATTTTCCACTTGGAAATTGGCTTCTGCTGCATTGCCAAAGGTCACTCCCTTCCTGGGCAATAGCCCACCTGTAATGACTGATTAATATTGAGTTTTAAAAGCCCAGCTCCTTTGCCCCAGTGTTGGACAGCTCTGAGAGTTCATGCTAGCTCCAGGGCTTCTGGCAAAGTAAGCTGAGATCTTTGTGGTGACTGCATAGCAGTCTAAGGCTTCTTTTCACCCAGTCCAGCTCATTTCAGTGGCCTATGACTGCTGATCCTGAGAGCACTCCTCAGTAAACATCCTGCATTCAAATCTAGGGCTTAAGGTCTATTCCCGGGAAACCCAACTAGCAACTGCTTCACTTTTGACTCTTTCTGTGTAAATGTAAAATAGCTAACATATAAATGATGAAATATTAACATAGAATATAGAGACATTTCATATAGTTATGATACAGGATATTTCCCTGGCCCCTTCACAGGACTCACGACAGAGGTGCCTTGTTTACTCGGCCAGCTGCTCGCAATTCCTCGCAGGAGGGAGCCTGCAGATGAATGAGTACAGTAACTGGAGTGAGCAAATGTGGGAACCAGCCAACTACTTTTGGAGGCTAGCAGGAGCAAACTTCACGCGGGCTCCGCAGCAACATCCGTGTGGGAGTACCTGCGACCCCCAAAACCCCAGGGGGCAGGTTACCATCTCTTTGACCTCTGACGTTGCAGCTCAGTGGGCCCTTTGCCTTTTCGCCTGAGGTGGCTGTCTTCCACCAGCGAGGGCAAAGGGCCAGTTTGACAGCCTTTTGTATCTACACTCGTGGCTCCTGAGCTCTTGTCTGGCATCCAGGAAAAGTGAAGTTGCACGAGCGAATTGAAAGATAGTAAATGCAGGGGAATTTATTGCTGATGAAAGTGGCTCTCAGCGGGAAGGGGCACTGAAAAGAGGAGGGGCAGATAGGTAATCTTCCCCTGGAGTCTGGCTATCTCCTGGGGGACTCTTCCCTCAAGGTATGCCAGCAAGCTGTCCCTCTGAAGTCAAGCCACTTCTCTCTGATATCTAGCCACAGTCCATTCCACCACCTGTGTCTAGGATTTTTATAGGCACAGGATAGGGAGGGGCAGGGACTTGGGTTTAGAAAAGTCAAGCCACTTCTCTCTGATATCTAGCCACAGTCCATTCTACCACCTGTGTCTGGGATTTTTACAGGCACAGGATAGGGAGGGGCAGGGACATGGGTTTAGAAAAAGGCAACATTTGAGTGGGTAAACAGGGATGTAAGTTCTCACGTTGGGCCGCAGTTTCAGGCTTTTTGGCTTGAGGGTGAGGTTTTCACTGGGAACCTGACCTTTTATGGCTAGAATTTCTCTGCATCCCATCCCCATCACTTACAGACCTCTTAAAAGGGATACTGAAATGCATCTCTAAGTATGTCAAACCAAAACATCAGAAATTCACAATGTGGTCCCTTGTATAATTTTAGTAAAATTGAAGGGCATGCCCTTGATTTTTGCTAATGGTTGATTAACAAACAGCCATTCCCATTTACTACAAAGATGTTACTGAAGCTCTAGTTCATTACATTCTTTCTGTCACCTATAAATAAAACTTTGGTTGCAAAGTCTTCATCTAGTATTAGAGGTGATTTCCTTTTATCTTCTGATTAGATTCTCACTTCTAACTTAGACCATGGGGCAAAGTTTTAGCCTTCTATGGGAAATCATTAGTACAAATAAAAGCAAACTAGAACACATCAAAAGCCTTAATACTAAATATTGAGATTGGAAGTAAAGTCAAGGTTATCATATTATATATAAATCATGATAATCCTCAAAATATGATCACTATACATCATAACTTCCCTAATCTGCCAAGGTGGCATTCACACAAATCTTAACAGTGCAATGTGGCAATTAATAGACTGAGAGATGTAAGAGTGGAAGAAGTGTCCTCCAGCAAAATTGAAATGAAATACAGAAGAGTGAGATGTAAAACTTGATATCTGTTAGGATGTACAATTTCGTTATGATTTTCCCATGGACTTCTTGATCCCTGACCCATTCCTCACTCTTCAGCTGCTTTGGTCTGATCTCCAGTGGGAGGGCTGGCCTCTGATGGTCATGATTTTCCCGTCTCCTGTGTCAGCTGACTTCCGGAGAAAGACTGGAGGAGCCCGGAAGAAGGGAGAAACAGGGTATAACTTCCTCTTTCTCTCTGCATTGGGTGGTGACTTCAGAGCAGCTGTCTCCTTTGTGGCTCCCTGCCTTTGCCACTATCTGACTCAGGTAGCACTGCCAACCTCCCATGTCCTTCCAGCCTAGCACTGGTAGCTGCTTTGTGCTGTTATTAATCTTTGGTTTGCTTCATTGCCCCTTTTGGCTTCCTAGCTCTTTTCTGTTACCTGTGCAATGAAGTCTCTACGTAATTCCCACCTGGTTTAAATGCATAGAATGGTTTATGGTTGTACCTGGGTGGCTACAGGTACCGTAAGTATACTTCCATCCATTGCAACAACAACAAAAAAGTCCCTGACAAATACAAATGTATTTAAATTTTAAAAAAAGCTCTCAAAATTATTCACATTTTATAGATAGGAAAGATGAGCTCAGCAGGAATAGATAACTTGCTTGTAATCAGGTATCTCATGCATAGTTTACATGTGGAGGGTGACTGTTAAAGCCAGACAACCTGGATTTGAATCCTGACTCCAGCTTTTATTACACAGGCAAGTTACTTAAACAACCTGTGCTCAATTTTCTCATTTATAGGATAGGGACTTTGTATCTACCTCAAAAGGGTATTGTGAAGATTAAATAAATTATTGATTTATCTTAAGTTTAACTTCTTAGAAAAGCTGCTGACACATAGTATATGCTCAATAAAATCTAGCTATTATTAGCCATGTGGCTTCAGTAGTGTTATTAATTACCTTGAAATGAGAAAACATGCTACAAAAATTGCTTCTTGGATTTGTAGCCCAGTGTGTGTTTTGAAAAGAAACAGTTGCAAATGTATGACATAATATAATATTGAACAATAACTTCTAATTTGGTTAAAAATCTGGTCTTCTACTGCTAATTATCAGAACAGTTTAGAAAAGCAAGATTGATTTCTTTTGTGGAATAGTCAAGAGAATACCACAATGGCCTAAGGCACCAAATGATTGCAAACCATCTTCCTGCAATTAAAACGGCCAGAGCTGACCTGCTCTTTATTAAACATTAATCTTTGGCTTCTTCTGAATGCATCAGTGAGTTCAAGGTCTGGATATGTATGACTCATGCAAGCTCTGTGCCATTAAGCTGTTTTATAGGAGAAAACTATTCTTCATTGCATTGAGCCTGACACTTGAGATTCTTTGTATAATTTGAAATTTGGCAGCCCAGTGTATACTTAAATGAAAAATGCTTTTTTCTAACCATCATCTAGATGATAGAAACATTGTTTTCACCATTTAAATAATTGTACAGAAAACAATGTGGTCTGAAAATATCTCATATATATATATTTTACTTATAATACCATTAGCACATTTCATTTTTTTTAGTATTTCTTTGCTCAGTATTTGTATATGGGAACATTGTCAACAGATGCGAATTATATGGATAAGTTAAATTATACTATTTATTTGCAATCACGTGGAAGAAAAAACAAATGCGTATATCATAAACAAAAATTTTCTATTAATTACAGTTGTGTATTTTATAATGATTCTGAGGCATGAGTGTATCTCTATACAATATAAAATAAAGTGGGGTGAAATAACTAATGAGTAGCCAGGCCGATCATTATACCAAATATTTTGGCTTTTCTTATATAAATACTCATATGTTTTTACCATCTGCAAAAATGTGATTGTTTTTTATAGAAAATTTCCTCAAAATTTCCTCAATTTCTTCTATTCTGTAATTAAATCTTTTTCATGACGACAAAAGCTAACAGGTCAATTCTGGTTATTTTTGACTATTAAATGAATAGGAGATTTTGAAACTAATTTTGTAGCCGGGTATCACATATCACCGATGAATATTAATTTTAAGCTTATGGCTAGAAGTATGCCTTTTGTTTTTAGCATTACAAAGCTTTATTTTTGTAGCTGAATCTTTAATATAAATGGATGAATACATGATTTTTTTCCTGTACTTTTGTGAACGATTACACACAGTCAAAAATCCATGTATAATTTTGATACCCCTAAAACTTAACCACAAGAAACTTGACCAATAACATAAATAGTCGATTAACACGTATTTTGTGTATCTATTATATATTGTATTCTTACAATATATGCATTATATACTGTAAACTAGAGAAAAGAAAATGTTATTACAAAATCATAAAGAAGAGAAAATATATTTACTATCCATCAAGTGAAAGTGGATCACCATAAAAGTCTTCATTTTTGTCATCTTCAATGTTAAGTAGGCTGAGGAAGAGGAAGAGGAAGAGGAAGAGGAAGAGGAGGGTTTGTCTCCCTGTCTCAGGAGTGACAGAGTTAGATGAGGTCAAGGAGGTAGAAGTGGAGGCAGGAGAGGCAGGCACAGTTGGGGTAACATTATGGAAATTCATCATAATATATGACTTTTTACTTTTTAATTTCTCTGAAAATATTTTTATACAGTACTAATCTTCCTTCCACCATTTGCTTTAGTTTCATATCATATAAGGATCCACGTTGTAAAAGAAGTCAAAAACAGTTTTGAAAAATGGGAACCCTTCTGCTAGATTGACTAACAGCAACTTGTTTTCTAGCACTGCTTCTTCCATGTCTTCTTTTTTATCTTTTGGCACTACTTTGGAAGCACTCATCTCCAACAGATCTTCTTCCATGAATTCCTCTGGTATGGTGTCTATTAGCTCTTGAATTTCTCCAAGATTCATATGTTGAAACCATTCACCCCTCACATTTTTTTATGGTTAAGATTTATTTTTATTTTTGTTTTATTATACTTTAAATTCTGGGATACATGTGCAGAACCTGCTGGTTTGTTACATAGGTATACATGTGCAATGGTAGTTTGCTGCACTCATCAACCTGTCATTTACATTAGGTATTTCCCCTAATGTTATCCCTCCCCTAGCTCCTTGCCCCCTGACAGGCCCTGGTATATGATGTTCCCCTCCCTGTGTCCATGTGTTCTCATTGGTCAACTCCCACTTATGACTGAGAACATGCTGTGTTTGGTTTTCTGTTCCTGTGTTGGTTTTCTGTTCCTGTGTTAGTTTGCTGAGAATGATGGTTTCCAGCTTCATCCATGTCCCTGCATAGGACATGAACTCATCCTTTTTTATGGCTGCATAGTATTCCATGGTACATATATGCCACATTTTCTTTATCCAGCCTATCAATGATGGACATTTGGGTTGGTTCCATGTCTTTGCTATTGTGAATAGTGCTGCAATAAACATACATGTGCATGTGTTTTTATAGTAGAATGATTTATAATCCTTTGGGTATACACCTAGTAATGGAATTGCTGGGTCAAATGGTATTTCTGGCTCTGGATCCTTGAGAAATCACCACAATGTCTTCCACAACAGTTGAACTAACTTACACTTCCACCAACAGTGTAAAAGCATTCCTGTTTCTCCACGTCCTCTCCAACATCTGTTGTTTCCTGACTTTTTAATGATTGCCATTCTAACTGGCATGAGATAGTATGTCACTGTGGGCTGGTTTCATTTACCTTGAAATGGTGGGCAACTGCAGTTGCAGACTGCAGTCTATGATACATGCCAAGCAATTCAACTTTTTCTTATAATGTCGTGACTTTTCTCTGCTTCTTGGGAGCACTTTCAGCATCACTAGTGGCACTACATATAGGTCCCAGAATGTTTGTCAAAGTTTACAATATTGCACTAAACAAAATAAAAAACACACAAGAATCCTACAGGATTTTTACTGTAATACATAATTTACTGAGGAGACAAGCTACTCATGCAGAGATAACTAGCATCACAGGGTGTTTTAGGCAGACACTTGCAAAACTTGAGCTCACCATAATAGCAACAGGAGGTGGTTATGAAATTATTACAGTAGTATAGTATGTATTATAGTATACATTTAATGCAGTGGACCCATGCAGTTTAAACCCATACTTTTCAAAGGTCAATGGTACACTACTCATGGACCAGAATTATTGTCTTTTATGCATGTTTTTGTTATGGGAGAACAGAACTATTTACTGATGTTGCTTTAATCATAGAAGTTAATTAATGATAATGTCTTTTAAAAATTAATATCCAGTCGTTATAATGCAGATAGTCAAATAAATATCCAAATTCAATGACAATTTAAAATTAAACCTAGATATCAAAGTCAGTGTTTTTGAAAGGAAACGTAACACACATCTCCCCTTTACATATTCCAGGTTGGTAAACTAAAAGTATCAGCAAACATGATTTATAATGCAATAGAAAGATGTAGGCTAAATTTACACTAAGTGTTTCTAAGAACAAAATTTATGCGGGCAACAAGGCTGAAGGAAACACTCTCAAAAATATCATTTTCTTTAAAACTTAAAACTCATAAAGATGTGAAATACTTTATAATTCAAAATAAAATAAAAACATAATTCTTTCTGCAAACATTTTCATTCATCATGAACATTCATTAGCATAATTAACAACAGATTAACAAAAATGAGTAGAACATTATGACACACCTAAATACGTTATGTGAGATAAACTGATGGACATTTCCTAGTACTTTTCTTATACCAGTCATGCCATTTGCCGAGGCAACTTGTCAATGACGACATCAATTTCATCCTAAAATAAATTTCAGTTGAATCTAACCTTTTTATTGAACAAATAAACAAACTGGAGTCTTGAGGGATTTAATGACTCTCCAAAAACATATCATAAACAGAACAAAAGTTTGATTTTTGTCAAATTATTATAAGACAAACTAATGTGGCAAATCCCCTATCATAAGTAAATTAAATTTTAAGATTATATGCAGACTCTCAAAGTGTCTTTTAGATCCCCATAGATATGTGTTCACTTTCAGGCTTTGCCCGTCAGGCTATCAGATCTTAGGCAAGACCCTGAAGTTCCTGAGACTTCATATACTAAATATGTAATGTTTTTATAATGATGACTAGAGATGTGAGAATTAGGGAGTAAAGCAAAGTGCCAGCAGTATCTGGTACATAGCTATAGCTCAATAACTGGTAATCTTGGAAAATCTACTATTTAAAGTAAGGATAAAGAAGATCATAAAATGTAAGTTCTTTCTTTATTTTATATTTTCCTTGTCTTTTCTGAACTATTATCTAGTCATATGTTGTATTTCTTTCATCTTATATATCCACTTCACAGGTCATGCTGTTATTTACATTCTTAATCCCGTATTTCAGTGGCCTCTTCTCACTGCATTTTTATTTGATATTATTGATAAAATATGCAGTGTATAAATAATATGGAGCTGTAATAATACGGAGCTGTATGTATTATGAGTTTAAAGGTTTTTGTTAACAGCTGCTAAGACTCATATCTAATTTAGGATAATTCATATTGTTAGAACCACACACTCTATAAGAAGACTAAAATTCTCCTGGTTTTAAAATGATATTATTATGTATTATATATAATATTAATAGTAACTCTTGGGCATGAAAGAATAAATTTGAGGGCTAACACATATTCTTGAGTTTGTATAAATTCAATTTTATTAGTTCTGAAGATAAGATATTAAAAAAAGATGCCATAAGGGAAATATGAGGATAATCACATCCTGACAGCTTCTTGCTGGGCTTGTTTCCTGCTCAAAAAGACCTAATCAAAGTTTGTTAAGTAAAATTCACAGCAGTAGTGCAAGGATCCAATAACATGTATGCACCATGAAAATATATAACATATTATAGAACACTGCCCTTTCAATCAGAATTTGGAGAACAGTGTCTGGTACTTTGTCATCTGCTTCCTCTGTGAAGACATGAGAAAGCTGATACAGCTTCTTCTGAAATTTCTGTGACTCATATCTTGGGGACAAATGGCTGGTGGACATTCTTGAGGGCTATGGCAGCAACTGTGGGCTTTGTGGAGGTCCTGGTGGCTCTACCAGTTTATCAGGGGCACATACACTTTGGCAAAAGCTTACTAATAATTATAACACTAGTAGTTTCTGTTTATTAAATTATTATGAATTAAGAACTGTGCCAAGCCATATAAATCATCTGATATAACCTCAGTACAAGTATACAAAATAGGTCATATTATTATTACCATTTTACAAACGTGAAAGGTGACTATGATTACCTTCATTAAAAGTGGAGAGCTAGTAGTGGCAAAAACAGCATAAGGGCTATTACAAGATTCTAAACCTTTGGCCACTGCACAGTACTGCTTCTGCCCAACTTGTCTTAACTTTATTATATTTTAATCAATATTTTTCTAAGCCAGGTGATAACTGGCTTAGGAACTATACATTACACTTGATGTTCAGTCTAGGATATCCCTTGTGAAATTGATTCCTGTCTATTCTGAAGCCTTAGCTACTGAAAATTTCAATTATTTAGAATACAATAGACTTATTTATTAATTTCTGTGTCTAAGACTTCTGTCTAAAATCATTTTCAAACTTGGAAAAGTATTTCAGATTTTCCAATATTTGGGGATATGATGAATTTCTTTTTTTTTTTTTAGTAAAGACTACACTATAATTTTCTCCACATGCATGAAAGGCATAAAAGATGCAGATAGAACAGAAATCAAAGGAGCATCACAGTAGAAAAACTAGTGGCAAGGCAAAAATTCAGCTTCAGTAAATGAATAGTTGATTCATCAGACTTTTTCTTTGAAGTTTGATCTAAGGGAATAACAACAAAAAGAGGCGCAGAGGGGGAAAAAAAAACTTGCTTCAGCAAGAGCAAAACTAAATCTAAATTAGGTAATTTTCTCTTTTTTAAATACCCAAAGAAGCCAACTCCAGGATGGAGGTATAGTTATGCAACAGGACTACTTCTAGGAGCTTAAATGAGAATAGAGGAAAACCCCATTTTTAAAATATGCCGATATCAAAGGAAGTGTCCCTTGATTCAGTCATGACACCAATGTGATCAGATGCTCTGATCACTAATGCACTCCAGGGCAAACTCATTTGACATTTCCTTCAGAAATACAGAGAGATGTTTGGAATTATTTAGAAGAAACAGCCTCATTTGAAAATTGTAGGTCTGTCCTGGCTGTGTGAAGAATGTTAATTATGCCCATTTGGGGAAATTTACTAACATGATGCATATAAATGGAATTTAGTTAACTGAATTTTCTGAATACTTGGGACAGGCAAAAACTTCTAAACCACCTGGGACTTGGTTAGCTTGAACATGAAAGCAAAGGAAAGCTGGTTGTATATATTCTATTTATTTACCAGATATTTACTGAGCTCCACAATTGACAATATGAGAGTGGCTTAAGGGAGTGACATCAGAGTTTTAAAGGATAAATAAAAGTTTTCCAGAAATATGAAGGTGAATCAGAATCCTAGCAAGAGGTAAGAGCAGGTAAAGTGAGTGGAGAAATAATCAAGGGTCTAACTATTGCCTAAGGGTCTTGAATCACCTACACTAAAATTACCCCAAGTGTTTGTTAAAAGTGTGGTTACTATGCCTTGTCCCATGCCAAGTGAATTGCAATCAATGATAGTAGGAAGCATTTATAATAGAGATACCTCGGCTGCTTTTATAAACATTAAGATTTGAGAATTCTTGCTATTTGTAATAGAAGCATATGCATTCAAGCAACAGAATTTCACAATTTGTTTTACGTTTACAAAGACTATGCTAGTGGCCTATGGATAGTTAAGAGAAAATTGCAGGTGACAAAAGAGACCCATTTCAAAGACAGATGCATGGATCCTTACTTTCTCTTTTCAACCTACTTCATTCTGGCTTTTGTTCCTAAACTCTCGCCTACCTAGCTTACGAAGGATCTTTAGGCTGCCAAATCATTCATTCTCAACCTGAATCTCAGCAGGACTTGAAAACATTGCCCTACTCTAAAACACTGAATTTTCTTGGCTCTCAAAAAAAGACTTAGTAATCATTTTTTTCAGCCTCTACTTCTTTTACTTTACTGAATCCTTCATAGCCTTGAGCTCTTTTCCTCCTATACTTAATTTTTGAAACAGTAGCTTTAAATGATCATATGATCAGACCTCCACATATCTATCTCTAAGCCCTCTCTTTCTCTTTTGCTTTCAAAAGAGAGCTTTCTCTTGTACGTTCAAAAATCTACCCGAAATCTCCACTTTAAAGTCTACTGGGGTCAGGCACAGTGGCTCATGCCTGTAATCCCAGCACTTTGGGAGACTGAGGTAGGTGATCACTTGAAGCAAGGAGTTCGAGATCAGCCAGACCAACATGGCAAGACCTTGTCTCTACTAAAAATATTTTTTTAAAAAATTAGCCGGGCATGGTGGCATTTGCCTGTAATCCTAGTTACTTGGGAGGCTGAGGCACGAGAATCCCTTGAGCCCACGAGGCAGAGGTTGTAGTGAGCAGAGATCATGCCATTGCACTGCAGCCTGGGTGACAGAGTGAGAACCTGTCTCAATAAATAAATAAATACATACATAAATACAAATAAATTGTTGGGAATCTCAAATGTTTTATGTTTAAAAGAGAATCCCCTAACCCAAACCTGTTCCTCCCCTAGTCCCACCCATGTTGGATAATGGCACTCACACTTCATCAGGTCAATGCAAAGTAATCATCCTTATTTCCTTTAAGTCTTTTTTTTTTTTTTTTTTTTTTTTCATATTTCATGGCTAATCCATCAGTAAGTGCACTGGCACTTTCCTTTCCTATATCCCAAACCTGACAACTTCTCACCAACTCCATGGCTACCATTCTAATTCAAGCTACCAGCATTCCCTCTCACCTAGAAAATGGCAGTAGTCTCCTAACTGATTTCCCTGCCTCTATACTTGCCTCATATGGCAAAGTTTCCATAGTTACTCTGAGTGATCTTTAAGGACATAAATCAGAAAATACCACTATCCTGCTCAAAATCTTTCAAAGTCTATCATCCTTAAAATAAAACCCACAGTCCTTACCAAGGCCCACATCTCTCTTAGCATTTCCCTATACTTAGACTTTGCTTATACTGTTTCAACTACAGTGGTCTTGCTGTTAAACACACCAAGTCTGATTTCCTTCAGAGATTGGTATTTATGGTTATCTCTGGCTGGAATGCTCTTTTCCCAGATATTAGCATGTTTTTCTGCCTCATTTTATTCTGATCTCTGCTCAAATAAAACTTCCTTTAAATGTTCTTTTATGCCCACCTTACTTATACAATTATCTCTCCTCCATATTACTCTATATTCTCTTACCATGCTTTATTTTATTCATAGCATTATCTATACTTAACATTGTATCATGTAGATATTTACTTGCTCATATATTGTCTCTCTTTGATACAGAAATATAAACTCCATAGGAGTAAGTACTTTATCTCACATGCTTTTTTTAATCCTCTGTGCCTGGAATAGCCTAGTACATAAAAGGCAGACAAAGAATATGTGTTAACTGAATGAATCTTTTGTATGTAAAATATTGAAACCTTTAACAATGGCATTGTGAATAAGGGTGATGAGGAAAGAGAAAAGGATAATTCTGCTCTGTAAAATAAAAAGTCATTTTACTACATTTTACTATTATTATAGTATAATATAAGATGAAAAACTAGAAAATGTAAAAAATGTCAGCACATCTATTATAGAAATGACTATGCAAAGGATAAAATGGTTAATCTACCCAAAAGAATGGGGTATCAGCAGATTTGTGTTTGAAGGATTCTTGAAAGTGGAATTTGTATAGAGGAACAGGAGGTGAAGGTGAAAACAAAATGGGAAGAGGTGAGTTCAACAGACATTCTGTGTATAGAGACTGACATTAAAAATCTTGGAGATTTGGGAAAGCTGAAAATAATCATACTAAACCATGAGATAGAAAATTAGGAAAAACTGTAAGGTAAGCAATAAGAGTGGAAAATACATCATATCCCAGGTTATTTGTACCCTTGAAGACCATATGTAAGCTGCTGGATTAATCTAAAATAAGGATTGAGGGGCGTTGGAGAGTTTTAATCAGAGACAGGAATCCATACTGGATGTTTGTTGTACTTGTCATTGCAGAACTGAATAGATGTGAGAAGTACCAAAGTGTTTGGGCAGGTTCCCAACCCCAATTATTGTGGCTGAAATAGAACAAATAATATATCTTCCTGCTCCTCAGCAACCAAGGCAAGAATATATGACTTAGATTCAGCCAACTGGATGCTTCTACCAGAAATTTTGATTCTCAAGGGACAAAGAGTCTTTATGGTGATAGAACTGATATGGTTTGGCTGTGTCCCCATCCACATCTCATCTTGAATTCGCATATGTTCCCATTCCCTCCCATCTCATTCAGTTACCCCCTCCCCACTAGTTTTTTTTTTTTTTCCATCTTTCCCACGAGAGGGAATTGAATCATGGGGGCAGGTCTTTCCTGTGCTCTTCTCATGACAGCAAATAAGTCTGATGAGATCTGATTGTTTTAAAAAGGGGAGTTTTCCTGCACAGGCTCTCTCTCTTTACCTGCTGCCATCCATGTAAGATGTGACTTGCTTCTCTTTGCCCTCCACCATTATTGTGAGGATCCCCCAGCCACGTGGAACTGTAAGTTCATTAAACCTCTTTCTTTTATAAATTGCTCAGTCTCAGGTATGTCTTTATCAGCAGCATGAAAATGGATTTATTCAGTAAATTGGTACCAGTAGAGTGGGGTGCTCCTGAAAAGACACCCAAAAATGTGGAAGTGACAGGCAGAGGTTGGAACAGTTTGGAGGGCTCAGAAGAATACAGGAAAATGTGGGAAAGTTTGGAACTTGCTAGAGGCTTGTTGAATGGCTTTTACCAAAATGCTGATAATGATAAGGACAACAAAATCCAGGCTGAGATGGTCTCAAACGGAGATGAGGAAATTGTAGGGAACTGAAGCAAAGGTGACTCTTGTTATGTTTTAGCAAAGAGACTGGCAGCATTTTGCCCCTGCCCTAGAGATTTGTGTAACTTTGAACTTGAGACTCGAGATAATTTAAGGTATCTGGTGGAATAAATTTCTAAGCAGCAAAGCATTCAAGAGGTGACTTAGGTGCTGTTAAAGGCATTCAGTTTTATAAGGGAAGCAGAGCATAAAAATTTGGAAAATTTGCAGCCTGACATTGCGATAGGAAAGAAAATCCCATTTTCTAAGGAGAAATTCAAGCCAGATGCATAAATTTGCATAAGTAATAAGGAACCAAGTGTTAATCCCCAAGACAATGGGGAACTTGTCTCCAGGGCATGGCAGAGGTCTTCATGGCAGCCCCTCCCATCACAGGCCCAGAAGCCTAGAAAAAAAAATGATTTCATGGGCTAGTCATAGGGTCCCACTGCTGTGTGCAGCCTAGGGACTTGGTGTCCTGCATCCCAGCTGCTCCAGCATGGCTGAAAAGGGTCAATGTAGAGCTTGGGTGATGGCTTCAAAGGATGCAAGCCCAAAGCCTTGGCGACTTCCATGTGTTGTTGAGCCTGCAGGTGCACAGAAGTCAAGAATTGAGGTTTGGGAACCTCTGCCTAGGTTTCAGATGTATGGAAAAGCCTAGATGCTCAGGCAGAAGTTTGCTGCAAGGGCAGGTCCTGCTTGGAGAATATCTGTTAGGGTAGTGTGGAAGGGAAATGTGGGGTTGGAGGTCCCACACAGAGTCCCTACTAGGGCACCACCTAGTGGAGCTGTGAGAAGAGGGCCACTGTCCTCCAGACTCCAGAATGGTAGATTCACCAACAGCTTGCACCATGTGCCTGGAAAAGTCACAGGAACTCAATGCCAGCCCATGAAATCAGCTGGGAGGGAAGGTGTACCCTGCAAAACCATAGGAGCGGGACTGCCTGAGACCATGGGAACCCACCTCTTGCATCAGTGTGAACTAGATGTGAGACACGGAGTCAAAGGAGATCATTTTGGAGCTTTAAGATTTGACTGCCCTGCTGGATTTTGGACTTGCATGGGGACTATAGCCCCTTTGTTTTGACCAATTTCTCCCATTCAGAACAGCTATATTTACCCAAGGTTTGTACCCCCATTGTATCTAGAAAGTGCTTTTGATTTTACCATAGGTGGAAGGGACTTGCCTGGTCTCAGATGAGATATTTGGACTGTGGATTTATGAATTAATGCTGAAATGAGTTAAGACTTTGGGGGACCCTTGGGAAGGCATGACTGGTTTTGAAATGTGCAGACATGAGATTTGGGAGGGGCCCGGGGTAGAATGCTATGGTTTGGCTGTGTCACCACCCACGTCTCATCTTCAATTCCCATGTATTGTGGGAGGGACCCAGTGGGAGGTAATTGAATCATTGGGGGCAGGTCTTTCCTGTGGTGTTCTCATGATAGTGAATAAGTCTCATGAGATCTGATGGCTTTAAAAAGGGGAGTTTCCCTGTACAACTCTGTTTTTGCCAGCCACAATCCATGTGAGTTGTGACTTGCTCCTCCTTGCCTTCTACCATAATTGTGAGTCCTACCCAGCCACGTGGAACTGTAAGTCCATTAAACCTCTTTCTCTTTTAAATTGCTCAGTCTTATGTATGTCTTTATTAGCAGCATGAAAATGAACTAATACAAGAAGTATAAAGAGTCCAAGGCTAGGGTGACCCTTGACTGCATCTGTGCATCTGTATATTGCAGCAACACTATAAGGTACTGGGCACAGTTTACTGGTATATTGAGCACAGCATTCTCAGTCCTGGGACTTTAACAGGCCTTTTGAGCTTTCTATAACACACTTTGTAATACACTTTGTAATAAACTGGATTTTGCAACTCTCAGAAGCCACTAAAATCACACATTGGGGGAGAATTAGGGAAGGTAATCTATGATGTCTAAAGCTTAAAGGATAATTTTTGTGAAACTTGGTGATAGGAAAGGATGATATTAATCAATACCCTAGTGATTTCAATAATTGAACATCCTAAATATGAGAATTGACTTTCATTATATTTGTGTGTGGTGGTAGACCCGTGGTTGAAAAATGTCTGACAGATTAGTTGTGAGTGTAGACCATTCGATAAGATGGCTCTGTCTACCATAAAAATCTAATTTTCTATACTGATCATATTATTTAGAACACTGTGATATTTCCACTTTGTCTTATATGGAGATACAACTTGATTTGCTACCTCATAGAAGTAAAGGGCTCACCTCTTCAAGGTTAATTAAGTTTTTCTGTTAACCTATAGTCCAATGGTTCACAAAGAGTTCTCAGAAAAAGTTAAATGCATTCAAATATAATCCATGCTACAACTAGACCCAGTAACAATAATTTAAGTATCAAGTAATTTTCAAGGTATCTCTCCATATAATTAGTTTCAATTGACACCATCACAGGATTGAATGCTTAAATGTTGAACTCTTCTGTGGAACAATATTCTGTCTTTAACCATTACACTGCTAAAGCACAGAACTTTCCTTCAAGTATTGTATATTCATAATAACTATTCCTGGTGTTTATGATCACCCTAAATAACAATTTTAATGGTCTGTATTTATTTGAAATTTGCTTTCAGGTTTAAATATCATAGATGAGATCATTTGCCTAAAAACATTATAGTACAGTGTATATTATCCCACCCTGCCCAATGTTTTAGACATCTTCAATATCTATTGCATTGGAAAACATAATTTAATAAGCATCAGTGGAACATTATTATTTGGCAAGAATAGATTATATGATGCTATTAATATCATACAAACTGTGAAAGTATGACATTTTGTATTATTTGAACATTTTAGTGAATTAATTGTAGCTAAACAACTTGGTATAATTCTTAGCAGTTTAGGATAAACTGATTCATTTAAAGAGACTAATAATATTTAGAAGTAAAATTCTAGAGGTAAAGAAAACAAATTTTTGTTTAATTGTAAAAAGAAATGGCACACATTCTTTTCATACAAAAGGGACTGTGCAGAAAACAGTTTTCTTCTGAATAAACTGACCATGTTCATGATTTAACAGAATCAGTTACTTTGCAATTGATTCTGACACAGCTAGTTTTTGAACTTTAAGCACTCTAATCTCAGGATTTTACCTAATGGTACATATGAATCCAGTGATAGGGCTACTACAAAACATGCACATTATGCTCAACAAGGATTTTCTTTGCATTAAAGAAACATTCTTTAAGGAAGGCATTATGAAAGGGTTCAACCATGACCTTAAGAAATGACAGGATTTTTCATAAAATACAAGGACTGGGGAAAACTCAACAGCTTGTAAGAAAGATCATTCACCAAATGGGTGACGTAGCACATAGCAATAGGACTTGCTAGGCACTCATGAGCTAAGGTGAAAGTTTGATAGTGGAACATGTTACACATAATTAAATATGGATCCTTCCTAATCGACAGTGAGGGCATAATTACTTTTCTCAAGGTTAGTTAGGCAGAGTTTTTTGAAGAGACAAAAGCCATAATAAAGGGAATCAAGAAGACAAACTAAAGACTCCTGTATTTGAGAGCTGAGGGGGCTATTAGGAGCTTTGGCACACTTGAAAAACCAGACTGCAATTTTATCAGTAGTCTGATTAGGGAACTATTAAACAAGGTCACGAAGGCCTCTGAGAATGGCTAGGTACATTTAAGCAATGCCTCCCTGCTTCACCAATTTGCTCAATAATAGCTGTCAAATTTTCATGTCTTTGAACAAAAACATCTTACATGAACATCTCGTTAAGCTACTGTCTAATTCTGCCTTTTAAAGAATGCCATCGTTTCTCTATGAAGACTATCAATGACTGATCAATGAATGTTTCCAACAGCGATGGACCAAAACAGTTCAAATCACTGACTACAAATCATGAGGGAAAGAAGTATGCACTTAAGTATGTGTAGGTGTTTGGAAATACGTCTTCCCAAAACCAGATCCCTGTGAGGGAGGAAAAACGAAGAGGGAGAGTGTATCAGCTCAGTCCCTTCAAGCATGTAGACCACTTAGTTTTCTCATAAATGTTGCTAAATATTATATGTCGTGTACTTCCTTCCTTTTTCCCCTCAATTCCTAAATATATATTATGTGCCTTCTATGAGCCAAATATTTAAAAAAGGAGATCAAGAATTAATTTTAAAGATGTAAATGATAATGATGTGAGTAGGGTCAATTATGTGTTTGCAGGTGTCATAAGATGACCAAGAAGACTGTGTGTTAAACAACAGCGTCTTAGTCACAGAAGACTATAAGAGTATCTGTATATCTGGCTTTCGATGGAACAAAGGACTATAAAGGACTTTTGAATTTATTCCAGGAACAAATAATGTAAGTTTGCATTATAGAAAGATAGTATTTTCCTTAAACTTATTTTTCCAAACATATTTGATGAAATTTCTTACCTCAGAGAGAGTTTATTTTTAAGAAACTTAACAATATTTTAAAAATTATCTAAGATTCTAACAAATAAATCCCTTTAACCTCTTGCTTTTCTTTCTTTTATTTTCGAAACTTTAACTTGTTTCCTTAAGAGACATGGGAAAATAATTCATTATTTTTATAAAAATAAATATATTGAGCAAGTATGAAGTGGTCGAATTTTCATCTGAGATAATACATTTAAAAAGCCTTTGAAATTAAAGCCTAAAAAAAAGTTTCTTGGGCATTATTTATGCTAACTGGACCTGGGGATCAGAAATTAGTAGGTACCCTAGATGCCTTAGAAAGACCCATGCGTGCCAGAGGTTAAAAAATAAACTCTAAGACAGTTTAAAGGTTGTATCAGCCAGTAATCTCCAGAGAAAGAGAACCAATAGGATACATAGACCAAGAAAGAAATTTATTTTTGAGGAACTGTCCATTTCTATTGATTTTTCTTAACTGTATCCCTTCAAATATTGCTTCATTGACATGTTTTCAGTTAAACCGTCTGAGTGGAAAGCTGTTTCCTGCAAGACTGACTGAGAAACTCTCAGGACCCAGAGAGTATATATTTGTATATCTTTGTCTTACCCAGGCCTAATACTGAGGCAGGTATTTGTAAGGTAGTTGTCATATTGCGTTATAATAAAATACATATACATATGGTTTCTGTTCCTTGTTCTTAAAAGAAAGCTCCTAAAAACCCTTATTTCTGAGCAATAGGAGATGCTAGGTGCATCTTTTGTTCTGATATCTGGCTTTTGACCTCCATTCTTGACAAAGAGCTCCTAATTCTTTGGAATTTATTGGGTAATAGGAGCATCTTTTGTCCCAATGAGGTGACTCTTGGTGGGCTCCTGATTGGGGGCTAGTCATCGGAGAGACCTAGACATGATTAGAAGCTTGAAACTTTTAAACCTAACCCCCATCCTACAGGAAGAGGCAGGTGCTGGAGATTGAGTTAATAATCAATCCAGCCTCCAATGATGAAACTTCCGTAAAAATCCTGGACTGCAGGTTTTGGAATGCTTCCAGGATGCTGAGCACATGAGGTACATGAAGTGTGGTATGTCTGGAGAGGGCATGAAGCTCCCAGTCCCTTGCCCCTACAGACCCTATGTATCTCTTCTATGTGGCTGTTTATCTGTATCCTCTGTCATATCCTTAGTAATAAGTGGGAAATAGTAAACAAAATATTTCCCCAAGTCCTGTGAGCTGCTCTAGCAAATTAGTGGACCCTGGAGGGAGGTAGGGAAACCATGATTTATAGCTGGTTGTTCAGAAGCAGAGGCTACAACCCAGGGCTTGTGACTGGCATTTGAAGTGGGATCAGTCTTGTGGAGTGAGGTCAGTCTTATAGGACTGAGCCCTTAACATGTGGGATCTGATGCTACCTCCAGGTAGGTAGTATCAGAATTGAATTGAAATATAGGATACCCTTCTGGTGCTCCCTGGAGAAGTTGTTATTGATGGGGAGAAATTTCCACATATTTTGATGACCAGAAGTTCATTTTTTCCAGAAGACTTTAACCCACATTTCTAAGATGGTGGTAGATTAAATGATGTCCTAAAAGACATGAATGACACATTTATTTTGCTTAATCCTCATATTAACTCTGAAAGAGTTTTACAGATAAGAAAACAGAGACTGGAAGAGATTACCTAGGTAAAGTAAAACAACTTATAAGCAGCGGCATAGAAATTTGTACCCAGATCTGTCCATATTCTACCATGCATAATAAACAAACATTCATTTGTTTATTTAATTTTGAGGTAGGTAAAAATAATTTTACTCTATTATGTATGACGTACTTGATATATATGCAGTAATCCCTAATTCACTGTCAGTTCTCCTTTTGCCCGCAACTTGCCACACATCATGCTATGTAGGTGATCCATAAGATTTAACAAATTGTCCCCAAATTAACAGCACTAATTCACTGAGATTGAACAGGTAGTATTTGGAGCCACTTTACTGGTATACTTGCCTCACAAAAGAAATATGTCCTTTTTTGGGGAGAAGTATATTGTACCTATTTCTTTTTTTTTTTTTTTTTTTTTTTTTTTTTTTTTTTTTTGAGACGTACTCTCACTCTGTCACCAAGGCTAGAGTGCAGTGGCTTGATCTCTGCAACCTCTGCCTCCCAGGTTCAAGCAATTCTCTGTCTCAACCTCCCAAATAGCTGGAATTACAGGCACCTGCCACCACACCTGACTAATTTTTGTATTTTTAGTAGAGACAGGGTTTCAGCACCTTGGACAGGCTGGTCTCGAATTCCTGACCTCGTGATCCACCTGCCTTGGCCTCCCAAAGTGCTGGGATTACAGGTGTGTGCCACTGCAGCTGGCTATCGTTCCTATTTCTTTAGATGTCTCTTAGCCATAAATCACCGGGAAAAATAGGAATGATAGTAAAATAGAATATGACGATATTAGAACTAATGTCACCTCTGAAAGCAGAAAAAGAGCCAATAAGATTTTTTAAACTTGTGAATCTTGTTGGTACCCCATTATCTGTCTCTAAAGTATCTGATCAAGAATGAAACCTCTATTTCTGGTTTAATGTGGGAAATCTAGCATTGTGGTTCGAAAATATTTCCAGGCCCCTCTTGTTAACTGTTACGCTTGTTTGTACTACTGTAATAACTAAGTGTACAGCATCTTAAAAGCTATCCCATAGCTGCTACCTTAACATATGGCACATACAATAGATGGGCATGGGTAGAAATGGGATAAAATCATGCTGTTCACCAAACTGCTGTCTCGTTTCCTAAGGAGCAACATGACAGTTGTGTAGTTTGGAGACTTATCTTGTAGCTTCTTCTGATACCTGACCAAAGGGGGCCAAAACCGTGGACTCATATTAAAATCTTCAATGTTTCCAGAAGACCCTGATCCACATTTGTATCAGGGATGGTAAATTATGTCCTAAAGGACATGAATGATATCCATGTAAGAAGCTGCAAAAGCAGTCAGTTTAAAGCTGAGTACCCCACAATCAGCAAGCCTGTTTGATTAGCGGACCCACCAATAAGCCATTAGCCACACTTTGCTTCATTTCTATGTGTTCTAAATTCTACCTTTCCCTCTTTCCATTTTATATAACCCTGTTACTGTTTTTTAAGAAAAAAGCTGTACTTCTATGTTCATTTTCTTTATTCCCTGAGCAATTTTTGAAATGGATTTATCTTTTTATTTTGAGATTCACTACAATGTGATTTCCATTAATGGATAAATAAGAACTTAATTTAACCAATTAATGCCAATGCATATAGGGGTAAAGTGACTTGCTCAAGATTAGGGAACAACTCAGAAACAAAATCAGGAGGATTCTAGAAAGAAAGTACTCAAAAAAACAAAGGGCTGGTAGATGTGGAAGGGACACAGGAGACAATGTGGAAGAGCTCTTAATGGGCTAAGCTGGAACAATTCAAGCACTAAAATAAAAAGCAGATTATCGGATTAAAACCCAAAGTAAGAAATTAATATCCATTAAAAAAATCGAGCCTGATACAAATTAAACGGGGAAGAAGGGAAAAATCTCTTATATGGAAGAGGTCCAGGTAATTTACGTGGATTGGTTATCTATTTCTCTCCAAGAGATGGAAATTGACACCTCCTGCCTCTTCTCCCCACTAAAATGTGGGCTATGCTTAATAAGTCACTTCCAAAAACTGCATATAAAATCAGGTGGAAAACAAAGAATGATTTTACAGTGGAGTAAGCTGGCAAATACTACCTTGACCAGATAATCAAGGTTAGCATCATGAGTGATAAGTAATGTGTCCTTGATACGATGTGACAAGAATGGTTCTTTACCTCTGTGGTCTTCTTCTCAAAAATCCATAATCCTAGTCTAAAAATGAGAAAAACGTCAGACAAACCCAAATTGAGAATATTCTACAAAATGTCTGACCAGTAGTATTCAAAACTGTCAATGTCATCAAAAGTAAATGAAATATAACAAACTATCACACACCAGGAGACATAATGACTAAACATAATCTGGTATCCTGAATGGGGTCAAGGAATAAGAAAAAGACATGAGGGGAAAACTAGTAAATTTCAAATAATTTGTGGAGGTTAGGTAATACTTATACGCCAATGTTGACTCCTTAGTTGAAGCAAATGTACCATAGTAGTATAAGATGTTAACAGTAGAGGTAACTAAGTAAGGGGTAGATGAAGGCTCTCTGTACCATCAATGCAGCTTTCTTGTAAAGACAAAACTACTCTAAATTAAAAATGTTATGAAAAAATCAGTAAAAAATCATGATGAATTCCAGAGGTCTTTATAGTTGCAACCAGTTTTTCATATGGGATAGATTTTATTTGGTTGGTTGGTTTTTAAATGTATTGCTGAGTATATTCTTTGCAGATTTCCATTGTTCAGCACATTCTAGTACTGGAGACGAATGTTTATAGCATGGAATAAGTGAAATAGCACTTAGTACATTGCCTGATATAAAGTAAACCCTCAGTAAATATTTATCAATTGATTGAACAGTATTACAAATTATTTTCCACAATGGCTTCGGGTACTTATTGCATTGTCTGGTTTCTGATGTAATAAGTAGATGGGCATAAGTGAGAGGGTTTTAAAATATGGACATATTAATCCCTGAGAACCATACTAGTAAGAATCAATAAGTAGTGTAGTATATTAGTCATTCGATGAAGCACCTCACCCTGTGAAATGGTCTCTCAGTTTATCCTGGAGGAGATTTAAGAAAGGTCTATCTAATCAAGGTGATTGGGGGTGGGTACAGTCAGGAGCACATAACAAGAATGGAATTGATATGAAGTAAATATAGGTGGATCAATGATATTAATATTCCTGAAGATAGTTAGCCTGAGTGTAAAGAAATGGGAGTCTGAGAAGAAAAATTTGTCAACATTTCCCCAGCACTCTCCATGAATGCCTCAGGCCATCATAGTTTGATGTCATTAACAATCAGGTTCATTCAACTAACCACTCTCCTTGCTCTGATTAATTTTATTTCCTGTGTAGACTGTTTTAGTGAAAGACAGTATTCTTGGGTAACTTTGCTAGTTATAGTTCTCATGGCACATTTGTAAATTTGCATTTAAAGTTCACCCACTAGTTTCTTGGACATCTAGTTAATCTAGTTTTTTATTCACCAAATATATATAATGTTATTATGTACCTCATACAGAAGTCTTGAACTTAAAATTAGTGATAAAATGCATATGTTGTGCTTATTAGAATGCCTTACATAGTACCCATTAATTCTTCAGATATATTATTGTTGATATTTTTTATTACAGTTGGTGTTTTGTTGCTGCTGTTTTTGTTATTGCTATGGAATAACTTGTCACCTTCCTCCGGAATTTGAGCCATTCTGACAAAACTGAATCCCTTAACTTACAAATCTGGGAATTAGATTATCAGTCAACTATGTTGTGATAGAATGCAACTTTGATTGTTCTGCTAAAGTAGCCAGTTAATTTGCCCCTCATGCTGCTGTTCCTGTTTTCTCTTTTCAACCTCAGCATCTGAGGATCATATACTCTTGAAACACTCATGAGAGACAGAAACAGGTAGATAAGGCTACTTTAGAGGTACTTCTTAATTCATCACAAAAATGAGGTGCCTCTGGAGTGGAAAGTAAAAGTTATTTAACCAACAGGTTTAGCAGCTGTGATAAATGGTGTGTGAGATTTAAATTTGAGTAGAATTGTGTTTAATTGAAAATTTGGCCACTGCATGAAATCTTCACTGCAAAGATTAGGATGATATTGAAGAACTGTTAAGGGTGCTAAGAATGTGAAAGAAAGAGCCACTTAAGTTAATATTTCATAAAGCAGTCAGTGTCTTATAAAGTAGAGTTCTAGAAAATATGTTCCAGGACCACTTTCATTAGAATCACCTGTGACATGTGTTAAACTGCAAATCCCTTGGTCTCAAGGTTCTACTGGATCAGAATCTCCTTACAGGGAGTGCAGGAATCTGTGACTTTGAGGTTTATTGGTAATTCTTATAAGCCCTACAGTTTGAGAACCTGGTTTTGCTTTGTAAATTAAGAGAGCACTTTGATACTAATGTGCTAGCAGATTTTATTCACATTGGTTACACACTTGCAAGAAGTCTTGAATTTAAAACTTACTGGGCAAAAAGGGGGAAAATATGGTGTTCAGGTATTATGCTTTGTTAACATTTAAAATAAAATATTTTTAGAGTATGTTTTGTAAACTAAAATGTATAGTCAGCATTTTAAATAACTATTGTTTTAATTACAAAGGCTTTTTGGTACAGAAAGTTTCCTCAATTTGCATATAAATAGCTAGGCAAAAGTGTCTGTTGGAGATGCACAGTAATTTAACCAAGCCTGATTTCTGTTTTACATTTGTCAGAATCTTTCTACGTTTGAGGTTGCTTTTCTTTCAATAAACATTGTATTAAACACATATCAAGCTTAACCTCATTGATAGCTAACTTGATTTAATTAATTTTCCTAGGTATACACTTGACAACAGATTTGCTTTGTTCGTGATCCAATATTTGCAGTCTTTGAAATATTTCTGTGAATCCTAACATGTATTTGTGTTTTCAGCTTCCACAGACTCTATTCTAAAGAAAAATGCACCAGACTGGCTTATTTGCAATTAAATGTCCGCTCTAACACCAGTTCAGTGGAACCCATTGCAACAATAAGCCATTGAAAACTTAATCAGAAAAATGATTTCCTTCTGGTCACACTAAAAGAGTGGAACTTTGAGTCTGAAAAACCTATATTATATAATTTATTACCTGTATAAATTTGAATCCAGTCTGTGAGCTTTCTGAGCCTCAGATTGCATACCTATAAAATGGGTTGATCAAATAAGATAATATTTGTAAAATGCCTGGCACATTCCTAAATAAAGAATGGTAGCAAAAAGGATAAAGGAAGGAGATGTGAAAATAGTGGAACACTGGTGGGAGAACAGGTTGTAACTTCTGAGCCTTCACTTCATACACACAATGCAGAACTCTTAATTTCTAATGTGGGACATCCAGACTCTTAGTGAGTGTGGAAACCATTACATTATGAAAAAGATAAAAGGAATAAAAGTAATTTCATGGCACAGCTAGAACTCCTTAGTAATTTCATGATTTTTGAATTATAAAGTGAATAAGAATGTTATTAATATTTACTTCAAGAAACATCTCCATTGTACCATGGTTGAATGAATTTAGAATTCTTAATAAAGGTACTATGCTTTAAGAAATAGCCCTTGATGCAGCTGACCTTATATTTCCTCTGTTACTTTTTTATTCTTTGACTCCATTTCCTGTCTCTTGCTTCACACATAATGAATAAAAACTGCTTCTACATTTTATATTGTGCACATTATTTCTTAACATTTTTATTTTCACCAAAAAAAGAACATAATGCCATTTACAAAGCAGAAGAGGAAGAGCTAAGGATTTTTAAGCCCTACAAATTTTTATAGTTATTAGAATCATTACTGTACTTTCTCAAAACTGCTATTTTAAGGAAAAGGGCCTTAAACCTTATCTGATACACAGTAATATCAGTTCCCTATTAAAAATGTTAACATAATTGAATTGGTGACTAGTTTTTACAAACTAATGATAAGTGAAAGGTAATATTTTGTGACATTGAACTGGTGCTGTCTTAAGTAACAGTACTTTGTTCTTTTTACAGTACTTTTTGAACAATCTGTGTACCGCACTTTAATTCAGAATCAAATAACAACAGACTAGAGAACCCACTCAAAAGAGGTTTTCAGTGTTTGGAATGAGTTTTAATGTATTAGAAGAAAGAGGAATACACTGATTTGATAATTAGCATAAATATAAATTAGAATGCAAGTCATTTTCAATGTAGGAAAACTTGCTGACTCACACTGAAATATGAACCCATAATTTTGGACAAAGTGAGAATAAAGCAAGGAACTGGACCTATAGCACTCTGAGAAGAAAGAAAAACATTTTGGGATAACTCCAGGAAAAGTTATAAGATTGGAGATTCAGAGAAGAATGTTTTGTTAGTTTGTTTTCATTGTGTTTTCCAGCTTTTCCATTTTGCTCTTATTATATGTTTGTATGCAAACTTTGCTCCAATTTTAATTTTATTAGAACATATATTCAGAACTAGAATTATTGCATTAAAGGAAAGTTTAGGATTGCTATATGCTGCACAGAGAAATGTTGCCAAATTTCTTATCAACATAATGTCTGACAATGCTGGTCTGACCACAAAATCATTAATACTTAGCATACTAGAATGGCCGATCAGCAACAGCTCCAGCCTCCAGCTCCCAGTGTGAATGACACAGAAGACGGGTGATTTCTGCATTTCCAACTGAGGTACTGGATTCATCTCACTGAGGTGTGTCGGACAGTGGGTACAGGACAGGGGATGCAGCCCACCGAGCGAAAGCCAAAGCAGGGTGAGGCATCGCCTTACCTGAGAAGCACAAGGGTAAGAGAATTCCCTTTCCTAGCCAAGGGAAACTGTGACACACAACACCTGGAAAATCAGGTCACTCCCACCCTAATACTGTGCTTTACCAAGGATCTTAGCAAACAGCACACCAGGAGATTATATCCTGCACCTGGCTCGAGCCCACACCCTCTGGAGCCTCCCTCATTGCCAGCACAGCAGTCTGAGATCTAACTGCAAGGCAGCAGTGAGGCTGGGGGAGGGGCGCCCTCCATTGCTGAGGCTTGTGTAGGTAAACAAAGCCACTGAGAAGCTCGAACTGTGTGGAGCCCACCACAGCTCAAGGAGACTTGCCTGCCTCTGTAGACTCCACCTCTGGGGACAGGGCATAGCCAAACAAAAGGCAGCAGAAACCTCTGCAGATTTAAATGTCCCTGTCTGACAGCTTTGAAGACAGTAGCGGTTCTCCCAGCATGGAGTTTGAGATCTGAGAACACACAGACTACCTGCTCAAGTGGGTCCCTGACCCCCGAGGAGCTTAACTGGGAGGCACCCTTCAGTAGGGGCAGACTGACACCTCACACGGCTGGATACCCCTCTGAGATGAAGCTTCCAGAGGAATGATCAGGCAGCAACATTTGCTGTTTGGCAATATTCACTCTTCTGCAGCCTCCACTGCTGATACTCAGGCAAACAAGGTCTGGAGTGGACCTCTAGCAAACTCCAACAGAACTGCAGCTGAGCGTCCTGACTCTTAGAAGGAAAACTAACAAACAGAAAGGACATCCACACCAAAACCCCATCTGTATGTCACCATCATCAAAGACCAAACATAGATAAAACCACAAAGGTGGGGGAAAAACAGAACAGAAAAGATGAAAATTCTAAAAAATCAGAGTACCTCTCCCTCTCCAAAGGAACACAGCTCCTCGCCAGCAACAGAACAAAGCTGAATGGAGAATGACTTTGACAAGTTGAGAGAAGAAGGCTTCAGACGATCAAACTTCTCCAAGCTAAAGGAGGAAGTTCTAACCCATCGCAAAGAAGCTAAAAACCTTGAAAAAGATTTGATGAATGGCAAACTAGATTAACCAATGTAGAGAAGTGCTTAAATGACCTGATAGAGCTGAAAACCAAGGCACAAGAACTATGGGACAAATGCACAACCTTCAGTAACTGATTCAATCAACTGGAAGAAAGGGTATCAGTGATTGAAGATCAAATTAATGAAATGAAGTGAGAAGAGAAGTTTAGAGAAAAAAGAGTAAAAAAAAATGAACAAAGCCTCAAAGAAATATGGGACTTGTGAAAAGACCAAATCTAGGTCTGACTGGTATACCCGAAAGTGATGGGGAGAATGGAACCAAGCTGGAAAACATTCTGTAGGATATTATCCAGGAGAACTTACCCAGCCTAGCAAGGCAGGCCAACATTCAAATTCAGAAAATACAGAGAATGCCACAAAGATACTCCTCAAGAAGAGCAACTCCAAGACACATAATTGTCATTCTTACCAAAGTTGAAATGAAGGAAAAAATGATAAGGGCAGCCAGAGAGAAAGGTTGGGTTACCCACAAAGGGAAGCCCATCAGACTAGCAACAGATGTCTCAGCAGAAACTCTACAAGCCAGAAGAGACTGGGGGCCAATATTCAACATTCTTAAAAAAAAACAATTTTCAACCCAGAATTTCATATCCAGCCAAACTAAGTTTCATAAAGGAAAAATAAAATCCTTTACAGACAAGCAAATGCTAAGAGATTCTGTCACCATCAGGCCTATCTTACAAGAGCTCCGTAAGGAAGCACTAAACATAGAAATGAATAACTGGTACCAGCCACTGCAAAAACATGCCAAAATGTAAAGACGATCAATGCTAGGAAGAAACTGAATCAACTAATGGGCAAAACAACCAGCTAGCATCATAATGACAGGATCAAGTTCACACATAACAATATTAACCTTAAATGTAAATGGGCTAAATGCTCCAATTAAAAGACACAGACTGGCAAATTGGATAGAGTCAAGAACCATCAGTCTGCTGTATTCAGGAGACCAATCTCATGAGCAGAGACCACACATAGACTCAAAATAAAGGGATGAAGGAAGATCTACCAAGCAAAGGGGGAAAAAAAAAAAAAAAAAAAAAAAAAAAAAAAAAAAAAAAAACAGGGGTTGCAAGCCTAGTCTCTGATAAAACAGACTTTAAACCAACAAAGACCAAAAGAGACAAAGAAGGCCATTACATAATGGTAAAGGGATCAATCCAACAAGAAGAGTTAACTATCCTAAATATATATGCACCCAATACAGGAGCACCCAGATTCATAAAGCAAGTCCTTAGAGACTACAAAGAGACTTAGACTCCCCCACAATAATAATAGGAGACTTCAACACCCCACTGTCAACATTAGACAGATCAATAAGACAGACAGTTAATAAGGATATCCAGGAATTGAACTCAGCTCTGCACCAAGCAGACCTAGAACTCTCCACCCATAATCAACAGAATATACATTCTTCTCAGCACCACATCATACTTATTCCAAAACTGACCACATAATTGGAAGTAAAGTACTCCTCAGCAAATGTACAAGAACAGAAATTATAACAAACTGTCTCTCAGACCACAGTGCAATCAAACTAGAACTCAGAATTAAGAAACTCAATCAAAACCACTCAATTACATGGAAACTGAACAACCTGCTCCTGAATGACTACTGGGTACCTAATGAAATGAAGGCAGAAATAAAGATGTTCTTTGAAACAAATGAGAACACAGACACAACATACCAGAATCTCTGGGACACATTTAAAACAGTGTGTAGAGGGAAATTTATAGCACTAAATGCTCAGAAGAGAAAGCAGGAAAGATCTAAAATCGACACCCTAACATCACAATTAAAAGCACTAGAGAAGCAAGAGCAAACACATTCAAAAGCTAGCAGAAGGTAAGAAATAACTAAGATCAGAGCAGAACTGAAGGAGATAGAGACACAAAAATCCCTCCAAAAAAAATCAATGAATCCAGGAGCTGCTTTTTGAAAAGATCAACAAATTTGATAGACTGCTAGCAAGACTAATAACGAAGAAAAGAGAGAAGAATCAAATAGATGCAATAAAAAATGTTAAAGGGGATATTGCCACCGACCCCACAGAAATACAAACTACCATCAGAGAATACTATAAACACCTCTATGCAAATAAACTAGAAAACCTAGAAGAAATGGATAAATTCCTGGACACATACACCCTCCCAAGACTAAACCAGGAAGAAGTTGAATACCTGAATATACCAATAACAGGCTCTGAAATTGAGGAAATAATTAATAGCCTACCAACCCAAAAGAGTCCAGGACCAGATGAATTCACAGCCGAATTCTACCAGAGTTACAAGGAGGAGTTGGTACCATTCCTTTTGAAACTATTCCAATCAATAGAAAAAGAGAGAATCCTCCGTAACTCATTTTATGAGGCCAATATCATCCTGATACCAAAGCCTGGCAGAGACACAACAAAAAAAGAGAATTTTAGACCAATATCCCTGATGAACATTGATGCAAAAATCCTCAATAAAATATTGGCAAATTGAATCCAGCAGCACATCAAAAAGCTTATCCACCATGATCAAGTGGGCTTCATCCCTGGAATGCAAGGCTGGTTCAACATACACAAATCAATAAACATAATCCAGCATATAAACAGAACCAAAACCAAAAACCACATGATTATCTCAATAGATGCAGAAAAGGCCTTTGACAAAATTCAACAGCCCTTCGTGCAAAAAACTTGCAATAAATTCAGTATTGATGGAACGTATCTCAAAATAATAAGAGCTATTTATGACAAACCCACAGCCAATATCATACTGATTGGGCACAAACTGGAAAAAATCCCTTGGAAAACTGGCACAAGACAGGGATGCCCTCTCTCACCACTCCTATTCAACATAGTGTTGGAAGTTCTGGCTAGGGCAATCCGGCAAGAGAAAGAAATCAAGGGTATACAGTTAGGAAAAGAAGAAGTCAAATTGTCCCTGTTTGCAGATGACATGATTGTATATTTAGAAAACCCCATTGTCTCAGCCCTAAATCTCCTTAAGCTGATAAGCAACTTCAGCAAAGTCTCAGGATACAATATTAATGTGCAAAAATCACAAGTATTCTTATACACCAGTAACAGACAAACAGAGAGCCAAATCATGAATGAACTTCCATTCACAATTGCTTCAAAGAGAATGAAATACCTAGGAATCCAACTTACAAGGGATGTAAAGGACCTCTTCAAGGAGAACTACAAACCACTGCTCAGTGAAATAAAAGAGGACACAAACAAATGGAAGAACATACCATGCTCATGGATAGGAAGAATCAATATCGTGAAAATGGCCATACTGCCCAAGGTAATTTATAGATTCAATGCAATCCCCATCAAGCTACCAATGAGTTTCTTCACAGAATTGGAAAAAACTGCTTTAAAGTTCATATGGAACCAAAAAAGAGCCCGCATTGCCAAGACAATCCTAACTCAAAAGAACAAAGCTGGAGGCATCACGCTACCTGACTTCAAACTATACTACAAGGCTACAGTAACCAAAACAGCATGGTATTGGTACCAAAACAGAGATATAGACCAATGGAACCGAACAGAGTCCTCAGAAATAATACCACACATCTACAGCCATCTGATCTTTGACAAACCTCAGAAAAACAAGAAATGGGGAAAGGTTTCCCTATTTAATAAATGGTGCTGGGAAAACTGGCTAGCCATAAGTAGAAAGCTGAAACTGGATCCTTTCCTTACTCCTTATACGAAAATTAATTCAAGATGGATTAGAGACTTAAATGTTAGACCTAATACCATAAAAACCCTAGAAGAAAACCTAGGGAATACCATTCAGGACATAGGCATGGGCAAGGACTTCATGTCTAAAACACCAAAAGCAATGGCAACAAAAGCCAAAATTGACAAATGTGATCTAATTAAACTAAAGAGCTTCTGCACAGCAAAAGAAATTACCATCAGAGTGAACAAGCAATATATAGAATGGGAGAAAATTTTTGCAATCTACTCATCTGACAAAGGACTAATATCCAGAACCTACAAAGAACTCAAACAAATTTATAAGAAAAAAACAAACAACCCCATCCAAAAGTGGGCAAAGGATATGAACAGACAGTTCTCAAAAGAAGACATTCGTACAGCCAACAGACACATGAAAAAATGCTCATCATCACTGGCCATCAGAGAAATGCAAATCAAGACCACAATGAGATACCATCTCACACCAGTTAGAATGGCAATCATTAAAAAGTCAGGAAACAACAGGTGCTGGAGAGGATGTGGAGAAATAGGAACACTTTTACACTGTTGGTGGGATTGTAAACTAGTTCAACCATTATGGAAAACAGTGTGGCGATTCCTCAAGGATCTAGAACTAGAAGTACCATATGACCCAGCCATCCCATTATTGGGTATATACCCAAAGGATTATAAATCATGCTGCTATAAAGACACGTGTACACGTATGTTTATTGCGGCACTATCCACAATAGCAAAGACTTGGAATCAACCCAAATGTCCATCAGTGATAGACTGGATTAAGAAAATATGGCACATATACACCATGGAATACTATGCAGCCATAAAAAAGGATGAGTTTGTGTCCTTTGTAGGGACATGGATGCAGCTGGAAACCATCATTCTCAGCAAACTATTGCAAGAACAGAAAACCAAACACCGCATGTTCTCACTCATAGGTGGGAACTGAACAATGAGATCACTTGGACTCGGGAAGGGGAACATCATTCACTGGGGCCTATCATGGGGAGGGGGGAGGGGGGAGGGGGGAGGGATTGCATTGGGAGTTATAACTGATGTAAATGACGAGTTGATGGGTGCTGACGAGTTGATGGGTGCAACACGCCAACATGGCACAAGTATACGTATGTAACAAACCTGCATGTTATGCACATGTACCCTAGAACCTAAAGTATGATAATAATAAATAAATAAAAAAAAAGAAAATGTGGCACATATACAGCATGGAATACTATGCAGCCATAAAAAAGGATGAGTTCATGTCCTTTGTAGGGACATGGATGGAGCTGGAAACCATCATTCTCAGCAAACTATCACAAGAACAGAAAACCAAATACCACATGTTCTCACTCATAGGTGGGAACTGAACAATGAGAATGCTTGGACACAGGAATGGGAACATCACACATGGGGGCCTGTTGTGGGGTGGGGGGAGGGGGGAAGGATAGCATTAGGAGATATACCTAATGTAAATAATGAGTTAATGGGTGCAGCACACCAACGTGGCACATGTATACATATTTAACAAACCTACACGTTGTGCACATGTAACCTAGAACATAAAGCATAATAAAAATAAATAAATAAAACCTAATTTCCAAGACAAAAAAAATTTAGTATACTACCTAAATGTTATTGTAAATTAGGTAAATAAAAATTATATCTTATTATGTGATTACTAATGAGATATAAAGTATGTATTAGGAATTTATAGTTCTGTCAATTATATCTGAGTAATGCTCCTTCTTCAATTTGAGAATTAGCATTTTTTTGAATCTCTGAATTTTCTTTATATATTAAAAGTGTTACTCTTTATTACTCCCATAGAGTTACAAATGTTTTCTTAAGTTTGTGGTTTGCCATTTAAAGTTATTTTCATAATATTTTATATATTTAACTTGCATCTTTGAAAAATAAATAAAACATCAGAATAAAAGTTATACAAAGCATGAGTTTGCCTATCCTGTACTATGCTGTATCTTTAGCCTCTAGCCCATGCCTAGCAACTAGGAGATTCTCAGTAAATATTTTCAGATGAGCCTTTGCAGGTATTACACCTTTGGTTATTAATAATTATGGCAAAAATAGAATTCTATAAAAAACTAACCAGTAGTTGCCTTATCTTTTATCCATTTAATTTCACTCTTAGAAGTCCTTAATTATAACATAAACATTTTGAAATAAATTACTGTGTTTTACTCATGTCGGTATATTTCATAGAGGTTATTACAGTGCCTTTTCATACATATTTATGGAATTGAATTCAGTGCAAAGAAAAAAGCCCAGCCAAATTAAAACATAATATTTTCTCCCCCAAATCATTATCTTTATCAAAGCTCTAATAATTATTTTTTGACTTCATATTCTGTGCTAATCACAGAATTTTCTTTATCAGTCAGGTTTTCTGGAGGCAGGCAACGCTAATAAACTTTGTCTAAGACAAAAATGAAATTTTCCAGAAATGCAGCAGGGGCACACAGAACAAACAGACTTGAAGTTGCAGAAGTGAGACTGAAAGATAATCAGATTAACCGAGACTGGTTGAGAGCTAACATGTAAACAAAAAGATTTTGGTGAGGATGATGTTAGAATGCCTGAAAAACATCATTGTTGATGCTGTGAATTAGATTCTAACTCTGTTTCTGTGTCACTGAAGCAAAACTCAAAGATGAGAATACAAATGTCTAATTGGCCAAACCCAGGTCACATGTTTCACCCTGGTTTTTGGAGGGCAGGAAGAGGGACAATTTGCCCCAACCTCTTTCAGTTTCCACAGGACTCTGTGCAAGACGGCACAGTGCATCATTCAGTAAACTAGGCAGGGGTTATTGGAAGCTGGACAGAAAAAATGATAAATATCTTATAGAAATAGGCACGTTGGATAAAACAGATATTTTTCTCCTTGGAGCTTATCATTTGAGAGAAGAAAATACTATCACAGATATAAACATAATATTAAAACTGTGATAAGTGAAATTAAAGAAAGTAGTATGTATTATCATATATACGTGTGCGTATATATAATAAATATAAAATAGATCAGGATTTTTTTATATTACAAGTGACAGAAATCTAGCCTTTACCAATCATGCTAGCTTGCAACATAAAGGAACTGATATGGTTTGTGTGTGTCCCCACCCGAATGTCGTTGTGAATACCCACATGTTGTGAGAGGGACCTGGTGGGAGGTAACTGAATCATGAAGGTGGGTCTTTCCCATGCTGTTCTCATGATAGTGAATAAGTCTTATGAGATCTGATGGTTTTAAAAACAGGAGTTTCCCTGCATAAGCTCGCTTCTCTTATCTGCCACCATGTGAGATGTGTTTTTCACCTTCTGCCGTGATTGTGAGGCTTCCCCAGCCACGTGGAACTCTAAGTCCATGAAACCTGTTTTTTTTTTGTAAATTGCCCCAGTCATGGGCATGTCTTTATCAGCAGTGTGAAAACAGACTAATACAGGAACTTATCAGCCAATTTACCTAAAATGTCCAGGGTTAGGTCTGGCTTCGCATGTGACTGGATTTAGTCTCAAACAGTGTGCTATGTCTTCGTTGCTCTGCATCTATCTAACTAGAAACTATAATTAGTTTATAATATTTCTAGTGTTGTCTTTATTTTCAGGCAGCTATTTCCCCATCTGTTGGGAAAACTACTTCTCCACAAGCCTCAGTGAAACAAAATCTTTACACTTGAAATCCCAGAGGATCCAATGCCAGAGATCCGAGATAAAACATAAAGAAAGAATAAACAATCCAGAGGGATCTTTACATATATCTAGAAGTGATGACTATAAAGGTCAATGAGAAAACTGAATGAAAAATTTTCCTCACTGCGGAGACATTGAGAAAAGATCAGCCTCTATGTTCAAAGAGTTTATGAAACTTAATATTTAGAGCTGGAACTTCCAGAATATCTGAATGAGGAACTCTGAAAATTATTTTCCCCAAATACAGTGATTAAATCTTCAAAAAAAAAAAAAAGACTAAATCTTCCCCAAAAGTTTGGAAATTTGCCAAATGCATGAAAACAGGCAGAGAAGTATTTATTCAAGAAAAATGACTCACTGTAAGCACTGTAATAGATTATGCGGCATTGTAGCCTGGGGCAATTAAAATCATCCCCATGTTTGTGGTATTCTAGTTCTACCGGGATAAGGTAGACTGTGAAGACAGTGGTCCTGTGCTGGAGAGATGACTTGATTTGGAGCATGAAAAAACTCACTGTTGAAAGAGCTATCAAAAACAATTTGACCTTGGTGGCAAAAATCAGGGAAGGCTAACATTGCAGCTACTCTGAGAATGTGATAGGCATGGGGCATACACTAGATCAGTAGATCATCTATTACAGGAAGAGTCGGGGAATAAGTTAGCTGTATAAGAACTTGATATGTGCCATGTATACCTGGTAGTCAGAAAGGCTGCATACATGCTGGGGAGAGACCAGAGAGGATGACTACCTAGACAGAACTTATACTCACAGAAAGGCAAAGCTTGGGAACCCTTTAAAATCACCTAAACACTGTATATCTAAACATTGTATGCATTCTCCAAACATTCATCAGCAAAGGTTAGAAGGTATAGTAGCTCAAGGCATTCAAGCATAACTTCTGACCAATCACTGACTGAATAATTAGCTGTATGGACCCAGGTGTGACACCAGGAAATCCAGGTTTAAAAATAAAAATGACGATGACAACTATAACAAAAACACTGACTAGAGGTATCGGTAGCAATACACTACAGAATTGACTCTACAGAATTAGTCCAAAATGGTTATTAAACAAACAAACAAAAGAAAAATAAAAGAACAGTAACAATCCCTGAGGGGGATTCAGAATCCAGAGTTGATTGTACATATAGCCTAAAATGACCAATTCTTAAGAAAAATGTATTATTATTATTATTATTATTAGAGACAGAGTTTTGCCCTGTTGCCCAGGCTGGAGTGCAGTGGTGAGATCTCAGGTCACTGCAACCTCTGCCTGCCAGGTTCGAGCAACTCTTCTGCCTCAGCCTCCCAAGTCGCTGGGATCACAGGTTCACACCACCATGCCTGGCTAATTTTTTGTATTTTTAGTAGAAATATGGTTTTGTCATGTTGGCCAGACTGGTATTGAACTCCTGACCTCAAGTGATGCACCCACCTTGGCCTCCCAAGTGCTGAAATTATAGGCATGAGCAACCATGCCAGGCCATTTAACAAAAATTATTAACAGACAAAGACACAGGAAAGTGTGACCCACATACAGGAAAAAAGGCAATCAAAAGCAATAGTTTCTTTAGACATCTAGATTTTGGTGACAGAAGACAAAAGTTCAAACAACTGTTATAAAAAATGTTCAGTGAACTAAAGGAAATCACATTGAAATAATTTAAAAAATTGTTATAACAATTACTCAACTTGAGAATGGAAATTCTGGTGTTGAAAGTCTAATAGCTTTAATTTTAAAAATCATTAGAAAGACTCAACAGCAAACTGGAGAAAGCAAAAGAAAGAATTGGAAATCCAAAGATACCAATAGAGATTATTAAATCTGAATAACAAAAATAAAAAGAATGCAAACAAGTTAACAGAACCTCAGAGACCTTGAAAAACCATTAAGTGTACCAATGTACATGTAATGAGAGTTTAAGAATGAGAAGAGAAAAACAAAAGGACACAAAAATATTTGAAGAAATATTGGCTGAAATATCCCAAAACTGATAAAAATTAATCTACACATTCAAAAAGCTCCATAAACTCTACACAGGATAAACAAAAAGAGAACTAAATTTAGACCTATCATAGTCAACCAGTAAATGCCAAAGACAAAATCTTGGTAATATCAAGAGAAAAATGACCTATTATATATAAGGGAATCACAATTAGCCAATGACTTCTTACCAGAAACAAAGATTAGGGAGATGAAGGTGGAGCAAGATGCTGAAGAGAAACCTCCAATGATCCTACCCCAACCCTGCATGAATATAACATTGAACAAGTATCCACACAAAAAAAGCCCCCTCATAAGAACCAAAATTCAGGTGAGTGATCACAGTACCTGGTTTTAACATCATGGTAAGAAAGAAGGCACTGAAGAGGTTATAAAAGACGGTCCTAAATGGCCTCCACCATGCTCTTCCACTCTGCAGCAGTGGCCACATTTTGCAGAGAGAGAATCAGTACACTCAAGGGAGGGAGAGTGCACTGATAGCGTGACTGCACTGGAACTTGGGGCTTCCCTGTCATGGTGGAAAGCAAAATGGGGAAGAACTCAGCCAGCATCCATGGAGGGAGCAGCTGGACCAGCCCTAGCCAGAGGCCAGTCATCCATTCTAGAGGTAGGAATCTGAGTTCTGGCAAACCCTGCAACCATGGGCTAAGATGCCCTGGGGTTCTTAATAAACTTAAAAAGTGGTGGGACTGTAAACTAGTTTCACCATTGTGGAAGACAGTGTGGCGATTCCTCAAGGATCTAGAACTAGAAATACAATTTGACCCAGCCATCCCATTACTGGGTATATACCGAAAGGATTATAAATCATGCTGCTATAAAGACATATGCACACGTATGTTTACTGCAGCACTATTCACAAGAGCAAAGGCTTGGAACCAACCCAAATGTCCATCAGTGATAGACTGCATTAAGAAAATGTAGCACATATACACCATGGAATACTATGCAGCCATAAAAAATGATGAGTTCATGTCCTTTGTAGGGACATGGATGCAGCTGGAAACCATCATTCTGAGCAAACTATCACAAGGACAGAAAAACAAACACCGCATGTTCTCACTCATAGGTGGGACTTGAACAATGAGAACACTTGGACACAGGAAGGGGAACATCACACAGCGGAACTTGTCGTAGGGTGGGGAGGGGGGAGAGGGATAGCATTAGGAGAAATACCTAATGTAAATGACGAGTTAATGGGTGCAGCACACCAACATGGCACAAGTATACATATGTAACAAACCTGCACGTTGTGCACGTGTACCCTAGAACTTAAAGTATAATAAAAAAATTAAAAAAATAAACATAAATAAATAAATCTCATTAAAAAAAAAAAAAAGAAAGAAAAGAAAGGCAGTGAAGACCACAGTGACTGTAATTCCTGAGCAAAGACTGGTGCTGTGCTAGGCTTATAGTCAGTGGACTTGGGGTATACATGAACTAGTGAGATACCAGCTGGAGTGTCCAAGGGAGTGCCTGCATCACCCTTCACCCAAACCAAGGCACAGCTCACAGCTGCTGGAGAGACTCCTTCCTTCTGGTTTAGGAGACAGGAAAGGAGAAAAAGAGGACTCTGTCTTGCAACTTGGATACCAACTCAGCCACAGTAGAATATGGCATCAGGGAGAGTCCTGAAGTCCCCATTCCAGGCACTCACTACCAGATGACATTTCTAAACACATCCTAGGCCAGGAGGGAACCCAATGCCTTGAAGTGAAGAACCCATTCTTGACAGAATTCATTGCCTGCTATCTAAAGAGTCCTGGAGCCCTGAATAATCAGCAGTGGTAGACAGGCAGTACTTACTGCAGGCCTTAGGTGAGACTCAGAGCTGTACTGGCTTCAGGTGTGAGCCAGCACATTCCCAGCTGTGGCAGCTAGAGGAAGAAAGAAGAGGGAAGAGTAAAGGGGAGTTTGTTTTACAGCTCGGGTACTAGCTCAGCCACAGTTGGGTAGAGCCCTAAGTCGGCTTACCCAATTCCAGGATTTATTTCCTGGATGGCATTTCTGGACATGCCCTAGTTCAAACAGGAGCCCATTGTCCTGAAGAGAGAGGCTCAGGAATGGCAGCATTCACCACAAACTGACTGAGGAGCCCTTGGACCTTGAGTGAAATCAGTGGTAGCAATGCAGTGGTCATTGTGGGCTTTGGACAAGAACCAGTGCTGTGCTGGTTTTATATCTGACCCAGTGAAGTCCTAGTGGTGATGGCCACAAGGGTACTTGTCATCTCTTCTTCCACCTCTAGGCAACTCAGCAGAGAGAGATACTCCATTTGTTTGGGAAAAAGTAAGGGAAAATAAGAAGAGTCTCTGGCTGGTAATCTAGGGAATTCTTCTAGATCTTACTCATGATCACCAACGTTGTACCTCTATCAGTCTGCAAGAGCCACAGCATTACTGGACTTAGGGTGCACCCTAATGCAGATATAGCTGCAGTGGTCAAAACTTAAATCACAACACTCAAGTCCCTTTGAATACCTGGAAAGCCTTCCCAAGAAGGACAGGTACAAAGAAGCCCAGACTGAAAGGACTATAATAAATACCTAACTCCTTAATGCTAGGACACCAATGAACATCCACAAGCGTTCAGACCATCCAGGAAAATTATCTCACCAAATGAACTAAGTAAGGCACCAATGACAAATCCTGGAGAGAGAGATATGTGACCTTTCTGAAGGATAATTCAAAATAGCTGTTTTGAGAAACCTCAATGATAGAGAAGGAATTCAGAGTCCTATTGATAAATTTAACAAGGAGATTGAAATAATTAAGAAGAATTGGGCAAATTCTGGAGCTGAAAATGCAATAGGTATACTGAAAACAGCATCAAAATCTTTTAATAACAGAATTGATCAAATAGAAGAAAGAATCAGTGAACTTGAATGCAAGCTACTTGAAAATACACAGCCCAAGAACCCAAAAGTATAAAGAACAAAAAGGAATGAAGTGTGCCTACAAGGTCTAGAGCATAGCTTCAAATCTAAGAGTTACTGAAAGGGAGGTAGGGAGAGAAAGAAAGATTGTAGTAGAAAGTTTATAAAACGGATGGATAATAACAGAGAACTTCCCAAACCTAGAGAGAGAGATCAATATTCAAGTACAAGAATGTTATAGAAAACCAAGAAGATTTAACCCAAATACGACTATCTTAAGACATTTAAAAATCAAATTTCTAAAGGTCAGAGTTAAAGCAAGGATACTAAAAGCAACAAGAGAAAAGAAAAAAATAACATACAAAGAACCTCCAACACATTTGGCGGAAAACTTTTCAGCGGAAACCTTACAGACCAGAAGAGAGTGGCCTGACATATTTAAAGTGCTGAAGAAAAAAAAAAAAAACCCACACACTTTTATTCCAGAATAGTACATTTGGTGAAAACATCCTTCATGATGGAGAAATAAAAACTTGCTCAGACAAACAAAAGCTGAGGGATTTCATCAACATCATACCTGTCCAACAAGAAATGATAAAGGGAGTTCTTCAATCTAAAAGAAAAGGACATTACTGAGCAATAAGAAATCATCTGACAAGATGGCTGAATAGAAACAACTCTGGTCTGCAGCTCCCAGTGTGATCGATGCAGAAGACGGGTGATTTCTGCGTGTCCAACTGAGGTACCTGGTTCATCTCATTGGGACTGACTGGACAGTGGGTGCAGCCCACGGGAGGGCAAGTCGAAGCAGGGTGTGGCGTTGCCTCACCCGGGAAGCCCAAAAGGTCAGGGTATTTTCCTCTTCTAGCCAAGGGAAGCTGTGACAGACTGTACCAGGAAAATCGGGACACTCCTACGTTAATACTGCACTTTTCCAACAGTCTTAGCAAACAGCACACCAGGAGATTATATCCTGCGCCTGGCTCATTGGGTCCCATGCACACTGAGGCTTGCTCACCACTAGCGCAGCAGTCCCAGATCAAACTGCAAGGCAGCAGCCTGGCTGGGAAAGGGGCGTCCGCCATTGCTGAGGCTTGAGTAAGTAAACAAAGCGACCAGGAAGCTTGAATTGGGTGGAGCCCACCACAACTCAAGGAGGCCTGCCTGCCTCTGTAGACTCCACCTCTGGAGGCAGGGCATAGCTGAATAAAAGGCAGTAGAAACTTAGGCAGACTTAAATGTCCCTGTCTGACAGCTCTGAAGAGAGCAGTGGTTCTCCCAGCACAGTGTTTGAGCTCTGAGAACGGACAGACTGCCTCCTCAAGTGGGTCCCTGACACTTATGTAGCCTAACTGGGAGACACCTCCCAAAGCTTCCAAAGGAAGGATCAGGCAGCAATATTTGCTGTTCTGCAATATTTGCTGTTCTGCAGCCTCCACTGGTGATACCTAGGTAAACAGCATCTGGAGTGGACCTCTAGCAAACTCCAACAGACCTGCAGCGGAGGGACCTGACTGTTAGGAAAACTAACAAACAGAAAGGAATAGCATCAACATCAACAGAAAAGATATCCACATCAAAACCCCATCTGTAGGTCACCATCATCAAAGACCAAAAGTAGATAAAACCACAAAGATGGGGAGAAACCAGAGCAAATTGCTGAAAATTCTAAAAAACGGAGCACCTCTTCTCTTCCAAAGGATTGCAGCTCCTTGCCAGCAACAGAACAAAGCTGGACAGAGAATGACTTTGACGAGTTGACACAAGTAGACTTCAGAGGGTTGATAATAACAAACTTCTCTGAGCTAAAGGAGGATTTTCAAAACCATCACAAGGAAGCTAAAAACCTTGAAAAAAGATTAGATGAATGGCTAAGCAGTGTAGAGAAGACAGTAAATGTCCTGATGTAGCTGAAAAACCATGACACAAGAACTACGTGATGCATGCACAAGATTCAGTAGCCAATTTGATCAAGTGGAAGAAAGGGTATCAGTGATTGAAGATCAAATTAATGAAATGAAGCAACAAGAGAAGTTTAGAGAAAAAATAGTAAAAAGAAATGAACACAGCCTCCAAGAAATACAGGATTATGTGAAAAGACCAAAGCTATGGTTGATTGGTGTATCTGAAAGTGACAGGGAGAATGGAACCAAGTTGGAAAATGCTCTTCAGGATATTATCCAGGAGAAATTCCTCAACCTCGCAAGGCAGGCCAACATTCAAATTCAGGAAATACAGAGAACAGCACAAAGATACTCCTCAAGAAGAGCAACCCCAAGACATAGAATTGTCAGAATCACTAAGGTTGAAATGAAGGAAAAAATGTTAAGGGGAGCCAGAGAGAAAGGTCGGGTTACCCACAAAGGGAAGCCCATCAGACTAACAGCAGATCTCTTGGCAGAAACTCTACAAGCCAGAAGAGAATGGGGGCCAATATTCAACATTCTTAAAGAAAATAATTTTCAATCCAGAATTTCATATCCAGCCAAGCTAAGCTTCGTAAGTGAAGGAGAAATAAAATCCTTTACAGACAAGTAAATGCTAAGAGATTGTGTCACTACCAGGCCTGCCTTAAAAGAGCTCTTGAAGGAAGCACTAACCATGGAAAGGAACAACCAGTACCAGCCACTGCAAAAACATGCCAAATTGTAAAGTCTATCGATGCTAGGAAGAAACTGCATCAACTAATAGGCAAAATAACCAGCTAACATCATAATGACAGGATCAAACTCACACATAACAATATTACCTTAAATGAAAATGGGTTAAATATCCCAATTAAAAGACACAGACTGGCAAATTGGATAAAGAGTCAAGACCCATCAGTGGGCTGTATTCAGAAGACCCATCTCACATGCAGAGATACACACAGGCTAAAAATAAAGGGATGAAGGAAGATCTACCAAGAAAATGGAAAGCAAAAAGAAAAGCGGGGGTTGCAATCCCAGTCTCTGACAAAACAGACTTTAAATCAACAAAGATCAAAAGAGACGAAGAAAGCCATTACATAATGGTAAAGGGATCAATTCAACAAGAAGAGCTAACTATCCTAAATATATGCACTCAATACAGGAGCACCCAGATTCATAAAGCAAGTCTTTAGAGACCTGCAAAGAGACTTAGACTCCCACACAATAATAATGGGAGACTTTAACACCCCACTGTCAATATTAGACATAAGCATGAAGACATAACATATCAGTATATCTGGGACACATTTAAAGTAGTGTGTAGAGGGAAATTTATAGCACTAAATACTCAGAAGAGAAAGCAGGAAAGATCTAAAATTGATACCCTAACATCACAATTAAAATAAATAGAGAAGCAGGAGCAAACACATTCAAAAGCTAGCAGAAGGTAAGAAATAACTAAGATCAGAGCAGAACTGAAGGAGATAGAGAACAAAAACCTCTTCAAAAAATCAATGAATCCAGGAGCTGATGTTTTGAAAAGATCAACAAAATAGATAGACTGCTAGCAAGACTAATAAAAAAGAAAAGAGATAATAATCAAATAGACACAATAAAAAATGATAAAGGGGATATTGCCACCAATCCCACAGAAATACAAACTGCCATCAGAGAATACTACAAATGCCTCTATGCAAACAGACTAGAAATTCTAGAAGAAGTGGATGAATTCCTGGACACATACACCCTCCCAAGACTAAACCAGGAAAAAGTTGAATTCCTGAATACACCAATAACAGGCTCTGAAATTGAGGCAATAATTAATAGCCTACCAGTCAAAAAAAGTCCAGGATCAGACGGATTCACAGCCGAATTCTACCAGAGGTCCAAAGAGGAGTTGATACCATTCCTTCTGAAACTATTTCAATCAACAGAAAAAGAGGGAATCCTCCCTTATTCATTTTAAGAGGCCAACATCATCCTGATACCAAAGCTTGGCAGAGATGCAACAAAAAAAGGAGACGTTTAGACCAATATCCTTGATGAACATTGATGCAAAAATCCTCAATAGATTACTGGCAAATTGAATCCAGCAGCACATCAAAAAGCTTATCCACCATGATCAAGTTGGTTTAATACCTGGGATGCAAGGATGGATCAACATATGCAAATCAATAAACGTAATCCATTACATAAACGGAACCAAAGACAAAAACCACATGATTATCTCAATAGATGCAGAAAAGGCCTTTGACAAAATTCAACAGTCCTTCATGCTAAAAACTCTCAATAAATTAGGTGTTGATGGAACGTATCTCAAAATAATAAGAGCTATTTATGGCAGATCCACAGCCAATATCATACTGAATGGGCAAATAATGGAAGCATTCCCTTTGAAAACTGGCACAAGACAGGGATGCCCCCTCTAACCACTCCTATTCAACACAGTGTTGGAAGTTCTGGCCAGGGCAATCCGGCAGGAGAAAGAAAGAAAGGGTATTCAATCAAGAAAAGAGGAAGTCAAATTATCCCTGTTTGCAGATGACATCATTGCATATTTAGAAAACCCCATCATCTCAGCCCAAAATCTCCTTAAGCTGATAAGCACCTTCAGCAAAGTTTCAGGATACAAAATCAACGTGCAAAAATCACAAGCATTCTTATACACCAGTAACAGACAAACAGAGAGCCAAATCATGAGTGAATTCCCATTCACAATAGCTTCAAAGAGAATAAAATACCTAGGAATCCAACTTACAAGGGATGTGAAGGACCTCTTCAAGAAGAACTACAAACTACTGATCAACAAAATAAAAGAGGACACAAACAAATGGAAGAACATTACATGCTCTGGATAGGAAGAATCAATATCATGAAAGTGGCCACACTGCCCAAGGTGATTTATAGATTCAATGCCATCCTCATTAAGTTACCAATGACTTTATTCACAGAATTGGAAAAAACTGCTTTAAAGTTCATATGGAACCAAAAAAGAGCCCACATTGCCAAGACAATCCTAAGCCAAAAGAGCAAAGCTGGAGGCATCACGCTACCTGACTTCTAACTATGCTACAAGGCTACAGTAACCAAAACAGCATAGTACTGGTACCAAAACAGAGATATACACCAATGGAACAGAACAGAGGCCTCAGAAATAACACCACAAATCTATAACCATCTGATCTTTGACAAATCTGACAAAAACAAGAAATGGGGAAAGGATTCCCTATTTAATAAATGGTGCTGCGAAAACTGGCCAACCATATGTAGAAAGCTGAAACTGGATCCTTTCCTTATACCTTATACAAACGTTAATTCAAGATGGATTAAAGACTTAAATGTGAGACCTAAAACCACAAAAACCCTAGAAGAAAACCTAGACCAATACCATTCAGGACATATGCATGGGCAAGGACTTCATGTCTAAAACACCAAAAGCAATGGCAATAAAAGCCAAAAGAGACAAATGGGATATAACTAAACTAAAGAGCTTTCACACAGCAAAAGAAACTGCCATCAGAGTGAACAGGCGACCTACAGAATGGGAGAAAATTTTTGCAATCTACTCATGTGACAAAGGGCTGATATCCAGTATCACAAAGAACTTATACAAATTTAAAGAAAGAAATCAAGCAACCCCATCAAAAAGTGGGCAAAGGATATGAACAGACACTTTTCAAAAGAAGACATTTATGCAGCCAACAGACACATGAAAAAATGCTCATCATCACTGGTAATCAGTGAAATGAAAATCAAAACCACAATGAGGTACCATCTCACACCAGTTAGAATGGTGATCATTAAAAAGTCAAGAAACAACAGGTGCTAGAGAGGATGTGGAGAAATAGGAACACTTTTTACACTGTTGGTGGGACTGTAAACTAGTTCAACCATTGTGGAAGACAGTGTGGCGATTCCTCAAGGATCTAGAACTAAAAATACCATTTGACCCAGCGATACCATTACTCGGTGTATACCCAAAGGATTATAAATCATGCTACTACAAAGACACATGCACACGTATGTTTATTGCGGCACTATTCACAAGAGCAAAGACATGGACCAACCCAAATGTCCATCAATGATAGACTGCATTAAGAAAATGTGGCACATATACACCATGGAATACTATGCAGCCATAAAAAAGGATGAGTTCATGTCCTTCATAGTGACATGGATGAAACTGGAAACCATCATTCTGAGCAAACCATTGCAAAGACAGAAAACCAAACACTGCATGTTCTCACTCATAGGAGGGAATTGAATAATGAGAACACTCGGGCACAGGGTGGGGAATATCACACACCGGGGCCTGTTGTGGAGTAGGGGTCTGGGGGAGGGACAGCATTAGGAGAAATATCTAATGTAAATGACGACTTAATGGGTGCAGCAAACCAATATGGCACATGTATACATATGTAACAAATCTGCACATTGTGTACATGTACCCTAGAAATTAAAATGTAACAAAATAAATAAATAAGAATAATCAGAAAAAAATCATCTGAAGGTACAAAACTCACTAGCCATATTAAGTACACAGATAAACAAAGAATATTGTAATACTGTAATTGTGATGTGTAAAGTACTCATATGTTGTGTATGATTAAAACATGAACCTATCAAAGATACTATTATACAAAATTTTCAAGACATACACGGGATAAAGTTAAAGTGTAGAGTTTTTATTAGTTTTCTCTTTGCTTGTTTTTTAGTTTGTTTACATAAGGTATTATTTCTAAGCCTCATTGTAACCTCAAACAATGAATACATTAACATGAACTGTTCAAAAAGCAGAGCCAACATTATACTGAATGGGGAATAGTTGAACTAACTGGAATAAGACAAGGATGCCCACTTTTACTACTCTTTTTTTTTTTTTTTTTTTTTTTTTTTTTTGAGACGGAGTCTCACTCTGTCACCCAGGCTGGAGTGCAGTGGTGTGATCTTGGCTCACTGCAGGCTCCACCTCCCAGGTTCATGCCATTCTCCTACCTCAGCCTCCCAAGTAGCTGGGACTACAGGTGCCTGCCACCACACCTGGCTAATTTTTTATTATTTTTAGTACAGATAGGGTTTCACTTTGTTAGCCCAGATGGTCTTGATCCCCTGACCTCATGATCCGCCCACCTTGGCTTCCCAAAGTTCTGGGATTACAGGCATGAGCCACCGTGCCAGGCCCACTTTTACCACTCTTATTCAACATAGTACTGGTAATACCAGCCAGAGGAATCAAGCAAGATAAAGAAATAAAATGCATCCAAATTGGAAAGGAGGAAGTCAAATTATCACTATTTGTTGATGATATAATCTTACATCTAGAAAAACCTAAAGACTCCATGAAAAATCTCTTAGATTTGATAAATGGACTTAGTAAAGTTTCAGGATAAAAATCAACATATAAAAATTAGTAGCATTTTCATATACCAGTAATAATCTAGCTGAGACTATTCACAATATCAAAGACAGGGAATCAACCCAAATGCCCACAAAGGATAGACTGGATAAAGAAAATGTGGTACATACACACCATGGAATACTATGCAGCCATAAAAAAGAATAAGATCATGTTCTTTGCAAGGACATGGATGGAGGTGGAAGCCATAATTCTCGGCAAACTAACACAGGAATAGAAAACCAAACACCTCATGTTCTCACTTAGCAGTGGGAGCTGAACAATGAGAACACATGGAAACAGGAAGGGGAACAACACACACTGGGGCTTGTTGAGGAGTGAGGTGAGGGGAGGAAGAACATTAGGAAAAATGGCTAATGCATGCTGGGCTTAGTACCTAGGAGATGGGTTGATAGGTGCAGCAAACCACCATGGCACACGTTTACCTATGTAACAAACTTCCAAATCCTGCACATGTACCCCAGAACTTAAAATAAAACTAAAAATGTTAAAAAATAATAAGCTAACTGATAATAAAATCAAGAAGACAATTTCGTTTACAATAGTAACAACAATAACAAACAAATACCTAGGACTAAGTTTAACCAAAGAGTTATGAAAATTCTTGGCCGGGCGCGGTGGCTCAAGCCTGTAATCCCAGCACTTTGGGAGGCCGAGACGGGCAGATCACGAGGTCAGGAAATCGAGACCATCCTGGCTGACACGGTGAAACCCCGTCTCTACTAAAAAATACAAAAAACTAGCCGGGCAAGGTGGCGGGCGCCTGTAGTCCCAGCTACTCAGGAGGCTGAGGCAGGAGAATGGCGTGAACCCGGGAGGCAGAGCTTGCAGTGAGCCGAGATCTGGCCACTGCACTCCAGCCTGGGCGGCAGAGCGAGACTCCGTCTCAAAAAAAAAAAAAAAAAAAAAAAAAAAAAAAAAAAAAAAAAAAAAATTCTCCACAAGGGAAACTACAAAACACTGATGAAAGAAATTGCAAACGATACAAATGAATGGAAAAGCATCCATGATCGTAGATCTGAAGAATTAATATTCTTAAAATGACCATACTGCCTCAAGCAATCTACACATTTAATGCAATCCATATCAAAATACCACCATGAATTTTCACAAAATTCAAGAAAAATCCTAAAATTCAGATGGAACCAAAAAAGAGTCCAAATAGCCAAAGCAAACCTGAGCAAAAAGAAAAGAGTGGGAGGGATCACATTCCCTGACTTCAAACTATACTATACAGCTCTAGTAACCATAACAGCATGGTACTAGTATAAAAATAGATGTACAGTTTGACAGAACAGAATAGAGAACACAGAAATGAAGCCACATATTTATAGGCAACTGATCTTTGAGAAAGTCAACAAGAACATCCATTGGGAAAAGGATACCCTTTTCAATAAATGGTGTTGGAAAATTAGATTGCCATATACAGAAGAATGAAACTTGACCTGTATCTCTCACCATATACAAAAATCAACTCAAGATGGATTAAGGGTTTTAATGTAACACCCAAAATTGCAAAAATACTAGAAGAAAACCTAAAGAAAACTCTTGTGAACATTGATCTAGACATAGAATTTATGACCAAAACCTCCAAATCACAGGTAAAACAAAAATACATAAATTAGACTTAATTAAACTAAAAAGCTTCCACCCATGAAGGAATTCATCAACAAAATAAACAGACAGTCTGCAGAATGGGAGAAAATACTTTCAAATTATTCATCTGACAGGCACTAATATCTAGAATGTTCAAAGAACTCAACATCAACAACAACAACAAAAACTCACAAATAATCCCCTTACAAAGTAGAAAAAGGGCATGAATAGACCTTTTCTCAAAAGAAGACATACAACCAGCCAACAGATACATGAAAAAATGCTCAACATCATGAATCATCAGAGAAATATAAATCAAAACCACAATTAGGTATCATCTTATCCCTGTCAGAATGGCTATTACTAAAAAGACAAAAAATAACAGATGTTGGCAAGGAGGTGGAGAAAAAGGGAACTCATACACTCTTGGTAGGAATGTAAATTAGTACACCCTCTGTGGAAAATGGTATGGAGATTTCTCAAAGAACTAAGAATATAATTACCATTTGATCCAATAATCCCATACTGGATATCTACCCAAAGGAAGAGAAATTAATATACCAAAAAGATAGCAGTACTTGTGTATTTGTTGCAGCAATATTCACAATAGCAAAGATATAGAATCAACTTAAGTGTTTAACATTGGATGACTGAATAAAGAAAATGGGGTGTATATCACAACAGAATACCATTTAGCTATGGAAAAAAAAATGTCTGGCATAAGGGAGCAGAGAGAGTATTAGACCAGGGACTTCTGGATCAGAGCCATATATAACCTGTCTATTTCAGGGCCTGTGGGAATGGGGTGAATTTGAACAATGAGGGGTTTGTAAGTTAATTCAATGTTCCAAGTAACTGAATCTTCTTGTACCATATTAATCTTCCTAGATATATGTATATATTTTATTTTGTGAGTTAATGAAGATTAGCTCCTTTTGAATGATCCTTTCCTGGTCATAACTAAAGCCTGAGTCTTCTCTGGAAACACTGCTTCTCTCACTTTCCACCTACCATAGAGGCAGGAAGAAATGGCAACAATTTTGCTCTCCATTGATTTTCTAAATGAATACTCCTCTACCTATGCATAATAGGTGTCATTTAATGCTCTGCTATCAGATTACGTAGTTTAGTTTTTTCAGTACTATTGTCTTCTTCCAATTTCCTGATATTTTTCCTATAAACTTAGATTTGGCCCAGATGAGACAACTTCTCCATCATTATTCACATCCTGATCTTGAGTTATTTCAATATTCTTATTGATTCAATTAGTACAGTAGCCTCTGCTCCTTAAGCTTTTCATCTCTAAAATTATCACTTCTGGTAGTGTTTTGAAGAAAGACTGATGGTCAAGATCAACAGATCTAGGTTTTATATTAATGGAAGGGATTCAGACACAAAAAGTATATACTCTTATTGCTCCATTTAAACCAAAACACACTAAACTAATCTTTGAGATTAGAAGTCAGAAAAGTGAATGGGGTGCCAGCAGGTATTTGGGGGCACTGCAATATTATATTTCTTAACCTGGATGCTTGTTATATGAGTGTGTTAATTTGTTGAAAAGTAATCAAGCAAAAAACCTATCGTATGTGCACTTTAATATATGTATTGTATACTTCAATAAAATATTTCTAAAATCAAAAAGATCTAGATTTAAATTTTGGCTCTACCTCGTATTTGTTTTGGAATTATGAGCAAGTTAATTAAGCTCTCTGATCCTCAGGTTCTTATTCTGTAAAATAATCCCCAAACCCATCCTGGTGAACATTCCATTTTATGGGAAAATTAAAAACACAGAATAAATGGTTGTACTACCACTACAAATACTAGGAAATCTGTCAATGATCATTATTATAACAATTATTGGTTCAAAATAACCTACTTCATCAAAACAATCTCTGTGACCAGAACATGAACCGTGTCTTATTTTGAAATATTTCAGCTTTGAAATTTTTAGATCTCTAATATTTCATATACAATAAACTTTTCTCTAACTCTTTTACTTTGGTGCTCCCAGCGCTCCTGTGAGTATAGGCTTTACAGCCAGGCTTCCTGAGCTCAAATCCAGGCTTCACTCCTGCTTTTGCTATTTTTGTTATGTGGCCTAGATTCTAGGATTCATTTTTCACTTTTAAATCGCTTGTTACTTGTCCCCAGCCACATCTATTCTAAACAGGGTAGAGATCCTATTTTATTTAACTATGTATCTCTGTAACCCAACACTCTATAGATAGTCACAGAGAAAGATGAATTCTTAGAAGGTATTGGAAGGATTTTTTTTTTCATCAGAATCTAAAAAGAAGAAGATGCCAGTTTAAGGTACTATAATTGTTACATATAAAATCTTAGAAATAAGGGGAGGACCTGGGAAAGGGAAGGCCGCCAAATTCAAGTTATGTAATATTTTACAAATCAAGAAGAGTCATTTTTATTACTAACAAAAAAAAAAAGGATACCACTGCTCCATTTGAATGGCATCAACAAAGTAGGGTAGGTCTAGAAATCAGGAACAGAGTTGCTACACTGGCTGGAAGCTGTCACAGTTATGATGGAATGTATATTGTATGTTTTTGTACTTTGGTGAAACAAAAGAGAATTCTCTGATTGATGAGTTGCAGGAAGTAGAGGTTGGATGTCCTAAGCCAGGCAACATAATAGCAACATAAAACTTGAGCTTGCTTCTATTTATCTCTCTTTGGACAGGTGTCCCTGGTCTTTTGTAAACTGATCATCTCCAGAAAAAAAAAAGTAAGGAAACAACATCCTTGAGATATCATAAACTTCTTATGGACAAAATACGACTTTACTTGATTCCTTATATGATCTAACAAAAGCAATAGAAAGTGCTTGATTAATATATGTTGATGTCATTTAGTCAGCAGAATGCAGAGCAGAGTGGGGAATTAGAATAAGCATGTGGTTCAGGCTCTCAGCACAATGGCTTTTAGTCTTGGTAGGATAATTAGAATGTAGAAGCATTTGTTGAGAATCTGAGGAGTCTAAGTTACACTAACAACTTTCTAAATGACCTTAAACTGTGAGCATAATGATCTTATATATGCATTTTACTGTAGCATGTGGTTTATTTCTTCTTAAAAGGCATGATAAAATATTTATGACTTTTAATATTTATATATTAGTCCACAGGTTGAAAAATGAGACCAGAAGCCACCTGCAAGACTGATATTTTTCCATTATTAGAATTCTTAGTTCTGATCAATATGTATTCCTGTATGTTATCTCAGTATCCATTTGCCTTGTTTTGTTTATTTAACATTATCTATAGTTTTAAAAGACATTTGGGGATGGTTTGTCATTAATTTATCATTTAGCATCTAAAATGAGGAAATAATTCATAAAATGTTTATTTCCTTTTAGAAAATATAAACCATTTTCGGTAAGAACATTAAGTGTGTGATTAATAAAGTATATGGTACATAAAGGAGAGCTTATTTTATGAGTGAAATGAAATCAGCACTTTAACTTAATTTTTGTCATAAGAGTCCATACGTGTATTGTGTTCTCCATGTAAGCTTATAATATTGAGGGAAACAGACAATTTATGTGTTATTTTGAAAATCTTGTGAATATAATTTGTGTTTCATATCCTATAAAGACAAAAATGGCCATAGCTCGCTGTGAATAGATGAGTCAAATTGCAATCATCAAACCAAAAAAAGAAATGTCACCAACTTCTGTCTTTCTTCTCACTCCTCTGTGCCAGGTCTCCAGGATCTCCAGTGAGTTCAAGAAGAACAGGACACTTCCAAGGCCTTGCAAAGGGGGTTGCTGTCATTTGATTTCTAAGAAAATTGGCCCAATTATATGTCTGGGCACTTCCCTAGACTGCAGAAGTCAGTAGGGAAGAGGGAAACAAAGGAAAGATCAAGAGAACCAGGCAAAGAAGGCCTTATTGCTTTGTGGTCATAAAGAGAGGTGGGAGGGAAAGACACATTCGTTGGCTTTACGCTTCTCATTGGGTAAAGTGGTTGTGCAATTTGGCTTGATATCTACTCAGCTAACAAAAATATATGTATTGTGTTCTAAGACTGCAAAGCACTCTTTGTGAAACATGGTACTATAATAAGCTGTCCTATTTTGCTGGCAATAAGCTTCAAAACAATTTACAAGCATTTCTTTCTTTGTTCAGAACCACCTAGTAGTGATGGAGGGAAAATTACATAATTCCTCAAGAACCATCTTTGAAATCAAAAGGACTTATTTAGACAATGTCAACTTCTGTTTTGTTTATTTCTTTTTTAAGGTAGCTACTATATGAAAAATCAAAACTTTGGTGATGTTTCTTTGATAACTGATCTATCATAAAATGGATAAAAATAAAAGAAATAGCCATTTACAACCAATTGCAATCATGATATAGCTGTTTTCTTTTTACAAGTAAATAAATCAATGAACACATAGTAGTTAAGGCTATTGTGGAGCACAGTTCTAAGTGACTTTCCTACAGACAAGTTCAGCAATTTTTCAACGTACTTCCATGGTCCATTCTTAGCTAAAAATGTCTACTTTTTTGCTCCTGCAAGCAGTCATTCAACTAATGAGTTTTATGAAGACCTGTCGTTCATTTGGCCTATACTAAAGAAGTAATTTAACATTGTAAAAACAAAAAGAGGCTATGTCAAACACTATAGGAAAAGAAAATTCATCCACCCATAAATTCAATCCTTTACTCCTTACTAAATGAAATCTTCAGATGATAAAATTTCTTTTCCAATGTAGAGGCTGTTATTTACTTTTGCATTTAAAGGCTGGACATTTTCTGCTTCTACTATCTTTGAACATTGATATAATGTTAAATATTTGAGGAGTTGCCTCCAAACTTGCTGATGATAGGAAATACTTCAAAGGGAGTCTGTTTTCTTCTATAAAGGAAAATAAATCTTAGTGTATGCATTATATTTCACCCTGCTTGCTCCACAATAGAGAGAACCTGATATCAAGTAAAAACATTTGTTATGCATATTTTTTGTAAATACTCAGATCTTTGAGTTGTATTTTGCATGCAAAGTTACGATTCATCCATCCAAATTCACTCACACATTTGTAACAGACGTACATAATGTAAATAAACTAAATTCAGAGACTGAAGCAGAGACTACGGTATTATCTAAGACACATGTAGAAATGTGTCTAGCCCAAATTTGGGACTGGTAATTATAAACAAATTCCTCATCATCACAAAATATCCTGTGTACAAAGGTAACACATATCAACATGCTACACGGGAATTTTGCCCTGCAAAAATATAACTTATAGAAAGATGGGATTTGTGGTTGAAGAAATTGTTTTGAATCTTAGGAGAAAAGAAAGGTTTAGCTATTACAAGGTCCAAATGTTTCATACAAAAAAATAGCTTCTTCCAGCATTTTGGACAAGCCATTCCAAGATGTGATCAAGTAATTTAAAAAATAACTTTAACTAATAATAAGCAAACCAAGGAAGTAGAAATGAAAGTAGTAGCAATAAACTTGTAAAATTTGAGAAATGTTAAGGATCCTTGTAGGGTCTAAAAGAGAAGAATGCATAATGAATACAAAATTATTGTTGGTAGAGAAGATGACATATGTAGTGACTGTATGAGTCTTCTGAGTTTACAAAAGTAGAAGCTAATCTAAGACACTTCAATTATACTTACCCATCTGTAATTGTGCTTAGCAATATTTGTAATTATTGTGTTTATGTCTGATGAGTTTCATGGATAAATATCATCTTCACATAAAAGATGAGAAATTTAGTGAGGGATTTAATACAAGGGCTGTATCCAAATTAAGCTAGATTAAGGCATGAAAAAGTAGTATAATATGGTATGATACCTATCATATGCATAATGGAAAGTTTCTCTGGGCATAGAGTGATACTAAATCCTGGAGAATGGTATTTATATTAGAAACACAAATATTCTGCCTGATCGACTTCTAGGGAGGTAATTTTTAACTAGTGTTATACTCATCCTCATAAAGTTGTTCTAATAGGGCCACATTTTAGAGACTTAGTGTTTTTCACTGTAATCCCATGGTTTTGTTGCCATGGCTTTTCCTTTGGCTCTTGTTTCCACTCTTACAGAACATAATTGTAAATACTATTTTATATTTATCACTTTCTACGTACTAAAATTTTTTGCTTAATTTTAGTTAAGATATCGTGGCCTAGGTAGGATTCTAATCATTTCACAGATGAGAAAATAAGATCTAAAATATAAGCAATTTGCTCAAGATCACAAAACTAGCATTTGATAGAGTCAAGGCTTGAGTCTAGGTGTCTGACACTAAAGCCACACACAGGGACTCCCATTTATAAGTACTAAGAGAAATAGCATACACGTATGTTGGAAAAGAACTGAAGTTTTTTTTTTTTTTTTTCTTTTTTTTGAGACGGAGTCTCACTCTGTCCCCCAGGCTGGAGTGCAGTGGCGCGATCTCGGCTCACTGCAACCTCCGTCTCCCGGGTTCACGCCATTCTCCTGCCTCAGCTTCCTGAGGGGCTGGGGCTACAGGCGCCCACCACCACGCCCGGCTAATTTTTTGTATTTTACAGTAGAGACGGCGTTTCACCGTGTTAGCCAGGATGGTCTCAATCTCCTGATCTCATGATCCGCCCACGTTGGCCTCCCAAAGTGCTGGAATTACAGGCGTGAGCCACTGCGCCCAGCTGAACTGAAGTATTTTTCCGCATTGTATAAACAAACCATGATTGAAATCTTAGCAATGAAACTTTTTTTGTGTGCCCCTATTAATTTTATTGTATCAATAAAAGATTTTGCTTAGAACTGAAGTTGCTACGAAAGAAAGACCAACTTTTCAGTTCCAAAGAATTTCACATACTCCATGCTGACATCAAAAGGCTTTCTTTATGGAAAAGAACTATGGGGAAGCCACAGAGGGACAAAAATCTCATATTTGGAGCCCACTGGAAGCTTCAGGAATATGAAACAATGATTCAAGTATAAGATAATTCCTCCCCTTCTTCAGTTGATTTTATTGGATTCATGTTTATATGTCTAATTGTATGAGCACCAATTCTTCACAAATAAGAATCTGCACGGACATTTAAAAAATGTATGTACAGCAGAAATATTATCACATGCTCATCCTGGCACTGAGCACAGACACAGGCTTTTAGTAAAGGAAAACTTTTATCTTACTGTACTACAGCAGTATAAGAGCTATGCAACCCCAATAGAAAGGGATTCCAGTTTGGATTTAATAACAACATCTTAATTTTGCTTTGCACCTTGTAATTAACAAAATGTTCTTGTATTTATTATCTTATTTGGATTTTTATAGGAGGTATCTTTTGTATTTTATTAAAAAAAAAAAAAAAAAAAAAAAAAAAAAAAAAAAAGACAGTGAGCCTTAGTGTTACTTCAAGCTTTGCCAGGATTTTTTCTGTAGTGGCAAAACTCATGAGTTTTAGAAGTGAGAAATTTAATCGAGTTTTTTTTTTTTTTTTTTTAAATTTGACCCCAGGTTGTTTTTAATTTATACAGTAAGTCCTCACTTACTTGTTAGCTTCTTGGAAATTGTGACTTTAAGTGAAATGAAGTATAAGAAAACCAATTTTACCATTGGCTAATTGATATAAAAACAAGAGTTAAGTTCCTACAACATATTCCTGGTCACAAAAACGTCACTAGACTCCTAAATAATGACCCAAAACATTTCTAATATGAAACATTGAGATACATGTGCGCCATACATACGTGAAAGAATAATTAACAAAAACAAGTAAGGTCATGATTTACCCACCTATTCTAGTTCAGGGTTACGGGTGGCCAGATCCTATCTCAGCAGCTCCTTGTATAAGGTGGAAACCAGCCCTGGCCAGGACACCCTTCCATCTCAGCGTGTACTCAAACACACCCACAGTCACTCACACTAGGACCATTAGACATGCCAAGTCACCTGATGTCCATATCTTTGAGATATTTCCTTCTCTGGGAGGAAACCAGAGTACATGAAGAAAACCCATGCAGACATGGGGACACTATGTAAAGTCCACACAGACAGTAGTCCCAGCCAGGAATCTTTCCCTTTTTCTCATCAATGTTACAAAAAAATGATGTTGAATGACATTATTCAAGGTCTTGCTATAATTCTAAATCATTTTAGTGGTGGCAGGATTCTTACTGAGATACCTCTGAGAGTTGTTTTTTCAGTAGTATAATATTCATTTATTCTTAGATTCAATTGTTTAATAAAATGTGTTGAGGTTCTTATATGCCAGACACTGTGTTAAGCAGAGTAGGTATAACAGAGGAACATGTGAACAATTTAGGGAGAAATTAATTTATCGGTAGGAGATAAAAAATGTTTCTGTAGAGGAAACTACCCTTTGTAGCTGATGTGGATCAATGATTAGAAGTAAAAAAAATAATAATTTATATGAGCCTATTTAGCACTTAGAACCTGAATCTTGTGCCAAAAAATATTTCATGTTATTTCCTAAAGGAAAATAAAGGCTTTTCCTCACAAAACCAAGAAGGACCTGTACATGCTAAAGCAGAATGGTTTTGCTTGAAAGGGTGGGAAAAATCTTGCCTACTTGCCCTTTTTCTTTTTTCTAGAATTTCTCCTGTGCCATCTGTTAAGAACTCTAGGGAAGACCTCTATTGACTACTAACCCTGGATACCATATATGATATGTTTCTATATCCTGCCTTAATTTATTTAATGGTGAAGATTTATGTCAGTCAGTGTTCAACACAATTTAGTAGCTATGAGAGGAGGAGAATAACTGGTCCAAGTTTTGACTCTTCCTGAACTTGCTGCCATTTTTCCATTCAATCAATATAAGGAAATCATGATTAATGCAGAATGTTTCATTTAATATACATAAGTGGGAAAAACGTTGACCTCCAATGACTGGTTACAAATGACTCGAAGAAAACAAAAATCAATAAAGAAATTAGCTAAATCAATAAAGAAATTAGCTAACCCTGAGTTTAGCTCCCAATATTTTACTTATCTGCTTTACTCTCAATCTTTATGTTCTTGGCATATTTACTTATGACCTAAATAGCCAAGATCTTTTCTTTTCTTTTCTTTTCTTTCTGAGATGGAGTCTCGCCACTCTGTGACGCAGGGTGGAGTGCAGTGGTGAGATCTCGGCTTACTGCAAGCTCCGCCCCTCAGGTTCAGGCCATTCTCCTGCCTCAGCCTCCTGAGTAGTGGAGACTACAGGTGCCCACCAACATGCCCAGCTAACTTTTTGTATTTTTAGTAGAGATGGGGTTTCACTGTGTTAGCCAGGATGGTCTCGATCTCCTGACCTTTTGATCTGCCTGCCTTGGCCTCCCAAAGTGCTGGGATTACAGGTCTGAGCCACAATGCCCAGCCAATAACCAAGATCTTTTCTACATGCCTTTATTTTTCCGACCTAGCCTCTCAATCACAATTCCTGCCTGTAGGCATTCAATGAGTATAAATCCTAACCAACTCAGAGTCCTCAACAGCACATTTCTTTGTTACTACTCTTTTACGGTCTTTCGTCCCTCTCATTTATTGAGCAGATATTTTATCCTAAACAAAGGGCTAAACATTTAATATTCATTATTCCATGCAATATGTTCAATATCTCTTTGAAGTAGGTCAGATCAAAGATGAAGATCAGATGAAACTTTTAGACTTTTGTGCGGCCTAATATTAGGCCTAATCGTTAATCCATCGCCGAACTAGAATTAAAGCTAAATCTACTTGAATCTAAAGTTATATGAGAGACAATTGATTGCTCCCCAATATCTGACCTTCCCTTCTCTATAATAATGAAAGTTTCATATAAGCAACTGTATGAACTGCTTTGCTCCAAGAAGAGGCCATGTGACTAGGTTCCACCACTTGATGGACATGGTGGTACAACTTCTGGGCCAAGACCATATTGAGGAAGAAAGTGCTTTCCCTTATTGCTTTCGCCTTTGCCACTAGCTGGAATACAGTTATAATGGAGGGAGCCATCAAAGCCCACTTGGACATTGAGATCAAAGCTGAGTGTTCAGGATGGCAGGGGGGTAAGTCAGGAGATAAGCTAGGTTCTTGGCTCCATCAGGTTGCCACGTGAGTTTTGGACTCCCCATCCAGAGTTATGAACACAGCATTTCTGGTTTGCTTACAGCAATGTAACATTTATCCTAACAAAGCAGACCACGCTCAAAGACTCAATTAGAAAGTAAGAAGCAATATGAAACAGAAAACATGTAGTAGTCACCTTTAAGGGGATCGTTGAAATAGTTTGATAATTGTATGTAATGAGAAGAAAGGGAGGGAGAAAAGGAACCCAGGTTGGGGAACATTCATGATTACCAAGAATAATGGCCTTTACAGCAGTATTGACAACTTTACTCTGGGTGAGTGAGGATTTAAAAAGCAATATGAAACGTCCAAAATAATTTTCATTCAAGGAATGAGGGTAATGTATAACATGTAATGAGACTAAGAGAAATCTGCCTAGAAAATAAAAAACAATGAGAATAGTCCAGAACGCAGGAATGAAATGAATTAGGTAGGAAAAATCTGAGAAAATATCCTATACAGCCCATTTTCTCAGAGCCTGTTACATTGTTTCTGGGTCTGTTTCAAATACTTTTTATTTGTATACTATTTAGATGAAATAAATTTTAATGAATGTGTTAATTGTTCTTTATTTTCTCACCTATTAATGATTTGGTTAATGATTTCCTTTTTATATGAATATTAAGTTGCCTTATTTTTAATGCTTTAACATTTTTTAAAGAAGCTAACTCTTCAGCATTCGGCATTTTATTGACTTCAGAAAACAACACTCTTCATTTAAATTGATTATATTTTGGGGAGATTTATTATCATTTTGAAATATTGAACAGGAAATTTTAAAAGTAGGACAACTGTATTTGGTATCAAATATAACCAACAAGGATCAACTGAATTAATGTGTTTTCTAGTTAATGTGCTTTCTAGACTTACAGCACATCTGATCTAACACCATTAAATTCATTCAAGAATCAAAAACATGGTTGGCATCTAAGCCATAGAATTTTTTTAAATGGTGGGAAGTAAATCCAGTAAAGAGGGAAAAATGATTGACTTGTTATAATGAACTATCGATCATACTGGAGGGGTATGAGTAAATTGGGCATTCCCTTAGATGAAGGGTTTTCCTCCTTATTAGGAATTCAGACAATGAAATATTATTTCTCTGAGGTTTTTGCTAGATTGCTTATGCTGTTTTCTTCTCAAATTAAATATTATATGAAACACAGTAATTCAATTATTTGGACTCTATAATAATTTTAAAGGGATGATGTTGTTTGAAATACTATAATAATCTGGAGAGGGGAAAAGCATCAAATGCATAAGTTATTTAATTTAAATTATAGGGACAAACTCTGTAAAATATTTGAAGAGATTTATTCTGAGCCAAATATGAGTGACCATGGCCCGTGACACAGCTCTTAGGAGGTACCCATGTGCCCAAGGTATTTGGGGTGAAAGTTGGTTTTATATGTTTTAGGGAGGCATGACACATCAATCGAATACATTTGAGAAATACATTGGTTTTGTCCAGAAAGGTGGGACAGTTTGAAGTGGGGTGGGGGAGGTGAGATGGGGAGGTGTTTCCAGGCTACAGGTAAATTTAAACATTTTCTGGTTTACAATTGGTTCAATTGGTTGAGTTCATCTGAAGACCTAGGATTAGCAGAAAGGAAAAGTTCAGGTTAAGGTAAAAGATTGTGGAGGGCAAGGTTCTTTGGAATTCTCATAGTGGTTGTCCTTAGAGACAATAGATGACACATTGTTTCCTATTCAGAGCTTTAAAATGTGCTAGACTCTCAGTTAATCTCTTCAGGAGAGGGCCTGGAAGAAAAGGATCTCACTATGTTAGTAAAGATTCTTTACAGATGCAAATTCTTCCTCACAAAAGACAGCTTTGCAGGGCATTTCAAAATATGGCAAAGAAACATGTGGAGTAAAATGTTTTGATTTTCTTTTTGTCATGTAATGTTATGCCAGAGTTAGGTTGGAAAGTAAGTCACGATATATAGGGTTAAATAAAACCCATCTGATGAGAATTCATGGTTTGCAGGGCATGGCGCCCCAGATCCCTAAGACAGGAATTTGGGCAAGATTAAAAAAAAAAAAAAAAAAATCAGTGCTTAGTCCTCAGTTTCCTTGTTTTCTTTTGCCCTCAAGTGTTTGGAAGTAATCAATTCCAATAAAAATTCTTTGAAAACTTCCCAACTCATCAAAAATAACAAGCTGTCTTTATAAAACATAGATGCTGAGTACAGTTTGACTATGGGGGAAAGATCCTTCAGGTGTGGGGTCAAGAGACCTTATTTTGTAGGGTGGCAAATTACATTTTCCAAAAATGAATACATCAATATATATTCCATTCCACATTTTCTTCTTCCAATGTGACCGAAATGCTCCTCTGTTGAGAGGGAAAATCTATGTTTCCCCACTAGAAACACAGTGGGGAAGACTTTTGTCACTTCTTCAGTCAATAGTATGCAGTAGAAATGATGCTGCATGACTTTCAGGGCCAGTTCTTAAAAGGCAACACAACTCCCACCTGGCTTTCTCTCTCTCAGACACATGCCACTATGTTGCAAAGAAGTTCAGGCCAGATGGAGAGGCCACATGTGGGTATTCTGGCTAATAGCACCAGGTAGGCCTGGAACCTAGAGTCAGTATCAACTATCAGACATGCAGTGAATTAAAAAAATTCGATCCAATGCCAAGACTTTAAGTCTTTTAGCTGATGGAGAGGCATAATTTCCTCCCCAACCTCTCACCTGACCCAAAGAAATTATGAGTGAAAATAAGTAATTATTAATGTTTTAAGCCACCTAATATTTTGGCTAATTTGATATGTAGTAATAGCTTACTAATACATGTGGTAATCAGGCACTTATGGCTACCAACCATGGCTACCAATAAATTTAGAGGACACCTTGATTTATCTTCCGGTTTTAGAATGGCAATGATAATTCTTCTGGCAGTACCCAAACAATCATCGTGTTTGTTGCTTTGTTTTTTAAGTTTTAGCTTCTTGAATACATTTTTAAAATCCAAACTAATAGTTGTCCTTAAATTATTTATAGTAGATGCAAAAGTTACTGAACCAAAAATAAGTCTGAAGCTATTATTATTAAGAAATTTATAGTGAGTGATTTGGCGAGAATGTCAGATACCATATTTTTAACACAAGTTTTTAAGTTCAATCATTTCACTGGCCACATTATCCGATATTTTAGTTTGATATACTTGAATGTATTAGCTTCCAAAATTCTGTCTCAGAAAAGTAAAATCATATTAAGGAAATGTGTTTTTCTCTGATTATTTTTAAATTGTTTCTATAATGTGAGCATGTACACTTTATTTTGAAATGAACTAAGCGTTGTTGTGGGTGGCAGATGGACAGAAGTGGTAGGTGTGGTTCTGTTTTTAGGCCGAGAGCAGATGCAGTGCTGGGGTGTGAATTGTTCTCCCCACACGGGGCTGGCTCTGAACATCCTGTGGAACTGTTCTTCCTCAGGGGATTCCCCCACTGTTGGCTTTCCACTGGGGCTTCCAAGAATAGACATTTATTTTAGCATTTAAAGATTTCTGATCCCCCAGGAATTGAAGTTAGACCCCCAATTCATACAGCTGTATGCCTAAAGGCTGAGGAGTCAGTGGCTACTTTCTGTATGCATTTTCTTTATCCAGCTGTGATGGGGGAATTTGAATTGAGTCTCTCGTCTCCCTGAACTATTAAAAACCTAATTTCCTTTAAGGTAGGGCATGACATCTAATGCACCATGTTTTCTGACGAGGCATATATTTTCATTTCAGTAAATATTAAAGACAGTTTGGAAAAATAAAGAATGTGTTTTCAGTGGCTTAGAGACATAACCTAGCCGTGGTATGGCTGATTAGTCTTTTACTTTTATAGATTCAAATTCAATCATTTAATCTATTTGTATCTCTAGTCTATGTTTTCATTAGGCCCCATAAGGCCTCTGTAGAGAAGCATTTAATGATTAAATGTCTTATCAGTATTTGGTGCCCTTTCTTCTCTATTGGGCAGCATTCCTCGGCCTGTAGGCTTTCTTGTGCATCTACGGCCCACATCCTCTCTTGTTTGGCATGCTGAAAGTGCAGAGGAATTAATACCTCTGTCAGCAGCCCTCAACCAATGACTAATAAGAGCTGATATACTATTATCCCACCCTTCTGGCTCCCTGGAGAGTTTTACTATGATATTATGTATTTTGCATTGGCTCTCAAGTGTCCCTTTGAAGATTAAGCTTAGTCACCTGCAGTGATGGCTGGCTAGATAATGTCATCCTTTATTAATTGTTTTCCCTTCCTTCTTTCACATCCCTTTATCACTTTTTTCTCATGAGTGTTCCCTTCACCCCTCAAATGAACCACTTGCCCTGAATCCTTGACTCAGGGTCTGCTGTTGGAAGAAAGCAAAGTACGACATGGGTCATTCTATTATTTGGTTAATTTCAATTTCTTTCTTTAATTTATGTACCTGATTTCTTTTTAAATGTATATCTTGTTTTAATAGCTTCTTTATTTTTCTGGTCAACAAGTTCATTAACATTTACGGGTGTTGTAAGAGAGAAAAGGTAGTGTCTTTCCACACCCATTGCAAGGCTCGTGGCTGAGGCATCAATAATAAAAAGTGGAGTAATAAGAGGAAAGCATACAAATTTATTTAATATAAGTTATATGACACAGGAGCCTTCAGTAATGAAGACCACCCAAAAAAGGGAAAATTGTGTATTTTTATGCTTAGGTTTCATGAGGAGCAGACAGCTGTGTAGAAGTGATTGGACAAAATAGGGTATGATCTAACTGTAATAAACTGGAGAGGGAGGACTTAGCAAGGTCTGTTTGTTCAGATTCTTCTCTGTGTTCCTGTGTCTTTATTCCTTTCCTCTGACTATAGGAATGGGCCCCTCTGGAATAAGGTCTTGTGACTGAAAGGACACAAAAACACAAAGACATACCCACCCCCCCTTGCTCCCTATTGCTACACCCTTTGTTCTGCTTTCTTATCTCTGCACGTACCAGAGGTTTCGAAAGTTCTGTAAGTACCTGTTTTTCTTCCTGGGGCTAGGTCACAAGACATGTTTAAGATGAACTCATGCTGCCATAAACCAGTTGTGCAACCTGACGCAATATAATTAACTGCCTTTGTGCAGAAAACTGCTCTTCTGTCTCAAGGGTTGAACTGAGATACCAGAAATGGCGGGAACCAATCATAGTTAGCCAAATCACCTTGTTCAAACACCAGCCAATCATACATCTGATCTGTATAATGATTCTATGACCACTCTTCTTAGACTATATAACACTGTTTAATGCTCTGTGGGGGGAACTCTCTCTTTCTTGACCCTCTCATTTCGAGAGTGAGTGAGAGTTCTGGGTTCGAACCTGTAATAAAGATCCTTGCTGCTTAGCTTCGACTCTGGACTCTGGTGGTCTTCTTCGGGGAATAAACGGACTGGGCATAACATGACCTATTTTATGCATTTATAGTTTTTTATTTTGCATATGCAATACTGTTTATGACCCATTTTAGAGGAAGATCAGAGAATGTTTTCATGACCTGCTTCAGGGGAAAATGGCAGTAAGAGGTCAGAGAGATTTTCTTGCTTCTGTTGTCTTCTCAAATGCCAAGCTGCCATATTTTGGGGTCAAATGTCCTGAACCTCATGGTGGCCATTCCTGTAGTTTGGAACCCAGAGCTGTATTAAAGAACTTGGCAAAGGCTAATTGCCCAGGAGATACTACAAATGGTGTCAAAACATCATTTTGCTGCAAAAATGAGGTAGTAATAATTTGACTTATGGTAAACCAGATGAGTAGTGTATGGGTTTATAATAAATAAGGTGTTGGGGTTTGAAAGGAGTGAGATACTCAAGGAGGATTCTTAAGTGACAATAGATGGTAAACTCTTAAGATGTGTGGGACCAGTTAACTTCTATCTTGCTTTGCTAAACAGACAGCATGTGAATTTGGGCTTGAATGGAAGAATTAAGGATAACAATAGAGAGAAAAGGGAGGTAAGCATTGCAATCAAACCTTTTACCCCACAAAGTACTCAGCATTTTTTCTTAATGAATGTTTAATACATATTTAAAGAACACCACTGTCAAGACATTGTCAAAATATTGACCTTTCAAGTACCCATATCTCAGTTGGCTTCTATTGTCTTCAAACAGTATATTTTGTTCCATCTCATCTCATCTCATCTCATCTCATCTCATCTCATCTCATCTCATCTCATCTCATCTCATCTCAAGACATAGTCTTGCTCTGTCGCCCAGGCTGGAGTGCAGTGGCACGATCTTGGCTCACTGCAAGCTCCACCTCCTGGGTTCAGGCCATTCTCCTGCCTCAGCCTCCTGAGTGGCTGGACTACAGGCACCCGCCACCACGCCCGGCTAATTTTTTGTATTTTTAGTAGAGACTGGGTTTCACCATGTTAGCTAGGTTGGTCTCAATCTCCTGACCTTGTGATCCGCCCGCCTTGGCCTCCCAAAGTGCTGGGATTACAGGTGTGAGCCACCGCACCCGGCCTATTTTGTTCTTACATATACCTCTGACTCTATTTCTTGAAGTCATATTAAATTATTAATAGAAGTATGTGAGACATAAATTATAAATTATCAGTATTACCTTTTTCCTTTACAGAAAATATTGTTAAAGTAAATCTGTTAACCTTTCTTTCATCAAGACCCATAAAAGCTCTTAATATTTGAAATTACTAAAATAGAAGTATTGTTAAAAATCTACAGAAAGTTTGATAACTGTTTACCTTTTCTGATGCATCTGCAACTTTCCTTAAAAGGCATAAATATTGTGAACCTTTAGCAGAAGTTTCTTGTTTTTTTTTTTTTTTTTTTTTTTTTTTTTTAATATTGGCTCATGTTATGGGCTGAGATGAGGCACTGGATGCCCTTGAATTCTAAAATAGTATATGCTAGAAAGAGTAACTGTCTTTCTTTGTGAGCTGAAGAGCTTTTGAGTTTGGAATAGTAGCAAGAATGTATGTAAAATACAAATAAAATTGTTAACCACTTGACTTCTGATGTGTGTGCTGAGAACTGATAATCAGTCAAATGTCAACGAGCTGATGTTGTCCTGGTCTATGATGTTCATATCTGGGCCGATGATGGTAGTTGTGATCATTAAGAAAGAGTTTAATTTAAGAATCTATTAATGAAAGCAGTCACAAACAAACCACTGTGCTAAACGTTTAATATTACACGTACTCTGCCAGCGTTTCTGGTAAAGTGTCTAAACACATGAGAGTGGTCACAGGATTTTTTTTCATCATCTAACTAGGACTAGAGTAATCCACTTGCTATTTTCACGTTAAATGACTGGTGAAACATTTTTGATACTTTTTCTTTTTTACTTTTGATCCCATTCTCTTCCATGTAATTTTATTTTTCGTTAAAATTGGCTTGCAAAAAGACCATTAAGATACACTGTGTAGCTGTCAATCAGTGGGCCCAGGAAGTTCCTAAATGATAATAGTTGATTCAGCACACTAGCTTATTGGAGTGATCTGCATGGCAGAGATGTCAGTGTGTTGTTTCCAAGCCCGACTTCTACACACAAGGAGTAACAGAGCATGTCCCTGCCTCTTTTATCTTCCTCAGAAGAGCAACCAAGTGGCATAATCAATTCTTCCAGCCTTTGTATTTCACCTGGTATTTACTTTATGTATTGCGTTGAGATTTGCCCTTATTTTACCTCTTTAAATTGTATTTGCCTTTTCTATCTTATAAGAAAATAAAATTATCTTAGTGCAAGGTCATGGTGCATTTCATGAAGCACCCATAATATTTTTCTTTTCTCAGTAGCCACAAACCAGTGAAAAGTTGTCCTAATTACTGAAAGATTGTCAGGCTCTGGATATACACAGAATAACCTTCTCTGTACCAGGTGCTGAGGGAATTGGAGCTGTGCAGATGGCTTTGACGCAGTGACTTTACTGGTCACTGACATATATTATTGTACCTAAGAGAGATCAAGCATAAGCTTGACATAGATCGTGTTATGAATATCAAAATCAAGGAAGTGTGGATTTTGTCTTTAACAGATGAAAATAACTCTGTGCTACTTTCAAGCATTCAAAGACTTTTTGTCCTTTTGTTTTCAGTTGACATGTAATAATTGTACATATTATGGGGCACACAGTGATCATTTTATACATGTATACAATGTCTAATGATCAAATCAGGGGAATTACAATAGCTATCACCTCAAACATTTTTCATTTCTGTGTGTTGAGGTCATTCAAAATCCTCTCTTCTAGCTTTCTGAACATATACAATGAATTATTAACTACATTCACCCTACAGTGCTATAGAACAAGAAAACATTATTCCTATCTAGCTGTGATTTTTGTATCAATTAACCAACTTCTCCCTGTCCTCTTCTCCCTTACCCTTCCCAGCCTCTAATTCTCAGATTTCTGCAAATGACCGACCTGGCTTTTTCCTTTGAATTTGATGCATTTGTTTTCCAAGTCACTTAACAAGATCAGGATACCATTTCTGGGTATTAAAGGCCCCATTAGGAAACTACAAGCCTTTCTCTTTTAAAAAAAATTATTTTATTTCATTTATTTTTTAAGTTCCGGAGTACATGTGCAGGATGTGCATGTTTGTTACATAGGTAAACGTGTGCCATGGTGGTTTCCTGCACCCAACAATCCATCACTTAGGTATGAAGGTGCTTTTTTTAGCAGTCAAATAGGTATGGCCACTACTAGGCCATGGCTTCTTTTGCAGTGACATTTGCTCAATAAACTTTCTTCATGGCAATAATTGAAAAAAGCAAAGTAAAAAAAAAAAAAGCGTGAAGAAGTAAATGTCATATTCCCACAATGCCATATAAATGGAATTCATAAAGGCTCAGTGACTCGTAAGACAGGTTAATTAAAGCCTCCCTGTGGCAAGTAGAAGTTAGCACAAAATTTTCTTGACCACATTATTTTCATGACTGCATAGAATAAAACCTTTATTAGAATGTCTGGCAGAGCTTGTGACCTACTGTTAACTTGCTCTTGCTACTTAATTTATTTTGGATTATTTTAATCCACTTCCCATTCCAGTAAGGAATGTTTTAAGGGTTGGTATTTAATAGGAAAAAAGAGTGTTGCAAAAAGGCAACACAGTCTCTGTCTCACAAAAGTTGCTCTATCAATACCCGGAATACCATCGGAGTTCTGTAGCCTAAATGAAGACAAATCAGCTGGTGCAGGAAAGAAAAAGCATTATGAATTTAGAAGTGTTTTAGGTATGACAATTGTTGATTTCTCTTCTCTACATGTTCCTACAGGGCCTAAAACATACCTTGCTATTTGGAGTTAACTTTTCTGTTTCCTTAGAACTAAGAAACAAATTGTAATAAACAGTTCCGAAACAGAAACGACATTTTAAAAAAGTTGGGGCCATCTTGCATCCAAGTTGGGGTCGGGAGTAAAATGGCAATTTACACTCTCTCAGTCTTCCCGCTACTAGCCCCTTCAGCCTGGAGGCGGCTACTAGCTTCCTGCGGGTTTTCTGGTCACAGCTCAAAGGAAGCAAGGACTGAATGGGGAGGTGGTGCTCTCTGTGAGCTTTCTCCACACTGGCTGCTTTTCTATACACAGTGGGTCAGAGCATTGCCATTCCTTTATTCTTCCCAGACAACAAGCAAATAAAATGAAAAACAACATAAAAATGAAAGTAAAACAAGGAGACTTTTACTTGTTTCAAAGAAAAATTATTTTGAGTCTTGGTAAAGGAAAGTAGCCAAGCTTATTATTTCATTACAACCCTAACTGTGAAATGATGTCAAATTTTAAATCTTGGAATTAGATAACTTCCAGGTTATCTTTCTATGCTTCTATCTATCTACTTTTTTTGGTATGTGTGTATCAGAGACTGCAGATTTCCTACCCCAGTGCCCTTTCTTTAATTTTTTAGCGTGGCACATGATCATGCAAATCAAGATATCATGTTTCCATGCACGGGCAGAGTAATAAAGGAGAAAGGGCTGCTGCTTCTAGAACTGAAAGAATTAGCTGTTCCAGCCAGGGACTCTCTCAAGCAGAGCACCTTTCAACAGAGAGATAAAGATACTCCATCTTGTTAAAGTCATTACTGTTTTGCATTTTACTCCTAGCTGTGCACAGCCTTACCATTAGGGTTTTGGGATCATCATGAAGCAACTGAGAAGCCGGGCAAAATTGAATAGTTTAGACCCAGAGTCAGAAGAACATGTTTGAGTCTTGCTTCAGCTTCTTATCAAATATGTATCTTTGGGCAACTTAGTTGCTCTATTTGTAAAAGGAGGTGGGTAGCAGTTTCTACCTGACTGAATAATGAATAAATGAGATAGTACAGTACTTGGGATCAGCCAATCTGTCCCCACAAAATGATCAAATGTCAGCTAGCAAGTATGTGAACATCTGAGATATTTACCCATACATTTAATAAGAAAAAATAACAAACATTTCTTTTGCATTTTATCTGAAGATTTCAGGTAAATATATTTCAGAGTCTTTTTTATAAAATCACAGTAACGTGGTCAGGCGCGGTGGCTCATGCCTGTAATCCCAGTACTTTGGGAGGCTGAGGCCGGCGGATCACGAGGTCAGGAGATCGAGACCATCCTGGCTAACATGGCGAAACCCTGTCTTTACTAAAATTACAAAAATTAGCCGGGCGTGGTGGTGGGCACCTGTAGTCCCAGCTACTCAGGAGGCTGAGGCGGGAGAATGGCGTGAACCCGGGAGGCAGAGGTTGCAGTGAGCGGAGATCGCTCCACTGCACTCCAGCCTGGGCGACAGAGCGAGACTCCGTCTCAAAAAGAAGAAGAAAAAAAAATTAAAGTAACGTATCTTCTACTGTATTAGAATCTTTCGTTAGGTAGACCCTCAGTTTCTCAGAACTTCAGCATTAATATGAGGTTCTTTGCTCATTTAGCTTTACCTTGTACTCAGCTAACCGCTCTGACTTAATCATTATTTGCTAATGTAAAAACTTGTAGATTTAGGCTGGGCGCGGTGGCTCACACCTGTAATCCCAGCACTTTGTGAGGCCGAGGCGGACGAATCACAAGCTCAGGAGTTTGCGACCAGCCTACCAACATGGTTAAACCCCATCTCTACTAAAAATACAAAAATTAGCTTGGCGTGGTGGCAGACGCCTGTTATCCCAGCTACTCAGGAGGCTGGGGCAGGAGAATTGCTTGAAACTGGGAGGCGGAGGTTGGGGTGGGCAGAGATCGTGTCACTGCACTCCAGCCTGGGTGACACAGCGAGACTCAGTCTCAAAAAAAAAAAAAAAAAAAAAAAAAAAAAAAAGAAAGCCTGTAGATTTAAAATGGCAGTAGAATAAAGGCAAAAGATGTGTTTTGTCCCAGACCTCACTTGGGAAATTACTACAAGTGCAGTAATTTCATTATGCATAATAAAACATAGCAAATCTGAAGCCACATTTAATAGAAACTTCATAGTATCTGTTCAACAAATGTGCACATTTAGAATATGTATATATTAAAATATGCAGATAATACACATTTCCTTACAATATCAAAAACTAAAGTTTCATAACATTACAAAAATACAAAATATGGGTTACAGATAAATTAAGGCGCTTATAAACACACTGACTTGCCCCTAATACTTAGACTCTAGTTCTAGATGCAGCATTCTGCAAGTGAGTAATAACATTTACAGTATATATGTATCGCATATTGTTTCAATAAGGTTTATATGTTCAATAAATCTTTAAGAACAAAAAGCTTGTGTTTCTATTGCTTAATTGATCATTTATTTCTAAGAAAAAAATAGAATAAGGACATCAGAAATGCTTCACCAGTGAAAAATTAAAAACCATCATAAAAATTACTTTCTACTGCATGACAAATGTTATTTTGTGGGCATGATAACAGATTTAATATTTGACAACTTTTTGCGTCATTTAATTTTAAAAATTCATATTACTCAATTAATAAGAAAATATCCTACACTAAGTTATCTTACGGGACCTGTGCTTAATATTGAGGTGGTACTGGAAGAATTAGTAAGGTAATATTTCTGAAATACTGATGGTCATAAAATAAAAGCTACATAGTAACTACAAAGTATTACTTCTCATTTATTATATTTACCTGGCTTAGTATCAGTAGTTCTAAAGTAGACTGAAAATTCCCTTTTTAAATTGTAATTATTAATTTTCACCAATTATTGATTTGTAATTTAAACAGAACAAAGCTTGAGACAAGTTAGGACAAAAATCTCTGATGAATTTAGATCACAACTTTTCTCTAGAAAAGACTTTTGCTGTTGTTAAATATTGTGAATCTGTTACCCAAGACCATGTAAACATTTAGGAAAAAATACGTTCATTTCAAAATATAGAGATTATTAGTTATTGCAATCCCCACATAGAAACAAGCTTAGGAATCATCGGTCCTGAACATAAGATAATGTTAAATGAATCTTCTGTTTACTTAAGTAACTCTCCTTTTTTTCTTCCTTTTCTGCTAACCTCATCTAAATTTTTTCTGATTTTAATACCACGACGTTTAACTCATTTAATCTTAATGTGAGCTTGCTTTTTCCTTGACCTTTCTATTACATTTTTTTCTTTTAGAAATTATTCATCACTTCCTAGTGACCAACTCCTCTTCTCACTTCTTATCTCCTTTAACTATTTTGCTATATGCAGAATTGGAAGCTATGTCTTCTTAAAATAGTTCCTGGGACCAAATCTCCCTTCAATTGTTCATTAGGACACTCATTCATTTCCTCAACATGTACTCCTCAGAAATGTTTCACCAGTGAACAATTAATTAGGCAGTCCTCAGAGGGAGCAACAGCATTGTGGCATCAGGCAAGGCACGGGCTCCCCATTCACTCTGGATGTGTACCTGTTTCTATGACAATCATATGCCCATTTAGCTATTTGATAAATATTTATGGAACACCCATATGTACCACAGGACTCAGTGCTAGAGAAACAGTGATGAACAGTTCAAAATATAGGACTCTTGAGAACTCAAGCAATCCTTCCTTCATTTATTCATTCAAAACTGTAATTTATCAAAAACATATTATATATCAGGCACTAGTTTAGACAGTGGTAAAGGGGGGGGAAGTTTCTGTACTCATGGGGTTCATATTATGGTAAGGAATACAGACAATAAAATAAATGAGCAATATAATATGACAGAAGGTTATGAATGTCATGAAGAATATTAAATTAGGATAAGGTATAGAGAGTGAAAGAAATGGATGGTATTTTCACATAAAGTGGTTAATGAATGCCATTTGAAAGAGGATTTTTTTTTTAGGAGAGTTTGATGGAAATTGGAAAGTGAAGCATGTGAATATACGGAAGAAGATCATTTCCAGCAGTGGGAATGTGATGTGCGCAGATTTGAGGTGGGGTTTTGTTTTGTGTGTTTCCCATACAGAAAGGCCAGTGATCCCAGAGAGGGATAAGGCAGGAAAATGAGATTAGCGTTAGACAAACCAGCTCATTTGGGGCCTTTTAGGCTGCAGTTTGACTTTTATTCCTCCCATGGTGGAAAGCCTCTGGAGAGTTTTAAGGATTCCTTTAACTGCTGTGCAGAAAATAGACTGTGAGGTTGTAAGAAGGCATGCAAGGGGACCAGTTGGAACCAGCACCCTGCTCCAAGGAAGATAGGAAGGTGGCTTAGCTGGGGAAGTGACTATCGAAGTAGTAAGCACTCTTATTGAGAAGGTATTTAAGAGGTAGATACTGCATACGTCGTTGATGGTTCGGGGGTGGGATTACATAAGAACCATAGAACATAATTATGACTCCAGTGTTGTTTCTCACTCTAGGAGGTGAAAAAGACTGGAGAGGACCAGATTTGCTTACTCTACTTGCTGAAGTGTAAAAGGCTGAGGACAGCAGGCTTAGGGTGGGAAATCAAGAGTTTAGATTTGTTCGTATTAAATGTGTGAGGCCAATTAGACATCTGAGTGCAGCTATCAATCAGGTTATTGGATACATTGATCTAGAGCTTGGTGGAGAGTTTGGGAATATATATCTGTATTCCAGAGTTGTTAGCCAAGGACCTTGCTGAAATCATTGAGAGTGAATTTGATGAAGGAGAAAAATCCAAACTGAGTCCTGGGCACTCTGACATTTAGAGGTGAGCACTAGGAGGAAGATTAAGCAACTTGAATGAGATCATTCGGGAATACGGGGTGTCCAGCAGCCCTCGTGAAGAAATAATTTCAAGGAGAAATCTATTATCAGCTCTAGTACTATGGAAAAGTTGAGTAAAATATGTCTTGAGAACTGTCCATTGGGTTTGGCAACATGAGGTCACTGGTAAGCTTATAAATGCTTTCAGAAAAGTGTGGATAACAGAATGAGTAAGGTGGGTTTAAAAAGAATTAGAACTAAGGAAAGAGAAACAGCTATTATAGATAACTCTAAGGAATGGTGTTTCTGTGAAGAAGATCCCAGAAATGAGTTGCTAGCTGGAAAATGTTGGGATACAGGAAAAATAGTTTTATTTTGTTAATTTAAGTAGGAAAAGTGATAGGATAATTTTATGCTATAAGAAATATGCTGGAGAGGAGGACAATATGAAGCTTAAATAGAGCAGATGTAACTATGTGAGAATGGTGGCATTGGCCATGGAAAAAACACAGTGTGTTTGGCGTTCAGAATGTGAACAGAAATCTATTTGTATATCTCTTTCAATGATCTTTCTGTCCCAGAGTAAGTCTTCATATTAGTTATCTATTTAAGTATCCTAACACTTAATGACCTAAAATTACAATGGTCATTTACTATCCCATAAGGTTAGGATATGTAGGCCAAAAATTTGTGAGGAGCTGAGTTGAGGTCTGGCTCAGTTTTTCTTGAGGTGCAGTCAGAGGTCAGCTGGGCTGGCAGTCATCTGAAGGCTTGACTGGGGCTGCAGGATCCATTCCCAGGGATCCCACTACATGTCTGGTAAGTTGGTGCTAACAAGGTGCATACTCTCCATGTGAGCCTCTCCATAGGGCTTTTGAGTGTCTTCACAAGATGGTGGCTGAATTTACCTGGAGCAAGTGATCAGACAGTAGGCCAAAAGCTCCAGTACCTTTATGAGCCAGAGTTGAACTTCATACATGGTCATATCTACCATAGTCTATTGACCACACAATCCAGCTTGATTCAGTATGAGAAGGGATTGCTCAAGGGCATAATACCAGGAGATAAAGATCACTGATGGTTATTTTGGAGGTTGACTACCATAATCACTAACTTTCTTTGGACTTTCAACCTTTCAGTATCCTCAATTGTTGAATATGCAGATTTTTACCATATGAGCTCCAATTCCCTTCTAACTCCACAATTTCATGATTTTCTTTTTTGGTTAGGCCTATGGCACTCAAAGGTAGCATATTCAAAGAGTGGGGGGTAGAGTCTGCTGGAATCCTCTATTTCTCAGCCTCTTACTAATTTATATTCAGTTCAATGACTCTTTCTTGGAAAGCAGAGTATGTGATGGTTCTGCATATTCCAGTACACAATAAGTAGCTTTTTGAATAATAAAATTTCCATCAGCTGGCTCATAAACTAGTGTTTAAAACAAAACAGCCACTCAGACCAAAACAAAAATTCCCTTGCTGTTACTTAAGTTGACTTACTGAATTCTGATTAGGAAGTTCAGCCTAAAGAGTCCACTAGGAACAATATTAGATTACTAAAAAGGAGTGAAAGTCCCAAGAAATCAACCATTGGTGCTCTAATGGAAGGGCCAAAGGCTTTGGATTAAGAACTGAGTTTGAATTCTGTCTCTACCTTAACCAATTTGCTAAACTTTAGCAATCACATAATCTCTAAAATGTCAGTTTCCTTATATTTAAACAGGGATGATAGTTACTCCTTCATAAAGAATTAACTATGTTTACCACATAAAGTTATGTAACATGCCTACACTTTTAGGTAAACACATAAAAGGTGTTTAATAATTGTTATTTTTTCTCTGGCCTATATGTTATATCCTAACCTCATTAAGTACCCATATGATAAACCACTGAAAAAAGTATATTTACAACATATGAAAGAAAGGAATATTTTATAAAAGAAACCTAAAATAGTCACTCTACCTGGTGGGAAAGCCCCAAGACAGAATTGGTGAAATTTTCTTTCCTGGCTCATATCTGATCATTTGTCATTCTTTTATATAATCAGTGACTAAACCACTGAATGCCTTCTCTCCTGTTTCTCCTCAAGACTGGGATGCCTAGGGTGGTGTAACAGAATTTACCAATCAGTGTCCTCCCTGCAAGAGAATGATGCTTTTCTATCAGTTGAACTCAAGTGAGTTCATGTAACTTTCTTTAGCCAGATAAATAAGATCTAGCATATCCTGCAGTATGTTCCTCGTTTCCTCCACCACTGAAGCTGTGAGGGTTTCATATAATGGAACTGTTAGCCTGGGTCATGGAGTAAAGGTGATGACAATGCAGAGTAGAGCCCTCAGCCTAGGATCACAAACCAGGGGCAAAGTATAAACCTTTTTTTCTTTAAACCATTGAGACGTTTGGGTTATTTTTATCTCTGCTGACTGACACACATGGCAAGTTTTATAAACAGTATTTAAGAAAGAGTCTCATTTATGACTGTCTCATTTATGAGTATATTACCAATATGAGAGACCAATTGAAAGAGACAAAGCGATTCGTGCAGAATGTTAAAGAAATCAGCCAAAGCTTACTTCATATTTTAAATCTTAAATCTACTTGGAGAATCTAAAAGACTATTTTATTATTTATTTATATATTTGGTTTTTTTGATATGGTCTCGCTATGTTGCCCAGGCTGGTTTTGAACTCCTGGGCTCAGATGATCCTCCCAGATTAACTTCCCTAGTAACTGGGACTATAGGTGCCTGGCTAAAAGATCATTTTTAAGGAAGCATAATTTTGCGACGTGATCAATGAAGAGATTTATTTGGAGATAGCAGTTGCCTTGCTGTGTTTTGCCGCCCCATTCCATACATTTTCCGGGGGGCGGGGTATGGATGTGTTGCTACATTCTGACACTAAGGCTAGCTAGAGAGCTTCAAGAAGGGATACTTGGAATGCCTTGAAATGTATTCGCAGAAGTTGAGAGACACAAAGGATTGAGGCCTGAATCCTACCTGTGAAAGATGGAATGGATTGTGGATTGGGATCTGACTTTTGTCTGGGAAATATAGAGAGCAAGAAAAATACTAATTGGTGGCTGAGTGAGGAGAGCACTACTTCATTGGGATCTGCTGGTCTTAAGTCCTGCAATTTGTCTGGACAAGAGATGCATTTGTATATTTGGAACTATAAACCAAAAATAAAATTCTAAGGCCCCCCAATCATCTGAATGGACTTCCTTCTGAGCACAGCACTCTAAAATTTAATCTGAAAGAGTGGCTCAGGCCATAACAGGAAGTGGGGGCCAAACGTGCCTCATCATACCCTCCAGCATTAACATCCACACAGACCTTACATCTGATAAGAAACATTTATGTTCCTTTCTATTGATAATAACTCTTTCAGCCAGGTGCGGTGGCTCTCGCCTGTTATCCCAGCACTTTGGGAGGCCGAGGCAGGCAGATCACCTAAGGTTGGGAGTTCAAGACCAGCCTGGCCAACATGGAGAAAACCCGTCTCTACCAAAAATACAACATTAGCCAGGTGTGGTGGCACATGCCTGTAGTTCCAGCTACTCGCGAGGTTGAGGCAGGAGAATCACTTGAACCTGTGGAGGTTGCAGTGAGCCAAGATCACGCCATTGCACTCCAGCCTGGGCAACAAGAGTGAAACTCTTTCTCAAAACAAAACAAAAATACAAACTCTTTCAACCAATTGCCAATCAGAAAAATTTTAAATTTACCTATAACCTGGAAGTACCTCCTCCACCCTGCTTTGAGTTGTCCTGCCTTCCTGGACCAAACCAATGTTTATCTTAAATGTATTTGATTGATGTCTCTTGTCTCCCTAAAATGTGTGAAACCAGCTGCACCCGATCACCTTGGGCACATGTTCTCAGGATCTCCTGAGGGCTGTGTCACAGGCCATGGTTACTCATATTTGACTCAGAATAAATCTCTTCAAATATTTTTCAGGTTGATGCTTTTTGTCAACAGAACACTAGAGAGAGCCGGTAGGATGAAAGAAGTGTTGGGAGTACGTTGTATGCCCCACTAGATACGGCCTCATGGAAGGTCAAGGAGGTCTCAGCAGAAGGGGCTATAGTCCTGGGATGCCCTGGCATTCAAATGACCACACAGAAGAGAGGTGCATCTGTCAAGATGGAAGCAGCTTCAGGAGAAAGGTGCTCAGCAGAGAACCTAGGAAGATCCCTCAAAAGCAGCTCACGAGTTGAGCGGTCTGTTTTGAATTACCATCATGGTCAGGGTGCAGAGTTGCCCAGGTAATGAAGTACTGTATTACCTCTTACTTTTTTCCTCCCTGTACTCTTTTGACCTTGTCAGGTTAAACAACTGCTAGTTTCTTAGGGGAGGAGGTGATCAGGAAGAGAGTGAATGGCAAAGGGGCTGTGCCCCCACTTTGCCACTGTGGGAAAGGAGCAGGGACAAGGGGTGTGTTCGCATGGCTGTGCAGGGTGTGCCCTCAACATTGACTACAGTGTTCTCTGAATCCCCTGAACTTTTGAAATGGGGCTGAAATTCAGCCAGTGTTACATTGGCTAAGTCCTCTCACCCGGCTGGGGATTCTGGGTCTGCTCAGAGGAAAGGGCACTTTTTTCTAATTTGCACAGAGACACCATATAGGCTTACGGAGACTCTGGAGAGAAGATTAACAGGAAATTAAAGTCAAATATTTTATTCATATCATAAAATGGACATTATAATTTTCAAACTGAGACTCTGTTCCTGACCATAGTGTCATCTGTAAGTGGGCAAAAAAAGTCATTTGACATGCTGGAGTGGTCACTGGGAGGAAGAGGAAGATTACTAACATTGACTATATTTTAAAAGGACAGAGGAGGACAAAAGCAAAATGTAACTTGATTATAATCTGTACTGCGTGCTTGGTCGATGTATTGTTTACATGTAAACACAGAGAAAGATGCAGAGATACAGTGATGAGAAAAAGGAGAGAGAAAAGAAAGAGTGAGAAAGAGACTGAGCAAGACAGAGCCCTCTGTCCTATTCACTCTCTCACTCTCTTTCCACACATTCTCCCCTTCCCCCACCAAGGTGGCCTTTTAGAACAATAAGTTACCAAGATAGTGCAACATTATAGGAGGAAGGTGATCAGTATAACCAAAAGAGAACCTATTTGTTTGTTTGTTTTTGGTGGTGCTTTGTGTTTTGTTGTTATTGTATTGACACAGTTTTCTAGTATTTGTTCCAATCTGAAGAATGTAGGAACCTACTACTATTATGTCAGGATAAAAATACAAATTTATCATTCCAGCCTTGATTTCAAGGAATTACAGAAACATGGAATAATGACACAGAGGTCAGAGTAGAGGACTAGCCAAAGAAAGAGGAATGGAGACCAAGGGGGAAATTGCTCCTAGGCACTCATTCAAGTTGGATTCTGTCCAGACTCTAAGGCAATCCACTGGGATCAGTAACTAATTACTTTGCACCATCCTCTGGATTCTGAATTTGGCTGTGATTATGGACTGTGAACACTATTATTTCTAATAATGGACAATAACTACATATTCTTCTAGAGGATTCTGATATAGACATATAGATTAAATAGATATAGAATGTGAAGATTTAGATAAATACAGATACACAGATATTTTTAAGGCACTTATTAAAATTTGCTTTATTTCTGTTTTCTCTACCAAATAAAGCAGGGTTCTCTTCAATTCAGTTCACCATTGAGTTTGTGATGTTGCCGTGTGAAAAATGAACACAGACGAGCAGAATTTAATTAGGAGCATGGGTTGCAATCAGCTAAAGAGGGCAATCAGTTTCTCTGGACCCATACCTATTTGCAAAAGGCAAACTTCTCTATTCAAAATAGGATGCCTCAGTGGAAGGGAAGGTTTGAAAATGGGAACCAAAGAAGATTCTAGGTTTTATTATGTCCGTTGCTTTTAGAGTAGAAATTTGTGATAGGAGAGAAACACTATGTGTACTAAGCATGTGAAAAAGTAAAATCACTTCAGATTTGGGATGGAAGGCGAAGCTGAGGAATCCCCTGGCAGCTGAAATGAGGGAAGATGGAGATAGATTTGGAAGGGAAGATAATGACTTTACTGTTACATTGAAGAGCTCTGGAGTCTTAAATTATGTATATTTCTATAATTTTGACTTCTGCCTATTGACGGAGTGTTCACATCTATGTGTCCTGTTAGTTTGCTCTTTTAGCTGGTTGTTTATTTTTTATTAAAATCTCAGGTGGCTGACAGTGTCATAGTCAGTGAAGCCTCAGCCAATAGCCTGGGTATATTTTCAGCAGATGATATGCAGATGAAACAGGAATGGGCATGGGTCAGTGATGAGGGGTCTACCTCACTTATAGGAATGGCATTGGTGGGAGCAGGGGTGCTACCAATTCAAGTGAGGGCTGACAAGGCAGCATGAACTTAGAATCTTCCAGGCTTATATTATTAATCATAGTATCTGATCTGGGGGCTGGGCCTTTGTGACAGGAATCTCCTGGCAACACACTTATCTAATACGGAAGAGTCAGGCAACAAGTACTTTTTTATCTTCCAGGAATTCACTCTTGTTCGAAGCAAACCCAGTGGCATTGACTATGGGCATAATAAATGCTCCTCACAGAAAAACTGAGATAGAATCTAGGTTGTGAAAGCCACAGCAAAAAGCCCCAGCTTCATAGGAATTTTCTTGTCCTAGCAGGGGAATTGAAATACTAATCAGTGATTGGGAAGAAACCCACTTATCTTGCAGGTCCTCATTACTGGAAGGATGGGAGAAAGAAGGGTGGGTCACAAATGCCTGTAGCTTTCTGGGTTTGGAGTAGCCTGGGCTTGTGAGATTAATTCCAAAATCCATCCAATGTCCCAAGTGTGAATATGATTATCTCTGACAATTCTGAAGGACAAAGGCCGAAGTTTGAAGAGTTTGAGCACGTGCATTTTTTTTTATAACTACCTGGAGTTGAGCAAGTCTAGGAAAACCAGGAAGATACAGGGTACATCAAGGATTGGGCTGAAAAATAATGTGGGTAGTATCCAAGGACATGTTTCCTACGTTTTGTACTGGAACACGCTGAAAATAACCCAAGTTCACACCAATGCAAAAACCAAATTCTTAAACATTGAACTTTGAAATGCTCTGGGGGGAAAATCTCTAAAGACACTATTTTCTAATAAAGCACAGCCTTTTTATTTTTAACTTCAATCTAAGAAAGGGGCAAAATGGGTGAATAAGACTCCTTCTAGCCTTACCTACAATTCCCAGTAGACAATTCCCCACCCCATCTTGTGAACTACAAAGCAGAACTTTCTCCCATCAATTACCAATTAGATTCAGCAACAGACTCGCTAAAATAGAAATGCACTTTCCCCTTTGTCCTTCACCAAGGAGCTGAGAGCTCCTGTACAGATAAGTACCAGACAAGCTCTTGAGGAGTACTAGGCATTTAAAGTCACACACGAGTGACTTAGAAGTTGCTGATATTCCAACATTTTGGCTTTACATATTAAAAAACATTTTAAATTTATGTGCTCAAAAACTTTTCTTCCAGAAACACAGCTTATTTGGTTGGTCCTTTAAAAACTTTGAGCAAAAATATAACAACTCAATCAGTACAGCACCCATTTCGGTCTAATGCTCTGAATCGCCAAACTAGGAGAACTAAGTGTGCTTTTAAACTTGGAAAATATGTTCTCCACTATTTAACCTAAGTGCCACTATAATTATAACCATCTCAAACATATGCTTATAATTCTTTCTGCAAGATATACAATTAAAATAAAGTGGTAATCTAAACAAGGAAAATAAAACAGAACCCTGTAATTACATAGTCAGACTTATCTCATGTTAGCACAGAAAGGAGAAAGGCATTATTTAATTAAAATACCAAATGCCATGAGGAAAAACCAAGTATACCATAAGTACAGAAGATAAAAGACAAAATCTCATGTCTAATACTTGACGTTATATATAAATATGAATTATACCCCTAAGAAATACTCCTATTCTCCATGGTAACCATTAGTGAATGTATTTTATATACAGCATTTTAAAAACATAGCATGGGGACAAAAACATTGCCTGCAGCTGAACAGTAGCTCCTTCGTCAGCTAGACATGACTTCCTTGGCACATTGGATCCACAGCCTGTTGTGTTAAACCCAACCTGCTTTGTTCTCAGAAGATTCATTTGAGCATTTGAGATTACAAATTATGATTGCAATCCCATCTTAAAGTGTCTTGTGTATTTCCATTACCCAAATCAAGAGCAGCAATATTGAGAACAAAGTAAGTCTGAAAGTAATATTAAATAGTCACTTTTAATCCTGTTAACAATAATTATCTGTAGGAATAAGCCATGCAAATTTAAATATTAATTTAAAAATGCTAGTGAAGTTTTTGCTAGACTTATTAGCTAGCATTCTATTTGATATTAAGTTGTTATTACAAGTGAACTTGATGAATTATAACTTCCTGATTATCTGCAGGGAAGTCTGCCCAAATCATTGCCAATTTGTAGTTAATATTCAGTAAGTAGAAATATATTCTGTTTCTAAAATTACCATACTTGTACCACAAAATGAAGGACCATGTATATTTGAATATAAGGAGTAAATATGAAAAACCATACTCAATGTATCAATAAGAATCATGACTAATAGGAACAACTTATTATTGAGATAAATGCAATGAGCCTGCTCTGCCATATAACTCACATATATTTATAGATTTAAAGTATCTTAAAAATGTTAATGTATTTATGCCATATATACTTATACACACAAAAGTGATGTCATTAATTAAAGCATTTAAAAATATTTACTTAAAAAGATGCAGACTATCTTACACTTATCATCATGTTAAGCACTTAAATACATACATAATACACTAGGCATTCTGTAGGATAAAAGGAAGCTATAAAAACAAGATCCCTGGCCACCAGCAGAATTTTAGGCTTCAGTTGGAAATACAAGATTCTGATTTAAGAACAACTGCTTGTAATCTGCCTATAGCATGTGACTGTGTTTGATCCTCTTCTTCCCTATTGATATCTTCTTTGATTTATAAAGCAATATATCCTTCTGCTATAGGATATTACCTTTGTCATGCATGGCCTTTTTTTTTTGTTTTTTTTCCTTTTCTTCAGGATTTTGGCTTCTTTTCATGACCTTTTGATATTAGTTGTCCCAAGTTTCTGGCCCCAGTTTTCTCCTCTTTTTTTTTGGCAAGCACTTTCATGCAGTTTTCATGCCTAGGCTGTTAAACTCATGTCTGTATTTTCAGCTCAAATCTTTCTCTTGAGACTTGATGCCTACCGGACAAGCTAACTGCTTCACAACACTTCAAATGTAATATATGTAAAATCAAATCCTTAATTTTACTGACCTTATAGCTGGACACTTTTCCTTCCCTTTTTATTTCCTATCTCAATTAATGAAACCACTATGCACCTAGCTGAATAAGCTGGAATCGTGCAGCTTTGACATCACCTGCCCTCACCATTCAGGCACCATCTCTCATCAGTTTTGCATCTTTGATGGTTCTCATTTGTGTCCATTACTTTCCATCCCCTTTACCAGACAGCCTTAATTAAAGTCTTTATAATGTTTTGCTTGGCTGATTGAATATTTTCAGCCTTCTAGGCTGTCCACTCCAAGACATAATAATGCCAGAATGATCTTCCTAAAATGTAAATATTATCATGCCACTTCTTTGTTTTTCATATTGTATGGGTCATCAAATCTTTAAGGGTAAGTCCAAAAGTCATTAGTCTGTAATAGAAACCTCTTCATATCCAGTTTACAACTCTACCTTAATTTCTGGCCACCCAGCATCTTCAGCTCTACTTCCATAAATACAATGTCACAATCCCATATATCCTGGCCTCCATGTCTTTGCACACATTGCTCAGTCATCTAGTTCCCATTTCCTTTTTCACCTTCATTAACTTTCTCTTTCCACCTGTTTTCAATACACACATATATACATACCATTGAATAAATACATGGATAAATATAATTATTTCTTCAATTTCTTCAAAATTAGCTCAAAGTCTTGATGAAGATTATCCAATGACAAAGCCACCCAAGTCTGGAGAGTCTATTAAGCACTCACACCATCAGGTGCATACTTCCTCTAAAGCCATTTTCACAGTGAATGTTAATAAACTGCTTTTATTATTTTACTATACCTCCCTCTAAACTGCAAAGTTGTTAGAACAGTTCTTGATACGTAGAAAGACTTCACATTGGTACTTCTAACTATTAAGTATTGTTAGAAGAACTTGTTATAAAAAAATTTTTTTAAAACAGTTCTATTTAAAATAGATGGCAGAGGTCTAGGCGATGATGTTTGTTAATTTTTATTAAAGAAAGAAATGATTTATTTTTAGTTCCAAGAGTAACAAAGTAGTAGCTCTTTATAGTGATTTTTTTTTTTTTGGACAGAGTCTTGGTCTATTACCAGGCTTGAGTGCAGTGGCCTGATCTCAGTTCACTGCAACCTCCGCCCCCCGGGTTCAAGTGATTTGATTCTCCTACTTCAGCCTCCTGAGTAGCAGGGACTACAGGCGCACTCCACAATGCCCAGCTAATTTTTGTATTTTTAGTAGAGACAGGGTTTTACCATGTTGGCCAGGATAGTCTTGATGTCTTTACCTCATGATCTGACCACCTCGGGCTCACAAAGTGCTGGGATTACAGGCATGAGCCACTGTGCCCGATGAATACATTCTTTTCAAATTGACATTAATTTATGTTTTATATTTAAAGTTTATTATAAGCAATAGTTCACATATACTTTTTTAATTTTTAGTTTGTAGATTTGCTCCTAAAACTTTTTAGTAACTCCAACTTATTAAAACTAAAATCCAAAGTCTTTGCAGTGTTTAGTGCTAGCCTGTTCCCTCTCTGATTGTATCTCCTTCCACATAGTATCCTCTCAATACATGTTATGGAATGAATAAACTTTTGAATATGTTTTTGGAATTCTCAGGAAGGCTATGTATGGAGTTGTACTGAGGCATTCCTCGGATAAAATGATAATTGTTCATGTTCTCCAAGGATCTCATTTGCTGCTGGTTTCAGGCATCTATTTAGCATCATGCTGTCTTAGGTATTTCCTTTGCAATATAAAAATCATCTCAAAGCAAGAATTCCAAAATACATGTTTTGTAAATTTCCTATGCACTATGTAATTACTATGGAGAAAGCATATGTTGGGAATTAAAATACTTTAACTTAAGTTTAGACTCTAAATTTATGGCATAATTATATGTTTGGTTTTCTAGAAACTGATATAATGAATACTGAAGGCTATGTCAGGTATTTATTTGAAAATAGCATTGTACACTTTGGGAAATTCTTTATTTTAGCTAATCACTTAGTAAAAGCACAAATTCTGAAACTCCAAAAGGAATATTACAGGCAATTAAGATAAATTTAGTTAAATGGAGGCAAAAAAATTAATCTTAGGCTTGCTATAGTATACTAGATATATTGAAATTATAGTCTCTTGATTAAGCATAATGACTTTATTCTATAAGCTGCATTAACTAGGACTTTGGTATACATATTGTATAAAGGTATACATTGTTACCTGGTTAATCACTGACTCTTGTCTTAAAAATAAAATAAATTTTCCATCTCGATTAAATGTTTAAACGAATAAATGTGCAATATCCAGTCTATTTCTTCACATTTCTTTTGGGGTCATTATATCCTTTATGGTTTATTTTTCCCCTTTTTGTCAGTGCCTATGTTCTTTTATGAGAAAGACCTGTTCTCAGGGTGGTAGTGTGCAAATGAGCAATTAAAACAAGTCTTTCTTACTTTAGTATTTACTAGTTAACTGAACATCTTCATCACCAGATCTATGAAACTTTCTTTCCCAAAGTTTTAAAGACTAGGCAATGTGAAAACGAGGCTGATGTGCAGTATGTTCTGTATGGAACAAGTGAATTTGTTTTCATCTTATATGTAATAACATGATATGGAAATCAATGAGGAGTGAAAGCATGGGTAATTAAAAAATGTTTCATTTTCATTTTATATGAAACATTCTGTTAAAAAAATCCCGCCAATCTAACAAACGAGAAAAAAGCAGACACACATACACACACAAATCATGTGAATTAGAAAGGTGCTCATGTTAGTGCAAACAATGAATATCAATTCAAAATAAGCTTATTGCAAATAAGAATCATGCAATGAAATGATTCACTTTAAAACAAAAAATGTCAACATGCCATTCCCTTATTAAAGCACTTCAGCCTGGCATAGTTGCTCACACCTGTAATTCCAGCACTTTGGGAGGCCGAGGCAGGTGGATCACGAGATCAGGAGTTCGAGACCAGCCTGGCCAAAAGACTAGCCTGGCCAATATGGTGAAAACCCCATCTCTACTAAAAATACAAAAATTAGCTGGGCATGGTGGCAGGAGCCTGTAATCTCAGCTATTCGGGAGGCTAAGGCAAGAGAATCGTTTGAACCCAGGAGGCGGAGGTTGCAGTGAGCCGAGATCGCACCATCACACTCCAGCCTGGGCGACAGAGCGAGACTCTGACTCAAAACAAACAAACCAACAACAACAAGAAACACCAAAAAACAACAACAAAAAACCACTTCAGTGGCTTACACTAACAACATCTGACTTACCAGCCTCCTCTGCCAATACTTATCCCACTGTCTGGGCTCTAGGCTCAAAGATGTTTTCTCAGCACTTTAATGGGCTATGCTCCTTCCCACCATCTAACATGTTTCCTCTGCTTGAGATACAATTTTTTCCCTCTTCGCTAATCCAATTTTTGCTCCTATTTCAGAATTCCAAGTGAAGTATGAGAATTCTTTTGGATCACCTAGAATAGTGGTTAGCGATTGATGAAGTTGCCACCACTTAGAAAATGCCTAAGAACATGCAGAAATATTTTTTATTGTAAGAATGACTCCAGGAAAGTGATATTGTCATTGAATGCTCAGCAACCAGGGATGCTAAACTGTCCACAAAGCAAGGTTGATTTTGCACAAAAAATATTTTCTCTCTCAAAATGCAAATAATGATTCCCCCTTGAGAAATAATGATCAAGAGAATAGACCAAGTCCTTTATTAAAAGTTCTAGTAGCTCCCTGATCTCTACTTTTATTGCAATCTTAAATAAATACTTTTATTAGTTATTTAATATTAGGACTAATAAAATTATTTATTTTATTTTGGCAGAGATCTTTATTCCTGATGTTTCCTTCCATATAAAGAGAATTCAAATTTGTAACGTTCTTCACCTACCCTGTCCCTTTATTCATCCTGAGGGGAAGAACTTATTTGATTTGTAAATTTGGAAAATATAACCCAGGAATCCCCTTTAGCATACTTAATGTCTTTTTAATGGGCTGCCTGCCATTCCACTCTGCCTTGTGGGAAACTTCACAGTATTACTTGTGTCTTGGTGGGTAAATCTGCCTATTTGTGGGGTAAGATCGGCAAGTGAATTTGACTTTCTCCCTCAACTCCATCTTCCACCAATAATAAATGTGATATTTGACTATCATCTAACATTCCTTTTTAAACTCTCAATTTGTTAGTCCCCCTAGGAAATCTCAACTTTTTTTTTAGGCTAGGCCACTTGTTAAAAAATAAATCACAGAGAGAAAAATTTCAGGGAGCAAAATATAAACATCCCAACACTGGCCAACGGGCAGGCACAGGTAGCCTGGCAAGCAGAAATGAGAACACAGTGACCTCAGCAAAGGCACAGTCCTCAACAAAGGTAAGAGAATCAGGCAGACTACGGGCCTCAGCAAAACTGCTGGTTTTTAACCATGTGGATACCTTCAAGGTTCACGATGTTGCAGGCAGAGCTTTTCCTAAATAGGCACAGGTGAAGCAAAGCTTCATGTGTGAGGGAGGCCTAGGTAAGTTGCACTAGGTTGGTTCTCCAAAATTCCATTCTGAATTCAGGGCCAATAAAGAAAATCTGGATTGACATTTTTTAATCTAATGTAGCTCATCATTTGGATCAGGAATGGAAACTACTCAAATAATAGCTGGGTGTGGTTCAAAGTGATTCGGTTACTAGAACTGGGCCTGCAAGTGCTGCTTCTGCTCTGTTGGAACATTCCCAAGAACTTGATGAAAATCAGAAATGGAGAAACGGCAGTCTGCAGAAGCATGGGCCTGTGCAATTGAAGCATCAACAGCAGCTTCAACACAGAAACCTTCAGTTCAGCTCAGAAGGTGGTGTATATGCTATAACAAATATAAGTACAGAATAGAAAACAATTCTTTGGCCACAGCTTTCTTAGTCCTCAGGAATTCTTTAAAGAGAGTCAGTGGCAGAAACAACTGAACACAGGTCTATGGTGCTGATTCACAAGAAATGGTGGCGGCTATGTATAGACAACCCTCACCACAAATTCTGGACCGAATACTGAGAGCAAATAGAAATTAAAAGATTTTGAAATATGCTGATTTGAAAAGAAAAACATACATGTAAGACCACTTGACTGTGTCTATCATCTTTTTTTTTTTTTTTTTTTTTGAGACAGGGTCTTGCTCTGTAGCCCAGGCTGGCATGCATGGCATGATGTTGAATCACTACAGTTTCAAACTCCTGTGCTCAAACTATCCGCCCACCTCAGCCTCCAGAGTAGCTGGGACTATAGATGACACCACCATAGCTGGGTAATTTGCTTTTGTATTGTTTTGGTAGAAACAAGGTCTTTCTATGTTGCCCAGGCTGCTGTTGATCTTCCAGCCTCAAGTGACTGTCGTGCCTCAGCCTCCCAAAATGTTGGCATTACAGGTGTGAGCCACCGTGTTCAGCTTCTATCACCACTTTTAAACTTTTTGAGATCTACTCTCTGAGAGAGAATATGGTAGACATAGGAAAATCCCACCTGCCCTACTTCCAGCCCCAATATGTCAAATGTATAGTATGAAAATTAAATAGCTAGAAGTGTCTGTCAAGTTAAATTTATAGGTTATGTATTCTGGAAAACTTACTAGTATTCCGATGAGGCTATGCCCCAGTACTTTTCCCCATTTACTCTCCTTTTCAAAGAGACACGAGGTTCTTCTGCATTGTTTGGCCAAAATTGAGGGAAAGGTTTTTCACCTTATCCTCATTTGTTTCATATTTTATTATCAGAGTTTCTGTCTTCTTTCAATCACAAAAACCTCTCATGTGCTGCATGAGAAAGATGACTGGACATAATTTGGGATGAGTGAAATTAGCCCTGGTAACAGAGCAGCTTTAGTGTTAATTTAATTTGTTCTGTGACAAACTGGTAATTAGCTATACTAAAATTCATTCTCTTGTTATTCTACAGTAACTGATTCCCTATTTTATTTATGTGCCTATTGGAAAGACTACACTTCCCAGCTTTCATACCTTTCATGAAGTGTGGCCTTTTCACTAATTGACAATGAAATGTAAGTAGAAAGAGCATTGGGTGATTTCAAGGAAAACTCTGAATATGACTTTCATCTGCATTTTTTTTTTTTTTTTGTCCTTTTTTGTTCTCCTTCCATCTTGCTCCCTGAGAAGCAGACGTGATGGCTGGAGATCTTGCGATCACCTTTAGGTTTGAAAACAAGGGCTATGTGCGAAGGATAGAGGAGCAGAGACATGAAAGGAGCCTGGATTCCTGATGATGTGTTCGTTTTGAGAGAATGGAAGTTTTAATATACAAGCAAGCACTTAAGTGACATTTCTGAAGCTTGCAACAAACCTAACCCTAACTGATAACTTCTAAGACACCTCAGAGCCTTTTAAGGACAAAAGCTGAGTAAAACTCTGAAGAGTGGCTGGGGAATGGTCTAATAAAGGTAAGATAAAGCTACTTTAATGAAGTTTATTATCTTTTTTTTCTTAAAGGAAAAAGTCACTGTTGATCTGTTGATCATAGATTTGATGGTAAAGCCTGATGAGTTATGCATTCAAGAAAAAAGAAAAACAAAGCAAAAGTAAATAACAACAAAAGAAAACCCATGAGACAATGATTCCTCCCTACGGTAGCCTTGTCTTGCCCCTTGGTGGGCATTCATTAGTCATTCCTAGCCTCTCTGCCCTTCTCCTTGTTCCATCCAGGGAAGCAAGGTAAAAAATGGCTTGCTTAGCTCAGCTCCCCACTTCTCTTTTCTTTCTCTTCGGAGAGTGCTGCCTGCAGAAAACCAGAGTCTCCTGCTCCTCCAAGAAGAAACCTTTTCCATGACTGCATCGGAGAGCTGCCTAATTTGGGGGTTCAGTTAGCAGACTTCTTTAACTTGTATATCCTGTAACTTAGCCTTTGTCAATAATTTTGGTGATATTTGCTTTGTCTTCACTTTTTATTCCTTTTCCACATTTCTCAATTAGTTGAGAACTTAGGGAGGGAAAAAGGCTGTTGTTATTTGGGTCTGCCTCAGAAGCGAATATTTGATACAAACTCAAAAGTTTTGAGAATTGAGGCCAGAAGTAAAATTTTAGAGAGTTGGGAGAATAAATATTAGAGAACCCAGCCCTGTTCCTCTCCCACTCTGTAAGCACCCAGGCCCCAAACAATCCCAAGTGGAGTGTTTCAGAAACCTGGTAGGACACAGATACAGACTAAATGGGGTAAGAAAAATTTTGAGAGACTAATAAAGACACTAGGCTGGGTGCAGTGTCCTGATGTCAGTAACCACCCCTATTTTGCAGATGCAAGGGAGGGAGTGGTTACAGGAACCTGCCATAGACAATGCTGTGTGGAGAGAATTGTATGCTCAAGAGGAGCTGCCAGCCTTTGGACACCCTGTAGGGAGGAACCTGGGATGTAAGCTCCCTGTGTCCACCTACCAGAGCTCCTTATTGGCCAAACCCAAACAGTAGTCGGAAGGCACTGGAGCCTTCTGATATAGTCCATGCATGTCAGTGGATGGGGGCCAGGGCAGGATGGAGAAAAGGGTATTGTGGAACTGGAGAGGCAAACAGAAGAGGCCCATCACAGATAACCCCAAAGGAGAGAAGCCTTGAATTGGATACATTTTGCTATTACAATGATTGGACATTTTACATTTTGAAATGAGGCTGTCTTTTAAATACAAGAGATTCAAAAAATGATTAGACTAATTTGACAAATTATCTGTGAGCAGGAAAATAACCAGTCCACAGATTGCGCCCAATGGAGAAAATGAATAAAGTTACATATATGCACCTTATTAAGTTCAGTTCGTTCAATGAGATGGATACAAAGGTGTGTGTTGGGGTTTCTCAACTTTGGCACTGTTGATGGTTTGGATTGGATGATATATATTTTTTGATAGCTAGGTTGTCTTGTATATTGTAGGATGCTTAGCAGTGTATCTAATCTCCACCCACTAGATGCCAATAGCACGCCCCAAGTTGGAATAAATAAAAATGTCTGCAGACATTACCAATGTCCCTTGGGGAACAAAATCACCCTGAGTTGAGAACCACTGAGTTTTACCCCTCTCCCTGCTCTTAGTAACAAAGATAACTGCTTCCATTCTCCCTTTATATTGCTCTACTTCATTAAACATTCATTTGTTTAGCAGCCAGTCAGTACTGGGAGGCAGATGATAGGGTATTTGGCCCAGCATGGAGGTTTTACAGCATTTGCAGTGTCTCCTAATATAGGCTTCTTTTTTCTTTTCTTTCCCTTGCTTTTTTCCCCATGAACCATTTCCCAAGCTAGCTTGAGAGAATTAAAAAAATGACCTTCATAGTGAAAAATGTGGCTTTCCAGGCCTAATACTTGGGTAGGTCTACAGTAGTGAAACAGTCCGCATGTTTCTTTCTCTTTTTTGAGGCCCCTACCCCTCAGCTAGGATGCTTAGATTATGATTTAACTGCTCACTGGAAAGCCACAAAGGATTTTCTTGATCGACTGGGAACCGATCCAAAGATGCAAATTTTATTTTATTCTACTTGAGAAGGAACAAAGTTCCAGAGACCCATTTTTTTACATGTGTCTAACAGGATACTTATCACTAACCTCCTCATTAAAATATTCCTGGTTACTAAAATGTACTATTTATAATCCAAAATTAGCAAATCACTTCCTGAAGTCTCTGAATCAGCATTCGAGGTGCACCTGGTGTTCAGTAGTTGATAGTCTTCCTTTCTATCACAAATTACTCTTGGTTTAGCACCATTCTCGTTTTAGTGTATTGTCTCTCATTGTTTTATTTATTGTCAATTCTATGAAGCCATGTAATTTGTATATTTTTGGCCCCAAATCTTTTATTTTTAAGATTTAAGTATGTATTGCATTTCAACCACAAATTAATGATGTTGAATTACTAAACCAAATGTATATACAGTTCCCCTTCAACATTTGTCCCATATGCTTCCTCTTCATTCATAACTGCATGTCAATTCACGCTCTTTTAGTAACGCAAATATATGCAGTAAACTCTCTGTATAAGTGTTGAGCTTATAGGGCATTTAATATAATGCAAAATACTACTGATAAGTTGGTTGTCTTCCTTTGAAAAAAATAAATGATTATTATTTCACATATTGGTTTTCCTAATATTTATTATCTTTGGTTTAGGTTTATTTTTTATTATTTTACCAAGCAGTGCAATTTCATAGGGTAAATAAGAAAAGAGTCTTTTCCTTAACATATTTATTTTTTGAGCTGTTAAGTACCTGGATTCCATTATTTTGATCCCTTGAGAACTTTTTTTTTAAACATATGTTCATTTATTTTTGTAACAGATCAATTATTCTCAATAGATCATATGTCTTTTTTAATGCTTCCCTGCCAACATTTTTTATGACCCAATTTTTCCTTTATGCTTGAGGACAGTGATTCTCAGAAAAGTATACCCAATCATTTTTTTCTAATAAATGTTTATAGAATTTACAGAATTTTATAGAATAGTTAAAACACAATGTTTTAACTCATGCAGTATTAGTGTGAACAAAACAGACTGGGTCTTGTATTTGCAAACTGGACTTTGTAGTCTAGTGAGAGAGAAAAATGATAAATAACGCAAGAAAAAAATGCAATCAGTCAGATGGCAAGTGCCAAAATCATTGACAACAGCTTCTTTTTCCATCTGCAGTCACAAGGGTTCTGCTTCTTACACTTTAGATATTATTCATTATTTAATTTAATTTTTGGAAAGTCTGAAGTTAAAATGATACCTCCCTGTCTTTGTTATGTTTTTAATAATAAATGATATTGAACTTTTTAAATTGTTTCTTGGCACTTTCTTTTTCTATGAACTACTTATAATTCCTTTGCTACATTTCCTTTTATTATATTTCTTTTTCTTTATTTGTTCTTTGCATTCTAAGGTAATTTACTCTTTGAATCTCATGTATTGCAAGTACTTTTCTTACTTTGTACATTTTCTAGAATTTGGCTACTTAACTTGCTATTTATACCAAAACCAACTATACAGTCATACAAATATTAATTTTAAATAACAACATAAAAATTCTAGAAGAAATACTGGGCAGTGGATAAGAAAATTGATATAAATTCCGAAAACAATGAAGAAGAAAGAAACTAATAATTTTTGCTAAGTTGCTAGCCATTTGTTCCAACATCATGTGCCAACATCCACATTTCCTCACTAACTTGGTATTATATATTTTTCATATACTAAATTCCCATATCTGTCTATTTTTTGACTCTGAGTCTTTGGTTTCTCACTCCACAAAGAACTAAACTCTTTAATTTATGGTTACTTTTGAAATATTTTAAATATAGATTAGGAAGAAATCCCTCAATAATCTTTTTTGAAACATCTCTAGAAATTCCCCCTTAGTTTTTATACACCAATAACAGACAAACAGAGAGCCAAATCATGAGTGAACTCCCATTCACAATCGCTACCAAGAGAATAAAATACCTAGGAATCCAACTTAAAGGGATGTGAAGGACCTCTTCAAGAAGAACTGCAAACCACTGCTCAACAAAATAAAAGAGGACACAAACAAATGGAAGAACATTCTAAGCTCATGGATAGGAAGAATCAATATCATGAAAACGGCCATGCTATCCAAGGTAGTTTATAGATTCAATGCCATCCCCATTAAACTACCAATGATTTTCTTCACAGAATTAAAAAAAAAACTACTTCAAAGTTCATATGGAACCAAAAAAGAGCCCACATTGCCAAGACAATCCTAAGCCAAAAGAACAAAACTGGAGGCATCACGCTACCTGACTTCAAACCATACTACAAGGCTGCAGTAACCAAAACAGCATGGTACTGGTACCAAAACAGATATATAGACCAATGGAACAGAACACAGGCCTCAGAAATAACATCACACATCTATAACCATTGGATCTTTGACAAAAACAAGAAATGGGGAAAGGATTCCCTATTTAATAAATGGTGCTGGGAAAATTGGCTAGCCATAAGTAGAAAGCTGAAACTGGATCCCTTTCCTTACACCTTATACAAAAATTAATTCAAGATGGATTAAAGACATAAATGTTAGACCTAAAACCATAAAAACCCTAGAAGAAAACATAAGCAATACTATTCAGGACATAGGCATGGGCAAGGACTTCATGTCTAAAACACCAAAGGCAATGGCAACAAAAGCCAAAATTGACAAATGGGATCTAATTAAACTAAAGAGCTTCTGCACAGCAAAAGAAACTACCATCAGAGTGAACAGGCAACCTACAGAATGGGAGAAAATTTTTGCAATCTACCCATCTGACAAAGGGCTAATACCCAGAATCTACAAAGAATTTAAACAAATTTACAAGAAAAAACCAAACCACCCCATCAAAAAGTGGGCAAAGGATATGAACAGACACTTTTCAAAAGAAGACATTTATGCAGCCAACAGACACATGAAAAAATGCTCATCACCACTGGTCATCGGAGAAATGCAAAACAAGACCACAATGAGATACCATCTCACACCAGTTAGAATGGCAATCATTAAAAAGTCAGGAAACAACAGGTGCTGGAGAGGATGTGGAGAAATTGGAACACCTTTACACTGTTGGTGGGAGTGTAAACTAGTTAAACCACTGTGGAAGACAGTGTGGCAATTCCTGAAGGATCTAGAACTAGAAATACAATTTGACCCAGCTATCCCATTACTGGGTATATACCCAAAGGATTATAAATCATGCTACTATAGAGATACATGCACACATATGTTTATTGTGGCACTATTTAGAAGAGCAAAGACATGGAACCAACCCAAATGTCCATCAATGATTGACTGGATTAAGAAAATGTGGCACATATACACCATGGAATATAATGCAATCATAAAAAAGGATGAGTTCATGTCCTTTGTAGGGACGTGGATGAAGCTGGAAACCATCATTCTGAGCAAATTATTGCAAGGACAGAAAACCAAACACGGCATGTTCTCACTCATAGGTGGGAATTGTACAATGAGAACACCTGGACACAGGGCAGGCAACATCACACACAGGGGCCTGTTGTGGGGTGGGGGGAGGGGGGAGGGATAGCATTAGGAGAAACACCTAATGTAAAAGACAAGTTAATAGGTGCAGCAAACCAACACGGCATGGCACATGTATACATATGTAACAAACCTGCACGCTGTGCACATGTACCCTAGAACTTAAAGTATAATTAAAAAAAAAAAAAAAGTAAAAAAAAGAAATTCTCCCTTGGTTATTTTTTATAACAACTTTACTGCTATTTTTCTAATTATTCCCCCCCTCATTCCTTCATCATATTATTTTTAGATAACATTAATTTTAGAAGAACACAGCTAAAATAATGTTTTTATACCTGTAAAACAGATGTGTTTTTTAATTTTTCATATCTTGTATGTTCCTTAGTTGAAATTTTATGTTTCTTTATATAGGAACATTTCTCACTAAATATTTTCTAAGCTCTCGTTATTTTTGTTAATATTATAAAATGAATCATTTCTCCCTTTGTATTCTTACCTGAATATTTTTATATGTAAATCTATTATGTTCTGTGTGCTTATTCCATGATTAACATTTATTTTGTTTTTGCAAAAATTGTTTAACACTCATGTGTTTTCCAAGGTTAGCTTTTTAGGAGGATATGATTTCCAAGTATTAATGTGTTTCTTCTACTCCCAAACCAACAATTCACAGAATTCACCACCCACACTGTGAGAACTGAGTCACCCCTGGGCAACCAAAGAAAAACTAGAAATAATTAGACAGAAGGAGCAAGATACATAAAGTTTCCCAGTTGCAGTGAATAGATCAACAATAGGCTGGCCTGAAAAGAGTGGTTCGTTGGGGGATGGGAGATGTTGGACATGTAAGTGAGAGAGAAAGGAGGAGTTCATCAGTACTGGGGATTGGACAGACTACTTCTGGGTTTTGTCCATCCTTTCAGCTGTTCCACCTAAAAGAGGCTAGTGCCTTATCTAGATGGCAAATTTAGGAAGTAAAAATGGAATGCTCGGCTCAGGTCCTCTCTCTTCCTCTTGAGAATCAGCTTCCCATGCATGGCAGTACTTCCTCTCTGCTCTCCCCACTCACTGATTCTACCCTGCTGGTCAAGCATTGCCTGTAACCAAGTAGGTGAGTCCACTTAATCTTGGGTTAGCAAACGGATTCTGCTTTCACACTAAGCTGTTCTTGAATGGAAATTACAGAAATCAGATGATATTTTGTCTTTCACTTGTGAATCCTTTATCTTATATGTCAGTCTTTTTTAGAGCCTAGGCAAAAAGTGGAATCTGACTGGGCCTCTCATAGATCTGCAAAAGAATTCAATGCTCCTGAGGGCAGAGAACCAGACTACAACCATTAAGAGTGAGAACTCTGGACTGGGCGCGTTGGTTCACGCCTGTAATCCCAGCACTTTGGAAGGTCGAGACGGGCGGATCACGAGGTCAGGAGATCGAGACCATCCTGGCTAACACAGTGAAACCCCGTCTCTACTAAAAATACATAAAAATTAGCCAGGCGCGGTTGTGGGCGCCTGTAGTCCCAGCTACTCTGGAGGCTGAGGCAGGAGAATGGTGTGAACCCGGGAGGCGGAGTTTGCAGTGAGCCGAGATCGCACCGGCCACTGCACCCCAGCCTGGGGGACAGAGCGAGATTCCGTCTCAAAAAAAAAAAAAAAAAAAGTGAGAACTCTGGACCCAAACTAAATTGATTCACAGTCTGGCTACAGTATTTACAGGTCTGTCATGTGGGCTAAGTTAAATGTTTCAATAAACTACATTTTAACATAAAAGTGTGCTTCTGAGAATTAAATTAGATAACCAATGATAAAGTTTAGCACAGTAGTATATGCTAAGCAATCAATAAAAGGTAGTGATTATTATTATGACACATGAGACTATTGCTCCACAGTGCTATCAGGCCTTTATTATAGATTTCCTCTTTTGTCTCTAATTGATGCTGTGACATTGTGGTCTCCTTGGTTGGTCTTAAGCTGTGCCACAGGAGGGAAAATCATTCCTTACATGAATAGAAGTGTTCTTCTCATTCTTTCCAAGGCCCTTCTAGCTAGTAGTGATAGGCAGAAGGCAGGAGCACAATCAACAAGGAAAGAAATCACATCAAAAGAATGCTATGATTATAGCCTAAACATCTCAAAAGAAGACATAGTTGGAAAATGTATTGTTCTAAACTTATGCCACAGATACCCTAAAGGTAAGTTGAATGTGGCCAGAAATTGAATTATCAGTTATTTTTCCCTGCATACTATGGAAGAAACTTGCATCTGTGGTCATCATCAATAAAGCACAGTAACAACCTTTGAGAAGCTAGTGTTCATGAGTGACAGAATGTATATGACAGCATCATGTGTAATGATGTAACCAGAATAAATTAGGGGGCTACAGAGTCAAGACAATCTAAATGGCTTCAGTGTAAACAGGACATTGCTCCACAATGTCATCACCACTGCTTGTGGTTAATAACAGGTACTACCTCTTTCTTGAGGAAGCAGACATGAAATGAGATAGAAATGGTGCATTGGCAATAAAAAACAGGAAGAGATGGTTCTTAGGCATGAATAAAAATAGACTGTTCCTGTTGATACTATCAAGAATCTTCACAAGCTCTAATTAGACCACAAATGAATGTGTTACCTCTTTTCTATTCATTATTCTAAATAATCTTCAATAAATCACTATACCCTATATGGACTCATGAATTTTCTAATACAGCTTGAAGCTCCACAAAAATATTTTTTTCCAGTGCCCCACACACCTAGGGGTGGCCTTGAATGCCAACATATTAAGTCAAATAAAAAGATGTGATATGACTATTTTCATGATTCTTGAAAATATATTTGATAAGTTTTAACACATTTGCTTAAAATGTAGTAAAAAGTCAAATGTAGAATATTTCATTGACAAAGTGTTTCAGTCTTAGAACTAATTATTGATGAAACATTAGGAACTTTGGAGTTAGACAGATCTGAAGTCCAGTTTCCATCACTTGAGTCCAGTTTCTATCACTTGCTGGCTTTTAGTTCCTAAAAATACTGACTATTAAAGCATTTGCTTTCTTATCAGTAACAATAAGAAAGTCAATCTTATCTGTCATTGGACTGTTGTGACAGTTTAAGTAAAATATTGCTTGCAATACACTTAGCAAAGTGACTGGAACATGGGAAGCAAATAAATAATTGTCTATTAAAATCACCATCACCCAAGCTGAGAAACAACTTAACAGTATATAGTATATTCTTAAGGAAACCACACGATGTCAGTGTATATAATTCTGAGTAAGCTAAAAGATGCATATTCTTGGATGACAAAACTAAACATTGTAAAGACAGAATTCTCTTCACTTTATTTTACGTGTTTAATTCTAATCCAAATTCCAAATTATTTTTTAATGTAATAAAATTACTCTGGTCTTCATAGGAAATATTATACAGGCTCTAAAATCTTAGAAGATTTTAAAAAAAAATATAATGAGAAAGGGTTTGGACTATCAAATATATAATTACACGGTGCTATAATAATCAGAACTTAGAAGTGCTCCCATAAGAATCAACTAACAGATAATAAAACTAACGAACTCAGAAACAAAAGTTTTAGCTTATGAAGATGTAGACCTAGATATAGATACAAAGTGAGCATTCCAAAACAATTAGATATGGACTGCTCAGTACATGAAAGTGAGAAGAATTGAGCAGACAAAATAAAACTGTAATCTCTGTATTATCCAATAACTCCAGATGTCTCAAAGACTAAAATCTTTCAAAAGAAAACAATATTTATAAGTTCATGATTGTGCGCAAATAAAACCATAAAGGAGAAGAGTGATATATTGAACAAATTCAATGTTTTGTGTTAAAATATTACAAAGTGAATCTTAAAAATCAGTACTTTCACTAACAGTGCCTGGCACATGGTAGAAATTCAGTAATAATACAAGTGTTCAGTCATAGGGGGACATTTTAGAGTGTTATGGTAAACTCATGTAATATAGATTTTTTGTAACCATTAAAATGATCTTTGAAATGGCTTTTGATAGTTTTGAAAATAATTATAATATGATGCTAAGAAAAAATTCAAGATATATAAAACATATAACCTTGATTGTATTAGAAATAAAAAGATAAACATAAATCAAAAGTTAATAGCAGATAACTTTTGGTGATTTAATTTTTCTGTCTTTATGCTTTTCTGTATTTATAATGTAGAATTTTTAAAGACACTATAATCAAAAAATATATATTTATTAAGTTTATAAACCAGAAATAGGTCTCTAATGATGAGAAACTTAAGATGAACAGATATTTTTTATTTAAATGGGGAGAAGAGAGAAAATATTTCTTTTTGGAAATTTTCAAGTTTAAATAGCTACAGGGCTTTAACATACTTTTTTTGGTAGACTAGAGAGAATGAAGGAAGTTAATGTTGAAAATATAGTTGGCATCTCCTTACTGGTGAGAATTAAACCAATAAATCACATGAGTCCCTTTGGGTAATCATTTAAGCTGGCAAGAATAAAGCATATATCATTAAACTTTATACCCCCACTTACTTTTTGGGTGGAGGTTGACATACTTTTTGGGTGGAGGTTGAAATGAAGTCTGGGGTATAAGCAGCATAAAAAAGATTTTAATTTTTAAGTTGGGATAAGGCAATATCCATGGAGAAACACTAATGTAGTGAAGAGTTTCAAAGAGTGATAGCACTGAAATTGTCATTAAATTTAACCAAGTCCTTGATGTGAGAAATTTCAGTTCATTGTTGACGACACAGATTGCAGAAGCATATGGAAGCAATTAGAAGAAAGTAAATGGAGACTGTGGGTGCAGGCTGCATATTTGTGGAGCTTGACTAGATAAAAGGAATAATATAGGATGAGATCTAAAAGAGGCAATGAGGACTCTGATATCTTCTTTCAGAGCTGAGGAAATCTGAGCATGAAAGAAAGTCAAAGAAGACGACAAAATTGATGATTCTCTGGTGGGGGTGTGGGAGTGGGGTGAACAGGAGAACAGTATCTCATTATGAAGGAATAGCAAGTTCTGTAGCAAAGGCTGAGGAGTTAGATTTCCAGATAAGAATATGATTCCTCTTCTGCTGAGATTAGCAGGAAGGAAGTTCTGATAGATGTAAAAATTCTTCAGGAGACAGGCAGCTGGGGCAGGGGAGCCGTGTAGGGCATGCATGGAAGAAGCAATGGATCAGAACAGAAGAGTCTGACTCTCTGTGAATCAGATGCATGAGCTGAGGACATGCCCAGTGTTTACTGGGCTTACTACCTTTGCTGAGTTCATTTCTGCTCTGATCAGTGTCAGGATCCATTGCAGTCCGTATGACTTTTCTTATAATATAGAAAAGTTCCATATTATATGAAATTCCATGTTACATGAAACTTGGAAAATCCCTTGGAAAAGTTGTAATGCATTCTTATAAATAGATGGTGATTTTTATCATGAAATGAAGTGGGAAGAAGGCTAGATGAAAGTACAGAAAAGTTAAAAGCTTTTGGAGAAATACACCATAAATTTCAGTAGGATATTCAGGGTTCAGAAGAATGGAAGCAGCATGACCAGCTGGTAGCCCTGACAGGATCTTGTTAAATTCCTAATGAACCCCAATAATCTTGCTGCCTGATTATGATGCTTTGATGAGTGCTTAATATGTTTAAGCTTAAAAGCTCTTCTTGGACGCTATCTTCATTTACCATTGGGCCTCTAAATTGAAATTGTCTCTAAGACTCCCCCATAATGGCCTTTTAGATTTAGTGTTGGGTACTATGGAAATATCCTAGAATCTAAATGCACAGTGGGTCCGTGGGAACAGAAAGATTCTCATGCATGAGAAGCTCCATAAAATTACTACAGCATTGTCTTAGGTTGCTTGGAGAAACTGCATTCATATTCATAACGTATTGTATAATTATGAGATCCTGATTTTCATATTTCCCAGTGTGCCTTTTCAGCTCTGCTGTATAACCAAATTAAAGGAGACTACACAACTTTACAAAATTAGAGTGTTCTGTTTTGTATGTTGCTGTTTGACAGTACTTTATTTTTAATTTGTTCATCATTGATCCTAATAAAGACAAACTGTCATTGTAACCATTGCCTGGAATGCAATACATTCGTTTTATTGTATCTATAACAGCTGCTTATGTGTCCCTCCCTCTGTCTTTCAGTGATGATTTGTCCTTTTCTCTAGGCAGTGCCAGGAAATCTGGAAGAGCTCACAACACAACACCTACATGTAAACTGGATTAAACAGAGGAAAATTTAATTGTATGTTATCATTGTACTTCTACTACTTAATACAGAAATGGGATACATAAAAGAAAGGCACTTCGTGCATACATGATGAATAAATGAAGAATAAATATTTTACTTTTTAAAATTAGCTTTGTATTTACCTAATTCCTTGGCCTCAGTTTCTTCTTCTAGAAATTGGGAATGAGATACTAAACTATATGAGGGTCAAATGAGCAGACTGTATTTCCTGGAGATACAAACTTTGTTAACTTTTTATCTCTAAGAAAGAGATGCAAGTCTATTCTATCACATACCTGGGAAATATTTATGATGTTGTTTTAAGTCTCAAATTAATGCTTGTAATAACCAAAAAATTCATTCTCATTATTTAAAAAATATTATTTGCCAAGAAAAAAGTGCTTATATGTCTGACCATATTCACATGTATCTCCTATGAATCTATGTGGACAGAATCTATACAGGTCTAAGTTTAGGATGTAATAGATAACACTGAGCTGAAGCTTAGACATAAGATAGGGCAAAGAAAACTGAAGATGTGGTCAACAGTAGGTTCTTAAAGTGGGGTGCATGATTAGCAATCTTCCTCAAAGTCTGTTTCTCTTAAGATTTGTCAGTGTTGGTCAAATGTGCTGCTCAAACTTCCTTCTAGGAGGCAGCAGTGCCCTGAATTTTTGCCAATATTCCCTCCTCTCTCTTTAAATCTCCTTCAGTGACTTAGGTCTTCTTCAAAGAGGCAAGGTCAAAGGAAATATTCTTACTAATTTTATTACATGGGCATACTGATATTAGAAACAGTTAATATTCCACCAAAAGTCATTAGAAGGGTTGTGGGAGGGCATATATAAAGAAAACATAACATGGTACAGTTAAGAGAAAACTAATGTATTAAAACCACCGCACAGAGGAGAGAAGCCCTCATTGCAATATTGAATATACAGCATTCATTTTGGCTAGCATATTTTGTGTATACTTTATTACTAGTATAATAAAATCCAGGTTACTGGGGTAAATGTGTTTATTTACAGAATAAAAATTTGAGACATGGGGTTTTAAGTATGTGAGAATTAAAATCTGCTAAAGAAAAGATTTGCCCAAGAAATGTAAAGATTTTTGGAGAACATGCAAATAGATTTAACTTTGACTTGGACTTTCTTAAAATTGCTGTGATTTGTCAGGAACGTTTATTGAATTAATGGTTTTTCTTTTGAATGGGGATTGTGGTTTTACAAAACAACTCAAAATACTGAGCAGAAATCAGTTCAAAACTCTTGACTCATGTTGTAGTCCTCTACTGGTTGAGACACTAGACTGTAGTAAATCTTGACAACAGAGTTTATACATAAAATTTTATTAACATGTTCGGAAAGTTTTATTTTACAGTTTTGCATCATGATCTCTTTTACCATATGTGTTAGACCCTCACAAACTCTTGAAATAGTGGATTTCGTACTAGGAGTATGATGACTCAGATGACTCTGGTCATCTATCAGGATAAAGATGGTACTCCATCTGTTACTACTAAAAATTAACCCACAATGTCTTCCTTTTTCTCACATCATCATTATCTGGGTAGGATGAGAAGCACTTCTACTTTACCTCTCATTTCCAATGAAGTCTTGTCTTTGAATTAATGTATCCTGGATTTTTATTTTAATCACATTTTAAATATGGTACGATTATACAAGAAAAAATATTGTTTGCCCAAGCCTCTGAAGTGTTCTGGAAGAGCTTTGCTTATTGTAATATTAAAGAGAAACTTCGCTTGTCATTATTTTTCAAAATATATGGTACTGACATTGTGTCTTTTCTCCAAGGGAGATAAAGTAATATACTAAATGGGAAAAATTCTTCTCAGAGTTATATACATAAATCATAATTTTTGCACCAAGTTCTTACTCATCACTCTTAATTGGCAAATCTTAGAGCTATGAAAAAAAAAATACACTGCCACTAATCATATAATGAGATCTGATATTGCTTATCTAGAAAATATTCACTCTTTAACAGTTTTCTTCACTTAACATTTGGTGAAAAAGTGCAATAATTACTAAAGAAATGTAAATATCCTTCAAACATGCTCATTGTTCTTTTTTTTCACATTTCCTTGTCTCTTATTTAAAAACTATGTGTTATTGATGCAATGGGAGTGACACTTTTAAGATAAATTCAGAAATGCCCCTGTAAGATCAACCATTAGACATGAAATGTGAAATTCTGTCACACTGGCATGAATGACTGCTACTATAATCACTTGCTCTTCTTTTATAGGGGTTTTTTTAATTAAATGTAAAGTCTGCCATTGGCCTTATAAAAGTGCTCACCTGTTTTCCTTTAATTTCAAGTAGATTAAACGTGAGATTTGGTGTTAATTAAAATCTTAGAATTTACGGGGATTCTAATTGCAAACAACATTTCAGTGATGAGTACTTAGATGACTTCTTAGTTCTGTTTGGTAATCAACATGGTATTGAACAAGCACAGGACAAAAAATAAATCATTTGAAGAAAAGAACAGCATCATTGGCTCTATGAATCCTATCTAGCTGGGGGGCATGTAAGAGGAGAAACTCAACAGCTCAGGATAAACGTGTACCCTGATGTCTGGAAATTTCATTATTTCTTTGAAATTGTAGATGGATTTGGAAGGATAGCAATAAGAGTCAAAAAGTCATTATCAAGATTAATCAGTTTAATTGAAATGCTTTGACACTGTTTGATTTCAGAAGTCTATTTTTAAGTTGAATTTAGGATATATAGGGTAACTGATGACCAAGAGGTCCATGGGAGTTTCACATTTTATTATTTACTAACTAGAGCCTGTTGAGAATTTTTTTTTAAAGGACATCTTCTGTGGGAACCCATAGTACTGATATTTTCCAATTAGCATCTTTGCATGTTCTCTTCCGCCATGAGTCGGGTTTAGGCTTGACACACTGGGCTTTTAAGGGGAGCTCTATCTTTGCAGTCCAGGCTACATGTGACAAGATTAAATTGGCACACTTTGCTGTACAGCTCTTGTGTTTCTGGCAGCACTGGCCTGGCTGATACCTCTGAGAGAAGGCTCAGCTGTCACTCACTGACCCATTAACACTACCGTTCCTTCCTGCAGTGTCATTTTTCTCATTCTTATGGAGATAATGCTCCCTGGAGATCTCCAATACCTGGAGGAATGAAAGAGAACAGCACAGACAGACAGACTATCAAAGAGGAAGCAAACAACACAGCAAGACCATGAATTTCAACAGTTGAATTTTAACTGAGTGAAAGGATGAGGCCTATTATGATGGCTGGGTTCAGAAGGTGGGGAGAGGATCAAGTTTTAAGAGTTATCTTAACTTTTTAACAAGCGATTTTCTCTTTTCTTCCTGAATATTAAAAGAAGTGCCCAAAATAACACCTGCAACTAGATATAGAGAAGGCAGCTGCTTTGAACATGTAATAGGGAAATTTGAGTAAGAATTTATCATTTGCAAATAGGCAATGGATATAAAACTGAGCATGCATTAAGGTGAATGGCTTAATATTCTAAATAGAACAGGATCCCTAGTTAGAGTTGGCTTATTGGGGCACAAAATCGCCTTCCTGGTAAAATCACAAAAAGAGAGAAGTGATATGTGATCTTTGTAGCCCTTGGTCTAAGGCTTCTCTTCTCTTGTGATTGAACAGTTTCAAGTGGCATAAGCAAACTCTGTTGCTCTCTTGTAGTCCAAATCGTGTATTGTTTGGTGGGTCACTTTATAAGAAGTTACACTTTCTAATGGTTACCACATAAAAAGGCACTATATGAACACATTTCTAGACTAAGGCTGGTCCAGTTTGATTGAAATGAAAGCAAAATAAATAAATACCACCTGAAAGTCTATGGAAACCTGCTAAAGACATCTTTGTAGAAAATCAAAAAGAAAAAAAAAAAAGGAAATAAACAAAAGAACAAAAGTGAAGTAGTCAGAAAACAGGGATAAAACTAGGTAAAACAGGGATTCAGAATTATTAAAAAGAGTAAGGAAAAGTGGAATATCACACACTACAAACTGTTTACCACAATCTGCACCTCAACCCTCTCTCCCTGCTTCCAATTTTCCCACACGGAAGTTTATTACTGGGCTTAAATTGTTATTCTCAGGCTTAGGTTTGTATACATCCTCCCTGCCCACTTCAAGTGTCACAGGTGCTAGACGCCATTAGGATAAATGTGGCATATTATTTGACAGTACTGACTTTTCTTTAAAAGGGGTTTTTGTTAGTGCGTATGCTTGTTTTGCTTTTAAAGGTAATTAAGCTACAAATAATTTACAGCTTTGTTGTTACCTTAAAATACATATGACACATTATGGAGCAGGATAAATATTCACACCTATTTTAAAGATCGAAAACAAGACGTTAAAGAAATATTGGTAGGAAGAAATAACTTTGGAATAACTCTCAGAACTCTTGTGTGCCTTAGGGACCGAGTTTGTTCCTTTCTTCTATTTGATACGCTTCGGGGGAAAGCTTGAGATGCACTGCTCCAGGATTTAACAGGGAAAAGGGACTCAGATTATTGAGGTTCAGCAATGATGGCGGTTAATTAGGATGCCCTGTAGTTCGCCCAAGTCCTCCAGAAAAGGAAACCACTTTTAGTCTTCATTTTACAGCTGGCAGGTATTGTACAAATCAGTCAGCTCAGGCTGCGTGGCCCATGTCCCAGTGCTGTGCAGGACGTGCCTCTGTCCCCCGTGTGCACTGCCCCGATGACGCGAGCACCGGAAGGAGACGCGGAGCCGAGGCCAGGCCTTCCTGCGGTCGTTACGGGACACCGCCGCCATCCACAGCACTCCATGAAGAAAATGCTGGCCGTCTTCATCTCCCGCGTGTTGAGGCGAGTTGCCCAGAAGTCAGCTCGCAGAGTGCTGGTGGCATCCCGTAACTCCTCAAATGACGCTACATTTGAAATTGAGAAATGTGATCTTCACCTGTTGGAGGAGGGTCCCCCCGTCACTACAGTGCTCACTAGGGCGGAGGGGCTTAAATACTACAGGATGATGCTGACTGTTCGCCGCATGGAATTGAAGGCAGATCAGCTGTACAAACAGAAATTCATTCGTGGTTTCTGTCACCTGTGCGATGGTCAGGAAGCTTGCTGCGTGGGCCTTGAGGCTGGAATAAACCCCTCGGATCACCTCATCACATCCTATAGGGCTCATGGTATGTGCTATACTCGGGGACTTTCTGTCCGATCCATTCTCACAGAGCTGACGGGAAGAAGAGGAGGTTGTGCTAAAGGAAAAGGAGGATCGATGCATATGTATACCAAGAACTTCTACGGGGGCAATGGCATCGTCGGCGCGCAGGGCCCCCTGGGCGCTGGCATTGCTCTGGCCTGTAAATATAAGGGAAACAATGAGATCTGTTTGACTTTATATGGGGATGGCGCTGCGAATCAGGGGCAGATAGCCGAAGCTTTCAATATGGCAGCTTTATGGAAATTACCTTGTGTTTTCATCTGTGAGAATAACCTATATGCAATGGGAACATCTGCTGAGAGAGCAGCAGCCAGCACTGATTACTACAAGAGGGGCAATTTTATCCCTGGGCTAAAAGTCGATGGAATGGATGTTCTATGTGTTCGTGAGGCAACAAAATTTGCAGCTGACTACTGTAGGTCTGGAAAGGGGCCCATACTGATGGAGCTGCAGACCTACCGTTATCATGGACACAGTATGAGTGATCCTGGAGTCAGTTATCGTACACGAGATGAAATTCAGGAAGTAAGAAGTAAGAGGGATCCTATAATGATTCTCCAAGATAGAATGGTAAACAGCAAGCTTGCCACTGTGGAAGAATTAAAGGAAATTGGGACTGAGGTGAAGAAAGAAATTGATGATGCTGCCCAATTTGCTATCAGTGATCCTGAGCCACGTCTGGAAGAATTAGGCCATCACATCTACAGCAGTGATTCATCTTTTGAAGTTCGTGGTGCAAATCCATGGATCAAGTTTAAGTCCGTCAGTTAAAGGGAGGCTAAGTGTGAATTTATCATCAGTCTCTCAATGGAATGTTCATGGTCAAATTTAAGAAACTATGTTCTCAACTCAAGGAGGAATAAAACTCATAAAACAAAAGCCTTGTAAGCATATATTTAAAGAGATTATTAAAAGAGATTGAAAGGCATACATTCAATAAAAGTGATATATTCAATTACACTGTATATTTTTGCATTAAAAGATACTATATAGGTAATAATTCAGTGTGAATATCTTGAAGATTATTTTGAACTTATATAAGTCTAAAATAGGAAAAGCAGATTATTTAACTTCCCAAACTATTAGTCATAACATTTCCATTTGATTTAACTTTATACTATTTTAATACATTCTCTTCTTTAAAAGAAAGATAGTTGTTTCCTGCTTTCCCTGCCATGAATTTCTATGTAGAACCTCCATCCTGAGGTAAGGAGATTATTTCAAGCTACTCAGGACACCTATGGATATGTAACCATTTACTTGAATTAGGTAATAACAAATACAGTTTAGTGTAACAGTGTGCACATGTGGTGCTGAAGCTTGTTAACACTGACCATTTTTCCAATAATATGTGATATTTAACAGGGCAGGGGAGGAAGAATAAGGGTTTTTTTTTTCATATTATTGTATCTTGTTACAATATTTTTAGTCTTTTAACCTTTAAGGAAAAATATAACAAAAATTAAAATCTAAGGGAAAAACTGCATTCCGCTTTAATCTTTAAATTACAGCTACTCTTATTTTGCATTCCACTTATGCTCTTATATATTCTAAAATTTAATGGGCCATTCTGGTGAATTTCAGACTGAAAAATAAACAGAGATGGTGATTCAAAGGAGTTAAGCAGAGGAGGTGACATTAATAAAAAGTTGAAAGTAAAATCTACTTTGCTTCTTATTAGCTGTTAACTATGTGTTACTAATCACTACATGATCAAGTATTTAGTATCTTTTAATACAACAGAACATTCACAGATAACTTTTTCCAAAGGAACACACAACGTGTCTTTTCTACAGTTAATTATACATGTCAATTATCAAGTCATGATTTGGTGAAAGTAGTTTTACTTGGTTATATTTGACTACTTAAAATCCTACTGAGCTTGGTGCTTGGTATATGTTATTTTTCTGAGATAGACTAAAACCAGAAATGATAATTTGCCTGTGATTTAAGAATAATAGGTGGAACATACCAAAACAGTCAAAGGTTAACCCTTTTTCTTTACTGTACAGCATCTACTTCTACGAATAGAATCTAGATTCTAAGAAATAAGAAAACCAAAAGCTCAGAGGCCTGTGAGAAGATGAACATATGTACATGTATGTACAGACTTAATCTCCGTATCTTCTCCCAAACAAGTTTAAACAAGATAGCCTAACATTCTGAATTCAGAAAGCAAAGACAAACATTGTTTTGCTTATATGTAAGTGATATTACTAGCTAACATGTTTTGATTAGAATGCTGCAGCTGTTCATAGGTACTTGGATTGGATTCCTACAATTAAAAACAAAAAAAGATTTTTCATATGACATGCAGAATAATAAGTACATTCTTCTAATGATAAAGAATTCTTTTTATTTTTACATACTGATATTTTCACATATTTGCAAGTGGAAGATAAGCTGCTCAATTAAGGCTATTTTACATATGCAATATTCAGAAATAACTTTTAAAGTTTTTTAATAGATTCTTTTGATGCCAACAAAAATTAAGATACAAATAATTGATTAGAAATGAAACCATCCCTAAATCAAGATACATAGATATTGTACTTCACTTCATGGAGATAATCCAAATTTTGTTGTTAGAGGAATAAAGTATGTTTGTCACAACACAATATATGTTATCAAATTCCATTAAAGAAGGGGGTTGTCAATGTTTTCTATATTAAAAAATGTTCAGATTTCTTGCATACATTGAGTAATTATAATCGTATCACTGATTACACACAATTCCGTAATCATGCAAAACAAAAAAAAGCAACCAAAAAATTCAAACATGTTGTTTTCAATTAGGTCAAGATTTATTGCCTGACTAATAATAGCAAAAACTTATCAAGCTGTAAACCAGAGAGGTGTAGAAATCTAGCAATTGGATTCTATTTCTTGTCTATAGTACTGGGTTACTCAATCTGTTTTATCCTCAAGTTAAAATACCTGCTAAATTATGATAGTCATAGTAATTTCACTGCTGCAGCAAAGCTAGAGTTTCTGAGAAAAGGAAGAGTTCCTAATTTCTTAATCTTTATGATGTGTTATAATTATAAAATATCATGTAGTATGTGTGGAATGGAATAAGAAAGGAGGTTAGATTTATAAAGGGTATACTAGATTAGAATTACGTTTTTTTTTTTAAAAAAATAGATATGTCTTCCCATCCAGTGTACAAAAACCAGAGCATATTGTTATGAAAATTTAACTTGAAATTTTGTAAGAGCTACATTTTAAAAACTGAAATATAATTTTATATAATGGAAATATAATTTTTACATATGCAATATACAGAAATAATTTTTAAAGTTTCACCCTTCTAAAAGTGTACAAGTCAATGATTTTAGTATGTACACAAGTCTATGCTATCATCACCACTGTCTAATTCTAGAATATTTTTATCATTCCCATTTTCATCAATCCTATTTCCCCTGGAAACTACTAATCTACTTTTTGTCTCTAGATTTGCCTATGCTGGACATTTCATGTAAGCCATACAATATGTTGGTCCTATGTGACTGGCTGCTCTCCCTTAGCTTAATGTTTTCATGTTTCATCCATGCTGTAGCATGTATCAGTACTTTATTTTTTTTTTGTGGCTGAATAACATTCCATTTTATTTATCCATAAGTTATTGAAGATTTAGAATTTTTTCTACTTTTTGACTATTATGAATAGTGTTGCTGAAAATAAATTCAATCACAAAGACAATAAAAATTTTAAATGTATTGGCTAATGCAAAAAACAATATCCCTTACCATGTAATCCCTTTCGATTATAAACAAATAATGATAAAGAAAAGTGTTAAAATACTTTAAGCCTGAATATTTATCAACTTATATAACCTATTGCTCCAGTTGGATTTAGAATTACAATTTTAGACTTGCATAAAATTTGAGAAAAATGTACAGATGTACCACATGCCATGCATTCAATTTCCCTTTTATTAATATTTTATATTATTGTGTGGCAAGGAAAGAGTAAATTCAGCGGGCTTGAGTTACTCAAAACCTGCACATTTAAGGAAAGATCTCTTTTCATACTCCTGGGAGATAATCTCTGAACCCTTGGAATATTCTACCTGATACGAATGTTTCTGTGAGCCGCAGGCCTTGGGCCATACTATGCCAATATGACCAGATTAGTTTATCTTAATGATGTGTCCCTCTTTTACTCCACTGAGAAGATATACCTGGAAACTTCTGTCTGCTTTCTCTTGAACTTCCATTCATGTGTCTGTTTCCTTTCCTGACTTTAATTTGTATCCTTTCACTGTAAGAAACCATAACTGCAAGAGAAAAACAATCCAGTTTTTTAATTACACAGAAGAAGCTATATATAAAAGAGGAGGTCCAGAGATATTAAGTGGCTAATTCAGATTCACATAGTAAATGATAGTGATAGCTATTGTATCAGTCCATTCTCATGCTGCTGTAAGGACATACCCGAGACTGGGTAATTTATAAAGGAAAGTTTAGTTGACTCAGAGTTCAGTAAGTTTGAGGCAGCCTTGGGAAACTTAATGATCATGGCAGAAGGAAGCAAACACATCCTTCTTCACAAGGTGTCAAGAAAAAGAATGAGAGCAGAGTGAAGGGGGAAGTCACTTATAAAACCATCAGATCTCCTGAGAACTTACTCACTATCATGAGAATAGCATGGGGGAAACTGCCCCCATGATTCAATTACTTTCCACCAGGTCCATCCCATGACATATGGAGATTATGGGAACTACCACCGAAGATGAGATTTGGGTGGGGACACAGCCAAACCATATCAGCTACTAATCATAGCCACTATTCTATTTTACTAGACTGCTTTTGCATACAAGACACTATGCTTCGTATTTTGTATACATTATCCCACTTGATGTTTACAATATCCACATAATATAGGCATTATAATCTACATTTCACAGGAGAGGAGATTGAGGTGAAAGTAAGTTGCTCAAGATTTTGCAATTTACAATTGGAGGATGCAGGATTAAAAGCCAGGCAACAAAATCCATATTTTGAAAATTACTTTTTTGTACTGCTTTGTACAGTAATAACCATGAAATCTGTTTTTAAAAGGTTCATTAATAAATGAATGAATACAATTAAACTAGAACTAAGGGATTTTATCAATTACTATAAACTGAGTCTAGATTTTAGGCCTAAAGTAGAAATGCAAAGACCAAGATTGGGAGGAAAACAGACACAGGAAACAAGAAGTAAGGCAGAATAAATATAGCCACAAAAGTTGTGATACTCATCCCATTAAGAAATTGGATCTATGTCCCTTCCTCTTGAATCTGAGTGAGCTTATGCCTGCTCTGACCAATAGACACCAGCAGAAATGACACTGAAATGTAGTTTCAGGGCCCAGGATATGAGAAACAGGCAGCTTTTGCTTCGTATCTCTTGGGAACATTCTCTCTAGGAGCTGTGATTCTCCACTTTAGAAGTTCAAATACACTGAGAACCTCCCGCTAGAGAGGGCATGAGCAGACAGCCTGATCACCAGTCCTGGCTGATCTCTGCCTTGCAGCCAAAGCTGCAAAGGCAACAGACACCTGAGTAAGGCTATCCTAGACCCTCCAGACAGCCCATCTACTAGCTGAAAGCTAACGAGAGATGTCAGACAATGTCTGGCAAAACAGTAGAATCAAAACCAAACTCTCCCCAGATTCCCAATGTACAAAATCACAAGAAAAAATAAAAATGGTTGCTTTTAATATTCTAATTTTTGAAGTACTTTGTAGCCAGAATGAAAAGGGAGTTTAGACTCAACAGAAATTAGAATTACATTGCTTATTCAAACCCAGGGATCTCAGGATAATAGGTGAAGGTTAGTAAACCAAGTCAGAATCAGAAAGTCCAAAGGATATTCCACTGCATAGCTTCACAATTTATAAGTACCAAGGGAGAAAAGATGGGAATCCAGTAAAAAGAGGATAACCCAGGGACAAAATGGCAACCGTTAATATAATTTTACACCATGTGGGGCTGGTTTCCAGATTAACTAGAATATCTACAACATGCATTTTGAGGTTTTTTGAGTAAAATATTGCCAACCATAGGTTTGGAAACACATTGCAGATTATATTTGCAATTTCAGCAACTGTGACTTGGCTGACTTCAGGCAGAAGTTTTCTGTTGATTAATGAGTATTGGGCCTTAATGGGTCAACTCCAGCGCTTGAAATGCCAAGGAAGTATATGAACACTTCGTTGGGAGTGCACAGCTGTTTGTGACTATTCTAGCTAAGTAGTAAAGAGAAATCCAGGCAGCCAAGGGCTTGGGAACATAGAACCTGAGAAGCAAAGAGGGAATGAAGTCAGAAACTCAGCCAAGTTAATAACGTTAGACAAAGAAACAGAAGACTAAATCGGAAGGCAGGGGAAAGAGTGGACTTGTATAATGAACAAGGGCAAGGGAACTAGAATTAGGAGTTGGCATTTGGTGACCTTTGTGCTATCACAGGAGTCAATACCTACTAGATGAATTGAATCAGTGGTATCTCATGTCTTGATTGACTCTTCAGAACCTAATTCTTCCTACCCAGTTTCACTAAGTCTTAAAGCAACCCTCCCTTCATGTGGAATGGAAATAAATTAGAATCTGGACTTTGGTGTCATTCAGATCTGCGTTCAAATCACAGCCCTGTCATTTATGAGAAATGATATCTTTGGAAAGTGACCAAATTCTTTGCATCTTTGCTTCTTCATCTGTAAGAAGATTAACCCATATGACTGTTGTAAAAGTTAAATGAAGAACTAAAGTGACATCTCATCCAGGCATACCCAATGTGATCAATTTCTGTCCACAGGAAGAGAGAGCTTTTCACTTAGAAAAAGAAGAGCATTTAGAAAAGACTATCCCATGTCATCTGAAAGCAAGCAAAAATCCTACATGTTTTGTATAAGGATTGTAGTGGTCAGAAGAAAATGAGAGCAGTATATGGGATACATTTTCTGAAATTCAGCCACCTTTTGTTCTCTTGTGACGCTGTTTTTCTTGACTTAAGTAATTCTCCTTCAACCAGCTTTGGATACAGAAAATAGTACAGAAGGGCCAACAAGTATGGACAGTAAGATTAGGTGTACAAGCACTGGAACTACCCAATTTGCCCCAAATTTTGTTCAGAACTGGAGTCAATTGATCTATCCACTATAGTAAAGTGTGTAGCTATTGTGCAGACACTAAGTTTGTAAGATCAAGGATGTGGAATACTGCTTTTATTGTAATATAGATGACTATAGATAACCTAATACTAACTAGCAATTTCCTTAAAATTTGCCCCATTCTTTCTATTGTAGATTCCTTTTAAGGAATGCTCTGAAATAATATTAATAAAAACAAAGATCTGATCAGGCTCAGAACACAAATCAAACAAAAACTCTGCATTCAATCAGTATTATAATTCTTTTACATTGACTTAATTTATGTCTATTTGATCTATGAGGCTGATCTATATAGCAAACAGCAGAGATGTACTGGAATTTGAGAAGAAGAAATGGAAATTTTCTGCTGGCATTATGCACAGAAAGGAACACAATCAAATTAGGAAACACTGAAGAGCAACAAAGACAGTTCATACAATACTTTCCTTTTGACAGGCCAATAAATACTCAAGCTGAATAATTTACCAAAAGAAAAAGGGCTCACTGGAACCTCATGACCTTTTGAACAATGAGCAGGAGTTCAATTATTCACAAACGTTCTATTAAAAGGTTGCTTTCCAGGACACAGTGTTATTTTAGCAGTCATACGTTAGAATTATTAAAGAGAGGGAAGCACTGCCTTTGTAGTTTCTGTGTCCTGCTATAGTTCGTTACCCTGTTTTTAAAAACTCACTGCCACATGAGGTAGCACTTTTCCCAAAAAAGGAAAAAAAAAGTAGGAGGAAGTAATTATTTTCATAATGATTCTGGCAAGTATGAGCTATTAGATTTCACTGGAACATTTTATCTGCACATTACTGGAGTGATATTGTCACTTTAGAAAGTATGTAATTTGCTTCCATTAGAGACACAGTAACATGTCAACAGCGCTCAAAGAATTTTCTCCATTTCTGTCCACATGGACCACAGTGTTGTGAGCTGCTAATCAATTTCTTGGGTGTATCTAGGCTTCAAGTACTGGAGAGCTTTCTTCTTTCTCTGTCTTTTACAAACCCATATCTTCCCTAAGACAAAGGTCTGTAGAAGTCATGTGTGGAATATCACATATTTTGGAATTAAAGCACTGGAGTTTACTGCTATTACAAAAGAATATTATGAACTCAGATCTTATAGAGGCAACACAGTTCCTATGATTTAAATTTCTCTTCAAGAATCCTTTATCATTTCTCACTGTTTTTTGAATATTCTTCTGAATCTTTTATGTATCTTTCCATATTTTTCTGAATTGTTGAGATTAGAACTAAGAACTCCGTACAATTAAAACTCTGACTGTTCTAAAGTTAGTGGAAAAACTGTTTCGCTATTTTGACATGAATATTGGTTTAGTCACCGAATTATGCTTACTGAGGAGAAAGAGTTGAATTCTTATGAGAGCACGATCAACTGAATTCTTAAATATACCTGCGTTCAGACCCAACAAAGGTGGAATATTGTCCTTTCCTGGATGAATTAACTTCCTCTGAGTCACTCTTTACTACTCTATAAAAAAAAAAAGAGCATCACACTTACCTTGTAGTGCTGCTATAAGGAGTAGAAATTACGTGTATAAAGTCCTTTCGGCCTGACACACATTGAATACTCCATACAGTAGGTATATTTTTTCCTTCCCCTCCCCTTCTTTTTCTTTCTTTTTTTCATCTCCTATCTTATGCTAAAGGTTTGATTTTTCCCACATATCTGTACAGAAAAACATTTCATTTGCCTTTTACCTTTCACAAAAGTCACTTAGACTCAGTCATTCCAAAAGCTTAGTCAGGATTTTTTGCTCATGGATTCCAGAAACTGATTAACTATCATTTTTATTACATTATATAGATCACCAGTGGAAAATTCAGATGTCACCTGGTCTATAAATTGAGTGCACCACACACATAGTATAGGCATGAGTTTCTAGGAGTGGCTTTGCTATTCTTATTATCCAGACTGATCTACTTTGAACTGACCATTTTCTAATAACTCTATTAAATTTTATTTTATCAAGCATTATTATGAAACATAGTACTTGAAAGATGTCATATTGATGACATCTTTCAAGTCTCCAAAACACTATGAACCTCACATATTTTAGTTACTTTAGAAATCTGACATATGTACAATAAGTTTACATGTGTACAAATGTTTCCTTTGAGAATAAATTTGCTATCTCTATTCCTTAATAGGGATTTTAGTTTTGTGTTAATCAAAAGTATTAAGGGGCAGGTGGTAACATGCTGCCAAGTTAGAGGAGCAGCAGTGCAAACATTCTATTTTATTAATGTTATTCATAAAGTTTCTATTATAAACACTGTTAAACTACTTACTATTCACCAAAAGGGTATAAAAAGTGGATCAGAGCTTCAAAATCAATGACATGTTGCCCTCTAACCAATGCTACTCTTCAGCAAAGAGGGAAGAAGCTGCTCCTCAAACTCAGCATGCCATTTTTTAATTCACACTTAAATTTCCACTTGAGGAGGCAAGCCAAAACAGACTAGTTCTCCCTGAGATGCACCATGGGAATAAGTGTCCTCCCAACTTTAAGAATTATCTGAGCAGAGTCTTTCTTCCACTCCCATTTTCCATCTGAATAGGGCTTGCTTACTAGGCCCTAGTTGTTCTCTACTCTTCCATTTGCATAATTCGCAGATGTCAACTTGCTGGCTCTATTCTGTTCCATAGAATGATAGTCTTTGTTTGATGAGTAAATTGTTCTCTCTTTGTAGCTATAATTAGGGATATACTATATAAAAATTTAAAACTGAAACAAACATCAGGATTTAGATAGATAGGTAGATATATTTCCTAATCATATCCTGATTCAAGACTGCTTCCTTTACAAATTAACCTATGTGAATGCCTTCAAAACTGTGTAGAAATATTTAAACATACACTAGTTCAAGAATATGTAAATAGCTGTTATTGCCATTTGATTCATTACATGCAATCTATAAAATCACATTACTCACTTTACTATAGGTAGGAAGTACACCATTATTTAGTTAATGGATCTTGAAATAAAAATTAGAAACTATGATTTTCTATCCATCCACAATGTTTTATTAATGATTTCATGGGTATTTAGGTAAAGTATTTTCTTCTTCATTTGATAGTCTATGCAATTCAGCTTAATTCTTCAAATGTTTTTAATCTTATTTTGACACTTTCTTAACTTAGATACCTGTTATTTTTCTAAAGAAAGTAATACACAAGACTACAGAACTACTGTAAGTAAAAGAGATACTTACATATTCAAATCACACAAAATTTCAAAGACAACCAAATAAGATTGTGCTGTATAGACCTAGCAGCATTGGGGAATAACACTTCTGATCAGGATGTTAATATACAATAGTATTTTCAAAAGCAAAATGTTTGGGTTCGACAACATGCAGTGAAATTTGATTTACAAATATTTTGCTCTAGTGGGATCTTTCTGGAGTTCTATTACACTTGAAGTTTTGATTTGATCTATATTTGCTGCAGATTGGTTCACCCATTGGTTGATAGCTAATTTTTGAATAACATTGAAGTGCTGGAAATACTACATTTACTCATCTTCATAAAAATTGTGGTTGAGTATTCTTGGAAGTGTAAGTCTATACTAATAGCCATATGTCACAGCATGATTTTGTACATTCTTAAATAGTAGTGAAACATAAATTTTTAATATAGGAGTTTTTTTTTTTGGCCAAGAATCAGAAGACCCTTAACTCATTTTTCAAAAGAAATTATTTGTTAACATATGGAAAATTTGAATTGAATTGCTATCTGAGAAAATGGGGGTCTCAGGTGGCAAACACATACAATCACTTATAGTTGTCTTTTTTTGTGAAGGTTGCAAATATATCCAAGATGCAAGCATATCTCATATCTCAAAGGATTGCATTACCTTTCCCTTATTATTCATATGTCAGTCTTTTACATGTGCAAATAATACCGAAGTCTGATTTCATACCACTTTATGATTGAGGAATATTGGAATATCTGTGCCTAAGAAAAATTCTCTAGATTTCTGTCCAGATGACTGTAACTGTCTAGTTATGATTTTCATGACCTTTCAGAGTCTAGAACTGAACATTCTGTAGTCTTCTGGAAGATGTGTAGTATTTGAACTAGGGTGCCTGACATACATATAAAAAGAAATGAGGAAAGTGAAGTACTTCCTTGTGGCCACATGATTAAAAACATGCAATAGATTTCACTATAATCTCTTCTTTCCTCAATTTAACTATGAATGAACCAAAGTTAGTTATAATAAATGTTATATGAGAACCAAACCTAGCAAACTTACCTATTACACTCAGCACTGAACACATGTTAAAGGCTCCAGAAATAAAGAGTAAATAAAGTAAATATATAGTTTACTGAAAGGAGAAAAACTGAATATATTGGTCAAGAAGACAGAAAATGAAGTTACCCTTAGATAAAACTGGCTTTCTCTAATTGCCTTTTCCGAAAGATGTCCAAAAAGGAACTGAGGGTGGATTTTTAAATCTGTTTCTTTTGCTGGTAAAGATACATGTTGTTCAAAAATGAAAGGAAAAATCAACAGAAAGGGAGTCTAAGACTTCAAAAAAGTATGTAGCATTAGTATGTAATAATCCTAGAGACAACTTGGTAAACCATATGCTAGAACTGAAAAATCATATTGCCTTTTGAAACTTAAGGAATTTTGAATGATCCCCCCTTTTAAAATAGTTATCATTGGTGCTAGATATTATTGATTTAAATTAAACTTTCCTGCATACTAATATAAATAAATACATACACAGAGAAGAATAGATATGTCTTCCGTGTAAAAAAATTCCAAAGAATTCCTGTAAATACTCTGCCTTTAAGTAGGTGGAGCATAACTCCCAACTCAAGTTTGGGCCGCACATACTGACTTCCTTTCAGAGTATAAAATAAAATGGGGAAACACAGTAACTTTACAAGGGAGAAAATTGACAAACACCACCTAAGCCAGGTAATGAAGTTCAATATCAACAATAAAAAAATCACTTTGATATTATCTATGCTTGATATGATGTGATGGAAATGGCACTTTACTTTTGTGGTCTCCCCAAAACATGTAACTCTAGTCTAATCATGTGAAAAATATCAAACAGATACTTCTGGAGTAGCATTATGTAAAACACCTGATCAGTACTTCCCAGACCAATCAAGGTCATATAAAATAAGGACTGTTTGATGTAGGAGCTAAGGGCTTGGCCCTCTGAAGTGTCACTGAAAATCACTGACATGAAACCGATTAATAGGAGAAAAGGTATACAAATTTATTTAATGTGCATACATGGGAGCCTTCGGATTGAAGACCCAGAGATTCAGGGGAAATTGTCCATTTTTATGCTTAGGTTCAACAAAATATGGACAGCCATGCAGAAATATGACTGAACAAAAAATGGTATGATCTAATCCTAAGAGACTGAGTGGGGAAACCCAGGAAGGCTGTCTGTCTGGATTCTTCTTGGCCTGAGCATTCCTTCCTTCCTTCTGGGTGATGGGCTGGACCCTCTCTTGAAAAGGAGGCTTATGAACTACAGTCAAACAAGGTAGTTTGACCTTAAAAAGATAACTTTTATATGGCCAGTTTTTAGCCAAATTTGGAGGGATATTTGGAGTAATATTTTTAGGTATTTTGGTTGACTTTGGGGATAGGAGGTTCTGGTTTCTAAGACCTGACTTGGTGAAGAGGGATTCTAGTTTCTATAGGTAGCTTAGGGAGAATGGGACTGAGAGGTAGGAGGACAGGATGACAGAGAAAAATTTTTGCTTCTGAGGTGATTCTGAGGTTTTCATTTGGGGGTATTGTTTTCTGAGCACCAACACTGCCCACAGGAGTTACGAAGTAAAGATAACTAATAATATAGTATCCTGGAAGAGATCCTCCAGTGGAAAAAGGGCATTCAGTAAAAACTAAGGAGATCTGAAAAATAAAGGATGGACATGAGTTAATAGTAAGGTTTCAGTATAGATTTATTAATTGTGACCATACAAATGTAAGATATTAACAATAGAGGAAACTGGATATGGGATATGTAGAAACTCTGTACTATCCTCACAATTTTTCTGTAAATCTAAAACTATTCCAAATGACAAACTTTATTAGAATTTACAAAATAATTCCAAAATAATTTAACAAATAGGTTTCTATACTAGATTATTCTCAAAGAACTTCAAACACAAAAAAATGTATTTTTAGTATTTAGTCATCAATCTAGTGTTTCATTTATGCCCAAACATTTACAAAGCTGTTAATTCACTGTTTTGGGTGTTGAGATAGAGAAAATATCATCAGATTAATAAGGCCTGTCAGAAAGTTGAAGAGGAAAATGCCAACTAACTAAAATTTTAAGACAATAAATAGTTTTAAACTATTAAATGGTTAATTAAAATTTTTTATATACTAATGCTTATTAATGTCTAAATTCTTTATTGTATTCCATTTATTTTTGGAAGGAATTAATTTTGGATATAATTATGTCAATATGAATTTTATTTTATTTTATTTTTTTGAGACGGAGTCTCACTGTGTTGCCCAGGCTGGAGTGCAGTGGCCAGATCTCAGCTCACTGCAAGCTCTGCCTCCCAGGTTTATGCCATTCTCCTGCCTCAGCCTCCCGAATAGCTGGGACTACAGGCGCCCGCCACCTCGCCCAGCTAGTTTTTTGTATTTTTTAGTAGAGACGGGGTTTCACCAGGTTAGCCAGGATGGTCTCGATCTCCTGACCTCATGATCCGCCTGTCTCGGCCTCCCAAAGTGCTGGGATTACAGACTTGAGCCACCGCGCCCGGCCATCAGTATGAATTTTAATGTAGGATAGTTGATTCAAACTAATATGACTTATTGTGAATTTTGATTTTGTTTTTGTATCTGATTGCAAAGGTATAAATTTTGAATACGACAAAATATTAAATATTCAAAATACTTAAATTTATTAAGCAAGTTAAAATGTTACTGTTTCAGCCAAAGCATTAATACTGTATGAACATGCTCTCTTCTATTAAATGCAAGTTTAATTATCTTAATTACTGTGGCTCAGTTAGAATTTTTTATATTGTATCTATGCTGCCACATTTATAAATCCCTCTAGGTGCACAATCATAGCTACTATATTTTCATATGTGATGACTTTCCTAAATTGGGCATTTTATTTTTATAAAAATTTTATATTGATTCCATGTAATATGGAATTTTAAAGTGAATTAAAGATTTTGAAAATAATCTCAGTGAAAACTGAAATGGAACTAATCTATATTTTTTAAAAGCTGAATAAATTAGTCAAAAACTGAGCAGCATTAATATTGATGGACAATTTATTAATGATCAGGTCATGAACACAGAAGAACACTAAGCATGGAAACAGAACAAATTGAAAGAAATAATTACAGGTTATTACTCAAATATTCTGCAAAATATGTATCATTTCTATCTAAAAATCCAGGTAAACCTCTAATTCCAGTTCCTGGGTCAAAATGGATATATCTGGGTTATTTATTTGTGTATACCTCTCTTGATAAAGAAAATAATCTCAGTTACAGTATTTTATTTCCAGTCATGATTTGAGATGAGAGCAGAGTAGCCTGACATTTATAATACTTCAGTGGCAATTACAGCACAGTTAATATATCAATTTAATTAAATTCTTATAGTGATTCATGACATAAAATATCAAAATAAGTTACCTTGCACAGAAATAGACAAAAGATCAATGTAGTGGGCAGAGATAAAATGAATTAAATTAAAGTGTAACTGTCATCTACTGAAAGGATTGTGTACATAAGTAGGGTTTTTTTTCTTTTGTTTTTTGTTTTTGGTAAAGCAATCACTTAGAAAGACATAATTTAGGAAAATTAGTTAAGATAGATCTCAGAAGGTTCCAGAGATTCCTAAAATCAGCCTTAAAGCAAAATCTAAATTGTTTTTATCTTAATGAAGAATCAAAAAACTATGTTTGCATTAAATAAAAATAATTTTTTAACTTATGTTTTACTAAACATAATACAAAATTTTGCATTTTCAGATGTGATTTGCCACTAAATTTTAGTGTTTTTAAATAAACTGATATCATTACAATCCTCAAGGAAAAGCTATACATCAAAGAAAACATATGTGTGTCAAAGAAGAGAGAAAAGTGGCACCAGTGAGTGAGTTGGTCAGGTTTGCTCATCTTCTCACTACCACTTTGAACTAAGTCTGATCATGTAATTCTACAACAATTCAGAAGGAAAGCTGCTGTTTTTTTCTAATAATAAAGGCAGTAGGGGCTTGAGTAATGAAAGAATGAAAAATAAGATAGAAAAGAGGAAAGAAGGGAAGAAAGAAGGAAAGAAAAGAGAGAGAGAGAGAGAGAGAAATGCCATCAGTATCCTAAGTGAGTCTTACTGCTTACATTGTGCTAGAAAATTAATAATTGGTACTTTTACATGTCAATGATTGATAAACAATCTTGTGATCATGTGTTTTTCTCCTTTTGGCTTTCAGCAACTTCATCTGGAAAAAAGAATGAGTTGTGTTTTACTCAGATATCTATTTTTTTTTTTTTTTTTTTTTTTTGAGACAAAGTTTCACTCTGTTGCCCAGGCTGGAGTACAATGGTGCAATCTTGGCTTACTGCAACCTCTCCCCTCTGCGTTCAAGGGATTCTCCTGCCTCAGTCTCCCAAGCAGCTGGGATTACAGGTGCCTGCCACCATACCCAGCTAATTTTTTGTATTTTTAGTAGAGACGGGGTTTCACCACGTTGGCCAGGTTGGTCTCGAACTCCTGACCTCAGGTGATCCACCCACCTTCGCCTCCCAAAGTGCTGGGATTACAGACATGAGCCACCACACCCGGCCAGATATCTTCTAATGATACATTTTATAGATTATCTGTGAACCTAAAATATCTGAGACAGGTCTCAACCAATTTAGAAAGTTTGTTTTGCCAAGGTTAAAGACCCAATCGTGACACAGCCTCAGGAAGTCCTAAGGATGTGTGCCCAAGGTGGTCAGGGTATAGATTGCTTTTATACATTTTAGGGAGACATGAGATATCAATATGTACAAGATGTACATTGGTTCAGTCCAGTAAAGCAGGACAACTCAAAGGTCAGGAGATGGTGTTTCAGGTCATAGGTAGGTAAGAGGTAAAAGAGGTTGCATTCTTTTGAGTCCTTGATCAACCTTTCACTGAATACACAATTTAGTCTGGCTCAGTGAATCTGCCTTTTTAACATAAACAATAGGGCAGAGAAAGCAATCAGATATGTATTTGTCTCAGGAGAGCAGAGGGATGACTTTCTGTCCCACACCTGTGAAGATAGGCTATTAGTTTGCATGACCAGGATGAAATTCAATACAACTGTTTTAGGGTAAAGATCTTGAGATTCATAAGGAATTTCCTTGTGCATAAATTGTGAGGTAGGTTTGTAGCTCTTTTATCTTTTTAGCTATCTTATTTAGGAGTTACAATGGGAGGTAGACTTGCCTGATATAGTTCCCAGCTTGACTTTTCCCTTGGCTTAGTGATTTGGGGGTCCTGAGATTTATTTTTCTTTCACAGTTTTATGGTGAAGCAATCATATCTAGCTCAGTTCCTGTTCTGTAATTTTAGTTACTGCTAGAGTAATGAGTAATCATTAACTTATAAAGTATTTTGCCTTATTTAATAAAGCAAAATAAGTGTGTGTGTGTGTGTGTGTGTGTGTGTGTATGTGTGTGTGTGTGAATTAGTTCTGAAATCTTCCAGCCAGTTAAAAAATATTAGGATATTTCTGGACATGTCCTTTAGAAATAGAATTACCAAATATTCCCCCCCCCAAAATTGAGTTTTCACTCTCACCTTCAATAGTAATTGTAGGGGAGAGAAAAACTTTCCTTCTACTCTCAGAAGGTTTGATAATTGAGTCTATGAAATAACCTGACAGTAAACAGATTAACCGGAGAAAAATCATTTTAATTATGTGCATACGCATGGGAGCGCCGCAAAATTTGAGACTCAAAGAAGGGCCAGATGATTGAAATTATACAATATCCCGAGGTACAGCAAGGAACAGGAGTTTGGGGCGCTTGTAGTGGTGACAGTGACACAAGTTATGGAAGGGGGAGGGGAGAAAATGCATGGAGAACAAGATTGTTTTGTTATGCGTGGAAAAGTCTTTCAGGTGTCAGAGGAGCCCACTGAAAGAATAGGCTTGTGACAACATCTGCCTGGGCATGGAGTCTCTTCTCCCTGGACTCAGTCTTCCCTGGTTAATGAGATTCCTGGGGAGTGGGTTCATGAAAATTGAGGATCTATCATTCGACCGATAAGGGAACTTTAGAGAAATCCCCACCCTACACTTCAGGAAAGAAAGAGGAGCAAGAGACAGGTGCACAGGAGAAAATCAGGCCGACCTTGGTTCTTCTTTGGTTCAAAGCACTCAGTTTGCCAAAGCACCATACTTTGGGATATTTGCTGAACGTCAACATAATCTTTTATGTTGAAAAACTCCCCTGATTATGCTAGTAGAATGTAATACACTAACACTAGGAAAAGACAACAAATAAGCAAAGAAAATAGAGTTCCATTTCTATAACAGGACTGCTGAGTCACTTCTCACTTAAAATTAAGATCAGTCGTAACAGAAAATCTCAAATTACGGTAGGTAAGTTTCACGTCATTATGTATCAAGTCATTCATGGTAGATAAATTTCAAGTCAGTAATGTATTTCCCTCTCACACAAATATTGGCAGACCATGATTAATGTGGTGGCTCTATTATCCTTAGGGACCCAAGCTTATTCTATGTGCTAACATCTTTAACAGGTGGTTTCCACCTCATTTTGCAAAATAGCTATCTATCACAAGATTTACAGAACTTATGATACTATGTTGCTTACATTTTTGGGTCATATCTAGCTCCAGACATGGTTGACAAATAATATATTTTTGGCAGCTCATTTGCCCAGTTTGAGTTTATGGACTTTAATTGTTGAGAAGGTAGGATATTGGGAGATACTTCACAGATACTAGAAGTATCTGTGGTAGCCTCTGCTCCCAGTCTACCCTTGGGCAAAATGTCCCTACATGTTGAATATACTCATTCTTCTATCCTAAGGTATCTTCTGGTTCTAGTCACCTAGAAAACAAAAGACAAGATTATCTTCTCCTTGCACCCAGTGTAGACCTGTGGGGTAGGATTAAAATAACCACAATAAAAGTTTCCATTGAGAAAAAGAAAAAAATGTTAAATAATTACCAGTTACCAGTTCGTTTGCAATTTTATGCACTCAGCAGAGGTGATTTTTTAATTAGTAATTTTATAACTCAGTAGTCAAAGTTTTAAAAAAAACTTTTTTTTTTTTTTAATTCTCAGGACCCTTTTGCAGTTTTATAAATTCCTGAGTTACACGTTATTGTATTAATCAGTTATTGAGAAGAGCAAGGAGCCTATTATGTCTCCTTATGTCTATCAATATTTGCTGCTTTATAAAACTGAGACTTAAAAAAATTATTTATTGGCTAATTTATTTAAAACAACAACTCTGGCACATGTTAACATAGTTTTATGGAAAAAATGAAGAGTGGCATCATTTAAACTTGGCAAATCTTCTCAATGTCTGACTTAACAGAAGACAACTGGATCATGATATCTACTTCTGCATTCAATGTATTAATGTTGGTGAAGTAGATGAAGAAAATCCAGCTTCGCATAGCTAGAAAATTGGAAAGGAGAGATGCTTAAGCAGCCTTTTTGGAAAACTGGTTATTTTTCTTTGATGGTACACCAAAACTTGATGAACAGATGTTTCTTAAAGGTTAGTTGCAAAGTGAAATCTGAAATCAAATTAATTTTTTATACTCAGTTACAATAAAAGGTAGTTGTGTGTTTTGCATTTGAAATAGTCCTTTTACCAAATTCATGGGTATTTGGAAAATATTGGTTTCCTGGGTTAATAAGGTTTTCCAAATATTTACACGCTTCATTATATAATATGAAAAAAATTCGTATTTGTTAATGTCAACACAGAAAAGCCTTTACAGGACTGGAAAGCTATCATGCTCCTGGGTCATAGATGTAATTTTCCAAAATTCTAATTTTTACTCGAAAGCTCAAACCTTATCATTGGCAACAAATAGCATCAGTTATTTTCCTTTAAGTGACAGGTTCACTTTGTTCATTTTAGAAAAAGTATCTCTCCAATATTCATGTTGGTATAATCATAGTTTTCCTGTCAGTCATTCTTTCTAGTAAAAATGCTGTTGCATGAAATAAGGGGCTGGGCCAGTTAACATCAGTGATTTTTTTTTTTTTTCAAAACAACCATCATACTTCTGTAAGCATCAGAGGTGCTTAATGAGTACCTCATATTTCATCACATAAAATATTACAGCAAGGTACTCCAGAGTCAAGTTTTAATAAGATAATTTTTAGTGTTTCATCAAGGACATTATGAGTGAAACTGTGTCTGTATATGAAACTGTATGATGAAGAAAAATGGCTATTAGTTTAACTTGTTGCCACTGCCTTCATTCCCCTTAAAAGTAACAGCCATTTTACCATCATTGCTTTTGAAATTTCAATGCAAATGTTTACAGAGAGAGAAAAAAAAAAAAACAGGCCAATGATGTCTTAGTATTATGAGGAAAAGCACCTTAACTTCACAAATCCCTTGAAAGGATCTTGGGAATACCTAGCAGGACCTCAAAACACTGTGAGGGTACAGCATGAACATTTACATTACTAACAGATGCTGCCTCATCGCACAATTTTTATTTTCATCAAAATTTTTGGTGTGACTCGTTTTGACATAACATTTGTTTTATTAAACGTATAAATCTTTGTCTGATAGAAAAATCTCAATGTTACCTTAATTTGTTTTTCTTTCACCCTAAGTAATGATGAAGATCTTTTCTATTTACTATTCACAATGACACTAGTGTTGGGATAAAGAACAGAATAAAGGGTTTATAAAGTGACTTAAGTTCATCAGGGAACAGAATTTATGATCAAGGTTGTATTTTCTTAATGGTAATCACTTGAGAGTAAGCTAGGAAACTTTAAATGATATTGGGATAACTGGCTAGCTATGCAAAAGCTAGATAGATCTCTAATTTACATATTGCATAAAACATTCTAAATGTATAAGAGATTATAATGTTAAAAATTTCTATCCATAAAGTAGAAGAGGGTAATTAATTTTAATATTTTTTATTTGAAACATCTGTTGAAATATAACACAGGAAAATCAGAAGACTTAAGAAAAATAAATGATAAACCTGACCATACGAAATTACTTAAATTTTTAAATGGCAAAAAAGCACAAAATAAATATTAACAATAAGATGGGAAATATACATGTTTAACACATACCACACATAATTATGCTTTTAAATATATTATGTACTACTATAAATCTGTAAAAAAATAAACCTCTCATAAAAATCTTATAAACATAGGCACAGGATATGTATGTAGGAAATTGAAGTAGATTATAAAAACAATTTTAGGGCCATTGTATTCTAGGGATATTTGAAGTCAATCTCTCTGATTTATAGATGAGGAATCTAAAGTCCAGGGAGGCATATATAAAAGTTAAACTCTTTTACTCTCCATTAAGTACTTTAAACACTACAGGTTACTTATTTGACTATATGTCAAATATATATATACATGAATATATGTCAAATATATATTTGACAAATATATATGAATATATGACAAATATATTTGACATGTTTATGTCAAATGTCACAAAATATGAATCTTTTATATATAGATCTCATATGAGATAAATATATAATATAAATATATATATCTCAAATATATTTGACGAATATTCATGTCAAATACATCACAAAATATGAATCTTTTATATATCGATCTCACATATATATGTAATATATATATCATATATATCTCACTGTGATCCTGTTTAAAAATGCAATTGTTTGCAACTGGTAGGTTTTTAAAAATAGGTTAACATTATCTAAAAATAGATTAACTTTATTGAAATTGACACTATCTGCTCCCGATATATAGGGCTAGACATACTGGTTTAGAACTTAGGCTCTCAAGACTAACAGCTCCAACTGGAATCTTGCTTTCAAAACCTACTGAGCAACCTGAACAACTTACTGAAACTCTGTATGTCTCAGCTTCCTACTGTGTCATCCTAGTTCCTAAAGTTATTGTATTAACTTCTACTTAAAGGACTTATGACAAGCTGTGACATACAGTAAGTGCCCAATAATTGTTGGCTATTATTATTTTCATCATCATTAATAGGTGGGGGCACTTCTGGTGACCATAAACAGTTTTCCCTTTTGTGCATGGTTCCACTGTGGATTAGAAGCATGTCTTATCTTATTGTGCACCACAACAGAAATGAGCTGCATATAGAATTGATTTCTATAGAAAAATCTGTAACCTAGTTATCTTCATAATGTATCAAGTAACATGATGAATGAACCCCAGGTGTATATTATCGGTACAAGGTTGGAGAAAAGATTTAGGGTCCTTTAGGATAATGAAAATGAAATGTATTTATTTTAATATTTTATTTGAGGAAGAACTGACAGACTTAGTTCAAAATTTGATGCAAAAGTGAGGTGAGAGAACAAATGAGATAATCAGGCAATACAAATCAGTTGATTTTATACTCAGATTGTATCTACACACTCTCCTATTTGTCCCGTTCGTATTTCTCACTGTAAGGCTACTTTCAACTTGACCTTACTGTTCTTTGAAAAGTCTTCTGGAAACACTACAAAAGCTGATAGATTTATCACAGGCTAGATTTGTAGCATTCTAATGTAGCCTGGAAATGAAATTGAACTGGAAATCACCTATGCATACTAAGGCCAATGCCCGCCCATTCTGAATGGATCGCTGGTGGCTTATCACAATTTCTAGACTCAATACTGAACTTAAATAGAAAATGATTCTCAGAAGCTAAAAGGCTTTCAGTTTTCAGGGTTTCCTTCCTTTGTCCTTTACGGTCCTGAACTCAATCAAATCGTCAGAGGGCTCCCTCCCATCACAAGGATGATGGAAATGGAAATTTGGATCTATTTATTTTTGAAAAGAAACAGCCATGGGTATGAAAACTTTGCTACTCAGCATTTTAGCAACATGCAATACACCAAAGCAATCAGAGTTTTCTTGCATGAAATACTTTTCTAAAAATACCAAACAGCAAATAAACTTTCTCCTGAGGTCAAATCCTTACTGTAATTGACACTTTTAGTGACATGCTTTCTGTCTATTTTTCCCTATAAATACTTTAAGTGACATTGATGAATTGCACTAAGAGGAAACCATAGGATCTTTTATGCTGAAGCAGAGTTTATTATTATAGTTTATTATTCATTCATTCCATTACAAAAAACATATTGAGGATTTACAAATTATTCATCTGAGTTTTCCTCCATTTTTTTGGAGGGGATGCTGGTGGTTATTTTTTTAAACAACATTATTGAGATATAATTCATATATTATAAAAGCAGCCAATTTAAAGTGTATTGCTCTGGTTTTTCATACATTCATGGAGTTGCACAACTATCAATAAAATTTAATTTTAGAATATTTTCTTCATGCCAAACCAAATTGCCCACGTATTAGAGGCACTCCCCATTCCCATCCTCTTCTCCAACCACCAGCTCAGAAAACAACAAATCTACCCTCCTTATCCAAAGATTTGCTTATTCTGGATAGCTCATGTAGATAGAATCATATAATAAGTGGTCTTTTGTGACTGGATTCTTTCAAGTATGATCATATTTTCAAGGTTCATCTATGCTGTAGCATGCATCAGTATTTCATTCCTTTTTATTGTTGAATAATATTCCATTGTATGGATGCATTGTATTTTTAAAATCTATTCCTTGATATTTATGTTATTTCCTCGTTTATGCACAGGTTTTTATGTGAACATACGTTTTCATTTCTCTTGGGTATATGCCTGACAGTGGAATTGCAATGTTACATTGTAACTCATTGGTTAACATTGTGAGGAACTTCCCCATTGTTCTCTAGGACAGAACATTCTACATTCTCAACAGCAGTGTATGAAAGTTTTATTTCTTTAAATTCTCATCAACACTCATTATTTTCCATCTCTGTAATTATAGCCATCACAGTGGACATGAAATGGTATCTGTGGTTTTCATTTGAATCTCTGATGTTGGGGATATTTTCATGTGTCTTTTTGCCATTTGTATATCTTCTGTAGGAAAAGGTGTGTACAAATATTTCCCTCATTTGTCAACTGGGTTATCTATCTTTCATTATTGAGTTATCAAAGTTCTTATATATTGTGGATATGGGGTCAGATATATGATTTGCAAATAATTTCTTCCATTCTGTGCATTTTCTCAGTTTCTTAATGCTTCCCCTTGAAGCATACAAGTTTTAAATTTGATCAGGGCTGATTTATCTTTTGTCACTTGTGCATTGGGTGCCATATCCAAGAATGCTTTATCTAACCTAAGGTCAGAAAGATTTAACCATATTTTTTTTTCTAGTAGTTTTATAATTTTAGCTTACTTTACATCTCTCACCAAGTTAGATTTAATTTTTGTATGTCATAAGATAGGGGCCAAACCCATCATATTGCAATATGGGTATCCAGTTGACAAAGAATCATTTGTTGAAATGAAAATTCTTCCCCACTGAATTGTTTTGTTGAAAATCAATTGTTCAAAAATGTGATGATTCATTTCTGAACTCTCATTCTGTTCTATGTGCTTATCCTCGTGCCAATACCAATACTGGTTTGATAACTGTAGCTTGATAACTGATAATTATGTTAAGTTTTTAAATTGAGAAGTATAAGCTCTCCAATTCTATTGTTTTTCTAAAGATAATTTTGGCTGTCTTCGGGATCCCTGCATTTCCATGCAAGGAAATTTTCACTTCTATTCCAAAACCAGCCTATCACTTTCTGGGAACAATATAATGGCAACTTGAAGTTTAATATGGATTGCATTTAATCTGTAGATCAATTTGGAAAGTATTTTCATGTAAACAATAATTATTCTAATCCATTAATGTGTGCTGTCTTTCCATTTATATCTATTTTTAAAATAATATTTCGTAGTTATCAGTGTACATTTTGCTTTTTTCTTAAATGTATTTTGTCCCATTATTTTTGATGCCTTGTAGATGAAATTGCTTTAATTTCATTTTTGCATGTATTGTTGCTGTATCGATACAATTAATTTTTGCATATTAATCTTATGTCCTGCCACATTGCTGAATTCATTAGTTTTACAGTTTTCAGCTAATTTCTTAGAATTATATATATATATATGATCATGTAATTTGCAAATAGTTTTACTTCTTTTGTCTTATGCTTTTTATTTTTTTTTCCTAATTGCACCACTTAAAACCTCCAGTACAAAGTTGAATAAATATGGCAAGAGTGAATACCCTTGTGTTTTTTCTGATCTTAGAGAGAAAACATCCAGTTTTTCTCCATTAAGAACAATATCACATGTGCAGTTTCATGTATTCTCTTTATAAAGTGGAGTGGGTTTTTATGTATTCATACTGAGTGAATATTTTTATCATTAAAGAGTATTAGATTTTGCCATATGTTGCAATTGAATCTATTGATATGAGCATTTTTGTCTTTTAGTCTAAAATACCCTGCAGTATATTGATTGATTTTCAGATGTTAATCCAACATTGCATTCCTGGGATAAATTACACTTGGTCATGGTGTATAATTATTTTTATTATCTTGTTGGTTTTGTTTGCTGGTATTTTGTTGAGGGTTTGCATTTATATTTACAAGGGATATCGGTCTGAAGTTTTCTTGTGATATCCCTGCTTGTATTTTTGGTTTTGTTTTCAATCGGGGTAATACTGACCTTATAGAATATATTGGAAAATGTTCTGTCCTCTGCTAATTTTTGTAAGAATTTGTGAAGGGCTGGTATTACCTTTTTAACAGTTTCATGAGATTAATCAGAGAAGCCTTTTGGTCCAGGGCCTTACTTCATGGATTACAAAATTTTCTAATTCAATCTCTTAATTTTTACAGGTCTCATTTTTTGTAGGTCTATTCAAGATTTTCTATTTCCTCTTGAGTTAATCTAGTTTATTATTTCTAGGATTTTGTGCATTTTTATCTAACTTATCTAATATTTGCCATGTAATATTTCCTTATAATTCTTTATTTCTACAAATCTAGTATTAATGTCCCTTTTTTCATTCCTGATTATAATTTAAGTCTTCTTTCTTCATTTTCTTGATCAACTAGCTAAAGATGTGTCATTTTTTGTTGATCTTTTCCGGGAATAACTTTTGGTTTCATTGGCTTTCTCTACTGATTATCAATATTTCTGCTGTAATATTTGTTATCTCCTCCTTTTTCCTGTTTTTGATTTAGTTTAGTCTTCTGATTTCTTGCAGTGGAAGGTTAGCATACTGATTTTTTTTTCTTTTACACTGTAAGCATTTACAGGTATAAGTTTTCCTCTAAGCACTGTTTTAGTTGGATTCTATACATTGGTATGTTGTGTTTTTGTTTTTATTCATTTCAAAATATTTTCTCATTTCTCTTTTGCTTTGTTTCATAGACTCATTCTCTTTAGGAATGTTGTTTTATGACTAGAATATGATGTGTCCTGGATGATGTTCCATGTGTGCTTCAGAAGAATGTGTATTGTACAGTTGTTGGACTGAGTGTTCTGTAGATGTCTTTTAAGTCTAGTTATAGTGTTAATGTTTTTTTTTGTTTGTTTGTTTGTTTTTTTGCTTCTCTTCTGTCTAGTTGGTATATCCATGATTGAAAGTGGGTTACTGAAGTCTAATTATTATTGCTTAATTGTCTGTTCCCCCATCTATTCTGTCAGTGTTTGCTTCATATATTTCAGAACCATGTTGCTAGGTACATATATACTTACAATTGCTGTATCTCCTTGATGAATTGATCTAATAGAATGACTTTTTGTCTTTAGTAATACATTTTGTCTTAAAGTCTATTTATACTAGATATTAATATATCCAGTGAAGCTTTGGTTTGGTACTGTTTGCATGGCATATCTTTCAATTCTTTTACTTTCAACCTATTTCTGTCTTTGAATCTAAAGGGTGTCTCTTGAAGACTGCTTTAGTTGGATCATGCATTTTTGTCCACTCTGCCAATCTTTGCCTTTTGAGTATTTAAACAACTTTATAGAATTTACATCTGACAGTTTGCTATTTGTATTCTATATATGCCTTGTGTCTTTTTTGTCCCTTTATTTCTCAATTACTGCCTTTTTGATGTTAAACAGATACTTCCTAGTGTACTATTTTCACTGTTTCATTGTTTCTTATATTTTTTGAGTTATCTTCTAGGTGATTTTCCCGGTGCTTAGTTAGCTCATAACTTTAAACAATCCAGTTCAAGTTACTACTAACTTAATGTCAAAGGTATACAAATCTTTGCTCTAATACGCTCTTATTTCTCTCTCCTTCTTTAAACTGTGATTGTCCTACAAACTATATCTTCACATTATAAACCTATCAATGGTGTTTTACAATTATTGCTTTATGCAAATATTTTTATAAAACAGATAGGATAAGGAAAGGGTTATTGATATAATTTGGTTCTGTATCACCACCCAAATCTCACTTTGAATTGTAATTTGCACTGTTGGAGGTGGGGCTTGGTGGGAGGTGATTGTATCATGGGAGTGGTTTCTAATGGTTTAGCACCATCCCCCTAGTGCTACCTCATGATAGAGTTCTCATGAGATCTGGTTATTTAAAAGTGTACAGCATCTCTCCTCCACTGTCTCTTCCTCTTGCTCCAGCCATGTATGATGTGCCTGCTTCCTCCTCACCTTCTGCCATGATTCTACGTTTCCTCCCTGGCCATGTATAGCCTGTGGAACTGTGAGCCAATTAAACTGCTTTTCTTTATAAATTACTCAGTCGCAGGTAATTTTTTATAGCAATGTGAGAACAAACTAATACCGTAATAAATATTTTTATGCTGTTTTATATTTACTTATATAGTATACTTTACTAGTGCTCTTTATTAATTCATGTAGTTTCAAGGGTCCTTTCAGCCTGAATGATTCTTTTCAAAAACCTTTTTGGTAAAGCAGATCTTCTAGCAACAAATAATCTCCATTCCTCTTTTTAAAAATCCTGGGAATGTCTTAATTTTATATGCATTTATGAAGGAGAGTTTAGCTGAATTCTCAATTAACATTATTTTTATTTCAACACTTTGGACATACTACCCACTGTCTTCTGACATCCATAGTTTTTCTTGAGAAGTCAGCTGTTAATCTTATTGAAGATCCCAGATAATTGATGTAAATTTTCTCTTATTATTTTCAAGGAAAAAAAAAATAAAGTCTCTGAATTACATCATTTGACTCTGATCATTCTAGCTGTGGACTTTCTGAATTTGTTCTATGTGGAGTTTACTGATCTTGGATGTGTAGACTAATATGTTATAAATTTTGAAATTTTCCAGTCTTTTTGCCAATATGTCTGTCTCATCTCCTCTGAGACTTCTGTTTATTTCGGTACACTTAATGGCATCCCATAATTCTCTGAGTTTCTGCTCATTTTCTTTTTTCATTTCCCATACTGCTTCAAAGATTGGATTATCTCTATTGACCTATCTTCAAGTTTGTCAATTCACTCTTTTGCCAGCACAAATCCAGTGTTGAGACACTCATATTTTTGTTATTGGTCTTTTTAAGTTCACAATTTATATCTGTGTTTTTAAAGCAAATATAAATTTGATATACTTTATCGATATTATCTTTTTGGTGAGATGTAAACATTTCTATTTAGTTCTTTTATATATATAATTTCTATTTTTATTTTTAAAAATACATTTTTTGAAAAATATGGAATACCTTGCAAATTTGTGTTGCATCCTTTTACAGGGGCCATGCTACTCTTCTCTGTATCATTCCTATGTTAGTATAAGTGATCACTGATTTTTTTATTTTGTAAGGCATTGTCTTTACATTTCTTGAGTGCCTTACACATGGTCTTGTTAATTCTTTGAACTTATCTACAATAACTTATTTAAGACATTGTCTTCTAAGATCAAAATCTGGGACTCCTCAGGGACATTTTCTGTTGGCTGTACATGTGTCATGCTTTCCTGTTTCTTTGCATGTTTCATTTTTTAAAATTGAAAATATTATATATTGTAGCCATTCTGGTATCAGTCCTCAACCCTCAAGATTTGTTGTTCTTTCTTAGATTTTTAAAATTTTTATTGTTGCTGTTTTTCTTGCTTCTGCTTGTTTAGTGACCTTCCTGAACTAATCCTGTAGATTCTGTATTCCTTTCAGTGTGCAGTCACTAAGCACTGTACTATACAGGTCGAGTAGTCCTAATAAAAAAATCTGAAATCTGAAATGCCCCCAAGTCTGAAACTTTTTGAGTGTGTTGACATTATGCAAAAAGAAAATGCTGATGGAGTATTTCAGATTTCTGGATTGGAAATGAACTGGTATAGATAGTGCAAATATTTAGAAATCCTTCCAAATTCAAAATCCAAAACACTTTTTGTCCCAAGCATTTCAGATACGAGATACACAACCTGTCTCTCTCTCTCTGTATCTCATATGTACACACACACACACACACACACACACACACACACACACATTTTCTTGTTTTTAAGTTTGCCTTTCTAGGGGTCACATCTAGGTCAGTATAATTTAGTGGTCAGCCAATGGTCCATCAGAAGATTTTCTTAAATGCCTTTCTTGTGTAACTACCAGCTTTCAAAGGGTGATAAAGCACATCCAAACTTCAGGCAGTTTTCAACACTTCTTTAACTTTTATTTCTTGCTTCTGCAGAGTTCTGGTCATTCACATCTGCAAGGTCAGTCAAATGTAAATGACTAATACATCTTTTCCCATGTCTTCCCTGGACTTAGGCATAGCCTTTCAGTTAGATCCCCACGAATGTGTTGCAGCATTTCAGAGATTTTCTGTGGTCAACTGATTTCTCTGGGATTTTTTAAATCCCTACCCAACTTGTTTTCTCCAACTCAACCACAGCCTTCAGTAGCTGTGATGTTGCCAGGAAATTGCTATTGTTTTGGTAATGCCATGGGGTTGGGGCCCCTCTCTTCCATACTGAGCAGAGCTCTGAATCAAATTAATTGGCCACAGCACCCAGGGAATAGAGGTTTTACAGGAGCTGTGATTTCTGAGAAAACATTCACTGTTCTGTGGGAATAGTGCTTTTTAAATTTTTATTTTTTTTATTATAGTTTAAGTTCTAGGGCACATGTGCACACAACGTGCAGGTTTGTTACATAGGTATACATGTGCCATGTGGGTTTGCTGCTCCCATTAACTTGTCAGTTACATTAGGTATTTCTCCTAATGCTATCCCTCCCCACTCCCCCCACTCCACAACAGGCCCACATATGTGATGTTTCCCGCCCTGTGTCCAAGTGTTCTCATTGTTCAGTTCCCACCTACGAGTGAGAACATGAGGTGTTTGGCTTTCTGTCCTTTTGACAGTTTGCTGAGAATAATGGTTTCCAGCTTCATTCATGTCCCTGCAAAGGGCATGAACTCATCCTTTTTCATGGCTGCATAGTATTCCATGGTGTATATGTGCCACATTTTCTTAATCCAGTCTATCATTGATGGACATTTGGGTTGCTTCTAAGTTTTTGCTATTGTGATTAGTGCCACAATAAACATATGTGTGCATGTGTCTTTATAGTAGCATGATTTATAATCCTTTGGGTATATACCCAGTAATGGGACCACTGGGTCGGTCAAATGGTACTTCTAGTTCTAGATCCTTGAGGAATTGCCACACTGTCTTCCACAATGGTTGAACTAGTTTACACTCCCACCAACAGTGTAAAAACATTCCTATTTCTCCATATCCTCTCCAGCACCTATTGTTTCCTGACTTTTTAATGATCGCCTTTCTAACTGGTGTGAGATGGAATCTCATAATAGTGCTTTTTTTTAACAGAGCTTGAAAGAGGTCTGACCTCTTTGGAGCTCTGACTTTTGGCTGCCACATTACCGATCTGGTGAGAGAGGGGAAATTGGACTAGCCCCAAGTAAAAAATGTCATAGATCATGCTCCCTTACAGAGGTTCAGTTGCTTCTCTTGGATAGATGTTCAGTTGGCTCTGTGGCTTTAATTTTCAAAGTGATGAAATGGTTGATTTTAGTTGTTTTGCCCACATTGTCATAGTTTTAGTGGAAAAGCAAGTTTACAGAGGTCCTTACTCCCCCATTCCAGAAGTCTATTCGCATTATTATTTTTTTTTTAAGAAAAAGGAAGTACAAAGTACCTTTACTTTCTCAAAGTACTCTTTACTTTCTCATCTCTGTTAGCTTCTCTTCTACTTGTTCATTACCTATCCTATTTATATCTGCATTTTCAAGTAAAATTTTTATTTGTTGTGCTCCTTCCATTTTAAAGTTTCTTAGTACCCCCCCCTTTCCAGGTGAAATATGCATTTGTAAAGGTAAAAGGGCTATGAATATTATTGCATAGTTTTTATTTATATGCTCGAATTTCACATGTTTTAGTTGATTTCTATTATTACTTTTGGTTATTGCTTTTCTCAATGTTCTCATCTTTCAAATGTGACTTGCTTCTATATTTAGTTTATGAAAAATAATTAAATTCCATGAGATTATTCCCTTGCTAGTCTTAGTAATTCTGAATTCCGGATGGAATAAGAGTTACATCTATTACATTTTAACAAATATATTTATATACATTCTCTAATATGAGATAGGATATCTCAATTTTATTGCAGTAAATTTATGGCAATAAATTTACATTTATATCCTTTATTTACATTATATCCTTTGCATAAAATCAGTTGGTGAATCATGGCTTAAAAATACATCTTCAATTAGTTATGCAGCAATAATGTCCCCAATATGTATTATCATTTACAATTATAATTTGCTAGATGATACAGATGAGATGTAGCAGTGAGTAACATAATTGCCTTTTTAATGCTGTAGTAGGTATGCTGTGGTCATTAATTATCAACTTGACTAATTATTATTAGTGGCAGTTAATCTTTGCTCTAATAATTATTGCTGATGAATATACATGTTTTGCCCCCATTACCTTTTACCATGACATGAAGATGATAGAAGTGATTACTAAATTACAGACTGTCTAAAACAGAGTTAAATAATTTGATATAGTAAAGCTGTCCTTGAACTCAGATAAATTTTCATTAAGCCATGGAACTGCAAAAGGCATTTGACCTAATGACATTTTTCAGATATTAAGGTTATCTCGTTTCCCACCTTCCCTCGCAGATTTGTTTCTTTGTATTTCATATATCATGGTGCAAAGCTTCTGGGCTGCCTTAAATAGAGGAGTTATTAAGAAGTGTGCTTCTGTAAATGAGAGGGTATATGTAATCTTAGCATTGAGAAAAAGGAGTAAAAAAAAGTTACACAATGCTGACTCTTAAAAGTTCTTCACAGTAGTTACCAAATTTCATGCAGATGTTCTTCAACTTATGAGAGGGTTGTGTCCTGATAAGCTCAAGTTGAAATATTTCAATATCTCAATATCTCAAGTTGAAAAGACATTTAATACATCTAACCCACCAAATGTCATAGGTTAGCCTAGTGTACCTTAAAAGTGTGCAGATCACTTATATTAGCCTACAGTGAGGAAAACTAATCTAACACAGCATATTTTACAATAACATGTTGAATATCTCATGTAATTTATTAAGTACTGTCCTGAAAGTGAAAAACAGAATGCTTGAATGGATACTCCAAGGACACTTTCAACTGAATGCATATAGCTTTTGTAACATCATAAAGTTAAAAAATTGTAAGCTGAAACATTGTAAGTCATGGATCATCTGTGTTTACAAATGCCTGTGACCAATAAAACATTTATAAGAAGAAGGGTAGAACTTGTATTTTTTGTGTTCCCAGCAAAAGAATAATGCCCGGTACCCAGTAGATACTCAAGAAATATTTGCAGAATGCATAATTAAATAGTGAGGTGAGCTAAATATCCTGTAACAATGAGAAGCTGATGTAAGCCAATCATTGGGTAATTATTAATTTTCATCAAAGAGATCATTCAATAAGCTTCCACAAAAATAACCTCTATTCTAACATTTACCATTGAAATACACTCCAATAAATATATTGACACTGATTAAATGAGAAAAAAATAAATGTGAGACTCTTGATACTGATTTTGAACAAAATTTGCTGCATCTTGGAGCAGTAGAGGCTTACACTTGCTATGAGTATATCAGAAACATTGTCACCAGAACAAATCTAAATGAACTCCTATTTTAAGAAGTCTAAACCAGTCCATTTATGCAGAAATGTATTACATAGCAATTATATTAAATGATTGGTCTAAAGTATTTTTAAAAGCAGATATTTGTGTCATTTTACGCAATTATTTTGGGGGAATATTTAAAATATATTTTATGGTTCAAAATGGGTTTCCAGTATTTTAATCTTAATATATGATGTTGTAACTGTGGGAAACAGGGTTTAACTTGAGGTTTACTGATTTATGACTACCATCCAAGAAATAATAAAATAATTAGATAATATATTGGTTTCTTTGAAAGAGAAAGTATGGGTGGAGAATGGTATATTCATACAAACAATACAGGAGGAATACATAGGCAGTGGTTTGTCTAAACAAAGAATGGTTGTAGTCACCTGTACGTTTTCTTATGATCAATATGAACCTGGGAAATGGCACTACTTAAACTAAATATAGAATAAGGTGGTGGAAAGCCCTGTGGTTAAGAGGAGGAATTCCGAGGTCAGGAGACCCTGGGTTGGAGGTTCATCTCTCTATTTAGTATGAATTTTCACACAAGTTATTCAATTATTCTGAACCTAGTTTCATAATCTTTGAAACACTGGTTATGAAAATAAGATCGTGTCATGGTATTATGGGAATTTCATGTAGGTAATGCTTTTATTATGGTTATATAATAGTAGCTGTATCAAAAGGTTGTTGAGAGGATTAAGTACAGGAAAATTATTTAGTGTACTTAGCAACATCTAAATAAATACTATGTATTATTTTTATTATTGCTATTACAAAATATGCACAATTCAAATACTACAGAATCGTTTTTAAATTACATGTAAATACAGATACAACTTTTAGACAAAACTATTTTCAAAATCAATAATATCATATTTATTGAATAATTGGTCTCAAATAATCCATCAGTAAGCCTGCAGAATAACATTGTTTTGTTTTCTGAAATATTCTCTTTAAGCCTAATTGATATTCTGTCCTCTAATGTGAAGAAGTACGTAAGCAGAGGATGGTTCATAGCCAGTCACTTTACTCCTCCAGGTCATTCTGGAGAGAATTGTAATGTGGATTTCACATTGCATCACTGGTATGGGTGGCTTATTTTGTCTTTCTGTAAATAGACTCATGCTGGAAACTTATTCCAATTGTTATGTCCTTCAACATTTGACCAAGCATACCTTCTCAGATTGGTCTAAACTCTATAGTGGTGACAAAATTAAAACATTTTATAATCTAGTACAGCCCACTCAGAAATCATGCTCTTCTTTTTATCTCTACTGAATAAAACCCCATGACTTGGCAAGTATTAAAGATTTATCTATTTATTAACATTTTACTCACAAGGATAAAACTCTTGAAATATTACAACTCATTTTCAAGAATGTCCTTGGGATGGAAAGCAGATATATTTTTTGTCACATTACATTTTCAGACCATGTAGGTCACTGTCATAAAGCAGTCACTAGAAAAGTTAAATGAAACCGCATTATGCAATAGATTTTTTCATATTTTAGATACATATACATTTATATAATACTTGATGGTAAATTTTGATGGTAGGGCTAGGGACTCTGTGAGCTCTTAAGAAGGTAAACAATTTTTGGAATGGAAAGAATTGTGTTTTTCATTTAAATGGTGGCAAAATTTTTATGTCTACCTTTATTAAGAAAATATTTATTTATTTTGGTTAACAATTAAGTGAAAAATATGGTAGAGGGTCTTGCCATTCCATTTTCTCTGTCTGACTCTGGAATGCATTATGCATAGAATAGAATGATTGTGGGGGGTAAGGGGGTAGGATGTCAGTGTATCAGATAGAGAAAAATATCAGTTTTTCATCCCAGTTGGCTCTAGAATATTTGCTAGCAGTCCTCAATTGCTATTGTGAGGAGTGTATTAGGTGCTAGTGTGGATTTTAGCATGGTGGTTAAGACCATAGGATTGGAATTGGCCAAGATTGGATCGTATCAAAGTTCCATTACTTAATAATCTTTTTCCTTAGTTAGCTTACCTGTAAAAAGGGTGTAACAATAGTGTGTTACTGGATGGTTGTATGGGGAAAAAAGGGATCATTTAACACAACACCTAGGAAATATAAGCACTTATAAAAATAAAAGCTATTATTTCCCCTCACGTTACAACATTCCTTCAATAAACTGTATGATTCTCTAAAAATTAATTTATCTATTTCTCTTTAAAATTTATTTTTCAGGCTGGGCCACTTATTGCCTAGAAGAGTAAATTATGTGAGCATAGTTCCCACTCCTGAATTAATCCTTTTTATTTATTATATGTTAGATATGGTGGGCTTCTTTTCTTAATTCATGATTAAGTCATTCAGTCAGTCAGTTCACACTGAACACACCCTCTGTGCCAGTTGTTTCTTTATGCCAGTAGAAGCTGGGATAAAAAACATAAAAGTTAAATAGGTATCCTGGCCTCAAAGAGCTTGCAGTTTAGTAATAAAGATAGACCTGCAAACAGGCAACTGCCTTTCCATATGATTAGTGCTCTACGGGGGGAGTCCATGGTGCCACAGGAGCCTATAGTTGGTGTTGGAGACGTGATGTTTAAACACAGACCTGAAGGTTGAGTAGTAGCAAGCCAATCAAAATGTGAGGAGGAAAATAATCCACCCAGAAGAAATAGAATGTGCAAAAACCTGTAATGAAGAGTGAACATGGTATATTCAAGAATCTGAAATAAGGTATTTTTGGTTTTGGTAAGAGTGCAGAGGGAAATTTCAAAGGTAACAAGCAATTAGGCAGGAGAAATAAACAAAGGCAAGATCATGAATGGATTTTTACAACACTTTGATTAACTTTTCTTTTATTAAAAAAAAGAAGCCACTGAAAGATAACAAGTAGGGTAAGAAATGATGGCTACTTGTTTAGGAAATATAACTTGGGGGCAGAGGAAACTAAGGGACAGAGGTCAAAACCAAAGACAAGAGAATAACGTAGGAGGCTACTGTAGTAGTTGAGGTAGAAAAGCATGGATGTATAGGCTAAACTAATGCCAGAAAGAATTGCAAGAAGCAAATGGGCTTGCTAGATGTCTAGAAAGTTTACTCATCAAAACTTTGCAAAAATTTGGATGATATCTGTGGTAGCAATATTAACAGTTAATACTTATATGGAACTTACTATGTTCCCATACTCATCTAAGTGTTTTGCTTATATTAAAAGCCATTTAATACTCCCAGAAAATGTCTCAGTTAGATAGTATTATAATTTCCATTTTAGATGAGCAAACTGAGCAAGATTACATTTAAGTAACTTGTCCAAATTCACATAGCTAGTGGGTGGGAAAGCCAGGGTTTCAACCCAGGTATTCTGGCTCTCAAATGCAAGCTATTTAGTATGAGGCTACTCTGCTGATCCAAATGACAGTTACTGATTTAGTATTCATATTCAAAGCACTGTGTCAAGTGCACTACAGTCATTAGTTTGTTTAAATGGTGGCAAATTGGTGAAGGTGAGGGAAGACACAATTAGGTTTCTTGCTTAGTTACAAAGATAGGGATCCCAGCAGACGAGCACAAGTTGAAAATGATTAATTGAATTTTAGTCAAGCTTATTTTGGGATGCCTCTGAGTCATCCAAACAGAGGTGTCCAGTAGGCAGTTGAATGTACGTGACTAAAAGACTAGAGAGTTATTTGTCCTGGAGATAAAAACTTCTGAATTCACCAGCATATGGATGTTAGCTAGAGACATATAAATGTTCAGACAGAGAATATTACAAAAGGAGGCTTGGAGAAGGACACAGGAAAAAGATCAACTTCAGTGTCAGGACAGAGAAAGATGACTAGAAAGCAGGATAAGGAATGGTTAAAGAGTTGGGGGAAAATTAGAAAATGTGAAGTTACTCAAGTCAAGATAAGAAAACTTTTCAAGAATGACAGAGTGGCCAAATCAACAATGTAAAATACTACAAAATGTCTAAGAAACTTAAGGCCTGAAAAATGCCTATTTGATATAATAATATAGAAGTCATTGGTGATCTTAGTATAGGAAGTTTTAGTTGGTTAGTGGAGGCAGAAGCCAGATTTCAGTGAGTTAAGAAGTGATTGCAAGATGAGGAAGTGGTGATAGAAAATCTAGACAAGGGATTCAAGGACTTCAACGGTAATTTGTGTTTTTTTTTTTGGTTTTTTTTTTTTTTTTTTTTTTTTTTTGAGACGGAGTCTCGCTCTGTCGCCCAGGCTGGAGTGCAGTGGCGCGATCTCGGCTCACTGCAAGCTCCGCCTTCCGGGTTCACGCCATTCTCCTGCCTCAGCCTCCCGAGTAGCTGGGACTACAGGCGCCCACAACCGCGCCCGGCTAATTTTTTGTATTTTTAGTAGAGACGGGGTTTCACCGTGGTCTCGATCTCCTGACCTTGTGATCTGCCCGCCTCGGCCTCCCAAAGTGCTGGGATTACAGGCGTGAGCCACCGCGCCCGGCCCGGTAATTTGTAAAGAAGAGTTAGGCGGTAATTGAATGGTGGGTGAGTACATGTGAAGAGAATTTATAGATTGGTAGAACAGTAAATAGTCCAGAAATAAAGCCATACTTGTATAGTCAATTGATTGTGCCAGCAAAATTCAATGGGGAAAAGTAGCTTATTCAAGAAATGGTATTGAACAAACTGGGCAAATGTGTGAAAATAAATCTTGATTCCTGATTTAGACCACATGTAGAAATTAACTAGAGATGGAATATAGATCTGAAGAACAATTAAAGGATAAAGAGTCTAGAAAAAACATGATTTGGGGTAGGAAAATATTTACTCAACAGGTCACAAACTAATAATTAGAAAAGAAAAATATAGTATATAACTTATTAAAGTTCATGTGTTCTGCTCATCAAGACACTTAACTGAATGGGCAGTCTAGCAGAAAATATATGCAAAATATATACACATTCATTATAAAGAACTTATATCAAGAATATATAATTACAAAACTCAATAAAATGACAACCCAAGAAAATGGGTAAAATTTTGAACAGACACTTTACACAAGAAAATATATAAATGGCCAACATACAAAACATTAGTCAAAATCATTAGTCATGAGAGAAATGCAAATTTAAACCATGAGATAATTCTTCATACACAGTAAAATGACTAAATTTAAACAGATTGATGATAACAAATGTTGAGGATACAAAGTAACCAAAAATCACATAAATTGCTAGTGGGTATATAAAATTCTCCATCATTGTAGAAAAAATCTGTCAATTGCTTACAAAAATAAAAACATGCACCTAGCCGTTGGCTGAGTAATTTCACTTGTATGCATTTACCTAAAAGACATGAAAAAACTTGCATAAGAATGTTAATAGTAGCTTTATTTATAATAGCTTGAATTTGGAAATAATCTGAATTTCCCTCAACATATGACTAAATAAAAGTACTATATTCACACAATGTAATAATTTTCAGCAAAATAATAAAAATATACAAAAGAAAAATTGATAGCCACAAAAATATGTATAAATCTCAGAGCCATCATGCTGTGCTAAAGAAGCCAGGCATAAAAGTGTACCTATGTGTGATTTTATTGATACGAAATTCTATATTAGGTTTAGCTAACTGATATTTTTGTAAAAATCAGAAAGTGGGTTGTCTTTGGGGTGGCAAGAATACCTGGAAAACGGGAATGAGAAACTTTTCTGGCTAAAGGGAATGTTCTATATTTCCAAGTGTGAATTATAATAAGTGGATGCATACAATTGAACTCATGAAATTGTACACTTTTGATTTACACACACTTTCTTGTATATAAATTTTAATTTAAAAATGCCCTTAATATTGAATCCCAGTTTACTTTTTGCAGTAATAGAAGATGACAGTTCTGAAACTCCTTTCTATGTATTCCAGGCTTGAACAAATGAGTAAATAGATTGAGGAATATGGAGATAAGGTCTTCCATTATGGAGGAGAGGAGATATTAATAAGGAATAAGAGCAGATTATAATGTTATATATATAGTGGTATATGGAATTAGAGATTTATGAACTCAGTTTTAAATATATATAAATGTAGATATGAACATATATAAATTTGATACATAAATGTAATACTTATATATAACTATGTATATAAATATTCATATTTTCCTGGCTCTGTTTGCTGAAAGGCCTGAGAAATCATGACGCAGCAGTAGCTATGAGTCCACTTAGTACCTGGATCTTGGTTTCTAAATATTACCATTCATCAAAAAGTACCAGGACCTCTTAAAGAAAAGCCTGCTTCCAAAGCTGGGGCAGGGAAAAGTACAAGATGAGCTAGGAATATCTCATTGTAGGAGGAAAAAAAAGAAAATTCTTAAAGAATGACATGAATACTCAAAAGGACACAAGATTTAACTTGAGAGGAATTTCTTAGGCAAATCCAGGAAAATTTGACACCGAAAATGATGACAGAAATTGATTATAGCCCATTGAATAAAGTAAAAATCTATAAGTTGATATTAGTATATATGAATGCATGCATGAGTCACTGAACAGTAAATTAATAAATTTAAAAAGGGAAAACCTTTATTTATAGAATATCAACTAATAAAAGGAAAAGAGAAGACTTCCCACAAAATTCTAAAAGAGCAATTGATCTCACATAAAACGAGGAACACCACTTACATCCTATGAGTGAGAAAGAGAAAAGACTATGCAGATATGGGAATGTTTTATATTTGTAGGTGAGAAAGAAAAATATTTGATTTTTCTTTTTGGTGGTGATGGTGTTTTCTCTCTGTCAAGTATGATGTCTGAAATGGCTGTCCAGAAAATGGGCTTTATATCAAATTAGAAAATATGGAAGGACCTTGAGGAGCCTATTGATATTGGAAATAAAGAATTTATAATGGTCCAAACTGGCAATCAGGGTTACTCTTTCATTTTAATTTTATCAGCATTCGGTTCTATCCCTACCTATAAAATTGTATGGTGAGGAATAAATGTCATTTTTCTTTGAAAACTCATTTATAGAACATTCTTCTCACTTTATGGTTTCACATGCTTATAAACTGCAATTTTCTCTTAGCAATATCCAAGTGAGACAGAGCTAAAAGTAGGGCCAGCATTAACTCCTTGCTGAATCTAAAATTAAATAGCTTTTACTCCTTCGCTTTGGAGGGCAGAAGTCCCTTCTTTTGTTAATTAAAATTTTTATTGAGGTAACCGTAGAGTCACATGCAATTCTAAGAAATAATATAGAAAGATCTCCTGTGTACTTTACCCAGCTTTAGTCAATAGTAACATTTTGTACAACTGTAGTATAATATCAGAGACAGGATGATGACATTAATATAATCTACCAATCTTACTCATTTCCATCATTTTACATGTACTCATTCATGTTCGTGTATGTGTATTTACTTTGACACAATGTTATTAGATATATAGGTCTGTTTATGCACTAACACAGTTCAGGTACTGAAGGTTTCCAACTCCTCAAGTATGTCTTGCATTGTTCTTTTACTACCATTTTTATTCCTCTCCCACTGACCATACCTTCCATTTGTAACCCCTAGTTGCCACTAATCTATCCTCAATCTTCTAAAATTGTTATTTCAAATGTTTTATAAATGGAATTGTACAATATGTAACTTTTTGAGGTTGTTTTTTAAAATTTAATTCAATTCCCTGAGGATTCATCCAAGTTATATGAATCAAAAGTTTGCTCCTTTTTAACACAAAGTATATTCTATGGTATATATGTACCAGAATTTATCTTTTGAAGGACAATTTGAACTGATTCCGGTTTTGGGCTTCTACAAATAAAGCTGCCATGAACATCCATGCACAAGTTTTGGCAAAAACAATTTTCATTCCACTGGAAAAATGACCAATAATAAATTTGCTGAGTATTAGCATATTAGCTAGGGCTGCATAGCAAAATAACAAAGACTGGATGGTTTAAACAACAGAAATTTATTTTCTCACAGTTCTGTTGGAAAGAAATCCAAGATCATGGTACTAGCAGGGTTGGATTCTTCTGAGGTCTCTCTCTTTCACTTGCAGATGATCACCCTTTTGCTTTGTCTGCATGAGGCCTTTTTCCTGTGCATACAAACCCCTGGTGTCTCTTATAAGGAGGCCAGTCATCTTGGATTAGGGCCCCACCCATATGAGCTCATTTAACCTTAATTGCCTCTTTGGAGGACCTGTCTCCAAATACAGTCACAGTGGGGGTTAGAACGTCAATATATGAATTTTGGGGGGCATATAACTCCACCTATAACATATAATTATGGGGTGTTACTTTTATAAGAAACTGCCAAACTATTTTCCAGTGTGTCTATGCAATTTTGCATTCTCACTAGTATTCTACAAGTGATTCAGTTTCTCTGCATCCAAACATCCTTGGTATTATCACTATTTTTAATTTTACCTAATTTGCAATCTCAAGTTGTATTTTACTGATGAGAAATATGTCTATGCTTAACATCTTCTCATGTGTTTATTTATCATCTGTGTATCATCTTCAGTAAAATGTCTGTTCACTTCATTTGCCTATTTTCTAATTGGATTGTTGAATTTTTATTGCTCAGTTTTTAGGGTTCTTTATATATTTGAGATACCAGGACTTTGTTGAATAAGTACTTTCCAAATATTTTCTCCTAGTCTGTAGCTTGTCTTTTGATCCTTTTAAAAGGTTTTTTTTTTGTTATTTTATTTATTTTTTTTTTTTGTACAAAGAAAAAGTATTTAATTTTAATGTGGTCTAATATGTCATTTTTTTCCTTGTATAGGTTTTGGAATCAATTTAAAAACTCTTTGCTGAGAGCTAGATTCCAATGATTTTCTATTTTTTCTAAAAGTTTCAGTTTTATATTTTACATTCAAGTCCATAATCTATTTTGAGTTAATTATTTTCATATGGTATAAGATTAGGTCAAAGGTTAATTTTTGCCTATTGATATTTGTCAAAATTCAGTTGGTATATCTGTGTTGGTCTATTTCTGAGCTCCACATTTTGTTTCATTGGTCTATTACTGAAGCCCTCAATCATACTACATATCTTGATTCTTGGAGCTATGTAGCAAGCTTTCCATTTCAGGTACAGTAATTTTTCCCACTTTATTTTTCTTGGTCTAGATTGTTTTAGTTATTCTAGAGCCTGTGGCTTTCCACATAATTTAAAAAATAAGCTCATCTCTATCTACAAAACTTCTTCCTGATTTTTTTTACAGGAATTACATTAAACTTACAGATCAGAGAGAACTCATTTTTACTGTGATGAATCATCCAATGCTGAGCACAGTATGTCTGTCAATTTAGATTTTTAAAATTTATTTCATAACAATTTTGTAATTTTCAACATATTTAATGTACATATTTTGATAAGTGTATACCTAATTCATTTTTTTGAGTAGCTGTCAATGTTATTGTTTTTAATTTTGTTGTATCTTCATTGTCAGTATGTGACTTTTTTGTGTGTGTTGATCTTATATCTTACCTCCTTGACGAACTCATTTATTAGTGCTAGTACTACATTTTTACATTCCTTGCTATTTTCCACATATTTAAGGAAGTCATCAGTAAATACAGATAGTTTTATTTCTTTGTTTCTGATCTCTATGACTTTTTTCTCTTTATTGCAGCTGCTAGATTCCTTGGTACTTTCTATATATTTTAGGGTCTGTGGTATTTTTAGTATATTCTATACATCTAATCATTTGTAAATAGATATAGTTTTATTTGTTTCCAATCTGTTTTATTTTTCTCTTTATTGCAGTGGCTAGATTCCTTGGTATGTTCAATGCATTGTAGGTTTCCTTTGCATTTTTACAATCTTTGTTATTTTCGATGCATACGAGCAAGTCATTGTAAATAGAGACAGTTCTAATTTTGTTGTTTCTAATCTGTATATTTTTATTTATTGTAGTGGCTAGAATTTCCAGCAACATATTGAATAAGAGTGGTGAGAGCAGACATCCTTGCTTTGCACCCTATCTTAGGGAGAAAGCATCTAACCTTTCACCATTGGATATGATGTCATCTGTAGATATTTTGCAAATGGCTTTTATTACTCAAGTAATTCTCATCTATTCCTAACTTGCTGAGAGTGTTTTATTATGCATAGCTGTTGGATTTTCTCAAATGTTTTTCTACATCAAATGATATATGTTTTTCCTTCCTTAGCTTATTGATATGATGAATTACATTGATTTTTTAAAGTTGTAACAGCCTGGCACAAGGGGAAAATAAACACTTGGTATGTAATTCTTTTTATACATGAATGGATTAAATTTGCTAATATTTTGTTTCAGATTTTCGTACTTACATTCATGAGAGATGTTGGTCTGTGTATTTCCTTGTTTTTGTTGTCCTTTCTGGTTTTGTCATCGGGGTAATATTTGCTCATGAAATGAGCTGGAAAACATTCTCCGCCACTCTATGCTCTTGGAGAGATTATACACAATCAGTTTTAATTCATTTTAGATATTTGGTATAATTCTGCACTAAACCCATCTAGTCCTGAAGATTTCTTTAGTAGGAACTTTTAAATGACCAGTTTTAAATTACTTTAACAATTATACCCCTATCAACATTATGCACTTCATTTTTGTTGAATTGTAATAGTTGATAGTTTTGAAGGAATTATTCCATTATTTTTAAATTGTTAAATTTATGAGCAAAAGTCATTTGTAATATTTCTTCATGATGACTTTAATGGCTATAGGATCTGTAGTAATATCTCCTATTTCATTCTTGATTTTGATGATTTGTGTCTTTTTTTGTATATGTTGCTAGAGATTTATCGATTTAACTGATTTTTAGAAACCCTCAGCTTTTTCCTAATGATTTTCTCTGTTTTTTTTCTATTTTCAATTTCACTGATTTTTGCTCTTTATTTCCTTCGTGTCTTTGGGTTTTTTCTTTCTCTAGTTTCTTAAGGTAGAAAATTAAATGATTGATTTGAGATCTTTCCTCATTCTAATATAAACCTTTTGAGCTATAAATTTTCCTCTATGCACTGCATTAGCTACACCTCACATATTTTGGTAGGCTGTGTTTTTGTTTTCACTTACCTGCATATATTTTTAATATCCATGGACACTCTTTATTCATGTATTATTTAGAAGTGATTTATTTTTCATGTGTCTAAAGATTTTCCTGTTTTCCTTTTTCTATTGTTTTCTAATTTCATTCCATTATAGTCAGAGAATATACTATGCATGATTATGCTTTAAAATTCTTTAAATTTGTTGAAGTTTATTTTATGTTCCAGGGTATGGTCTGTCTTGGTAACTTTTCCATGGGTGCATGAAAAAATATGTATTGTGCTATTGTTAGGTAACATGTTTTGTATTTGTGAATTAGATCCTGCTGACTGATGTTGTTCAGATCTTCTATTTTGTCACTGTAAATAGTAATTTTATCTGTTGCTGAGAGGAAGATGTAGAAGTCCTTGACCATAATTGTGAATTTGTTTCTCCTTTCAGTTATATCAGCTTGTACTTCCTGTGTTTTCAAGCTCTGTTGTTTGATGCATGCACTGTTAGAATCACTGTCTTTCTAAAGATAACGATCATTATTTATCTCTAATAATGTTCTTTGCTCTAAATTCTACTTTATCAGATACTAACATAGACTTTACTGTTTTTCTTTGATTAATGTTTGCATCATATATATTTTTCTATCCTCCTACTTTCAACTTACGTCTGTCAAATTTGAAGTGTTTCTATGAGCTATAGTGGGATGTTTTCATATCCACATTGCCCATCTCTGTGTTTAGAGTGGTATACTTAACCCATTAACATTTAAGGTAACTATTAACATGATGTTGCTTAAAACTGCCATTTAATTTGGTTTCTATTTGTTTCCCCCGTTTCTCATTCCTCTTCCTGTTTCTCTTTTCTTGCCTTCTATTGGTTACCTGAATATTTTTTAACATTTCATATTGCTTTATTTATTGTGTAATTTAGTGCATCTCTTTATGGAGTTTTCATAGAGTTGTTCTATAGATATATCTATATCTAAAATCTGTTATCATTTGAATTTGTGTTTTTGTATAGTGTCTCTTCTAGTTTCTTTCAAAATTTTTCTTGGTCTTTACTTTTTGAAAGTTTAATTATGATGTGTCTTGACATGGATTTCTTTGAGTTTATTTTGTCTGAATCATTCAGCTTCTTAGATCTGCAGGTTTGTATCTTTTGTCAAATTTGGAAAGTTTTCAGTTATGTTTTCAAACATTCCTTCAGACTGACCCTTTCTCTTCTGAGAATGATGATACAAATTTGGATCTTTTATTACAGTTCTAGAGGCTCCTCAGTCTCTGCTGAACTTTTTCAGTCTATTTTCTCTGTTGTTTAGGTGAATTCTATGAACTGTCCTCAAATTCACTGTTTCTAATGTCTGTCATCTCCACTCCTATTATGTTCATGAAGTTTAATATTATGGGTTTTTTTCTATAATTTCCATTTAGTTATTTTTATAAGTATTCTTTCTTTGCTGAGATTTTTTATGTTGTCACTTGTTTCAAGATAATTTGAAATTAAATACTGAAGCATAGTGATGACTTCGTTAACTATGATAAAAATCCATATTAGATAATTGCAACATCTGATTCATCTGAGTGTTGTATCAATTGTCTTTTCTCACTAAGGTTGTGGTTGTCTTGGTGTTTGGAATAATAGGTAACTTTTCATTGTATCCTGGCCATTTTATCTATTATATTAGGAGATTCTGGATTCTATTTCATTTTTTCAAAGCAGTTACTCTATTTCTAGCCTACTTTTTAATCCTGTAATTCTAATGGCAATTTAAATGTTAGAACCTTGGTGGTGTTATTTTGATCTGCTTGGTTTATGTGGTGCTGTAGGAATTCCCACTTGCCTATTGATGCTCCCTGAGCGTGGGAAGTTTTCTCAGTCTGGGTTGCTGTGTCTCTCACAGTGGCAGAAGGGTGGCAAGGGATCCACTACCCATGACCCCTACTTCACAGTTTCTCTGAGCAGGGAAGATGATTCTCATACCTGGAGTGTAAAAGAGATTTCCTAGGTCTGGCAGCTTGTTGTTACTGGGTCCCTATTGCTGATTCGGCCACCAGTGCTAGGAGTTTTCCAGGCCTGGCTAATTACCATTGTTGAGTCCTCTTGCCTCTTTTGCCCATCTAACCTAATTCTTCCTCAAAGTAAATTGGGTAAAAGAGACTTCTCAGGCAGGACTTCTTGCTATGGCTTGGTCCCTCTAGAGGGTTCTGCTGGCTTCTCTTGCCCACCCAGTGTTGATGGGTAGAAAATGGGTGTCTCAGGACCAAAGAGGCATCCAAAATAATACCAAGCCAATTGTTGTGACTGAGTCCCTCCTGTTGCTTCCACTCATTGTTTCCAGTGTCTCTTGGAGGGGAAGAGAATCTCAATCAAGTGTGAAAGGGGAGTGCATCCTGGTTGCTTTAAGTTGATGGGGTTACTAGTTGATTAATCCCCCTTTTATTGGTGTCAGACTTGTCCAGTGTTCTCAGAGGGCCTCTTAATTGATCTCAGAAGAGAAATTAGAATATGTGGGCTGCTTTCTGTTGCTAGGTTGGGATCAGCAAATGCCTGGTCTGCCTTCACTTTCTCCCGATGGGTGGGGTAAATGTAAGACATTCCCCGCTACTCTGTTTTTCCTCCAATCCTGGGATCCCAAACCAGTCTGTTCTCTTGTCACCTTCCAGAGTTCTTTGGTTGTTGGTTGCATTATTTCCAGCTTACAGCTGTGCTTAGCAGGGAAGAGCAAGGAGAAGCAGGTCTATACCAGATATACTTGTCTGGACCAGAAGTCCCACACCATTTAATTTTGACAGTGATTTGTTTTTAATAGCTGTGCAAGAACTACACTTAATGCTTAACTTTCATACCTCAAATATTTGAATGTTTTATTTATCTTTTTCTCTTATATAAATTTTAAAGCAGTTTTGCAGCCCAATGATAATATATTATTCCTATAGAGATAATTCACTAAGATTTATTTTTAGGTTCAAAAATCCTTTGATGATGACTTGATCTTTGCTATCATAGCTTAAGTGTTACGTTTTCCGATAGCTCATTCAACCAAGACTTTGTACCATTTATTGTTCACTGGGGCCTTCTATTAGAATAAGATTTAGCAGCTTTTCATAAAATGAGGAGGTAAGAAAGGATAAAAAGAATATAAATGGGATTAGTCCTTATATTTAAAAACATTTTAGAAGAGAAATATTATCTTTGACAAGAACAATGATGGGAGCGTTGAAGTAATTGGAAATAGTATGAATATGCACTTTGACATTTAGATGTAGATAGAGCACAAAGAAAATACCAATTTTATTTGAAAAGATATATTTCTAATTAATAACTTTCCAACAAAGCTTTTCTAAGTTCTATCATGGCAAATAGAATTGTTAATGAAATGTTTAACGTTATTTATAAGGAACATAACAGTTTGGGGTTACTTGTTCAGTGTAGTCAAACTGTACATTTATGAGCTATTATCCAGACTTTAAATTAGAAACCATTGAAGAACATGTGCATATTGAACCTGTGTTCACTTTACAATATTTGCTGGCATAATTTTAGTGGGGAAAATTATTCAGACTTATATAATTCTAATAACTTTGATTTTATGACATTGTTGGGGACATATATGATTTATTTGATGCCAAAATATTGGTTAGGAAGGCAATAGCTAATTATAACTTTCATGGGAAATCACTTTCATTTATATGGCATGGTTTCTACTAGCAAACTGTGAAAAGTGGAAACTACTACTAATAAATGTTTCTGTGCATAAACACATTCACCGAGCAACTGAAACAAATTGCTCAGGATCAAAATTTGATCAAATCATATGACTCTGGAATAATCACTTTATATATTCCAATTTGGAATCATTATCATTACCACTCTTTTTTCCAATTTACCAAAGTATTTGGTCCAGAATCTCTTCATCATTGACTCTGATATATTTACTCTGTCAAGCAGATTTTGTCCTTTTTTTCCTTATGGTATCTAGTGCTAAAACAATTTTATTCCATACATTTTCTCAGAAAATCTAATTTGCTTTTCCAATTGCTTAGAATTAGTCTATTGGCAGACATGGAGGCCCTTAAGGAGCCATTTGCTCTCAGTTTAGTGTGCAGAACAAATTAGTACTTCCCAAAATAATACCAATTAAGCTAACGTTAAAAAGTTAGTATCTGTGTTAATCTCAGGAGACAAGTTATCATATCCCTCTAAAAGGGCTGCCACTCAAGGGCAATGCTTCTCAGATTGCATAGTATGCTACTTTTATATTATTCTCCGAAGATCCACTTTTGCTAGATGCTATCTACTATTACTATTTCTACTTCTGTTGTTCCTGCTGACACACTCACTATTACACTTTTATACAGTATACAGACACCATATTTTTTCAATCCACAAATTTTAGCATTTCATTTTGACAGTTGTACTGGGTAGGAGTTCAAAAGACCTGAATTCTTTTTCTAGTTCTTTTAAAACTACTGTGTGACCTTAGACAATCATTTTGTTAGTCTATCAGTCATTTCCTCATTTGAAAAATTAGCACATTGGACTAGATCAACTGGTGCATTAATGTTCTTGGACCAGTTTTGGTAAATAGTGTTTTATTGCAACATAGCCATGTTCCTTCATGTATGTATGTGTATAACTACTTTCACACTGCAACATCAGAGTTGAATAGTTGCAACACAGACCCTAGGACCTGTAAGCCTAAATATTTACTCTGTGTACCTTTCGGGGAAAGTTTTTCAATCCTGGATCAAATGATCAAAGTTTTTTTTTCCAGTTGTACACATTTATCACTCAAGAAGATTCTGATAGAAAAAAAATCTTGGCTTGCCTGCCAAATATGAAAATAACTTTAAATTATTTAGTTTTCTCTTGTGAAACTTCTCCAAATTACAAAGTCATCCCAGCTCATTTAAATACAGAGTTACCACAAGTGATAATCCTATTGAGTGAAGACAGAGTGATAAACCCAATGGTAGTCATATTTTTAGCAGTTTGTCCATTTTTCTAATACTTCAATATTGCCCTCAAATTATAAGAGATGTAGGTTAATCCTAAATCCATCTACATTTATTGGGAGATTTTTATTCAAAGTCCATTTTGAAAAACAGCCACATTTCTCGAATTATCAGAAATCAAATGGAAGAAAAAATATAAAGTGAAAATATAAATGACTAAAATTCCTAAACTCACAGGAAAAAATGTAGATACATTTAGAGATTGGATGTATATGTATGTTTATACTAATTGGTAGAAGATATCAACAGTGAAGGCTCTAGTTTTATTATACATCAGGGAGGATGATTGGCATTCATATTGGATTGATGCTTAATAATGTGTTTTATTTTTCTGTGACTTTCAAAGCACTAAAATGAAAATATGCCAATTATGTGGCCACTGGGAAGTGATGAACTGTCAATTTCAAATTAGTGAAAGATCTTAAAACCTATGATCAGGAACCTAAATTGCACATTAGAGGCAAATTGGGAATTACTGCAGCATTGTGAGAAGAGAGTGAAAACATCAATTTATTGTGAAACTTTTGGACTGAAGAATGGAAATAAATTACAGAACACAACCAAAGTCACACCAGAGAAACCTAGGACAGTTGTATTAACTAATTAGATTTTCCTTCTCTCTTACTTCTTATAAAATCTTAATCAGCTGAGCTATCATATGTGTTTATCTCATTTGTTTAATTTTAGTTTATATAACAAATTGTGGTAGAGCTTTGGCAAAAATGATCACAAGTATTCCCTCAATGGTATCCACATCCCTTGCAGTGTGGTTTTGGCAGTGCTGCCATTAAAATGTGGAGTCCATTTCCCTAGAACTTAAATCTGGACTGGCCTTATGACCTGGTTCGGCCAACTGAATTCAATAGAATTGTTTGTATACTAGTTTTGAACAGACTTCATGAGATGTTTCCTTCTTCTATTCTTTCAAAGGGTGTCCCTGTAACCTTCACATCACAATATTTCAAGAGCCCTATATGGTCTCTGTGGCATTGAAATAGGGCTGGCTTGTGTATTCAGTAGAATGCTGCATCAGAGACAGTTTCTAATGACCTAAACCAGGTGAGAAGTACATTATGTCTGGACTTCTGGAGTAGTGGTGTGGGGAAGTCAGCTGCCAGTTATAAGGACACACAAGCAGGCTCATGGAGAGAGTTTAACACGGAGAGAAACCTGCTTGTCAGTACCAGCTTGCCAGCCATATGACTGAACTACCTTGGAGAGTGATCCTTATGCCCCAGTCAGGCCTAAAGAGACTGGAGTTCCAGATAACATCTGACTACAGCCTCACAAGAAACCACAAGCCAGTATTGTCCAACTGAGCTGCTCCTGAATTCCAGCCCCACAGACTCTTCAATTGCTATCCTTTGACCGGTTTTTCATGTTATACAACAATTTCTAACAATAAAGAGTAACTGAACAGGGTACGTAGGGCTTTAGCTGCATTAGGAACTGTGGCCTATTGGTGGTGGCAGAGGTAGTATGTGCAAGTATGATGCATTTAAATTTCTCTATCTTAATAATTTGTTTCCCTACAATGAGCAAATTCTGATTCAAAATGTTTGTCCTTTTTTTCTATTCATTCCTCAATTTCATGAGATTGTATTACTTTTATTTGTATGTGTATATATATATATAAAATATATGTGTGTATATAAAAATTATATATATACATTCTTATTGTTTGATGTATAAGCTTTACATATCTTATATCTGGCTTGTTAAAGAGGAGGAGTTTGGCATAACTACACTACCATAAAAATTATCATCATCTTTGAGTTCTCGAATTTTGCTAGTTATACAAATGCTACGATCAATGGATGGATGGAGGGATGGATGGATGGATGGAGGGAGGGATAGAGGGATGGATGGAGGGATGGATGGAGGGATGGATGGAGGGATGGATGGAGGGATGGATGGAGGGATGGAGGGATGGAGGGATGGAGGGATGGAGGGAGGGATGGATGTTGAGAGAGAGAGAGAGAGAGAAAGAAAAAGACAACGTCTCACTCTGTTGCCCAAACTGGGCTACAGTGGTGTGATGATAGCTCACTGAAACTTTGAACTCCTGGGCTCAAGCAATTCTCCTGCCTCAGCCTTCAGAATAGCTGGGACTACAGGGACATACTACTATGCCTGCCCATTTTTTAAATTTTTTTTTTTTTTTTTGTAGAGATAAGGGCTTTGCTAGGTTTCCCAGGCTGGTCTCAAACTCCTGGCCTCAAGTGATCCTCCTGCCCTTGCCTCCACTGGGATTACAGGCATAAGCCACTGCACCCAGCTCATCATCACTATTTTTAATTGTAGTATTAACTATATGCTTTACATTTATGTTGGTTGTCGAGTTTTTCCTTTCTGCTAGTTTATGTCCATTCATCTCTTAGTTAGCAGAAGTTTGTTCCTTAGGAGACAGTTTCTTCAAGAAGACTCATGGAAACTGAGTTGTATGGCCACAACAATTTATTCTTGTCTTTATACTTGAATGACTGGAAGTACAATCATTAAGTCAGATTTTCTTTATGGATTTTAAAGACATTGTTCTAATACTTTTTAGTATACAATGTGTTATTTGGAAAATCTGAGGTCAGCCTGATTTTTTTAATAACGAGACTGAATTTAATATTTTTGATGAAATGCCAAAGGGTTAACTTTATTTTTTTTAAATCTAACATTTACTAAGCAATTACCACATGTTATGAAATAACTATACAAGAAGTTTAACCCTTATCCCCATTTTTATAGATAGAAAAATTGAGGCACAGAAAGTAAGTTTCCAAGTGTCATATGGGAACTAAGTGACTCAAATTTTTCCAAAACAGTGGCAAGGGTCCCAGAAAGACTGATTCTCTAACTCTGGGAATATTGAACTTGGGTTTTCTTTCTATGTTGTCAAATTCTGAACAACATGTGTGTTGTATCTGCCTTCTCAGCACTCTTTGCTCTTTTGCATAGATTCAAGTTCTTAACAGTTTTCTTTTTTTTTTCTGCTGAAGCACTCCCTTTAACACTTCTCATAGTACAGATCTGCTGGTAAGAAATTCTCTGAGTTGATTTTTGTCTAAAAAGTCTACGTTTTCCTTTGATTTTTGAAAGCTATTATTGCTGGGTATAGAATGCTAGTTGATTATTAGCACTCTAAAGATTTCACTCCATTGTCTTCTGTTATGGAGTCATTCATATCTTGGTTCTTTCTGTGCATAATGTTCTTTTAATCTCTTGTTGCCTTTAAAATTCTTTATCACTGGTATCAGCACATTTGGTTAAAATTTAGCTTGGTGTGGTTTTCTATGTATTTATCTTGCTTAGAGTTCCTTAGATCCCTTTAGAGATTTCCTTAAACGACGAAAAATCCTAACCATTATTTTTTTAAGTCTACCTCTCTGTGTTTTACACTAGAGCTACCATTCTATGTGTGTTAGACCACTCCAAATTATTATTTATCCATTTGTTTTCAATCTTTGTTCCCTGTTTGAGTCACTCAAAATGATTTTCTGCCCTATATTTAAATTGTCTAATTTTTCCCTTCAGGATCTAAGTTGTAGTTAATTCTATCCATATGACGTTCATTTATTTTTCATCATTACAAGTTCCATCAGGCATTTATTTTTTATCTCAAATTTCTTTTCTTATAATATTTTCCCTTTCATCCATGAGCATATTGAGTGCATTTATAATAGTTTAACATCCTAGTTTGTTATTGACAGTTTCACCATCTCTGTCATTTCTGGATGTGTTTCTACTGACAGAGCTTTCTCCTGGTTATGGATCAATTCTACATCTGTCCTAATGAAGAAAAAGCTGTTTATAATTAGCCTTCACTGCTCAGAAATAAAGATTATATGCTGGGCTGAGAAAATACATTATCAAGGTGAAAAAAATACACTCTATCAAAGCTCTTCAATCCTGTTTCCCATTTCCAGTTATAAAGAAATCACATAAAATCAAACATTTGAGAAAATTCAACAAATTAAAGGTGAAATCAAAATACAAACAAAATTAACATCCAAAGGAAAATAACTAAACAGTAAAAAGGAAAAGTAAAATTTTAAGCACATGAAATATCTGTACAAAGTTTCTTTAGAATAATTCAACTGATGAAAACAGACTAAAACACAACCACTTTTGATAAGAAACAATCTCCTTTTGAAAGTTAAAAGCAGCTGCATGAAGAACAATCTCTCAATAGACAGTAAAATAACAGGGGGTGGGGGATACATGACAGATGATTAAACAACTAACTTAAAAGATAGAACTTAGCATTTCTTCTAGAACATGAACTAAAAGGACAAAATGATGAAAAGCATGGAAAGATGAAGAATAGAGCCAGGAGTTCCAACATTTGTCTAAGATTTCCAACAGTTGTCTACTTGGAAAATACATACAGAACAGAAGGAATACAATAAAAAATAATAGAGGAAATAAATATCTGAGCTGTAAAAACAACTAAACAAAATTGTTTCAGATTGAGAGACCAGCAGAAATACAAGAAAAGGCAAATATCTTAAATAGCCTAATAAATTATAAATCCAAGGAAAAGAAAATTCTAAATACATCTTAGAATAAAAATAAAAACAAAACAAATAGATTTGCTAACAACTATTCCAAAGCTTCGTATTGATCTCTCCAGGAATATTTAAAAAATCTTAAGGCTCTCCCACTTATTACTATTTTTAGTGTAAACAGGAATTAATCTAGGGATAAAATAGGTAAACAAAATTTTAATTGTGGGATTCTACTCTCCTTTTACCTTATTTTACCTTATTTTTTCCATGGCACTTGGTAGCTTTTTACATACTGTATAATTTACATATTTATGAGGCTTAATGGTTATATTTCCTTTAATGAGAATATAAGCTCCACGAAGGCAGGTGTTTTTGTTTACTGATTGCTCCCAAAACTTAGAATAGTGACTGAAACAAAATAGTTTCTCAATATTATTTGCAACATAAGTTATTTATAATATAAAACATTGGAAACTACCTTAATGTTCATCAATAAGACAATGGTTATACGATATATAGTACATACCCTGATCATGTACTGGTTAAATAAAGTGACAAAATTCTATATTATTGAATGTAAAGTCACAAGCCCATCTGTAAGCATGTAAGTGTCTAAAATAAGTAGTAAAGTAGATTCTGAAATACTAAGTATAATTATTACCAGTTGGAATTGAGAAATGGACGGTCAGTCAATAGTCAATAAGTATTTTACAAAAACTTACGTGCCAGGTAATATTCTAGGAATTGGGGTATACCAGTGATCAGATTCTTACAGCAAAGGTGATTACATTTTAGTGAGTGGAAACTAATTTACAAGCGTAACTAAGATAATTTCAGAAACTGAGAAGTACTACAAAGAAGATAAAACGGGGTTATATTGTGGAAATTAACATGGGAGATGTTGACTGTCTTTTATGGGTTGGTTGACTTATAGTTTGGTCTGGACGGTATCTTTGAATGACGAATGTTTAAGCTGAAACCTGAATATGAGAAGGAGGGCAGTATAAAGATCATGAAGATTTAGGGAATAAGCACTGGAAGCAGAAAAAGAAAAGAACAATCAGCAAGTGCAAAAGACCTGGGATGGGAATGTACCCAGCATAAGCGAAGGGCAAAGAAAGACTAAAACATGTGGAGCATGGCAAGTGAGGACATGGCTTGAGGGGACAAAATGAAAGAGGTAGGCCAGGGCCTCATTTCAGGCATGTGACTTCAACATTGGAATGCATGTTTAATGGGAGGAGCATCAATGGTGATATGGTTTAGCTGTATCCCCACCCAAATCTCATCTTATAGTTCCTATAATGCCCATGTGTCATGGGAAGGACAAGGTAGAAATAATTGAATCGTGGGGCGATCTCCTCCATCCTTTTCTCCTGGTAGTAAGTTTCATAAGGGGCTTCCCTCTTTGCTGGGCACTCATTTCTCTCTCCTGCTACCATGTGATGAAGGACATGTTTGTTTTCCTTTCCACCATGATTGTTAAGTATCCTGAGGCCTCTCTAGACCTGCAGAACTGTGAGTCAATTAAATGTCTTTCCTTTATAAATTACCCAGTCTTGGTCAGTTCTTTATAACAGCGTGAGAACAGACTAATACAAATGGGATTTCAGAAAGTCAGAGTTGTGGTGTGATTCACACTTAGAACCGGTATCATGGTCAGGAGGATCAAGAGTGAGTCCAGACAGAAACTTGTTGGAAGCTGATACAGTAATCCAGGTGAAGGATTGTGGTGACTCTGAGCAGTGTGGTGAGCAGAAGACTTTCACTTAACATCTATTCTTTTGTGTGTCCTTTCTTCCTGTCTTTCTCTCTACTCTTCCCCTTTTCTCTTTGTCTCCCTTTCTCTCTTCAAGCACATAAATTTTGTGCTCCTGGCTACAAAGAAATCTCTCCAAAATTCATATTATTCTAGATAAGGCTTTAGAGATAATTGTAGCAGTGACACTGATTAGTAGCAGTACTAACTGTGGCAGACGGTTTGAAAATAGAGACTTATTTCATCCCACTTATACGGCTTTGGGGTATATTTAGTTTCAAGGGGGAGGTGCCATCTTTGCAATATTCATTTTCAATCATATATACTGCAGTGGGAAGGGGCATCCACATTTGTTGTGTTTTCAATGGCTTGTCAAAAAGAGCTGACCTAAGAGACGTTCAGAGTATTTGGAGAAATACTTGTTATACTCTAAAGTGTTTTCAAATAACAGTTTTCTGACTCAGGGTAGAATTGGAAATGTACTGAAATGTTTAGAAATCTCTCTCCACTATAGGGATTTTGCTATTCGTATCTGGTAGGAAATAGCTTTCTATAGGCATAAATTTGACAGTAATTATTTCAAAGGAAACTAAAAATCTGATTTGCTAACATCTATGAAGGAAGAAGTTCAGGTTACTAAATTAAAAATGTCTACGTTGGATCTGAAAATAATTTATTATATCCCGTAGGAGAAAAGATGTGGCTGACCCAGTCTCTGCAAATAGTTAAAGGAAGAGGTATGATTTCACTCCTAATTGGCTAAGTCAAACACTTTAACACTTGGTATGCATGACATTTTAGAAACTTTGTCAGTTCATATTTGACCCACTTATATGGGGCCAGTGTGCCAATAAGGGCAAAGCTGAGGCAGGCTGGTACCCATCATAGCACTGCTGTTTATAATGCCAGCAACTTAGAATTTGAGTTTGGCTTGTTTTGTTAATTTCTCACTGAACGGCATTTCTCTTGTAGAGTAGAAAGGATCACTATATGGATTAAGTTACTGGACAGTAGAAATAACTATGCTTATTAGCATAGTAATATTAACATAGAAGACAGAAAATGAAAATAAAATATCCATATGAGAAACATAAGAAGTACTACAGTCCTGCAAATATCAGGTGAATATACAGCTTTGTGGTCTAATAAACTAGAAATGAATAGAAAATACTTGTGAGAATTTTAATCTCCAATTCCTATTTATTGAGTAATTTTGAGTATGTATAGTATCTGAATATTAGAGGCGCTGTGTCTTAATTACTAAACCAGCTGTGATTATGCTTTCCCTAGCAGAAAATGTTGATGTTCAACTCAGTAGAAACCACTGGATAATTAAGTTCAGTTCATGTCTGCTATAATGGCATTCTGTATGCTTTAGCATTTGTCACTTTCAAAAGTATCCCGGTTTTGATGACAAACCACATGGGCACCATAGCATTTAGGACCCTCTTGCTAATTTTGTTCAGGTATCCACCATATCCCCCAATCAGACCAAATGACTCAAAGGAAGGTGACTATCTCCATCTGCCGGAGTGGGTCCTGATACGTCTAATCCAGAGATTGATTTAGAAACTCATGTTATGCTTTATATAATCAGCAGTGGGCATTCTCCCAGGAACACTTTAAACTCTTAATCTTTATGGTGTACACATGACCTAAGTTATCTGACTCAAAATAAAAGGAAATTTTTCATAGCTGAGGAAGAGGGAAAGTTGTCTCTCATTTAGAAATAAACAGAAGTATACGGTCTTTATGTTTGAAGGCAATTATTTTGCATCCATGAGGGTAGGTAACTTAAAGATGAAGCTGAATCAGACAGGCAAATTAAGGAAATCACTGGAGTCCTACTCATAGCCCACTGGAAAACAATCTTCCTTCATATATTCTGTTCTTTAAGATAATGAATTCCTTTATTGTTTATACCAGTTTGAGGCAGTATTTTAAAAAATAAAATATCCTTATAAATACACTCTTATGAGGTTTTTCTAAAAATAAGATTTTTCAAATAAAATGTTTTACACAGTGTTTGGAATAGTAAACACACTAATTTACTTTTAACATATCTAGGAGAATGCTGTTACAGTAAATCTAAGTGCAAATACTCCAATGTACAGAATTTTGGACCTTAGATATGCAACATTCTTTTTTAAACTCAAATAGAGCACTTTCTAGAGAGATGAGATATTTTCTCATATCAGCAACCAAGATCTAGACAAATTAGGTTAGAAGCTAGTAAGTACTTAGATATTCTTTCTCTGGATATAACTTCTCTTCAACCGCATCACTGTTTCTTGAATGGAAACAATTTGTGGTTAAACACCAGCCTGACTCAAGGTACTATCATGGACATCTGGGTGAGTATATAAACGTGTACATGTTTCTGGACCTCCAGTGTGTAGTCATTCTGCTTCCAGTAATAACATTTCAAAAATTGGGAAGAGAGAATCTACTCCTTTCCTTTGTTAACCAATGTGGTTTGAGGAGGGTTCTATCCACTCTTCTAAGGCAAAGCATGTGTTCAAAGTCAAGTTGGAATCAGGGCCTAATTTTTTCTCTGGCCAGAAATAAATATGTGCCATGGCAGTGTACCTGAACAGCAGGTTAGTTACTCACTGCATGCAGAGTTCAATTAACAAGATCAAGGTCTGGTGTAAAGAGGTTTATTCTGACACTAGCTTAGAGGAAGAGGCTCAAGCATCCTGTCTTTAATGTAGTGCTTCACTTTTGGAGCAGAAAGCAAGGTACTTTTATAAGGCAGGGAAGGAAGCAAGAAAGGGTGGTGGGTCCGCATGCTAGCTTGGTACCAGGGAGTTGAGCTGGCACCTTCATGGGCAGGAAAAAGTTGTAAAAGTAGCCAAGTGGACATGCTTTTGACATGGCTTCCTGATGATGAGAGTTCCAAGTTACTCCCTGGAGGGTGAGAGTTCCGAGGCAGGTATCCTTTGCTCTGTAACTTGATCAATTAACTCTCAAGGAGAGTTCCATCTTAGAGCACATGGTTAGATGTAGCTGCCCTGTAGGGATTGCCTGGTGAAGGAGAGGTAAAGGGTTATATTTGCATTTCTAAAGTACTGAGTAGGAAGCAGGGAACAGGGGAAAGGAGAAAATAGAAAATTAAAAAAATAATAATAATAGTAACTCAGCCGGATGCTGTGGCGCACACCTATAATCCCAACACTTTGGGAGGCTGAGGCAGCCAGATCGCTTGAACCCAGGAGTTCAAGACCAGCCTGGCCAGCATAGTGAGACCCTGTCTCCACTAAGAGAAAAACACAAAAATTAGCCAGGCATGGTTGTACATGCTTGTAGTCCCAGCTGCTCACAAGGCTAAGGTGGGAAGATCATTTCAGCCTGGGAGGCAGAGGCAGCAGTGAGCCAAGATTGCACCACCGCACCACTGCACACCAGCCTGGGTAGCAGAGCAAGACATTGTCTCAAAAAAAAAAAAAAAAACAAAACAAAACAAAAAAAAAACAAAAAACACCTCATTCCCTTTTTCCTAGAAAGAATGGGTATACATGGTTACATTAAAACAAACCAACCAGAGTTAGAATCATAAGGCCTCTGACAACACAACTAAATAATAGTGTGTTCTCATTCTGCACTTGAATTTTTGAGAGCTTCTGTGACTGCTACTACTGCTACTACTATGAGGAAGTTCATGTTTCATACCACTTATGTAGCTGTCTCGGTCCAGAACTGCTACAGCTGTTTTCCTCCTCTCTACTTTGCTACAAACCCATTTTCCAAAGCTTTGTAAACTTACAATGTAATTACTTCATGCAAAAAGTAAATTTTGTGTTGGCTGCCATATATACTAGTACCGGACCTAGGATATATAAGTAGGTAAGAGACACAGACCCCATCCTGAGGAGCCCCGATGAAAAGTTTGCAAATCATGTTGCCCAGGTTGCAAGGCAATTTAAAATAGCTTGGCTCCTGAACATCTTCGTTTCAAAAATTTCAAGTACTAGTCATTGTATCAATAGCCCCTTCTGCAATGCATTCAAAGAGAGCTACATGCCTATTTACTATAAAAAAGTTATAAATTTGGTAATTAAATTATCAAACCGTCTTACAAGCCAGCATTAAATTCAGAGCCTCTCTTCTACTTTTCTGCACAGCACAACTAGTAGTACAGAGTTAAACAGGAGTTTTTAGATTTCTGAGTCTGATACAAATCATGCTAGCCAGCTTCAAGCAACTGGGGAATGTATTGTCATCAGGAGGGAGGAGGCCTCCAGGCATTTTCTCAATGTCAGTACCCGAGACGACCTAAATCTAGAAGGAAGCCAGCAGACTTTGAACTTATAAAGATATCAGCAATTTATCCAAAGGTAGAATTGCTGAATTACCATATCTTTTGAGACTCTGGTAAAAATAAAATAACAAGAAAAAAGAAAAAGCAACCCAAATTCAATCCCCTCTGTCACTCACTTAATTTTCCATTTATTAGAGAAGAAAAATCAGAGCGCCATGAGCAGAAGAGAAAGTCTGAATTAGTTCTGTGAAATCATAACAGGATGCCTAACAACCCGAGAGGGAGATGGTAATAACATGTTAAAGAGGTAGGCCAAGAACGTTTGCCTGCCGTGCTCAACCCCTTAGAAATGTTAATTTTCATAAGAAGAATGGCAGGATTGTTTTATTTTTAGGAAGAGGGTGATGGGTAGTCTATTTTGATTTTAAACATATAAAGTAGGGTGTCATGTGTCCCTGAACTCTCAATGGAAATGAGCTCTTGATTGGACGGTGACTGCCTTGCCTACAGTAGGAAAAACTGCTGAAAGATGAGAAAATGGCATGAATTAATGCTGGAAATTTCGCCAGAGGGGAGGCAGAGAGAGAAAAAGATGATCTGATTATACATTCAGGGATGACAGGTGAACCTCCAAAAGTTCAGAGGTTTAGTTCGGATATCCATCTCAACATTTAGCTGCTCATTTGAAGCTTTGCCAAGCACAAGGGAATATAATCTGTTTCAGAAACTGTTGACAATCTCTCAAGATCAGTGGGGCTTACCATAAGGCCTCTTGTTCCTGCAGTTTTCCTCACTCTATCTCTTAATAAAGAGTTACCAAATTGTATATATTAGTTAGAATTTCCATTTACTGCATATTTTGCTATTGCTGCTACCCTTGCAGGTTCTAAAATATAATACATAAATAATATTACTCTACCTAAAACTTATTATCAGCCCAAAACCCATCAAATCATAAAAGAAAGCAAAGGTAAAAGTTAAAATACCAATATCCTAATTTTGTTAACTTTGTAGAAGTTTTCTATTGACTTTACTTGGTCAATTGGGAAATAATTAATTCATTCTCTTTTAACTAGTTTGGCTCTTGTGCCTAATTATAGATTAAGAATACACTTGTTGTTGTTAGCCATACACATTTTAACAGCACAGGCTACATAATTTTTACCACTGCCCAGAATTCAGTTATAGTCACTATCTAATTTATTTGTCATAGGGTTTAGGAGATTTAAAAAAAACAACAAAGCGACATAAAACTCATACGAACACTCTACACAAAAAAAAATCTGAAAAAAACAGGCCTAATTCTTTCTGCTGCCAAAACAAATAATCTCCTTATGCTTGCTATACAAAGTGCAGTGCAGACCAGCAGCATCAGTATCACATGGAAGCCTGTTAGAAATACCAAACTCAGAGTTCATCTCAAATTTACGCTATGAGAGTCTGTATTTTAGCAAGTTCCCAGGTGATTCCTGTGTACATAAAATTTTGGGACGAAATTATATACATTGTCATTTTTCCTTGATAATAAAATTTTATTGACACATCTCAGTTTTGAGGTAAAAGCCTTTTCTAATTCAAAATATATTTTATTTTTCTCATTACAAGAATATATGCCTATTTAAAAATAACAGTAAAGCATTCATGAATTTATAAAGAAAAAAGTAAAATATCTCATAATTTTCTTCCCTAAAAATGATCCCTGTTAACACTATAAAAAGTAATCAAAGGAATAACTAATTTGTAAAGCAAAAAGTATCTGAGAAAAGTCTCAATTTAAAAAGTGTATTTTGCCAAAGTTAAGATACACCTGTGACAGAGCCTCAGGAGGTCCTGACGACACTTGCCCAAGGTGGTCAGGGTACACCCTGCTTTTATACATTTTAGGGAGATATAATACATCATTCAGTACATGTTAGATTTACATTGGTTCCATCCAGAAGGGCAAGACAACTCAAAGTGGGAAGGCAGGGGTGGGTGCTTCCAGATCATAGGTAGACTTAAAAATGTTCTGATTGGCAATTTGTTGAAAAAGTTATCAGTAGAAAAGAATGTCTGGGTTACCATAAGAGGTTGTAGAAACCAAGGTTTTATCCTGCAGGTAAAGCCTTCAAGTATCAGACTTCAGAGAGAAAAGATCGTAAATGTTCCTTATGAGACTTAAGGTCTGTGTTGATGTTAATGCTGGAGGGGTATATTGAGGCATATCCAACCCCCTCTTCCATGGTGGCCTAAACTAGATTTTCAGGCTAACTCTAGAATGCCCTTGGCCAAGGGGATGGGTCCATTTAGATGATTGGAGGGCCTTAGAATCTTATTTTTGGTTTACAGCTTTCATCATTAAAATTAAACAACTCAATTATTTACTTAATATATCCATCTTAGGAAATCATTACCTCATTCATAACAATTAGGTTATGGTTTAACTTTTAAAAACAATTCTAAGAATATCTGGACATTATCTTCAGTAAGATTTCAATAAAGAAGACTTCAAAAGCTCAAGAGACAGGGGAAAATATGTAATCCATATTAGTTCTTGAGCAGTTTGCATACATACCTTCCCTTCACCATGTTGCTCTTTACGTCTCCTTTTCTAATAAATTAACTCTGCTTGCTTCCCCCTTACACAAACTATTTGATATTTAACACAGGCAGAAGCCAAGAAATGAAAAGCCAGATAAAACTGATACATGAAGATTTAACATAGCAAAAGCAAATATCAAATGACAAGAAACAATGTTTATGAGAAAAAAAATGCTGTTTATATATGAATACAAAGAAACACCAATGATTATTCCAATAGGCAAAATATATGAATATTTTGAAAATTATAAATGGCCAGTAAGCATAGAAAAATTATTTTACCTTAAAAGAATAAGACAAATGAAGTACCATTTTTTCCATGTGTTAGTTGGCGAAGGTATAGAGACAAAATGGAAAGAATCTGAGGAAATATAACTTTCATATACTTATGAGTTATAAATTGGTACATTTCTGAAGCATAATTGGATGACATGCATTAAACTTATTATAAGAGGCATATATATTTATTCTTAAATTCATTTTCTCAATGTTTTCAGAAAATGATTATTGTGTGAATTTTTTTTTTTTTTTTTTTTTTTTTTTTTGAGATGGAGATCTTGCTGCAACACCCAGGCTAGAGTGCAATGACGTGTTCTCAGCTCACTGCAACCTCTGCCTCCTGGGTTCAGGCAATTCTCCTGCCTCAGCCTCCCAAGTAGCTGGGACTACAGGTGCCTGCCACCATGCCTGGCTGATTTTTGTCTTTTTAGTAGAGATGGGGTTTCACCATATTGGCCAGGCTGGTCTTGAACTCCTGACCTCAAGTGATCCACCTGCCTCAGCCTCCCAAAGTGCTGGGATTACAGGCATGGTCCAAGTGTATGAAAATTTTATAAAGATGTTCATTAAAACAGCTTTAAAAATAAAAACTTGTGAATAAAAGATCACAATATCTGTAGAGGAAAAGGGATCACTTTATTTTCTATTACAAAAAAATAAACTAATATGCAGATTGAAGAGGCACAGCCTTTAGTACGACTGAAAGCGTGCTGCTCTCCAAAGAGCAAAAAAAGAGTTAGAGATTTTATTAAAAGGGTAACTGTTATGTACTGCTCTTTGAGAAATTTCATTGGTACTAGTAAGACTTTGAAGATCTGTCCAGCTCTAATTGGTAAGTGACTGTGGTGGGCAGAACCAGTCTGAGAGTTGTATCAGGTTTTTTATGTAATCATTAGAGAAAACTGGTCTCAGGTTACTGCAGGCAGTTTTAGCTGCCAGGCTTGCGAGGATTACATTTTACGTTTCATATCCTGAGTGCTTTCTCACCCTGGCTTCTCAACTCTGTTTTAGTTGAGTGTGACAAGAACAATCCAATTCATATGACCAACTTCCACAAATTAAAAGATAAACTAGATGTCCAACAATTTAAGGTTTGTTAAGTAGATTATAATAGGGTCATACAATAGAATGTTGAGACATTATTAAAATTATACTTTATTTTATAATTCTCATAAAATGAAAGAAAATGGTAGTTTCTTGAATGAAAATGTATATGATCATTTTGTACCAATTTCTATTTTGCAATTTTGAAATTAGACAATTTTGTAGCAAGTTTTTCCAACCATTTTTTCCCCACATGAATAAAAATGATTTCACTCAGAATGAAGTCTCTACTGGGGATAATTTTTATTCATTTCACACTATCAAGATAACAGTGTAAGTATAGTGTTTTAAAAATATTGGAAGGGAGAGGACAAGCAAATCCCCAACATCCACTTCATCATGTTGTTGGAGATTTGTTTATTCACATTCGAGTAAACATTTTTGAGGTCAGGGTCTGGTATTAAGTCAGCTGTTACCATTTCTTTCAAAGCCTAGGAAAACTGGCATACTCATAGCCAAAACCTCACAATCTGCCAAATATCATGCTACTGCAGGGAAGGCTCTGCCTGTCCCTTAACCTATTATTGTCCTTTCACTTTGCTCATATGCACAGGAAATCACCAACAACATTGAGCAAACAAATAGCTTTTGTCTGCAATAATCTATCCATCCATCCATCTATCTAGTGTAACTGATGGCTTTAACTTTTTGGTTCATCATTCGTTACTTCCTTGTCTCCAAGCTAGGTCACAAAGCTGAGAAATGAGAGATAAATGTGTACATAGTCTTAATTGGTATCCCAGACATACCGATGCAATATGGAAAGCATTGTCCATCTTACCTCATACAAGCAGACACTGGGGTTTATTAGGGAGTAGAGTTCTCTAATGGGAATTTGTGAGAGTAATTTTTCACCAGTTCAACTTCCAAGACAGTCTGTGATGATGAGAAGACTGGGGATGGAGATGTGGGTGCAAGAGAATCTCTTGAAGAATGACGAAGGGAAGTGGCATTTCACAGCTACAGTTAATGCTTGCTGAGCTGCAAGAATTTTTAGTACTATACTCTGCTGTTAATAGAAAGATATGTAATGTAGAAGAGTGAGAACTTGATACGTGTTACGGGGTGAACTGAGGCAGACAGTAACAACAACAACAAAAAAAACCGCTTGAGGAAAGAGGGCAGTGAAGGGAGAAGGCTATGTATCATTCAGCTGGACAAGGGTGAGTGAGAGCCAATAGGCTACAGAGGTGAACAGTTGTGAATTACCTGAAAGACCTTGCACAAGAGGCCCTCTTGCCTGCCTGGGTTAGGGGACCTGGGCAGAAACAGGCACTATCTATCTGGTAAGTCCTGGGAACTAATCAGACTGTGTCTCCTGCAACAGGGAGCTAACTGAACAATGAGAACCTCCTCCCTGACACACAAGGTCACGGATAACACTCTAGAGAACTTTCCACCACAGAAGATGTTTTGTAATGGAGAATCACTACAAAAATCTCACTAGCTAAGTAAACAAGCCTGTAACTTTTCCCTCCCTAGTCTCTCCTCTCCTTCCTTGGCACAAAGAAAAGAACCGAAGAGATGCAGAGTGAAATATAGATGAAGTACCCCCTTCTATATTGAGCTATTCCCTATTTCAGATCTGAAGGGCAGGAAAAAATATATGTTTTTGTTTTTGTCTATTTTTTTTTAGACAGTCTCACCCAGGCTGGAATGCAGTGGTGCGATCGCCGCTCACTGTAGCCTCCACCTCTTGGGTTCAAGCGATTCTCATGCCTCAGCCTCTCAAATGGCTAGGATTACAGGCACGCGCCACCATGCCCAGCTAATTTTTGTACTTGTAGTGGAGACAGAGTTTCACCATGTTGCCCAGGCCAATCTCGAACTCCTGACATCAAGTGATCTGCCTGCCTTGGCTTCTCAAAGTTCTGGGATTACAGGCATGAACCATTGTGCCCAGCCAAGAGGGAAAAATCTTTAACTTGACTGTGAGATTAAAGTTTTTACTTAGGTTAGGTTAAATTTATGAACACCCTGAAAATGAAACTGTTCTAAGACTGTAAGATGTTAAAATCACTACAAGTCTATGGGATCAGCTGGAATTTTGCCTATAGCAAGAAAAGGAGATCTAATACATCATGTTTGAAGACATTTGTAAGAGAACAAAAAAATGCTCTTTCTTGACTACAACCTAATGAGTTCGGCTGACTCAAAAAACTGCCTTATACATACATTAAAATGTGGGGTTATTCACTTGCAAATATGCTTTATATAAATTACTTTGTTTTTAAAGTAAAGTATGCCAAAACCCCCCATATATATCATATACAACAGAATGCAAAATAAGGTATTTCCTGTCAAATATAACTTTCAGGAACTTCAAACACATTAATCTATCAACAAATAGGTATTGCACATTTATTTATTCATTCAAATATATATTGAGTATTGCAAACAAGCATTAGAACTATAAATATAGGCCTGGAAGTCTTATATATTATGTTTCATCTAAATCTTAATATAAAAAAAAGAACACGTTCATGCATTTTCCATTTGTTAAACATTGTATTTGTGATTTAGAAAGGTAAAGATTAAAATGTTCTTGCCAACCTCACCATTAGAGTAAGACCAGAAACTGGATTTAACTATAAAACGGGATTTACTAAGAGAAATAAAAATAAAATGCCATAGATTGCAAAAGAAAAATCATATTACAGAAGGCATTTCGGGACAGGAAATTAAGATGTTAGATTATGATCACAATAATGACCTGGGAATCTGTGTTTATCAAATTTCCAGACTCACTCAGCCTTAAGTCTCCTGTACTCTAACAAGAATGGTAGCTCCATGCCTAAGGTCTTTCCGAGGGTTCTGCCCTGCCCTGCAGTATCATTACATCTTCACAACTATGCCCATGTTAGGACATACTGTCCCCTTAATAGAGAGGAGGAAATTAAGACTTTGTCCCTTTTTCTCATTTCTCCACTCAACAGTAGCTTTGATCACACATTCTCTCTACTCCCACTCCCTTCAATCTGGGGTATCCCTCTTTCCACATTAGGTTCCAGTGTCATTGTAGTGGGAAAGATAGAGGATCTAAAGTTAGAAGTCTGAGATTTGTGTCCTGGGTCTACTACTTACTTATCATGTTAGTGATTCATTTTACATCTGAGCTTCATTTTACTTTTCACAGGAACTTCTCTAACACTTGTGAATATAATGTGAAGTGTGACTATAATATAAGTGAATATAATGTGAAGTATATTGAATATTTTCAATCTTTTTGAAAATATCTGCAGGCTAGAATGTGCAAGTGATACAGGTGTAAACATTCTAAAATAATAAGAAGAATTGGTCACTTCTCTTTTTCCAATACCACATTGCATCAATGTATGTTTTAGCACTTGTCACTATTGTTTTATAGTTTTAATCTTTCTCTCCCCCACTCAATAATGGATTAATAAAGAGGAAGGATTGTTCTTATTCATCTTTGTAGCCCAGTCCATAGCATGGCCCATAGTAGATACAAGGGAGTTAGTCAAAGAGTAAAGTTAGTGGTGAGAGGGAAAAAGCTAAGATTATTTCAACCACAGCCATATTAATCAGAGGTACAAACATAAACATGAATAAAAAAATTTAACAATAATTTACAAGCAGTAGCCATGTAGAAATAACAATGAACCAGTTTACAGGGATGTTTAAGAAGCTTAGGAAAAATGCGTAAGCCTTTAGTCAATATAATTTATGGTATCATTTGATCTTTTAAATAAATGAAATTAAAGCTCTATCTTAAAAAAAGAAAACATTCTTATGCTTTTCCCCATATATCAAGAGACTAGATTTCTAATACGATACTAAATGACCTTAGCAGTTTAATTAACTCTTCTATGATGCTCTCCTTATCTAAAGTGGTGGCAAAACCCCCTTAGATCTATGTCATAGGATGAAGATAAAGTTATGCATATGAAAAGCTTGGAGTTGTTTTTTTTTTTTTTTTTTTTCCAGACAGGTCTTTTAGTTTTCGGTTCCATGTCCTTTCCACATCCATGACATTTGAGTTATTGTTCTAATTTGTGTTTCCTTGAGGGCACTGGCTCGTGGATAATCGTGGATAATCCTGACAGAGGAAATTTGTTTTCTGCATGGGTTCTTCTTGGTTTTGGTGAAGCTGCTGACCTGGGTGCCTGTCCCATGCTGCTGGGCATCTGTCACAGTGTAGGAAGACCTGTGCTTCTCTTGGGGATGAATTTTGCTGGCAGACTTTTCAGTGAAGAATGGCTGTCCTCACTGAAACACCCTCTCCAAAATACTGCCGCTCCCATTCCCTCTCTCATTGCCGGGGAAGCTGTCACTGCTTGTGTCTAGCGTGAGAGCTACTTCCAGTGGTTCTCCTACACTAATTACCCCAGACAAGACCTACTCACCTCATTGTGGACAGGTTTACCCTCCTGCCACATTACTCCCAGCTCCTGACCAAGTCTGCTCCTCCAGGTTGACTGAGGCCTTAGTCCTTACCTTTTCTGTAATCCTGGGATGAAGAACAGTGGAAACTCCCTGTAAGAGGCTGCTGCCTGAGCTGGCTGATTTTCTGCTTATTTCAGCTGCTTGTTAATACTGCTTTAGAGTCCTGTCTAATTATATATCACCAAAGGAACTTCAAATGGCTCTCCTTCTGTTGCCTTATTGACCTTATTTTTCTTGTTCTGTCAATGTCTGGCTCTTGATCTTCCAAACTCAGTAGTGTTCCTGTGACGAGTCATCACCAGTATTCCTGGTGAGGACTGGCTATTCCACAGGAAGGTGACGTACGATACTTCAGTCTGGGTATAGTTCTATATTCGTGTTGAAACCAGTAGCTATCCCATAAGATTTCTGGCACTTTGATGGCTCTCTGAACTTGTTTCCCAGACAGATTCAAATGTTCTATCATTTTACAGAATTGCTGAGGGGTATGTGGCAGAGTATCATGAGGGTGTCAAGCTTCCATCTCTTCCCTATAGGTAAGTCTTGACATTTGAAAAACTGAATACACTTGCTGGCACTTCATAATTTTTTTCAGTATGTTGGGAAAGATTGCCTTTAACAGCATCTATTACCTTTGCACACTAACTACATCATAATGGCTGTCCAATGGTTTTAGGACTCCTCGTTGCTTCACATGTCCGTTAAAAAGTAAATTGAACCTTAACTTGTGTTTTCTATAAACTCCCCTGGAACCTCCCATCCCCAGACTTACAATAAATATCATCAACTACTTTCATGCAGTTTGTTCTCTTGCACAGTAGCCTGACTAAGCCCTTCAAGTCTGTGTCAAATGTACTTTTTTCAATTTTTTGTTACTTCAAAAAATAGCTCAGAAAGGATTTCTTTTCTTTTAAGTTGTTGTTACAAATAAAAAGTAAGCTTAAAGAACATCTTTGGAGGAATCTCTGGGTGCTTAACAATAGAAACTATCATCAGTTATACAGAGTCTCTGTACATGGATGAAAGATATTTTAACTATGGAAGGGACTTTTTTTTTTTAGGTAGAAAAAGCCTTTTCTAATTTCTCTTGGCTTTATCTCCTGGGAGTGATTTTAGAAAAATTAATGAGATATGGTCTAGAAATCACTTGTGCTCCTTAGAGAGGTGCTATGCAAATTTAAGGTAACAGCGGAAGGACTCATCACATTAAGAGTCAGGTAATTATTTGAAAGACTAGGAAACTTAATTTTAACCCATACTGATTGAAGTATTTGTTGAAATTTTGAAATGATGTCCAGTTCCAAATGAGAATCATCACTGTTGTCAATACACTTGGAAAACATCATCAAACAGTATTCCTTCTGCTGTGTTAAGCATCTTATAAACCTAATCAAAGTCATTTCCCCACAGGAGAAAATATAAAATAGTTTGCTTTAGGTAGTTTTGAAGCATTTCCAGGGAGAGCTTTTATTTTTCTTTACAATTCACAGAGGTGTTTTACTACAGTGCACAGTCCACAGTCCACTTAACTAGCTTTTCAGTGTCATAAACCTAAGGTTACCTTGTGTTAATTTTCCTCTGCGTCCACCTGATCTGCCAGCATTTTTTCCCCCATCCTTAAAACTGACAGCAAGATGACTGATTACAGGCAACTGCAAGGCCACTTTTTGAATGCATGGCCTTTTCTGGAATCAAGTTAGAAATTCAGAGGATGTACAGAAATCACTGTAAATTAATAAAGGAAAAGAATCTAACACCCACTGACCAGTTGAGCAAATCATCATGTTCACTTGCTCCTAGAAATCATTTGCAATAGATATTCTTTCAATTACAGAGAAAATTAACTACATCACAAGAACCAAATTAAGAAGTCCAGTGCAATGAGCTGGGAAGGTCTTTAAGAATGATGGGGCCACCTGATGAGCGACAATTTCACATTTAATTACAATGGTGTATAATTTATAACTCTCCTTTCTTTCAAATTACACCACATTGGTAGAATTTCCAGCTGAGGAAACTCTATGCTGTGAGGAATCATATGCTCTATGAGGGATCATATGCTGTGAGACGGCTCCGCATAGGACCACTTGATGACATCTTATGTGATACAGACAAAGGCATCATAATAAATAGTACTGATTTTCATTTTGCTCCAAGAAGACAACATGTATCTTTAGCAGAATTTCTCACACAGAGCTCCAAGCCTTTGTTTTGATTGCATGACCTTCTTCTGGACAGCCTTTGTGTCTGGCAAGTAAGATAGAGGGAACTTAATAGAGAGTATTACTTACTTTGTCCTCCACTTACACTGGACAATAAAGTACCTTTAAGTCAAATAATGATCACTGGGACACATTCTGAATCTTGGTGAGGGAGGGAAGCCAGGAAACAATACAGGAGAAGAGATAATAGCTATTAGCTTTAAAAGGTATGACTTGTGATATTAGATAGGATCTGTGGGATTCCCAGTGGAAAAGACAATGTGGTGATAAGCACATGTCTATCTTGCACTCTAGATTGTTCTCACTACAGTGTGGAACTTAGAAAATCAAATTTAGCTTATCATCTAGAAAAGTTTGAGGACTTCTTTCACGTATTTTTAAACTGTCCTTTAACAAATAGCAATACCATAAAAGAGGCATGTAGATATTTGTTGAAATCATCATAAAGTCGCTACCTCCATTCATCATACTACATTATGATCTTACCATCTTCAACCCCATCAGATTTTTTATTTTTAATTCCTAAAGTAGAGAATAGTCTTATAATTTATAGTTTTAAATACTGAAGGAAGATAGTTTTAAATATTGAACATGCATTTCTGTTTTAAAATATAACATTTAAAAGGCTGCAATTCAATAAATATATTTTAATATGATTTTTACAAGTGTTTTAAGGAAAAGGCTAGCACAATATTTAAGGAAGAGACATTAGACACATTAAAAGTCAGGAAAAATATAAATATGTCCAGTATCGGCATAATTATTTAATATTTTAAGAAACTACTGAAACTATAAAACATTGCAATTAGAAAAGAACAAGAAATATACAAAACTTAATAGAAGGATTCACAGATCCTTCTCAGAAGGGAGAAGAATTTTTCACAGATTATATAATTGCAAAGATTTTCCATTACAACAGAACCATCCTTCAAGGGGTCCCAGTCTTGCCCTGCCTGTTCTGAGAGGTTTCACAGTATCTACACTAGAAAGGTAAAGTGTTAAGGAGTGGCTGGTTAGGTATAGTCTTGGAATATTAAAGAGTTGACTCTAAATCATACACTCAGTTGGGTTAATGGACTGAGAATTCTTCCCTGTGTTGCAGGACTTTTGCTTAGTTCGGCTGAAGATGGGTCTTCGTACCTCCCAGAGACACGAAAATTTAGCTTGCAGGTGGTTTGAAGAATGAGTAAAGCAGGGTTTTATTGGGTGAAAAAGAAAAAAGGGAGAACAGGGACTGTCTGTGAGGCCAAGAGTTCCTGCCCATGAGCTTCCTGCCTTGCCAACTGAATCCCAGAGTCCACACAGGAAGGGAAGGGGTCAGGCTCCTCCCTGTTGCAAACTGAGAACCTCTGTGGCTCCTAGTGCCCAGGCCAGTTAGAGTTTTGCCAGGGACTCCCTCCCACCTGGTTGTCTTCGCCTGGAGGGAAGCAAGGTGGCTTTCTGGGTATGGGGTCCCTGTGTCAGCTTTCACCCAGCTCCTTGGCAGCCGCCACTAAACACCTTTTCTCTAATCCGTGTTGGGCACCATGTGCTCCATCTATCTCACCTTTCTTGCCACACTTATCTTCTTTGTTCCCCAAACTGAGCATTCTCTTTCCTGCCCAGAGCCTTTACACGCACTGCCTGGTAACTTATCACTCTGTCCACCCTTCCTTTAGTCAAAATTTGTTCTCATTAAACTTGAAACCCTCATACCACTTCTTCAGATAATACTTCCTTAATCCCTGAGATCCCTGTTAAAATATTCATAGTGTTATACTGTCCTCCTTCATAACAATTATTTAAGTTGCAATCCAATTATTATGAAATCAGTAGTACAGCATCTGTCTACCCTCCTACTTTCTCCATTATGAGTTCAAGATTAAATTGGTCACCACTGAAAACCCAGACCTTGCCCATTACCTGTATTATCAGAGGCATATTTGGCAAATGAATGATTTCTACTACTAGAAACCTCATATTTTTAGAAAGCTATCCTCTCCCACAGAAAACACACACACACTTGTATATATATGTATATATATGTGCGTGTTATATATCTTGGGCTCTAGACTATTCTCACTGTAGTGCAGAACTTAGGCAATCAAATTTAGCTTATCTTCTGGAAGAGTTATAATACTTCTTCCATGTATTTTTAAACTGCCCTTTAAGAAATAGCAACAATATTCATGTATATATATATCACATATCATGGGTATATTGATACATGATATATGTGATATATGATATGTGATATATATAAATATACATGATATATGTGATATATTAGGATATATATGTGATATGTAGATCACAAAGATTGTTCTTTCATCTCTTTCTTTTCAATCTAAGAGTAACCCTTTGAGTTATTCAAAGTCTGCTTTTTATTTCATAAAAACAAATGTCTAAATTCTCAAAGACAGTTCTCATGCCCTCTATTTTCTTTTCTTACTGAACATCATGCACTCATTTACTGGAAAAGCATTTATTGAATATCTCACTGGACTGGATATAAAAGTTCAGAGTTTTTCCTCACTCCTCATGTGACACTAGATTTTCCAGACTTTTTATCTCAATGCCAGTATGGAGAACTCTTCAGAACACTGTGTTTCTATTTATTTCCCTCCAGGCCATTTTCCACCACCCCTGGTTCTTTTCTTTAGTCTGTACTTTATCTAGTTTCTGCAATCTGAGAAATGCTCTGCAATGTACCTCTTGATCTTTCTGTTTCAGTATTCCCAAAATTAGATTGTTTACCCAGTGGATATCTGATGTTTATGAGTAGGTAGATGGTGGTGACAGTAAAGAGGTTCACTGGGTTCAGTTGCAAGAATTATGTAAGTTATAGATGTAGGATAGAGTATAGAACAAAATTTAATACTTAGAAAGATTTTCACACAAATGTTATGCCCAAGGAAAAGGAAAAAAACCAATAGAAGCTATAATACAATATAAAATTCAAGAAGATGTCTTGTTTCACAATGAATAACCTGAAGGAACTATCTTTTCTGTATAAAGAAAAGAGGCAAAATTTGAAACAGAAATTATTCTGTATAAGATGTGAACAAAATAAACAGCTTGAAAAATCAACAAGAAAGGATACACTTCTACTGCTTGTATAGTAAGGTTGGGAGATGAAACCTATGCATTTGTTGTTGTTGTTGTTGTTCTTGGGACATCCTGGGGGAATCTTCATGAGAAACAAACAGGAAATACTTAACTCAGGGTATGCCAACTTAACTATCACAGTGAAGCAGGCTACATGATTTAGTTCTAATTCTAATTACAGGACAAAATGAGGGGCTTTTGTCAAGGGCAAATTTCTTGCAAATATCTCTATCAGCAGTGAGAGGTGAGGCTATCCAGTATGGGATTTTAAAAGTGAAAGAAACAACAGCAAAGTCACAACTTGCTTAAGAGCCTACTTATATTAATCAATTTCTGTATTTCTACAAGTGATCTGGATACAACATGATGTCATCTGCTTTATTTTTCTGCATTGTCCTTTCAGTTTACATAGTCTTATTTTTCCCTGTTCCAGAATAAAACTTTGGATGTGTCCCATAGCTTTTCCGATCTATTTTAGTTAGAAGGCCTCCCTCAGTTGAGTATATAAATTACAATTTCATAGTGAAATTTTTCTCTCTCTTTATACTGCAACCACCATTCTGGGATCACCACAGATTAGAAATGAGAAATCACTACTGCTTGTATCGCCTGTCCCAGCTGGATAGTTTACCACTTTCCTTTGTGATTTGAGTGTCCTAGTTCCTGTTTTATTGTTTTAGTTTCTGAGTCCTGAGCATGAACTGAGACAGAACATCATGATACATTCTTCATCTATGAAGATGTATGAGCAATTAAGAGAAACTTACTATCTGTTTGAAGGAAAATCAGGATTGGAGCAAACGGCTTCCATTGAAACACAATAAATGCAGAAGAATTTAAGGTTTCAGCATAATCAATGAAATTTGATTATTGATAATGAAAGGCTACATTAATAAAACACCGAGGAAATTAACTATTGAATATTCACCTGTTCCCCCAAAAAACCTCAAAATATGATTTCGGAAATGAAAAGAATTTCAAGAGAAACAGAATAGAAAACAATGGTCAGAGTTGAGCACAGTATTTTAAATTAAATGAGGAAATTGAGTTTTTTTTTAGAATGAGGTGGAAAATATAAAACATAAATAACATGATATACATGAGATCAAATACTTTTTAAAATAAAAGGTACAAATAGAAAGCAAATGATAGGAGGTTGTTTTCCGTCATGAAAAAACAAAAAACAAAGTAAGAAATTATACAACTTTACCATTCTGAACTTGGGTTCCCATATTCCAAAAACTTTCACCTTTCAAAAATTATTCTATTTGCATGTTCATTTACATATTATTTCACTCCACGCATTCATGTGCTAATTTATTTAACCAACGTTTACTAGGAAATCATGCTTAAGAGCACTAGGCAACAAATTTTTTAAGATGCTGTTCTTGCTTTCAAGAGGTTCATGTTCGGAGGATACAATGCAATAATACATATGAATCTTTGCAGCTCAGAGGCAGACACCTGGCAAAATAAATGACAATTTCCTTCCTTATTTTCTCACCATATGCCATACACTCTCTCCTTTATAATGAAAATAACCATAAGAACTAGTTTTGCGATGGGAACTAGCTTTTATGTGATAGAGGTTTATCTGCAAGTATTCATAACATTATCATACCTTATTTTGCAGTAAACTGTTTTATTCCATTTTCCTTCAACATATGAACATATTTCTGTATGCAATAAATTTGCACTGAAATATTTTTAATAAAAGAGAAAACCTATTTATCCCCACTGATCATGCTATTTTAAAACATATTAAAAATAATTTAAGTTATATTGGAGCTGGAATTGTACCAATAGCAGCTCAGGGATCTATATTGTATATGTACATGTTGTCCTGTTACTTCTTCATGAAATTGATTCATGTGCATCTATTTTCTCAACAATTGAAACATTTCAAGAATGGGGTGATGTCGCTTTTCCTTTAATTAGGTTTCTAATGTTTAGTAACTACTGTAGGCAGATCTCAACTATGAATGGTGACTGCCTGACTTTACAATATGCCTGTATGTCCAACCTGTGCTAATCTACATTGTGCAAAGGATAATTCATTTAGAGGTCAACATTTTCATATGCCATTATCAATATCCTTCAAGAGTAAAGTCTTCTCTGGGAAGTTTCAGTTGAAGCCTTGTTAGTGTTTAGTTAGCTTTTCAGAAATTTGTACGAGATGCCAATGATGAAGCAGAAACAAATAACTAAGCAATCTCCACAAAGGCAGTATCTCCACCTGCCACAAGTTTATTTTTTAAATTTATATTGTATAAATATAAACTTCTAAATATACATTTAAAAATTTTTATACTTATAAAGAATAAAGTTAAAATATTTCTAGAATTCCCTGAAAATTGATAAACATATTTTATTGTCAATCACATATTTTAATTGTCAAAAGTGTTGTCATTTCATTTTGATATTTTTAAAAGTCCATGGACACAAGTTTTCCCCATGACGATATTCATATTCCTTATTAAAGATGTGGTTATCCCAGTTTTGGGTAGAATTGTAAGCAATACAATATAAATGTGAAATACTGCATATTTTTAGTAGTATAACTGAAAGAAATATTTGGATTTCCATGTTCTGGTGACAGCTGTCAATGGAACTAACATGTATCAGTAATGTCATTCCTGAGAAGAGGACAAGATGATTAAGGGTGAAGCGGTGGTGGGGAGATGGTGTGAGGTGGGGATTATTGATTGGAGCAGAAATAGAACTTCTTAGCTGATCTTAAGCACTAACTATACAATGCAATGAAATAAATTTTAATAATTTTTATTTTATGGATAAATAGATCAGCCATGATTAAAATAACTCGGAATTTTTATATACTGACAGCCACAAGGAAATAAATTGAAATGAATGGTTGACTTTATAAGCAGGGAAAATATTACTATATCATTAATCTGTCAAAATACAACTTCAACATGGCAAGTATACCAAAGACGATAACGTAATATCGAGGTTAAGTGTATGAACTTCAGAGTAAACTGCCTAGAGCTCAAAAATGGCTCTCCCCCACACAATTGTTGTCTTTGGAATATTATTTACTTTATAAAATCTCTAATTTTCAATAGGTAGAACGGAAACACTGATAGGATCAAAGAATTACAAGGATTAAAAATTAGTGTTTTGATGTATTTCAATCTGTGCTTGGCATTTGCAGTCTATACAAAATTTTCCTGTGGAGAAAAATGTCTAGAAAGAAAAAATATGTAGATATTACCCAGAACCAAACCATTCTAAGAAGAGTGAATAAGACAAAAGTCTTATATGAACCACAATGTACAACTTCATACTAGTAATTTCCTAAAGTCAAGATGCTTGGAGAGGCTGTGGAAAGTAATGCTAAAACATATCTTTGGAACCAAACTAATCTGTGGTTGAATTCAGCCTTCAATTTTTTATCATTTGTACAATCATGGAAGATTACATATATATTTTACTCTTTCATTTTCATTTGTAAATTAGGTATAATACTATTTTAAGGCTGTTATATAAGGTTATTCTTTATGTTATATACTTAGCTCAATGCTTGGTATATGCTCTTATGCCCTCAAACAGTATTACTCTTCCCAGGAGTTTAAGGCTGCAGTGAGCTATGATTGTGCCACTTCACTCCAAGCTGGATACTTAGGTTATTTTGAACTTCTACCTCACATTCAATAATTTTTAAAGAATTGACAGAATACATTTTTAGAAATCTATTTGAACATATTGAAAAGCTACTAGTGTTAAAGATAATTCTGACTCCTCAAAAATGTTAAAGATGACTTTACTTAAGATTCCTGCAATAAAGAGTAAGACCATTGCAACAGCAGAGAGATATTGAGCTCAACTCCAAGTACAACAAGGCAAGTGAGGATTTATAGCTGATGAGCAGACTCGGGGGAATTACTAAGGGAAATTACTACGAGGAGACATCAAGGGTAGGAGCATTGTTGCTAAACTGACCTACAGATGCTTATTAATCCTGGCCAAGAACTTACACATCAAAGGTAGGGGATGAAGAACTTGGTCAGATATCAAATTTGATCAGATATCAAAGAGTGGGGTATTGACTTAGCAGGATCATTTGTTAAGACTTACACAGGCAGGTTTAATATAGGGCACAAACATAAGACCTAGTCAAAAGAGGTCTCAGGGGAGCCTGTCTAAATGTTTGGTCAAGGAGAGAGTCTTCATCACCAGGCAGTAAGAATACAATGGGCAAAGATTCAGAAGAGGTGAAAAGCCAAGAGAAACAGGCCTACCATATGGTTTCAGGTTTCTTTGTGATTGCCAATAAAGTAGAAGTTGAAGGGATGTGGTGAAAACTTGAGCATTTTCCAGCAGATTGCTCCAATTTCAATGTTACGGATGAGGAAACCTTGCTTGGAACCTCTTAGAATGCTGCTTCTCTCCAATGCTACAGACTTGCTTGGAACCTCTTGGAATGCTACCATCTGAGGAACAGATGTGAACTGGAAGAGATGGTTCTTAATGAGGACTGATGTCTATTCTTTAAATACAGTCTGTCAATTTCTGGTTATAATTGGTGATATGCGTTATTTAAAGCACAAATAAGTCCTTTTTTTTAAATGTAGACTCATAGACTTCCAGTTTCAGATGTGACATGTGAAGAGCTTGGAAGTTGTCACTTGTCTTTATAACAAGAAGAAAAAGCTGAACAATCTAAAAATCAATTACTTTTCTTAGACTCATTGGTGAACTGAGGTAGCAGGCCAACCACCATACTAAAATATGCAGACAGGAAAATAGAAAGAATTACTATATGGGATTCAGGGTCTCAACTATGCGTTATCCAAGTCAAAGTCTTTGTAACATCTGGAAGAGAAGCCACTGGAGCCATAAACTGATAGAAACACTTAAATGGTAATTGTGAAAAGTTACTGGTGCTGGAGAGTGGATAAGCATGTGAATGGGAAACTACCTGTGAGGTTTGGGGACAAGGGTGCCCAGTTATTCATAGGTTTTATCTCTAGTAACTCCATAAGGTTCTCATGGTGAAAAGCCAAACAAACAGAAAAACATCAATCCTTTAGTGACTCTAGCAGGAGGAACGAAATGTAACCAATTTGAAAGACAGCCATAGTAGCCTCCATAACAAAGGTCTATTATGGAGGGGAAATGACTTTCCCAAGACTTATGCAATCTATGTTGAAGAGCATTTATCAAATTTCAGCTCTTTCTAACCTTCTTGTATCACATAAATGAAGATGGTGATGGAGCTAAGAAACATACCACATTCCAGAAACCCAGATATACTGAAAGACTGGGATTTAATCATAAGATTAGAAAGTGATCCTCTTCTACTACTTCTACCATCATCTCAAAGGGGTTCCAGTATAATAGCAGTGAATTCTAGCTGAAAGAGCTGCAAAGTACAGGCTCTACTTAAGGAATAGGAAAACACAATTACAAAAAGAAAAAATAATGACTCTCAGACATTAGAAGAATTTTAAAGCCTTGGCTATCTACAGGTACAGAAAACATTAAGCAAAACCCAGCTCATAACCAGATTATTATAAAGTCTCACACTAGAAGACTTTTACCTAAATTCCAATTGCCTGATACATCATATCCAGCTGGTAATAGAAAAGTATAAGTCCTTTCACAAAGCAAGAAAAAATGTAGTAAGAAGATGCAAAGAAAGCATTATAACCAGACTCAGATTTTTATACAGATTTTGGAATTTTCAGAGGGGAATGGCTATGAATGATAGCTATGAATACGTAAAGGACTTCAATGGAAAAATAGACAATATACAAGAAAAATGTGTAATGTAAACAGAAAGATGGAAACGCTAAGAAAGAATCAAAAGAAAATGTTAGAAATGAGAAAAAAATACTTCAACAAAAATGAAGAATACCTTTATAAAAGGAAAATATCTTGGGCCCCCAAGATCACTAAGCTAAAGGGAAAAGTCAAGCTAGGAACTGCTTAGGGAAAACCTGCCCCCCATTCTATTCAAATTCACCCTACTTCTTACTGAAATAAATACATATTTGATGGCTTCCTTTGGAGAGGCTAATCAGAAACTCAAAAGAATGAAACCATTTATCTCTTATCTACCTATGACCTGGAAGCCTCCTCCCCACTTCGAGTTGTCCCACCTTTCCAGACTGAACCAATGTTCATCTTACCTATGTTGACTGATGTCTCGTGTATCTCCAAAATGTATAAAACCAAACTGTGCTCTGACCACCTTGGGCAAATGTCATCAAGACCTCCTGAGGCTGTGTCACAGGGCACATCCTCAACCTTGGCAAAATAAACTTTCTAAATTAACTGATACCTGTCTCAGATTTTGAGGGTTCACATTTTGGTAACCACGCAGGGATTCTGAGTGGAGATGCCCCTGACCTTTGGCAAATCTCCTATTGGTGCTTGGTACCAGCTTGAGCTACCTTTATGGGCAATAGCACAATTTGCTGAGGCCTGGAAGCACCCCCACCAGAGAATCATTGATCTCCCCAGATTTGGTCAAGATCTAAAGTTTTTTTGCTCTGCAACCCTTTTTTGCAGAGTCAGTGGGTGGCAGTTTTACTTTCTTCCAACACAAGGAAGGCAAGTGTTTTCCTGCTTCCATGACAATGGAAGGCAGGTAACTCCTTTATGGAGTTTAAGTTGCTTCCTACAGGCAAAATGAGTTTTTTTGCCTGCTTCTAGGATGGTAGAAAGCAATCTTCAGCCTGAGACCCATCCCTTGGTAGGTAACTGAACTGGGGTGTGTCTTGGCTCAAGTTAAGATTAACTATCTGCTAGTCTTAATTTCCCCTTACCATTAGAGTGCTCAGTAATCATGTAAGTTGTATGAACATGTGTTTTGCTTAACTGATTTTTTTTTCTTTTAAATTTTTTATTTTATGTTTTTATTGCGGGAAGTCAGGGACCCCAAACAGAGGGACCACCTGGAGCCATGGCAGAGGAACATAAATTGTGAAGGTTTCATGGACATTTATCAGTTCCCAAATAATACTTTTATAATTTCTTATGACTGTCTTTAATCTCTTAATCCTGTTATCTTCGTAAGCTGAAGATGTACGTCACCTCAGGATCACTGTGATAATTTTGTTAACTGTACAAATTGATTGTAAAACATGTGTGTTTGAACAATATGAAATCAGTGCATCTTGACAAAGAACAGAATAACAGTGATTTTTAGGGAACAAGGGAAGACCACCATAAGGTCTGACTGCCTGCGGGGTCGGACAAAAAGAGTCATATTTTTCTTTTTGCAGAGAGCCTATAAGTGGACATGCAACTAGGAAAGATCACTAAATTCTTTTCCTAGCAAGGAATATTAATATTTATACCCTGGGAAAGGAATGCATTCCTGGGGGGAGGTCTGTAAACGGCCACTCTGGGAATGTCTGTCCTATGCAGTTGAGACAAGGACTGAGATACTCGCTGGTCTCCTGCAGTACCCTCAGGCTTACTAGGGTGGGGAAAAACTCCACCCTGGTAAATTTGTTCACTGCTCTTAACCCGTTTTCTGTTAACATGTTTATCAAGATAATACGTGCACTGCTGAATGTAGACCCTTATCAGTGGTTCTCCTTTTTGCCTTTGTCCTGTTCCCTCAGAAGCACGTGATCTTTGTTACACCCTTATTAGTTCTGCTTTTTGCCCTTTGAAGCATGTGATCTTTGTACCTACTCCCTGTTCTTACACACTCTCCAATTTTGAAACGCTTAATAAAAACTTGCTGGTCTGAGACTCAGGCGGGCATCATGGTCCTACTGATATGCGATGTCACCCCCGGCCACCCAGCTGTAAAATTCCTCTCTTTGTACTCTTTCTCTTTATTTCTCAGCCAGCTGACACTTACGGAAAAATAGAAAGAACCTACATTGAAATATTGGAGGCAGGTTCCCCCAATAAGTTCTGGGATACATTTATAGAACAGGTAGGTTTGTTACGTAGGTATACATGTGCCATGGTGGTTTACTGCACCTACCAACCCATCATCTAGGTTTTAAGCTCTGCATGCATTAGGTATTTGTCTTAATGCTCTCCTTCCCCTTGCTCCCCATAGCCTGACAGGCCCCAGTATGTGATATTACCATCCCTGTGTCCATGTGTTCCCATTGGCTTAACTGATTTTTGTCGTTGTTCTTTGTTTCTGTTTTTGTTGTTGTTTTAGTCTTTTTCTCATTGGGTTTGATCAACTCTATCTGACTTTAACAAAGCCAAAGGAAGTTCCAAATTATGGAGGAGGGCTCTGAAGGGGCTAAATTCCCCCAACACACACACACACAAAGAAGGTGGTGGGGTGGGGGAGAGGAAAAAAAAAAAAAAAAGGAAGGAAGGAAAGAAGGAAGGTAGGTTGGTTTTTGATCTTAACTACTAAGGGAATTTACTTACATAACAAGGCCACCTTTTTGCTAGCCAGATCAAACTGAAAGAGCAATGGCTATACTCCTAAAATAGCACAGTTTGTCCTGGCTGAAATATGGCAATGATATTTAAAAATATTTTTAAATGAGATCAATGGTTAAAAGTCAGCGTAATTAAAAGCTAACCTCCAAGATGTGTGTGTATAAATGTATATGCATGTGTTTGTATTTAAAATGTCTTCATGTTTTTGTTTTTCTCCTAAGACCTGTCTTTTTCTTGAGCAAAAGTTTTTCTTCTTCTCAGTTGACTGAACTCTGTTTTCTTCATTTACTTCTGCTGTCTCTCCTTTCTCTTGCACCCTTTGCTGCATGGGGGACCTAAAATAGTTTATAATAGCCAGGGTTCCTTAAAGAAAATGGAGAATGTGCCAGACTCTCTTCGGAGAAAAAAAAAACACTGTTTTTCCTTATGGAAACCCAAACATGTAAGCAGAGAAGTTCGTCTCAGATCTTAAACTGCCTACTTTTGTATTGTGTTACCTGTTTTGTTTTTTGACTAAAATAGTTACTGCAACAAAGGTTACTCTTGGGTTTTTAAGGAAGAATATGGTTTAGACACTTAGAAATGTATTTGTTTAAAAACAATTTTTTAAGTGCACTGTAGCAGCATCACAGTCTAACCTCATAATAATTCTCCCTTTTCAAAGACTCGGGATTCAGTGTGGACTCTGGCCAGAGCTCAGAGATCCAGTCACAAGATAAGTAGTCCCTATATAAATAAAATTGGTCTCCTTATACAATCCTATGATAGATTTCTGTAATTTTATGTTTGATTTTTCATCCATCTTTAATCTCCCTGTAGCAGCGCTAGACTTTTTTTTCTTTGTACCTGATGATGTAAATTTTTCTATTTGATTTTCACTCACCTGAGTTGTTCATCTACTATGTAAATTTAAGGCTATTTAGCTGACAACTGCCCAGGGTTGTGAAACAGGTAATCAAGAACTGAAAGTCTAAGATAGGAAAAAAAAGATATTTATAAGTCTATAAGATGTACTTCCATCAGCATGTCTAATACATGTATATATTTATGTGTTGTGTGCACAATGTTTCACTACTGAAAATATATGAAAGAGCTCTAATTAATTGGCTTTGTAAAAGCACTTGAATCAAATACTTCAGGAAAAGGCTACTCAAATTCTTGCTCAAGTTTATGCAACTTAAGTAAAATCTTTAATAAGCTAGCTTTAAAATTATTGGTAAAATAATATTAGAAATGTCTTAAGAATTTCCAGCATACATTTTTGTTAACATTTATTAATCAAACAATTTCATACTTAACACTGCCAAATACTTTAAGGTGTCAAAATTTGGCATATGGGGTACAAAACTTTAGACCCAGCTGAAGACAGAATGATCTCTGCTTGTGTAATCTTTAATAAATAAGAAATTGATATTGGTTTAATAAAAATAGCTACATTTGAAATTTAGTAAGATTGCCATAACTTTTAATCTCGTGGCTCTAAGTCGTCTAGTCAACAAACAGAAAAATTTGTTTTGGGAAAGGATCCTTATCTTTTCTTCAAAGCTAAACTATAAACTAAGTTTCTCCCCAAGTTAGTTCAGCCTATGCCCAGGAATGAACAAGGACAGCTTGGAGGTTAAAAGATGGAGTCAGTTAGGTCGAATATTTTTCACAGTCTCAGTTATAATTTTGCAATGGCAGTTTCATACTTTAAATAATGACAGTCACAGTGGTTTTTGAAAATAATCTAGGCAAACAATTAAAATAATTAGGTAAATAGGATAAATATTTGTAGACAAACTTGTCATAATTTAGACTCTAAAGTTATATTAAATTAAATAATAAATATTTCATCATTTGGGTATTTTCCAATAAAGATATATTTGAAGGAAAACATTCTTTCCATAAGGAAAAAAAGTGTGTCCTTTTAAAAAAAGTAAGCAATTTTTGTCTAATTCAAAGCTTATTTAAAAGTCATGTATAAAACAAGGTAAAAAGACCCAGGAAATAAAAGAGACGTAAAAAAAGTTACAAAAAGAGGGTTTTCTGTGGTAAAGAGCTTAAAGAGAAATAATTTCACGTAAGAAAGACTATTGTGTGGTAAATTCATTCCTAGAATAAAATGACTGGTTGTTTAAGACGGAAGGATGGATGTTCAGGACAAGCCAGAAAGTCCAAGCATGTCATAAACAGTCTATAAAAGTCACAATAAAAGGATTTATTTAAAAAAACCAAAAACTCTTATATGATCAAGTTGTCTATGATTAAAGGGAAATTATAATTGTCTTTCTGGAGATTTGGTTTAATGTTTAAAAAACACACACGCTAAAGAATTAGAACAATGCAATTTTCTTAAGGGGTTTAATTTACTCTTAATAGATTATAAGAGATTTTACTTTTAAAATACTTTTTTAATCCAAAGTTCAACTTTTATTACATTTTGTTGATTTTGGTTTTCTCTCCCCTTTTAAAAGGTGTGAAACAGTAACACTCTCCTTCAACTCATTTTTAGTTCATATGAGTTTTTTTCTTTTTCCTCCTTGAGTTCTGTTATTTGTGGCCTGATGCTAACAATGTTTACTTAAAGGTCTAAAGGAAATGTTTTCTTCCAACATAATATTCTGTGCACCTCAGAAATTTTTTAATTTTGCCTTTTGGTAACTGGCCTAACAGATTTTACCTTTATTGAAAGAATTCCTATGCCATTATTATTAAGTTTGGTTTGCTTAGGAAAAACCGAGATGTAAATTTTTTAAATTAAGGTTATTAAATTATTGTATCTTCGTGTATACACTTTTAAAGTCTTTGTTACATTGAGTTAAAGGGCTTTAACTTTTGGCTCTAAAAAGAACAATAAGTCCTGCTAAATCTTAAACACTAAAAACAAAGATTCATCTTCAGGTCCAGTAGAGGATGTCAATCAAAATAAACTGCATTTCTGAGTTACAGGTTCAGAAATTGAAGCTATTCAACTCTTCAAGGCCCAGGGACTATTGCAGAAGAGGTAGGTGTGTGAAATTGTAAGGGCTGATTCAGAGAGAGAAAATAAGTTTTTTCTCTATAAATTAATCATTAATGTCAAAGACACACTGATACAACACCAGTATATGGGCCCCTGCGTCAGATTAACAAGGTTTTCTGGAGGCATTAACCAACTCCTTATTAAAGGTGATAAAGGCTTATGGAAGTTGTATCTGACAATCAAGATAAAAATTTCATGTTGTTCATAAAATTTTAGAAAACAAATTTAATTGGCTTCTTGCTGTTTTTATTAGGGCTTATTGTTTAGAAAATTAAGTGTCCTCTCTCAGAGAATGAAGGTTTTTGCCTTTTTTTGAAATTGTGTTGTCACTTTGGTTAAATGAATGACATTATACAATGGCCTGTGATCCTTTTTGTAACCTTTAATATTTTGTAACCTTTAATGTTTAATATTTGACAAACTTTCAAAGTCAAATTATAAAGTATGCATTTTTCTGACCTAATCCTTTAAGATATTAATAGGTTCCCTAAACTCCAAAAATGACATATTTGGCTTATTTTGTATAAAAATTATACAAGAAGAATTATCAAATATAAGATGGTATTTGGTTTTTCTTTGGGCTGTTTTTGTATAAATGTTATTGATATGTGTTCCAGAATTATGGGAAATGCCTATAATTATGATATGACTTAATGTACATTATTAGTAATTATTGTAGTTGTTATGTTAAAGTATTGTGTCCCACAGAGGTAATAAATTTCCTTGTCACTTGTGTCTTTGACTGCCCTGAAACTTTTTGTCATCCATGGACAATTGTTATCGTGTTTTAGACCTCTTTAGAAGGTGGTTTTATAATCAGCTATAAAACTCTAACAGGTGCTATTGAATGCAAATTTCTGATAACTTTGGAGATTGTGACATCAGAATAGTGGAAAAACCTTAGGAACCATGGATAGCTGAAATATTCATGAATATCAAGCAGAACAGAAATTAACTGCATAGATTAAACTAGTAAGAGTCTGAAGTAATTTTTGTAACTTTTTGATTAAAATGTTGCTGATCCTTTGTTTTGTTTTTCAGAGTCAAGAAAACCTTTTTAAAAGCTATTTACACATTTTAAAAATGGAGTATACTCCTGTGAACAAAATTTGGAGCATTTATTTGTTTCTTTCTATTTGATTTTTATAGAATTTGGAAACTGTATTCTGTTATGACAATACAGTTATTTGCATCAGTGCAATAAGAATCTGTTTTCATTTATAACAGGATACAATCGGAGAAAGTGGTTATTTTACCAAGACTTTAACTGGAATGGTGTGCTTTCCTTTTAGGCATCAAACTTGACTTACGGAGCCAATAAAAGCCCCTTGGAAAAACTGGCTTCATACCTTTGTCTACACAGTCCCTGTACTGAGTTCCTGTCCTGTGGTAAGTAAAGAGTGTCACTTTCTGACAGGCCCAGGAGCCCCAAATTTATCTAAGAACCTCAAGAGGAGAAAAATTCACCCAACTCATAGGTATTTGATGGTACAAATTCAGGGCTGGGCTGGGTTTAACAAAGTATTACCTGAGATTTGTGGTATGGAACAAAGTTTCATCAAAGCCAATTTAAAAGCCTATGTAAAAAATAATTATTCTTGCTGCACTGTATATACATAATTAGGCCAAGTATGATAAAGCAAACCAGTTCTGTCATGGTTTGTCTTTAGTGAAAATGGGAAACCAGATGGAGAAAAATTATGTTTCAAAAACTATAGTACATCTTTTGCTAGATTCAGTCTAACCTAACGTGTTTAAATTTTATTTTCTACAGTTTGGACAAGATCCTAAATTTTTTACCTACCAGTCTTCAAAATAGTGTTTTCAATTTTTTTTTCCAGTTTTTAAAATTTGGAGTCAATGAAAAATAATCTGTGCTTTCATAATGCCCTGTTAACTGAAGCTAGACAAATTTAGAAGAAAATAACCTATTTATGTACGTAAGTCACTTTCATACGTACCTACTGATGTATGAACTTCAGAGTAATGTGGCCTATATCAGTTTTCCAGGATTGTTCTTTAGTTTGTTGTTTTCCTCCCTTGCTCCCCCTATTTTCTCTTCGTAGGACATGAGACTTCACAACCTTTTAAAAATGAGCTTTCCTAATAACTCAAGATCTACCTGTTTAGGAATAAACCATCCTAGCCATGAGAAATCAGACACAACCTAAAACCAGAGACTCATTTTCTTCTAAAAAAAACTTTCTCCAGAAGATTTTACAAAAGGTGGTGGGGGTCGAGGGAGCAATGTGAAGGGAATATATCTTGGGTCCCCAACATGACTAAGCTTAAGGGAAAAGTCAGCCTGGAAGCTACTTAGGATAAACTTGCTCCCCATTCTATTCAAAGTCACCACTCTGTTCAATGAGATAAATGCATATCTGATTTCCTCCTTTGGAGAGGCTAATCAGAAAATCAAAAGAATTCAACCATTTGTCTCTTACAGACCTATGACTTGGAAGCCTCCTCCCATTTTGAGTTGTCCTGCCTTTCCATACCAAGCCAAGATATGTTAATATCTCATGTCTCTCTAAAATGTATAACAACAAAATGTGCTCTGACCACCTTGAGTACATGTCATCGGGACCTCCTGAGACTGTGTCATGGGCACATGTCCTCAACCTTGGCAAAATAAACTTTCGAAATTAACTGAGACCTGTCTTAGATTTTCAGGGTTCACACCTTCAATGTATCTACTGGTAGACTGGGTATGATGAAAATGGGGATGGGGAGAAAATTAATGAGCTTGTAGACATGTCACTAGAAACTTTTTGAACTAAAAGGCACAGGAAAAAAGGAATAAGATTTTTTAAAAAGAGAAAAAAAGGATTAGGACTTTAACAAATTTGGGGCAGAAATTTGAGTTGAATTCCGTATTTCAACTCAAAGTACCTTGTAATAAAGTACTTGGTATAAAGTACCTTCATTACACATGAAGGGATACATTGCTATTTAAAAGTGGATCCAGATTAGTTGTGATTATACTTCAAAATTTTAAGGCAACAACTCAAATCTTAAAAGGTGTAATTGAATAGCAAGAGAGGAGAGAGATTGAAATAATAAAATATTCATTTAAAAGTAGAAAAGAAGGGGAAGAATAAAGGAAAAAGAAAAGCAACAAATAGAAAATAGTTACAAATATAATAAATATGTCTTAGTCCTTTTGAGTTGCTACAACAATAACACAGACTGGTTAACTTATAAAGAACTGTAATTTATTGACTTATGGTTCTTGAGGCTGGGAAGCCCAAGATTGAGGGGCCAGCATCTTCTGAGGGCCTTCTTGCTGCACCGTCCCATGGCGGGAGGGCAAACAGAGCAAAAGGGGACTGAACTCATTCTTTATATAAGAGACTTACTCCTGCTATAACAAATCTACTCTTGTAATAAAAGCATTAATTCACTCATAAGAGAGGTGCTCACAGCATCCAAACATCTCTCATTAGGCTTCACCTCCCAACAGGACCTACCTCCCAACACCGATAGATTGGGGATCAAGTTTTCAACATATTAACTTTAAGGGACATGTTAAAATAATAGCAAGATATTAATTCAGCTGTATCAATAATCACTTCATATGTGAGTCACTTAAATAAATCAATTAAAAAATAGATTGTCAGAATGGGGGGGAAACCAACAAGACCCAAACATATTATCTATAAGAAACTACTTTAAATGTAAACAATTAAGTTAAAAGATAAATCATGTTAATATTAATCAAAAGAAAGCTGGAGTAATTATATAAATTTCAGACAAGGCAGAGTTCAAGCAAGGAAACTATTGGTTATAAATAGGGTATTATATAATGATAATGTGGTTAATTACCCAAGAAGAGATGAAAAATCTTAAGTTTTTGTATAAATCCACTATTATAGAGACTTCAGCCCTCCTTTATCAGTAATTACTAAATCAAAGAGGCAAAATATCAGTAAGAATATAGATTCAACATATTTCTAAATACTACTTTGGTCAAAGAAGCATCAAAAGAAATTAAAAAGTGTTTTGAATTAAATGAAAATACAACTTATCAAAAATTGTGAAATGCAGCAAGCAATGAATAAAGGAAAATATATAATATACATATTAGAAGAAAGACCTAAAGTTAATAATATAAGTTCCATATTAGGAAAATAGAGAACAGAAAACAATTTAAACATAAAGCAAGCGGAAGAAATAAAAAATAGAGGAGAAATTAACCTAATTAAAATCAGTAAAATAGAGAAAATAAAAAATTAAAGCTTCTTTTTTGAAGGGATTGATACAATTGATAAACCTGTAGGTACGTTAATCAAGAAAAAAAAGGAGAAAATAAAAATTACCAATGTCAGAAATAAAAGAAGGGTCATCTCATGGGTATTAGAAGGATAATCAAGGAATACTACAAACAACTGTATGCCAACAAATTTGATAACTTTGATGAAATTAATCAACACCTTGAAACATAAAAACTACAAAATCCTCAGAAGAAGAAACAGATAATCTGAATAGGTATATATTGATTAAAGAATTTGAATAATTAATATCTTCCAAAAAAGAAAGCTACAGTCCCAGACTTCACTGGTGAATTCCACAAAACATTTAAGAAATTATAGTTTTCCACAATATTGTTCAAAAAAATAGGTATATAAGGAACACACCCTGATATATTCAGGCTTTTCCCACCCAAATCTAATCTTGAATTGCAATCCCCATTATCCCCGTAATCCCCACATGTGAGCAGAGAAACTAAGTGGGAGGTAACCGTATCATGGGGCGGTTTCCCCCACGCTTTTCTTGTGATAGTGAATGAGTTTTCACAAGATCTGGTCATTTTTTAGGGGGCTCTTCCTTCTTCCCTTGGCACTTCTTCCTGCCAGCTTGTGAAGAACAGATACAAAAATTCTTAACACATCAGCAAATTAAATCTAACAAAGCATAAAAAGAATTATACACCATGACCAAATGAGATTTATTCCAGGTATTCAGGGCTAGTTCAACATTTGAAAATAAAATAACATAATCCATCATATCAACAAACTAAAAAGAAAAACTGTACAATTACAATCATTTGACACAGAAAAACAATGCTTGACAAATTCAAACCTGTTCATGAAAAACAGTCTTAGCCAATTAGGAAAAGGGGGGAACTTCTTCAAATAGAGAACATGTACAAAAAAAGTACAGTTAACTTAATACTTGTCTATATAGAAAACCTCAAATAATTGACAAAAATGCTTGTCTATATAGAAAACCTCAAATAACTGACAAATAATACTTCTGGAATAAGAGATTATAGCAAAGTTTCAGCATGTAAGGCCAATAGACAAATGTCGATTACTTTCCTACATACAAACAATTGTTACAAACAATTGGAATTTGAAGTTTAAAAACAATACCAATATTGTTAGCGTAAAACCAATTGAAACACTGTGATAAACCTAACAAAGCATGTACAGAATCTATATGTGACACATTCAATGCAAGCCCAATAAAAATCCCAGCAACTATTTTGTAGATACTGACAAACAGAGCTGAAGTCTATAATAGTTAACAACACCAAAGAACAACAAAACTTGGGGACATAACCTACTTCAACTTTACTGCATAGCCAACTGTAAACTAGACATCATGGTATTGGAGAAAGGATAAACATAGATAAATGGAACAGAACAAGGAGTCCAGAAAAGGACACCCACAGTTATAATTTATTGATCCTTGATAAAGCAGCCAAGACAATTCAATTCATAAAGGATAGTTTTTAAGCAAATGAAGCTGGAACAATTGGAAATTCATATGCAAAATGTAATCCTACACACAAGCCTTACCACCTCTGCAAAGATTAACTCAAATTGGACCATAAACCTAAATGCTAAAACTTGGAAACCTAAAAAACTTCTAGAAGAAAACATAAGAAAATATCTAGGGAACTTTGAATTTGAGCAACAGTTTTTAGACACAATATGAAAAGAACAGTCCATGAAAGAAAAAAATTGATGTGTTAATATTTAAAACCCCTTTTCAGTGAAAGATACTTTTAAGTGAATGAAAAGACAAGCCATGGACCGGAAAAAAAGTATTTATAAATCCTACAGCTGATAAAGAATTTGTATTCAAAATATACAAAAACCTTTAAAACTTACCATTAAGAAGACAACCTGATTTAAAAAATGGGCAAAAGATCTAAACAAAATCTCTAGAAGATATATAGATGGTAGAAAATTATGAAAGTTTCCAATATTTGTCATGAAGGAATTACAAATTAAAGTAACAATGAGATACTACTATATTAGCCTACTAGAAGGACTGAACATTTTTTTAACTGACAAAAGCAAATGCTTGTGAGGTAGAGGAGAAAGAGAACTTTTCACTCATTTATAGTGGGAACTATCTTCTAATGGCACAGTCACCTTAGAAAACAGTTTGGCAGTTTATTTTTAATATAAGATCTCACTTTTGTGCTTATACATATTTACCCAACTGATATGAAACTTTTGTACACATAAAAACTGTACATAAATGTTTATAGAGGCTTTATTCATAATTGGAAACTGGAAGCAATCAAGTTGTCCTTCAATAGGTGAACAGAAACAAAATGTCATGGTACATCCATGTAATCAAATATTATTCAGTGATTAAAACAAAAAAGAGCCATCAAGCCACGGAAAAATATCAATAAACCTTAAATGCAAGTTGGTAAGTGAAAAAAAGTCAGTCTGAAAGGGCTACATACCTTATGGTTTAAACTACATGATATTCTGAAAGAGGCAAATCAATAGAAACAAAAAGATCAGTAGCAGACAAGGGTTCGGAGGAGGGGGTAGGGTTGAATAGGTGAAACACAGGAGTCTTTTTAGGGAGGCGGAACTATTCTGTAAAATCCTGTAATGGTGTATAAATGGCATTATGCATTTATCAGACACATAGATTTTACAACATAAAAAGTTAAACTTTTAAAAATCATTTAGGAGATTGAAATGGGGATCCCAGGAAGGAATTCAAACTCTGACAAACCTATCTAATTGTGTAATAAATGTAGCATACTGAAACATTAAGGGGAATGTATAGAATTAAATGTATTTGAAGAAAATAAAGATTGCATATCAGTGATGTTACACATCTCAAAAAATAAGGAAAAGAATAGCAAAACAAACAAAAAAATAGAAATAAGAAAATAATTTAAATGGAACTAATAAACACTTGGTGCCATTATCTGAGGAGGTCGGCGAGGGAAGAGAGGAAACATAAATAAATGCCCTTATAGAAGGGATGAAAAGGCTGGGCGCAGTGGCTCACGCCTGTAATCCCAGCACTTTGGGAAGCTGAGGTGGGTGGATCATGAGGTCAGGAGTTTGAGACCAGCCTGGCCAACATGGTGAAATCTCATCTCTACTAAAAATACAAAAATTAGCCAGGCGTTGTGGCGGACACCTGTAATCCCAGCTACTTGAGAGGCTAAGCCAGGAGAATTGCTTTAACCTGGGAGGTGGAGGTTGCGGTGAGCCGACATGGCACCATTGCACTCAAGCCTGGGCAACAAGAGCGAAACGCTGTCTCAAAAAAAATAAATTAATTAATTAAAACTTATTTAAAAATATTACCAACACTTGTAATCAATATTTTTGCTAGAGGTCTCAGCCAGTACAAAAAGTCACGATAAATTAATAGATGGAAAAGGAATAAAGTGTCATTTTGCACAGATAATTTCGAACATAGAATCAACAACTGAAAATCAATCCATCTAGAATGCTCATTGAATTCAAGGTTATTATACAAAATCAATTGTATTTCTATATACTAGCCACAGTGAATAAATATGAAAATAAGAAAATGAGGAAAAATATAACATTCATATTAGCTTCTGGGTCAAAGGCACTATATTTAAGGGGAAATCGCATATAAACTGTCTCTTCTCTCAAAGAATAGGATTTGAAATATTGTAGAATTTTTTCATAAGTTAGAACTTTCCAGTCTTAGAATTTTCCATCTAGGTTTTAATCAAAGTGACTTTCTTCCATATTGAAAAGCTTTGTATTTCCATTTTCCATTTGAGCCTTGTGTTTCTGGCATCTCAGTATTTAAATACAGAGATAAATCACAGGCATTTTTTAGCCTGTGACCAATCACTGCCGCCAATGCCTCTTGCTGTGGATTGCTTGAGCCCTTGTTCATCCATTCTGGCTGTGATTTAGAATCACTGGGGGAAGCTGTGCAAAAATATTGGTATCCAGACCTCACCCTCTGGCTTTGGGCACAAGCTTGGATTTATTTTAGCAGCTTTCTATGAGAGTCTGACACACCTCCAGGGTTGAGAGTCATTTGCTGATGCTTATACAACAGTAGTTCTTAACGATGGCTGCACATTAGACTCACCTGGAGAGCTTTTAAAAGTACTAATGACTAGGCTCTACCCCAAATTAATTAAGTCAGAATCTCTGATGTCTGTGAATGCAGTAGTTTTAAAAGCCTCTCCAGGTGATTCCAGTATGCTGTCAGGATTGAGACTCACTCGTATGCAACCTGCTTCTTAGGGAAGTATTCTCACTCCTCACCACATTTGTTTCCGCTAGAGAATAACCTTCTCCACATTAATCAACCGAGGTTGTTGTTGCTGTGAGAAACTAGTGAAGATCTATGCCACTGGAGTTTGTTTTTCAAGACACTAGCTTTCTATAATTTTTGAACACACTAGGTATGGATTAGCATTTATTTCTACTTATTTCCTAAAGTGATGTGATATGATGGCCCATTTACCTCTACTACTTCTATACTACGTTATTTTTATAAATTTTGGGGGCACAAGTGCAGTTCTATTTCATGGATATATTGTATAATGGTGAAATCTGGGCTTTTAGTGTACCCATCACCTGAATAGTATACTTTGTACACAGTAGGTAGTATTTTATCTTTCACCCCTTCACCTGCCTATACCACTTTCAAAAAGACTCAGTAGTTTCTTGTAACCTAACTTGCTTCTTAAATTGATGTTTATCTCTCTCTTTCCTTGATTACATGTAGGGCCAGTATAATTTGCTGGCTAGTCCATTTCTACTACAATAACAGAATACCTGAGACGGGATAATTAATAAAAAAAAAAAATCATTTCTCACAGTTCTGGAGGGAACTCCAAGATCAAGACACCAGCATCTCACGAGAGCCTTCTTGCTGCATCCTCACACAGCAGAAGGCGGAAGAGCAGGCCCTTATATAAAGACACCTAATCCCAGTGAGATAGAACCCTCGTGACCTAATCACCTCTTAAAGCCCTGCCCCTTAACATTACCACATTGGCAACACCTGAATTTGAAAGAGACACTTTCAAACCATAACACTAGCATTCTCTGCATTCATGCTTTGTTTTTTTTATTTTGCTTTATGGCCCAGATATGTGATTTTCTAATATCATCCTCTAAATTTTGTTTTGCATTCTCTTTTAGTGAGGAAAAGGATATTCAGAAATTTGGGGTCTGACAAAAGCATTCATAGTTTGACAAAATCCTGTGCTCCTTTAAAAAAAAAAAAAACTCTTATTACTCCTTTTAGTAATGGGTATCTCACTATGCTGTCCAGGCTGAAGTGCAGTGGCTATTCATGCATGCAATAATAGCACACAACAGCATAGAACTCTTGGCCTCAAGTGATCCTCCTGCCTCAGTCTCGTGAGAAGCAGGGACTACAGGCGCATGCCAACACGCTTAGCTCTTCTTTTATTTGAATTGGATAATCCCACACAGGAAATACACTGCCCTGAGAAACATTCAGCCCAGGCCTGAATGTAATCTGTGATTGTCCTGCCTGCTCTCTTGTTCTATATTTCACCTTTCCTCTGTTGACCTTAAGGTCTTAATCTAAGGCACAGTAAATATTCATATGCTCATTTTATTATGGTTCTATCACTTTGAAACTCCCTTATGCTTTGTTGATGGTGTTGATTTTTCTTTTGTTTTCCACTGATCTCTTTGGTCTTCCCATTTCCAATCTTGCAACCACTTTGTAAAGCCATATTCAGTTCTACAGTGTAGCTCCTCAATTGCTATTACTCTAAATTATCTCTTCATGTCTTTGAGAAGCTACCATGAATCCTTTCTTAGACTCTGGCCACTGCTGGAGATTATTTCAGATTTGGCTTTTCTTTTGAGAAGCCAATTAATAAATTTTTCTAGTTCCCTACAACTTTTACTCATTTAATGGCAACCAAATTTCCCCCTTTCCCAGACATATTTTAAGAGAAGTTAGAAGTGAGTATATTGTTTTCTTTTTCTATTTGCATATCATGATCTCTAAGATAGAAACTAATCTTCATGTCTACCTGGTTTTCTCTTAATATGTGCCCCTTTCTCCTAGGGAAATCTCTGTTTTAACCCTGAACTTAATAATTTTTTCTTTCTTTCTTTAGTTTTCACCCTTTACCACTCTTGGTATAAAAGCAAAGCTGATCTATACTTTCACACCTTTGTTAATGCCTTCCACTTCTTTTATTTTATGTGCAAATATGACTTCTCAGACAGTATTTTAAGAACAAGCTTTTTGAATTGCTGTTTTAGTCTTTGTGTTGTAATAAACTGAGTTTGTTTTCTTGCTCCAAGCAGAGAAAATGGCACATTCTATTTCTGATGTGGGCTCCCTTTACTTTTTGTTGATTCATAAAATCTCTCTCTTATTATGAGTGAATTAGCTAAAATCCAGTTAGAACATGTATAAATATACTGAGCCAAGTTGGAAACATGCAGGGAAAGCAACCTTTAAGAGCTCATAAAAGTCACCTGAGTTGAAGAATTTAGGCCTTTCTCAGATTACTCCTTTGGAAGTGAATGCAGTTTAAAAAAATATGAAAAACAACATAAATGGAGTGGCTTATGTGTTTGCAGATTAGTTATTTTTAGGAGAAATGGATCTTAGTTGTTAGAAGACCAGCCTAAAAAAATCTGAAAAAAATAAATTTATGTTCTGCCTCCTAATCTCTATTTATTTATTTATTTTTGTTTGTTGTTGTTGTTGTTGTTGTTGTTGAGATGGAGTCTTGCTCTGTCGCCCAGGCTGGAGTGCAGTGGCTCACTGCAAGCTCTGCCTCCCAGGTTCAGGCCATTCTCTTGCCTCAGCCTCCCGAGTAGCTGGGACTGCAGGCACCCGCCACCAAGCCTGGCTAATTTTTTTGTATTTTTAGTAGAGACGGGGTTTCACCGTGTTAGCCAGGATGGTCTTGATCTCCTGACCTTGTGATCCACCCACCTCGATCTCCCAAAGTGCTGGGATTACAGGCGTGAGCCACCGCGCCCGGCCCTGCCTCCTAATATCTAAGATGGCTGCAAAATGAAAGGCTCCTTTTTAAAAATGCAGTCCTTGCCCCAAACCAGCTCAGCAAATACTGGACCAACATAGACCAAGGGAAAGCTGCAGAAGCCTGTTCTTTAGAACCTACATCATCTGAATTTTGAGCTTTTGCTGATTCTGATTGATCTGTCTTTGTAATGCTGGTAAGACCCTACTATGGCTGAATTTTTCTTGTCGAGACTCCTAAGACCTCCTAGAATTTGCAAAGGCTCAGCATAGTTGTGTAAGGCCAGCGAATCATTCAAACCATCCAGTAATCAGTAGGCAAAGTCGGTTTTAACATGGAAACAGATCCCAGAACTCCTAGTACTAAATTACAACACTCCAGGAAAGGGGTTTTTCCATGAAAATATCATAGGTGACCTAGAACTTAAAATCTTCTTGGGTATGGAGTTACTAGTTAACTTCAAAAACCATCCACATAGAACAATCTAAACTGTTGTAAACCACCAAGTTTCAACTAGACTTTTAGCGGTATTGCATTTTTCAATTTCTACTTCTTTACCAAATCTGTTTTTAACCCAATGTTTCATTTTTCTGAAGTAAAATTACCTCTATGTACCAAACCGCTATACTTTGCAGGGACAGGCCTAAACCTTTAGAACATGAAGCACAAACGAAGAATGCACAATGTAAGCTGTTTTATCTCTGTTGCTTGCTTGCTTCTTTTCTTTTCTTTTCTTTTCTTTTCTTTTTTTTTTTTTGAGACGGAGTCTTGCTCTGCCAAGACTGGAGTATAGTGGTGTGATCTCGGTTCACTGAAACCTCCATCTCCTGGATTCAAGTGATTCCCCTGCCTCAGCCTCCCAAGTAGCTAGGACTACAGGCCACGTGCCACCACACCCAGCTAATTTTTTTATGTTTTAGTAGAGACAGGGTTTCATCATGTTGGCCAGGATGGTCTCGATCTCCTGATCTCATGATCTGCCCACCTCAGCCTCCTGAAGTGCTGGGATTACAGGTGTGAGCCACCGTTTCCGGCCATCTCTGTTGCTTTCTAAGAGGAGAAAGCAGAAGCAACTGAGATAGACATGCCCATTGTCCTCTCCTAAACTCACCTCTTCCCCTTGAAAGGAGCGAGGAAGTAAGGATTGACCACACGTTTAAACATATAATGGATCTTCCTCCACAAGGAAGGGCCCATTAGAAGTAGGGAAAAAGTTTGCTCTCAGCATTATGATTCCTTCCCCTCCAAAAAAATTTATGATAACAAGCTAAAGGACAACTTGGAAGTTTCCTGGGGATTTTGCATCAGATGATTACTGATTTAATTCCCAGGTTGAATTATGTTTTTGCCTAAAGGTTTTATCCAAAAAGGAAAAAAAAATAAGTTAATAAATCTGATACCAGATCACATCTAGAACATTGTTCTCTGAAAATTATAGGCCTGCTTTTGTACCAAGATGAAAGATGCTTCTCCAGGGACTGGGAATCTCAGTTTAGATGTGGCTAGAAGTGGGCTGAACAAGAAGAAATAGAATTCCCAGGCTATGTTTTATAGGTGAGAAAATAAGAGTATGGAATCTCTAGAAAAACTTACATGAGTTTTTAAACATAAGGTAATCAGAGAGTTTGTCTACAGTCAGGCTTAATTTTCATACCTCAGAGAAGAGGGATGGTTTTTAACCCAGTTGCCTCCCACTGCTTACTGGTCCACCAAGTTTGAGAGACCTTACTGTCTATCCTTTTTAGGTGCCAAGGGGCACACAGTTTTCTATGTTTTCTTTTAAATTTATCTCTTGTATCAATATAAGCCTGAATTTTGTTGGAGTTTTACTTTTTAATCCATTTGAATAGGAAAAGAAAAATGATTAATCTAAGAGGACTCAAAAAACTGAGAAGGAAAGATTAGGCATAAAGTTTAGATTATGAACTTCCGTTAAGTAGAACTGATGGAAAAGAAAGTTTGAATACAAAGATATGGGCAAAGATATTTCAGACAAATATAAACAAAATGAAAGCAAAAGTGGCCCTATTAATATAAGACAGAACCGACTCCAAGGACAATGTCATTAAACAGGACAAAGATTTTTACTATAAAATAATAAAAGGTGAGAGCTGAGAATAATCTATAGCCATAAAACTTTATGCACCAAACAATGTACCAGACAAATCTATAAATGCCTAAGAACACAGAGAAGCATGTATAAAAAATTAATTTATAGTAGTTGATAATAAAATACCTCTTATTAATGTTCTTGCAGAATTTGACATATCAAGTTGACAAGGAGAGTTAGGTAAATAATATACTTGATAATTTTATTTTAATAGATATACATAGATACATATATATTTCAGAAAGAGAATTTTCTTGTGTCCTTGGAATACTTAAAAATTGATTAACATGTATTTGCAAGAAAAAAACTTATGAATCATAGGAGACTATTTTGAGAAAATTTATGGAGCACATTTGAAATAAAATGGGTATTTCTTGGTAGAATAAACAAGATTGCTGCAAGTAATGGAAGAAACGGTGAGAGAATAATAACCACAACAGGGCTGAAAAATAAAGATAAACATAGTCTTAAAGGTAAATTATGTTCAGATTTTAAAAACAGTATTCCCTATGTTGTTTAGTCTAAGTTGTAGAAAAATATGGAAAATTCCATAATTCTAATTAGGATTCCTAGATAACCTTAATGCCACAGTCGGATAGATACTGTGGAGATCTCTTAATAGAGATAGAGCAAATAGGCTTTATAAAATAATAGCAAAGCAAATCCAGAAGTGTATTAAAAATACTAATTCACAATGACCAAGTATGAAACTGCATATGGTTACCACTACAGCGAATACTAGAATAATTGATGACATAAATGTGACAAAGAAGTAAACAATATGTTTGCATCAATAGACGCTGAGATAACATTGATGAAATTCAACAACCATTTCTAATTGAAGCTCTACTTTAAACATGAATAGAAGAAAACTACTTAAAATAATGTTTCTCAAACAAAAATTAAGAGCAAATATATAAATTTTGAAATGTTAAAACTACTATTAAAATTAGGGCTATAACAGTAACACTTTTATGACTAAATATTATTTACCATTGTAGAAGTTATATTTAATAAACAATGTGAAAATTTAACACATGGTATAAATATTGGAAAAGTATGATTTTTCCATTCTGATTTTTAGCTCTACATTATACAATTATCATCTGATTCCATTAAAAGAGATTCTAGTAAAATATTTTAGAATTAGAAAAATTACAATGGTTCTTTCATAAAAATTATATACACAAAGATGAGTAGCTATCTTCTTCTTCTTTGTTTTTTTTTTTTTTTTGAGACGGAGTCTTGCTCTGTTGCTCAGGCTGGAGTGCAGTGGCGCAATCTCGGCTCACTGCAACCTCTTCCCCGCTGGGTTCCAGCGTTTCTTCTGCCTCAGCCTTCTTTGTTGCTGGGATTACAGGCACACGCCACCACGCTCAGGTAACTTTTGTATTTTTAGTAGAGATAGGGTTTCGCCATTTTGGCCAGCCTGGTCTTGAACTCCTAACCTCAGGTGATACGCCCACCTCAGCCTCCCTAAATTAATCACTTAGAGAAGATATCCATTCATACTAGTTTTTAAAAATATTTGGGTCAAATTAACTAAAACAGTACAGACATTATAAATTTCTGTAGCAGGAAATAAAATTTCCACAATAGAGAGATATAACCTATTTCTAGAATGGCAATTTCTTAAAATTGTCAAGCCTTAAAAAATTGATATATAGTTAATACAATTCCAATGGGTATCCTCATGATGCATTTTAGATTTGAACTTCTAAGTTGCTGTAAAAACCAATAATAATTTGAAAAAGTAGAGTGAGGATGATTTACAAAATATTATAACTTACTATACAACTACAGACATACCTTAGAGATACTGGGCTTTCAGTTCCAGACCAGTAATAAAGTGAATATTGCAATAAAATTAATTCACAAAAATTTTTTGGCGTCTCATGCATATAAAAGTTATATTTATACCATACTATAGTATGCTAAGTGCAATAGCACTATGTCTAAAACATTATATATACCTTAATTAAAAATACTTTATTGCTGAAAAGTGCTAGTGGTCATCTGAGCCTTCAGCAAGTTATACTCTTTTTCTGATGGAGGGCTTTTCTGCATATTGATGGCTGCTGAAGATTGGAGTAGTTTTGGTAATTTCTTAACATGAAACGGCAATAAAGTTTGCTATATCAATTGACTCTTCCTTTCATGAAAGATATTTGTGTGGCATTCCATGCTGTTTGGTAGTATTTTACCTACAGTAAGACTTTTTCCAAATTAGAGATAATCCTCTCAAAGCCTACCACTGTTTTATAAACTAAGTTTTTGTAATATTCCAAATCCTTTGTTGTCATTTCAGTGATGTAAACAGCGTCTTCAACAGGAGTAGATTCCATCTCAAGAAACTGCTCTCTTTGCTCATTCATAAGAAGCATTTCCTCATCCCTTCAGGATTGATCATGATATTACAGCAACTCAATCCCATTTTGGACTTCACTTCTAATTCTAGTTCTTTTGCTATTTCTACCACATCTGCAGTTACTTTCTCTACTGAAGCTTTGACCTCCTCAAAGTCATCCAAGCAGTTTGGAATCAACTTCTTTCAGACTCTTATTAATGTTGATATTTTGACATCCTCCCATGAATAACAAACGTTCTTACTGGCATCTACAAGAATGAATCCTTTTCAGAAGGTTTTTAATTTACTTTGCACATATCCATCAGAGGAATCACTATTTGGGGCAAGTAAAGCCTTACAAAATGTAATTCTTAAATAATAAGACTTGAAATTTGAAATTGCTCTTTGATCCATGGGCTGCAGAATATCCATTTCAATTTTCAAGTATCATGAAGAATTACATTTTGTAAGGCTACACTTGGCATAGGATACAGTCCATGAAAACAATATTATTCTCCTTGTACTTCTTCATCAAAGTTCTCGGCTGACAAGGTGTATTGTTAATGACCAGTAATATTTTGAAAGAAATCTGTCTTTCTAATCTAATTGAGTAGGTCTCAACAGTGGCCTTAAAATATTCAGTAAACCATGCTGTAAACAGATACACTATCATCTAGGCTTTGTTGTTTCATTTTACAGAGCACAGACACAGTAGATTTAGCATAATTCTTAAGGTCCCTAGGATTTTTCAAATGCTAAATGAGCATTGGCTTAAACTTAAAGTCACCAGGTGCATGACTCCCTGACAAGACTGTCAGCATGTCCCTTGAATCTTTGAAGGAATTAACTTCTCCTCCCTAGCTATGAAAGCCCTAGATGGTGTCTTCTTCTAATAGAAGGCCGTTTTGTCTACACTGAAAACTGCTGTTTAGTGTAGTCACCTTCATCAGTGATCCTAGCTAGATCTGGATAAATCGCTGCAGCTTCTTAATCAGCACTTGCTGCTTCACCTTGCATTTTTATGTTATGGAAAAGGCTTCTTTCCCTAAACTACATGAACCAACTTCTGCTAGTTCCCAACTTTTCTTCTGCAGCCTCCTCACCTCTCTTAGCTTTCAGACAATTTAAGAGAGTTAAGGCCTTGGTCTGGATTAGGTTTTGGCTTAAGGGAAGGTTGTAGCTGATTTGATCTCCTCAGACCACTAAAACTTTCTCCAAATTAGTCATAAGACTCTTTCACTTTCTTATTAGTCCTGTGTTCACTAGAGTAGCACATTTAATTTCTTTCCAGAACTTTTCCTTTGCATTCACAGCTTGGCTGTTTGGCACAAGAGGCCTGGCTTTCAGACTGTCTTGGCTCTTGACATGCCTTCCTCATTAAGTTTAATCATTTTTGGTTTTTGACTTAAAGTGAGAGACATGTGACTCTTCCTTTCACTTGAACACTTAAAGGATATTGTATGGTTATTAACTGGCCTAATTTGAATATTGTTGTGTCTCAGACAATAGACATAGGGAAGCTTGAAGACGGGGAGAGACAGGGGAATGGCCAGTCAGTGGAGCAGTCGGAACACACAACATTTATTGATTAAGTTCACTGTCTTATATGGGCACAGTTTGTGGTACCCCAAAACAATTACAATAGTAATATTAAAGATCATTGATCAGGGGTTACTATAACAAATACATAAATTATTAAAAAGTGTGAAATATTGGGAGTTTATCAAAATGTGACAAAGAGACATGAAGTGAGCACAAGCTGTGGGAAAATTGTACAGTGCCAATGGACTTGCGGAGCACAGGATTGCCACAAACTTTCAATTTGTAACAAATGCAATATCTGCTATGTGCAATAAAGTGAGGACCAATAAAGTGAATATGCCTGTACTTTATTCCAAATATCCTGTTAGAACAAAATAACTTCTATCAGTAGACCCCACACTTAAGGAACTTTGGGAGTCATTTTGATTTGGCTGTAGTAAATAATTTCTAGTTAAGACAGTGTCAGATTTTGTGTCCACAACAAACACAAAGCAATAATGCATAAAATATAAGTAGGGAGAACTAAGAGGACATGTTTAGGCTTAAAACTAAACAAACATCTCTATTAGAAATTAAAGAGAAAATAGTGTGGAAATAGGATGAAACTGTAGGATGCTTTGGCTGGGTCAGAAGCAAGCAAAGGTGGCTGAGCCTTCTACTCCTGCACAGTGATGGAGGCAAAATGCCCCCCCTAAGCAAGAGGCTGGAGTTAGGATCCCTGCTTGAGCATATACCTGAAATACAGTATATACCTAAAAAAGCTGGATCTAGACTTTGTGTGAACTTACATGCTAGAGGAAACACACATACACATCTCATAGTGTAGATGGAGTGTGATGCAAGCTGAGATAATGAGTGGATCTCTGGTCTCTCCAATGTTAATACAGGAAGAAGCTCATGAACTGAGGGCCCCTGGGGACTGGTGCTAAACCAACTTAGCCAAATAAACTTCTGTTGACTAAATAAAATTAAGCTTTAAAAAAAATTAAGGTTAGTTTTATACAGAAGTGTTTCGGAGGATTACAGACTGAGGCCTGTAGCCTGAGAGCAGTTCTGTCAGACTGCTCCAAGACAGTCTTTTAAATCACAGTTTATATACTGGTAGTGAAGATTCAGTATGTGCAAAATCACATGAAAGTTTGGGTATAAGAGTACATCTGGTTATAGATTATGAAAGAACATTCTATTATAGATTGGAGAAGCATAATCACTATCGCTGTCAGACATTATCTTATGTGTAGGAAGAGACCAGGCCAAGGTCATTTATCTTTTAAGGAATGTAGTGACTCAGGTCAGAGATGCAGAGGGCTGAGTGCTCTCTCCTGTTTTATCTGCAAAGAATTATTCAGAAGAACTGCATTTTATCACAGAGTCAGTAGTTCAAGCAGAAATGAACAAATGTGCTTATGCCTTTTACTTTTTTCGCACTTCCAAAGTATACGAACAAAATAAGAAACATTTTGAAATATGTATTTTTTTAGGTAGTGAAAGAAAATACCACTCATAGAGAAAGAAAAAATATTGCAAAATCAATTGCCAACCAATCAAAAAGCCCTACAAAGAAATAATAATTGTTAGATATGAAATAATGTATTTTAAGAAGTCCTGAAATTTAAGAGTTTTTGAAGGAAAAAAATCTTTGGTAGATGAAGTATGAGTAAGTTTGGACATAGTTGACAAGAAGATTATTTACTAGAACTACCATATGACCCAGCAATCTCTCTTCTGGGTATATACCCACAGAATAAGTACCTTGAGATATCTGCACTCCCATTTTCATTGCAACACTATTCACAATAGCCAAGACATGAAATCAACCTAGGTGTTTATTAACAGATAAATGGACAAAGAAATTGTGAAATAATATTCCACCAATGGAATATTATTCAGTCTTACAAAATAATATACTACCATTTGCAAAAATATAGATGCACTGGGACGACATTATGCTAAATGAAATAAGCAAGACACAGAAAAAATTATCTCACTTATATGTAGAATCTAAAAACAAGAAAGTTGACTACATATAAATGAAGAGTAAAGAGGAATTTACCACAAATCAGGCAGTGGAAATGGAAATATATGGGTCAAAGGGTACAAATTTACAGTTATGTAAGATAAATAAGTCTGGAGATCTAATGTATAGTAGGAGGACTATAATTGATAATGTATTAAATATTGAGAATTTTCTTAGAGAATAGGTTTTACATGCTCTTACCTAAAATGTATGAATTTCATAGTTACCTTAAGAAAGGTAACTATGAAAGGTAATAGATGTGTTAAATTTTTTACCTATAGTAATTATTTCACTATAATGTTTGTATCAAAACATCAAGTTGTATATCTTAAATTTATACAACAAAAAAATCCAAAAAAGGATTAATAAATGTCCTTGTATAATTGGCTTGCTGATGGAATAAAAAAATACGGACACATTCTTTCTACCATATAAGAGCATAAATTTCAAATGCATCAAAGTTTGAAAATTTAGATGAAAACATATAAGAAATTATGAAAAATATTTAGAAGAAAAACTTTAAGATGCTTTGTATAGTCTTCTGGTATGTTCAGTTTTTAAGCAAGATTGAAAACACATAGGGTGTAAGCAAATATATATATATACACACACACATACATTAAATGAAATAATAACATACGAAGAGCTACATAAAGTCAAAATGCAAATAAACTATTTGCAACATTCATATCCAAATAGATTCTATAAGCTGACAAATATAAGGCAAATGAAATAGAGGAGTGGGCAAAAAATATTAACAAATAAGTAAAAACTAGATGGCCATAAAAAGTATTTCCTGACTGGCAGTCAGGAAAATGCAAGTTATGACTACAATGAGAACATTTTTTTTTCATGTACAAGATTGGTGAATATGATAAAATTGATATTCAATACTGGAGAGTATGATGAATATAAGTAATATCATAGATTACTGGTAAAAACATGAGTGGTTACAACAGAAACAGAACAGGAATACTATGTAGTAATATATATAATTTAAAATATACTTTAACCAAAAAATCCCATGTTTTTGTTATCTATTCTATAGAAATAAACATACCAGTACAAAAGGATTGAACAGTACTTACAGTGAAAACATGAAAATATTTTAGAGTAACTAGGAAAATATGCTGCATTAGTCCATTCTCATGCTGCTGATAAAGACATAGCTGAGACTGGGAAAGAGGTCTAATTGACTCACAGTTCAGCATGGCTGGGGAGGCCTCAGGAAACTTACAATCATCACAGAAGAGGAAGCAAACGTGTTCTTCATTACATGGAGGCAGCAAGCAGAAGGGGGAAAAGCCACTTATAAAACAATCACATCTCATGAGAACTCACTCACTATCACAAGAACAGCATGAAAGTACCTGCCCCCATAATTAAGTTACCTCTCACCAGGTCCCTTCCAGGACATATGTGGTTATGGGAACTATAATTCAAGATGAGATTTGGGTGGGGACACAACCAAACCATATCATTCCACCCCAAAACCCTCCCACATCTCATGTCCTCACATTTCAAAACACAATCATGCCCTTCCAACAGTCCCCAAAGTCTTAACTCATTCCAGCATTAACTCAAAAGTCCAAGTCCAAAGTCCCATCTGAGACAAGGCAAGTCTCTTCCACCTATGAGCCTGTAAAATCAAAAGCAAGTTAGTTACTTCCTAAATATAATGGCAGTAAAGGCATGGCATAAATACGGCCCTTCCAAATTAAAGAAATTGGCCAAAACAAAGGGGCTACAGGCCCCATGCAAGTGCAAAATCTAATAGGCAGTCATTAAACCTTGACGTTCCGAAATGATATTCTTTGACTCCATGTCTTTCATACAGGGTACACTACTACAAGAGGTGGGCTCCCATGGACTTGGGCAGCTCCACTCCTGTGGCTTTGCAGGGTACAGCTCTCTTCATGACTGCTTTCACGGGCTGGCATTGAGTGTCTGAGGCTTTTCCACATACACACAGTACAAGCTGTCAGTGGAACTACCATTCTGTAGTCTGGAGGAAGGTGGCCCTCTTCTCACAGCTATACCAGGCAGTGCCCCAGTCGGGACTGTGTGTGGGTGCGCTGATCCCACATTTCCCTTCTGAACTACCCTAGCAGAGGTTCTCCATGAGGGCTTCTCCCCTGCAGCAAACTTTTGCCTGGGCATCCTGGCATTTTCATATATCCTCTGAAATCTAGTTGGAAGTTCCCAAACCTCAGTTCTTGACTCATGTGTACCCACAGTCTCAACAACATGTGTAAGCTGCCAAGGATTGGGGCTTGCACCCTCTGAAGCAGTGGCCTGAGCTGTATGTTGGCCCCTTTTAGCCACAGTTGGAGCAGAAACAGCTGGGACACAGGGCATAGAGCAGGGGCTCCTGGGCCTGGCCAAACAAAATCATTTTCTTCCTCCTAGGCCTCCAGGCCCATGATTGGAAGGGCTGCTGTGAAGGCCTCTGACAAACCCTAGAGACATTTTCTCCATTGTCTTGGTGATTAACATTTGGCTCCTTGTTACTTATGCAAATTTCTGCAGCGGGCTTGAATTTCTCCTGAGAAAATAGGGTTTTCTTTTCTATTGCATTATACATTTGCCAAACTTTTATCCTCTGCTTGCTCTTGACTGCTTTGTCACTTAGAAATTTCTTCCACCAGATACCCTAAATAATCTCTCTCAAATTCAAAGTTCCACAGATCTCTAGGGCAGGGCCAAAATGCTGCCAGTCTCTTTAAAGCAAGAGTGACCTTTACTCCAGTTCCCAACAAGTTCCTTATCTCCATCTGAGACCATGTCAAACTGGACTTTATTGTCCATATCATTATCATTTAGCATTTTGGTCAAAACCATTCAACAAGTCTCTAGGAAGTTCCAAAGTTTTCCCACATCTTCCTGTCTTTTGAGCCCTCAAAGTCTCTAGGAAGTTCCAAACTTTCCCATATTTTCTTGTCTTCTTCTCAGCCCTCCAAATTGTTCCAACCTCTGCTTGTTACCAAGTTCCAAAGTCGCTTCCAAATTTTTGGGTATCTTTACAGCACCCACTCTCAGTACAAATTTACTGTATTAGTCTGTTCTCGTGTTGCTAATAAAGACATACCAGAGACTTGGTAATTTATAAAGAAAAGAGATTTTACAGACTCACAGTTCAGCATGATGGGGCAGGTCTCAGGAAACTTACAATCATGACAGAAGGGGAAGCAAACATATCCTTCTTCACATAGCAGCAGCAAGGAGAAGTGCCAAGCAAAAGGGGGAAAAGCCCCTTATAAATTCATCAGATATCATCAGAACTCACTCACTAACATGAGAACAGCATGAGGGTAACTGCCTTCATGATTAAATTACCTTCCACTGTGTCCCTCCCAGGACATATGAGGGTTATGGGAACTACACTCAAGATGAGATTTGGTTGGGAACACACCCAAACCATATCATATGCCTACTAAGGCAGCAGAACTGGCTGGTTATTGTTAAGTTGTGCTTATAATGAGAGATGAGAGTTATTAACAGCTGAGTTTGACAACCACAAAGCCCAAATTGTGGCTTATAAAGAGGACCTCATCACCTGTAGTAGAAGGACAGACATAATTGGAAAAGTAGCCTGAAGGTCTAATTTTGAGAGTTGCAGAGCTCAATAGATAGTTGAACTCCCAACCAAGGTGCATTATGCTGAGGTCAGGATGCTGATCAGGAAAACCTGGAATCCTGAAAACCTGAGTGGAGACATCTGGAAGGATGCCTCTGAGGATGTGGATTCTGCATTCCCTCCAATCCCTAGGCCTGCAGAAGTGGTCTGCCTCTTCCTAATAAGAGCTAGTAAGTACACTGCAATGGATGATGCTGCAGAAGCTTCTCCCCTACAAGGCAATAGGGGCTTCCATCAGATACTTCCCACCTCCTCCAACCTAGGTGTCGGGTTGTCAAATAGGACTAAATCTCAGCATAACCCAACTGGTGGCATGCTGGCATGATAAAGGAGAAAAGATGATACAACTAAGAAATTACAAGAACTAGCGGGCATGTGTCAGCAGGAGCCACAGAAGTTCTCTGAAATTGGATGATGAAGGCGCTTGATCAAGGAACTAGAATGTTAGGCTGAAAAGCAGACATTCATTCAACATAGGAACACTTTCTTGAGGAGAGATTTAACACCCTAGCAAGGATCCTGGGGGATGGGTTAAACCCACTGTCCACTGCTGGGTGGCTCTTAGAAATCTGGAATAAACGCTGGCCACATCTCAGTGACATAAAAATGCCTGTTTTCCCTAGCAGAGCTTAAAAAAGGGAACACAAAAACTGAGAAAAGTGATGAGGTTTGCTTACTAGGTCAAGCCAGATATATTAGGTGAGGCCAGAAAATCCACCAGAGGAGTATGCTCCATGCGAGTGGCCCGGAGACTATATTTTCCAAGGCCATCAGGAAAGTGTTGCTAAGAGGGACACCAACATCAGTAAGAAGTGCAGTGGTGGCTCGTCTGTGCAAGCCAGGCATGCAGGTGGGAGAGACACTCATATAACTGAGCTCATTAACATCCTTTGGGATGAAGAACCCCAAAGTAATAGAGGTCAAACAGCAGTGCTTAATCACCAGAAGCCAGGAGCCCACAGTGTTCATAAAATAGGTAAGGTAGGAGAATCCAAAAGGGCTTGACCAGCAGGGAATTGTAGAGATGGGTAATAGACCACAGTGTCTTTAAAGGAAAAATAAGTGGACAACCAATAAGAGCTAAATTGCTCCTTTAAATCAGACATTTTAAGGAGCATTGGAAATAGGGTTTGGGTTGACGCTGATATTTAAAGACACAAGACCTCATCATAGTCTCCTTGTTACGGTGGAAATCTATAAGGGCCAAGTAACAAGGGGGTCCTAGTTACAGTCTGACTCCCAGTGGGCTTGCGTGCCACAGACAATGAATGATCGGTTTCTCAATCATTGGGTGCATAAATGGCAGTTTGAATTAACTTCCACATTGAGTTCTTGGTCTATAGAATAAGAGTTAATATACTGGTGAAGGCCAAACGAAAACTTCTGAAACTGCCCTCTCCTCTTGTCCTTCCTCCCAAATATATCCAAATCAAAATCATATCACTGGGGGAAAGTACAGATTAGTGTCACCAGGAGAAACATAATGGATTTAAGCATTGTTGTCCCTATCATATCTCTATTTAATTCTGGCTTCTGCTGAAATCAGAGGGATCTTAGAGAATGATGACAGACCATACTGAAGGTGTAGCCAGGCAGCAGCCCCAGTCATAGTTACGGTGCTAAATGTGGTATCTTTGCTAGAATGTATTAATAAGACATCAGGTACACAGTATAAAGTCATTCCATTGTATTCCAATTAGAAAGGAGGATCAGAAACAGTTTGCATTCACATGAGCAGCAAAATTATTATTTAAATTTTTGCCGTGGAGTTACAATAAATTGCCCTCTACCATTGTATAGTACACAGAGATCTGGAACACCAGGACACCCCATAGAACAATACACAATTTGTTACAGTGACAACATCAAGTTGACAAGGCAAGTAAGAGGTACTCAGTATACTGGAAACTTTCCTAGACACATGTGCTCTAGAGATTTGGATATAAATCCTACAAAGATTCAGTGCCTGGCCAATTCACTGAAGTTTTTAGGGGTCTAGTGGCCAGGGGCATACTGAAATATTCCCTTGAAGGTAACACGTTGCTGAATTTTGCATCTCTCAACACAAAAAGAGCAACATATTGGTTGGCAACTTTGGATTCTTGAGGCAACGTTTTCCACATCTTTATGTCAGGTGACATGGAGGGCTGCCAGCCTTGGGTCAGGGCTGAAACAGGAAAGGGAACTGCAGTAGATCCAGACTGTGTACAATAAGTCCTGCTACTTAGACCATGTCTTCTGTGGAGTAGACCTGTGGATTTAGAGGTGTTCATGAGGGGATAGTGATGCAGATTGGATTTTATGGCAAGTTCCAGTGAGAAAACCAAGATGCAGTTCCCTATAATCTGAAGCAAGGCCATGCCATCAGCAACAGAGGATTCCACACCCTTTGAGAAACAGAAACTTTTCACTGGATTCTGATACTGATGAAATTCTTGATTACAGGACACAAAATTATCACACACCTAGAACCACCCATTTTAGATGGAATTCTGTCAGCCAAGCCAAGCCATAATTGGATTGGCTCTATTTCCTTTCTTAATAAAATGCTTGCACATTTTATCTTATATTGGTATTTGCCTCTCAGAGGACAGGCACTAACATGCCTGCCTATTATTCATTTATTTTTTCTAATGTTCCTTGAGAAAGTATCAATTACAAGAAAATGCAGCTCTCTGGAACATAAACACCATGAGGAAAGGAATGTGTGTCTGTTTGTTTACCTGTTCCTGGCACTGTGCCTGACCGACCTCAGCATTCAATAGATAGATGTTCAATGAATAAAGGTGCCCTCTGGGTCAATAAAATAAAAATAAGCATCTGAAACTTAAATATATTCTCTGGCTGAGCAGTAGATGATTGAAATGTGCAACACACTATCTCTGAGTCATATAAGGTAAAAAGTGATTCCTCATGGTAATAAACTACAAGATGATGAAATTCCCACAGTGAATAACAGGAGCAACTGATAACACATAGGACACAATTAACCAGCATTTACCGAAAATCTTACAGCCAAGGTCTGACTAAAGGCAGTATATATGCCTTAGCTCAAAGAGTTTAGATAACAAACCTGCACAGGTACCTGCCGAATCTGTAATTTAAAAATCGTTTAGATAAGAAGACAAAACATATGCCTAAGAAATAGTATGAGAATAACTGAAGTGTTTCACAGTTAAACTCAAGGTGAAACAACATAGGTTCAAAACTGATGTGCCAGAGTCATCTAATACATGGATGATTAGAGAGTTGAATCCCTGAAGACTTGGAAAACAAAACCCTGTGCTGTATGTATTCACAGAAGCTAGAGTCTCGGGGCTATAGGGGTCAATGTTCAAATTTTAAAACGTTATTTTTTATTAAGCTGTGGCAGGCATTAATGAAAAATAGGAATGTTAGAGGCATCTAAAGAATTAAAACATTTATTTTAGCGCCTCTATCGATAAAAATGCTTTAGTTTCACTATCAGAAATTGAGTACCCAATGTCCAGTGGCTTCTCTGCAGGTCAAGTCATGGTAGTTTGGGAACCACTCTATGAAGTATAAGCTTCTTTTAAAATGCTTATGAATGTCTTGTAAATGACTTGATGCATAGACCGTGCCAATCTGGACTAAAATTTCCCCTGAAAGGCAGAGATGACTCATTTTCATTGTCCATTTGCTAACAATGACACTTTAAAAAAAATATTTAAAGGTAGGATGAAGAGATGAAGGGGGAAGTAAAGAATAAGATGAATCTTAAAAAAAAAAAAAAAAAAAAAAAAACTCTATAAAGAAATTCACCTGACATAATATTTGAGCCTTTTTCAGTAAGTTGAATTTTGCCTTTCTTATATGAATTACACTCAGGGAGAGAAAAGGAGTGAAAAGAGGCCTGCAAGATGTTTCATTCAAGTATGAGAGAATACAACAAAAGTCCATTAATATGACTATCAAGAGAGGAACAATACAGCTAAAAAGTGCTTACAGACCCAGAACAGCAAAAGAAGATACCTGTTTCACAAATACCTCCAACATAAGTTATGAAAAATAAAACATCTTTTTGTGCTTTAGAAGGTATGACAAATACTGATTAAATTCACCCCGAGAGCATGTCAATTTGAAAAGGAGATTATAAATGTACATGCCGCCAGGTGCTCTCCTTTCTAAGGGGGACAGTGAGTGTATCCATTTAAATCATTCAAATGTGGTGTTAGCACTGGCACATTTAGAATGAGAGCAAAACTGGATGAAAATTGGAATTACATTGGCCTTCTGGAGGGTGAGGGAGGCTTTCCTGCAGCAGGTTGGCAATTTGTCACATCAGCCCCTTCGTGAACTATCAACCTCATTACTGTGGTTCACTGCACAGTTGCCCCTTGGGAATCTAATACTAATAGCATGTAGAGGGTGATGAGGCCTGTGGTCTCAACTACTTCATTATTGATTCACTTAAAAATATTCCACCTACATATTTGAATAAAATAGGTAATACATTAGAAGGGGAAAAACACCAAAAATACCTAAAATCAATTGAAGTAAGGGTGAAAAACAAGAAAGGGATCACGGCAGTAATAGCACCACAAAAGCAAGTCTTGGAAAGATGGAGGGTGAATAATTTTGTGTGACAGCTACTATTCGTTTATTCTGTTGTGTGAGACCATGCATCAACCTTTAACAGCTATAACTGTACATTAAGTAGGGCTACTAAGTGAAACAGGTCTTGGATATATTTTTAAGACACTGCAAAGACATACAGAGCCAGGATGTTTGAAGGACATATATTTAACCAACAAAATACACATTGAGAGTCTTTTCAATGCCTTTAGCCAGAAAGGAGGAGAATGGTTCATTTCCAATGCTCCAAGCTGATGAGAAATGTATGCATATATATTAACACATAGTGTTACATATTTTCTCCAACATATATAGATACATATAAATATATAAAACAAACATTTAACAGAGATCCATCTCTGGAGAACCAGAACTCACCTATGAGAAAGTATCTGGTTACTTAAAGATTCTTTCCTCATTTAGCAGCAATGGATTTTTACTATGTTGATTGTCTTAAGCATTGAAACAACATATGTGTGCATGTGTGTGTGCGTCTGTCTGTATGAATGCTGTTTCTTTTGTGTTTTGTATTTATTGATCCGTTAATAATGCAAAAAATACACAAGCAGCAACACTTACTTGTTGAAAGGTTAATATACACTGAGATATTTCAACTATAAGTACTTGCAGACTACAGATTGTATTGTCTGATAAGAGTAGCCACTAGCTTCACTGATTATTTATAAGTTAATTAACGTTACATAAAATTTAAAAATCAGTTCATCAGCTACACCGGCCACATTTTAAATGATGAGTATGTGTGACTCATGTCTGCCGTATTGAACAGAACAGGTATACTACATTTCCAGCAAGCAGAAATTTCTATGGGATAGTGATGATTTAGAGTTTAACTTCTAGTTGCTTTCCATAAAGCTTCAAATAATGCATCTGAAAAGAAATTTAAAGTCGATTAAAATATGTAGCAAATTTGAATTTTCATAAAGTTACACTTTTTTTCTGGCATCAGTCACTCACTATATTTTTGACACTATCATCTAAAAATATTTCGCATTTAACACATGTATTTAAATTACTCTGGTGAACATTTGTAAAATGACTAAAATATGGTTCTCAAATTTGATCATGCAAATGTCCTTTTTCACATGGAAATGTGGATTGAGGCAGCTAAAAATTTTAGTAGAAGTATGGAACCTTTAGTTGTAATCATAATTACAAATAGTTTTGTTGCCAGTCATCACACATCTGACTATTTAAATAAGATGGGATGGACTTTCTGACTGAAAAGTACCAGCTGCTGAAAAAGCATTAGACTTTCAATAATTTAAGGTATACACAAAATGTTTGAAAATGGTTAAAAACAGAATCATCTTAAATTTAGAAAGTCAATTAAAATGTGTTTTAGCATAAAGCTTTATAACACATCCCTGTATCTAAGGTCATTTCTATGGACGAAGAAACTTATGAGAAAGCGTGAATGAGGCCCCCACAGCAGGATATAAAACTAATCTTTTCTGATATTCTTAAAGATTTCTGTAACTTTTATTTTTCACAGTCTTTTTGTTGGGTGCAGTGTGTGTGCATGCATGCATGCACGTGCATTTTAAGATAAGGCAAACCCATATTTCAGGCATAAAAGAAATGGAAGGTTTGTAACAGTGTGAAAGTGGTTCAGCATAGCTGGAGGCTACCTGAAATCTTAGGAGGATTTGGGTAAAAATATTTCCAGCTCAGTTTGATAGAATTATGAAGACAGAAATTGCATTAGAACTTTTGAACCCAAGGCTTTGTTCCCACTGGCTGCCCTCTTTGGGCCTGCAATGGGCAAAAGTAAAAGTCTTTAGCACATCCAAAGTAGCTCATTTCCGTATGTCACATATTTTTCTCAGCCTTCATTATTGCTGCTTATGATTTCTTCAAGTCTCTTTTGCTTGATAATTCTGTAGGATGAAATCTTTTCATTCCCCTTTCTAACCTCACTGTTGAAAGATATCTAGAAGGCCCAATGGATGTGGGTTACTATTTCATAGTCTTCTGTCTCCTCTGTTGTTCCCCACTAATTATAAAGTTAAAAAAAAAAAAAAAAAAAAAATGGAATGAAAGTCTTTAGGTTAGCATTCATTATTTTCCTATTCTTTGCCCAACATCATGATTCTTCTTTATAAACCCTCTGCTTCAGTTAGATTGTCTAACTATTGTTTCTCCCAAGTCCTGGCCTCTTCACACCATTATCTTATTAGAGAGAAGCTGTCTAGATTGTTCTCAACTCTCAAAATACCACATCATCTTTAAAAACTTCATGAAACTGTCATGACCTATTAGCATCTAATTGACACTTCTTTCTAAGTTCTCAGAGGAATGTGTTATATAATGTTTAAGAAGTAGAGTCTAGATCAGGCTGCCTACACTCTAAGCCGGGTGAGGCTAGGGATTAAAGTGACCTAAGCAAGAACTTCAAGCTCATTTGGACCTCTGATTCATCATTTACATAACTGCAAATCCTACCTCAAAGGATAATTGTGAAGATTTAGTATTATGATAATCTATGTAAAAGCTCAGTGACCAGCATATTAAAAGCACTCAATATTAACTCTTATTTTTTCTTGGTATCTTTATCAGGAGTTCCCTGTGACAGCTCTCATTACCTAACCAACTGTAATGAAGACATCAGTTCCTGGTCTTAGTGGGTTTAGTTTTTCCTCACCAAAGCATCTAGTACAATATTCAGCACTCTTTAGCTGCTGATACCTGAACCTTATTCAATGAATGTGATTCAGAATATATATTTAAAAACCTCTTTTTAAATGTGGAACTCTAAATCAATAAAATACCTGAGGAAAGTATAATTTACTTCCAAATAACGACAGAATACTTCTTGTACATGTGGCAACAAACCAGTGCCTGACAAATAGTTTAAAAACTATAAGAGTAATACAAGTAAACATGGTGAAAAGTTAATTCCAAGAGTCATTCTCAACTTAGTAAGAAAAGTGTAATATTTGTTTATGTTCTGGCAAATTAAATATAATATGAAGAAGAAGCATTGGTATAATTTTTTAAAGATGACAGAATTCCAATTTTTTATAGACAGCATGATTTTCTACTTGGAATCTTCAGAGAATAAAGATAGTTAATAAAATAGTTTAATAGAGTGCCTATATATAACATAAATATGTTTACTCAGTAGTTTTCCTGTGTCCCAGCAATGACCAATTAGAAAATACAATGGTAGAAAAAAATAAAATAAAGCATGTGTTATGTATCAGTAGTTATTTCACTCTTCTGAAGTTACAGTTTTATTTTCAATGTTTACTGTATATTCTGCTTTTTTATAAAATATCATGACTACATTTTATTTTATTAATATAAAATAATGGTGGTTTTAAAAAATGGGAGAGTAAATGTTGATGATTCCATTTGACAGTAATAGTTGATTTTGAAACTTCTGTATTGTCTTCATGCTTAAAAGTGTGTTTCTTTAACAAGCTTAGAGCTATCCAGTACATAGTAGGATAGTCAGTTTTGCTTAAACTAACTAAAAATTCAGCTTTTATGCAGTATATCCCTGCATACATTATGAAATCCTCATATTTTCAAATACCATCACTTCCTTACATACATTCACTTTCTACAGCTGTTACATTATTAGTAATGAATTTCTTCGCCCCACAGAAACTAAACAAGCTTTTGGGCTGGTCGTTCCCCTGTTATGGCCAATTCCAGCTTCCATGCCCTTCCTGGGATGCTGAGGCTTCATCTCTACAATTTTCCTGGACTCCCTTCTCAGCTGAGGTCTCCTTAGGTACTTTGAGTGGGAGAAGTAGTCTGTACATTGAGGGCAGGAGGAAGGTAGAAGATACTTTTTTCCTATTCAAGATCCTGCAGCAAAGAACAACTATGTTTCAAATACCAACTTTTTTGGCATTCCCAGCCACAATCCCTCAGACATACAACATTAGATAGCTGCATCCATCTTGGTGACCTAAGTAACAGTTCTACTACACCCCATCTGTTAAACTTATGTCTCAGAAAAATTACAAGCTGCTTTAGTCCACAGATTTTTGTGATCACTTTGATAATCAAAATAGATCTATTGAAATGCCAAGCATCTTTTGTATTCCAATAGAGAATTATGAGTGCTATGCTTCTTTTCACTTTTATGAAATTAATGAGGGGCTATCTATTCCTAAAAATTCTTATATGGTCAAATAAAAGTAATCCAACTAACAATATGGAATATGTAGCCAGAAATAAATTTCTACCAAAGTTTTAAGATGTAAATACTTTTGAACTACATCTGTAAAATTAGAAACAACAAATAATCATATCCATAATATTTTCATACTTCTAAGAATGAATAGACATATAAATTTTCAAAGGCTTGTAGCTATATGTCAACTTTGGTTTTTAAGAACTGACTTTACCTCTGTTTTGTGTTTTGTATTTTGTCTAAGACTCGAGATCTCATCAATCTTTCTCTCATTTATCTTACTTCTTTTCTAATTTACCTCAAGCCCTTATCCCTTCAACTATGTATTTTTATTCATAGAATTACTGATAATAATAAAAGATTCAAAGTAACTTGAAGGATTTTATGTTTTGCTTCCCTTGTTTATATACAAAAGATGAAATTGTTACTACACCCATGAAAATAACTTTTACTAAAATAAAGCCATTAATGTAAGTAACAGGGGTTAAATATGCAAACTAGCAGATAATATAAATTTTGGCCTAAGGTGAAATTTTAGTGTGAAATTTCTATTCACACTAAAATATAAATTTATTTGCTTTTATGCTGATTGCAATCTTTCCAAAAACAAAAAACAAAAAAATGTGGAAAACAATTTAGAAGGAACTGAAAAGTTGTCTCTATCCTGCTTAATTTACTGCTATCTTTCCACTTCATAATGCAGATGGAGAAATGATGTTGCATTCTTAACCTGGAGACCAACATTAACGTTTGCATTTTTCCTGTATCTCCTTGGGTAGTGGAGAATTTACTGGTGAGCAAAGCAAAATTGTACTCGTAACTATAAGTATCCTCACTTAGATTAATCCTAATATAAATCTTTAAAGAAAAACAAAGATTTTTCTTTATCTTTGAGAGTTTGAGGCTTTGTTTGGAATTCTGCATTAAAAATGGACTGTCTAATTATATACAATTGAGAAATAACTGTAATTTTAATAACTTTTCCCTTCAGAGTGATCAAAGCCAATTGGTCTAAATATATAATAACAAAAATCAGTTTTGATAGTGATAGATAAGATTGCCCTTACCACATAGAAATGTAGAAGCATAATATGATTTTTGGAGGTCTCCAATATGTGTTTTTTATCTGTTTTTCGATCTTATGGATGTGCCCAAATGAATAGTCTATTGTTTAGCTACACAAAGGGGACCATTCTATTTGACCCAGGAGGTGATCAGTCAGAGCCTCGAGTGGGAGCGTTCATTACCTGGAGCTTGGCATGAATAATGATGAATGCCATTAGTCATCATAAAAATTTCCAACAGCTTTCAAAATTCTAGCCACAGTATTTGATTCTGTGACCTCTTGTGACAATGAACCCCGCAGGCTAGTTGCATACTGTGTAATAAAATATTTTTTCATTTACTCTATATTAATATACCATTAATTTCACACATATCAGAGGACAATATACACATAAAACAACTGTTAGAACTTCCCAGTGATTTTCTGTATGTACGGTCTTGATGGAAAATAAAACATCATTCTTTCCTGAAATACCTTTTAATAGGAAGATTATTCTATTTCCTCTGGGCTAAGATCAGGTTTCCTTAGCTTTTAAAATAGGTCTTCCATCTATACTATATTTATGTTACACTAAAATACCACTTTAGGATTTATAGACTGATATAAATAGTTATAAGACAACGTTTTCACAAAATATGAGCAACATTTTTGCAACCATGACATGATAGTGTGGACCATATTTGGCAAATATTCAGTTCCCTCTTCTCTCACTGTTGAGTGTACTTCCCTGATCCATTGATGTTTAGCTTGGCCATGTGACTTGCTTTAGTCAATGGGATGATTAGCAGAGGTGATACAGGTGGGGTCTTCAAATGTACTTCTCCAGTGTGGCTTGGTTCCTTCCCACCCATAATCTCCCATGAGAAGAGCAGGTCTCGGGATCCACTGCCCTCTCACATTAGGCCCCAGATCAAGTATATGTGGAACTAAATTGAACTGAACTGTAGTCTAGAGCCAAACTGAACTGACTCTCTGCCTAAACCAGAACTAGCCAATGCACCAAGGCTAGATCAGTCCAACTGCCATCAAACCTCAGACCCAGAGGCATGAGCATAAATGTTTGTTTTGGGTGGTTTGTTAAACAGCATTATTGAAGCAATAAACTGACAGGTAAACCATGGAGAACAAACTATTCTAGATTAACCAGTGATTCTGAAGTTATTCTAAGTTTACTTACCAGCTCTGACATGGAAGGGAAACCTCACTAGGAACAGGGCATTTCCAATTTTAGCTGCTTACATTAGAATGTATTTCAATCATATTTTCTGGAAACAACAGGTTAGGAAATTACATAGTTAATGCATGAATTGTACTTTAAAAGATTTGACACTATTTGGGGACAGAAAATATGAGATAAATAGGGACAGCAAAATGATATATATCTACCTTCTATTAGACATTTTTGGTGGTCTAGATTTTTCCCAAATTGATTCTGGGTTTTTAAAAATATTTCTGATTAAAGTAATATATTTTCCAAGTTCCCTGCACATAAAAAAACCAACTGATTTCTCTCCTTGCTTAGGCAAATCACACTGTAATATGTTAAATTTGTCATTTGCAAAGAAATATACATATATCCTTAAATTTTTTTTATGTGTCTTTTCAAGTCACACAAGCAGCATTTATTATGAAAGAAAAAAGGAAGATAAGAATGGCATGAAGGAAGAGCATGATACAAGTGTTGCAATGTTCTTCACCTTATTCAATTTCCACATTTCTGTTGAGAACATTAGAAGAGCTAATATTTTTAGAAATGGGTAATATTTTAGAATAGGTAATATATTTAGAGGTAGGTAATACTTTTAGAATAGGTAATATTTTGTTGAGAACATTAGAATAGGTAATATAATCACTTTTTTGGTACTAGGTTGGTGCAAAAGTAACAGTGGCTTTTATTATTAAAACTAATGGTGAAACAGAGGAAGGCTTAGAAAATTAGTGAGTCATGGAGTTTTAAAATAATACAGCTGTTACTTGAAATTAGCTCCCCTGATCCTATTGTTTTCAATTCTGAAAACCAGTTTTCATAATAAATAGTAGTATACTTATCTCAATATATCATAGAATTCCCACCCTATAGGAGTTAAGCAAGGCCTTATTTAAGTCTGGTTCAGACAGAAATTTCACATATATTTCATAAATTTTAAATTAAAAATATCTTCCCATATCCATCACTGCCAATTCCAGTCCTCTTCCAAGATATTGTCAAATATCAAGTAATCATTTTGTCTCTTGCTGAATTCTTACATTGCAATATTCAATTCATTACCCTATCCTAGTGTTTCTACACTCCAGATGGCTCTTAAATCTAACAATTTCTCTGCCTTTGTATTGCTCCTGACCTCTTCTGAATAAACATAATGTTTTATCTAAAACTAATTCAACGGCTTTGGCCCTAACATGAAACTCCCACCATCCTGGCTTCTCTGATGTAAGTTGGGACTTTTTTATCTCTCTGATCTCCCTCTGTTCAGTCTGTAGCTCCAGACTGGGATTCTGGATCTAGGAATTAAATAACTTATTTTGTTAGAAATAAGTTAGATTATTTATTAGGTTGTGTTAGAAATAGGCGGGAAAAAACAACAAACATTTTTCTCTCTGTCTCTTCTCACTACTCACAACACAACACAGAATTATTCACTTCTGGTCACCAAAATGTGTGGAGATTTATCCCTCCCATGCTCAAGAAATTCTCCAGTGGATTTCAGCTGGGTGTCCTAGAATTCAATTCAATTTTGACAGTATCTACCTGGAGATAGCATTAGATCCCACAGGTTGAGGGCTGAGACTCACAAGACTGTCCCTACCTCAAATGCCAGTCTCGAGTACAGTTGTGTGTCACTTAATGACTGGGACACGTTCTGAGAAATGTGTCGTTAGGTGATTTCATCATTGTATGAACACCATAGAGTGTTTCATACAAACTTAGGTGATATAAACTACTAAATACTTAAGCTATACTGAGATAGGAATAATACAGAGTGGGCACAGGAGAACAGAAAATTCCAGGGAGCAGTTTTACATGACTAGCAAAAAGAAACTGTTGAAATATCTGCAGAAGCTAGGGGCTGATATGACCCTAAACAGACAGGGTGAGCCAAGCTAGCTAAGATCCACTGGACCCAACGTGTTGCTGGATTTGACCTTAAAGGACCTCTTTATATGCTCATTAACATGCTGAATCACACAGCCATCAGCAGTATGACAGTTCCAAGAAATCTTCAATTTTTTTCCAGGAATCTTCATGAATATTCCTTTGATTAAAGAAACTCATAAAGAAGCACCTAACCCTGTTGTGTGACACTTTATTGAGTATATCCACACTCCCTATTCTTGAGTGTGTACTTTTCTCTTTGCAATAAATCCCTGTACTTTCACTATTTTCCAAATTGTCCTTTAATTCCTTCTTGCGATGATGTCAAGAGCCTGGGTACCAGCTGGGGTTGAGGTCCCACTCACGTTTGGGGACCTCCCCTAGCCCACTGGTATCAATATGGTATAGCCTATTATTGCTCCTAGGCTACATATCTATACAGCATGTTACTCTACTGAATATTGTAGGCAATTGTAACACAATGCTAAGTATTTATTGAAACACAAAAAAGATATAATGTATTGTGCTATGAATATATCAGGAAGTCACTTGGTCACTAAGGTGACATTTTTCAGCGCCATGATGGGGCCACCATCACATATGCACTCTGTTATTGATGGAGATGAACGTATGGGGTGCATGATTGTAGTAGGTTGTCACTGATACTTCTGACTAGCTGGCTATAAATCAGGGGTTCCCACAAATCCCTCTTCGAGTTCTGTTAATTGCTAGAGCAGTTCACAGAACTCAGGAAAGCACTTTACTTAGGTTTACACATTTATTATAAAACATATTACAAAGGATATAAATAAACAGCAAGATGGGAGAAATGCATGAGACAAGGCATAGGGGAAAGACATGGAGCTTCTATGCCCTCTCCTTGAGGCCGCTCTCCAGGAACTTTCATATGGTCAACTATCTGGAAGCTCCTGGAACCCAGTCCTTTTGGGTTTTTATGGAGGCTTCATTATGTAGGCATGATTTATTAAATGGTTGTTCATCGATGATCATCTCCCCTCCCTGAAGTTTGGGGGTGGGGCTGAAAGTCCCAACCTTCTAATCATACCTTGGAGTGATTAGACTGCAAAAGACTCTTTAATCACTTCAGAGATTCCAATAATTTTTGGAGATATATGCCAGAAGGTCAAATATATATTTCACAATATCACAGTTTGCTATTTCTTATTATGGTCTTCCTTAAATTATTTTTCTGGGTACTTCATGGTTTAGCCCATTTAAATGTCCCCCAGTACTTTTGACATGAAAACTAAAGCAAAACAAATAAACAAACAAAAAAGATAAGAATGAGAAGGCAAAAATGGGAGAAAGAAAGCAACAAAATGCAAAGTAAAAATTCCTTTATTTATTTACCTAAATAAACTCCTGCGACAGCCATAGAAGTAGTTCCTGTTGCTCTCTGATGTCCAAGTGTGAGCGATCTGAGGAGCCAGTTTTTTAAGTCTTGTCTGTAGCACCTACTGGACTGGATGGTGAAAGTTGGGAACTGCATATCATTGCAGCCTTTCTACTTACTTCCCCAGGACTCAGAAAGTGGAGGAAGATTGGTCTCTCAAAGACATAGGAATCAGTGTGAATACTGAAGGAGCACAGGGAACTTCACCCCAAAACATGGCTCCCTTGTATAATGAGTATTTTGAATTAAAGGCCCTTAGAGACCAACAGATGCTGGAAAAGACTTTTTCTCTCTCTACATAAAGAGACCAGAGGGACCCACTAAGAATAATAATTGTTTTTCCTTGCTCTTTCCCACCTCTCCCAAAGACAGGATTAAGTCATTTGCTGCAGTTCCTTTATCTGCCTAAACTCTGGACCTACCAAAGAAGAAAATAGTCACTTCTCCTCCCTTCCCTGAGTTTTCATTAACTGAACTCATATTCCAGAAAGAAAGACTGAAATTTGTCAACAAACTGGGACAGACTTTTATCACAAAGCATTGCCCACTCTGCAGGCCCAGCAGAATTTGCCCCAGACCATTGTATGTTCTTCAGGCATATTTAATTATCATAAAAATCGTTTACTACCCTCCTAAAATCATCCACGCTTTCAGCACCTGGACCCTTTGGGATAATGGGCAACCGTCTGTGATTCTAGCCCATGCACATTAATGAATTTTCATGGCTTTTTTCTAATTAATCTGCCTTTTGTGAGTTGATTTTTTCAGTGAAACTTCTGAGCATGAAAGGGAAGTTTTTCCTTCACCCCTACAATGATGTACCTAGGGATAAGCACTGTTAACATTACGGTTTCCTTTGTATATGCCCAGGTCATTCTGTATATGAACCTGTAGGATTTTTTTAAATATAAGTTTTAAATAAACAATAACAACAACATGATATGAACAGGAGGTAGGGAAATACTGGGTAGAAGAAGACTGTCCCCAGTGAGGGTCACACCCTCAAGCCTGATTTGGACCCACAGCCCAAAGTGAGAACAGGCATTCCTGTTTTCCCACCTAAATACTGCATTTTCCAAAACCACTCTGGTCTGTCCCAACCCCCATCCTGTACCCATAAAATCCCCAGGCCTCTCTGGCAGAGTGGTAGCAAGGAGAGAAGAGAAGAAGCAGCCAGACATCAGACAGAAGCAGCTTGACTTTAGAGGGATGGCTTGATGGTGGAACTTCAGAGAAGAGCTCAGTTGAGTAAGGCCAGACTCCAGGGGAAGACTACCTTCCCACTCCATCTCCTTTCCAGCTCCCCTTCCTGCTGAGAACCACTTCCACTGCTCAATAAAATCCTTCACATTTAACACCCTTCAGTCCATTCATGTGACCTGATTCTTCCTGGATGCTGGACAAGAACTTGGGTACCAAGAGGGCAGGTGCAAAAATGCTGTCACCCTGACCCTCCACTGAGTTCTGAAACACTTACGCCATCCATGGACAGCAAAGCTAAAAGAACACACTGTAACACACATGCCCTCTGGGGCTCCTGGGGTCATGGGTACCCTGTGTAGATGGTGCCCCGGGGCTGCACAGAGTTCTACTCCTGCCAGTACCCAGAAGCACTTGTCCCGGCCCCTGCAACTGCTCACCTGCGTGTTCTTGGTCCTGTGAGGTGTTGAGAGCTGTCGCCTGAGTAAACAAACCAGTCCTTTTGTGAATCCCATGAAGGGGTCAGGGAAATTACCTTGTTTCATCAACACATCTTATATTTATATGACAGAAGAGAAACAAAAACACATTGAGATAAGCAGAGTCCCAGAAACAGAAAAAGCCAATGGCTTTCTGGAATTTCACTCCTGAAGAACAAAGGGGCTCAGATAACCCCTGTGAGAGCCCACATGGCTAGGGATCCAGAACCAGGGTTAGTCCACAAAAGTGGATTTGAGGCAGGACTCCTCAATGTGCACCAGAGGTGAGAAGAACTGGGATAACTGCCTGGAGTGGTGGCCTTTGAAGAGGCCCTTGACTAGAGAGAACCTGAGAGCAGAAAGGCACATACTGAGAGCCAGGCCTACCATGTAACTGGCTAGGATTTCTATGAGCTAGAAAGTCTGAAATGAACAGCATAAAATTTTATTTGGAATTGAATGACCCCAAAATCTTAAGTTGAAGGAACCGTAAAATATTCAGACTTGGGGGTAGGAAAAGAAAAAGAAAAATAAATTTCAAAATAAACAAAACCCCAATTTCCACTTAAAACAAATTTTCATATAACATTTCAAAAGTGAGGTACAAAATTAACTTAAAATTATAGCTCACAATACATGTGTGAAGAAATTCCCAGAGCAATGAAAAAGAAAGTAAATAATTAAAGTAAGCACAGCTTAAGATCCTCAGGAGGTTGTGAAACAAAACCTCCTGATTAGTCGAGAATAAGTTGAAATAAAAATTAAACAACTAGAAATATTTAAAATTCAATATTAATATATACATTTAACACATCACAAAGAGATATTAAGTAAACTTGCAGATAGTAATTAGTATAGCAACTAATAGGTCTGAAAATAAAGATTCTATAGAGGTACACAAGATTTGAATAATACAATTAATATTCTTGATTTCCTAAAAATTCTGGAGGTGGCTATGATAAAGATAATATATTTTTATTGTAGCAAAATGTGAAAAACATAAAACTTACATTTTTACCATTTTTAAGCGCACAGTTCAATGGCATGAAGTATATTTCCATTGTTGTGCAATTATCAACATCACTGATCTCCAGAACTTTTATATCCTCCCAACTGAAACTCTGTATAATTAGACAATGACTTTCATTCCCCATTCCTTCAACCCCTGGCAACCATCAGGGGTTATCTCTATGAATCTGACTACTCTAGGTACCTCATATAAGTGGAATCATGCAACATTCAGTATGTCTTCAAGATTCATCCATGTAATGGAATATTTCAGAATTTTCTTACTTTTTAGGTCTAAAATATTTTATTATACACACACACACACACGTCATCTCATTGTTTTTGCTCATCATTTATCTGTTGATGGATGCTTGGGTTATTTCTACCTTTCAGCTGTTGTACATAATGCTGCTGTGAATGTTGTGTACAAATACCTGTTTGAGTTCTCCTTTACTTTTTTTTTTTTTTTTGATTATCTAACCATAAGTGGAATTGCTTGACCATGTGGTAATTCTATGCTTAATTTTTGGAGGAACTGCCGTAAAGTTTTCCACAGTAGCTGAGATATTTTACATTCCCATCAGCAATGCACAAGGTTTCCAGTTCCTCCATATCCCAGCCAATGCTGTTTTTTTGGTTTTGTTTTTATGATGATAGCCCAATAGGTGTGAAGTGCTATCTCATTGTGGTTTTGATTTGTGTTACCCTAATGATTAATGACCATGAGTATCTTTTCATGTGCTTATTGGCCATCTGTATACCTTCTTTGGAAAAATGTTTATTCAAGTCCTTGCCATTTTAAAATTTGTGTTTTGTTGTTGTTGTTGTTGTTGAAGTAGGAATAATATTTTAAAATATAAGAAGATTGGGCAGCCGCTTTCCTTAATATCCTAGAATTGTGTCTTAGTTTGCTTGGGCTGCTATAACAAAATACCATAAACTAGGTAGTTTATAAACAGAAATATATATATTTCTCACAGTCTGGAAGCTGGGAAGTTTAAGATCAAGGGAGATTCACTGTCTGCTGAGGGCTTATTTCCTCATAGACAACCATCTATTCACTGTAACCTCAAATGACTGAATGGATAAGGGATATCTGTGGGGTCTCTTTTATAAGGGCACTAATCCCATTCATGAGAGCTATGCTCTCATGACCTAATCACCCCCAAAAGCCCCATATTCAAATATCACTTTGGGGCTTCGGATTTCAATATGTGAATTTTGGGAGGACACAAATATTCAGAGCATGACACGTGGCTTCCCATAGCAGTAGAATAACAGTCTTGTATTTGGCTGTGTGTGCTGCATGATGTGGTTCTGCTGGCCTCCGAGTCTCTCTCTTACATTCTATGATCCCCATCCAGTGTCCTTTCATAGTCTCAACTCTCAAGCTCCTCCTGCCTCAAGGCATCCACAGCAGCTGCTACCTCTGAGCTTAAAGATCTTCAGCCACCGTCAATTATTGGCTCCTTATCCATCAAGCCTCAGTTTAAATGCCATTTGTCTCCTTTTTTCCTTAAGAGCACTCACAAGTATTTTATATTATGTATTTGTCTATCAGTTTACTTGGTTAAATCCTATCTTGTCTACTAGACAATGTACCAGCTAGGGGATCACTCTCCTCTCTGTTTCGAGTGAACACTGAGGACCCAAAATGGTACCTGTCATCTCTTGGGCGCTAATTACATATTTGTGAATCCATATGATGTAGTGTGGGTTTGTGCTGTGGGCAGGCAGTGGGTGACAGGAGCTGAAGGGTCCTTCCTCAGGTGTGTAGAGGATAGAAGAATCACTCTCTATATTGTAGGAGATCTGATCTTGTTCTCTCATTATCCACACAGGCCATGACTAGACTCCTTTACACTTTGCAACACACCTCAAAAAGCCCCAAGTCAGATTTTCTGTAGCACACATGGAGACAGACATTCTTCATATTTTATAACCTTTCTTACAGACTGTAGCTGTAACTTCCTTCAGCTTCCTTTGAGGCCTGTTTAAACAGAAATATTCTCACACTGTTCACTGAGGATTAAAAGGGACAAAGTCAGCTGATGTATAGATGATGAGCTATATCCAACCAGCCATAGCCACTGCCCTGTGGTGGATGGGAGGATTTGCAACATCTTTTGCTTCCTTCAAATTTACTATTGTTTCAGTATTAGTATTATGCCAGAATGTATTACAGCAGGTTGCTTAAGATCTTTCTTCCAATCTAAAATTATAATTCACTTATTCTGTCTATAGACCACTAACCTAGGCCTTAAAATTATACTATAAATAGTGCCACTTTAGTTTACTGCAGCTATTTTCATATTTAAATGAGGAAATAATGTTAGTCTACTTTATATAATTTATTTTCAGTATGACTAATGAAATGATTCCAAAATATTTTTCAAGAGTTAAAAATACGTAAAATTGTTTCCTTAGAGGTCTTCTTTGTCATGTAAGAGCTTAAAGAAACTCTAATTTTGTTTTAACTCTCCACTGGAATAAAATATTTCCTATTTTAATTAAAAACCATATGAAATATTAACTATTAAGTACCCAACAAAAGCACTAGGAGCAGATCTTAGTAGATATTACATTAGCATTTTCAGGTTTAAGTCCTTTTGATATAGATAGAAATTCTTTTTTGTCAATGTCTTACAACTCCCAGAAAAGTATTTCTGGCTCAGTTTTTTAAATTTCACTTTTTCTTTCCCCAGAAATATTTAATGGGATGATTTCATATCTTGCATTTGAAGACACTGCTACTGGTGGAGTTAATTATGCTAGCTCTAATATTATCATCTGTTTTCTCTTTAGGTTGGGTTTAAAGCGATATTAAGAAAAAGAGTAGCTTATTACATTGATTAATCAAAGCTTCCAAAAAGATGGTAGAAATATAACAATAGCTGTTTCTGCTTTCCTTGCAGATCTCTTTCATTCCTTCCTACTTTCATGCCCTTTCACTTACAATGCTGGTTTGAAATGACCACTCTCTCCACTCCCTGTGTAATCTGTTCCTCTCATCTTCTGTTAAATGGCATTGTCCTCATGGAGCATTAGTGACATGACATTCTCTGTTTTCACGGAATCTCCTTAGACAATCCCCTAGTTATTTCACAATCTTGCTGATAAAGCATGTGTTTTATGCCCCCACATTGGAATATCAACTCCATTACATTCCATATACCACATAAAATTGTGTCTTGTATATAATACACACTCAATAAATGTTGTAAAATCAAGTAGTATGTTGTTCAGTGCTTAACATGTGTTGCAAATAAACAATGTGATATGAAAATAATTTGGAGGACTAAGAGATGATTTCTTATTGACCTTCTATACTCTTCACACCTATAGGCAGAAAGTTTCTCTTCTACCACTTTTTCCAACTGTGACATCCTAATGTAGGTGTAAAGCTCTACACTATAAGAATTGATGCTTAATTGAAGTATAAATGTTCTTACTAAAGAAGAAAACATGGGGAGGAGAAAATAAAATATTAGGTGGTTGTAGTAGCATTGATTTCTCCTTGTAATAGCTGCTTTTAAAAGTAGACATCTGTAGTAAGTAATATGAGAGTTATTTGTATAGTCATAATTGGCTAAAAATAGTCCTGCATTTTGCCTCTTTCCTCTGTGTTAAAAGGAGGTCATACAAACTTTGAAATCCTTCTTTATAATACTGGTCTTGAGAAAGGATTATTTTAAAGTGTCATTTTTACAGCATATTTGCTCTATAATTTAATCAAATAGGAATGAGAGGATAATCCATCAGTGACCATAAAATCTGTGCTACTCTGAAAACCATTGCTGCTCTTTAAAGTAAAGGGCTATACAGGATATGGAAGATAAATCCTAAGCATCAAGACATCACTTTCTAGCTTTGTAATCAGATGACAAAACTTTCCTCCCAATACATAGTGGCCACTTTAGAGTCGTTTAATCTGTTTGATAATTGTGGTTCTGGGTCAAGTTACCTAGGAAGCAGACTCTGAATTGGACACCAGCATGCAGAAGCTTATTGAGGAGTTCTTTTAGGATTAGCACATGTTGGGGAAGTGGAGGAAGCTGAACTGGGCAGAGGGAGAAATTGAACCCTAGTGTAGCCACAACAAAGGCATGAGAGATCCATGCCAGCAAGAAACTCTGGAACTGGACTACCACAGCAAAGGTATCATAAGTTGGTGCAAGGAAACAAGCCTTTACATCCCTGTGCTGCCAGTCACTGGATCTAAGCCATCTCTGGGAAGGGAGCATAAACTTGCTCAAAGTGACTCTCTTCAAATAATGGCAGTCCTCCAATAGGGGTGAGAATTGTTAGCTGTCAACTCTCACAGTAGTTGGTGGAATGAGTACTTTAATCCTCAAAGTGAGGAGTTGTGTGGCATATCACAGACCCGCTATGATTGTCTAATAAAAGCAATTTTAAAATAAAAATATATTAAAAATCTGTTAATATATAAAATATATTTTTATGTTTGCATATATCCTTATTTTATGTATATTTTCTTTCAACTATGAGAAAGTTTAAAAAGAACTACCCCTGAAATTCATGTGACAAATTATTATTATCCAAGAATTCAATGATGAATCAGTCATTAATATTTCCAACTTTATGAATTTTAACTAAAATAGCACTTATTAAAACTACAAGATTCACATGTGATGTATTTCACACATACATCAATATTTTAAATGTTTACTGTTGATCTTGGATTTAGAACTAATAATTTCTATTCATGAAGTAATACTGTTTATGAAAATTTGCTAGAAAGTTGTGTATAAACTCACTGAGCCCAAGATAATTTATATTCTTAGGACTATAATTATAAACTGAAACTATTACTCTTTTTTTTTTTAAAGGGCCAAATGTAGGTGGATGTCAACTGCCTAAAACTCCTTGGAGGACAGATTTCAGGGGATAGGGTGGAGTAGGATATAAAGCTATTAAATGGAAAATAATGTATATACACACATACATGTGTATACACACATATATACATATGTTTGAATGTATATGTTTGTGTAAATGTAGAAGAAATTTCATTAAAATGTTTATTATAAAAACAAACAAGAAAACCCCCAAAACCTCTGGGTAAAGAGATCATAATATTTTATTTTCTCTTTTTACTTTCCATATTTTTGTATTTTCTACAAAATAAACATATATACATATACACATTTGTCTATCCATATACCTACCAATCTAATGATATAGTTCCTGGGGTTGTATTATATGGGAAAGCAAACAAAGAATCAAGTTATTTTTCTTCCAGCTTGTATCTGCTGGGGCATGAGGTAGAAGGAACTCTGGGTAGCTCTGTCAACTTGAAACAAAAGAAAGGAATCAATTTCTTACACAAGATAAACAAGACCATAATGTTTTCTTTGTAATTGCTTGTCACATTTCCTCTTATAAAAGATGTCTAAATGACAAAGGTGAGTGACTGAACAGCCTTTTAAAATAGCTTTATCTCCTCTCCATCCCACATTTAATAGTCATTTGGCTTTGGGATTTAGTTGTCATTAGTCTTACCAAGAATTGTTTCAATTTTTAGTTTTTCCATTTGAAACATTTTCCTTATTTACATTCTTTGAACCTCAGTTTAGATGTCTCTTTTTTTCTTTCCTCAGTTTATATTTTCAGATGTGGATTTTTATTTAATTTTGCCTTTACTTATTTTATTATGAAAACATTTACTGAAAAAGATTGTTCAAGAATAGATTCTCCAAATATTTCAGAAATTGCTAAATGTTTTTTTGCTTTTCATGTCTTTTGTTACTTGTCACCTACGGACACACTAAATGGCGTTTTTGCATCTCCTCTTTTTCCTCCCATTCAGCACTCCTTGGCTTCTTTTACAGATAACACTTTACAGATTGGCTTTTCAGATAGTGGGATGTAGTCAACACTGATGCTTTTTCTGATCGATCAAACCAGCTTCCTTTGTTGCTCACTGGCGACAGGATTAGTGATTTTGCTCACATCACTGTCAGACACAATATTATTGAAGTTTTAAAAAATGTATTTTCAACTCTTTTTTTTAAAAGACCAATTTAGAGACTGGAGAAAAGCTATAAATATGCAATCATTTTGCAAAACTTCCTGCCCTAAAGGATTAGACATTGAGGAAAGACTTTCCTATTGCTTCAGGAAGTCACTTGACAAATCTGATACATTCCTTGCAGCAAAGTTCTGTGACTGTAAAGCAGAGGAATGTCTTTTGGTGGGTAGAGAAACTCATGTGCTCGGACTCCAAACTTCGGATTTACCACCATTTGAGTTCTGTTTCTCAGTTTTTTTGGGCTTAAGAACTCACTTTGCCTGTATCTTAAACTTGATTAGATTCTGGGATTCTTAAATTTGTCAAGTTCATAAGAGATCGATGTCCATCTACATATACATCATGAATATCTGTGTCTTAATTTACAGTGAAAATTTTGTTATTTGGAAGAACTGCTTACATTAGTTCAACATGAATGCTTCTCCCTATAGCATGCCAAATATCAGTAAGATTACTGGATTATCACAGAATTAGAACGCTGTAGTACAGATTAAGAATTTTCAGGTTAAGATAGCATATGAATTCATTTTCCCAAAAGGCATTTCTTTACCAGTGTAATTCTAGCTTTTGATGTCCCTGATAAACATTTCCTTTCTCTTGTATAATTCTTGCAAGAATATTATGTCTTTCTTCTATGACTCTCCATTTTATGTTCTTGCAATGATTATCAGCACTTTTCCTAATAGATACACGCTTTCTCAAAAGATATTAATGGCTTCAAGGCTGGGCAACTGAAATACAGAGAGGGTAACTAACTCTCCAAAGTACCAAAGCCAGTCAATGATGAGCAGGACTCAAGATTCAAATCTTCTTAGTCTAATTCCAGATTATTTCTTTTCTTTTAGAAAACAAAAATTTCATTCCTTTATCCTTTCAAACAAGATACAACACAACTCAACAACAATGCACACTACTGTAAAAACACAACTGAAAACTATAATTCAGTCATTAAGAGAACTACTAATTACATTATCACATTACAGAAATCAAAATTAATTTACCACACAAAATAATTTAAAACACTACAGATTACTCTTTTTAGTTCAAACATATATACAAGTCAAAGTAACCAGTTCAAAGAAAAAGCATCAGATATTTTATAATAAAGATAACAAAACTTTGAACATTTCAGTTAAGTCATGACACTAGGAGGAAGGATTGCTTTTTAGTACAGTGTGTGACTGTATATATAGGTACATCACTTTAGCCTTCAGAAAGCCTGGTAAAATCAGTGGCTAGAGAGAACAATGTCCTGTGTTAGAACATTGATCATTATTCTTTATCGTCTTACCTTTATTGCCATTCAACAGGTATACTATGTAAAACAAAGCAAAACAAAAACAAACGTAAAACAAAACAGAAGGCTTGGTTTCTTCTCTCTAGGCACATATTCTCTACAGAGTACAAGTCAATATATAAGGAAATCCATGATTATATGACAGATCACAAGCACATTCACAGACTCATGCTGAAAAAGTCAGGTGGCAACACTTCTTCAAGGAAGAGTGTACTCATGAATAGCAATAAGAGGAATGTGGTTTTGGCTAAGAGAAATAAAGGAGAGGGTATTTCATTGTAGAAAGAAATGCACAGTAGTAGGCAGGAAGCTGTGAGTTAGTGACTGACAAAAGGGAGCAGAGAAGTCAGCTTGGTTTCTTTGGAGGTTGGTAGGGGATAAATTGTTTGATTGTTTCCTTCTTGCAACTGGTTTACATTCTGATTGAAGAGAAATTTATTTAAGATAGGGAAGGCTCCTTTTTTGACATTCAAACTCTAGTGATAGTATGTATCACAGGCTGGGTGCCCCAGGAAGCTGATTGTGAAAGGGAGAACAGCCTGCAGGAGGTTTATTAGGGACTATTCTCACATCAATGCCTGGAAGTGATGGCAGTGGTGGGCTGTCCAGAGTGGCTGCTGCCATCATGCTGCTGCGGTGGGGATGCCATAGGGAAGAGGCAGACAGCCTCCGGCAGACTGCTGCCCTGGGGGCCAACAGGATAGGGCTGGGCCATGTCATTCACCAGATGGGGAGCAGTGGGGTAGAGCAGAGAGGGGCCCTGAGGCAGAGCCAGGGGCTGCACTTACGGGGCCTGGGGAAGGAAGTGGGAGCAATGTCCACTTGAGGGACCCAGTCAGGAATGCAGCCACTCTGTCCAACCCACTGAGGATGTCGGGTTCCTGTGCCTTGGAAGGAGGTTCTGCACGGGGCTACCTAGCACTGCATCTCTAGGGTCTGCCCGGCACTGGGGAGACCATGGAGCCTAACACTCCAGATGGCCAAGTCCAGGGCCCATGGTCCACAATCCACTCCTAGAGGTTCCCCCTGGGCAGGACCGGGAGCCAGGCACAGGGGAGCCTCAGGCTGTCCCTGAGCGCTGGGGTCATGGGGGAAGCTCACAGTAACGTAGCTCCTGCCTTGGATGCCAGCCCAGGCCCAGCAAGGACCTGAAGCCCCAGGCCCAGGCTGTGAGGGGGTCGCAGCTGAGGCTGCATGCTCCAAGGAGTCAGTGGGATCTGGGAGCAGGAAGCAGCCCTGCCCTATTGGGTGCAGCTGCAGCCACCCAAGTCGGGGCTGTGGACCCGGATCTCTCTGTACTCTTAGGGGCTGGGAAAGCTCCCCTGCCACCCACCAACACACCAAGACCTTGCAGGCTTGGAAGTGCCTGCTTCTACTGCCTGGCTTTCCTCTGCTGTCAACACCTGCTCCAAACTTGGAGCAACATGGAGCTGAGCCTGGGTGTTGTCACAGCCCGGCCAGGGATACACATACTCAGGGCAGTGCTGACACACCAGCCCCCTGCTGCCTCAACCCCTCTGGAATTTGGGCACTAACAAGCATGGGAGGGATGCTGATGGGGTGCTGAGGACAGCCTGGCACTGGCCCGCAGGTGCCCCTTCGTGCAAGCAGCCTGGCAGCAGGAGGCAGACAGGCTCCTAGGTTGGAGGAAATGGGTCCCCATTGAGGCCCCACCTTCAGGGCAGGAGGGCCTGAAGACTGGGGGCCAGGCTGTAAGTCCCACAGACTTGAGTGGGAACTTGTGGTGCCTTTTCTGGCTCTGCCCATGGCCGCCGAAGGATCAATTGGCATGTACTTCCTCGCCTCTGAGGCCCATAAAAGCCCTGGGCTCAGTCAAAGCTGAACAGATGACACGATGACTTGCCTGCAGAGAAGAGCCTCCCACTCTAGAGCTTCCTCCCTTCTGAGAGCTGCAGAGACAACGGAGAGATGATGAGGAGATGATGGATGACCAGCTGAAGAGAGGAGTTATCCATCCTCTGTGCTGATAGCTGAATACTTGTTGGGATGACTTGCCTAGCAGAGAGGAGCTACCCTCTCTGCTACTAGCTGAACACTGTTGGGACACACTGGCTGCGGAAAGGAGCAACCCGCTGTGAGTTTCCTCTGAGCTGTTCTATTGCTCCATAAAACTCTTCTTCCTCTTGCCCACCCTCTACTTGTCTGTGTATCTCATTCTTCCTGGGTGCAGGACAAGAACTCGGGAACCTCTGAATGGTGACTGAAAGAGCTGTAACACAAACAGGGCTGAGACATGCTCCTTGCTCACCATGTTGTGGGCAAAGAGAAGGAGAGAAGAACTGCAACCCTGTGGAGACCCCAGACCTGGGAGCTTCCTGAGCCAGGGCTGTGACTCCGTCTTTGGGGCCCTGCAGTTCCTGGCATCTCCAAGCTTCTGGGAGCCACTGTGTTCCCTGATGCCAGCTGTGGAAGGTTCTTGTGGTGCTCCCGGTTCAGCCACAGCCTCACAGGGAGCCTGTGCCCATGCTGGCACCTGGAGCTGCCTGCCCCACTGTGGCAGCCAGCATGTCTGCCTGAACAGGGCTGGACCCCATGCTCACTCACACACCCCTTGATGCTCCACATAATCCCCCTTAGGAGGCATGGGACCCAGACTGGTAGTGTGAGCCAAGCGCAGCCTGCCAGGTTGAGTGGGTGGAATGGACACAGCAGACCGAAGCAAAACTCAGGCAAATGCACCACCAGCCACAGAGATTTCTGGCCAGAAAAGTCAATACCCCACAGATCCCATAACAGAAGGATCTGGAGTACTGCAGGCCTTAGCCATCTCAATGGGGAGTTGAAGCTGAAATGACCCTTCACATTTGTCTCCAAGTGGGAGGAAGGGCTGGGCCTTTGTGCTTATGATATGACATGCCTTTGGGTGAAACAGTCCTTTCAGCTTGAACAATTGCTATAAGAGTGGCAGCTTAGGCCTTTTTGCCAGCAGCATTCACAGCAGTTGGTGGAAATAAGTCCTCAGTTTCTGAAGGGGAACCTGGGTGCCTGGGTGGTGTATTACAGTGCTGAAAATTTATTATCTAGGAAAGCAATGGTCCTGACCATGAGAATTAACCCAGTTAAAAAAAAAATCTTGGATTTACTAAATCAGAATCTATCAAGATGGAGCCCAAGTGACGGAAAATTTTAAAAGGTTCCACAAGTAATTCTGTGTATCATTCAGATTTGGGAACCACTGATGTAAAGGGCATAAACTCCTCTCACAGAGCTTCAGAAATAATTCTGCTTTTCTTCCTTGAATATTCAGTAATTTCACAAAGTATACACTACTCCTTAATGGGCAGAGCAGAAGGATGAAGGAAGAAATCACTTTATGAATAGCTCTGGATTCAACGAAAGGGCAGACAGGCATTTTAAGTGCGTTCCACATTATATGAGAACAAAGGGATTAAGCACAATAGGAAGCCCATTAAATTGCTATTGCATTTGGAAAAAATTAAAGGTTATGTTCAGACTATTATAGAATAGATGTAGAGATTCATAAAACTATGTTAATCTATAAAATCTTCAGATAGATACATAATGAGCTATCTGGGCAAGCAGATAGAATAAATAAAACAAATTAATGATTTTTGCAATGCAGGAGTTCTTTTAGTGTGGAAATAGCATGCTATCTGTAGAACTTTAGTTGTAATAACTGGAGGTAGACATTCAGAAAAAACTTACAAAGCAAAGTTAAAAGCATTTGTAACAAGATATTTTGTCTGTATTTGTGGTCTATTGCTCAGAATCTCTAAGTAAGAGGTCTTGCTGTCACTCTTTGTTCCAATATTTGTCAGTATCGGATAGTTAGTACTGCATGTTTGGGATGGTGCCCTTCCTTCCTAAATACCTATTTGCTTCCAGAAAATTGTGTTTTCTCTTTCATCCACCCTTACCCCCTTACTTATTGGGATTCAGTGATGTGGTATGAGTTTGGTTGACTGGAGTAGATCTGATTGAATCCTGATTGCTGAATACAACAGTGCCCCTCTTTTTTCAGAAACAATGTGCAGCTTAGAGGTGGGGTGGACCTGACGGAGGCTCAATTGTTAGACAAAGCAACAGGGCCCTGTCTTTTGGCACCTAGCATGCAACCAGTAGGCATTCATGTCAGCCCTGAAATCATTGAGCCTGTAAACCAAAAGGTGTCTGAGACAGATCTCAATCATTTCAGAGGTTTGTTTCACCAAGGTCGAGGAGGTGCATGGGAAACACAAGTTACAGTAGAATCTGTGGCCTGTGCTTTCTCCACATAGGATTTTGAGGACTTCAATATTTAAAGAGGAAAGAGTGGCAGGAAGGGAAGGAGTGAGTCAATTATGCATTTACCTGGCACTCACTAAATCTGCATTTTCTATAAGATAAAGTTGACATAGAATAGAGAAAGAAGTAAAATACACATTTGTCATGGGGTAGGTTGAGGGATGATTTTTAGTCATCCTGTACCTGTGAAAGTAAGCTGTTAACTTGTGTCATCAGGGTGGGATTCAACAGAACTCTGGTTTATGGTAAAGATTTTGGAGCCAATAAGAAATTTCCTTATGAGCAATTTGTGAGGGAGGACCCCTGGGAAGATATGTGGCCTTTCATCCTTGGAGCTATCTGTTTAGGAACAAAAGGAAGGTTGTTTTTGCATGACAATTCCCAAGCTTAACTTTCGCTTTGGCATAGTGAGTTTAGAGTTCTGAGACGTTATTATTTTCCTTGCACAAGGCTTATACATGGGGGTACTACCTGAATGTTCATCAATTTTAAAAATCTGGACATTTAAACAACTGTACCCATTGGACCCCAGCCAATTTTCTGTGGAATACCCACGGCCAAGTGAGACAGAAGAGTTTCCTTGAACCCCTCGTGGGACTTGCGACAGGGGTGTGGCTTGTTTACTCAGTTGCCATACTCAAACCCCTTGCAGGAGGTGGAGCATGCAGGTGAGTGGAAACAGGAGCTGGGGTGAGTGCCTTTGGGCACTGGCAGGAACAAATCCTGTACTGGCCCGCAGCAGTGTCTAGGGGTTGCCTGAAACCCCTGGAGCCTCAGAAGGAGTGTATTACAAACAATGCTCTGTTAGCATTTGCCTTCTGCAGTGTTAACCAGCTCAGTAGAGGGTCAGGGTGACAGCCGTTTATACCCTGCCCTCTTGGTACTTGGGTTCTTGTCACATGGACTTGAAGGATTGTGAATGATGATTTTACTGAGTGATGGAAGTGGCTCTTAGGAAGATGGGGTGCTGGAAAGGGGATGGAGTGGGAAGATAACCTTCCCCTGGTCTGAGGGAGATTATAGCCAACTGTCTCCAACCTATCTCTTCTCTGACCATAGACTCTGATATCCAGCTGCCTCTTCTCCTCTTGATGTTCAGATGTTTCTTCTCTCCTTCTCTGCCATGCTGCTCTGCTCCTCTGCCAGTGAAGCTTGGGGTTTTTATGGGCACAGGATAGGGGTGTGTTGGGCCAAAAGGCAACATTTGGGTAGGAAAACAGGGATGTGATGTTCTCATTTAGGGCCCCAAGTCCAGGCTTGAGGGTGGAACCCTTGTCAGGGACCCCAACTTTTTTACCTAGCATTTCCCTGCCTCCTGTGCATATCGCAAGCATTAGCATAGAGTCAGGAAATCGTTCCTTCTCACCTTGGTAGACCATCTCTTTTCTGAGCCAGATAGGAGTTGGAGAGATTCTAGTAACTACAACAAAATTGGTGTTGGGTTTCTGAGTCTCTAGGTAGTGGAAGCTTCTAATGAACCTGAATTCTTCATTGACAGTTCAGTGCAGTTTTTTTGATGGAACTGAAGCAAGTAGGAGGTGGTTTTGTGGTGAGCAGGAGTGAATCAAATGAAGGGAACTAGTGGGTTCTGAGTTTGACCTTGAGAGGCACCTCTGAGTTCCCATGAGAAGCTAGAGGCAGTGAAAAAGAGAACAGATTCTAAGAAAAACTCACTAGGGAGCTTTGGAGCTATCAAGAGAAGGTAACCTTTTGAAAAGACAGAATTTCTATTCATTAATTAACCACTGCCATTTAAGATATCGATATCAAAGTGCCTCATTTCTAGGAGCAGAGTGGTGAAGCCTGTCCATTTGATTTATGTGAGGAATCACTCTGCTTAGAAAAGATGCTCAAATGCTCTTTAGAGAAGGCAATTAACACAGGGCTTGCTTTTTGAAATAAAAAATATGCAAATATTCTACATCCATTTGAAAACTGTCATAAGAAATTATTTTAGAGGGTTTTTAAGTGTCATAGTTTAGTATTAAGCATAAGACAAGTTATAGTAATTGTGGTTTTTGCCATTACTTTTAATGACAAAAACCACAATTACTTTTGCACCAACCTAATATTTCAATGGCTAGGAACTTTATATAAATTGGTGACTTTAGGGCACAAGCAAATAAATATAAACATGCAGTTATTCTTTAAACAACTATAGTCGGTGTGTTCTTTTCATGAGTTCACATTTCAAGTAACAAAGTATTACAGTTGTTTCAGGCTATACTTTCTAGTGCAGAGAACGGATGGGATTTTCTAATTGTCTTCAGTGTGCTACTGGCACATTGAAGTATTGGGTTCCCCAGGCATTCCAAAGAACAATGTTCACACCCTGAGTTATTCCCCTGAGATTCCTCAGATGATCAGAACCTGGGGTAAGACAGCTATTCATGGACAGAAACAAAACCTCTAGGTTCTACAAGCAGCACCTACCTACTGAGAGTTTTGAAAAGAACACGGCACTCTCTGGGAAAACATGGCCCACTGGGTCCAATTCCCAGGTGGCTGCAGCTCTTCAGTTCCTCTTTGCCTGCAGTGATTCAAAGAGAGAGGCTTTTTGCCAAAATAATGTCAGTTTTATTCCTAGTTTCTACCCCTTCCCAGAATGATGTTAGTTTATGCCTACCAGAATTCTTAAGGTATTATCACAAGTATGCACCTTCTTAAAGAAGGGAGATGATTCAGCAATTCACATTTGTATGTATGTGTATATGTGTATGTGAATGAAAGAGAAAGAGAGAGAGAGAGAGAGAGAGAGAGAGAGAGAGAGAGCATGTCTATGCCTTGAAAGTCCTCAGACTCATTATTATTTGAGCAAGATCATTCCAATGTGATACCAATGTAAGCACATTAAACACCCTTCCCGTCTTTGTGCCCAGTAGGGCACATACCTATTGATGCCAGTAAAGCTCGGGTGGCCTCCTCTCTCTTTTAGCAGGAGAGTTCATCAAGGTTACTCAGAGGAAGAATATTTTTCTAGTGTAAAGGCTCCACATCTAGGTACCAGATAATTCTCTGGGAAGATTTTGGCTTTCATGCCAATGAGAGTTTGAATAATTGGTCCTCACATCTCCAACACCTTGGGGTGGGATGTCATGAATCTTTTCACTGAATTTTTGTTCATTAGCACTTATCAAGCCATACGAAGTGTGAGCTGACATTGAGAAAGTGTGATTTAAAGAGGCACTGTGAGGCTTATCTTGTCCAAGAATATTTTTGCCTTAGACTAATATGTTACCTTTCCTTTTGACTTAATCTGAAGTTTCCAAGATTGGAGTCAATTCCTCAAATTGGACAACTTCTAGGTTTCTGTAATCAGAATACCATTATTACAATCCACATATTATTGTCTGAAGGTGGAGGAAGATCCTAAAGCCATATTTTAGTTTTCGACCAGGTACTAACTAAAATATACATTTTAAGCTAAGTGTCAATCTAAAAGTCACAGGACTTCTGAGATACTGGACTGCTAAGCCTCTGAATGGGTAAATATGCCTGTGGGGAATTCACATTAATGCATTCATCATTTTAAAGTAGTAATTGCCTGAGTTTCTGATGAATTTCTAGTTCTTGTTCTGGTTCCTCTTATGGCTTGATATAGCTTACTGCTCCTCGATAGTCTGAGATACTTCTCTATCTTAGCTATTTATCTTGTATTGACTTGGAACTAGTCTAAATGATTTCATGTTACTTCCAGCCAAAAAAGTCTAGATAAGGGAGTAAGAGGCATCTACATATGTACAATAATTTAAGAGTGTATTGTATGTAATACAATGCCTAGCGTATAGGATATACATAATAAATATTGAAAGAAAATCTGGTTAGGTGGTGGTAAGAAGACCAGAAAAGACAGGATGGAAACCAGAGATTTGTTATAAAAGAAAACCCCAAAAGATTTGGCAAGTGATGACATACAAAAAACATTGATATGGCATGAATCTTGTGAGGATTCATGTCAGAGAGAACTGAACCAAGAGGTAGACTTCCGTCAGTTTTTTGCAACATAATTCTATACTAATAACCTTTAAAAAATCTAAGAACACAATAAGTAGTGAGAAAACACAGACCAAAATAAACAGTAACGTAAGTAATATATGAAGCATCTATGATTTTAAAATATTGGATGCTTTCTATGCATTCGATGGAAAAGCACCTCCCCCTCTCACCCCCTTTTTATCCTTTCCTTTGTATGTACAGGTTAATGTCTCTAGGCATTAGAATGGAAGCTAAAGAGTGCTCTCTTTAAAGAATTTTTTATTTTTAATGCAAAATCAATTTAGCACTACACAATGCAATTCAAAATGGGGTGTTTCTATTTCAGTAAAGGTGTTAGAAAGACAATGAGTGGAAGAGACATGGTTGTAAATAGCCCCAGTCACAGTAAGTCATAGCTGAAGGACAGTGTATGCATTTATGGAGGAAGGAAAGGACCATTAGTCACACATCCATCTTTTCAGTCACTGAGAGAACAATCTCCATTAGTAACATCATTTTTGAATAATAAGAGAAAATGTATGTATGTCCTTGGAAGTTCAATAAATAGTGACCCTTACACCTCAGAAATTTGTAGGCACCTGGGAAAGTTAATTATCTCTTTTATACCCCACAGTTTTATAGAATATTTTTATATTACTACCTTGGTGTATTAAGTTATATCTCGGTGACCATAAAACATAAATAAGAAAAAGCTGAGAGAGAAAATATGTCAAAATCACTTAACATGGTGTCTGTACAAGTCAGCTGCTTAAGATAATAAATTAAGGAATGAAGAAATGTTTTCCCACTGCATTCCTGAGTTGATGTGTCTAGTGCAAGATGCGCTGGAATCCTGCAGTATAATATCTCGGGTTGCCTCTGGTTTTGATCAGCTCCGTGGACCCATGTTCTAGAGGAGCTTAGACACTCCATTTGCCGACAGTGTTCCATTCAAGTTCATGCTGCTAAGATTTGTGTTTTGTATCCAGGGTCTCCTCCCATGCTGTGGAAGCCCACTGAGCCTGGGTACAAGCACAGCCTGGAAATGTGGGATAATTTACATCTTTAGGGGCAACCCTCAAACAGAAGACGAAGCCAATGAAAACAGACTTCCATCCTTCGGTGAACAATTCACAGACAGTACTGGCAAATTCACCCCAGGAAGCTTGCTTATGGCTTCTCACACTGGCTTTTCTTCCCTCCTTGCCTTTTTTTACTCTTCTTGTTGCCTCACTCCTGATTTTTGCAGTCACCTTTCAAATAAAACAACTGCACCCAGGTCCTTGTCATTAGCTCTGTTTATAAGGGATCCTAAACTAAGATAGTTGGTCATTGTGTATTAATCTGACTGATGTTTCTCTGAAGGCATATAGTCAAAATCAAAGGCTACAAACCATAATTTGATTTTTAGAAGGTTAAAGGTAAAGATTTGGTAAATACTATACCAAAATACTTAACATACTTCATTTCACCTACAAAAATGGGTATGTTTTGTTTATACTCTACCTACGCCTATGCAATGCTATAGTTGAATTAAATTTTGCAAAACAAATCTGACATTAGGAATTTCGTGAATTACTAAAAATCAACTCTTATCCCTTTATGATATGCGTTTATGTTCGTATTATTCATAAGTAAGTGACAATCATGTATATAAATCAACAATATCTCTCGTTTAATACATTAAAAGGAACATGTTTTTGTAAAGTGAATAAATTGCTTCAAAATAGAAATAATCTTCAGTTTCTCAATTCCGATTTCAATATGACAAATTTCTTAATCTGGGAAGCTATACTTACTCTGAAATGTACATAATCAAGATTTGAATTTTTCTTTTGAAATAAATGGTTCCTAATTTCTTGAAGAATATGTGAACTTAAAAGGACAAAATAGAATTGTCATGAGTTAATTTCACTGCTATTAAAATTCTGTTATTATAAAACTTATGAAGTCCACCTAGTACACATTTTATAAGCTCCCATTGGTAATATAAATTAGAAGGAAAATAGAAAAATGTGCTTAAATAATAATCTTGCATATATGAAATATATGGAAAATATAAAAAACATTTTAAAGGGTTATTGTTGAAAAATAATTGTTAAACTGTAGTTGTTGAAAATTATTTTCTAAAATAAATGATAAAAGTAATTCATAATGAAAGAGAATGCTAGTAATAGATTGGGAATTTTTCAATTTTTATAAAAATATTTATAATTTAAAATTCATGTAACTTTATAAAATTAATAATTTTAAAGTGGAAAATTCAGAAGCATTTAGGACAGTCAGTCTTGTGCAATCGCCACCTCTATGCAGTTCCCAAACATTTTCATCACCCCAAAGGTAAACCTGTGCCCAATGAGCAGTTACACAATTTCTCCGTAGCCCCTGACAACCACTAATTTGAGATTTTTGCTCCAGCAATATTTTTTTATTTATGGTAATTTCTCACCATTTCTTTAAAATGGTAAAGTTCTTTAAACTGAAAGTTAAATGAAGTATAATGTTCAAGTAGAAGTCCATACTTCTTATCTAAACTCCCTAGGGAGAAATGCATGTTAAGATTTCAGATGTTTTTGGATTTTATGTTATATATGGACACATGTACGTGAATTCATTTCCTAGTGGATTTTTTTTTTTCATTTAAAAAATATCTTATTTTTATTGTGGTAAGAACCCAACATGGGTTCTATTCTCTTAACAATTTTTAGGTGAATAATACAGTATTTTTGATTATATGTACAATGGAGTACAGCAGGTTTCTAGAACTCGCTCATCTTTAACTAAAACTTCATGTACATTGATTAGTAATGCCCTATTTCTCTCACCTCAACCCCTCACTATCACTATTTTACTTCAATTCTATGCATTTAGCTATTTTTAGATACCTCGTATAAGTAAAATGATGCAGTATTTATCTTTCTGTGACTGACTTGTTTCAATCAGCATGATGTCCTCAAAGTTCATCAATGTTGCCTCATGTTGCAGAATTTCCTTCTATTGTAAGGATGAATAATTTTACACTGTATGTACCTACTACATTTTCTTTATCCATTCACCTGTCAATAGACATTTAGGTTGTTTCAACATCTTGACTATATTGAATAACACTGCAATGAATATACGAGTGATGATAATCTCTTTGAGATCCTGATTTCAGTTTTTACTTTAAATAAATACCCAGATGTAGAATTGCTGGATCATATCACATTTCTATTTTTAATTTTTCTTCAAAAATTAAAAATAGAACCATTTTGTATTTCCTCCAATAGTGTACAACATGAGGTGATATCTCATTGTGGTTTTGATTTGAATTTACCCAATGTTTGGTGATGTTGAGTATCTTTTAATATACCAATTGCCATTTGTATGTCTTCTTTGGAGAAATGTCTATTCAAGTCCTTAGCCCATTTAAAAAATCAGGCTATCAGCTTTTATTATCCTATTGAGTTGTAGGATGTATTAGTCTGTTCTCACACTGCTAATAAAGACATACTCAAGACTGAGTAATTTATACAGGAAAGAGGTTTAATTGACTCACAGTTCCACAAGGCTGTGGAGGCCTCACAATGATGGCGGAAGGCAAATGAGGAGCAAAGTTACTTACTGCATTGCACAGGCAAGAGAGCATGTGCAGGGGAACTCCCATTTATAAAACCATCAGATCTTGTGAGACTTATTTACTATCATGAGAACATCACGGGAAAGACCTATCCCCATGATTCAAATACCTCCCACTGGGTCCCTCCCATGACACATGGGAATTATGAAAGCTACAATTCAAGATGAGATTTGGGTGGGGACACAGCCAAACCATATCATAGGAGTTCTTCAGACTGTGGAGATTGATCCCTTATTAGATACATAGCTTGCAAATATTTTCTCTCATTCTGTACATTGCCTTTTCACTCTGTTGATTATTTCCTTTGCTTTACAGAAGCTTTTAGTTTGATGTAGTCTCACTTGTTTATTTTTGTTTTGTTGACTTTACTTTTGGTGTCATATCCATGAAATCATTGCCATGACCAATGTGATACTAAGCGGGAAGTTTATTGTGATAAACACCTACATTAAAAAAGAAAAAATATCTCAAATAAACAACTGAACATTAGACCCCAAGGACCTAGAAAAAGAAGAAGAGCCCAAAGCTAGAAGAAGGAAAAAAGTTTACAAAGATTAGAGCAGAAATAAAATATAAAACAACAGGAAAAAAATAAAAAAGAAGAGCCGATTCTTTGAAAGGAAACAAAACTGACAAACCCACAGCTAGACTAAGAGAAAAAGAGAGAAGAAATAAAATCAGAAAAAAGAGGGTACATCACAACTGATGCCACAGAAATAAAAAGGATCATATGACACCATTATGAAGAATTATATGCTAACAAATTGGGTAACATAAAAGAAATGGATAAATTCCTGGAAACATGTACTACCAAGACTAAATTGTGAAAAAATAGAAAGTTTAAACAGACCTATAACTAGCATGGTTATTGAATCATTAATTTAGAACCTCCCAACATTTTTTGATTATATATTCTCTTTTAAATATATTCTCCCTTTGAATAACATCACTGAAAGGCAAGTACATTAAAGATGAAATTGTCTCTCTATATGGAAATTAAAGGAAAACTTAAGTTGTTAAGAGACATAGGAATCTATTAATTTGGAAATATCTCTCATGTCCGTTGAAAAGTCTTTCATATGGTCTGAAAACTTTATTTCAAGTTATTAACAACAGATATATTTATAATGTGCCAATAGAAGATAAATAGAAAAGTATAATTGTATGCTTATTTGGAAATATATTTATAAATCCAAAGTGGTTGTTAACTAAAAATAAAATAATTAGAAATGTCAATTGGAAGTAAGCAGTTACAGATATGAAATGACAATTTAGAAGCTATTGATATTTTCAAGGTGACATGTATTCTTACTTTATTCTTGCTTAAAACATCTGAGCTTTTATGCTCAGTCTTCATCAGTCTATGACATAGTTCAAAAACTCAGACTCTTAATTCACAATTTATACATAATTCAATTATATATTTTATTTGGTCAACTTTGGTCAACCACATATGACTTCTGGTACCATGGTATAGATTTTTCCATATTTCTACACTGACACTAGATACATTCACCTAAATCAACTGTAAAGATATTTCATCAAAAGTGGTTGTAAAAACAATAGGACATTTGTGTGATGTACAATGGGAAATAAAATTAGCTGTCCACAAAATCTTTTACATCCTATGAGTTTTGGGATAAATTATAATTTACTATTTATAATTTTCAATTAAAATACGTTCTATCTATTTTAATTTTCACCCTCTGTTGTTACCTACAACATTATAACATCTTGAAATAATTATCCAGAGAACTTTTTGTTAGTGTAATGGATAGTATATATATCAGCTAACCTCTTTCATCATGGGGTTATGAGATCAAATATATTATATTAATTATGTAATAAGGATCTCCAAGTTTCCAGACAGCAAAGTTATATCTAGAGTCAAACAAGACCAAATTAAAGGTAGGGTGGTAGGTGTGGTTCACCCTTGGTACATGCAGTAAGAGAATGCATTTTTGGGAGGGAATTCAAACAAAATTCTAAAACTTATGAAATAGGTCTGCTTTTTATGAACATAATGCATCAGCATTTTGGAATAATGTCAGTTAAAAAATACATTCCTCCACCCCATCAAAACCTTTTTTTTAACTTCTCAGTTCTAAATAATTGCAGCAATTCTATTGATATCTAACTATTTATCCACCTATATATCTATTTATCTATCTAAACCTATATACTTAAAATGAGCCACATTAGTACAGTGTTTATTTCTTATCATCTAATACACATTGTATTCTACATCAAAATTAATTTTTAAAATTTTCAGTTTTAATGTTGGTCCATGGAACACACAGACTCAGATATACATGTTCATTTCAAGAGAAAGTTGTAATGGTTAGAAATTTTTTGACATTGCTTCAGTCATAGTCTAGGTCTTTACCCTTGTAATAGTAGATGTCACATATGACTGTGTTTGAATATTCTATTCAAAATAAGCAACAATATCTCAGTGATTATAAAGACTAAAAAGTTAATTTTCATTATTTCAATTCTATTATTCGATGTAACTGCTTGAAATTTTCATTCGTATTTAAAATTTGATAGGTGAAAATTTTAGCTCATACATAAAATATGTTACTTGGTTTGGATATTTTCAAAAAATAAAATATGTTCTTCATTTTCAGTTGTCAGTTGCTTATTTTAAAACTAAAAAAATGGGTCAGCAAATAATGATTATTAATGATTATTGCATGGTTATTATGAAAATTAGTTTTGTCCTTTAGATGATGGTGGTGGGAAAGAAATGATATGACCCAAGTTCAAATGCACTATGTATGCCACTGTTAACATACTTACTAAACTAGATAGACACAACACTAGATAAGGCTATGAGATGTTCCCTCAACCTTTCTACTTATTGCTACATATCCTGAGGTACAATGATAGCATAAAAGTAATTTCAAAAGGGTACATCAATATTTTTAACAGAAATTTGAACAAATAGAAATTCTAATCATAATTAACAATGGACATTATAACAAGTTTGTCTTTATCTAGTCTATGGCAGATTATAAATGCTCTTTCATTTACAAAATGACTATGTAAAGAAACAAATGTAGGTAAAGAATAGTAATAGTGTCTCATTTCATTTTTAATACTTGACTACTGCCAGCTTCTAAGCCCTACCCTTCCTGCTCCCATTCTGCCCCACAGCTGGGCAAGCTATTAAAAAAAGTTCAGGTACTCTCTACCTTAAAGCTGGTGAGTTCAAATCATGCAATCCTTGTCCTCTTAAGAGGAACCTTCACTCAGTCCCACTCCTTAACTACCATAAACTCCACGCTAGTTCCTGATCTCTTTAGTCACTTTTGAATCTGCTTGGCAACCTGCCTGCTCTCACAAGAATCATTACATGAGTCATAACTCTTTCCTACTCCCTTTGATGTATGTGGCATCTTCAGTCTAGACATCCAAACCAAATGTTAAGGGGAGGTTTCATTCCACCTCTGGGAAGAGTACAATGTGGCTGTTCTCCCAGCTGAGGACATACACTGAAGTGCAGTCTATATGAGGAACTATGGAAATATGAAAGAACTACTCCCTCGACCCCAACACATTAAATGTTCGATATATTACCCACACAACAAACATTTTATGGTTAGTTGAGCTCAAATCCAAGGCATAGAAACCTAAAAATTATATAAATAAAAAATATGAAAAATTAAGTAAAATTTGAAGGTTAAATGGCCCACAGGGGTATGTACACAAAATATAAGCTGCAAGAGCTGGTGACTGGAGTTTTTCAATTTGCTAAAAGAAGAGAATCTAATCCTCAATCCTTTATGTCTATGAAGAATAGCAACAAAAACACCTGAATAAAACTGGACATCATAAAATCCTGCATCAGCCATGAAATAGAACTAGGAAAGCTCATATCTCCTAGAACATTGTAGGAGAGCTTAGAGGTCGTCATGAGCCATGGGTGGATTAGATCGTACACAAACATTTGGTCAAACCACACCCATCTCAAATTATCCTGGAGACCTTAATCTAAATAGGATAAAAATCTCTTTCCTCAAACATACAGAATACTACTTTAGGTATTCTGAGTCTTCTTTTTAAATGAAACATAGAAAGATAAAAATATTTAAAAAAAAACTCATATATATTTAATAATAATACAAGGCATAGTCTTGTAGTAACAGTTCTGCAATTCACATCATGGAAATTACACCTTTTAAGCAAATAGCAACGAAGAGTATATCGTAGGAATATCAAGCATACACAAAGGTACTAGGCACAAAGAGAAAGTATCACTCATTTTAACTAACCAAAAAGCTTGCCTCAGAAAATCGAAAATCTGAAGGACATTTTTGACAAGTCTGCTGAAAATATTCAAAGGGGAGAAAAAAAGAAAAATCAAGGTGTTGTATGAAAATAATGGTTGTATTTTTTTAAATAATCTAAAAATCAGAGAATAATCAAGTAAATAAAATAAAATAAAATAGAGGGGGTTATAGAGTTGATAATACCAGCCTGAAGAGTAAAATATTGCCATAGATGCATGTAAGAAATAATTTAAAATGAAATACAGATATATAAAAAGATAAAAACATCTATCAGATATTTTGTAAGAATTCATGGAAAAAGTAATGACAAGAGCACTGCTTGAAAAGTTGAGAATTCTTTAGAATTGAGGAATTAGATAAGTCCTCATGTTGATGAATCAAAACAGATGCATACAAACACTTCATGTGAGATAGCCACCAAGCATCAAAGTAAGAAAGAAATCCTAAATTAAACTGGGCATTAGTAATTACCAACTAAGCAACAATAATTATACAAATAGTCATAATAATATCAGGTAAAGTAGAAATTAGACATAATAGAATCTTATTTTTAAGTAGCGAGAGAGAAGAAATTGTAATATGAAGTTTTATTACTAGCTGAATTATCATTATGAAACAGCCACTGAAAAAAAAAGTTGCTAATCATAGATACTCAGTAAAACATATGCTAACCCATTTTTTTCACCAGGAAAGAAGTTGAACTCACAAGGAAATAGAGGCAATGTTTGGTATGTTGGAAAGTCTAAATAAGCGCTAAATATAAAGTTAATTTTGGGAATCAAAATATAATGAATTAAAATATGAACAATAACATTGAAAATAGTGGATGGAGAAAATATACGAAGACCATGCATACCTAAAGAAGGATAATTTATAAATGTTAATGTTAAATTGAATTCAATTTTATTCAAAAGCTTTAATAGATATTAAAGGTCATATAAAATGATAGTTTTGAAATGAAAATGATAATTCATTACAAAATAATAAATTTCAGTGAGAATATTTGACAAAAATAAACTCCAAGTTTATATATATGTAAAATATATAATATATATGCACATTTAAATATAGATGCATATATATGCACATTTATAGATGCATATACGTGCACATTTATTATATATATATGTATATTACATAAAACATGCTGGAAAGGAGCAGAGCAAGCTCTGGTTCCTTCATTTCCTTGTAAGGACACCAATCTCCTCATGGGGGCTTTACCCCCATGACCTAATCCAAATCCTATTACCTTCCCAAGGCCTCACCTCCAAATACCACCATGTTACAGCCTCAATGTATAAATTGTGAGTTTAAAGGAAAAATTTTAAAAATTAATAATCATAATACATATTTATGTTAATTCAATGCACTTTTTGAGAAGCTAAGTTTTAAGAAGGTTGTTTATTTTCTATTTGTTTGGTGAATGTTACATTGCAAATAAACCAATCACAAACATTGACTAAATGTGAGTATACAAGTCACCACCACCACCATCACTATGAATCACAAAAATATACCAGATTGATATACACAATAGGTTCTCTGACTAGAATGCAGTTAAATTAAAGAGCAACTATAGTCTCCCATATTTTAGGGAAAATACTCTCAAATAACTTGTGGGTTAGAAAGCAAACTACAAGAGATATTTAAGATTATTATATATAAAATCAAAATACTTTTTAATACATAAATGTGGGATGCAGGTAAAGTATTACTTAGAGGAACTCATGACTTTAGAAATCAGAAAATCAATGAGGTAATTATTCAACTCAAAAAGCTAGAATGATAAAAAACTAAGATAATGAGGAATGTTTCACCCACATTCAGTCAACCCCAGGAACAGTGGCACTGGAAATGTGAAAATTAGTGGAGTTGCCTTTTTTTTTTTTTTTGTGGTGTGGTAGTCTATTGACATTTAATGTCAATGGGGCAAGGATACAAAATGTCCTACAATGCACTGGATAATTCTCTGTAACAAAGAAAGTTCTAACCCAAAGTGCCAAGAGACTTTCCATTAAAAAATATTTTATGATGACCAAAATTTATTTTAAACTCTAAAAATTCCAAATTTGATAACATTATGCAATGGGAACTCTCGTATCCTGCTTGAGAGAATATAAATGAGTAAAACCATTTGAAGAGCAATTTCACAATTTCTGATAAAGCTGAAGATGTGCACTTCCTGTGACTCACTCCAATCTCCCACTTATGGGTATATTGTCTAGAGCAGCCCTTACACATGTGTGCCAGGAAACACCAAGCTGTTCATGACAGCATTGTTTGAAATAGTTAAAATATGGAAATCCTAGGCGTACACTAATAGAAGAATAGGTCAACAGAATATGGCAGATTCACATAATGGAATCCTGTAGGTCAGTATAAATAAATGTAATTTTTTAATATGTAGATCCTTAATGGAGAAAGCAACTTGCAGAATAATTCAGGGAAAAAAGCCATAAAATCAATACACATACAATTCTATATACAATTCATAGATATATATGTAGTAAGATATGAAATTATGGAACAAGAAGTATAACCATTCAATTTATAATAGCAGCTATCTCTAGGGAGGAGGGGGAAGGGATATGAAACAAGAGCACATATGACTTCAACTCCATTTGTTATTTTATTACCCTTGAAGAAAGCAAATATGACAAATTGTTAATTATCTTAGTTCAAGCTGCTTTAAGAAATATACTGTAGACTCTGGCTTATATAATAAACACTTATTTCTCACAATTCTATAGGTTGAGAACTCCAAGATCAAGACTCTCATAGAGTCCATGTCTGGTAAGCGTCTGCTTCCTGGTTTATAGACAGCCATCTTCTCACTGTGTTTGAACATGGCGGAAGGGAGCAGAGCAAGCTCTAGTTCCTTTATTCCCTTATAAGGGCCGGCCGGGCGCGGTGGCTCAAGCCTGTAATCCCAGCACTTCGGGAGGCCGAGACGGGCGGATCACGAGGTCAGGAGATCGAGACCATCCTGGCTAATGCGGTGAAACCCCGTCTCTACTAAAAAATACAAATAATAATAATAATAATAATAAGGGCACCAATCCCATCATGGGCGCTTTACCTTCATGATCTAATTTATATCCAATGACCTTCCCAAGGCCCCACCTCCAATTACCACCATGTTAGAGCCTCAGCATATGAATTTTGTGGTGACGAGGAATGGGAATACAAACATTCAGTCCATAACAACCTTTGTTAATTTGTCTGGTACTTACATTTGTGAATATTATTCTCTGTAATGTAGTCTACATTTTGAAATAAAAATTTTCATTAGTCATCTCAGCTCATTGAATTTAAATTTATAGGAATTGTATATTACATATTAGAGTCTGCACTAAAATAAGATCTTTATGTTACAGAGTCTCTGCTCTGTGTACTATACTATACTGTCCCTTTCATGTTTCCACTAATACCTAAAATTCTTCCTGGTAGTGACATTTTGAACATTATTAGTTCATATGTTGGAAAATGTTTTTAGTTAACATGTCACCTGCAGGCTAAATTAACTTTTAATTTTTAACTCTTAAACACCAAGACTTTTTTGCCTAAACATTGTTTCTTTTTTCTCCTTTTCTTTATTGTCTCAAAGTCCTAAGTTCTGTAAAACTTATTGTAAACTGAATGATATTGTTTACCTATTGTATTAGTCCATTCTCATGCTGCTGTGAAGAAACAACCAAGGCTGAATAATTTATAAAGAAAAGAGCTTTAATTAACTCACAGTTCCACATGGCTGGGGAGGTATCAGGAAACTTACAATACTGGTGGAAGGCACCTCTCTGCAGGGTGGCAGGAGAGAGAACAAGTGCAAGCAGGGGAATTGCCAGACACTTATAAAACCATGAGATCTTGTGAGAACGCACTCATTATCAGGAGAATAGCATGGGGAAACTGCTCCCATGATTCAATTACCTCCACCTGGTCCCACCCTTGACTCCTGGGGATTATGGCATTTACAATTCAAGGTAATATTTGGGTGGGGACATGGCCAAACCATATCATTCTGCCCCAGGCCCACTGATATCTCATGTCCTCACATTTTAAAACACAATCTTGCCTTTCCAACAGTCACCCCAAAGTCTTAATTCACTCCAGCATTAATCCAAAAGTCCAAGTCCAAAGTCTTATCTGAGACTTCTGATAAGAGTCTGTAAAATCAAAAGCAAGTTAATTACTTCCTGGATACAATGGGGGTACAGGCATTGGGTAAATACAACCATTCCAAATGGGAGAAATTGGCCAAAGCAATGGGGTAGAGGCCCAGCGCAAGTCCAAAATCCAACAGGGCAGTCATTAAAACTTAAAGTTTCAAAATGATTTCCTTTGATTCCGTGTCTCACATCTAGGTCATGCTAATGCAAGACATGAGCTTCCTGGATGTCATTGTCCATATCACTATCAGCATTTTGGCCAAAACCTTTCAACAAGTCTCTAGAAAGTTCCAAAGTTTCTCCCATCTTCCTGTCTTCTGAACCCTCCAAGTCTTTAGGAAGTTCCAATTTCCCATTTTCCTGTCTTCCTCTGAGCCTTCCAAATGGTTCCAACCTTTGCCTGTTACCCAGTTCCAAAGTCGATTCCACATTTTTGTGTATTTTTATAGCTGAACCTCACTCTCTGTGGAACCAAATTACTGTATTACTCTGTTCTCATGCTGCTATGAAGAAATACCCAAGACTGGGTAATTTATAAACAAAAGAGCTTATATTTACTCACAGTTCCACATGGCGGGGGAGGCTTCAGGAAACTTACAATTTTGGTAGAAGGCAGCTCTTCACAGGGTTGCAGGAGAGAGAATGAGTGCAAGCAGTGTAAATGCCAGACTGTTATAAAACCATCACATTTCGGGAGACTTGCTCATTATCAAGAGAACAATGCGATACCACCTTACTCCTTCAAGAACGGCCATAATCAAAATATCAATAAATAGTAGATGTTGGCATGGATACGGTGAACAGGAGACATTTCTACACTGCTGGTAGGAATGTAAATTAGTACAACCACTATGGAAAACAGTGTGGAAATTCCTCAAAGAACTAAAAGTAGAATTATCATTTGATATGGCAATACCACTACTGGGTATCTACTGAGAGAAAAAGAAGTCATTATACAAAAAAGATACTTGCACATGCATGTTTACAGCAGCACAATTCACAACTGCAAAAACATGGAACCAACCCAAATGCCCATCAATCAACAAATGGATAAAGAAACTGTGGTATATTAATATGATGGAATATTACTCAGCCATAAAAAGAAATGAATTATGGAATTCACAACGAACTGAATGAGATTGGAGACTATTATTCTAAGTAAAGTAACTCAGGAATGGAAAACCAGACATTATGTACTCTCACTCATAAGTGGCAGTTAAGCTGTTAAGATGCAAAGGCACAAGAATGACACAATGGACCTTGAGGACTTAGGGGGAAAGGGTGGGAAGGAGGTAAGGGATAAAAGACTACAAATAGGGTGCAGTGTATACTGCTCAGGTGATGGGTGCAACAAAATCTCACAAATCACTACTAAAGAACTTACTCATGTAACCAAACACCACCTATTCCCCAGTAACTTATGGAAATAAAAAATTTTTTAAAAGTAAAATGTAAATAAAAATATAAATAAAAAATAAATAAATAAAATAAAATGTTAGCCTTCTAATTGATTTTTTTTGTGGATGGCTTATTTTTAATAGAAAAGAAAAAGTGCAATTTTAAAGCACTGCCTTTTGCTTGAACTTTAGAAAACTTCAGAATTATTAGGAAGGCAGAAAGGTGATTTTATTTTTGTGTTTCGAGTACTCATGTGTTTTCTTCCCTAGGGTAGCTTCTCAATATATATTTGAGAAAGCAACCAGAAACAAAGTAGTCCCTAGAGATATAAACCCTAGAGGAAACCAGTGACATTTTTCAAAGTAAGTGCAATGTGACTTTTTTTTTTTTTTTTTTTTAAAGATACATAAAAATGGCTAAAGCATTCTTTTCTGTCTTGGCCCTTTCCTCTGCTTGATTTGTCATAAATGATGATGTAATTCATCATCTTCACTTCAGCTGTTAGGATTAAACCTTTCAGAAATGCTGACAGGACCAGGAGGACATCTTTTCCCCTTTGTCTCGTCTAAAACTCAGTCATGGCTAATTTACCTATGGTGAAATGAGTGAACAGAAAATTCTAAAGGGACATTGCTTCATACAAAGTGTACTGTTTACTCCTTCCAGATGCCAAAACTTATTAAAGTAAACCATCATCAACTCACAATGATGAAATCATGAAGGAGCAGTGTACATGTAACTTTAAAATCACGCTTGCTGCAGAAGAGACTGCCTCCCTCAGGAAGGCTGCTTTTGATTAGAACCACACCAGAAAAACACATCGTGACTTTGTCATTTGGGAACAGCTCTGATGTTCTTTTCCTTCTTTTTGTTTTTTAAGGGGAGATAATTATATGATACGTGCAATGCTATTAGGACCTAAAATAGTGAATCTCCTATTTTTATTTCAGTTTATTGTCTCATGAGCATGAATTTATATCTTTCATCAGTTTGAAAACAGTTGTCATCCTGGACAACATCAGCTTTGACCTAAAGCCTCTTGTATTGATTTTTCAAGTATATTTGAATTTTAAGCTATTAACTATTCAAAATAGATGGAGCAAGGAGTAACCTAAAGGTAACAGGGATAGCATGTAGAACATTAGATACATTTTCTGAGAGACACAAAGATTAAATAATGAAGTGGGTAGCATGTTCCTACATAGAAAGGCAGATTATCAAGAAATACACTCTTTTAGAATGAATTTATTCAGTGAAGCAAATTTTCTTTTATAATTTGACAAAATTATTTTTAAGTTCATATTGAATAAGAACAAAATTCTAAAAACGGGAGAAAATTTAAAAAATAAAAACAATCTAGAACAGTTTCCATTAGGTGTGAAAATGTTGCGATTAGGTTCAGTTTGAAGACTGAACAGAATAAATGAGCAGTATTAAATGAGAAAAAAACCTAAAACAAACTTAATTACATAAAATTTTAAGCATAATAAAAGAAACTCATTAATCGATGGATTTTTAATAAAAATAGAGTACTTTATTAACTCTGTTTTAAACAAATACATTTAGCTCCCATATCAGACCATATCAAATTGAGTTTCAGCTGGATTGAAGTGCTCAGTGAATGATATAAACTCTAAAAACTTAGAAGAAATCTTTCTACTACCCTTTTGGTCACAGGGAGGATTATTCTTAGTGTGAAATTAGCAAGAGAAGACAAAAAAGAAAAACAAACGGAACACATAATCCCTGTGAGAAATTTTAAAAATTATAGTCAGCCACAGCAATAGTTGAGAGGTCAGAAGACAGTGGTGATAAGGGAATCTGAGGAGGGGTGGATATCCAATACAATAGCTCCCCTTACGTGTTTTAATGTGTTGCAATTTCTTCCATTAAAACACAAATTAAACCCCAGACCAAAACAACAACGACAAATCCAGTGAGCCCTCATTCTTCCTAACTGTCATGCTTTCTCCCTTTTAGGGTGAACATTCTCAAAACAATCATCCATAATCACTGTGATGCCTCTAAAATCTCAATTTCCTTCCAGTAGTTACTCAGGACTTATTTTATCATATTTTTTAAAAGTACATTGGGAGCTCTAATCTGTTGGTTCCATGTCTTTCACTGTTTCCCCTTTGGTCCTTGCATTTGTCTTTTCAGCTTGGATTCCATTTTAAAAATCACTTTGGCATCCTTTCTCTGTTCTTTTCTCACAAATGTTTGGCACAGCTAACCACTCCCTCTTTTTTCTTCACCCTCTCTTTTCCTTGCTTCATTGATTATTTCCCTTGGTTTTGCTCCAGCCTCACTGGTTATTTTATCTTTGTCTGATTTTCAGGTTTCCTCTCTTCTGCTGAATGTCTAAATGCTGTCACGCTGCAGGGCTTTGTCCTGACACACAGTCAGGGTTGAAAACTATTTTTCTACGTGAAACAGCTGTATCTGCTGCCTGTCTCCACTGACTGTAGTCTTGTTTTTCACACCAGCCACATGCTGTTATTTTGGTTTCTCAGAAATGACAATATTTGATCTTTCCCAGGGCTTTTGCACTAGCTGTCCAGGAAATCTTTTATTCCCAGATTCTCAAAAGGATCTTTTTGGTTTTTTTCTGTACTTTAGTTCTAATGTTAAAATATCATCAGGGAGGACTTTGCCAACCATTTATCCATGAGATCCTTCTATTTCAATTACATTTTCCTAGTTGTTTGTCTTCTTGGTATTTGAAAAAGTCTTATCTCCTTATCTGTTGTTCCACTAGACTGGGATCTTTCTCTTTCTATTGGAAGACCAGCTGTTGAGAACAGTGTCTTGTCTGTCTCGCTCACTAGTGTGTATGGAGGAGCCATAACAAGGCCTTACTCTCCGTAGGCATACAATGACTGTCTTTTAATGAATAGCACTAAAACAACATTAGAAGACACTTTTACTGGTCAAATAACCTACAATTAAGAAAAAAAAAATGCCAGGAATGTTTTGAGGGTGTAAGTACTGTGGGATAGCCACTCTCGTACTTGAAGCTGGATTATGACTTGTTTAAAAAAGCATTTTGGCAATACACAGCACTTAAAACATATATGTGCCCCTTGATCAATGACATCTTAACCAATTAATTAATTATTGACTTTTCACAGTATAACAATGTATGCTTATAACAGTTATATTTTACTTATGGCCAAAAAGTTAAGGGATACATTATACAGTTGCACTTAGTTTGCTCTATAATGTCTTTACCTGTGGTTTAATGATGTTTACTTGTTTTAATAAACAATTACATTGATGTTTGTCAATTAAAATGGCAAAATTTTTAAACGAATGGCAAGATTTCAGCTGAAACACACCTTAAATTCCTCACAGTAGATAATTACTGTAATCCTTTCTATAATCATTCCCCAGAGAAAAAATATAAAACATTATGTGTTAGTATTGTTCCAGCATTATAGGAAAAATGGAAATTGACTCTGGTCTCAATGGTCACACCAGTACCAAGTGTCTTAGCTTGGCATGTAAATATAAAATATACAAATGCAGATATAAATTTGTAGGGCAATACAGATAAGTATGTAACCGATATGTTTACAAATATCTGAAGCCATTAGGTTACCTAGCTAAGCACAGTATTTAAACTATGTACATTTTAAATTTCATAGTTCCTTTTCTCTTTTCTCTTTAAATATTTCTATTTAATAGGATGTGGTAAATATTTTATATATATTTAAACTTAAATATAATAATATATATCTCATTCATAAATAAATGAAATAAATTGGGCTTCAAATAGAAATGAGAAATGACTTTTCTAAACAATAAATTTACACTAACCTACTAAGGAAATAAATCATCTAAGGCTGCCAAAAACATACCATATTTGGTAGGAAAAAAGGGACTCAACAAAGGGGTTCATTTTAAGTGATATGTACGGTGATCACCAACACCAATATACTGCGATACCTTAGACAAGTTACATCACTTCTCTTGTGTCTCTGCAGGTGATGTTGCAATAAATAGCAAGTAAAAATGGTTGTTAGGGATGTTAAATATATAAAGTGCTACATTAAGACTTAACAAGCATGAAGAAAAATGGGAGATGCTCAGTTTGCTTTTAAACATGATCTACCAACACATATTATAGTTCTACTATTTCTTCATAAACAATTCCTGAATATAGATTTAAAATTAGCAGAAGGCTTTTACATATCTATTTATAGCAATCTAATTTACTGAAGTCATGTAAGTTGAAACTTTATTTAAAATTAATCTTATATCTTTTTACAATAGAAATACAAATTCGAGACAATATTAATATCAGAACCTGTTGGTGCTCTTTATCAGTTCAGCCATTGAGTCACTGCAAATTCTTTTGTATGATTTAGACATACTCTTGGTTTATTAAGAGTTTTTATCAAGAATAGATATTGATTTTTGAAAATGAATTTTACTTGAATCTTTTAAAGAGTTGCTGTGTTTTTTTCCCTTGAATTTGTTAATACGGTGAAGCATAATGCTAGCTTTTACAAAGACAAATATCCTTGTATTACTGGGATAAACCCAATTTCATCATGTTATTTTTATACCTGATATATACATTTAAAAATATAGGTAAACTTAATTTGCTAATACTTTATGTAACATTTTAGCATATACATTCATTGCTAAAATTTATCCATGCTTTTTCTCTAATGGATAGTTTTTGCTTGATTATAGTATTAAGGTTATAATACTATCTTAAAATGTTTGAGGTATGTTCTGAGTATGGTGTGACTTTTTTTCCTCTGGAATAAGTTAAAATTTTGAATGATCTATTCCTGAATACCTTTAAAATAGTCTGAGTTACGACCTTTTTCTTTGTGGAAAGATTTTAAGCTGAGTTATGTGTATGATACCATTTATTGTTTCAGTTTCTTCTTGAACCAGTTTTATTATATTTAATTTTTCTATAAATTTAGCTACATTTTTGACATTTTAAACTGTATTTACACAGAATTACTTAGAATAGTCTCTTATTTTTTGAAATATTTACAGTGTATTTGTCATGATTATTACATCTCATATTCCTACGTCAATACTTTTTCATTTTCTGTTTTTAAAATTTAGCTCTCCAAATTTATAGTTTTTCTCTCATTTTGGAAGTTACACTCAATTTTTACAGTTTCTTATGCTTATTGCTCATTTTCAGGTATACATCATACAATTGTATTACTTATTATTTCCTCATTTTATTATTTTTTCACATATTATTTTTTTCACCTTTTTCATATCTTAAGTGGTTTAAGTGGTTAATTCCTTAATTTGCAGGCTTCTTTGTTTTTAGTAAAAGCCCTTAAGTCCTCTAAGGACTTTTAGCTGCATGTCACATGTTTTGATATGTAATAATCATTATCACTCTGTTTCAAGTGTTCTGTAATTTCTGCTATGTTGACTCCATTAACACACAAGCTATTAGATATATAGGTTTTTTATAGTTGTGTATTTTTAAATTATTCATGCCTCTTTTTATTATATTTTAGTCAGTTAATGTGCTCTGTATAAAACCAATGCTTTGAAATTTGCTGACACTGGTCCTACAACTATGTTCTATTACATGTCATTTAACATAAATATTTCATGTGTGCTTGAGATGGATTACTGGGTGCAGTGTTTTATGTAAGGCCTTTATATTAAGCATAAAATTTGTGTTGTTCAAGTATTCTATAACCACACCTCCTTACAGATTTTGTGTATATTTGGTTGTAACAATTAGAGGAAGAGATGTGTTAACGTCTTCTACCATGAGCATGGGTTTATCAATGTTTCCTTTAATTATGTCAAAAAATTTAATGTATTCATTAGTTGTATACAGGTTAGAACTGTAATTTGTTTTCCCAGTAGACTGTAAGAAGTTTTACACTCGAAAGTTAGCCTTATGAGGGTAGGGCTTTGCATTTGCTTTTTTATTGTCATATGTCCACTATTAAGAACTATGCCATGTGTCTAACAGCTTTGTATAAATGTGTATAATATTAATTGACTCATGAAAGGACCATCTTGGTGAGGTGAAGGTTTATCATTAGATGGTAACTTAAAAAAATAGCAATTATTTTTTCCTTAAAGTCTACTTGTCTGGTTTTAATACAGTGATAAAAGATTTTATTAGTAATGACTGATATTTCTATTTTCATCCTTTTTCTCTCAATTTTAGTGTTAAGTATGTGTTTATTGTAAGCAGCACATAGTTTTATCCATACAGCTGAAACTCTGCCAACTAAACAGAACATTCATTGTGATGTCACATACATGCATTTTTTTACTATTTTATTTATTATATTTTCTTCCCTATTTTTCTGCCTTCTTTAATTAATTTCATTTTGTTGATTTTCCTCCCACACTGCTTGTGTCCATATTATTTTGAAAGTTATGCAGTCTGTGGGGTTTTATTAGTGATTACCATAGACATTTATGTGCATAGCTATCATAACAAAGACTGAGCTTGAATAATATGCTTACTGTTCTTTTGAACTTAAAGGAAATCTGCAGTGTTTTAAATTTGGATTATCACCTCACACTGAGATTTCTGCTGGTGCATTTTGTCATTTTGATTATATGGGTTTTTTTAACATCACTAAAAAGAAAAAAAAAATCACTGTTATTATTTTCAGTTAATGTTTCTTTAGACTTATACTAATGTTTACTTTTTTCCCTTGCCATTCCTTCTTTCATTTCACATTCCTCTTCAGATTATTTTTCATTTTCTTAACATATATCTTTTAGGATTTCCCATGGTAAGGGCCTATTTATGCTAAACATTGTCAGTGTTCATTTTTCTTAAACCACCTTTACTCTACCCTCATCTTCCAAAATTATTTTTACTGAGTAAAAAATTTAAGTTATTAGGTTGTTGCAAAAGTTATTGTGCTTTTTGCCATTACTTTCAATGCAAAGTTAATGCCATTAGATAAGCGAAAAAGTAATTGCAGTTTTTGCCATTACTTTCAAAGGCAAAAACTGCAATTACTTTTGCAACAATATAATAGCACTGACTTTCTCTAGTATTTTAACATTATTCCAGTGTATCCTGACTTCCATGTTTGCTGTTGGGAAATTCATCATCATCACAATTATTGTAATTTGTGTTTTTGCTCTGCTATTTGGAATATATTATTTGTTTTAAGCTTCCTATGTACAATAAATTAGTGCTAAATCAACTACCGAAAATCCAAGGTTTCAAGTTGTGTTCTGCATCCCCAAGAAGTAGTTATTCCTGTCCTTAAAGAAAGTAGTAGTAGTTTCTTTTCTTTTCTTTTTTTTTTTTTTAGATGGAGTTTCACTCTGTTGCCCAGGGTGGAGTGCAGTGGTACGATCTTGGCTCACTGCAACCTCCACTTCCTGGGTTCAAGTGATTCTCCTGTCTCAGCCCCCTGAGTAGCTGGGATTACTGGCATGTGCCACCAAGTCCAGCTAATTTTTGTATTTTTACTAGAGATGGGGTTTCACCCATCTCTAGTTGGCCAGGCTGGTCTTGAACTCCTGGCCTCAAGTGATCCATGCCCCACCACCGCCCCCTGCTCAGCCTCCTAAAGTGTTGGGATTACAGGCGTGAGCCACCATGCTCAGCCTCCTTTTCTTCAATAATGCATGGCTAGGAATTGGACATAAGAATTGCAGCCCCCTGGGATCTCTCGGTCATTCTATCTGGCGGATGAAGATCTGATGGTCTTCACAGCTTGATATTCATGAATCACCCTAGTGCTAGGCTCACTGGATGTTAGCCCTTGTCCTCTGCCAAAATTGCTCTTCCTAGACCTCTGCAGTGATGTGTTGTAACAATAAATCAATGTCTCTTTCTCTGCTTCTTGTCACAGTATCCTCCTGAAATTCCTCTGGCTTCTTTCAGTCACTTGAACTGCAGTAGTTTTAAACTCTGCTTGATTGCATGTCCCAAAGCATTGAAAAATCCTTAGGATATCTGAGGCCAGCTGTCGGATCTAAGCAGAAGCTATGAACAAATATGAGCAGATCTGAGATTTATCTCTTTTCTCCATCCAAAAAAAGTATAGATAATAACTTGAGTAAAAATAAAACTTCCCAATTTGCAAATTTACATTGAATATTTAATACCATATAAATCATTTTTTTCAGTCTCACTCTCTCCTTAAATTGCAGTTCTTAATTTAGCATTGGAACCAGGATAGTTCTTGAATCTTTGGTTAAGTACTAAGAGCCACATGACTCATGTCTTAGGAATGTATGTGCTTTAAAACCTTTGTCCAACACTTAGGAAGTCATGATAAATATATACCCTAATTCAGTCTTAAACTGATGAGTTTAATCTGTTATGTCCTTCTAATTTGTACCTATAGTACAACTACAATTTCCAACTATAATTTGGAAATCTCTCAAATGTGATTCTAAAATAACCATAGGTTCTATTGTGGTTCAATCTCTGTTCGATGTCACATTCAAAGAATTAACTGTTCAACTCCAGAAACCTGTAGTTTTTATTTAAAAATGTGCTTCACATAGAATATCTTTCTTAAAGTATTTAATTTATTCAGGAAAGTACCTTTTGGAAAGAACATCTTTGAAGTATGTAAAATTGATTCTAAGGGGAATAAGTTTTGAGTGTCAAACAATGACTGATTAATACATTTTTGGATGAGAGATTATTTCTACTTTAAGAATTATGTGAACCTCCAATTTAAGTAGAATAAGACATGGTGTCTTTTCACAATATTAGAGCTTTGTGAAAGGAAAAACAAAAACCAACAGTGATAATACCTGATAAGTGGTATTGTATTTATTTTTTCACAGTGTTTTACAAAAACTCAAAAGAGAAATTTTAAATGGGCTTGAGATTACATAATTTTTCTTAGAAGAAAAGATGCTTAAACTAAGATTTAAAAGATGATGGAGAATGATTAGATGGAAGAAGGCAGGGTGCTCTTTTCAGGGAGACAGAGCAGCCTGGAGAGAAGCATAGCCATTTGTAACAGCATGGTAGTTTTCAAGTTGTAAACACTATATCATGGCTAGAGTGGGGAATGCTTGCAATGCCTGAGTGGCAAGAGGTGGGGTAAAACAATAAACAGGAATCACATCCTAAGAGGCTTCTTCTATTTAGCTAAGAAATTTATTTATTCATTTAATTTACCTTATTTTATTTTTTTAGGCAGAATCTTGCTCTGTTGCCCAGGCTGGAGTGCATGGTACGATTCGGCCCACAGCAACCTCTGCCTCCCAGGTTCAAGGGGTTCTCCTGCCTCAGCCTCCTGAGTAGCTGAGATTACAGGTGCCTGCCACCATGTTCAGCTAATTTTTGTATTTTAAGTAGAGACATGGTTTCACCATGTCGGCCAGGCTGGTCTCAAACTCTTGACCTCAAGTGATCTGCCTACCTCAGCCTCCTGAAGTGCTGGGATTACAGGCGTGAACCCCCATGCGCATCAGAGCTAAGAAATTTAAACATAACCTTTGACTGTATTAATCACTTTAAATTAAGAGAATGATATACTATTTGCATTTTAGAGCGAAATCAGTTGGTTAGCATTATGAGGCATGAAACCTGGTTGTTGGGATGAGAACTGTTGAGCCCAGGAGAGAAAAGGCAGAGGAAGGAGGTAAGAATGACTCTAAAGTTTCTGAGCAAATATAAATGGGATCTACCAAAGGAGCTGGGGAATCATGCTTTCAAGTTTGAGGGATCCTAAAATCATCCCAGAATATCTTTCCAGTAATGTTTTTAATCTAAATTATTGAAATATTTCACAATAAGAAGCTTCCCAGAACACAGAGATACCTTCATTGCATGATGTGAGACAACACACTTCTTCTCTAGCAGCATCTCAAAGTTCAATAGATTACAGTCTTTAGGACCACAGGCACACCAGGTCCCTTGTTAAGTCCTGGAGAAGCTGGTGGTTTCTGGACCTGAATATTTCTTATATAACATTTAGGTAACTCTGAGCAATCAACCCTCCTACCACCATGGGGCCAGGTGGTAAGACAAGGCTGTGACTCACATGCTGTAGCTCCTCCAGTTTTACCAAAATCAAATCGTTTTGCTCACATGGGTGAAGAGAAACTTGAATAACATTTTAAAATTTCCATAAAGGAAAAAAAATGTTTGCTATGCAAATATAAAACAATTATTGATATATATTTAAAATTATAATAATGATGATTTTTACAAATGGAGGCAAATGGTTTGAGTAGTTTGGCTATGAATAATCAATTAGGGAACTATTACTTGCCAATAGATCTGAACTTCAGAAGTAAAGGGGCTGGGGCCATGTTCTGTGCCTCACAACTGTAATCCCAGCACTTTGAGAGGCTGAGGTGGGAGGATTACTTGAGCCCAGGAGTTCAAGACCAGCCTGAGCAACATAGGGAAACCCCGTCTTTACAAAAATAATTTAAGAAATTAGCCAGGCATGGTGGCACATATCTGTAGTTTCAGCTACTTGGGAGGCTGAAGTGGGGGAACTGCTTAATCCTGGGAGGTTAAGGCCTCAGTGAGCCGTGATAGTGCCACTGAACTCCAGTCTGGGTGACAGAGCAAGACACTTCTTGGGAAAAAAAGAGAGAGAGAGAAGAGGAAAGAAAAGAAAAGAAGGGAAGGGAAGAGAAGGGAAGGGAAAGGAAGGGAAGGGAAGGGAGAAAAGAAAGACAAAGAAAGGAAGGAAAGGAAGGAAGAGAAAGAAAGAAAGAGAAAGACAGAAAGAAAGAAAGAAAGAAAGAAAGAAAGAAAGAAAGAAAGAAAGAAAAAGAAGAAAGAAAGAAAGAAAGAAAGAAAGAAAGACAGACAGACAGACAGACAGAAAGAAAGAAAGAAAGAAAGAAAGAAAGAAAGAAAGAAAGAAAGAAAGAAGGAAGGAAGGAAGGAAGGAAGGAAGGAAGGAAGGAAGGAAGGAAGGAAGGAAGGAAGGGAAAGAAAGAAAGAGAAAGACAGAAAGACAGAAAGACAGAAAGACAGAAAGAAAGAAAGAAAGAAAGAAAGAAAGAAAGAAAGAAAGAAAGAAAGAAAGAAAGAAGGAAAGAAGGAAGGAAGGAAGGAAGGAAGGAAGGAAGGAAGGAAGGAAGGAAGGAAGGAAGGAAAAGAAAGAGAAAGGAAAGAAAGGAAGAAAGAAAGAAGAAGGAAGGAAGGAAGGAAGGAAGGAAGGAAGGAAGGAAGGAAGGAAGGAAGGAAGGAAGGAAAGGAAAGAGAAAGGAAAGAAAGGAAGAAAGAAAGAAGAAGGAAGGAAGGAAGGAAGGAAGGAAGGAAGGAAGGAAGGAAGGAAGGAAGGAAGGAAGGAAGGGAGGGAGGGAGGGAGGGAGGACATTGGTTTTGCCTAGCTCTGGCAGAGGATGACTTATTGGTCATCAATGCCATTTTTGTTTCTCTCTGATATACAGCCAGATCACATTTTGTAGCCTCCATTGCAGGTAAGTATGGTCATAAATCTGAGTGTTGACCAACTAAAGATAAAACGAAATGATATACAGCATTCTAGGCATCACCCATAGCAAGCTGTCACTCATGACCCTTAGTGTTTTCATATCATCACACAATGCAGAGGACTACACTGACCTAGAACATAGTGGAGATACCAGATGAAAGCAGCCTGGGTCCTGGGATGCTTACCCAGTCTCTCACAGATTATAGGCACACTCACTTTGAAATTTAAATGTGCAAAAAATAGTTGTCAATTATGTAAACCACTGAGAATTTATGGTTTGTGTATTTTGGCAGCTAACATAAAATTATTACCTGAACCCAAAGAATGTAAATTACTTAGTGACCTGAGTGTTTCTGAAACATTAAGATCAATATCAAGGAACGGACAGCCCTACGCAAAACCTGTCTCTCCTCTCATAGGTTTCTGTGATGTGTAATAGTTTGCCAAGATTGTAAAGGGTCTGAGATTTTTGCCTTACTTGCAAGCTGACAAGTTAGCCTGCCACAACTTTATAAAGGCTGGCAGAAGTGACAGGACCCCTGGTGAGAGGAAAGGACTTGTTTATTCATAGCACAGCAGGTAGTACTGCCTCCAGTTGCCTTGCCCCTACTTCCCATAGGGGTGATAGTAGATGTGGGCCCAGATGAATTCTGCCCATGCACACAGTTTTTGTCAAAGCTGAGGAACTCTGAATCTAGGACGGTTCGATCTTCTAAAAGAGGACTGCCAGCAAACTGCCCGACTTTGCCCCAGAGCAGAAGTGTTGTCTGTATAATCCTGTTCAGAAATAAATCTGTCTCTGCCCCAGAGAGTGACACTATTTCTCTCTTGGAAAGCTATTTGCTATATAAACATCCTTAAAAAGATAGTCTGGAACAAAATCTGATCTGAGGTACACAGAAATGCTACGGAGGACTATCAATATATGTTAGATTCCAGCTTGGATCACTAAATAGCAAATGATAGAAACATGCAATGTGGGAGCAATTGGTGGATTTTAGAAGCCACTGATTCTGTTCCTTCATTTTAGGGACGTGAAAAATGGATGTGAGAGAACAACTAACTGGCTTGCTCAAGGCCACATAGAGAATCAGTGGGAATCCTGAGTCTATTCTTCATAGCTTGCTCCCAAAAGAATCATATCTAGGTGACACATGTATGTATATGATTGATGTTAATTCATGCATGCACTTCGTTTGTATTTTGTGTTTTAAAAGCAGTACTATGAAAGCGGTGAGTATGTGTTGGGAATTGGGAAATTTGTACTCTTACCGCCATCCTAACAATAACAGTTTTATGGAACCATTTGGATTTGAACACCTCCAGGGACAATGAACTTTTCTCTTCTTTCAGAGTACCTTGTTCATATCTCTATTATGTTAAATTTACGTATATGTTAATCTCCCGCATTTATGAATTTCTTAAAGGCAAGAACTGTTTCTAAAAAAAACTTAACAAACTGAAAACTATACATGCGAATACAAAAATGAGATTTGTGGTTGGGCGCGGTGGCTCAAGCCTGTAATCCCAGCACTTTGGGAGGCCGAGACGGGAGGATCACGAGGTAAGGAGATCGAGACCATCCTGGCTAACACGGTGAAACCCCGTCTCTACTAAAAAATACAAAAAACTAGCCGGGCGAGGTGGCAGGTGCCTGTAGTCCCAGCTACTTGGGAGGCTGAGGCAGGAGAATGGCGTAAACCCCGGAGGCGGAGCTTGCAGTGAGCTGAGATCCGGCCACTGCACTCCAGCCTGGGCGACAGAGTGAGACTCTGTCTCAAAAAAAAAAAAAAAAAAAAAAAGAGAGATTTGCTGGCCAGCTGTGTTGGCTCACTCATGTAATCCCAGGACTTTGGGAGGCCGAGGTGGGCAGATCATCTGAGGTCAGGAGGTTGAGACCAGCCAGACCAACATGGCGAAACCCTGTCTCTACTAAATATACAAAAATTTAGCCCAGCGTGGTGGCAGGCGCCTGTAATCTCAGCTACTCAGGAGGCTGAGGCAGGAGAATCACTTGAACCTGGGAGGCGGAGGTTGCAGTGAGCTGAGATTGTGCCACATCCATCCTGGGTGACAGAGTGGGACTCTGTCTCAGGAAAAAAAAAAAAAAAATTGAGATTTGCTACTATGTAGTTACTGAATTCTCACTCTTATATATCAGTGTTTTCTAACGTCTGGGCTATGATTTATGTCAGATTTCAGTTATCATGTTTAGCTTCCTCGCCAAAAAACTGAATATATTATTTCAATTTGTGTTCTGTTACCTTGAATTGTAGGCTCAAGCTCCCAGAGATAATAACTGGTTGCTAGAAAAATGTACCTTGTTTTTTCCATACTACATTAATGATACAATTGGTCTAATTAATCACAGCACTTCCATTATATTTCTGAAGTTGGTTCATACTCCTTGGAGGGAGCAGATTGCTAACTTGCAAAAGAAAAGAAAAATTAAAAATGTATTTTTCTTAAATACTGTAAAACATTATTGGCATATGAAATAAGGCTGAATAGTGAAGGTACTATTAGATTATGCTGTTATGAGGGTCCTTAAACAGTGTGTCCCACCCTGACTTGTCACACATCTACACTCACCTAGAAATTTTGTCTGAAAACAGTTGAAGGAGCAAAGAAAGACAAGAGTTTAAAGTTTGGAACATGGGTGCAATAAGTGGCAACCACTGCTTTCTCCAGATTATTATAAGACTTCCACCTTTTACATCCAGTTTGGCCCTATGTTTGCTTGTTTTTAATTCCTTTCCCTAATCACATCAAGAACAATTCTATCAGTCAATCAGATAAGTTAATGAACTGACTGTATATTAGTATGATATTTAAATTAAAACACATAAATATAAATATATATTTTGTACAGTAAGTATATTCTCAAAAATATGAAAAGTAGCTGCCAAATTGATAAGATAATGTTTGTTTCTCATTTTCTTTATTCACAAAAATATTCACTGAGAACTCAAATTACTTATATAATCAGAATAACAATAAGTGTTATTTTAAAAAATATAGGCCACAAGGGGAGCACACTTCACCATCCTCCAAGAACATGTGAGTTAGTCCATTTTTGTGTTTCCATAAAGGAATGCCTAAAACTGGGCAATTTATAAAAGGAGGTAAAATTGGCTCATGATTCTGCAGGCTGTGCAAGTATGGCAGCCATATCTGCTCAGCTTCTGGGGAGGGCCTCAGGAAGCTTACAATCACGGCAGAAAGTGAACTGGGAGCAAGCCCATTAGATGGTGACAGCAGAAGCAAGAGAGGATAAAAGGGAGTTTCTAGACTCTTTTAAACAACCAGATCTTGCATGAGTTGAGGGAGAATTCACTTATCAACAAGAGAATGGTTCTGATTCATTCATGAGGGATCCACCTTCATGATCCAATCACCTCCCACCACACCCCACCTCCAACATTGGGTATCACATTTCAACATGAGATTTGGAGGGGACAAATATCCAAACCATCAACATATAATCTCTTGTTTCTTAGAAGCTATTAGGAATATAAAATAATATGATTCCTATAGTTAGCAGATTAATGTCTCCCACCCTCCCCAAATTTTCACATTCTATTTATCAGAAACAGTGTATATGTTAGTTTACAAGGGAAAAGAGGAATAAGTTTGCAAGTGAAATCAAGGATGCTCATCAGTTGACCTTAATACTGGGAGGTGATCCTGGATTATCCAGGCAATACCAACGTTATCACAAGGGCCATTAAGACAGAAAGAGGGAGGCAGGTGATAACCAGAGAGGTGGCAATATGAAAAAGACCCAGCTTGAATTTGCTGGCTTTGAAGATGCAGAACGGGACCAGAGCCAAGGTTTGCAATCAGCTTTTAGAAGTTGGAAAAGGCAAGACAGCCAACTCCACCCCGGAGCCTGCAGATAGAACGCAGACCTGCTTGCACCTTGATTTTAGCCTTGTGGGATATTGGTTCATATTCTGACCTACAGAACTGTAAAACAATAAATTTGTGTGGTTTTAAGCCCCTAAATTTGTCACCGTTTTTCACAGCACCAATAGAAAACTAGTAACATCTTTACATGGTTTGACTAGAAGTTCAGTTCATGACAGTTTGAAGGCCTTTGCAAAGGAGACAGAACACATGAATTCATGTTGGTGCCTGGGAATATTGCACAAATTGACACATTTTCACCCCTCCTTCTATTTAGGTAATTCCTTTCCCACAAGAAGCTGAGTATATTTTATGAATCTTTGCCTTTGGATTTCATCATGTGATTTGCTTTAGCTAAGGTGATGAAGCAGAAGTGAGAGGATGCAGAGTCAGACCAGGCCTCAAGAGACCTTGGAGTTTTCCTTTTGCACTCTGACATCACTATGAGAAAGGTGTGTCCCGTCTAATCTGCTGGTCCCTGGAAGAGGGTGAATGTCACATAGCAAAGGGGAAAATTGCCCAATCCTAGCTCAGCCCAGATCAGCTAAACACAACTGACCCTCAAACATGTGAGAATAAATAAGTGATTGTTGTTTTAAGATACTGAGTTTTGGTGTTCTTTGTTATGCTTCAATAGCAAATTCATACAGCTCCTATCTAAGGCTTTTTGTTCTGCTTCGTTTCACATTTTTTGTGGCATAAAGTGATGCATCATAGCAACTGTCATGCGATAATGACCAACGTTTTACTTGGAGGCCTAAATCTGGAAGCTGCTAAAGCTCAGTTCCTCTCACCAACAATCTTTCCTCCAGACTGACAGTCTGCGAAGTTTTCTTACTTTCCTGCTTTAGAAAGGTCAGGCTTTTATTAAACATAACTGCCCTCCAACATCCCCTGAGGATCTTGGACATACATATTTTTTGGAATTTTGGCATAAAGTTTGCTATTTTAGTCAGTATTTAAATTGACATTTACATTTTTGTACCTTAATCCTCTCTGCTGATATCCTGGATGCCTGCCTATGTTATATATATTCTTTCTGATAAAGTTTCTGAAATGAACTAGTGCCAGCTGAGGAGCAAATTCTTTTGCTATCACTGAGGTAAGCATTGGAAATTGAGGAACATTTTAAAGATTTGCAGTTTCTCTTTAGCAGTGGAAGAAGAAAAGCCCCTTACCACCAATTTCTGTTCAATTCAGAGGCCAATTCACCATAAGATATTTTTCAGAAAGACTGATAAGACATAACTTTGTATGTATTTGTAACTATTCTTTCACTTTAGGGAAATGAAAAGAATGAAAAGTGAAAAAGTAGGTTAAGAAAACAGAATTTAATCGTTTTAAAAATTGTAACATACTCTAAAATGGGGCTTCTTAAATTAGTAAACACTTTCCAAATTATACATAGCAGTAGGAGAAAATAGGATGCATATCATAAAAGAGATGTGGCAAGTTCAGATTAACTGTTAGGCTTTGAACTTCTGGGGTTTTCTTTCATTACACCCTAAACCCTATGTAGATAAGACCAGATCTTTGTTGATTAATGTTTTGTCCACAGTCATTAGTGCAAGACTTGAAACATGTATCAATGATCAATAAATATATTTGGTGAATTAGAACTAATGAACATCTGAGTTGTACTTTAGTTACCATGGATTATTTATGGATAAAATAAGACTATTTCCTTTAAAATGGAGGTTCCACTGACTATACTTTGGCCAGGGTTTCCTGGCCAAGAACATGACTATACACATGGATGAACAGAAGACTATATGAGAGAAGGATTTGGAATCAGATATGAACCCTGGAAAGTGTATATGTGCTACTCTCAACTTTTGCCCAAATTGTCCTTCTGAGGAGCCGTTTCAAGATAAAAGTCAGAGTGGCCAAGAGAGTTAGACATGTAGTTGCAAATGGGCAAGATTTCCTCAGGTGTTTGCTATTAATGAGTTCAATAATAATCTTACAGGATGCTTCAAAGTAGCCTGACTATTAATGTGAAGCTTATGAAGATATATTATTATTTTAAAAGCTAAACAAGATAATGGATAAACAAGATAATAGAGAAACAAGAACAGAGAAGTTGTTTGTTCTTTAACATTTTTCTTCTTGTTACATAATGAGGATCTCTATGTGTGTAGGATCCAAGGATAAAGTGAAAGCTTTTCTCATTGTCTGAAAGGAAAGATAGCATATTCTGAAAGGCAGAATAGTATGTTGGCATTGTACCGACTGACTATGCATTAGATCAGACAGCAAATTAGATATTGATAGAACTATTTTGAACAGTCAATAAGCTTTCTGATGATTGATATCTTTACACTGCCTGGTAATATCAGTGCGAGCATTTAGAAACTAGAGAAAGAAGCTGTAATATAATATTCTCTTTGTGGAATCCTTAAGTGTAATCTAAACTCAAAAGTCTCATTACTTAGATAGCAGGATTTACAGAGCTGACTTTCTCAGAAACAAGGGAAAGAAAATTAAAACATCATCCATTCATTTGTGTAGAAAACTGTCCTTCCATTCACCCTTCAATCTGAATCAGAGGGCAAAGAAGTCAAGTGGTTTAAAGTTCTTCTGATATGTGGCAAAAAAAAAAAAAGTGGTTCACAGAAGCAGTCAGCAAAAGTGTACCCTAAAGAATAAAAGTCAACAAAATGTGGAGCAAATGGTTCATTTCATTAGGTGACTGTTTCTGATAGGACATTCAGATTAAAACACAGTGCTCAGGAAACCACAAAATATATCACTGTCTGCTTCTAAATAATAGTTTCTGAAATGTAATCAGGAAAGTAGAAGATAATGATAAAAGACACTGTGACTTATAATGGCCTCTGTTTTTCTTTCTCCAATCTCTTCTCATCCTCCATTTTATCGTTCATGAAGAATTTTTCTACAAGTTTAATCAATCAATCACTCAATCAATTAAATGTGTGTGTATTCACCCATTTATTCAGTCAGCAAATACGTGTTGGCATGGTTATAGACACTGGAATACAGTAGATGTTGAAACAAATACAAATACCTTCCCAGAGCTTAACTTCTGGTGGGAGAAGATAGATGATTAGCAAATAAATAAGTAAAGTATACAGGAGATCTATGGATGACCAGTGCTAAATAGATGTATAAAGTCAGTAAAGAAGTTAAGAAATGCCATGAGATGAGGTTTGCCATTAGAAATGGCAGATGAAATATGATATATTTAATTATATTTGGATTTAAATTAAAAAGCCACACATAATTATTTTAGTAAAACTATATCCCAAGTATTGCTAGATGAACAAAAAGAAACATGATTGGAGAAGAAGTCATAATGCATGTTGTGAGGAAATTATGTAATATTCTTATATATGCTTTGTAGAGTAAATATTGAACATACCAAGTAGAACCATAAAAGGATATAAAAGTCCAAATTAGAATTTTAGATGTGAAAATTAAAATGTCTGAGATAAAAAATATACTAGATGAGATGAATGGCAGATAAGACATTTCTGAAGAAACGATCAGTGAACTTAAAGACAACAATAGAAAATATCCCAAATAAAGCACACCAAGAAAAAATGAGTACAGCATTAGTGAGCTGTGACAAAAGTTCAAGTGACCTAATATAACTGGAGTCCTCTAAGGAAAGCTGAGCAACTTTTAAAGAAGAAATGATGAGTGAATTTGCTGGAAACTATGAAGCTACAGACATAAGAATCTCAACAAACCCCAAGCATAACAATATGCTATTAGACATTATAACTGAAGTGCATTAAAACCAGTGATAAGAAAAATATCCTGAAAGTATCCTGAACAAAATTACATATTACATTAGGAATCTCACATGACAAATGACAAAGGTGATCTATAGCAGATTTGTAATCAGAAATGGTGTAAACCAAAAGGCATAAGGCATTTAAAATGTTAAGAGAAAACAAAAACAAAATAAAACAAAAAAATCTGATAACCTATGATTGTATATCCAGGGAAAATATTTTTCAAAATATGCAATAAAAATAAAGATAATTTTCAGACATACAAAAACTTAAATAATTTATCAATAGCCAACAAGTACTACCAAATATTTGATGAAGTCCTTCAAGGAGAAGGAAAACGATATCAGATAAAAATGTGGTTCTACATAAACAAACAATTACTGGACCTAACTTATATGTGCATAAATATAAAGACTCTTTTTTGTTTTAAATTTTTGAAAGGATAATTTATTGTTTCAAGTGAAACTAACACCATACTGTAGACAACAATATCTACTTTATAATGTAGGTAGAAATAAACTGTATAGCAAAAATAGCATGTAGGGTAGGCAGGGATAAATGAAAGTTTAATGTTGTGAGATTCTTATTTTATACTGGAATTGATACAATGTCACTGGAATTGTGACTGTAATAAACAGATAGCTTCCACAACAACCGAAAAAGAACCTCTTATTTCTAGTAGCCACGGGGCTGATATTGCTGAAAATCGAATTAGATTTTTAATCATGTGAGTTCCTTTATCACAATAATAGTTGAATTCAGTCTCGCCCAGTTTCTCATATGAGCTTTAAGCCATGAATCAGGAAAGAATTAAATGCCAAAACTCTAAATGGGGATCTCCCATTGGATTCAGATGAAACTGATAATCTTGAATCCTCTTGTTATTCTTATACTCCCTTAGAAGTACAAGAAGCTAGCCATCCAAAGGCTAAAAAGACCAGCCTTCTTCATGTGGAAAGCTCTGTGATAACCATGCAAGGCCTTGCTCATTTTCCTCAAGCTACTATAACCACCCCACTGCTATAAACCCATACTAAGGGTCAAGTCTCAGTATGCTTCAGGAGGACATATATTTCTGTCTTCCATACTTCAGGAGGAAATGGAAATAGCTTGTATATTAAAAGGTTGCCAGACCATGCTTTTAGGTGAGTGCAAAAGTACTTGCAGTTTCGGCATTGTTGGAATTTACTGTTTGATATTGGAAGCAAATTGAATTTGAAACAAATGAGAAAGGTTGAAAAGCTTGATAAGTGGCTGCCTCATCAGCTGAGTGAAAATGTTTAAAAAATCGTCATTTTGAACTGTCATCTTCTCTTATTCTATGCAGCAACAATGAACCATTTCTCGATCAGATTGTGATGTGCAATGAAAGTGGTTTTATATGACAACTGGTGATGACCAGCTGAGTGGTTGGACCTAGGAGAAGCTCCAAAGTACTTCCGAAAGTCAAACCTGCACCAAAAAAGATCATGGTCACTCTTTGGTGGTCTGCTGCCGGTCTGATCCACTACAGTTTTCTGAATCCTGGTGAAACCATTACATCTGAGAAGTATGCTCAGCAAATGGATGCGATGCACTGAAAACTACAACTCCTGCAGCTGGCATTGGTCAACAGAAAGGGCCCAATTCTCCTCCATGAAAATGCCCACTGCACATTGCACAACCAAAGCTTTAAAAGTTGAACAAATTGGGCTACAAAGTATTGCCTCATCTACCATATTCATATGACCTCTTGCCAACTGACTACAACTTCTTCAAGCATCTTGACAACTTTTTGCAGGGAAGATGCTTCCACAATCAGCAGGATGCAGAAAATGCTTTCCAAGTGTTCATCGAATTCTGAAGCACAAACTTGGATGCTACAGGAGTAAACTAACATTTCTCATTGGCAAAAATGTGTTGATTGTAATGGTTCCTATTTTGATTAATAAAGATGTGTTTGAGCCTAGTTATAATGATTTAAAATTCACAGTTCAAGACCTCAATTACTTTTGCACCAACCTAAGTAAAAAATATTTGCAGAAATCTAGGAAGCATGAGTGGTAATGGATTTTAAAGTTGTTAGACCAAGTAAGGCAGAATATAAACTAGATTGGGCTGAATTTATTGATATGGATGTACTTAATAGAGACTCCAGATTTAATGTATTGGCTTGTACAGTTAGATGTGTTTTTAAACACTTACTTGGATATTTGAGTGACTGTGAACTCACTGGAGCATCCATTTAGTGAGACTGAGATGTCAGAGCTTTTCTGACATTACATGAGAAGAGAATCTTAAGGCTTGGGGAGATAGAAATGTTGGGCTGAATTTATCATGCATGATCCACATGTGAGATGGGTATCTCACAACTACATTCCATAAGAAGATCTGGAAAACACTCTTTTCACTAAGGTATTGATAAATACATCAGTGACAGAAGCAGCTCTAAAAGGCTCTATGATTGACTCCATTGCAAGCCATGAATGGCTGTAAGAAATGCCACCATTGAGACAGGCTACTTGATTTCAAAAAAAGATGACAGAAGAGCAGAGGCAAAACAGCCACACTTAGTCATCAACATCAAGGTAGACACATCATCCAAAAATGGAAACCAGGACATGCCAGTAATTAGAATGCTTTGACCTGCAGAGAATTTTAATGATAGCTAATTGATCACAGTGTCCCTAGGAGTGAGATAGACAGCTTGGTAGCATATTGCTTGATTTGCATAACAGGAAAAACTTTAAGTCTGGTAGCAAGAAAACTGACTTGGGTTGCTAAAGTGAAAAACGTAGCTTCTCGTAGCTTCTCACTCAGTTTCAAAATCTAAGTCTATTCACAGATCCAGAGCCTCTTGACTGCAGGCAAGTCCTAGTCTCCTTGACGAACACTGCACTATTGCTGCAAGTACATATTAAAATCTTTCCATAGGTCTTCCCAAAGGGACCTGCAGCCATTTACTACAGTGACTGTGCACTGGGGAAAGGAGATACCCAGACCTTTCAGGGATTACTAGACACTGGCTCTGAATTGAAGCTTAATCCTGGTGACTTGCAATGCTACTGTGGTCCACCTGTCAAAAAGGGGTCTACAATCACCAAATGGAGTCTTATGTGTGAATCATAGTTATCCCAGTAGGTCTGCATACAAATCCTTTTGTTATTTTCCCAGATCCTGAATATATAACTAGAATAAACTAACTTGACAACTGTTAGAATACCCACACTGGCTATTTGAGTTATGTGGTGAGCCATGATGTGAGAAGGGTTACATAGAAGCCCTTTGAACTTCTTCTCCCTGCCAATATAGAATTTGAAATTAGAAGCAATTCCACACACCTGGGAGAATGCAGAAATTAGCGCCACCATGAAGACTTAAAAGAGGCAGGGGTGGCAATGCCTATCACATCCCCACTTAATTCACCAGTTTGAACCATGCAGAAATCAGAGAAATGATTGAACTATCAAAACTTTAATCAGATGTTTACTGCTATGTACTAAGTGAGAGTTGTTACATGGACAAACCTATAATCCTTTATGGGCAGTTGGTAATAATTTGGATGGATCATCATCGATTTGAAGTAAAAAAAATTTGAAGATTGATGAAAAGAAAGTGTGACAAAGAAGTATGTAGATAGATCTCTCAGAATAGACAGAGACTATAAAAATTTTGTGTCCTATGTGAGTGCCCACCACAAAGGGCATCCATCACAGAGTAAACTCTTAATAGTCAGAGTTGACAAACAACAAGAATGAGTAAATAAATAAGTTGATGGACAAAATGACAAGTGTGTGGATGTCAGTCAGCTTGTTTGCCTCACTATATTAGCTCTTACTCAATGGGTTCATGAGCAAAGTGGTCACAATTGTATGCACAGAAGCTATTCATAGGCTAAACATCCAGGACTTTCTTAGACAAACTCTAACCTGGCTATCACTACTGCCAAGTGACTAATCTGCCCACACTGGGCTAAACCTTAAATCTCCTATACAACACCATTTCATGGGGTGATCAGAAGATAAGCCTACCATCTGGTGGCAGATTTATTACATTTTAATTCATCCATGATGAACAAAGCATACAAAGATTTTACCTCAGTGGAGTAGACATATATTCTGGATGTGGATTTTCCTTCACTTCTCATAATGCTTCTACAAGCACCATTGTCTGTAGAGTTATAGAATGTCTTATATACCATTATGATGTTTCATGCAGCATTGTGGCAAATCAAGAAAGTCATTCCTTGCAAAGAAAGTGAAGTGATGAGCTCCTATCTATGGAATCAACTATCTTCTCATACATCCCATCATCCATAAGTAGCTATCCGTATTGAATGGTAGAATGGTTTAGTAAAGACACAGTTATGGCTCCACTTAAGAAACAACACTTTGAAAGGATAGAGTTATCTTTTATAGAATATCTTTTATGCTTTGAATCAGAGATTGTTTAATGGTGCTACTTTTCCCACAGGCAGAATACATGAGTCCAGGAATTAAGTGATAGAAGTGGGAATGGTGACTCTCACAATTACGGCTAATTATATTTCCAGGGTTTTCTTACCCTGGCAGCTATACATTCCATTGGCTTGAAGATTTTAGTCCCCAAAAGGAAAATGCTTTCAACAGAGAAACAACAAAGGTTTTGCTGAATCAGAAGCTAAGATTTCCATCAGACCATTTTGGGCTTCTTATGTCACTGAACCAAAAAGGCAAAAAGAGAGATAGGCCAGTTGCAGTAGCTCATGCCTGCAATCTCAGTACTTTGAGAGGCCAAGGTTGGAGGATTGTTGAAGCCAGGAGTTTTAGACCAGCTTTGGGCAACAGAGCAAGAGCCTGTCTCTACAAACTATTTAAAAAATTAGCTGGGCATGGTAGTATATGCCTGTAATCCCAGCTACTTGGGAGGTTGAGGTGGGAGGATCGCTTGAGCCCAGGAGTTTGAGGTTTCAGTAAGCTAGGATCCCACTACTGCACTCTTGTGTGAGTGACAGAATAAGACTTCCATCTCTTTAAAAATGAAAAAGGGAAATAATCTACTAGATGAAATGATTGATCCTAATTACCAAGGGGAAATTGTAGTTGCTGCTTGCAAAACAGAACCAAGTCTGGAACCTATGAGATTATCTAGGGTGCCTCTTAGCACTGTCACATATAATAGTAAAGGTAAATGAAAAACTAAAGCAATCTAAGTGAAAAACTAAAAGCATGGTGACTGAAGATTCACAACATTTGGAAATAAATATTTAGGTTGCTCCACCAGGTAAAAGAAACGAGGGAAGTATATGTTCTGGCTGAAGTCAAAGAAAATATTGAATGGATAGTTAAAGAAGAAAGCCCTAGATATCAACTATAACCTTGTGGACAATGTAGTTGCAACGGGGAATGTATTTGCTTTGCATATTTTCTCTATGCTGGTTATTTTCTCTCTCTTTCCCACTTCTTTTTTCAAAATTTATTTTCTGCATGAATTATTACGAAATTTACAATTTAGTCTTTAGGTAACAGAATATTCAGTAGGACCATGTCTAAATTCAAGGGGTAAACAACATTGTCCTCAATGGAAACCAAATCTGTTGAGATTTTGTGCGTTTTGAACTTGGAGTAGAGTGAGAACTTCTTTACCTTAAAAAAAAAAAAAAAAAAAGATATATCCTTCTTAAGTGAGAATAACTGGTTATATTGTTTTACTGTTACAAGAGAGTTAAAATATGTGTGGAAGAGTATATCCAAGCTAAATAGCCAAAGGGGTAGACTACATCAGTAATCAATTTGCCCCTTAGCTTTCAGCGCAACTTCTAATATATGCCCTGTGATAAACAAGGGAATTATATTTAGCACTTACTCAATTAAAGTGAACACAATATCAATTTTTCTTGGTAAAAGGCACTGGAGGGACATTGCAGAAGGAAGAAGCTCTCCTGCAGTTTCTGGCTGCAGCACAGGAGTTGGAAGTGTGGTTGCGAGTATATCTGGTTTACCTTCATGAACCATGAGCCTAGAACCAGGTCCCTCTGGAGCTGTGCAGCTTCAACTTGAAAATAATCTTTCCAAAACCCTTTCAGCATGGAAACTGACAACCAAAGACCTCCGTCCTACACCTGTACCCTCACTCTCTCTTCTAGTTCCTGTATGGTCCCAGTGCAGCCTGTTTGCCACTCAGAAGTTTTACACCAGCCAAACTATTGCTCTTTCTACAAGCCCTTGTGCAGCTCACCTGGTGTTTAGAAGGATCGCATTCCCTCTGTGTGCCCACTGAGTGTTCATACCCTGTTACTGATTTTCTGCTCTCCACCTATATTCTAGAGAATTTCCCATTGTTTGTCCTGTTACAAAAGGTCAGCTCCAGAAACTTGGCCAAAGCAGCAAACTTCTCTTCTTTTTGATGTGCTAAACTATACCTCCTCCATCCTGTTCTAAACTGCTTCCAAAATTTTTCTCCTTCAGTGCTCTACGATAGCCCTAGGTTACAATATCTAGTTTCTTTGCATTTTTAGTTACTCTTGTATCATAGTTAATAATTATTTATTTTAATTATAATTCTGCTACATTTAACCTACTCTGTGATTTCTGTCTTCTGATTGGACCCAGACTGCTATAGTCATATTAAAAGATTAAAAAAGAAAAACTACACAATCATCTTAGTAGATGTAGAAAAAGCACTTAAAATATTCAACATCAATTCTTGACCAAAAATATATATATGTATATTGAATTAGGAAAGTGAAACTTCTTCAACCTGATAGGGCATTCTACAAAAAAATCTAGTTAATATTGAAAGACTAAACGCTTTTACCATACATTAAAAAGAAAGAATAGATCTCTGATCTCATGACTTTTATTCAATATTGAATTTAACATTCTAGTCAGTGCAATAAGGTAAGATACACAGATACACAGATAAATAGACAGATCAGAGAGATAGACAGATATCCTGTGCAGAAAGAAGTAAAACTGGCTTTACTTGCAGATGATACAATAATCTATGTGAAAAATCTACGAATCTGCAAAATAGCTACTAGAATCAATAAGTGAGTTTTACAAGGTTGTATAATACAAAATCAATACATAAAACTGAACTATATTTCTATATAGTAGCAATGAATAATTAGAGAACATAATTTTTAAAAAGAATATCATTTAAAATAGTATCAAAATGTATGAAATACTTAAGGATCTATCTGACAAAAAATGTTCAATAGCTACACACTGGGAACTATAAAACACTGCTGAGAGAAACCAAAAAAAAACCATAACAAATAAATGGACAGTTTGTTTATTCAATAAGTGTTGCTGGCACAACAGTAAAACCATGGAAAGAAAATGACAATACCACCATTACAAAATAAATTATTGTTTAATTTACACCTAACACCATATGGAAAACATAATTCAAAGTGAATCACTAACTTAATGGTAAAACCTAATATAATACTGGTATAACTTGTAGAAGGAAATACAGGAGAATTTTTTGTGACATTGGGTCAGACAAAGATTTCTTATATATAGCACCAAAGCCATGATTCACAAGACAAAGGATTGATGAATTGAATGGGATTTCATCAAAATTAAAAACTACTGCTCTTTAAAAGACACTGGAGAATAGAAAGACCAAACATCGGCACAGAGAAAATATTTACAAATCAAATATCTGATAAGGGACTTGTACTCTAAATACTTTAAGATTTCTCACAAATAAATAATTACAAAACACACTAGCTAACATAAAATGGGCTAAAATCTGTACCTACAACCTAGTATAAAATGGGCTAAATATACAACCTAGTGCAAAATGGGCTGAAATCTGTACCACTTCATCAAAGATGACATACAGATGTCAATATGTGAAAAGTTGGTTTAACATTATCAGTCATTAAGAAAATACAAACTAAAACTTCATTAAAATTGATACGGTTAGGCTTTGTGTCCCCACCCAAGTTTCATCTTGAATTACAATCCTCATAATCCCCATAATCCTCATGTGTCAAGGGAGAGATGAGGTGGAGGTAATTAAATCATAAGGCAGTTCCACCCATGCTATTCTCACTGCAGGGAGTGAGTGTTCATGAGATCTGAGAGTTTCATATGGGGCTCTTCCGCCTTTACTCAGCATTTCTTCTTTCTGCTGCCTTGTGAAGAAGGTACTTACTTCCCCTTTGCCTCCCTCCATGATTGTAAGTTTCCTGAGGCCTTCCTAGCTATGCTGAACTGTGAGTCAATTAAACCTCTTTCCTTTATATTAACAAATTACCCAGTCTTGGGTAGTTCTTTATAGCAGTATAAAAATGGACTAATAGAAAGATATTCCTATATATACTAACTATAATGTCCACAATTAAAAAGTCTGACCATACCTAGTTTTGCCATTGGTGTGAAGCAAAGGAATGCTGATACATACCTGGTGGAAATTTAACAACTTTGAGAAAACAGTTTAGTAACTAGTTTGAAAAGTTAAACTTACAACAAACATATGATACAGCCATTTCAAATCTTGGTATGTATGCAAGATGATATACAGATGTCAATATGTGAAAAGTTGGTTTACCATTATCAGTCATTAAGAAAATACAAACTAAAATTACATTAAGATTGATATGGTTAGGCTTTGTGTCCCCATCCAAATTTCATCTTGAATTATAATCCTCTTAATCCCCATAATCCACATGTGTCAATAAAATAAAACATACATTCATACAAAGATTTATACAGAAATATTCTTAACAGCTTTATTTGTAATAGCTCAAAAATAAAAAAATTCCATTCAACAGGTAAAAATGATTTAAAAATTGTCCTTAAAAGAAGAAATAATGAATTATTGATACATGCAACAATATGGATGAATGTCAAATAAATTATGTTGTTTGCATGTAGCCAGATAAAAATGAGAACATACTACATTATTCAATTTATGTAAAATTTTGGAAAAGGCAAACTAATCTATAGTGACTGAATGCAGATTAATCATTGCCAGTTGCATGATGAGTAGGAGGCAACATAGCAAGACAAGGTGAAGGCAATTATTTCAAAAGTCTGACAGTGAATGGGAAAATAATGGGGGCTGTATGGAAATTTGTAGTCCAAAAGTATTACCTGCAGATGGAAAGATTAAGTATGTTTTAGTGCTGATGGGAAGAAACAAATAGACAGAGTTTGAAGCTATAAAGAGTGGGAATAAGTGAGTAGAGAACTGGGAAGAACAGGGAGGTTGAATGGCAGGGTTCTTTATGGCCAAAAACTGGAATTTTGATGGTGGGAACTGCAAGGTTGCTGAGGGCTCCTTGGTCAGGAAGCTGGCTATTCCAGAGGATGCAGGGGCAGTTTCCACAGCAAGGTGATTGTATTAGTCTATTCTCACACTGCTGTAAAGAACTACCTGAAACTGGGTAATTTATAAAGAAAAGAGGTTTAATTGGCTCACAGTTCCAGAAGCTGTACAGGGAGTATGGCTGGGGAGGCCTTAGAAAATTTACAATCATAGCTGAAGGTGAAGGGGAAGCTGGCATGCCCTACAAGGCTAGAGCAGGAGGAAGAGAGAGCAAAGGGGAAGTACTACACATTTTCAAACAACCAGATGTTGTGAGAACTCCATCATGAAACAGCATTAGGAGGATGGTGCTAAACATTTAGAAACCACTCCCATGTTCCAATCGCCTCCCACCAGACCCCACCTCTAACACTCAGTATCACAATTCAGTATGAGATTTGGGTGGGGACACAGAACCAAACCATATCAATGATTACTAGGTTTGGGATGAGGAAGATTTGGGGTCAGGGTGTACCCTAGAGGCCTGCTGGGGCTTTGCAATGCCAGGCCCAGAGTTGACTCAGGATGACCAGGAATTAAAGATCAGCATTTGGCTTTACTCTTTAACTCCTGGTGTTCCAGTTCTCTTTAAGACTTTAACCAAAACATCACAAATCTTAGCTAACATCTTTGGGCATTTTTCCATTCTTCTGGTATCTCAATGTCCCATCTGCAACAATTTCTTCTCTTCCCAATCTACATTCACTGGTCTGAGGCTGGCTGGGCAGTCTTCACTTTCAGTTTTCTCATTGTTGTTTACCGCATGATATCTGGACTCCCTCAAAGACCACTTTTCAAGATGGTTTCAAAGAAAAAACCTTCACAAAGCTTCTATAAATGAGCCTCAGCTGAGTGTGGTGGCCTATGCCTGTAATCTAGAATTTTGGGAAGCTGAGGTGAGAGGATTATGTAAGCACAGGAGTTTGAGATCAGCCTGGGCAACATAGAGAGACCCTGTCTCTACAAAGTATAAAAATCAATTAGGCATGATGTTGTGTGTCTGTGGTCCCAACTACTCAGGAGGCTGAGATGGGAGTATTGCTTGAGCCAAAGAGATTGAGGCTGCAGTGAGCCATGATTGTGCCACTGCACTCCAGTCTAGGTGACAGAATGAGTCTTTCTTTCTTTCTCTCTCTCTCTCTCTCGATAGATAGATAGATAGATAGATAGATAGATAGATAGATGGATAGACAGACAGATAGACAGACAGATAGACAGATATAATTTGAAGTTATAAAGCCTGGGAATAAGTGAGTAGAGAACTGGAAAGAAGAGGGAGGTTGAATGCCAGGGTTCTTTATGGTCAAAAACAGAAGTTTGGATGGTGGGAACTGCAAGGAAAGGAACACTGTCTTCTCTTCCCAATCTACATTCACTGGTCTGTGGCTAACATCCATTAGACAGTAATGACTCTGACTGGGCAGTTTTCACTTACTACATGATATCTGGGAGTCCAGACCAGATATCATGTGGTAAACAACAACGAGAAAACTCATTGTAAAAATAGGATATATATATGTGCGTGTGTGTGTATATTTATATATGTGTGTGTGTAGATATATATACACACACATATATATCCTATTTTATATATATACGTATATATACACATATACATATATACATATTTATTTGCAATAGCTTAAAAATAAAAAAATGCCATTCAACAGGTAAGAATGATATATTTATATGTATATATACATATATATGTACATATATGTATATATGTATATGTACATATATGTACATGTGTATGTATATATACATATATGTATGTGTATGTATATATACATATATGTATGTGTATGTATATATACCTATATGTATATGTATATAATTATATATGTATGTATATGTGTGTATATATACACATATATATCCTATTTATATATGTGTATATATACATATATGTGTGTGTATATACACACACACACACACACACCCACACATGTATATGGAGAGATAAATATATATCTATATAAATCTATATCTCTCTATATATATATCCTATTACTTCTGTCCCTCTAGAGAACCCTAATACACTAATTATGTGAACAAGAGATCCATATAAAAGCAAGGCAGTCTTGAGAAGAATTATGACTAAAAATGACCTAGAAAGAGAAAGAGAAATGAGGTAGAAATGTTATGTCCCAAGCAGAGCAACTCTATTCAACTAGTAAGCTTTCGATTGGTTCATTCTAAGTTCTTTGACATTAAATATTTGATACATATACAAAGAAGAGATTGGAAACAGGAATTTGAAGATTTGGATTCATGTTTAATCTTTGCCATTAATTCCTGAGTGACAGTGGATAGATTATTGAGTCTCAGTTTAATTATCTGTAATATAGTAATAATTAAACCTGTGCCATTTGTTTGTCAGAAATCAAAATAAGAAAATTTATTTGGGTCATTATTATGTATAAAACGTATCACTCCAAAGATTATTATTTTTGATTGTTTTTATTATTGTTAATAGGTAAACAGGAGCTATAAGGCAACCAATAAAGATATCTTGAAAGCAAAAGGGTCTAAGGTAATGAGATGCTCGTTCTTCTCATGCAGATCTGTATTAAATCCTTCATTTTTGTAAGGCTTTTTCATAGAGGCCCACTGGACATATAAGACAATGATATTTCAAAGCTGGAGAGGTAGCACTATATCTAAACTGGGAATACATGCCTGACTTCTTCAAATATTAATCATAAGGCAGCTATCGAATTGACAAGAAACTGAAAACTATTGTAATCCCAAATATGCTTTAAAAGAATAAATTAAAATATCAAATAAAAATAGTCTGGTAGACCTAGGTTTTGCTTTTTCTATTTACTTATCTGTTTTATATTAATAAAGCCTATACATCATGGCAAGTTATTTATTAGTCCTTTATCTATTTTTTTCCTTGACGATAACTCCAACCCTAAGCCAACGGAGTGTATGTGTCACAGTCTAGTACTCAGAGAATCATTGGATGGATCATAGTTGAACAATTTATTTGACTCATGATGGCCATTGTAAACTATAATGGGTTTGACAAGAAGCTTTCCATACATATGCCGTTCAAAGAGAAAGACAGATTTTGAAACATGTTAATATATTAGCTTTTCCAAGGTAATACATTTGGAGCATTGTTGGGATGGCTGACACAGCCCTGTATAGCCTGAGGGAGAACTGCAATGGCTGTTTTACTTTAGGATTTCATTAGATCTAAAATAGTTATATTTCAATTGTGCCTCATAATAGTTCAAAGAATTTTGGAAATGCCATATACTCTTACAACATAGGGAAAATTATCAAATGTTAATTTTAGAAATTTAGGTGTCTTAACCATAATTGCTTTGTGGATAGAAAATTGTATCATATCCAGTGCTGATACAATCAAAATGCTGTATTTAGTCTGCATGAAACTTTTCTTCTGGGAATTACAGAATGCTCTGTCCTATTTAACATAGCATATGGACATAGAATATACTATTATTGTAGTCTTCTTTTTCTATTAAAATGCTAATGAATAAAAAGGGATTTCATTTTTATTAAGGAGGTTAGAAGTACAAGTGTGGGAGAGTGAATTAAAAACAAACCCACTGGGAGAAGAGATAAGAATTCTAGACATCTGCGTGATTCTTTCTTCCACATATCAAATTCGGAATCATACCTCCATAGGGAAGAGGGATATTAAAATACAAAAGAAAACTGAACCCAAACTTATAAAAGAATAGCAGGTTACACCAAAAGGGTTCAATGAAAGCAAATAATTTTCTTATTTTATTCATAGACAATGTTGATATTCACAAAACCCAGAGACACACATAGTGTGTCTTTTGTACTTTTTGTCAAAGTACAAAGACTTTTGAATTAGCTTTTGTAATTTTTGTCATTTTCTTGTTTCTTTTAGAAACAAATAATACCATCACGTTATTTTTCTGGGCTTTTCTCGTCATGCCCCTGCTTTTTTCTTGCTGACTCGCCTTTAGCTAATTCAATATTCATTATTGCCTCCTTCTGCTTGCAAAACGGTTTGTGAATCTGATCCCACCCTAATCTATATCCCAAATCCATACCTCCCTTCCAGATTTCAGGTCCATTCAAGTATTCCTATTACATAGCTATTCAGATGGATAAATTAGGTATCCAGAAAAGCCTACAGTTTACTTTACTTTTTATAATTGTTGTCACAAGGTTAGAAACTAGCACTTTTCCTAAAAATAAAAATGCTTTTGTGCTGACATTCAGCTGAGTTATTTGAGAGACTGTTTTTCATGATATTCATGAACAAAGGTGAAGAACCTAAGAGAAACTGTGCTATTCATTCTGGTCCTAGAGTGACAGGAAAAAAATATCTTTTTTTGCACAGGGTTTATATTTGCACAGGGTTTATATTTCATAGCTACATACTTATAATAATTATCATTATTATTAATTTTATTTTAAATTCTGGGATACATGTGCTGAACGTGCAGGTTTGTTACATAGGTATACATATGCCATGGTGGTTTGCTGTACCCATCAACCCGTCATCTAGGTTTTAAGCTCTGCATGCATTAGGTATTTGTCCTAATGTTCTCACTTCCTTTGCCCCCTATCTCCCGACAGGCCCCTGTGTGGGATGTTCCTCTCCCTGTGTCCATGCATTCCCATTGTTCAACTCCCACTTACACATTAGAACATGCGGTGTTTGTTTTTTTGTTCCTGTGTTAGTGTTTGCTGAGAATGATGGTTTCCAGCTTCATCCCTGTCCCTGCAAAGGACATGAACTCATTCTTTTCTATGGCTGCATTATAATCATTATTAAGCAATAACAATTCTGAGAAAAAGCAAGCAAGAACTTTTTATATTGAAAATTCCTGCATAAATATAATGTTACTTTCAAGACTTAAAACTCTTTAGCTTTAATTACTCGTTCATCCTGGAAATTAAGGTTTTTAAAACAAAAATAAATACATAAACTTAATATCCAAATGGATTTTAATATGGATAGCCTACAAATATAAAATGTCTAAAATAAGAAAATTTCTTTTTTCTCCCAACTATTTTCTCTCATATTCACTCTTAATAAACAATAATGTAGATTCATTCTAATTCCCATACAAGAAAATTGAGAACCATCTTATATAAATCCTTCCTTCCTACCCAATAGCTAACTTTTTTTTTTTTTTTTTTTTTTTTTTTTTTGAGACGGAGTCTCGCTCTTTCACCCAGGCTGGAGTGCAGTGGCCAGATCTCAGCTCACTGCAAGCTCCGCCTCCCGGGTCTACGCCATTCTCCTGCTTCAGCCTCCCGAGTAGCTGGGACTACAGGCGCCCACCACCTCTCCTGGCTAACTTTTTGTATTTTTTTAGTAGAGACGGGGTTTCACCATGTTAGCCAGGATGGTCTCGATCCTCCGTCTCGATCTCGGTCTCGATCTCCTGACCTGGAATCCGCCCATCTCCAATAGCTAACTATCTAGCAAATCTCTTTTACCTTCAAATGCTTTCTATTACTTCCTATTTCCACTGCTACTTTCTTACTGAGAAATCATCCATAATTCATCCTGCTGCCAAAGAGACCGCTCTAAAACTCAAGTCTAGTCTTTACCTTCTGAGTGCTGGAGAAGACATCGCCCGCCACCATGACATCTGAAGTGTTTTTATATTTAACTACTATCTCCCAAAAACCATTTTCCACAGGTCTAATGCTTTTTATTTCACTTACACTTCAGGAAATCTGAATTTTTTCAAGTTTCCTATACATTATATTCCTTTTACACTTTTACATTTTTCACACTATTTGTTACCTCTTTCTGGAATGTTTTTCTATCCTTCCTACTTAAGGACTTAAGGAAATTTTTTTAAAAAGTACATTCACACTCCAACTTAGGCATTGCATTGTTAAAAAATCTTTGCAGATAATACCTCCACAGGCCAATCCATACATCCTCTACCTTACCTCTGTAAATTGTATATGTGCTTATTTTTGCATTTATCACCAGGACACAAAAACAGTCATATCAGCCTCCCCAACTAAGCTATGAGTTCCTGAAAGAATATCATATTTCTATCTTTGCAATAAAACAAGGTTTACGGATAGAATAAATAAGAAAATACACAGGAAAATGTGATTCACATGATAGAAGTAAATGTTAGTGTATTGAAAAATGAAGAATGGCAGAATGATAGTATCTTAGGACAGAATAAGGCACAATAGTTATTGAGGGCTCAATAGAGTAACAGTTTAAAACATTATGCTGCCCCCTATGGGTTGTAACTATTCTGTGAGTTGTATGTAATAAGGAGCCCATCTGCTTATTGTGGACTTAGTTAAGGTAAGTAAATTCCTTTCTTATATCCTAGGATACCTTCCTATAGTGATTAGGGTAGAAAGGCCCACAGTTAATGGACCATTCAAGCTTTTCTGACTCAGATGAACTTGACCATTGTATAAAGGCTTCCTATCTTAAGTGCTCTCTCAGATTTATCTTAGTTCCACCTCATTTGACTTTTTGGTGTTCTCTTCTCTTGTAATGAAATAACAGTCTTGCTTTCCATTTTAATTTTATTCAGTATTGAATTCTTAATTTTTATAGACATTTTTGGCTGGCTTAATAGATGGCAGATATGTTTTAATATATATCCTATTTAGAAGTAATTAGGAAACATAGCACTTATCTATAGGTAAATATCAAATTAAATGGAATAGTCATTCAAATGAGAGCATTTACACATATTCACTTATATTTAAATAGTTACAAGCTATTATAATAGGAAATTTAAAAGGTATAATTATTGATACTTTTAAAGTAACAATCTGATTGTAGAAGAACCATACTTGATATATAAGGTTTTTTTTTTTTCTTTCTCATTAGATTTGGTTTTAGAATTAAAGTTGTGAGTGACTTAGGATTGTCATGTAATATAATATTAACTGAACTAAAATGATAATTTCCAGATTATACTTTAGCTAACCAGATATGCAGAGACTAGCAGTTCAAATACATTTTACCTTTGCCTAATATATGCAGTAGAGCTTAGAGGAAAGAAAGAAGAAGAAAGACAGAGAGAACGAAAGCTAAAATAATCAGTGTTGCAATATGGTGGTTAATAGTTATGATGTTTCTGGAAGAGATTAGTGGTTAAATCAGTAGACTGAGTAAAGAAAATCATTCCTCACCAATGTGGGTGGGTGTCGTCCAATATGAGAGGGTTCCAACATGGAGGAAGGGCAAATCCTTTCTCTTCTTGAGCTGGGAACTTCATCTCCTACACTCGGACAGCAGATCTCCTGGTTCTCTGGCCTTTGGACTCCAGTATTCCCACGAGTGTCTCCTCCTCCGCCCCTGCACTCCATCACTCAAGTTTTTAGGGTGTTGGACTAGGAACAAAGTACACCACTGGCTTTCCTGGGTCTCCAGCTTGCGGATGGTATATTGTGGGAATTTCCAGCCTCCATAATCACGTGAGCCAATTACCACAACAACTCTCCTCTAATATATATCTCCTATTGTTTCTGTTTCTCTGGAGAATCCTGAGTAACGTAATACAAGAGTAAAAATGCAGAAGCCAGATGGTCCACATGTTAGTCTCATCTTTAGCCCTTACAATCACTGAGTTTGGGAAAGTCATATAGCATCTCTATGACTCAGTTTCCTTTTTTGTAAAATTTAGATTAAATAGCAATTCATACCCCACAGGATAATTTTATCATTCAAGTGAGTTAACAGATGTAAAGCAGTTACAACAGTGTCTGGAAATAATAAATCCTATATACATGTTAGGTATTATTATTTTTAAATGAAGAACTGTGTTTTGTGTTTTTAATATTTGTCTCTCCACGCCATCTTAAAAAAAGATTTAAAAATATTTCTTAATCAAGAATTGCACCTTAAGTTAGCAGAAAATCAATGTTTTTAGAAAAATGTCCTTTCACACCCTCAAAGTGTTTCAGGCTCTCCAAAAACGTTCAAAGACATATTATATATTTTTCACTGATTCATTTATTTATTCATTTATTCACAAGTATTTATTGAGTACTTACCATGTGCCAGACACTGTTCTAACCAGGAGAGATAGAGTGGTGAATACAAACACATACATGTATGCCTCCCTGCCCTGTAAAGCCTTCAATAAAATATTTCTCATTGTCTAACACATTCAATAAAATAGCTAAACTCAGACAATAAACTATAGACAAATCACTTTTATATTGTTTCATATGATTAGGAAGTGAAAAAATATTCCAGACAATGGTCATTTCCCATTCAAGCTTTGTGGTGGGAGTGGTTGAGGTCAGTTATCCAGGAAAGAGCAATGAGGACAATGTGTCTGGAACTGGGTGAGAGAGTGAGAGAGCACTAGACGATGATGCCAAGGGGTGAAACACCATCCTGTATATCTTGTAGGCCATGGCAATGGTATCGCTTCTATTGTAAGATAGGAGGTTATGAGAAGAGGAACGCCAGGATCAGACTGACAATTTAAGATAATCACTATGCTTGAGGATAGACTACAGTGAGATGAGAATAGGGTAAGTGATTCAGAGTAATTCTGACTGAGAAAAATAACTTACTGCAAAGTGAATGGGCTAGAGCAAGAGTTCAGAATCAGTAGGGTACCAGGTATTTGAAGAAGAGTGTCCGACAATTCATATGTACCCATAGCACTGTCAGTCTGGTCTTAATTTAGCTCTAATAAAATATGCAGCATGAATAATGAATATGGATGCATGGATATTAATAAAATCTATATTCTTTAAGTGCATAGTGATTTAATAGAGAGTTTTATGTCATTATGTATTGTCTTAATCAGTAGATTCTAAGAGAACAACTACTACAACATAAGGGGCCTATAATTGTTCATTATTAAGTTTATGCTATTAAAAATTGGAAGCTCATGTGCTAAATAAGAGCTCTTAACTTCTAGGTAAATTTTTTCCTCTTTTCAAAAGAAAGACATGAAAAGTAGCCAAATTCCTAAAGTAAGTCAGCGGACTGGCCAGTATTGCTATATTTCTTGCTGTCTCCAAACTCTGTCCTAGGTGCTTCTCTTTGCAGAAATTGAAGTTGATAACGTAGGGGCAGGAATACCGGCAAGAATACTGAGGATGCTGGCTCAACCATTACTGCTGTGGGATCCCATTTTCTTAAATCTCAAGATCTGGAGGTCTTGAGGCACTAAATGTCTTGAATTTTCCCAAAGCAATACAATATTTCAATTTAAAATATATCCTATATCTCATCCTCCATATCTGTTTATAGTGATGCACAAATAGGAAGAAATAATTTAAATCAGACCCATACACACCTAAATGATTTTACATGGACATAGAAAAATTTCATTGTCACTGGTTGTCCAAACTACATTTTGGAATTAATAATGAGATTTTAGAATAAAAATAATTTTAATTGGTGCTCTCTTTATTACCTTCCATAATTGTCAGAAAGTTAGCATAATGATAATAAATAGCACTAAACAAGTAGTGTTACTTTTCTCAGTTTGATAAAAATTTGCTAGAAGATTGACAGAATTTGTTAAATTCATAACAAAAATGGTCAATCTATTTATTATTTATAAATAAATATACAGACATAAGTACAGACACTTTTGTTAATATTTAGATTAAATCCTCAGTTTGTAGGTTAGAATGAAGAAGTGGCATTTTATAATATTCCCAGCCTCTATTTTGCTACTGTCCACTAAAATAAATCACACTGTAACTAGTATCAATATATTTTTGTTTCCTCAGAGAGCCCCCTTTACCAAGACGTGTCCTCTATTTCAAGGTCAGTGCGTTAATGACAGCACATTACTCTGGTGAGTCAGTCCAACCCCTTAGCTTGCAAAATGCTCAGATTTTGCTAAAAGCAATTCTTGAATTAATTGTAACTATTCGGTCAGCTCAGATTCAAATGATTCCATCTGGATTTGCCAAATAGGACTTTGTAGAAGAAAGTGAAGCCTCTTTTAAACACTAGGCTATATTCCACTTCATTTTAGAAACAGCGACAGAATAAAGCTTTATCTTCTGTCTCCTGAATTACTATGGCACAACACAGGGCAATCCTTTCTGTTCTTTCTCACGCTCTGTTCTTTGTCTCTTGACATTGGAAGCTTTTTTTATTTATCTAGTATTTCCACTCCATAATCAAATTAATTTGTATCCACTCCTCAACTTGATTTCTTTCAAAACTCCAGTTTAATTACAAACAAATCTTTGTGTTAGATAAGCAACAAAGACAGCAATATAGAGAAGGTTGATGGGAATCTGTCCGCATTATTTACCAAATGCTTCAGTACTTCCAAGCAGCCGATGACAGACTAGTTGTCAATCCAAATTCATTTCCAGAGAGACACATAAAAACTTTACTGCTTAACAGAGCTCAAAATATCCACCTGTCTCTCTAACTAAAGTGCAAGCAGAGACTATACTGCTGATGTGGGAGATCTCTAATCTTTTACGTTGGGTAGAACCATCTGATGCTAATTATATTATGGCTATTTGTAATTCTTTTTTATTCTTGAAATTTTTATTGCTTCAGGTTTGGTTGATTGAATAGCTGGGACAAAAAAGCCAGATCATGGAAACATGTGTGTGAATATGTACTTGCATGTGATGCCTGAATATATGTACAGCTGTCCTGAACTCTGCAAGTTCTAACTGCAAATGCTCTCACATCTCTTCTATATTTCTTCTTAAATGCTTGAGCAACCCTACTTCTCATTAATAAGAAGTTTATTATTATCTTCTTGAGGAAACTCTCCCAGTACTTCAAGCAATTTACACAGTTTAACCAGCGGTTCATCCGGGCTTCCCAAACCAAATGCTGAGAAAATCCAGGATCAGCTTATCACTATCATAGCTTCTTGTTGCTGCTGCACAATGCGTGGCACAGTCTAATTCTCCCCTGGCTCAAGCTGGCAGAGTATGACTGCCTTTCACCTAGGTTCTCATAAGGCAGTTTTTTCTGTTTCCAAATACATACATCTTCTGAGTGTCATGGTGGCACTGAGATGGCAGTAAGAGCTCAGGGGCTGGTTCTGTGCCCACCCCTCTTCATCCTTGGGTAAATGTTCTCCTTGCCTCCATGAGATTCCAATCTAGAACAGTTGGGGTGATCTACTCTCATAAGGAACACGCTCAAAAGGAGTCTAGGTGATTTTCTCACTGGCTAATATATTTAAAAATATGTGTGTGCTTATGAATTCATATCAAATAGAACATGCTTATGTGTGATAGATGTACTCACACATTAAATAATTAGATCTAACATGCCACTTACATTTTTGGCAATGAAACAGGATCACTGTAATGTACATAGTACACAAGTGTTGCTATTTTCCCCATAATCAACATCAGAGGAAACACATGATTATTATATGACTCAAATATTTATTCTCAACTCTTGAAGAACCATTATGTACAGCATGAAGCTCTAGGTACCAATCTCATGTATATACATTTTTAATGCATGATCTACTTTAGGTTACTTGTGATGATTAGATGAGAAGGGAAATGTGTAACAAAATTGGATCCTATCTAAAAATCCAATAATGATTTTTAGATATATATTATGCTGTGACACAGTAGGCTTTTATACAAAGTGAAATCACTATGCCGGAACCATGGACATTTAATAAAAATAAAGGAAAACCTGTTAAAGGCAAATGCCTTACTAGGTAGTAATATCCTTTCACCTTTCCTTGCAATTTCTCCACTTGGCACAAAGAATCTTGGTGCTTTTAAGTGTTTTTATGTAGCTGGCAGAATGGATTTTTCAATATATCTTGATTCCCAGAGGCTTTACAGGTTTTGCAAACCTATGACAAACTATAATTTGTATAAGTGTTATTTTCTTATATGAATGCCATTATTCCATATGATGGGCTTGCTGAGTGGACAGATTATTGAATTTTCTTCTCTGTGGTATACTCGGGATCCACTGTAGTTCTAAAGACTTAAAAATTGAATAAAGGAGGAACGGGATGAAAATTAACAGAGCAGAGAAGCCTCAGCTGAGGGAGAAATAAATGGCTTCATAAACTTTGAATCAGTGCAGCAAAAGAGGTTACATCTAACGGCTAAAGACACCTGTTAAAGGTGTTTTTCCTTCTCTATCTCAGGATCTTATATTGGGGTATAAGATATTTCTTATATTATCTTTGTGATCTATAGCCATGTAACTAATACGTATATGATCTAAGTAGGTAAATTTGTATGTAACAAATTTACTAATGCCTTCCCTTAACTTCCATACATCTATGAATTCAATAAGTGTTGGTCACTGTTGTGGGTGGAATTGCGTCTCCTAAAATGTCCAATATTGAAGTCCTAATGTCCAGTTTCTCAGAATGTGATCATATTTGGACACAGAGTAATCAAGTAAAATGAGGTCATTAAGATGGGCCTTAATCCAATATCATTAGTATACGTATAAAAACAGGAAATCTGAAGCCAGACTCGTTTAGAGGGAGAATGTCATGTGAACATGAGACATACTTGGAGGGAGAATTCCATGTGAACATGAATAGTCATCTGCAAGCACGAGAAGCCTGGAGCAGATCGTTTTTTCACAGCCCTTAGAAGAAACCAATCCTAGAACACCTTGATTTCCAACTTCTAGACACCTGACCTGAAAGACAGTAAATTTGTGTTGCTTAAACCACCAGTTTGTGGTAGTTTGTTAAGGCATTCCTAGAAAACTAATACAGAAACCTATCAAGTGACAGATAATATTCTAGGTGGTCAAGAGACAGATATGAAAACATTATATTATGCTCTGAAGTTTCCAGTAAAGAGAAAAGAGGAAGAACATAAACAAATGCAATTTTTGTGCCATATGCTGAGCAGAGGGATGTCCGAGACAGTTTAGAGGCACAGAAAAAGAATGGACTAACTCAGCTAGGGAACCAGGGAAGTCAGGACCTCAGAGCTCAGTCTTAAAATAGGAATGAGCAAGATAGAAAACAAAACGTCTGTAGTCTAGATAGGGTGGATTATAAAACCGAGGGAGTATAGGAAGTTGTGGTTCCTTTTGGAAATTTTAAGCAGGTTATTTGACTTAGGTTTGGCTTAGGGATATTATAGGAAGAGTCTTTGGAAAGATAAGAGGCCAAGACAGAACAAGCTGAAATTAAAAAAAAAAAAAATAGCATATTTCGTATAGCACGCTAAAGATTTGAAATGAGGGATTTAAAGTAGGAAAGTATAAGACATTTTAACATGAGGGAAATTTATTTTGTTATAGTCTGTAGATTGCATTGAATAAAAGTATAGTGTTAAGCTGGGGAAAGGGTAGCAAATTTGGTAGCTATTGCTATAACTAAATGATAAAGCTATTGACAAATCAGTTGTTGTATACATGGAAAAGGAGCCTGTCATTCTATAAATGAGATTGCAATGGTTAGGCAGTTTATTCACATTTGTGCAATTGATCAATGGCATGACTGCAATTTGAAGTTGTATCTGACTCCAGAGCCTCTTCTCCACTCTGCTATATTCCATCCAGAAAGAGTCAGATGCAGGCAACAGTGGGACCTTGAGACACTACAGAAGCAGAACAGAGCAGTGTTGGGAAGAGAACAGTGTGATGATGCATGCTGGAGAGGCTTCTATTTTGGAATGTGGCTGACATCATTGGAATAAGGGGTAAGGCCTCTTCAATAAGCCTTAGGAATGAGAACAGAATTCCAAAGAAAAGAGAAAGGTGCTTGAAGAGAAGAAATGCACTAGCATGATGAGAGTTCATGAATGAGAATCAATGTGCAAGGAATCCGTCAGGCTATTTTAAAGTTGCTCCTTAGATACTACCTAGCATGTAACATGTATGATATTTTGTATGTTTCCACAGATTTGAGGCACCTACACAGTGAGAGAGGAATTTGGAAAGAAGTGAGAAATGTATAGCTTAATTTTCCACATATTTTAATCAATGAGAATTTTTCTTACTATTGTCTTAGATTTTAAAATTACTAACCAAAGAAGAGTCCTTCTCTTAAGACGAGATTCTAAATTTCAGAATTAGAATACTACCTTTCTCAGAGTAGGGTACTCACTTTTGCAAGGTATATTCAGCAGTTTATTAGATGGGAAATCAAGTTTCAGAAGTGAATCTTGGGACTTTAAATAGTCAAGATAGGCTACTACTGAAACAAACTTTGCAAGTCATATGTATTAAGGATAGGTATGTCTTTGTACTGAATTGAACCCTTTATCATTATGTAGTTACCTTCTTTGTCTATTTATATTGTTGTTTGTTTAAAGTTTGTCTTATCTGATACAAGAATAGTGTCCCCTGCTCAAAGAACTTAAGACAGTACTATCATTTGATCCAGAAATCCCATTACTGGAAAAGAAATTGTTCTACCAAAAAGACACATTAACTTGTATATTTGTCACAGCACTATTTACAGTAACAAAGATACAGAATCAAACTAGGTGCTAATCAGTGGTGGATTGGATAAAGAAAATGTGGTACATATACCCCAAGGAGTACTACACAACCATAAAAAGAACAAAATCATGTCATTTGAAGCAATATTTATGCAGCTGGAGGAAACTGTCTTCAGAAAATTAATGCAGAAACAGAAAACTAGATGCCATATGTTCTTACTTATAAGCGGAAGCTAAACATTAGTTACAGTTGGACATAAAGATGGGAACAATACACACTGGGGACTCCAAAAGGAGGAAGAAAGGGAAGAAGAGAAAGGGCTGAAAAACTTCCTTTGGGCACTAGGTGATGGGATCAATAGAAGCCCAAACCTCAGCATCACGCAATATACATTGGTAATAAACCTGCACATGTACCTCCTCAATCTAAAATTAAAATTAAAAAAAATTCAGATACACTAGCTTATTCTACAGAAATATGAAACCTACACAATTCAGAGACTTAAAGAAACACTGATTTATTTCGCTGGAGACCATTATATCACCAATTAAATGCATTAAAATGAGTGACCCTCATCATTTCTACACCCATGTCATTGGCCAAAACAGTTCACATGAGCACAATTAACCTCAAAGGAGAGGAGAAGAACATTTTTCTCACGAACATAGAAACGTAAGAAAAGAAAAGAAATATTTGTGAGCAACAGCAAGGCCTTCTCCAAAACAACCAAATATTTCAGTGACTTCACACACACAAATGCATTGCTCCTATCACTGTGTGACTGCACATGAAGGCATACGTGTACACACCCATGTGTGTGTGGACACATGCACACAGCTGTGTTTCTCCAGTGATCTGTTCCACATCATCATTTGGAGACCCAATTCTCTTGCATTTTTTGACTCTATCCCACTCCAGAGTCTTCATGCAGCTGCTGGATTGAGAGAAAGCATAAGGCTTACACATAGGAAAATCCCATGGCCCAGGTCTGAAAGTGATGACATCTCTTCCATTTATATCTCGTTGACAAAAATGCAGTCATTCTGCCACACCTCACTGCAAGAGAGGTTGAGAAATTTCGCTAATACCTAGGAAAAAGTGGTGAATAGACTTTTGGTAATTATTCACAGATTAAATGAACTCTAATTCTTTAAGCAAAACATCTCACTACACTTCCTTCTGACTTCATAGAAAGTAAGTCCCTTAAAAGAGACAAAGAGGTCATTGGCCATTAACTCTAGAAAAGTCAACAAAACCTCTTAACACTTTGTGTGTAAGAAGTCAAAATGATTTATCGAATGGTGAATTATTAGCTTACTGCTTTTGACTACATAGAGAAATATTCCCTCTCTCTCAACTCCATAGCTTCCTGACAACCTGAGTATGTGAAGAATAAACTTTTATTTATTGAAGTAATTTCATTTCTATTATAAGTAAATCTCATTGTCTGCTACAAAGGGCCCTTTGACTCAGGAAGAGAATACTAATTTAAGGGATAAATTCGTATATGTTTCTTTTTATCAGAGAGTTAGGATCCAGATGAAAGAGAGGGCCATCTTGTTAAATAGTTTTCTAGACTTTTGCAATCTCAGCAAAGCAAGAATAAATATGTTTTTTAAAATTTTCTATCGAGTGGGAATCAGAATATCGGAACATTATATACAACAAATGTTATTTGAGTAATGCTGTATGAAAAACTTTGGTCTCACAGGCAATGTGAGAACCATCTTCTTGCAGAATATGTGATAAGAAAATACCTATTTCCTAGTATTTGCTATCTTTTGGTTGTAAAAGACTTTGCTACAAAATGGACAAGGTTTTGATTTTCATTGAGTGCACTAAAATATATATTGCGGTTACTGTTAAAAACTCAGGAATGCTTGTGAGGAAATATGAGGGTGTTTGTGAATTGCTCTGCACCTAGGGTCCATATTAATTTTAGACATTGTGCACAGTTCTATTTGGGAAAACTCACTTTATACGTATCTGTTTAAGGCTACACTGGTTAAGGGAAACAGTTCATTTTATAATTTTAGTAATCCAGACTGCTATAATTAGAAACACTAGCAATAATGTTTTCCTCTAATTTGTATAATTAGAGGAAATAAAAATTATACTTAGAACTTACATAGATATTTCATTTGAGATATTCAAAGAATTTGTTAATATTAATTGTATAATAATTACTCTGCAGGGAACAGATATAGAGGTTCGCTCATGTATCTGGACATTCTTTTTATGCTATATCTTTCAATGTTAATTTTAGGAGCAGAAGGTTTTTCTAGTATCTGGCTGTACTCTATATTAAAAAATACCTTACCTCTAATTGTCGATTAAAACATCATTAAAGTGAATGTTTGCAGCTACCATGTTTTGAGAATCTATTCTTAGGTAGGCATTGTAGCAAAAACAAGGCACAAATAACCCTAGGGATTAAGTACTATTTAGTTCAACTTTAAATCTCAGAGAAATGGGGAACTAAAATTTAATCACCAAACTCCATACAAATATTAAACAGAGCAGGGATTGAACTCCAGGTCTGTCTCGCTCCACAATCCTTTCCCAATCTGCCACATTAAAAAAAAAAAAAAAAAAAAAAAAAAGATATTACCATCCATTTAATATATTGGAGATAGCATAGGAAGTTGAAACTAAGCAAATCGTGGTTTTATATTTAGTTAGTGCTGGAAATTAGACTCTTTAAAAGATAATGATCTAGCAGTCTAAAGTGTCCCTTGGGATCGTTGGTTATTTGGTAACACTATCAAGGTTTCCCATACAGTACCTTTGCCTGTGTATTTTCTTATCTAGAAAGCCTTTCTCCCCTTCTCTGCCTGATAAACTCCCACTCTTCTTCTTTTTGTTTCTGCACTCTTTCTTTTCATCCTTTGAATAATTCATTGCTCCTATTGTGTTTTCTTTGCAGTTTGGATCTATTAGAAATGTGTTATGTTATTGTTCGTTATTTAAATGTTCATTTTCCCAGTTAGATTTTGAGTTCCTTGAGGAACTCCTCCGTGCCCTTCACAATTGTTGCTCACAGTCAGTGGGTTAATAAACGGGTGATAAATCTCTCTCATTTATGTGGATTAAAGGGATAGTGTGTTATAATGGCAAGAACACTATAATTGCATGAGTCATTTAACCAGACCTCTATTTTCTCTTCTGTAAATGGTGGGTGTTGGGCTAGATACTTTCCAATATTATTTCTAAATCTACTGTTGTCTGATTTACCCAGGTGCTATTTTTACTGTCACTAGAAAGCACACATAGAAATCACTGAGAAATGACCTTTTGCTACATTTATTTATTTTTGCTATTTCTACTATGCCAAGCAATATAAGAATTAAAACCTTCTCTATCATGATAAAAATCAAATGTCTACAGATGTAGCATAAGGAAAAAAAGTAATTTTCTGTATGCAGTTCTGATTTTCTTTGCCTGTGATAATTGCAAATCCATCAATAGAAATAAACTTTATGTTACAAATATACATGTTTGTAGTTGATATTCCTTATCAAAGTCTCATTTTTAAGAGATTAAATTATCATCTTGATTTTCCTTAGCACCTAAAAATAATCTGGATCAGAACATTGTAATTGTTGTCAGAATGTTATAAGTTCCACCTTTGCCATCTGCTTGCTCTATGACATTGGGCAAATCGTTTAAAATTAAGAACCTGAGGTCAGGTGTGGTGGCTCACACCTGAAATCCCAGCATTTTGCGAGGCTGAGGAGGACCTCTTGGGGCCAGGAGTTCCAGACCACCCTTGACAATATAGTGAGACCCCATCACTACAAAAAAAAACAAAACAAACAAACAAACAAAAAACCCCGGGTATTGTTGGGTGTGCCTGTAGTCCCAGCAACTTGGGAGGCTGAAGTGAGAGAATTATTTGAGCCCAGGCATTCGAGGATACAGTGACCTATGCTACGACCGCCCTGTTTGGCAGAATGGGACTCTGTTTCTAAACGAACAAACAAACAAAAACCTAAAAGACTTTTCCTCATAGTTACAATGACTCAACTGAGCCAGATCTTCCATAAGTTTATTTCCAGATTTAAAGTCCTATGATTTCAAAGTTACATTATTTAGATACAATTTTTTAGTGATTGTAATCTCTCATTTTAGGGACTTCCTTTAAAATCATAATGTAATTATTTGCTTTTAAAACAATGAACAGTGTAAAAATCACAATTCCATTCATTTTGTCAATAAAAACACAAGTCTATTGCAGCTGACTAGACATACATGCAGCAGAAAATAGAGTTTCACCTACATGACCCAAAGTAAATAAACCTTAATTACTTGGCATGTACTCATTTAAGTACTTTATATCAAGAGACTCAGGCATGAAGATGAAGGCAGCAAGATAGTACTTCTTGTTTGACCAGACTAATATATTAAATACATGAAAATAATTATTTCCCCACAAAAACAAACTTCATACAATTTCTGGCTCTCAAGGTTTTTTCCTTTTTCTATGATGACAAATCTTCAGTGCTCTCAAAGACCATACATTTTCAAGCATAAACATGATGATGCTTCTACAGATATGCATACAAGCCTATGGGATGAGATTTGTCCTTGGTGCCGTTTAGTAAAAGGCCAGCCAGAATGTGCTGAAGAAGTCTCATTGTTGATTCTCAGTTGAACAAACTGGATGCACAAACTTTGGTAAAGCAGAGTGCACATTATACCAGTAACTGGACATAAAAGGGACTTCATATGTGGTTTTTTTTTTTTTCAGTTTTATTTTACCTTTAGTGGACACATAATTGTGCATATTCATGAGGTACAGTGAGATGTTTTGATATGTGTATAAATTATGTAATGATCAAATCAGGGTAATTAGCTTATCCATCACCTCAAATACTTGTCATTTCTTTGTGATAAGAATATTCAAAATCCTCTTTTCTAGCTATTTTGAAATATATATTATTGTTAACTATGTTCCCTGTTGTGCAATATGTTCTTCTATTTAACTGTAATTTGTATATTGGCCAACTTCTCCCATTCCCCCGCTTTTCTCGCCAGTCTCTGATAACCACTCTTTTAGTTTACCTCTTATAAAAATCAACTCAAAATGGATTACAGACTTACATGGAAGACCTGAAACAACTATGAAACTACTAGAATAAAACATAGGGGAATGCTTCAAGACATTGTTCTGGGCAAGAATTCTTTGGATAAGGCCTCAAAAACACAGGCAACAAGAGCAAAATAGAAAAACGAGGGTACATCCAAATTAAAAAGCTTATTACAGCAAAGGAAACAATCAACAGAGTAAAGAGACAACCTACAGAATGGGAGAAAATATTCAAAAACTACGCATTTGACAAGGGGTTAATATTCAGAACATGTAAGGAACCCAAACAACCTGATAGCAAAAAGAAAAAACCAAATAATCAGATTAAAAAATAGGAAAAAGATCTGAACAGACATGTCTCAAAATAAGATATGCAATTGGTCAAAGTATATGCAAAAATGCTCAACATCACTAATCATCAGGGAAATGCTAATCAAACCATGATGATATATCATCTCACTCCAGTTAGAATGGCAATTTTCAAAAAGACAAAAAATAACAAATGCTGAGGAGGATTTGGAGAAAGGAGAACTCTTACGTGCTGTTGGTAGGAATCTAAATTAGTACAATCATTATGGACAACAATATGGAGATTCCTCAAAAAATTAAAAATACAACTATGATATGATCCAACAATCACATTACTGGGTATACATCCAAAGGAAAATCAGTGTGTCAAATAGATATCTTCCATCTCATGTTTATTGCCACACTATTCACAATAGCCAAGATAGGAAGTCAACCTACATGTTCATCAACAGATGAATAAATTTCAAAATGTGATATATACACAGTGGAATAATATTAAGTCATAAAATGAATAAAGTCTTGTCATTTGCCACAACATAAATGAACCTAGAGGACACGGTGTTAAGTGAAATAAGCCAAGCACTGAATAACAAATACAGCATGATCTCACGTACATGGAGAAATTAAAAAATATATGTGGATTTTACTATCCAACCATTAGAGCAGTTGAAGTGGATGGTCATATAAATGATAACACTATCTTCTTAAATTAATATAAATATATTAAAGAAGTTCAGGCAGTAAGAAATGGGCAGCCAAGGGCTAACAATATTCTTTTCTTCACTAGGTTGATACCAACTTGCTAAAGTGGCTGCTATCAAGAGTATTTATAGCACTGTGTAAACTAGTGACTTGAGTTTTACATCCAAAAGCTTTGGTTAATATTACCATCTACGTTTAAAGCTGAGTTTAGTGTCTAAAAGCTGTTCAATAAACATTTTAGTACTGCTCTTTTCCAGTGATCTGAATTCAATAACGTTACCTTTTGAGAAGCTGCAAAATGGAAAGTGAAAGAATGATTTATGAAGCCTGGCTATGCATGGCCAGATAAGAAAGCTTTAACTGATGCTTGCAGGATTCTCTTTAATGAAGTACAAGTTGCCAAGATAAGTTTAGGTAAATGAAGCTTCTGTCACATTATGTTATAGCGAAAGAAATGACAGACATAGCACAGCAGATGGAGGTTAATACAAAATGGTAGTGTCAAACAATGTAGTCTAGGTAACTGCACAAAGATGGAGCAGATGCATTAGTGTTATTACTATAAACAAGTCCATAATACCACAACACATTCATGGAATCCATTCGAATTAAGCCTAGCAGCTTTCTTTGTTTAAGTTGTCACTTAGGCTGCATGCAGATCATATTTCTGGCCATCCACTCCTTTCAAGTAAAAGCTCCTGTATTCAATACCAACTTCTATTTAGATTGTACTGTTAACCTTAAAACCTCTAATGTTTTGCCTTTTCAATGATTTCCTAAGGCAATGTCTGAATACTTTGTTGAAAATGTTACTTTCAGGGCTATGATTTGAATGAAGGAATTGTCACACCTTCTTATCCCCAGTTTTCTCAGTCTGAATGCAGAGAGAAATTGTGAATACAATGGATTGAGAGAACTCAGCTGTGTCCCTTAAGCAATACAATGGGGAGTGGGTCTGGAAATCCAATATGTACTTTGTGATTTCAGTTCAGGATGGTCTGGGGGTTGACTTTGCTTGAAAGAAATAATTGTCTTAAATCCATTTTGGCATTCTTCTGTGGAGAATGCAGGTGGCCCACTATTATACCAGAAACAGTCAAAGATGGAAGGAGGCAGGTAATTGCGCTGTGACATTTGGCATTGAACTTGCCTAACACATAAATACTATATTTCCCTTAGTTTAAGATTTCCCGTAAACTCCCACAGTTCTAGATTTCTATGCATAGTTACAAAGAAAACACATTGACAAAAATAGGTATAAAAAGTATATACACACACACATGCACAGACACTAAAAGGAAAAAATATAACCCTCAATTCAAAACAAATGTACTAGACAACCATCTTTTGGAAAATATCCAGTCTTTAATTTCTGACATTGAATAGAGAAATCATTTGCTCATATTGCAAACTGAGCTGGACTCAGAAATCTATAGACCACTCTTTCTCTAAGTAATTTGAGAGCAAACTCCTAAAGAAATTATGCTAGACTTTTGTGAAAGGCATGCAACTACATTTTTGAAATAACAGGTAGTACATCATGATGGACTGTATAGTGCTAATTTTTCTATTTTTAAACATTTTATTAATATCTGATCTTAAAAATATGGCTTTTCTGTACTACTTTAACTTATTCTTCATATTTTCCCTTTCTCTTTCTTTCTTTCTTTCTTTCTTTCTTTCTTTCTTTCTTTCTTTCTTTCTTTCTTTCTTTCTCTCTCTCTTTCCTTTTCTTTTCTTCTTTCCTTTTCTTTTCTTTTTTCTTTTTGGCTAGCTGAGTAAAGCAGTCAGCTATGGGTGGTCCCTAACTTACAGCTAATTTCTTTAGAACCCAGAAATTGGATGCTCCTGGGTGGGGATAAAGGGCAGCAAGGAATGTTAACAATGGTAATGTGGATCTGGGCTTATCTACAAATGCCTACAAGATGGATAAAAACTATACCACTTGTGATTTAGGCATTGCTTGTAGCTGATGTCAGATAAAGGGCCAAGGGACAAAAATAAGCAAAGTGGTTCAGAATATTTTACTTTCAATAATAATATATTAGGAGAAAGCACAATATTCAAGCTCAAATATAGAACAGTTGGTAGCATATAAACATTTCACCACCCTCTCCCATTTCCCATTTTAGAAGCCCTTGACCCAGTTAAATTTTAGTTTGTTCCATACAGGCATCAAGTATTTTCTACAGTAAAATTCTCCCACCAAATCATTTAAAGAACAAAGATGCAGATTCCAGCATAAGAAAAAAAAAAAAAAAAAAATCCTCCAGCATGATGTGCTGGGAACACAGCACCATTTACTTCCAACTGTTATACCACTTTCTACAGAACTCTGGGCTCCACCCATCTAGAAACCCTCCCCTTTAATTATATTTTACAAACAGTCTGTGACTGGCATATTTCCCATCAATGTATACATACCAAGTTCCTAGTCAGTGGTATTTACAACTCAAAGCCTAGCTTTCTAAAATTTCTCTGAAATAGACTTTAATGTCTCCTTTCCTCTCCCCACCCACAAACTGCACACACAGTTTTACTCCTGCTAAACACCATAGTCCATAGTTTCATCTCATATTCTCTCATCCCAGCATCTTAAATATAATCTCTATGGGACTGTGGCCTATTCTCTTTTGTCACAGGATCACCTACTTCAGTCTAAGGCATATAGTTGCCCAGAAAATTTCAACTAAGACACACTGAGCCTCTGAATATTGGAGTGTAGACTGGAAATTATTCTTTATGTGTCTGTTCCACTATGGTGCCCTTACAGCATTCCTCACATGCCCCAACCCTCACCACATGTACCAGTTTCCTCTCTCAAGACTCTTAGGCACACTTGCCATGAGACTTCAGGTCTCCACATGCCCTGATAGGTCTTAGTATCCGAGAGTTTCACAGTGGCAAAATCCTTGCAGCTGTCTCCCTTCAGTTGTACTGCCCTTTCGTTCCCCTGAGCGCACCATGCTCTTCTATGACATAGTGTTTCAATCATGCTCTTATTTTTCATATAGTGAGTCACCCTCCCTTCATCTAGTTAACTCCTGCTTATCTTTCTAGTCTCCTCTTGAACTTGATTCCCTTCTCTTTAACAATCCAGATAAAGTTAAACCCTTTTGTACCCCTTCTTCACAGCAATCATAATGAAGAATTATTTTTTTTGAATTTTTTTAAACATCTGTCTTTTCCACTAAATTTTAAGCTTCATGACATTGGGGGACAATTTTTGCCATGCTTACTGCTGCGGTTCTAATTCTATAGACTCATTGGGTATTTCAGAATAGTTGTTGGATAAATGAGTAAAAAACGTATGTAGAGAAGAGTGAATAAATGTTCTGGATATATATTACCAAATTGCTTTCTAAACTTTTACAAACTTGATTTATGCTTTACTTGCAGATTTGAAAGTGCCCATTTATCTGCACATTTAAGTATATTGAGCATTTTTGTACTGAAACATTTTAAAATTATATAATTCATATTTTTATAAAATGTTTAATAAGTGAAAAATGTGTAATTTTTCATTAATTTTCATTAATGATATCAATATTTTTTGTTTATTATTGATTTATTTATCTGCTTATGTCCTTAGTATGTTTGAAATCATCAATTTATTAGATCTCTATTTGTCAAGAATATTACTTATTCTTTATTAATTCATTACAAAACTTCCCTCGGTTTGTCATTTTAATTTTTAAATAGACATCATTTTGTAGAGTAGTTTTCAGTTTATAGAAAAACTGAGCTGACAGTATAGAGAATTCCCTTTTACTCCCTCTCCCCTCACCATCAGTTTCCCTTATTTTTACCATCTTGCATTAATGTAGTACATTTGTTACAACTGATGGAGCAATATTGGAACATTATTAAGTCAAGTCTACAGTTTATGTTAAGGTTCTTTGAGTTTAATCAAATGTGTAATATTACCTGTCCACCATTTTAGTATCATACAGAAGAATTTCACTGCCTGAAAAATCCCCTATACTCCCTCTGTTCATCCCTTCCCTTCTCTTCCTTACTACCTTCAATAGATAGCTAGAACAGAGGACTGTCAACTGGGTATCTGCCATTGTTAGTTTATTTTGTTTATACTTTTAGTTGGAATATGAAAGATATAGGTTTTTTATTCATTTATTATTTTTTTAACTTTTATTATTATTTTTTGAGACAAAGTCTCACTCTGTCACCCTGGCTGGAGTGCAGTGTCGTGATCTAGGCTCACTGCAAACTCTGCCTCCTAGGTTCACGCCATTCTCCAGCCTCAGCCTCCTGAGTAACTGGGACTACAGGCGCCTGCCACCACGCCCAGCTAATTATTTGTATTTTTAGTAGAGACGGGGTTTCACCGTGTTAGTCCGGATGGTCTCGATCTCCTGACCTCGTGACCCACGGGCCTCTGCCTCCCAAAGTGCTGGGATTACAGGCGTGAGTCACCGTGCCCAGTCAAGATTTAGTATTTTATATAATGAAATCTATTGTGTAAAAATTTCCTTCTGCTCACCTAATAGTCAAATTTAATAAGCCATTCCAACAGATATAAAATAGTTTTTGTTTCCTATTTACTGTATTCATGTAAGTTCTCTAATTAGAAAATAAATAGATTAGGAGCGGCAACTGGCTATTTTTCTACAAAATGTGCTTTATCAGGAACTATGCTTTTATATATACCAAATATCCTAGAATTATAACCAGACATATGTATTGAGTAAAAAGAAGGCAGTAAAAAGGATACGCCAGACAAGTGAACAGTTCATTACTAACTTCTTGAGATCTCTTTGAAATCTCTTCCTTTTCTCTTCGAGAACCAAGAAGGAATGAATAGCTCAAAAGATCCTTCACATCATTCTTCTGAGTCAAAATACCTAAATTAAATAACAAAGAGTGACTCCTCATGGTAGCAATACTGAATGTAGAGATTCTCAGGTTTAATGGCTTCTGAAAATCTCTTAATAGGAGAGGATTTAAAGTAAAACTGGTCTACCTGTCTGCTAACTTGCCTTTTCTGATTCTCCATGATGCCTTTGGTGCCTTTTCTTTGGAATGCCTGAGACCCATCCTGCTTGTCTCTTCCATTCCCATTATATACCCAGTTTTATAATCATTTCTAGTATATGCCTATATGCATTGCTAAAATAAGAGTTCCTTGAAGGCTGAGATCATGACTAATTCAAATTTCCTTCTTTGTTTCCTAGCACAAAATCCGACATAAAGCAAGCCCCTCTATACCTCTGTCTCTCCATCTGAGAAACAAATACAATAAAAATATGAAAGCAATATTGAAATACATCAAGTATGGAATAAATTTTATTTTCAGTCATTGGCATTCTCTCAAAATATTCATATAACCTCTTGCATTGCATTTTTCAGCTTTTTGAGAAAAATAAAGAGGCAAAAAGAGAGGCAATTACGTTAAAACGAAGCAAAAGTTATTTAGGGGAGAGTTCTAAATTTATTATTTAAGAAATTATGCTTTCACAGTCATATTTCTATCTTGCAGCTTTGCTTCTTCCAAGTTCATAATGTGTTAGCTGAAGCTCTATTAGCCAACATAAAAGGATTCTCACACATTCTTGGAAAGTATGATTATCATGATACAAGAATATCATAGTTCCAATTACTATACTGTCTACATGAGGATTGCTATAAATCATAGATCTAAAGATTTTTCTTTATTTCTCCAGAGGAAAAGCATGCTAAAATGTATTTTATTTATAAAGTGTTTTATTGTTTTATTGGCATTTCTTATAAGAAATTATTGTTTTCTTAGCCATGTGTCTACCTACACACACATATAATAAAATAACTACTTCATATTAAGCACTTTTGACAGGCACTGCACTAAAAGGGTCTTTTATATAATTTTGTTAAATCCTCAAAACAAATTTATTAGGTAGAATTATTCTTTTTCTAATTTTATAGATAATGATAGGGACAGGAGGCAGAGAAATTCTAGGTAGAAAAGTGCAGGTTCCTGGTGAAGTCCCAACCTGAAGTTGAAAGGCTTGAGACCACAGCCCCAAGTGAAAACTTACATTCCTGTTTTCCTGCTCAAATGTTGCCTTTTCCAAAACCACCCATGGCCCAGTCCACCCCACCCATCCTGTGCTTATAAAACTCCAGAACTCCGTTGGCAAAGAGAAGCAGCAGCTGAACATTGGAGACTATGGCTGGATATTGGAGAGAAGCAGCTTGACTGCAGAGAAGAATCCAGACGGAGATGGCAGGACTTCAGTGGAAGATTACTTTCCTGTCCTGTCCCCTTTTTAGCTCCCCTTCCTGTTGAGAGTCACCTTCATCAGCAATAAAATCCCCCACATTTACCATCCTTCAATTCGTTCATGCAACCTAATGTCCCCTGGCCACCAGACAAGAGCTCGGAAGCCATGAGTGTAGATGCAAAGGCTGTCACACTGACCCTTTGCCCTCGCTGTTGGAAGAAAGCTGCCTCATGTGAAAATACAGAGGGTCCACTGAGCTGTTAACACTTAAGCCATCCATGGATGGCTGAGCAAAAAGAGCACTGTAACACTCCCTCTGGGGCTTCAGGGGTCATGAGCAGCCCCCTAGATGCTGTGGCAGGGCTGGCATGGAGTTGGCTCCTGCTGGCACCCAACAGCACATGTACCAGCCCCTGCATCCACTCACCTGTGTGCCCCCTCCCATGGGGGATGGAACACACAGGTCTGAGTGAGCAGAGCTAGCTCCTGCTGGTACCAGAGTGGCTGGCTGACTCCAGCCGTCATGTACTCCAGTTCCCGCCTCGTTTGCTCCTGTGCTACTTCATGGAGGAGTTGAGAGCTGTGGGCTGAGTAAATGGAGCACCCCTATAATGAGTCCCATAAAGGTGTCAGGGAAATATCCCGCTTCAATAAGAAAACCAAAGCTCAGAGAGGCTAAGTTTAGCTCATTGTCACACGGGCAAATACAATAGTAAGGGTTCCAAATGGAGTATATCTGATTCACACACCTTCAAAAGCAACTCTGTACTTCACTAAAAAACTGTTGACTGACTATCCAGCACAAACCCTATCTTAAAAGACACATTAGTAAACTGAACTTTGGTTTATAGACCAACTATAGCCTGTGGAGTGAAAAATCTTTATATTAGTACAGGATGAATGCTCTGATTCTGACATTGATATGGTTGTAATACTATGTATTTCCTTATTTATTCTACTTATTGAAACTTTCCCTTTCCGTACATCTCTTTTCAGACTTTTGTTGAGTTGGAATGTACAGACCCTTAGTTATGAGCATGGACTATGGAGCAAGATTTCCTGACTTGAATCCCAATTTTGCTACATATTAGCTTTTGACTTTGGGCAAGTTGTTTCACCTTTCTGTGCCGCAATCTCTACGTCTATGTAAAAAGAGTAATTGCACCCCTTCATGGTGTTGTTTTGTGGTTAGTTTCTACATTTAAAGTGTGTAGAATATTGCCATAGCATAGGGAAAAATCAACAAATCTAAGCTATTGTTTCTTATCCAAAAATAACTAAATACTAGTTTTGACTGCATATGGCATATGTGAGAGAAACAAAGGATGGACAATGAAAAGGGAAGAAAAGCCACAGAAAGTCAACAGAAAGCTTCAGCAGAAAAAACAATAATTCAATGGGACCAAAAGGCATAGATTCATTGTTGTAATAACTGTTTTTATTTCAAAGTATTACTGTCCTGCAGCAGTGACTCTCTACCAGGGGTCAAGCCTGGACTCTCAGTGACTAGCTGTGGCCAACTGGCAAATGTGACCAGGTGAAGAGCCACTGCAGACCCCAATTCACCACTTCCTTGCCAGCTGTTTTACTCAGCATTCTTGGGTCCTCCCAACAGAATTGTTTTTCAAGTACTTTAGGAATTACCACTCTGCTTTTCTGAGGTTTTGGCTTAGCTTCCTAATTTCCTGCTTTATGAACTTGCATAATTTATCGAATGTCTTGAGGGGAAACCCAGCCATGTAGCTGAGTATCCTTAATTTCCCCATTTTGTCCACTCCAGTGAGTGGGGCCACCTAAAGCTCTGCTGTTTTCCATGTCCCTCTTGGTCTGCTTAGTGCCCAGAATCTCAGTATCTAGCCGAGTTTAGAATTAAAAAGTGTCCCCTGGAAAAATTTGAGCCCTCAACTCACCTCTCTGAAATTGTACTCTGTCTCATCTTTCTTTCCACAGTAAGTACTGCTTTATTAACTTTTTTCAACTTTGATTTTAGGTCCATGGAGTACATGTGCATGTTTGTTACATAGGTATATTGCACCCAGGTAGTGAGCACAGGGGCTAATAGGTACCACATATACATATACTTTCCCCCTAGTTGTTCTCAGAGTGTTTGCCTAACTACTCTAGCCAACCACTAGATTTTATTTTTTTAAAAAATCTTCAGATAGGTATTTTAGCTAAGTGCTTTGACTTTCTCTATGCCTCAGTTTCATATCCATTAAATAAAGCTAATCAGAATACTGTCTCATAAAAGTATTGTGAGAATTGGATGAGTCAATATATGTAAAATGCTTACAATGGTACTTGGTGACAGTAAGAGATGGGATAATAAGTGTTAGCTATTCTAATTGAAGACAACTTCAGAGCACAGGAAATCAGATTATTTGTGTAGATAATCTTTCATTTCATATACTAATTTGAAAAGGTTCTTGCTTGTAATAAATTAACTTATCCTAATAGTTCTTAATCCTATTAAACTCATTGTCCTCTTTTTAAAAGGCAATTTTAATGACTCATCTACTAACTTAAAGTCCCTAAATAACATAATCTACATTAAAAATAATTGTAGAAAAATGTTATAGTGGCTGATGTAAAATATAAATATAAAAGAAAAATAATTTATCATAAATTAATATAAATTTTGATATAAACATAATCAGGCATGAATACACTAGAAGACAAAATGTAGTCTGATGTTTTTATTTGCTTATAACAAGTAAATTTAAATTTAAAAAAGGTCATAACCTTTTACATTCAAGAATACAGAAAAAGAAAAAGTGCAACGGCATAGCATATTGAAATAAAATTAGTGTTATAATGAGTAATGACACACTACTTGGAGAAGAAAGCAGAATATAACACCAATTGAAGTAGAATTTACACTCCAAGATACATTACTTGAAGTGAAGAAAAAAATGAGGTACTGTATTCATGCAAATATGTCACACTGTGTTTGTATGTGTAGTATCATTTAAAATTGCATTATGTTATGATGTGATTGCAGTAAAATATATCACAGAGAGCCCAAGTAAAAGCTCTGGTGTCTGAATGTCTGGACACTTCAAAGTCATTGTAGGACATGAAAATAGTTTTCATTGTTCAATGAGAGGATATTCAAAATACTTACCATTCTATCCAATCAGGATTGAGAGCACTGTTATTGCTGGAACTGGATACAAGAGACTTCTGTGAGGCCAGATAATAGCATTAAGTAGCCAGATGGTTACATGCTGGCAGGCCCCAGGCACCTGGTAGAGGCCTGCACTTAGCAGAACAGCTTTTATTTGTCTACCTATAAGAGACCATTTCAATATTTTAACAACCAATACACCTGCACCAAAGTGACCCACCTAAATAGCAGCCCTCATAGTATGAAACTATCCTGAACACCATAGGCACATAGGGTCTTTGGCCGCAGTCCATATTAGTAGCGTCTTTCCATTATGGTGACTGAACAAACATTAATTACTCAGAATTAAAAAAAATAAAAAATAAAAAATAAAAAATAAAAAACCTGGTGGGGGAAGGGGCTGAAGCATATCACATTAAGTTAGAGTAAAGCAAATACTGTATCATATCTATTATTAACTTTAGTAAGTCTCTATTTGCTACCTGAAAAGCAATATAAAAAGTTGGTAGAAAAATTACTATCCCTTTCATATAAAATCTGTTGCTGGTGAGAAAATCATTTATGAGAGGGGGCTTTCATTTTTCTTTTCATGAGAAGTATTCATGTGTTCACATTGTGCATATTTTGACATGTGTAATCTAGTGAATGCAACCTCAGCAAACGAAGCAAACTGATTATTAACTCAAACTCTCTTCTTATGTTATTTGAAGAAAAAATAGTGAAATTGGATATTATCTTGTTTTTGATATTTGAAACACTGTGTCCATCAGTTACTTCTCTATAGAGCAATTTAGAGACTAGAAAATACTTGTTAGTGTGTCATTTGAATACTGGGGTCCACAGTTAAAATAATCAAATAATATGAAATATATCCAAATGCAACTTTATTCGCAATTTACATGTAAGAAGATATGTTATTTCTGATTTATTTCTATATTAATAATTTTTTTTTTTTTGAGACAGAGTCTCACTCTGTTGCCTAGGCTGGAGTGCAGTGGTGCAATCTTGGCTCAGCGCAACCTCTGCCTCCTGGGTTCAAGCAATTCTCCTGCCTCAGCCTCCCGAGTAGCTGAGGCCATAGGCATGTGCCACCACACCTGGCTTATTTTTGTATTTTTTGTAGAGACAGGGTTTTGCCATGTGGGCCAGGTTGATCTTGAACTCCTGACCTCAAGTGATCTACCCTCCTTGGTCTCCCAAAGTGCTGGGATTACAGGCATGAGCCACTGAACAATTTTAACATGTAAATCGTTTTACTTATTTTGACCTTGTGCAGAAGAAGGTTTTTCCTTTTTCTTATCTTTAAATTATTCACCTGACCTGTAAAATGTATGCATTTAAGATAATTCTGAGAAATATATATTGCTTTTTTTATCTTTATATAGACATGTCAACTTTGTTTTCAAGCAACAGGGAAGTTGTCTATAATATGTTCAATATCTTTACCATAAATATAACATTAACACATACTTTTTTGAAATAAAAATAGTGGCAAATTGTGTAAATCAAATTAAAATTTGAAGTATTGAAATGAATAATTACCTTTGGTTATAAGTGACATTTTGAGGAATATTTACTTGTGCATGTATTGGGTTGTTATTAATTGTTGTATTTTGACTATATACTACCGGAATTTATATAATTTTGCATTTGGATTATGCAAAAAGCTGTTTAGTTTGTTGGAGATTTGGGGAAAATATTTTGGTAAATTTACATAGAAAATAAATAATAAATTAATTCTCTCTTGTATTTTTAGAATAGTAAATTAAGTTCAGGGTAAAATTTCAAAGAGCACAAAAAAATTTTTCTCCTACTCTTGATCCCTAGCCCCTCAATGGCTCTACCTGAAGGGAACTATAATTTATAGGTTATTTAAAAAATATAATTCTAGAAAATTTCATGAATATTCAAGATATTTAAAAACACATTTAAAAACATATTTTAATAGACAATGCCTATCCAGTTTATATTTAAGCTAAGCTATTTGCTTTTTCTCTCTCTGAGTCCTGGAAATTTGATTAACCATTTTACCAATAGCATCTTTCTCCTTTGGAAATCATTAGATTATTACTCGTTCATTGGAATTTTGGTAACAATGGGTGAGACAGAGAAGTTGGGTTATAGAAGGTTAAGATTTGCTTAATTTCCAAGTTATGAATCCCCATGGACAGAATCAAAACAAGAGGATGTGAACAAAAAAAATACAAAGGAGAAGCAAGTTATATACCCAAGTGTTTCCCTTTTTATTTATGGAGCCCTTCCAAAGAATAGTAGAATCTTTAGATGCTCAGTTAATATTGCTGAATGATGAATGAATGTATGAGTTTTTCTGAACTCAGAACGAGGCCACTAGAACATTCTGCTCTGTGTTAACATCTGGTTCAATACATCTATAACTCAAACATACTCAAAAGTAAAATTTTTCTCTGTGGATGAAGGATAGGAAGTTGACAAGATTAAAGCCTTAACCAGGAAAATAGAAAGTCAGAGATTTGTAATGGTCATAAAAGACTTGATATTTGGGTTAAAATCTGCTATCAAAAAATATGTGAGATCCACAAAACACTATTACTGGGTCTACATTTTAACTTATGGAATTTTTCTAAAATTTATGACTGTCTCCAGGACAAGCATTTTCAGTGTTGATTCTCAATTTGTCGTCTTTTGAGACAAAGATTTTACATTTAGCATCCAGCACCATAAGCTCAAATTTTTCACTGTTGAAATTATATTTGCAGGTAAATTTATTGTACTTGACAAAGGCCAGATTTATAGCTCTGTACCTGAATCACTTGGTAGTAACAGTAACTCCCACTCTTTGTTGATAGCATGGAATTATTTTCCAAAAGTGCCCTGTACAGTACTACTATTTCCTCCAAAATCTGCCAGCAAGTGGTTTTCTGTACCTACCTCTCTCATGTATATGTCTACATGGGATAAAATGTCAGATCATTCAGTTGATCATTTCATTTGTTCAGTTATGCTAAACAAAATCCACTTTAAAAAATTTCGCTAAGCTTTTTAGAATATTAGAGGGAGAGCAGGCCAGTTTCTTGAACTCTCTAACCCTAACCTAATTAGACCTGTAGGTGTTTGTCACTAAAGTGTAAATACAGAAAAGGGGTAGATTTTCTCTTTTTCATTTGATTCTCATTTGAGATTACTCAAGATAACCATTTCCTGTTTGGAAGCTGTAAGTTCTAACCCAACCTCTGTCACATATTAGCAAATAATTAGTATCTGTGTTTCAGTTTCTCTATCTGTAAAATTGGCATAATAACATCCACTCCAGATATATTTTGTAACTATTAGATGAGATAATCAAATATGAAAATCCTAGGAAAAGATCTGATACAAAATAAGGACTTCAACAATAACGACAGTGATGATGATGATGATGATGATGATGACTGACATTATGAAGAAGAATCAATATTATTTAACCTGTAAGCTAAGGTCCAATTTATTGGTTCCCGTTTTGTTTGGAAGTATTTTTAATTTAATCCTTCCTGACAACTGAGGATAATAATAATCGTTTGTTAAGTACTGTGTGCAAGAATTCTGGACCACCTAAATGTTTGGTCAAGTGCTTACCATTTAGTTCTTGATGATCACACAATAGTTTCTGGTAGTCTAAGGGTGGAAAAACTTTAGGGAGTGTCAGGTGAGCAGGAATCATAAAATTTCCATCAATTTTTTTTTAAGATGGGGTCTCAATATATTACCCAGGCTGGCCTCAAAATCCTGGGCTCAAACATTCCTCCCACTTCAGCCTCTTGAGTAGCCAAAACGATGGGAGCATGCCACTGCTCCTGGTTCACTATTTTTAATAATAGGGCCAGGCATGGTGGTTCATGCCTGTAATCCTTGCACTTTGGGAGGCCGGGATAGGAGGATTGCTTGAGCCCAGGAGTTCGAGGCTTCAGGCTGCAGTGAGCTATGATAGCTCCACTGGGCTTCAACTTGGATGACGGAGTGAGACTCTATCTCAAATAATAATAATAATAAATAGGTGTTTTAATACTATGTATCAATTAAATGCCTACCCTCTTTGTCATAATCATGATAGCAAGATTAAGATTGATAACTTGGGGGCTGAAATAAGCAAAGAAAATATCCAACCAATGATACTTAAATGTAGTAAACATTATTTAATCACTTTTGTCAAATGGTGCAGAAAGGAATACTCTTTCTGTGTGTTATGGACTGAATATTTGTGCGCTCCTGTCCTCCCCATAAATTCATGCATTGAAGCCCTCACTACCAATGTGATGGTATTTAGAGATAGGGACTTGGGAGGTAATTGGGTTTAGATGAGGTTTTCAGGGTGAACTGGAGTATTTATAGAAAAGGGAAGAGAGGCCAGAGGTTGCTCTCTCTCTCTCTCTCTCTCTCCACCATACGAAGGCACAGTGAGAACAGGGATGTCTGTAAGCTAGGAAGAGAGCCCTCACCAGAAACCAAATCGGCCTGTACCTTGATCTTGGACTTTCTGGCCTCCAGAACCCTGAGAGATAAACGTCTGTGGTTTAAGTCATCCAGTCTGTGGTGTTTTGTTATGGCAGTCTGAGCAGACTAAGACTATCTTTTGAATGAAATAATCTTTCTGTCCATTTGTGTTTGTGTCAGATTCTTTGAAATTTTTCAGGAGGTCAGTTTTCTCACTCTTATCTGGCTGTTTAATGCAAGGCCCATACTGGCCTGAATGTGAGCAGAGATCTTAAACTCACTGCCTGAATAGTTATGAAGGTACACCTGAAAGCCGTGCCTTGCTTCCTCAGCTATTCTAACATCTATCCGTTAGAAAGCCACTACAAAGAATGAATCCTTCTCACCTCATTCTGGACTTGCTCTCAAACAATAGGGTTTGGAGCGATGGCATCAGCCCATTTTGAAGTTTCTCATAAGAAATTGCTTTTTAAAGCTCATTGCTGCACTTGTAGCATTATATAAATGTGATAATAATAATTAACATATTTATCTATTCATTCATTTTTAAAATTTCTAATCTTTGAAGAATTTTTAGGAGCCAGACCCTGGGGCTGACATCGAACAATGGAAATTCTTCTCCAGTATCAGTTTGGCAATATTAGCGTTGTCCTGAGGAATCAATATGTGCTTTTATATTTTGTAATTGATTGGTCTCCTTCTCTGTGTTGCCTGCCAGAAGCTTATACTTAAATCTGAGGCTCATGTCTGAACAGGTGTTTTATTCTAAGGTCATTTTGGTTCTGTTTCTTTCCAAACTTTATTTGTCCTTTGTCCTAATTTTAAATGCTTTTCATTCTTCTTGCTAATCTATATATTTATGTGTATCACCTTGAATTTATCTACAGCAAAAGGCAGAAAATAAATATAAATATCAAATATAAATTATATGTAAATAAAAATGAAGAAAATGAATGCTAAGGTAGGAATTAACATTGTATAGATTCAGCTGATAGTTGAATACCTTAACTGGTATTTACCATTAAATAAAATCTTTGTTCTTTCATCATCTTCTATTATTAATACTCAATTGAATGTAGTGAACAAATATTTGCCAAAAAATGAATGCCATGCAAAAATGACAATCTGTTTAATAAATCAGAGCTGAAGTGAAGTTATCATACAAAATATAGAATAAGTCAAGATATACAAAATACCAATATCATTCTATAGATAAAATACAGAAAACTAAGGGATGCAATGTATGACAGATATTCTGTAAACATATTAATCATGTGCAAAAAGTAAAAAAAAGCGTTGGTCTTTATTTAAAGTATGACTATGCTTACTTAAAAATAAAAAATTAGTGCTTTCTTTGAATCTTTACAGAAACAGTCAATTTTTATCTGAAAACTATGGGGAGTGATACAGAATTTATGAGAGCAAAATGAAAAATGCAAGTAAAGGAAGAATATATAAAGATTGTTTAATTAAGCTGCTAAAATCCAAAGGAGTGTCTAGCATAATTTTAGTCTTTAGCTTCTTTGAGAACTCTTGGGGTTAAAATAAATACTTTTTTTTAAAAGAAAAGTAAAGAGACACCACCCTTAAAATTACAGCTATAAAATAATTTCAAAAAAAGAGCTAAAATCCTATTTTTAAACGCCTGGACTGGAATGATATACTGGGAAACACATGGGGCTTTATGAAGAACAAATTCTGTCACAGTGGTAGCAGATATCTTTCTATTGACAGAATAATGGGATAGTAAATCAGGGAGAAGCATTAGATGTAATTTATCTTGACTTCAGAAAGAATTTGATTCAGTCTTGTACCAAGTATTAATCAAGAAATGGGAAAAAGCGTGCTGAAGGCCTCATTGCTGTTAAGTGGATCCTCATCTGGTCAATTTAGTCAATCAGAGGCACTCAGAATATTGCTATTAATAGCTCAATATGTCTGGAGCTATAGAATACATAGAATCATATGCAATTAATGCCAAAATATAAATATGGCATTAATAAAATAGAAAGTAAATGGGAACCAACACCTGCCCTACCAATACTAAATACCACCATTGACATAAATACAAATGGATATTTTACTTTGGTCCTATATTTTATTTCAAAAAGTCTTTACATTATAAATTGGAAGATAGGACAATTCATTGAGCCTATTGGATAACAATGAGTGGATGTTGATAATTACTGTGTTGAAAAGAGGTGATATAATATTTTAGCATGGTAGAAGTGATAGACAACAAAAGAAGAAACTAGTTTTTATATATTTGTGTATTTGACAAACAATACCAGTAGCAATCTTTTTTTTTTTTTTTTTTTTTTGAGATGGAGTCTCACTCTGTCGCCAGGCTGGAGTGCATTGGTGTTATCTCAGCTCGCTGCAACCTCCGCCTCCGCCTCCTAGGTTCAAGCAATTCCCCTGCCTCAGCCTCCCAAATAGCTGGGACTACAGGTGCGTGCCACCATGCCCAGCTAATTTTTTGTGTTTTTAGTAGAGATAAGTTTTCATCATGTTGAACAGGAAGGTCTCGATCTCTTGACCTCGTGATCCACCTGCCTTGGCCTCCCAAAGTGCTGGGATTACAGGCATGAGCCACCGTGCCCAGCCACTAGTAGCAATCTTATCTGGCATTTATTGAAAGCTTAAAATGTGTCAGGAATTTTGTATGCACACTATCTCTCTGAATGCAGACAACAAGTCTTTGCAGTACATGTTATTAGAAAGTATTTCTTAATCTCAGACATCCAGATGAACGCAAAAATAGAGGATCCAGGACTTGAAGATTTGTATAGAAGTTAAAGAATCAGCTGGTTCCATTTTTCTTGAGATGAAGGCACTACTATGAAATCCTTGTCATAAACAGATTTTTGAGAACATGAAAAGATACAGGATAGGACACTAGGAAGAGAACCCATTGAGAAAAATGTAATAAAGGTGTTCTGTTTTCTTTTTCTTACGATAGAGAAAGATCACCAACTGAATGAAATGGAGAGCAAAAGGAAAGAAAGATATGCCATTTAAAGTGTTGTTAGATTTTGTGAACCAACTTGGGTGATGACCTTGAACAGTTCCACTTTAGTGGGTAGGAGCAGAAGATATTGTACAGGGGTTGAAGGTGTGTGTGCATAGAATATTGGGATAAGGGACACAAACCATGTCAGAAATTTGACTGCAAAAAGAATAGAAAAAGGTAATAAAAAGGGTCAAAGAACAAAATAAAGATTGTTTTAAGGGTTTTGAAAAAAAAAAAAAAAACAAGAGGGGAAGGCTTGTACAATAAAGCAGAAATGAAAAATGTTTAGTACTAGGAATGAAAGTGAATTTTGGTGTATGACACTCTTAGAAGAAGAAAAAAATGAATGCAAGAGGCAGGCAAGCTTTCCCTCAATGTGATGACACAGACTGGACAAATGCATAGTGAAGGACATTGACATGAAGGAAGAGGTAACTTAGGATAAAAATGGAATGGGTACGGGTTTAATAAGAACTTAGCTGCTATAGTAAGTAAGCCAAATAGTGATGAAGATTGTAGAGTGAGGCTGACTGTATTAGTCTGTTCTCATGCGGCTAATAAAGACATATCTGAGACTGGGTAATTTATAAATAAAAGAGGTTTAACTAACTCACAGTTCCACATGGCTAGGGAGGCCTCACAATCATAGTGGAAAGTGAAGGGAAAGCAAGACTTGTCTCGCATGGCAGCAGGCAAGAGAGCATGTGCAGGGGAACTCCCCTTTATAAAACCATCAGATCTCATGAAACTTACTCACTGTTATGAGAACAGCATGGTAAAACCTTCCCCCATGTTTGAATTACCTCCCAATGAGCCCCTCCCATGACACATGGGGATTATTACAATTCAAAGTGAGATTTGGGTGGGGACACAGAGCCAAACCATATCATTCTGCCCTGGTCCCTCCAAGATCTCATGTCATCATATTTCAAAACCAATAATGCCGTTCCAGCAGTCCCTCAAAGTCTTAACTCATTCCAGCATTAACTTAACCCAGATGAGTCCAAAGACTCATCTGAGACAAGACAAGTCACTTCTGCCTATGAATCTGTAAAATTAAAAGAAAGTTAGTTACTTCCTAGACACAATGAGGGTACTGGCATTAGGTAAATATACACATTCCAAATGGGAGACATTGGCCAAAATGAAGGAGCTACAGACCCCATGCAAGTCTGAAATCCAGCAGGGCAGTCAAAACTTAAAGCTTCCAAACGATCTCTTTTGACTCCATGTCTCAAACCCAGATCATGTTGATGCAAAAGGTGGGTTCCCATGGTCTTGGGCAGCTCCACCCTTGTGGCTTTGCAGGGTACAGCCTCCCCTACTGACTGCTTTCAAGGCCTGGCATTGAGTGTCTGTGGGTTTTCTAGGTGCATGGAGCAAGCTGTTGGTAGATCTACCATTCTGAGGTCTGGAGGACAGTAGTCTTCTTCTTACAATTCCACTAGGCAGTGCCCCAGTGGGGACTCTTTGTCAGGGATCCAACCCCACATTTCCCTTTCACACTGCCCTAGCAGGGGTCCTCCATGAGGGCTCTGCCCCGCTGCAAACTTTTGCCTGGACATCCAGGTTTTTCCATACATTCTCTGAAATCTAGGTGGAGTTTCCCAAACCTCAATTCTTAACTTTTGTGTGCCCACAGACTTGATACCATTTGTAAGTTGCCAAGGATTGGGACTTGCACCCTCCAAATCCATGGCCCAAGCAGTACCTTGGTCTCTTTTAACCATGGCTGGAGCAGCTGGGATGCGTGGCACCAAGTCCCTAGGCTTCACACAGCAAGGGGGCCATGCACCTGGCCCAAGAAAACAATTTTTTCCTCCTAGACCTCTGGGTCTGTAATGGGAAGGGCTGCCGCAAAGGTCTCTGACATGCCCTGAAGACATTTTATCCATTTTCTTGGGGATTGACACTTGGCTTCTCATTACTTACGCAATTTCTGCAGCTGACTTGAATTTTCCTCAGAAAATGGGTTTTTCTTTTCTACTTCATTGTAAGGCTGCAAATTTTCTGAACTTTTATGCTTTGCTTAGCTTTTAAACATAAGTTCCACTTCCAAACCCTTTTTTGAATATGTAAAGCTGAATGCTTTTAACATCACCCAAGTCACCTCTCAAAAACTTTGCTCCTTAGAAATTTATTCTGCCAGATACCCTAAATCATCTCTCTCAAGTTCAAAGCCCCACAGACATCTAGGGCAGGGGCAAAATGTTGCCAGCCTCTTTGCTAAAACATAGTAAGAGTCAACTTTATTCCAGTTGTCAACAAGTTGCTCATCTCCATCTGAGATATGCAGAATTTGGTTAAAGTCATCCAACAAATCTCTGGGAAGTTCCAAACATTCCCACATCTTCCTGTCTTCTTCTGAGCCCTCTAAACTGTTCCAACCTCTGGCTGTTACCTCGTTCCAAAGTCGATTCCACATTTTCAGGTATCTTTACAGCAGCACCCCACTCTACCAGTACCAATTTACTTTATTAGTCTGTTCTCATGCTGCTAATTGGGAAATTTATAAAGAAAGGAGGTTTAGTGGACTCACAGTTCCACATGACTGGGGAGGCCTCACAATCATGGTGGAAGGTGAAGCGGAAGCAAGACATGTCTTATATGGCAGCAGGCAAGAGAGCATGTGTAGGGTAACTCCCCTTCATAAAACCGTCAGATCTTGTGAGGCTTATTCACTGTCACAAGAACGGCATGGCAAAAACCTGCCCCATGATTCATTTACCTCCCAGCAGGTCCCTCCTGCAACACATGAGATTTATTACAATTTAAGTTGAGATTTGGATGGGAACACATAGCCAAACCATATCACTGACAAATTGTATTTTAGCACACATGTGTGGTTTAATTAGTGCTGCTATCTCCAGGTCTTCATAGCATTATAAGTCATGGCAAATGAGGGGAAAAGACAAAGTCATTTTGTAAAATAGAATACACAGGATATTTTGAAAGAGTAAAATTTTTGGTTACTAATACTTCTATTTTTAAAAGAATTTCGTATTTGCTTTATAGAATAATTTTCTTCTTTCTAAAGCACATGCCTCAGAAGTTCATTTAGTAAGGTTTTGTAGGCACAAAAGGCAGACAACTGTAGACTATTTTTTGTCTTAGTACTCTGAAGATATTTTTACATTTGCTATTGTTTCTTAGAAAGTTATTCGTTATTATTTTTTAAGTTATGGTATTTTCTCCTTGGCAACTTTTTTCTACTGTTATACCTATTGTGTATATGGTAGCAAAAATGCCTAATTAATGAGAAGTATCTTAAAATATCTATCTCAGTTAATCATTGTTTTATTCTCCAAAACTACATATCATACAAATGAAAATTGTTTATCTAGAAAGAAAAGCAACTTCTTTACTTTAAAATTTTGGTGCTAAAATATTATTTTGCTTCATGTGAAAATACCTGACTGGCTGGAATGTTATTTGACTAAGTAGTCACTTGATTCAATAGAAATTATTGGTCAAAAACGCTGTATTTTAGAATTTTTATTATACAAACATCTGATACTCTATGTAAAAAAATGAATATTGTGCCTCTGTTTTGAATATAAAAGGGAACTTTTATGATTATTATTTGTTTATTATTTTATAATATTTTCCATAGCATCTAATGAGAGAGAGAGAGAGAAAGAGAGAGAGAGAGAGAGAATGGGATCAGTATTGTATTGGTAAAACTTGAGTAGATGAAAAAACTATGTGAATATATGTATAGAACCTTTTTCTTTTGTGCTGTAAATGTGTATTATCTGTTTCTAGGATTCCTTATTAAAATCTTTGCACAATGTTGCTCTATATTTTCATGTACTTAAGATAGTCTTTCCACCCTTCACAGCATGATTTCTAATAAAAAGCTTGGAATCATGAACTCTATACTGGTTTGACCCAGAAAGCTTTGACATTCAAAATCAGAGTAGTTTGAAAGGCTCACTCAAGATGCAAGCCTAAATTAATTGGGAAATTTTATATAATGACCCTTGAGGGAAGAGATAATATATTAGATTTTTTAAATTAAAACGGTATCTTTGTAATTTAAATGAATAATTGTTATTAAAATAGCTAAAATGAAAATGCATTCAGGTTAAAAACATTAAATAACCTCTTCAGCCATTCTCATAATTCAGTATAGTGGCTTCTGGAATGAATTGGGCTTAAAACCACTGGTAACAAAATATTTTTGAATGTGCAATTACAATTCATCGTACAGTGCAGAGAAAGGTATATATGCATTGAATAAATACTGAATTGTTTTATAAGCTTTTAGCTTTATATGAATTGAAATAAAAAACTCAGAGAAATACTATCTACATGCATAGTGATATTTAACATAGGCAATTATATTGAATTACATAGATATCTTTGTTTTCCTTTCTTGGAATATCACTGAGTATTCTGTTAAGAGTCCAACATTGCTTTTTGTTCCTATAAAGCACATTTGAATCAAAAGATTTAAAGAATTAAGAAGAGGCAAGATTGTATCCCTTTATAATTATTAGTCATCATTATAACTCAGCATCACAATAAACCATTTGATCATTTTTGAAGGTAAAATTTTAAGTATGAAATATCATGCAAACTTTGCAAACTCCTCAAATTATATCAGTTTGCTTAAGATAAAAATGTTAACTTAATCATTCAGCAAACACATTTTATCTATCTCTATATATCATTAATGACTAGAATTAGAGCAGATAAGAAGACAAACATTCTCTTTTCCCCTGCCTTCACAGGACTTACATTCTAGTGGTAAAATAAGCTAGCATTCATTATGCAATAAGCATGAAATTTTAATTATGATGAATGTTACAGATATACAAATATTGCTATTAAAGTTTATCATAGGGAACTATTCTTGAGGAAATAACAATTTAATTGAACTTTTAAGGAAGAATAAGAAATAAATCCACAGTGAGAAGTGGATGAAACATCTGTAGGTCATAGGACAGTTATTATTAAAAAGTCCTGAGAGAGGAACATGGTGTGATGAAGAAAAATGAATGCAAGACAGTCAGTGGCTATGAGGCAGTCCAGATCATACTGACAACTTGAAGGTTAATTTAAGGCCCTTATTCCTCACGTAAGTAACAATGGAGAGTTAATGAGGACTTTTAAGCATCAGAGTAACATATATTTTCTTTGAAAAATGTGTGCCTTTGCAGCAGAACATGAATTGAAAGAGAACAGATCTGAGAAGACTGGTTAAGAGGATCTTTACTGGTCTAGGTGAGCCATGGTTATAGCTTGAATAAGGGTAGACATACTTCAGAAAAGAAAAACAAATTCCATTGATATTTAAGGAGTGCATTGGGCAAGACTCCATGATTGATGAAAATATAGAGGATGACAGAGATGGAACAAGCAATATTTTTTCTTAGGTTAAGTACCATTGTCTGAAACTTGAAGCCGTGAAGGAAGACCAAACTTAAATGATTGGAAAAGATGATGAGTTAAGACTGAGTCATGTTAAATTTGAAGGATCTCTCCACATCCACTAGGATGGCTAGAATTTTTAAAATTAGATAATAACAAGTGATGGTGAGAATATGGAGAAATCAGAACCCTCAAACACAGCTAGTGTGAAGGCAAAATGATGCAGCCAATTCAGGAAATGGTCTGGCAGTTCCCTAAGTGATTTCATGTAGAGTTACCATATGACCCAGCAATTTTACTCCTAAGCACATACCCAAAATAAAAGAAAACATATTTCCGTATAAAAACCTGTACTCAATGTGATGGCAGTCAAATGATAGAAATAACCTAAGTGTCTATTAAGTAACAAATGATAAATAAAATGTCATATATTCATACAATGAAATAGTATTTCAGCATACTGTAACTGGGAAAAAGACAGTCACAGAAAACAACAAAGCATGATTTCATATCATACAAAGTGCCCAGAACAGTGAAATCTATAGACAGAAAGTAGATTAGTAGTTTTGTAAGCCTGGAAAGGTGGTTGGGAGATTTGAGAGATGATAGATAAAGGTTATGTATTATTTTCTGAGAAGATGTAAAATATTCTAAAATTAGTTTGTAGTGATGGTTGCACATATAGTTGGCCTTCGGTGTGTATGGGTTCAGCACCTTGCGGATTCAACCAACTATGAAGCAAAAATATTCAAACAATAAAATTCACAAAGTTCCAAAAAGCAAGATTTAAATTTGCTGCATGCTGAGTACTATGTTGAATCCACATAAATGACGTGAAGTGTAGGCAACATAGAGGTATTATAGGTCATCTACAGATTATTTAAAACTATAGAAGGGGATGTGTATAGGTTATATGCAAATATTACACCATTTTATATAAAAGACTGAGTAACCACAGATTTTGGTATCTATGGAAGGTCCTGGAACCAATTTCCCACAGATACTCAGGGACAACTATATCTTGAATATACTAAAATCCATTGAATTTGTATTATTATATATCAGTAAAGTGGTTTAAAATGTCTTTGAGAATCTCAGCAATTAGAGAAGATTCCTGGACAGAAGAAATACATTTGAAGTCATTTGTGACTAGATTGTAGCTGAAGTTGTTGGTGAGATTGAGGCAATATACTTAACTAAGGCCAAGAATAAATATTGTGGGAATTCATATACATAGAGATTAAGTAGATGAAGGTGAGTCCACAGAAAAGTTTTAGAAGGAGCAATGAGACAAGAAGTATAAAGCAGAGGATTTAGGGCTGCGGTTTTAAGGAAGTCAATAATGAGAGTTTTAAGAAAGAGTATGTGTAGATAGTTTTGAACGAAATCGAGTCAAGCAGGATGTTGTCTGAAAAACATTCATTGTATTGAGTGATTCAGAAATCATTATTACCTCAAAGAGAGATGTTTTGTGCAATAGTGGTGGGAAAGGCGATGGATAATAATTATTAGAATTTACTGAGCAGTAAGTATTTGCATGGGAGAATGTGGTGACAGTAACAGTAAAATCTCTTTGCTGATGCTGGGTGTGATTTTAATTAGAGATAAATCAGGATAAGGGGAGTTTTATCTTTAAGTTGGGAAAATTCCAGCATAATTATATATACATTAGAAGATGCTCATAGAAATATATTTGCTGAAGATCCAGGAAACATAAGAAATAATCAGTATTGGAAGATTCCTGAGAAGGAAAAGGATGATTTGGTTATGGATTGACCTTAAATTACAATGCTTACATCCTGGAAATAAAGACTTCTACATATATATCTAGGTGGGTGATTGGTGAAACAGGGTTGCACTTAGCCTTCACTTTCTGATGATTAAATCAATTAAAGAGTGTTGATACAAAACAAATGTCTGCATCAGTACTTAGTTTCTTAGAACTGAGTCTCCTAAATGTATAGAGTTGGCCTTCTATATCTGCGAGTTCCGCATCAGTGAATTCAAATGAGAGACTGATGGTATTCTTTATTTTACCAATATTAGAGTTACTCATGGATCAAAAATACTCAGGAAAAAAACAATAAAAATAACAATGCAACAATAACAATGACATATTAACTGTTTATACTTTATTATAAACAATCTAGATATGATTGAAGTATACTAGAGAATATGTGTATGTTATATGAAAATACTGCATTATTTTATATAAGGGATTTCAGCATCTGAGGACTTTAATATCCAGGGGGTCTTGGAACCAATCCCCTGCGGATACTGAGGAAAGACTGTACATAGATACACATGATGGTTAAAAACAAAACTCAAGCAACTTTGTAAGGCTCATCAATAAGAATAAAAGGGCAGAATATTTCAAACGAAGGCATAAGGATATGAAATTGATTGTTTCTTATATATGTGAATTGAATGAGTCATTTACTAGACAATGCCTCGATTCTCACAAGAAGCTAGTCAGCAAAAGGCTTTACTAGTGAAGAAAAGTGACTGATAGTATTTTTTATTTTACAAATATTAGAGTAGCTTATAGTAAATTAAATTGATTCACAGTCCTCATATTCACCTGTTTTTACTCAATGTTCTAGCTTTATTTGTCAAAACCTTTAAATGAGTAATAAAGGCATTCATAACTTAGTTATTTTTGTTTCAGGGACTCCAAAGCCTTCTCAATCTGAGAAACAAAAGTGCCAAAACCAAGTAGATTTGTCATTTATGACAAATTTTATTGAACACCTGTATTAGTTTTCTGTGACCAGTGTAACAAATTACCTCAAACCTGGTAGCTTAAAACAACAAAAATTTTTCTCTCACAGTAATGAAGTCCAGAAATCAGACATCAACTTCAATTAGCTAAAATTGTGGTTTTAGCAGGGCTGTGCTCTCTCTAGAAGCTCTAGGGAAAATTAGTTCCTTGCCTCTTCCAATTTCAGGTGTTTGCTGGCATTGCCTGGCTTTTGGACACATCAACTAGTCTCTGTCTCCATGGTCACTCTGATTCCTCCTCCTCCCTCTGTGTATATCAAAGTCATCTGCTTCTCTCTCATATGAACGTATTTTATGGCATTCAGGGCTCACTCAGATAATTCTGGATAGTTGAATGATCTCCTTATCCCCAAATCTTTAACTTAAGCAAATCTGTAAAACTTTACCATATAAGGTAACATTCACAGGTCCCAGGATTAGGACTTGTTATTTTTAGGGGATACCCATCATTAAGCCCACTACACCCTCACTGTTCTATACCTTTAATACAGTATCTTTACTACTCTTCATGTTTTCAGCCTCTTCCATTTCTGCCTTTGCCAGCCACCTCCCCCTGCCACGCACACATACACGTACACACACATACACACACACACACCCTGCTCTCAATAAAGTATTCAAATGAAATATTCTCATTACTCCTGAGAGATTTAGAAAAAAACCAGATATAATTCTTCCTCAGCACCAGGATGAAGTTTCAATTTATTTCTATAGCATCAAAAGCCCATTTGGATTTTTGGTACGGTGCCTCTTGATCCAAATATACCAACTTCCTTCACTGCATCTTTCTTGCTTTGTAATCCAGTGAAAGCAAACTCCTTGCAGCTTTCTATCCTTGTCCATTCCCCCTGCTCAGAACACCTTCCCCGTGCTGATCGCTGAGGCAGCACCCCTGTGCCTCTCCTATGCCTGCTCAACTTTCCTTCAAGCTATACACCTGTTTGAATGCATCAGAAAAGTTCATCTCCCAAATACTTATAAAACTTAACAGGATTTGTTTCTTAAAAAGAAAGTAGCAGTTCTTTCTTATTTTAAGGGCTTACTTTAAAAGACAGTTGCAACATCTAGTTAGGACTAATTTATTTTAGAATGAAATTCAGCGTAGGCATATTAATAGAGAGGACAACATAATAATGAATTAGCAACCAATTCTTAGGTTTTTATTATTCACCAAGTTTTGTAAAATATTACGTTTACTGCCTCATTTGCTTTTCATTTCTATATGTGACATCTCCAATCTACTGATGAGGAAAATTAAAAATTCACTTAGGTATTGATAGAAAAGGTGGTATTTAAACCCAGGCAGTCTGGCTCTAGAACTTTCTCTCAACTACTTCAGTATGAATATAAGAACTAACTTTTTCAGGTTGGCTTACATTTTGGAGCATTAGGGAAACATAGATTATTCTCAATAATATAACTGAAACAAATTAAAGAGCCCTGCCATAGACTGAATGTTTGTGTCCTCTAAAAATCCATATATTTTAATACTAATCCCCAAGGTGATGGTATTAGGAAGCGGAAACTTTAAAGACGATTAAGATTAGTTCCCTTGTAGAAGGGACACCAGGGTGGTTTGTTGCTGTCTCTGCCATGTGAAGAAACAGGGAGAAGGCTGCCATCTGAGAACCAGGAAAAGGGCAGATATTTGGGCACCTTGATCTTGAACATCCCAGTCTCCAGAATGTGAGAAACAGATTTCTGTTGTTTATTAGCCACTCAATCTATGGTATTTTGTTATTGCAGCCCAAATAGACTAAGACAAGCTCTAAGAAAATTAATTCAATCATAATTAAATATGATATTGCAATCATTAGAATTAAATTTGATGTGATTAAATAAAAATTTAATAACATATTTATAATTAATATTCATATAGGTTCTTTTAGATTTCTTTTGTAGTATCTCATATGAATGTCACAAAAAACATGTGAAAGAAAAAATAATTTTATTTAATAATTTAGAAATAAATGCATTGAAACCATCCACAGAATATAAGGAACAGAGACACACTTTCTGGGTGCCAGAAAATTCTCTATTTTCAAAATTTACTGTTTCACAACTTAAGAAACTCTAAGTGGTCAGTCTACTTAGAAACCCTGCAATTTCAGAAACAAACTGGAGAGGAACTACAATTGTGTGTGTGTGTATGTGTGTGTGTGTGTGTGTGAGAGCGCTTTATTTTCCTACTTGTGCATTTCGTGTCTGATTCACTTTTGGCTGTGAGGAAGAAAGAGAACATTGGAGACCAGCTTTCAGTATGATGATGAAGGACAAGAAAAGTCCCCAGAGGAGTGGCAAGCACATCAAGCCTAAGGGATTGGTACCTATATATTTCTGCTATTTTCAGTTTTTTCACTGGTTAATATAATGCACAGTTCCATGGCATTAGTGAAGGTGGATCCCTTTCAAGTTTTCTGAGCTGCTAGCCAAGGCAGTTATCACAATTCATATCTGAAAACTATGGAAAGTCAAATGCTTAGGGGTTTATTTTGGGAATGATCTAATTTTATAGGCCTTCCTGAAAAAGATTACTTTCTATGACATTGCTGATTTTCTAAAATGACAACTTTTTAGTTCTGTGGACTTCCCCCCATGTGTATATTAACATATAACTTTGACAGAATTCTCTTAATGATTTGAGAAAATAGAGAAAAATATCTTTGAAATATCTTCCTTATTGCCATTCTTTTTAACAGATTAGAAACACTTCTTCCAGATACTGTTTGACCTTGAACCAAATTTAAAACATGATTTATATGAATTTTCTGCATATAAATGTATTTTTTTTTATATTCACAGACTGCCATAACAAAGTACCACAAGCTGGGTGGTTAAAACAACAGAAATTGATTTCAACAGTTCTGGAGGGTAGAAATCAAGGTGTCAACAGTGTTGATTCCTTCTAAGAGGTATGACAGAAGGATCTGTTTTGGCATATAAGTGAGTCTCTTCAAGTTTGTTTGGCATTCTCCCTGAATGAGTCTGTCTCTAAACTTCCTCTTTTTTATAGTGACCTCACTGTAACTTCATTACGTCTGGAAAAGGCCCTACTTTTAAGGTGACATTTTGATTGCTAAGGGTCAGGACTTCAAATTACAAACTTTTGGAGGGGTCACAATTCAGCCCACAATGCTGTTTTACAGTATTTTACTATACTAGCTTTCTGAGTAATACATATTTTGTGATTACTGACTCATTGGCAAGGTTTTTTGTGTTGTTGCTTCATAGTTAGAAAAATAGAGGATATATCCAATATAGAAATGCTGATAGGAATTAGGATAAATAATTATTTTAAATGGAATGCTTTGAAGAACAAGAATCTCTTAAAAACAGGCAACATATAGTTTGTGAATGAATGACTAAAGTATAGCAAAAGTAAAACCCATAATAAATCAATATACCTTATTAACAACTTGAAGGACATAATATAATAATGAAGGGAAAAAAAGAAGAAGAATTTTTCATGGGTGTTGGGATTTCCCTAAATATTAAATAGGCAAATTTCTTCTAACTAAAGAAAAGATACTAATGAGGCTAAATCTCCTTCGGATTATTCATCTATCAGCTGGAAATGTGGTTCTTATAATTACCATTTTGAGGTAAAAAGAAGACGTCAATTTTAATGTTCTTCTCTTTTAGATGCTTAGATTTATTAACATGGAATCCTTTTGTTTACATTTTATTGTAAAAATAAATTCAAATGTAAATATTTCAGAGTCTTTTTCACTTTGTTGAGAGTTCTAAATTTTTAATAGTATTCTGGTTGGTTTTAAAGTTTTAATAAGAGTAGTTCCTTTTCTTACATGTATACATATCATATATTAAAAATAATATATTTTCTATATCTTTCATTATACTCCATACATACTGACTTTCAATTGACATTTTATTCATTTATTCCAGAAATGTTTGTTGAGCATCTCTTATGTTCCAAGTACTTGTCTGGACACTAGGGATGTAGAATTAAACAAAAGAGATCAAAACAGTTTTCTTTGTAGAGCTCTAGTTACCATGGATGTGGTAGACAATCAACAAGTAGCTGAATGAATTATATGTATATTGAAAGCTATTATGTATTATGGCTAAAATAAAGCTAGGGAAGGCAATGAGGAATGCTCTGTGTAGAGAGTTTACCGTTTATAGTGGGTACTCGGAAAAATCTATACTGATGCATTTGAGTAAAATCTTGAAAGGGCTGAAGAAGCAAGTCATCCGAAGATCAGGAGGCAGAGTATCACAGACAGAAGGTTCAGCTGGTACAAAGGCCCTGAAGCAGGGGAACAGCATGGAGGCCAGTGTGGTTAGAGTGCAATAAATATGAGAAGGAACATAAATGATGAAATTGAAGAGTTAACAGAGAAAATGAGAGAGTAGTATAGAAAATTTTAGATATTTACATAGTTTGGAGGAGTCTCCAAGTTATATACTAACTCAAGAAGATAGACAAGCTTCCTTCTGCAAATATCAGGGTAGATTTCAACCATCCTTATCTCCCACCTTAGCCACTACTATGCCAGATTAAGCTAACACTTTAGAAAGGCTATTCCTAAGTGACAGAACTATAGAAAGGATTATATAAAGTACAGGGCTAGGAAAGTTAATTTCCTTAGGTTTTGTCATTGTACTGATGACATGGCTGGAAAGCATCATATCCTTATCATTGCCATTGCAATTGGCAGCAAAGAAGGAAGACTGTGAACCTAAAGTCTGAAGTTTGAGCTATTGAGGCAAAAAAACAAAAAACAAAAAACAAAAAACTGGTGTTTTGCAGCTTATAGATTCACTATGGTATGTTGAAGGAACCAGAAGGACATTTAATGGGGGCAAAATGCCCCAAATTAGAAGCTCTATTAAAAACTCTCCTGTACAAATAATACCTTTTTTTTCCTTAGTAATTTGTATTTGGTTGTTAATACCAGAACAACACCATAGTTATAAAAGACATTATATATAATTTGGTGGATATATATTTAACTGTTTAGGAGATATGTTTAATTCTTTAGTACACTACAGAGAGTTGATTTCATAGATTGGATTTTTTGTTTCTATTTTCAAATATATGTTCTGTGTGTCTCTTTTGAAATTCCAAAGTAAAGAAAAATCCTTCTTATTTCTGGTTAAAAATTACCTCCATTGTTTTAAACTATCTAATAATTGCAATCAAAGTACGGTGTCTGGAATAACGTTTGTGGAATAGGTTCTGATTAAGGACTCTTCCGTCCATGTGCCTGCTAATGGTTACAAAGACAAAATAAATCTCATGTTTAAAATATAAAGTGTTATTTGTCAAATTTGTATCATTTTAGTGTTTGTGGATGGAAATGCAAATCTATGAAGATACAGATTATTTCTATCATCTGGAGTCATATTCAGAAGCGCTATTAATGTTTAAAGGTTGAAATTCTATAGAACTATTTTCTTTTCTCTAGCACTTGGGGAAGCAATTTTTACTGGGTGGGTATTATGCTAGTAATGAGAGCAGAATTACTTTCCCTAAATTGAGAAATAAGTCCGCAGTGAGTGCTTTAACTAATTAAAACAGATAGGAAAGACCATGTAAAATGTCTCTTTATATTGCATATATACCACTTACTACATCCAGTCTTTTCTAATCCTGTTAGTCAAAAAGATCTCTGCCATTAGGCCATTTATTTGTTATATCCAGTCAACACTTTTATTGAAACACTAGTTAAATGCAAAGAGGGTGCCTTTTCAGCAAGATTTTAATGTAGTTTTTACTAAGAAAGAATGAAACCATACACTTTACCTGCTGAGTACAATTAAAGTATAATTAGAATCTAATAAATTTGCAAAACCATTTAATGATGAATAATATGTAATTCTGTATACTGTGAAAGGCATCATATTGATATGCTCAATTTGAGTAGTCAAATGAATACACTAATATGAGGTAACATTTAAGAACTGTCATGCAAACTACTGAATAATATGATAGCTTCATGTCTGATATCAGATGTCCACTTAATCTTTTTAATCATACTTCTATAATTTAGGATAGAAAATATAATCCCTAGAGTAGAAAGTAATATACTCTACCATAGGATACCTCTGGTTTTATGGCAAAAACACGTTTTCTAATACTAGAATAAAATGTTTATTAAGATCATTTAACATTTTCCTTATAGGGATCCTGAAGTTATTTGTGATTTTGGTTATTTATATTTTAGGTTATAAATTGTGAAAGTAATTTAATCACTGAGGATAATGAAAAAAACATACAAAATACACATTAACTAGACACTAAAAGTTGGTAATTTTGCAGTGTGAGAAATTAAGCATGCAAATCTGTTTAGCATTATGTTTTATCTGATAATAAATTGAAAGAGCTGATGTTTTATGCTAATGAACACGGACCTTACAGTGGGGTCAAAAGGAGCAAAGTGTTTGTAGACATATTCTTACAATTTCACTTATGAGAGTTTTACTGGATTTTTGTTATCATAGTTGAGCCGTAGATTCAATACATGTTCAAAGTGTAAGGTGAGCTTTGTAGCAATCAATCCCTCTGAGGGAAATTTAGTCTTATGATTGGTATGCAGACAATGAGTAGACTGGTATGTTAACCAAGGTAAATCAGTGGTGAATAGCCAGGAGTTAGAATCTATTATGAGATGTGCAAAAGGGTAGATAACTAGAGGTCTATTTTTCCCCAGGCATAATAAGAATTATAGTAAAGCAAAAGCTGGTGATTTTTTAGCAACTTTCAAGAAATACTTGTGGTCCAACATCAACAAATTTTAGTTTGGCATTCTTCATGTGTTTACTCCACATATATATACTGGGTATATATTATGAAGAAGGTGCTATGACAGTTTCCAAATAATGTGACAGTTTTTTGATCCAGACAGTATGACCTAGATATTATTTTTCCTGATCCTTTGAGTAAAGTACAAGTCTAACTCCTGGAAACAATGCAAGAGGCAACCAAATGAGACTTCGAAACTGCATGAAGAAGAAGGTGGGAATGGTTAGGAACCCCAGACTGAAGAAGCAATAGAGCAGCAGGTGCCTTTTAACTTAACAGAATAAAGCAGCCTAAGCTCGGCCTTTTGTGACTATCAATCTAGCAAGAGAAGGCAGCTCACATAGGCTCCTCCCTGGATCTAATAGGAGTCGTGTCGACACCAGACAAGCCTGGTGACACTAGCAAGGACATCACCTGGGAGTCCTTCTATTAACAGTCAGGGGAATTACACCCTCTTCTTCCTCAGCAGGAATAGGGAATCCTTTCACCCATTGAAATGACACAGCTGACTGGGCAGCATCAACTAGGAAAATTTTGCTACGGCAATCACCAACCACAGGAAACTTCTTCCTGTGAGCCTGGGAACACTGTCCTTCACCAAAGGCAACTGGACAGTAACAGTAAGGCGGATCCAGCCACAAAAAAAAGAAAAATGGTCCACACGTGAAACCTCTTTTTTTTTGCCAAGGGATGGTGACTCCAACCTAGAGGTGACATGGCCTGGGGAAGTTCCTTCTTCCCTTTCAGGCAACACTAGAAGGCCCAGTAGGAGTCCCAATGTCACTAAATAAACCAAAAAGAACAAAAGACTACCACAAAAGTTCTAAAAGTTAAGTTTTCATTGATGTAAGATGTAAACTACAGATTCAAGATGCTGACTGAACCTCAAATGAGAAACACAAAATACCCATGCCAAGACACAAACATCACTATTAAACTTCTAAAAACTAAAGATCAAAAGAGAATCCAGAAAGCAAACAGAAAGAAATAACACATTGCCTACAGGGAAAGAACAATTTGCATGATGGCAGACTCATCTGAAATGACGGTGACCAGAAATGGCATATCTTTCAAGTGCTAAAAGAAAAAAAATTATTTGCAGTAAATTATATATGCTATAAAATTAATCTTTATAAATGAAAGGAAAGTAAAGACCTTTTAAAATGTAAGAAAACTGAAAGATTTTGCAGCTAGCAAATCCATCCTTAAAGAATAGGTGAAAGAAGTTTTTTTGGCACAGAAAAGTAATAAAAAAAGAATCCTGAAATATCAGAAAGTAAGAAAAATAATGAAAAGAACAAAAATGTAAGTCCATAGAGTAGACTTTCCCTTTCCTCAAGTATTAGAAATCATATTTGATGATAGAAAGAACAATTGTAGCATCATGTAATACACAAAGTGATGATATTTAAAAGTGGGGAAGGTGGCCGGGCGCGGTGGCTCAAGCCTGTAATCCCTGCACTTTGGGAGGCTGAGACGGGCGAATCACGAGGTCAGGAGATCGAGACCATCCTGGCTAACATGGTGAAACCCTGTCTCTACTAAAAAATACAAACAACTAGCCGGGCGCAGTGGCGGGCGCCTGTAGTCCCGGCTGCTCGGGAGGCTGAGGCAGGAGAATGGTGTAAACCCAGGAGGCGGAGCTTGCAGTGAGCTGAGATCTGGCCACTGCACTCCAGCCTGGGCGACAGAGCGAGACTCTGTCTCAAAAATAAATAAATAAATAAATAAATAAATATAAAAGTGGGGAAGGTAAAGAGATAAAATTAGAAATAAAGGTGTCCATTACATATGTATATTGTGATACACATAGCAACCACCAAGAAATATGTACAAAGAAGGTGCATTTAAAAGCACTACAAATAAATCAAGATAAAATTCTAAAAAAAGTTTAAGTACCCCATGGTAAGCCAATAAAAGTGAGATATAAAAATTAACTGACGATGGATTAAAGACTTAAATGTAAGGCCTAAAACCATAAAAATCCTAGAAGAAAACCTAGGCAGTGCCATTCAGGACATAGGCATGGGCAAGGACTTCATGACTAAAACACCAAAAGCAATGGCAACAAAAGCCAAAATTGACAAATGGGATCTCATTAAACTAAAGAGCTTCTGCACAGAAAAAGAAACTATCATCAGAATGAACAGGCATCCTACATACAGAATGGGAGAAAATTTTTGCAATCTACCCATCTGACAAAGGGCTAATAACCAGAATCAAAAGGAACTTAAACACATTTACAAGAAAAAAAGAAAGAACCCCATCAAAACTGGGCAAAGGATATGAACAGACAGTTCTCAAAAGAAGACATTTATGCAGTCAACAAACATATGAGAAAAAGCTTATCATCATTGGTCATTAGAGAATGCAAATCAAAACCACAATGAGATACTATCTCAGGCCAGTTACAATGGCAATCATTAAAAAGTCAGGAAACAACAGATGCTGGAGAGGATGTGGAGAAATAGGAACAGTTTTACACTGTTGGTGGGAGTGTAAATTATTTCAACCATTGTGGAAGACAGTGTGGCGATTCCTCAAGGATCTAGAACCAGAAATACCACTTGATTCAGCAATCCCATTACTAGGTATATACCCAAAAGATTATAAAAAATTCTTCTATAAAGACACATGCACATATATGTGTATTGCAGCACTATTCACAATAGCAAATACTTGGAACCAACCCAAATGGCCATCAATGATAGACTGGATTAAGAAAATGTGGCACATATACACCACAGAATACTATGCAGCCATAAAAATGGATGACTTCATATCTTTGCGGGGACATGTATGAAGCTGGAAACCATCATTCTCAGCAAACTAACACAGGAACAGAAAACCAAACACCGCGTGTTCTCACTCATAAGTGGGAGCTGAACAATGAGACCACATGGACACAGGGAGGGGAACATCCCACACTGGGGCCTGTAGAGGGCTGGGGGGCTAGGGGAGGGATAGCATTAGGAGAAATACCTAATGTATATGACAAGTTGATGGGTGTAGCAAACCACCATGGCACATGCATACATATGTAACAAATCTGCAGGTTCTGCACGTGTATCCCAGAACTTAAAGTATATTAAAAAAAGAATCCCCAAGCAAAGGAAACAAAAAGAAAAAAAATAAAAAATGACACCTTAGGTACAAATATATCGATAATTACTGAAAATCTAAATAATTTTAATAAATCAATGAAAAGCAGAAAGTGGCAATGTGGATACTGTGGGCAATGTGGCAGTTGGTGATGAAAGACATTAAAGAAAATCTAAATAAATGGAGTGATGTAGCATGTCCATAGATTGGAAGACTCAACAAAATAAAGATTCTATGAATAATTTCTCCCAGGTTGATGAATATGTTAAATGTAATTGCCATCAAAATCTCAACAGAAATTTTTGTAAACATAAGCAAGCTTTTCCTACACTTTATATGGAAAGGCACAAACCTACAGCAACTAAAACAATCTTGAAAAAAACCCAATACATTGAGGGAAATTATTCTATCTAATATTTAGGCTTGCTATATAACTACAACAATCAAGACTGTATAGTACTATTGAAGGAATACAAACATAGATTAATGGAACAAATAGAAAATGTAAAAAGAGATCCACTTAAATATGCCAACTGAATTTGACAAAGGTGTAAGAGCAATTCAATGGAGGAAGGATAGAATTGTAAACAAAAGGTGTTAGAATAATTGGACATGCACAAGTATAAAAAAATATTGAGGACAACCCGTTCTGGTCTTCTTCCACACTGTGGAAGCTTTGTTCTTTCGCTCTTTGCAATAAATCTTGCCACTGCTCTAAAAAAAAAAAAAAAAAAAAAATTGAACCTTGACCTAAACTTAACACCTTATCCAAAAATTACCCAAAATTGATAATTAACTTAAATGGGAAATCTGCAATTATAAAATTTTTACATAAAAAACAAAAGAGAATATCTTCAGAGTCTAAGTATATGCAAAGCGTTCTCAGACTTAATACCAAGTGTACAACTGATAGAAGGAAAAATGAATTAAATGGACCTCATTAAAATAAATAAAAAAATGTTCTGTGAAAGACTGTTAACAAGATGAAAAGACAAACTATAAGCTGGCAAAAAATATTTACAAACCACGTATCCAAAAAGGACTGCTATCTAGAATCCATAACGAGCTTTCAAAACTTAACATTAAAAAAAAACCCAATAACACAATTTAGAAAATGGTCAGAAGATACAAACAGACATTTCACTCAGGAGGATATAAAGATGGCAAATAAGCACATAAAAATATGTTCAATGCCATTAACCAGTAGGGAAATGCAAATTAAAACCACCAAGAGATCCCTATACACCTATCAGAATGGTTAAAATAAAAATATAGTGACAGCACCAAATGTGGAGAACATCAAGAGAAGCTGTATCAACTGGATCATACATTCCTGATGGGAATGTAAAATGGTGCAGTCACAATGAAACACATGTTAGTTTCTCATAAAAATAAGCAATTATCAGATTATAAAATACAATACAATTCATCATATGACAAAAAATACAATTATATGAACCAACAATTTACTTCTGGGCACTTAGTCCAGAGAAATTGATAACTGTGATCATACAAAAATATTTACACCAATGTTTATAGTAACATTATTAATATTACCCCACAATCAGAAACAACTGAAATGTCCTTCAATGGAAGAATACTTAAACTGAACAGTGGTATATACATACCATGGAAGACTACTCAACAATAAAGAGGAATAGACCGTTTATCTGCTTAATAACTTAGACAAATCTCCAGAAATTCTAAGTGAAAAAGCCAATTCCAAAAGTTTACATAGTCTATAATTCTATTTCTATAACACTTTTGGGAAAACAAAGTTAGAAAAAATGGAGAACACATTAGCGATTGCTAGGGTTTAGAGAAAAGTATGTGTGTGCATGGGGTGAGCAGATAGGGGAGGGCCCAAAGGAAGTGAATGTGGGTATAAAAGACAACATGAAGGATTGTTGGGATGATGGAACTGTTATGTATCTTTATTCTGGTGATGGATACATGGCTACATATTTGTTAAAATTTAAGGAACAAAATATAAACAAAAATGAATACAATAAAACTGGGCCAATGTGAGATTGGTATATTCTATCAATATCAACGTCCTGGTTGTGATATTGTATTATAATTTTGCAAAGTTTTGTTATTTGCAAACTGTGTAAAGGATACATAGAATCATTTTGTATTTTTTCTTAAAATGCATTTGAATCTATACTTTTCTCAAAAATAAAAGTTTAATTTAAAAATGCCATATTTGAAAGGCTTATGCTAGAGAAAGGATAGAAAATGAATAAGAGTATATCAATAAAATAAAGGAGAATGTTTATATATAATAAAATAAGAATGAGAAAGTGCTACAAAAGTGCTAAGAAGAAAGAAATTTATTTCACCCATGTCAACTGGGTGATGGTCTTTAAATGTTAGGAGAATTTTGCCAGTTGGAAAATGTAGATGAAATAGAAGTCCAGATAGCTAAATATACAAACAAATTTTTCTGTTCAAAACATTTTCTGTGCAAAATTATAGTTTTTAAATATAAAATTATAATTTATATTTATATTATAATTGTAATATAAAATTATAGTTTCATAATAACATACACAGATCGTTTTAGCTGAGGTGAATATTACAGATCAAAAAGTGGTCAAAGTGAAGACTGAAGTGGGAAAAAGGATATTAAAATTAAAGGTTTCATCTTTCATCTTTTGTAATTTAGACAACATGTAAACATTGTATAATCTTGAGAAGGTAACACAATTTGCTTAGTTTTTTAGGCATAAATATAAAGGAAGAAAAATAAGGAGTTCTAGGGAGCGTGGGGGAAGGATGAGTTAGAAAAGTTATGGCATAGTCCACAACTGGACAATGAGTGTCTCTGAAAGGAGGGAATGAAAGACGCATATGAGAGCTGTTGCAGTGGTTGAATCTGATCTGAAAGGAATTTTATTCAAACATGGAGACAGGTCTCATGATTGAGTTTATGGTTTTAAATCTTAATAGGTGATTCGAGGACTGTCAGAAAAACGTGGAGCAGAGTTTGTTGGGAGGAGAGGAGAAATGATGACTTTGATCTTAGTTGTGCATTTGAGATGACCCTGGTATATCCAGCTAGTATTGTCCAGGGCAGATTTTCACAACATTGGCTGCTGTGTTGATGTCTGGACCAGGTTAGTCTTTGTTGGGGGCATGAATAGCACTTCTAGCCTCAATCAAGTAGATGCCAATAGTATGCCTCTGCTAGTTGCCCAGTTTTGATAATAAAAAATGTTTCCACACATTGCCAAATATTCCCTGAGCGAACAGATTCATTCCAGTTGAAAACCACTGGCCTGGTAGGGTGGGGAAATGGTGGATGTTGGAAATCTGTGATTTAAATTTAACAGGGAGATCAAGATTTGATAGAAATAGGTAATTCCTTAGCATTTGTTGATGATACATAAAGCTTCATTGATGATTCCTTTTCAAAGTTGGCCTTAAAATATGTGCGAGCAATAATTCATAATTTGGGCCATTTCTGTAATTTCCTGCTATGTATATGTTCATGAAAATATTTTATGAAGGAAATCTTGGGTGAAATTGGATGACTCATAAATCATAAAATAAAAAGGGAATTAGCTTCAAAAAGTTACTCCATCAGCGAAGAGAAAAATATATAGGCCAAATTAAATCCAATTTTTAAAAAGTTCACATAATGCAAATGTCTGCCACATGTCTATGAGTCAACTTTAGGATATTTTACATAAAATTATGCTCTTCATGTAATTTAAATATTTGCCTTTAGACAGTCCTTAAGGTAAGGAATAAATATAAATATGACATACAGTCCTTAAGGTAAAAGAATAAATATAATACAACATATAGTCCTTAAGATAAAGGAATAAACATAATACAACACAGACACTACTGAAAACATGTGTGTATGTGTTTTTTTATATTTTACTCTCTCACACCTTCTGTTTTACTTTCTATTAGTTATTCTATGGGGAAGATTGTTGTTTCTCTCCTAAAGATAACATGTTCTAAATTCATATTATTTGGGCTGTCATAAACTTAAAATATCTATAATCTTTTAGTTATAAAATTAGAAAATAAAAATTTAAAGATAAAAGCTCATATAAATTTCTAATATCCTTTTTTGATCAAAAACCCTCATCATAATGGGTATGGAAGAAACATACCTCAAAATAATAGAGGTCATATATGGCAGACCCACAGCTAACATAATGCTGAATGGGACAATTTTGAAGTCTTTCCTCTAAGGATTGGAACAAAACAAGAATGCCTACTTTCACCACTTTTATTCAACAAAACACTAGAAGTGCTGGTGAGAGTAATTAGGCAAGAGAAAAAATAAATTAAAGGCATCCACATTGGAAAGGAAGAAGTCAAATTAGCATTTGTTCATAGGAAACATAATCTTATACCTAGAAAAAAAACAGAACTGATACATTCATTAAAGTTGCATGATACAAAATTAACATACAAAACTCATAAGCATTTATATGTGCTAATAGCAAACAATATGAAAAGAGAAATCAAGAAACCAATCCCATTTACAATAACTACAAAAAATATAAAATACCTAGGAATCAATCTAACCAAAGAAGTAAAATTTCTATCCTTAGTAAACTATAAAACTTTGGTGAAAGAAATGGAAGAGGACACACAAAAAATGGAAATATATTTTATGCTATGGATTAGAAGAATGAATATCGTTAAATTGGCGATGTTGTTACCTGATGGAAGGTCTTTACTGTGAGTTGTCCAGGTTCTGGGCATGTTGAACAAATAATTGAACAAAACGCACAAAGAAACAAAAGAACAAAGCAGTGAAAGAGAAAACAACAAAAGGAAAGAGAAAAAAAGGTGCAGGTTTACTGAAAAAATGAAAGTACAATTCACAGAGCGGGAGTGCACTGGAGCTTGCAGCGCAAGGACCCTTCTCCACCATTAGGGTTTTTATTAAGCCAAAAGAATCCGGCAACACCACTAGAGGCTGTTTTGAATCCTCCAATTAGTTGCAACTTATGAAGGCCTGTGGTCAATCAGAGACTGAAGTGGAAATTTCTGTCTTGTTGTCTGTGTCTTCACAGGAGTGAAGGTGTGGCCTGTATCTGCCCAGTCTTGCCTAGAACTGCTGCACCTGCTGTTATTTTGCTTCTACCTTAACCCTTGGTTACCACAGTTCCCTATTCTCATGTCTCAATACTTCCCAAAGCAACGTACAGATTCAATGGAACCCCATCAAAGTATCAATAATATTCTTCACAGAAATTAAACAAAAAATCCTAAAATATGTATGGAACCACAAACACCCAGAATAGCCAAAGCAATCCTGAGCAAAAAGAACAAAACTGGAGGCATCACATTACCTGACTTTAAAATTTACTACAAAGCTATGGTAACCCAAACAGCATGGTACTGGCATAAAAACAAACACTTAGATTAATAGAACAGAAAATAGATCTCAGATATAAATTGACACATTTACAGCCAACTCATCTGTGACAAAGGCATCAAGAACATACAATGGGGAAGGAATAGTCTTTTCAATAAATTGTTCTGGGAAAAACTGGAAAATTGTATACAGAAGAATGAAACTAGACCCCTCTGTCTCACCATACATAAAAACCAAGTTGAAATGAATTAAAGACTTAAGTGTAAGATCTGAAACCATTAAAGTACTAGAAGAAAGCATTGGGAAAATAGTTGAGGACATTGGTCTTGGCAACTATTTTTGTGTGTGTGAGACCTCAAAAGCACAAGCAACCAAAGCAAATATAGATAAATGGGACTACATGGAGCTACAAAGCTTCTGCACAGCAAACGAAACAATCAACGAAGTGAAGAGACAACCCACAGAACGGAAGAAAATATTTGCAAACTACTCATCTGACAAGAGATTAATAATTAGATTACATAAGGAGCTGAAATAACCCAATAGGAGAAAAAGCAAATAATCTGATTTTTAAAATGAACAGATGGGTTGAACAGACATTTCTCAAAAATAAAACATACTCATGGCCAATGAGTATGTGACAAAATGTGATATCATCTCACCCCAGTTAAAATGGCTCGTATCAAAAAGACAGGCAGAAAGAGATGCTGGTGAGGATGTGGAGAAAGGGAACACTTATACACTGTTGATGGACATGATAATTCCTACTGCCACTGTGGAGACCAGTATGAAGTTTTCTCAAAAAAAAAAAAAAAACTAAAAATAGAACTACCATATGATCCATAGTTCCACTACTGAGCATACATCCAAAAGCAAGGAAAATAATATGGTCAGGAAGTATCTACACCCTTATGCTCATTGTAGCCCCATTTGCCATAACCAAAATATGGAATCAACCTAAGTATTCATCAATGGATGAATGGATTAAAAATGTATATATATATGATAGAATATCATTCGGCCATAAAAAAAGAATGAAATACTGTCATTTACAGCAACATGAATGAAACTGGGGTCATGATGTTAAATGAAATAAGCCAAACACAGAAAGATCAATAATGCTTGTTTTCACTCATATGTGGGAACTTAAAAATTGGATCTCTTGAAGATAGAGCACAGACTGGTGGGTACCAGAGGCCAGGAAGGGTGGCAGGAGGTGGCATGAAAGGATAGAAAGAATATAAATATAATTATTACCATTGAAGTATACACTTAAAAATGAAAAAGATGATTACTTTTATATGTATATTTTACCTCAGTAAATTTTTTTTAGAAAGCATAATACTATTACAATGTAATACTATTACAAAATCTTAAAAGATAAGATGAATTTATGAAGTGTGTCAAAATAAATACTTATACTTTTAAAACGTTGAATGATAACATTTTTGAAGAGAAAAAGGAGCAAATCTTCTTTCACAGTCTTTTGGAGTTTTGCTAATCTGTAGATCAATCGCCTCAACCCTCCTATATAAAAAGGGGGTTGGGGAGGGGGAGGGGAGAACCGCTTCAAATTAAATTGTCCCTTCAGAGTTATATGGTGCAAATTAGTATATTATCAGCTCTGAGAAGACTTACAATAAAAGGATCTTTAACTTTGCTCAACCCAGTTTGTTGAATTCTTTAGACACAATCTAGATTTTGATGTACTAAGGTTTCTTTTTATATATACTTGGTATCTAATTTGTACTGTTCCTCTTATGTCTCTTGACATTAAAAAGTGTTGCTCCTTCTCTGCACTGAATGCTGAATAAATGTTACTAATGGTTCTTCCATTATATCTGAAAGCAGTTACAAAATGTATTTACTTTTTTATATTTTAATGTATCTGTTTATATTCTTTTTATAGACCATAAACTTTTTCAGGGAAGAAGTCATCACTTACTCACATTTTTTATACCACTCTACCATGTGGTAGAGCATTATTCAGCCATAAATATGTCTACAGCTGCCATATGGTACTAAAAAAGCACCTCTACTTCACCTATGAAAAGAGAGTTTCCAAGGTCTTTTCATTTTTTCAGTAGATTAGAAGACTGGTTGATTGAAGCACACAGTTTTCTGTATAAGTAGAAGACTAACAGCATTCAAAAGTAGCCATTAGTAGATGGCTATGAAGATAGCACAAACGTGTGTGTGTGTGTGTGTGTGTGTGTCTATGTGTTGTTGGTGTGGGGTCTCCACATGTTGGCCAATCTTGGCTGATATTATTATCATTACTATTATTATCAATGTTACTATTACTGTTTAGCACCGAATTACAAATATAGTACACTGAAATATGGAAAACAGAACTCTCTCCTATCAAAGCACCCTGTTAGAAACTGAAGTTAATAAAATAGAGGTTTCAGTTTAGTTTCTTAAAACCAGATAAAACAAACAAACAAAAAACAACTCTACCATAGCAATTTGAAATTTCAATTCTAAAAAAATACATGACCACACTTAGAGTCTTTTGCCCGAAGAGAAAACCTCATTTAAAACACTTGGATAGCTGAATAGGAAGTCATTTTATTGATTTTCATTTCAAAAATATTTACTCAAAGGACAATGGAAAGTGTTGATTTAGAGGAAAAGACAAGTAAGATATTCACTAGTAAGACACTTAAAAATTAACGAACTTCTTACAACAATGATAGATACAAAAAATGTACATGTTTGCAAAAAGGTTATGAGCTATAACATCAGAGGCTGATGCTAACAGAGTAACTAATTGCTTTTAGAATGTAGACTTTTTTATTTGTCAGAACCATGTTTTTACATTTGCAGCTTTCATATTACTTTAGTTACAGTTTCATATTTATTTCTATAAACACATATTTCAAGTACTGGGTGGAAACTAAGGCAGCCAGATGGCTCAATAAACTAAGTGACATAATGGAATCTCAGAGTTACAACTTCTCCTCTGTATAACCTTAGGTCTTAGGAAGATGATCTTGGTTTTAGCGGCTCTCGTTAGGTAACTCTTCTAAGTTCAGTATTTCTCTTTAACATAATTGTAGTTATTTAATAAGTATTATAGATATTATAAATTTGTGTCCAACCTATATTCTGATAAGAGAGTTAGCATGAATCACAGATCTGCACCTAAGCAGCCAGCATCATCATCATTATCCTTCAACCACCTCTATCTATGTGTTTCAAATCTTCCATTCAATTCGGCAAAAAATTTTTGTAAACCTGCACAGGTGCAGAAGCAGTTGATAGCACCAAGTTGGCAAACCGGCAGGCCAAAGAGGGCAGGACAAAGCAAACATAAACATAGGTTTCTTGGAAGCAGTGTCCATCCATGTGCAATAGGGACAGCCAAAAAACATCAGTTTCCCTGCCAGAGTCTATGGAAGGCTATAAAAGACTGTCATTACCCTTGAGACACAAGGAATGTCTTTAAGGTTCAGTGCTAGGACCTGTAATACTACTTCAGTGCATGATTCTGGGCAAGTCTCTTACATGTTCTGGGCTTCTGTTTTGTTTCCTCTAAAATGGTTGGAATAATGCATCATTTAGAAGATTGGTGTGAAGTTTTAATAAGATAACATGCTTGATTGACCAGAGACATAAATTCAACAGGATATTAACTCAATTGATATATGTATATGCTATATACTGTGACAAATGAGGGGAAACAGTGTTAAATATTTGTCTCCTCTTAGTAATGTATTTTCTGGGCTTTAGCTGCGCTTATAACCTCCAGGAGGAAAGACATTTCCTAGCTTCTCTTTATAGCCAAATGTGGCCATGTGGTTAAATTTTGACTGATATTAGCAAAAGTGTTGTGTACTGCTTTCAGGTACCTTGTTTCAAAAGAGGGTGATAACCTTTCTTCCTCTCTTGCTCCTTCTGTTGACTGAAATGTAAACATAGTAGCTGGAGCTCAAGCAGCCATCTTGGATCATGAAGTATATTTTGTGTATTGAACATGGCAGAACAACTTGGTCCCTGCAAAATTTGTGCAGCTACCTTATCAGTCACTTACTTATACCATAAAACTATCCTGCAACATGAATGGAAAAATATACTATAATTTTAAATATGCTGAATTTTCTCTTGGCACTGTTAAAAGTCACCTTGCTTGATGTTGTGAAGCAGACAGAAACACTTCATGTCTTCATACAGCTTATATTCTAGTGGAAAAGGTTGGGAGGGGGCGGGAAATACAATTATTCAGCCTGTCCATTTCTAGAGCCCACACTCTTGTGTGATGTAGAGCCTTGTATTGGGTCCTGTGCTGATGGTTAATTAATAATGCATTTACCAGGACCTAATATAAGACATAGTGAACCTAAGCCTTTCAGAATAAGACCTTTGATAAACTGAATTGCTCACAAGAGGCCAGTCTTTGACACCACACAAAATGATTCCCTGCTGTCTTCCTTAGATGTGTGAGTTGATAGGATTTTCAAAGCCATTCTACAAAATTCCATAAAGACTGCCTCTTCATTCAATGTGATATGGATATATGGTGTGTAAGAAAGGACTGGTGATCTTTAAAGCTGAGAGACATCGTTTCAGATCAAATTGTGAGGTGCTATGCATTCTAGTTAAAGGTTTAGAGTAAACAGAAATTAGTATATTTGTAAGCAAAATAGATTTTTTAATTAACTAAATGCAGATATTGTCAAACAGGAAAGGTGTGAACATGTGGAAAGCAAATGAGGAGGCAGCTATAGTGTCCTCAGTGACATTTTTGATAGGTTTCTTTTCCTTGACATTAGAAGGGACAGTGACCCTCCAAAGCCAACTTATATAATTGACTTCATTATAGTCATATTAAGTTAATTCCCAGAAGGAAAACAGCATCTAATAAGTCCTTTCTAAGTTGTTCTAAACAAACATAAAAACATATAAATAAGTAACCAATGTACAGTGGTCTTTCAATATGAGAAGAGTAATGAAAAAGCAATCAGAATTCCAGAAGCTGAAGGAGAAAGCAATCACCAAATAAACATGTGTCTAAGAACTTATATTGAAAGTTTTTTGTAAAAGACACAAGCTTTGTAGACCATGGTGCTAAGCATCAGCTGCTAAAGTTTTAGGTGATCAGTTTGATTCTTGGTGAGAGTCGAGCCATCAAAGTAACCTATGTCTTTCTTCAGAAAAAAACACATTGCTCACAACGTCTTTCTGAATCTTGATGTTCTACTCCAGGAAACTAGAATAAGAAAGGATATTATTAATTTCTTTTTTAAGAAAAATTATAAAATGATGATGGGAGTAGGTACACAGGTATAAAAATTACAACAGCAGCAACAATAACAATGATTGAATTTAAGATTTTCAATACACCCACTTCTCCAACCTGATTTTGTGCTTCTTTTTACCTCACTTACTCTTCTCTATCTTGGTCTTCTCTCAGTTCCGGAAATATGCAAAGATATATTTTAACTTAGAGCTTTGCACAGGCTGTTCACTCTGTCCAGAATTGCTCTTTTTCTGACCCTTTGCTTAGTTGCCGCATTTCCTGATCGAAACATTAGCTCACCTCCTTAACATTATCTCACCTCCTTCCCTCTATTTCCCTATCTCTTTTTAAAAAATTATACTTGATTGATTTTTTCCTGTATCACAGAACATTGGTATTGTCTTTTCTCAATGGTATTATCTATTCTTCTTAGCACTGAGCACTCAGGGACTTACCAGCACAGTGTCTAGCGGATTGTGGCTTAATGGTGATACTGGTTGAATGAGTGAATAAATAAAAAGTGTTGACTATTTTTCTTGCTTAACTTGCTGAAAGTATAGTTTCTAAAATATGAAACCATTTAGCATGTAGTACTGAAACAAATGTATTTAGTATAAAGTGATAAAATTTCTTGTATAACAAAATCATAATTCTATTAAATAATTACTAGAATACTGTCATTATGATAATGGCAAAGTCTATATGCAGCAGTCAGTATCTTTTTGAGGCAACTAATAACACAACAGATCTTTTTTTCTTAAAACAATGTCAATTTGTAAGATTTATTTCTAAATAGAAAGTCAGTATTCTCTTACTGATACCTACAAAGCAGCCTGTTTATGGTTTACATTAGCACAGTTTACTTCAAATATATGGAAGTAAATTATTTTACTTTCTTGACAGAATAAGCATGTAGGCAGATCAGGAAAATAATATTCTGAAAATTTTCTATCAAAACGAATTTGGTATGCCCACTTTCTATAGGTAAACTGATTATCACGCAAATTAAATAAATATTTCTTATAACAATAAATAAAGCCAGATTCAGAGAAAATATAACTGGTTGATAAATATTATTAAAGATATCAAAATGACTATATGTATTTATAATTTATCTTCAATGTTCATGCCTAAAATTTAATAAATTTTATACCTAAAAATTAATAAATATATACATCAATAATTTTAAAGCTATTAGAAACTGAAATTAAATAAAATATATTGCATGTAATGCCTGTGCTGTAGACAATGGTTTAGGTGTCCTATTAGCTTTTAGTCATTCTACAATATGGTTTTTAAGGTTATTAAAAATAAGATAAATTTTGTGAGTTGGGAAGCACTAAAATACAATTTTAATGTCTAATTCACAGTGAAATATTTCATTAACCTAAAATAGAGACAATATTGGAAAACACATTATTTAATTATGCTATAGTCTGTACTGGATAAGTGTCTACTATAAATAAAGATAATGAATTCCTAAAATATAGAATTAGTAGGTTATGCATTTAACAAACATAAAATGATTCATAAATAAGAAAATGTATACATCGTTTTTCCCCAAATATCTACCTATAATGCATATCCCAGAAAGCCTTAGTCTGAGAAACTAACTACTTTTCTAAGAATGAATAGGCTAAACACTTAACATTTACATCTTAAGGAAAGGCTTTATAAAATGAAAACAGCACCATTAAAATCTACAGTGAAGTTCTAAGCTGAAAATCAGGGTAGATCAAAATTAAAGCAACAACAAAAATAAAACACAAAGCAAAACAAATATATAGTGATAAATGTATAAAATAATCAAGTTATAAAAGTATTCTAAGATTTATTAGGGAGACCTTCTTATAGTTATATCATCTAACATTCCATAAAATCTTTACATTAGGATGATGAAATCATCTGGGGAATTTGATGTTCTAAGAAATTACTACATAACCAGAAATGTGTGACTAATATCCTCTTATATTTCTTTCTCTTTAAAGGTGGTGATGCATGTTAACTGCATGACTTAAAGAGGGAAATTCTGCACCACAATGTCTATGGAAAAGTGGTAAGTCCTCTGGCACATTTAACAACATGCTTTGTTTTGAAGGTAATGAGGACATTACAAGCTGTTTGTGCCTTTTGTCTAGAAATTACCAACAGAGGCTCTTTTCAAACACCATGGTTTTCAGTGCCTGATTCCTGTGGAGTCCAACTCTGGTTTTGCTGCAGCATCAGCTGGTACTCATGCTTGTTGAGGCCTGTGTGCCATTCGTGGAAACATACTCATCTTTGTGAGACATTCACTCACTTTAGATGCTCTTCCAGGGGGGCAAAGTTTTAATCAGCTTTTCAACCTAGGATTCTTCTGTTTGAAAATGTGAGCGCAGCTACATATATTAACTTGCCCTGCCCCAACCTGAACAGGACTGAAACGAAAGTAATAACTGGCATACTGTAATGACATGAAAGACCATATTAAATCAATACCATGAGATATTATTGAGCCCTTTGAATTTTTCAGAAGGACAGTAATGTTCTATCAAGAAAATTTTATAGTTGAGTATTTTGATTGAAGTGACAAAGTTTAGTCTTAAATAATGAACCATAATGGGCAACTGGCTGGAACAAGGAATTCCTTTTTCTGAAACATGTGATTGCTCTGCAATAAGAACAAGATTATATATCATGAGGAAAACATTTCAGTGACACTGCCTGACCTACTGTAAATTTGTCCAGCAGGCTTTATGACTTGATAAGCACAGATAAGAGCCAAGAGAACTCTTTGAGGAACTACTAAAGAACATACAAGAAAATTACCTGAATTCTGAGCATAAACTCTTTGAGAAAAATCAGAAATAATCGTATGGTTAAAAAAATAGCAGTGATTTGGTATAGCAAATAGAACCACATAGAATATGGTTAACTATGTGTTAAATAGGGGTTTTAAAGGAGATAGAAAAAATAAATAAGAAAGCATTTTTTCTTTCTATGTATGTGTGCATATATAAAATGAAAGCATGTAAGAATTATTTGAGCATCTAGGAGGCTGAAATCATTACAACTTGGAATTAGGGATATGGGATCATTTTTGCCAATATCATGTGAAATTTCTTAGTGTTAGTGTTATACAAATAAAAAGAAGAGCAAATAGTATAATGAACTTCCTTGTACCCATCATCTAGCTTCAAAAGTTATCAACCTTGGCCAACCTTGTTTCATCCATATACCTTCCCATACAGCCCCACCTGTGTGTGTGTGTGTGTGTGTGTGTGTATACACACACACATGTATGTATTTATATGTATATATATATATATGACTTTTTTACAGGATAATACAACTCCAAAGACTATAATTGGTGCTTTCTTCAAGCACATAGGACAAGTTAAATGTAAAAAAAATCCAAGAACACACACACACACACTACACACATGCACCGCTTGTAATGCACTCAATAATATGAGAAAATAATTTAGTATTGTGAAAACATCAAATTATAAAACATACCTTTTAAATGACTTCTAGATAAATAATAATAAATACATAATTAAGCTTTAAAATGACTTAATGTTGTATCTTCTGCTTTTTGAAGTTCGTGAACATTCTACTCAAATTTGAAGCCTGAAATTTAGATGGCCCTTACTCTTTCAGGCTTTCTGAGGAATTCTTCCTGGGATTATTCTGTGTATTTTAAGTCAAAAGATAAGAAATGACCTAATTTGAATCATAACGTTAACCCTCAAATAGCACAAAAGATTTCCAATAATTCTAGTATTTCATACATCAGACAAACGATCAAAGGGAAATTCTAAATGTCAGGAAGATAGCTAATACAAAAACACTGTTGACTGATTGATTAAACAAAATTATAAATACACTATGCTACTTCAACATCATTATTCCTTGTGATCTACACATCTAATGACACATGTATTTGCTGAACATGGTAGATGGGTCAGCAAAAGAAAAAAGAAACATAACAAACTACATATGTGAAGTCATTAGCCAGTCACTTTGGTTTAGTTTACTAACATGAGAATTGTTTCTGGCCAGGAAAAAAAAAATCAGAGCCCATGGTTTACTCAAGATATTACTTGGTTCTCTGTGAGAAGCTCCAGAAGTTTTTACAGAAACCATTCTTGGTCTAATTTCCCTTGAGGTTTTTATACTAGCCAAGGATATGAAAGAAAGAGAGAAAATATTGGCCTAAACTCTACAGTGGTATCTAACTTGCTTTACTTATGTTGCTAAGTTGATTAAAATTTATTTCCAGAACCAAAAACCCTCACTGTGATAGATTTTTTTAGTAACATAAATGAAAGACACATTTATGTAATCCTACAAGTTGACAGGTAAATCCTGCAGTATTACACTCACTGCTGTATTATAAAACATTATAACCACCTTGTTATTTTATAAGGAAACTTACAAAATACAGTAATTCCTTATTTCATAATTAATACCAAAAATTACAATTGTATTGGCTTTAATGACTTAAAACTATAAAATTCATATTGAGAATGGTTTCAAACCCAAAATATTACTTATTTCCTGTAGTAATCATAAGACCAAAAGAGGTTTTGGAAGGAAAAACTGCCTCCAATGAAGGTTAGGAGAACATACATTTGGATTAGGTTTCAGGTACAAGTTGTCATTTTGCTTTATCCTTTTGAAATTAGAAGAAAAGCATCTCTGAAATCCCTGGGAAAGTGTACCCTTTACTAGAGATGGCATCATCTGTAATCTTATGCTTTTGGAGACAAAAATTTTTTGGTTTAATCTCAACAGAATGCTACAGAGTAATTAGTGCAACAGAAGAAAAGAAAAAATAAGGAGGAGATGAGGGTGCAATAGCAGGAAGAGAAATAAATGGATGAATATAAAGAAGGTTATAATGAAAGGAACTGGGAGAGGAAATTTCAGGCTTTGGCTTTAACTACCCATGTGACTTTGGATGTGTTATTTATTCTATCAGCACCATAATAGTTTAATAGTTTTGCTCTCTCTGATGCTGAAACCATTCTGATGGGCTCCCCGGCAATGGTCTGGTTTGCTGTTCAAGTCTTCAGTTTCTAAAAACAGAATCAAATAGCTTTCTTCTAATAGTGTTGTCATCAAATGAGACCATTTGGTAAGGCACCTGTACACAGTGGATGCCAAATAAATACTAATTATGATTATTATATACATTTTCCAACCATCAAATAATTTTTTAAAAGTTTCAGAAAATAACTTTAAAATTAACTAATGAACCATAGATAAATTAGTCTCATTAATTTATAAATATAATTCATGATTATGGTTTTTGTGTTTATGAAACAGAGAAATTTCAAGATTTTGAACATTTAATTGTGAATACAGTTTCATGTTACAATTATATTGTGACACTTCAAAATTTTTGATATCAGATTATTTAGGTATTTACTCTTCACTTTATCATAATTTGTATGTCCTCCTAGGACAGAATTCCTTAAGTAAAGAATTTTCTTCCATGAACATGAATTCTTAAACTATTGGTGTATTACTAAGGAGTGACATAAAATACATCCTTTCTCATAAGTTGATGCTAATCTCCAAGTATCACAATCCATATATATATATAGTTTTCTAACCATTACTATTTTAACCTTACACAATCCTGAAATAAAGATGAGAGAAATGTTCTCTTCCCCATATAGCCCACATTCAGATAACACAATTGGAGTGTTCAGTTGCTATGGTGAGCATCATTCTAGAAGTACTTTTATAGGAAGTTTGATATGATATCACATAGCATCTCATCAGATTTATGAAAATTTCTCAAAATGAGAAAGTACATTGCTGATCAGGAAATAAGAAAAATGTCTATAGTGAACTTATATATTTGGCTTTTTGCACAGCGACTATCTGGATTTACTGCAGCTTCAAGTTCTTTACAGGGTGGGAAGAGTGGTTGAAAGAATGGTTCTGCTGTTTGTTTTATATCCTTGCGTATTTTGTTTTCTTATTTTGTTACAGTGCTTCAGATGTTTATTTCAGCAAACATCACAGGCGATGGAAAGGAGCATTCCTTCGAGCCAGCTTTATTTTAATAGTTATGCTCTCTCTGATGCTGAAACCATTCTGATGGACTCCCTGGCAGTTGTCTGGTTTGCTGTTCAAGTCTTCAGCCCCATAGGGCTCTCTACTGACAGTAGCTGTATGGTTCATTTTGGTTGCTTTGGCCTGGCAGCATTGCTAAATGGAGGGAAGGAAGAAAGCTTACATAGTCTCAAGTTTCCTGCTTAGTCTGCTGTATTAGTTTGTTCTCATACTGCTATAAAGAAATACTTCAGACTGGATAATTTATAAAGGAAAGAGTTTTAATTGACTCACAGTTCCACATGGCCAGGGAGGCCTCAGGAAACTTACAATCATGGTGGAAGGTGAAGCAGGCACGTCTTCCATGGTGGCAGGCAAGGAAAAGAGAAGTGTGAGAGTACAGGGAAAACGTTTATCCAAGAGAAATGTGGGGTTGGAGCCCTCACACAGAGTCCTCACTGGGATATTGCCTAGTGAAGTAGTGAGAAGAGGGTCACAGCCCTCCAAAACCCAAAATGGCAGATCCACCAACAGCTTGCACTGTGTGCCTAGTAAAGACATAGGCAGTAAATGCCAGCCCATGAAGGAGCCACCCAAGGCCATGGGAGCCCACTCCTTGCATCAGCATGCCCAGATGCTAGACATGGAAGTGAAGGAGATAATTTTTGAAACTTAAGATTTGATAACTGGCTCCCTGGATTTTGGACTTGCATGGGGCCGATCCCCTTTGTTTTGGCAAATTTCTCCTATTTGGAAAGGGTGTATTTACCCAGTGTCTGTACCCCCATTGCATCTTGGAAGGAACTAACTTGTTTATTACTTTACAGGCTCACAGGCAGAAGGGACTTGCCTTGTCTCAGATGAGACTTTGGACTATGAATTTTTTGGGTTAATGCTGGAATGAGTTAAGACATTGGGAGACTGTTGGGAAGGCATGATTCTGTTTTGAAATGTGAGGACATGAGAGACCAGGAGAGGGAGGGGCCAGGGGCAGAATGATATGGTTTGGCTCTGTGCCCCACCCAAATCTCATCTTGAATTGTAATCCCCACCTGTTGAGGGAGGGACCTGTAATCCCCACTGTGGAGGGAGGGAGGTGATTAAATCATGGGGGCAGTCTCCCCCATGCTGTTCTTGTGATAGTGAATCAGTTATTATGGGCTCTGATTTTCTTTTTTTTTAATTGGAGTCTTACTCTGTCACCCAGGCTGGAGTACAATGGCATGATCTCAGCTCACTGCAATCTCCGCTGCCCGGGTTCAAGTGGTTTTCCTGCCTCAGCCTCTTAAGTAGCTGGGACTACAGGTATGTGTGGCCAATTTTTGTATTTTTAGGAGAGACAAGGTTTCACCATGTTGGCCAGGCTAGTCTCGATCTCCTGACCTCATGATCCACCCGCCTCAGCCTCCCAAAGTGCTGGGATTACAGGAGTGAGTCACCGTGCCCAACCCAGTCTCAGGTATTTCTTTATAGTAATGTGAGAACAGACTAATACACCACCATGTATCGCAACATCTATTTAGAACAAAAGATGCACTCAAGATGTGAAAAGTATGTGTGAGACGGGAGCAGGGGGTGACTATATGTGTGTGGGGGGGGGGAAACTTTGGGGGTAGTCACTAAATTACCTCCTAAAAGCCAATGCTTTTTCATCGCAAGCTGGAAGATACACCATGATGTTTTTAGGAAGTTCATCTTGAGGCATATTTTGCTTTGAAGATCATCAAAGAACTCTCCTGGGAATAGCAAAGCAGATTATCTGAGGATTTCTAAAGGTTATACAGTAAAATTTGGGAAAGTGTCCTAATTGCTGCCCTAATGACTCACCATATTCAGCCTCTCCCTTCCTTTCTCATGCTGCTAATGCTTATTTTATGTAAAAACCTCAACTGGAACTAACTAGGACATCTTTAGGGTAATGTCAGTTTCTAGGCAATAGTAATTTTCAATTAAAATTGCACAGTGTACCAGTGAATTGAAAATCAGATAGAAGGATGCTATATTATGGACATTTTGGTTTCTCTAATCAGCCCTACATCCCACACGTTTCTCAAAATTGGCAACAAGTTTTTGGTTGTTTTCAGTTTTATGCCACAGTGCTTATCTGGTCTCCATTCCTCTCTGTGGAGAGGGAACAAAATTCTCCCATAGACTTAGGCTCAGCTCTCCTCAGGCTGTAGTAAGGCCTGCATAGCTCAAGATAAGAGAAGAAAGTACTTCAAACAGCTAGGAATTAATCAGCCAGTCTGCTTCAAGCTCGGTGTTATAACTGAGCAATTCAGTTTCGGAAGCTCACTTACATTAACTGAAATTAAATGAGACAGGCTCGTTTAATTTTTGTATATAAAAGGCTCTTGAAGCACAGTTTAAACCAGTTACTTTGTGATGTCATGGAGCAGAGGGCTAATTGAGCTCATTGGAAAGGGAAGGGCCCCTGGGTTTGTATCAAAGAGCCATTGGGCTGGCCTTTGAAACAATTTCCTTATGTCTTATTCATACCTATACAGCATTACATTTTGTATCTTCCATTATTATTTAACCAGAATGTTCAATCCCTCCTCTTATGTCAGTATTATTTGTAATAGAAGAAGTTCCTTAGGGAATACATATGATAGTTTAATTGTTCTGTGAACCAATGTCTCTTAAGGCCTTTCTCATTGTATCTCAGAACATTTCTACACGCGAGCAATAGGATTAGTTATCATTCGTTAGTTTAAAGTATTCTAGAAAACAGACTTTTGTTATACAGATGGATTTTAATAAAGGGCTCAAATACATAATAAACACAATCAACCAACATGTATCTCTGGCTGTTTCAAGTTTTCCAATCAGATATTTTATTTCACTAATAACAATATTTTGTGTATTTAGGTGTTTTATATATTTATATTAGAATTAATTTTTTAATAACTTCTATTGAAAAAAACATTAAATCTCAAGGTTATATTTACACAAAATTGGCTACTAATTCTCTCCCAAAGTTTGAAAACTATGTACTGAACCAGTTTTGTAACAAAGGTTATCTATTTCCTAATTAAATGATTAGCCAATCAGAGCAATCAATGTATGCTAATGATAGGGCTAAGAAAAAAATCTCAAAAGAATTTAAACCTATAGCTCTAAACTCAGAATCATCTGTTGTAATGATTAAACCACTTGCTGTCTATATATCAGATACTAGCCCATTAATTTAGTCAAAGATATCGAAAGCTTTTTGTTCTACAGGCTGTTAGTAAAGCAAATAAAACATTTATCCGTGTTATTGATAAGTTCTTAATAGATTCATTCATTAAACACTGTAACCATTCACTAAGTTTTACCTATGCAGACACAAAAATTTAGGAGCATTTGAATGATTTGGGTGTTAATTAAAAGTTGGTCCTTCATGAAGGTTAAAGTTGTTCAATACATTCAAAATATATTTTGTGGCTGGCTAACCCAATAATTACACTTTAATTGTGACTTCCTCAGTCATTTTTATAAAAATAAAATAGGATTGATGAAAAGCAAATTGAAAATTCATAACTCTTCACAAGGTGGTAGTTTTTTTTCTTAAATATTGATTTATGTGGAGAAATATTTCTATAGATGATCAATACATAAGGATTTAAATACAAAAAAGAACTGTTAGTAACTCATAATGTTCTACATTAATTGAGAGGAAATTGATAGATGATGTTTACCATTCCACATGTACACATTTTGTCAAGATATTGACATGAAATGGTCTGAGTACTACTGTTTGTAATATAAAAATGTAGATATAGTCCAAGCATTTATCAACAAAAGAAAGAATAATAGTCATGTATTTATACAGTGGAATATTATATGACAGCAAAAAATGAATAAACCAAACAATCACACATATTGAAAGACTATCAAAAATTTATTTTGAAAGGTAAAAGCAAGCTCTACTTGATAACAGTATAATCCCTTATCTGTAAATGTCAAAACCAGCCAAAATTCAGGAATACATATAGAAATGTATATAGTATATATACGTATGTATATACATGTATATACGTGCGCACGTGCACACACACACACACACACACACATATATATATATATATATTTTTTTTTTTTTTGTGAGACACAGTCTTGCTCTGCCACCCAGTCTGGAGTGCAGTGGTGTGATCTCGGCTCACTACAAGCTCCGCCTCCCTGCCTCAGCCTCCCGAGTAGCTGGGACTACAGGCGCCCGCCACCATGCCTGGCTAATTTTTTGTATCTTTAGTTGAGACAGGGTTTCACCATGTTAGCCAGGATGGTCTCGCTCTCCTGACCTCGTGATCCGCCTGCCTTGGCCTCCCAAAGTGCTGGGATTACTGGAGTGAGGGCATATATTTTTATAGATATTCATACAAATAGGTTAAACTAAGTAGAAAGGCAAAATAATAGAAATATATCTAAAGCACTATGTGGCAGACACTTTCAACAAAATACAATTTTGTTGAATATATTCTTAACTAATATTATGATTCCCATTCAAATATAGGAAATGACATACAGAGAGATTAAGCAACAGCCTCTAAGTCACACAATTATAAAGTAGGAGATCCAGGACTTAAATCTAGCAGCCTAGCTCACAAGTTTCTGAGCCTAGCTCAGTTAGCCTGGCTCAGTGAGTTTGTGCTCATTCACTGTCCTCTATAGCCTAGAGGGGATAATCAACAAAATTCACCATAGTGTTTACTTCTTGGAAGAGTTGGGGAAGCAGTGGGATAAAGCGTTTGGGAAGGGACCTAGAGAAAGCTTTAAAGATATTTTTTCTTTTAGACTATATATATATATATATGTGTGTGTGTGTGTGTGTTCATTTTATTATTTCTCTTTAAAACACACTTATATGCCACACACAGGGTTTATCAAATTTTTATATTTTTATTTAGATTTATATATTTCACAATTACAAGAGAATATCTGAGAATCTTGCTACTCTCAGCAGAATTAATCAAATCGCTGTGGTAACAGAAGTCTACTTTTCTTTAATGAAGTAAAAAAAAAGTGTTTAAAAATTAACACATTTGGTAATGAATTGTCCTGTTATTTTGGTTTATAGTCCATTTTTTCACCCTGAGAGTGGTTAGAATGAAAAGTGCTGATAAGTGATTGAATGTACACCAACATTGAAGAGAAGAAATAAAAGCACACATAATGACATATAATGCTTTGTCTTTGAAAACTGAGATCAGTACTTTACATATTTTTTATTTCAAGATATTTAAATTTGCAAGGTAGTAGTAAAAAATGTTATTAGCAGCAAATGTTAATTGAGCACTTTATATGTCAAAGGCATTGTACTAGGTGCTAGCATATATAATATTTTATTTAATGTTTACATCAAACTGAGAGAGGCGTTTTATTATGACACCCATTTTTCAAATGAGAACAGGAGGCTAAGATAGGTTACATAACACATCAATTTTCACCCAACTAGCAAGTTGCAGAGCTACAGTTAGGGTGCAATTCTTTATGACTCCAAAGGTAGTGCTCTTAATCATTAACTCCATTTGAATTTTTGGTTTGTTTTTCAGTCTTTTTCATGTGAATTTTCAAATATATAACAGAGTTGAAAGAATTTTACAATAAACATCTGTTGCATTAGTCGGCTTGGGTTGCCATAACGAATAATACAGACTGAGCGGATTACACAACAAAAATTTATTTTCATAATTCTGGGGGCTGATAAAAATGTTTTATTAGATGTTTATGCAACTCCATTCCTTTATTTATCCATCCAGCGATCTTACATTTGATGCATTTAAAGGAGGGCCATGAACATTCCCATAGAAAGTTCTCCATTATAGAGAGCCACAAGTTTTCCCATAATACCTTACCATATGCAATATTAATTGGAGCTCAAAATGTGATGCCTTTTATGTAAAATTTATGTTTAACAAAATGCACAAATCTTAAATGTGCAATTCAGTGAATTTTGGCAAGTGCCCGTTCTTTAGTAAACTGAACCTCAATCAAGATATAGAACGTCATTATCATCTCAGAAATTTCTCTCATCCTCTTTTCAAATTAACTACTACTTCTGCCTTCTGGCAACCATTGTTCTAGTGCTTTTCTGCCGTCAGTTAGAGTCACCTGATCTAGAACTTCACCTAAGTGAGCAATACAAAATATACTGTTTTTTTGTAAAGCTCATTTCACTGAGCATAATGTTTTTGAGATTTATCCAGTTATTGGGTTTGTCAGTAGCTTAACTCTTTAAATGTGGAATGGTATCCTATTGTATGAATATATTATAGATTATTTACCAATTGTCCTATTGACAGGAAGCTGGGCCACTTCTAGTTTGTGAGTATTATGAAAAAAGCTGTTTTAAAGTTACAAAAGTTTTCTGTGGGCATGTATTTTCTTTTCTTTTAGGTAACAATGTAACGTCAGGTTGCTGGGTCTTAAGTATATATTTAGTTTTGAAAAATAACGCCAGATTTTTTTCAAAGTGCATATACTATTTTGTACTCCCAGCAAACACTGTGTGATACCACCTCCACATCCTCACATCTAGTTGTTGTTATCAGTCTTTAAAAATTTTAGCCATTCTAATGAATGCGTAGTAATATCTTATTGTTGGTTTAATTCAAATTTCCCTGATGATAATTATGTTGAGCACTCTCTTATGTGCTTATAGTCCATTTGTATAAGGCATAACTTGTTTTATTGTGCTACACAGATATTGTGTGTTTTACAAATTGAAGGTTTGTGGCAACCCTGCGTTGAGCAAGTCTATCAGCATTATTTTTTTTCACAGCGTGTGCCCTGTTTGTGTCTCTGTGTTAGTTTTTGGTATTTCTTACAATATTTCAAACTTTCCCACTATTGTTAGATATGTTATGGTGATATGTGATCAGTAACTTTGATGTTACTATTGTAATTAATTGTTTTGGGGCACCACAAACTGTGCCCATGTGAGATGGCAAACAATCCATAAGTTCTAACTGTACCACCAAATGGCCATTCCCCCATCTCTCCTCTCCCTCTCTCTTTGGGCCTATTACCTAAGACAAAACAATACTCATATTAGAATAGCTGATAACCCTACAATGCCTCTATGTGTTCGAGTGAAAAAAAGCATGGTACATTTTGTATTTTAAATCAAAAGCCAGCAATGATTAAGCTTACTGAGAAAAGATGTCCAAAGCCAGGATAGACTGCTAAGCTAGGCCTCTTGGGCCAGTTAACCAAGTTGTGAAAGGAAAAGTTCTTGAAGGACTTTAGAAGTACCCCTTCAGTGAACATATGAATGAGAAGAAAGTGAAACAGCCTTATTGATGATATGGAGAAAGTTTTAGTGGTATGGATAGATCAAATTAGCCACAACATTCCCTTAAACCAACATCTAATTCAGAGCAAGGCCCTAACTATCTTTAATTCTATGATGGCTGAGAAAGGTGAAAAAGCTGCAGAAGAAAAGTTAGAAGCTAGCAGGTGTTGGGCCTCAGATTTAAGGAAAGAAGCCATTTCCATAACATAAAAGTGCAAGGTGAAGCAGCAATTGCCGATATAGAAGCTGCAGCAAGTTATCCAGAAGACCTAGCTAAGATTATTGTTGAGGGTAACTACACCACACAACAGATTTTAAACGTAGCTGAAATAGCCTTCTGTTGGAAGAAGATGCTGTTTAAGACTTTTATAGTTAAAAAGAAGTCAGTGCCTGCCTTTGAAGATTCAGAGGACAAGCTGACTCTCTTATTATGGGCTAAAGCAGCTGGTGACTTTAAGATGAAGCCAGTGCTCACCTATCATTCTGAAAATCTTAAGTACCTTAGGAATTATGCTAAATCTACTCCTCCATGTGCTCTAGCAATAGAACAATAAAGTGTCAATGATCGAACATTTGTTTACAACTTGATTTACTGAAAAATGTAAGCCTCCTGTTGAGAAATGCTGTTCAGAAAAAAAGATTTCTTTCAAAATATTACTGCTCATTGACAATATGCCTAGTCATCCAAGAATTCTGATGGAGATGTACAAGAAGAATAATGTTTTCATGCCTGCTCACACAGTATCAACTCTGCAGCTCACGAGTCAAAGGGTAATTTCAACTTTTAAGTCTTATTGTTAAAAAAACATATTTCATAAAAGTATAGCTGACATAGATAATGAATTTTCTGAGATCTGGGCAAAATACATTTTAAACCTTCTGAAAAGGATTCACCATTCTAGATGCCACTGAGAACATTTGTGATTCATGGGAGGGGGTCAAAATATCAACATTAACAGGAATTTGGGAGAAGTTGATTCCAACCCTCGTGAAAGACTTTAAGGTGTTCAAGACTTCAGTGGAGGAAGTAACTGCAGATGGGGTGGAAATGGAAAAAGAACTAGAATTAGAGGTGGAGACTGAACGTGGGCCTGAAGTACTGCAATCCCATGATAAAACTTCAATGCATGAGGAGTTGCTTCTACAGATGAGCAAAAAAAGTGATTTCTTGAAGTGGAAACTACTCCTGGTGAAGATGCTATGAATGTTGTTGAAATAACCACAAAAAATTTAGAATATTACATAAGCCTAATAAATAAAGCAGAGGCAAGATTTGAAAAGATTGACTCCAGTTTGGAAAGAAGTTTCTACCATTGGTAAATGCTTTCAAATAACACAACATACCACAGAGAGACTGCTTATGAAAAATAGTCAATTGATATGGCAAGCTTCATTATTGTCTTATTTTAAGAAATTGTCACCGTCATCCTAACCTTCAGCAACTACCAGCTTGATCAGTCAGCAACCATCAACATGAGGCTGATCCTTCATCAGCAAAAAGATTATGACTTGCTAAAGTCTCAAATGATTGTTAGCATTTTTTACAACAAATCAGGTAAACACATTGGATTTTTTAGACATAATGCTATTATACACTTAGTTGACTATAGTGTAGTGTAAACATAACTTTTACATGCTCTTGAAATGAAAAAAGTTGCGTGACTTCCGTTATTGTGATATTTGCTTATTGCTGTGGTCTGTAACTGAACCACAATATCTCCAAGGTATGCCTGTATCTCCTTTTATGAGATGTCTAGTAAGATGTTTGTCTCGTATTTTTAATTGTAGAAACTTTTTATTTTGAGCTATAAGAATTCATTTTATATCCTGGATATCAGTACTCTCTCACATATATGTGTTTCATATTTTTCTTTCTGTGCCTGTATCTTGCTAATTCATTTTCTTCATGCTGTCTTTTGATGAACAGAAGTTGTACATTTTGTTGAAAATTTAATTTACTAATTATTTGTGGATATTGTTTTCTGTGACTTCTCAAAATGATTTGCCTACACGAAGTCACTAAGATACTTTGTTATGTTTTTGTCTTATGGCTTTATGCTTTACCTTTTATCTGTAGGCTTACTTTCCATTCTAATGTACTTTTTGTGTATTGTTTGAAATCAAGGTTGAGGTACATTTTTTTTCCCTCAAAGGGAAAAAATTCCCGTTTGTATTAGTCAGGGTTCTCCAGAGAAAGAATCTAAATGATAGATAGATGACAAATAGATGATAGCTAGCTAGATAGTTAGATAGATAGATATTATGAAAAATTTGCTCATATAATAATGGGGACTAAAGTCCCAACAACTGTATTCAACAAGCTGAAGACAAGAGAGCTAACACTGTTCCAGTTTGAGTCAGAAGGTCTGAGAACCAAGATAAATGATGATATAAGTTCCAGTATAATTATAGTGTAAGTTCCAGTTCAAAGGCAGGAAAAGACTGATGTCCAAGCTTAGCAGTCAGGCAGGTACAGTTTCTTCTTACTCGATGTCTTTGTTCTATTCAGCTATTCAGTTGTTTGGATGAGGCTCATTCACATCAAGGAGGGTAATCTGGTTTAATCAGTCTGTGATTCAAATGTTAATCTTATCCAGAAACACCATCACAGACTTATCTAGAATAATGTTTGACCAAATATCTGGGCACCCCGTGGCTCTGTCTAGTCAAAACATAAAATTAACCATCACACTATTTATTCCAGCTCCATTGTTGAAAATACATTTTTTCCTATTTGAAGATTTAGCATCTTTGTTGAAAATCAAATGACTATGTATAAGTGGATCTGTATCTGGGCAAATGAAATAATTATTATTTTCATGAGTACTTTGAACTTGTGGTGCTGACTCTTGCTGCTTTCAAGATGTTCAGTGATGATAGGAGGTATGATGGCACAAAGCGTCAATTGTGAAGTCAGATTTACTAAATGCAGAGTATTACCCACAGAATAATTTTCACTAATAATTTAAAGCAGAGGTTGATGAAAAATTTTTTTTTTACAAATGGCTAGATAGCAAACATTTTAGACTTTACAGGATACAAATGGTTGATATCACATTTTTTCTTTTCATTTTTAAACAACTCTTTAACTCATAGACTGTTATTTGTTGACCCTTTCTTAAAAAAGAATGAGTAATCACAAGCCACAGGGAAAGAATGATGAAATATGAAAATACTTAATGCAGCTTTCCAGGTCTATATTTCTACATTAAAATGCTTACCAACCCAGATTTAACATGTGGGGTATCTGAATTATACGTGCATGACATCAGTCACACAAAGTGTACTATTTTGATCACAAAATATCTCCATTTCATAGTCTAATAATTTTACCCTCTGATAATTATATAGTGGACACAGATAAATTCCAGCAGACAAAAGTAGAATAATTCTAACCTAGATAGAATAGATATATTCCTATAAAGGTATTTTAGTGCATACTACCAAGAGGTCTGGTTAGTGTGTTTGCAAGGAGATTTTTCCAGAACTTTCTTTTTTTTTTGAGTAACAGGTTCCTTCCCCAGATGTGTCCAAGGTAGAGGCAATGGGTTATAGACCAGCTGCTGTTCCTTCCTTTTAAGCAAGATTGAAGGAAGTTTGCATTAGTACCAAGAAGACCTGATGTTGGTTTCACATAATAGAAAGACAATATAGATTAAATTATGAAAGTGAGTAAAACAAAGCCTTTGAGGATGTATGAGTGGGTGGGATCCAGACACAGATCTTGAGTCATTGACTTAAGTGGGACAAGCTTTATTTTTTCTCATAGACTAGCTAATGTAAGAGAGGGGGTTAAATATAAAGGAATACTTTGACATGGAAACATGTAAAAATGGTATATTCATGCTGGATAACCTTAATTTGAAGAGTGACAATGGATATTGAATATCTGTTACAAAAGAAAGGAGAGAAATAAACAGAGGACTTGAGAAAACTGGAAATTTCACTGTAAGAAACATGATAAACCATCAAGGAGCTAAAATACCTAGCAGTTGTGGTTATTTTATTGTGTAATAAAACAATGAATCATAATCCTCTAATGTGATTGAATGTCATAATGTGTGAGAGATGATGAGCAGGGCAATTTATTAAAATTATTATTATTTTTGAGATGGAGTCTCACTCTGTCTCCAGGTTGGAGTGCAGTGGTGTGATCTCTGCTCACTACAATCTCTGCCTCCCAGGTTCAGGTGATTCATCTGCCTCAGCCTCCCAAGTAGCTGGGACTACAGGTACACACCACCACACCCAGGTAGTTTTTGTATTTTTAGTAGAGACAGGGTTTCACCATTTTGGCCAGGATGGTCTCAATCTCTTGACCTCGTGATCCGTCCACCTTGGCCTCCCAAAGTGCTGGGATTACAGGCGTGAGCCACTGCGCCCTGCCTAATAAACAGTATTGTAAAATAAAACAAAATTGTATCATTCAGAAGTATTAGATTCTAGTCAGTCAGCATGAACATTTCATATACTGAAATGGAGAATTTCTTGGAGAATTTCCAAAGAAAGACATAGATTGAACACTTTTCATTAAATCTAATGCAGCCAGCTTTTCCTTCAGCACTGAAACAGATTGCTAGTTCTGTTTGAAATTGGCAGCTTACATTTTGGAACTATGTTGCATAAAAAATATTTATCTTTGACTAAGAGAAAGAGATTAACAGATTTACATCCCTCATCTCAGGCTTACTCCAGGGCAGAGACTTATTGGGTAGAAAAACTGATGGAACCATTCATTCCATTTACTTTATTCTCTTTCTCAAGCAAATGTATTTCACTTTAGGTAAGTTAAATAACCTGTGTAGTATGACTCTATGATTCCCACAAAAACTCTAAGGCTAAAGATAATATTCTAATTTTACAGGTGAGGAAATTGAGGCTCAAATGGCTAAGTAACTTGAGGAAGGCCATATAGTTTATAAAATGGCATTGGTTTTCAGATTATTTGATGTATTAATGAAATGGCTTAGCTTAGAATCCTGACTAGATGGGGAAAAAAGAAGACAAAGTTGAACATGTGTTGGGACAACTGGAAAGGATCAGATATTAAAGTTCAATATCATTCGGTACACTTAAATTGAACCTCTACTGTGTTTTACATATTAAACTAGGCAGTGGGATGTTGAAAGTGACTAAGGGGTGGTGGTTGAAATATTAGAATATCATATAAATGAAGGTCAGCCTTACTGAAATGGGAGAATGAGCACTGTAGTACTTAAAAAATTAGGCTTATCTATTAAGGCAATTAGAGTTGTAAATATTAATTAGATGCTGTGGAAATGAGTCATCATTTGGTAGCAAAGGAAAGAAACCTTTTGAGGCAAATTTATGTGAACTAGAATTTTAGGGAAAGGCTTATGAGGAGTATCCTGGGCAACTAGAGGCATTTTATTAAGGGCTTATAGAGACAAGAATTTCATAAATGTGCTGTGATAATCTCACTATATTCTGTCTACATATTAGAGGTTTTGTACATATGTTCTTCCCACCAAGAGTCTCTATAGTGTATCATATTTAATACATTAAAATTCATTTCTTTGAGACAGAATGAGTTTTCTGGTTAATGAGATTTAAAAAGTTGATTGAAATAAAAAGCTGTGAAACAACTTGTCACTCACATGAAGGATTTGACAATATCTTCAAAATATTCTTTACTGGCAGTTGTATGATAAAGGGTGTGATGCTGAAATGCTTTGCAATAGTTACAAATTAAAGAAAGAATCAGAGAAGATTAGCGCTCTCTCTTCAGAATGTGTGGGATACCAAAGTACGCCATCGGTTTAGCAGTTATCAAAAAAAGTCCTAAACTATTACATTGAGAAAGATTTAAAAAAAAACCTAAATGCATATGTTTAATACTGTTAATCTGTTGAATTGCTTTATTTTAAGCCAGGCTGTGCAAAATATTAGAAAATATATATTTCTAGTCACAGTTGAGTGTATTTTTAGGAGTGATTTTCAAAACTTGAAAGAGACTTCAAAGAAATGTAAATATCATGCTCTGCTCTCTTCCATTCCCCCTAAGGTCAGTTTCTTGGCAGTGTTCTTTCAGTCAAGATAGTTGTCTTTGCCAGTACCAGTCTACTGGGAGACAATTGTGTGTTGGGCAGCTGCCTTTTCAGTGAGAGATGTGTCTCTTCTGAAAATGTGTTTTTGGTACCTTCTCAGGTCTGAGAAACCAGTCCTCTAGTTGTCATTCCATATGCTATGCCATATGCTAATTTGACATGAAACTGCATTGCCGGCAACTTTGTTTTTCCAGTGCATCACTCCAGAAGAGTAGACAGAGCAATGGGGCCACATCAATAAAGGGATCAGTTTCACACCCATGAAAGGGACCTACTGGCTATTCATATGGTCCTCATAAGGAATAAGATGATTTGAGGATGGTTAAACAGAGTTTTAAATGAGAGTCCTGAAACAAAGCAGTGCACTCTAGTGATAGATGTAATACACACGGTCCCAGAAATTCCTTGTTAGAATTTCTGATTTCAAATGAAAGACTCCCCTGATAAAAGTGGGTGAGCTATATATAGCATTTAGATGAATGTAATTCAATAGGGACTTTATCCAAAATCTGTTTGGAAAGCTTGGGACTTCATTGTTAAGCTACTCTTTTTAGAAACGGATGAAAAATAAATAAAAATGCATTTCAGAAGTGTTCTGAGAAATTGTGCTGTTGTATCTTTGTAATAGTATTTATGATGGTGGATCCACCTTGGGGTAATAATGAATTATATTATTGAGAATAGAGAATAAGATTTTACAGCCCAGGCTATAAAAGGTGATTTGCTGCAGGGAAAGCAAAACAAGCCTTCATTTTTGTATTAGTCCGTTTTCACGTTGCTGTAATGACATACCTGAGACTGGGCAATTTATGAAGGAAAGAGGTTTAATGGAGAAGTCACAGTTCCACATGGCTGGAGAAACATCACAATCATGGGGGAAGGCAAGGAGGAGCAAGTCACATCTTACATGGGTGGCAGCAGCCAGAACAAAAATAAAAACAAACAAACAAACAAAAAGCTTGTGCAGGGCACGTCCCATTTTTAAAACCATCAGATCTCATGAGACCCATTCACTCTCAGGTGAACAGCGTAGAAGAGACCCATCCCCATAATTCAATCATCTCCTGCTGGGTCCCTCCCACAACACATGGGAATTATGGGAGCTACAGGAGGAGATTTGGGTGGGGACACAGAGTCCAACCATATCAATTGTCTTACTCTCTGAGATGAGTTTGAGACAACGCAACTAATAATGATAGAAACAAGCAAACAAAAACCCACAGTTTTTCTCTTACTGTGGAAATGTGAGAGGCTGGGGCACACTTGATTTCATAGGATACTAATAGAATGGTGGAGACTGTGGTCATTTCTTTTTCACCACATCTTAATTAATGAAGTCAATTTTTATTTGTAATATCTGTCCTTGTGGACCTGGACTTAAACACATCGTACCTGATCACTGTGCCTACTGGGCATTTTGTTCCAGGAGTTTGGAATTAGGAGACTTGTGTATAGTAGACACAAGAGAAGTGCAATGTGTGTTTTAATTACAGCAGGCTGAAGAGGATAATGACAATGATGTGTTTGTGTGATTTTCTTAAGTTGGAAAAGGAGGGAGAGTTGGACGGTTGTTGTTGTTGTTCCTGATTCTACTTCAGGGACTACTTAGCCTTATGGATACTGAAATTCAATTTTTCTGAGCTCTACCAGGGTTTATAGGCTCCGTGGATTCAATGCTGACTAAACTCTCAAGGGAATAGTGATAAATGGCAATGTCAATTTATTTACAGTAGAATATCTATCTGCCCTTCAGTGGCTTCTCCAGTTAGTCCACTGGGAATATTAGCAATCCTCACTGGGAAAATGTTTATCAGAATTACACTAGACTGTTCAATAATCTGGCCACCTAAGAAGGAGAAAGTCTCAGAGTTCTTTTAATCCATTCAAGTAAGTCAATGTCAACATCATGAATATCATAGTTGAAACCTTTTAAATAAAATGCTGGGAAACAGAGGCATTGGGACGTGGAGGCTTTCTCATTTTTCTTATTGTCATCAGTTATTCCATTTCCCATTTGATCCATTTGTTCATGAATCATTGAGTTGTCCTTTCACCCCTTCCCTCACCTGTCCTGTGGCTGGTAGCCCTGACACTGTGACATTCATTCCCCTCACCCTGGATTCCTCAGAATCTGCATCTAAGTGTCAGACCAGCTAGAGAGCTGTTGGCCTAAAGAATTCAGATGTATACATTCCTAGTAAGAACTCAAACTATTTCAGATCATCCTTAAAAATGATACTAAATTCAGAAGACAAAATTTAAGATTCTGCGTGTGCAAAACACTTCTCATGTTTAGGTAATGTGAGAGTTCTCAGCAATAATACATAGTAAAATGACATAATGAGATTTTTTTATACCCTCCATAAGAGTACATGGTTTGTGATGTAGATGTATAATGGAGGAAAAGAGACTTGATTATTCTCCACTACTCTCTATGGGACAAACTATAATATGATAATTTGCTCATTTCTCGAGGTCCTACTCATTCATTCATTTATCCACCTAAGAATTAAGTATGTATTTCAGTCAAAACATTAACATTAAGTAATGCAAAAATTTTTTTAAAATCCATTTATGCCAAATATTACAAATATTACATATTTTGGGGAAGGAATAAAAATGATGATATGCCAGCAGTAATAATGATGACAACATCTACCATTCATTTATTGATACCCATTTTGTGTCATGTGTTGTCCTCAATCTTTTTATAAGTAATTGAAGCCTCATAACACTATATTAGTAAATATTATTATCCCTATTTTACAATCAGAGAAGTTAAGTGAATTGACAAAGGTCAAACAGCTTTTAAGTGACAAAACTAGAATGTTAGTTTCTGCCTGTCTTGACTCTGAACTGTGTACTCTTATAAATCACGTTAGAGTTTTAGAGAAAATTATGATATAGTACTACGTAAAAGATATGAAAAGGATGGTCTGCAAGAAAAGAAGGAGTTGGTGAGTGGTTCTGCTCAGGGAATTTCAAACAAGAGGCAGGACAGGAATTGAAGCTTTGAAGTGCCTTGGGCCAGGAGGTAAGACAGAGCAAAGAACAGTGGGGAGAGAGTCTAGCCCTTTAACAGAATCTCAAATAGCCTGTTTTACTGAACTTTAAGGGAAAGTAAAATATAAAAACTGGAGGGCTAGGTAAAAGCTAGATTCTAGAATCCTTCCATGTTTTCATAAGAGGCTTGAACTTTGTCCTCTTAGCTGTCAGGAGCCACTGAAGAATTTTAAAGCAAGGGAGACGTACAGTGTGTGTCTGAATACATGTCAAAATTTAAGATTATCCTTTACTTTCATAGCCAGAAAATATATACAGACAAAAAATAAGTTTTTCCTATTTATGGTAAAGATGGTATACTTTTATTAATTTAGATATGTATTTATGCAGTATAACATTATATAAAATAACAAACTGATTTAGAATTATTGCCTTATTTCACTTTCTCATTTCAAACTCTCTATTCAGTATCTGTGGCACTGATAACTTTCAGTTCACTTTAGATGCTTTTTGAGTTGGCCAACATACTTTCACTGAGCATGTCACTTCATTTCTATAAAAGTTGTATGAGATATAACACATTGTGAATTCATATTTAAAGCTGTCATTGGAAATTATGTTCCAAGCTGCAAGAACCCCATTTCTGAAAATAATTTTTCCTACAGGACAGGATTGGAAATAGTACAAAATCTAACCCCCAAACTTACATACCTATATAGTATATTGTTTTTATAAGTGATCACAAACTGACTTATGTACAATGACATTGAACATTGGTAACTGTTAGCCCAAAACTTCAGGAAATATTATTAAATATGCCTTTTATTGAGTGCCTATTGTGTGCTCCACATTTAAGAAATTCCTTTATATATACATTATCATTTTATCTTAGCCATTAACGCCATTTTATCTTAGACCTAAGTGACATCCAACATGGATTCTGTCTTATAGAATGCACTCAATGTATCTTTTATGATTGAGCAAATGATTTTAACAGATGCAGCTACTACTAAGAGCCATTTCTTAAAATATTTATTTTTCATTGCATATTTTCATCTTCACTTGTCATTATGTAATATTGCAAGCTAGGAGAAAGCAGTGTATGAGAGCTTCCAACTTTTACAGTGTATGAGAGTTTCCAATTTTTACAGCAAAACTTGGTTTTGTCAAGTTTTAGAACTTGGACCATTGATGGATATGAAATGGCATTCCTTTATTGCTTTAATTCATAAGTCCTTCATTTTAGTAATTTCAGGAATGTTTCTCTGTGTTTACTGCAATCTGGGCTTTTTTGTCTGTGACTTTCTTGTTTGTATTCTATACTCATTTGATTTAGTTGTTTCTTCTTTTATCATTTATTTTTAGTAATATTTAATATATTTTTAATTCACATTCTTTGCCTATTATGCACTTGATACATCTCATTCTAGGCTGTGGCTTCTCTTTGAATTTTGTTCACCATATTTTATATCAAAGAGGCATTTTACATTTAAATGCAGCCAAATACATAGAATGTTTTCTTTCATAGATCCATAAACATTTCAATTAATTCCCAATTACTAGAATCCTGTCATATGTATACATCTGGATAGATAAAGGAATGTAAAAAGAACCGTCAAGTGTATTATAGGTTCAATAATGAATAAATCAGATAGAGGTGAAGAAAAAGGTGTAATATTCTTTAATGGGGAAATTATGGAATGATTTAAATTATGGAATGATTTGCTGAGTCTGAAGATATTATGCCAATTTAAATCCATCAGCTATATAAATGCAAGGTATGATTAAACGGAAGGATTAAAAATGTCATATATTGTTCAGAGTGCACACCGTAGTTGCCCTTTTTGTTTTATATTTTGGATATTGGGGTGCTTGATATTTTAAATATCACATACTTTTCTTGATGTTCTTTGACATTTTCTGAAAACCTAGAATCCGTTTTTTTAAGCAGGACAAACTTAGATTGTGAAATGTCACTTGCTTTACTTCCTTGAAATGTATAACTTAGGATACATGGGGTATATCACTGTGGTGGTATATGTAATGATACAATGGATGCTTGCAAAACACCTGCTTCAAGAGCTTAATATTTTTTCTCGTACCTAAATAACAGTGGTGGCATTTATCACAATTCACTTCTTATACAAAAGAAAATTAAAGAACAAAGAGTTAGTACTCCCAAGAGGTAAAAGTAAATCTAATGAAGATAAGAGTGAATTGCTATTGTTGTGTCAAATAAGGATTGTTTTGCTCTTTCATCCCCCACTCTAACAGAGCATTTTACCTAGGTAGTAGCATTCATAATGTCTTTACTTGTGTTATCTTTTGATTCTCAGAGCTTTGTGAGATTCACTGCAGAATAATTATTATCACTATTTTAGAGATGGAAAAAGTGAGGCTTAAAAATTGTGCCTTGCGGACTGGGCACGGTGGCTCACACCTGTAATTCCAGCACTTTGGGAGGCCGAGGCGGGTGGATCACTTGAGGTCAGGAGTTTGAGACTATCCTGATCAACATGGAGAAACCCCATCTCTACTGAAAATACAAAAATAGCTAGGCATGGTGGCACATGCTTGTAATCCCAGCTACTCGGTTGGCTGAGGCATGAGAATCGCTTGAACCCGGGAGGCGAAGGTTGCAGTGAGCCAAGATCGTGCCATTGCACCCCAGCCTGGGCAACAAGAGAGAAACTCCATCTCAAAAAATAAATAAATAAATAAATAAATAAATAAATAAATAAAAGTTGTAACTTGTTTGTAGTTAAGGCCCAATTAGCTTTTAGCTGAGCACATCTGGAATTAAGACCCAGGTCTCTGAAATTCTGGTCTAGGTTTGTTTTTTGTTTTGTTTTATTTTTTGCCTTACTAGATCCCTAATTCATATGTTGGGTCCCTGATATTCTTAAATGGGCTCATTTCTATATTCAACACAACATCCTGGTATAGATATTGACACTGATAGATGGATGCACAGGGACTTAAAAATTGCAAATTATTTGACACTATGTCCATTAAGAGACAAAGTGCAATTCCTCTTTACTTAAATATAGGCCAGCCTTAGTTACTCACTTCTGACAGAATTTGGCAGAAGTGATGCTGTATGACTTCCAGGCGAGGTCACAAAAGGTAACACAACTTCCCCTTTGTTCTCCCTCGGGACACGTGTTCTTGGCACCCATTCATCATTCTGTGAGGAAGCCACACAGCAACATGAAATGCCTGTGTGTAGGAGTTCTGGCCACAGCTCCAGCAGAGGTCTGACCTAGCAGGCAGCATCAAATGCCAGGCAGGTGTGTAAGGAAATCTTAAAATGATTCAAGCTTCCCAGCCTTCAGACCACTATAGCTGATGCTGAATGGAACACAGCCAAGCTGTCCTCGCCAAGCCCAGATCACAAATTCATGAACAAAATAAAAGTTGTCCTTGTTTTAAGTCATTTAGTCTTGGAGAGATTTGGATACACTGAATACAGCACACAGATAGTTTTACTCATGTATATTTACTGTATTTAACACTCCCTGTGACCTGATGATGGCGCTTTGTGCTGGGGATAAAAAGAGGAACCAAAGAAGGAAGACTATATACCATGATCTAGGAACTGATTTGTGGTACCTTACATATATTTTCCCAAAGGATTCTTAAAATAACTGGAAAAGAAGGTATAATTATTATTTTCATTTGTTAGAAGAAAAACTGGGTAGCTGCAAGGTTATGTGTTTTGTTTAGATTACATAACTGGTAAACAGTAGAAGTAAGGTACAATGTAGTTTTTAAGGCTCAGTGTTGAGTTAGGACTCACGCTTATTCTTTCTCTCTGTCAAGGGGTGATTAGGATGTGGTTGCTGAGTCTGAAGATATTATATTTGGGATCCACTTATAAATAACAATTAAACAACAAATAAATGCTATAATAGAGATATATAAACGGTGCTTCAGGAGCATGGAAGGTGAAATAATTCTTTATTCTGACCAAACCTCCAGAAAGAATGAAGGCTTCCTTAGATTTTGCATAAGAGTTAGTATTCACTTGGATCTTAAAAAGAGGTTTGGGAGAAGAAGAATTTAGAAGAACACTCAGATAATGGTGAAAAATATGGCAAAGTCATACAGATGTAAAGGCCTGAGGATAGGTGGGGAAAGACCAGTCGGGCTGGTGAGAAGATAGGGAAGAAGAGAAGGAGTGGTCAGAAGTAACACAGGAAGGAGGGAAAAGATCAGCAAAAGAGTAGAAGAAGACCGTGTGTCCCAAGCTAGAGCTTGGACTTTATTTTAGAACCAGCAAGAGGCCAGGAATATTTAAAACAAGGCAGTGCTGGACTGAATCATTAACCTAAAAAGTCAGCTGCAGTTGTCATGAGGCGATACCATTTCAGTGAGTGAAACCAGAAGGAAACCTGTTATAATTGTTGTGAGAAATGAGGATGCACCTAAATAAAGGAAAATTAGTGGGAAAGAAGATGAGAGAGGTAATTCAAGAGAGATTTAAAATAATGATTTTGAATTATTTGTGGTGTGATTTGTATGGTTGGTAATTGACCCTGTAATGGATGCATGATAAGTCCTTAATTTCAGGCAGAGGGTAGAAGAAGATGAGTAGGTGTTAGAGAGAGAGAGAGAGAGAGAGAGAGAGAGATTGAGTTTATGTTTTAAAATGTTGTATGACAAAAAAAGTTTTAAGTACTCAATACAAAACTAAAAGTTTAACTCAGAAGCTCAGCATAAAGATACAATTTGAAAGGCAGATATTTGGGAGTCAGTGAAAGGAAGAGATAGGTAAGAAAGGGAAATTAATGAGATCACCTGGTGACTACTAAGGGGAGAGGACAGATAATGCAAACTCGGGGCAGTGGAGATCAGATTACTATTTAGGGGGCTGACGTTAGAAATCAACCAGTAAAGGAAAATGAGAAATAGATGTTAGAAAGAATGAAGAGAAACAATAGAACATGGTTTTCTGGAATCTAAAGGAGGAAGCTGAAGTCATCATATGACAGAGGGCTTAGGTAGTGATATAGTTTGGTTGTGTGTCCCCACCCAAATCTCATGTTGAAATGTAATCCCCAATGTTGGAGGTGGGGCCTGGTGGGAGGTGATTGGGTCATGCGGGCAGGATTTTTATGTATGGTTTGGTACTATCCCCTTGGTACAGTACTTCTGATAGTGAGTGACTTCTCACAATATCTGATTATTTAATATGTGTGCGCCTCGGGTGCTCTCTCTTGCTCCTGCTTTCATCATGTGATATGGCTGCTCCCTTTTCACCTTCTACCATGATTTGTTGTTGTTGTTGTTGTTGTTGTTGTTGTTGTTTTCTACCATGATTTTAAGGTTCCTGAGGGCTTCCCAGAAGGCAAGAAGACGTTGGCACCACACTTCCTATACAGCCTGCAGAATTGTGAGCCACTTAAACCTATTTTCTTTATAAATTACTCAATCTCATGTATTTATAGTAATACAAGAATGGACTAACACAGGTAGTATGAATGCCATAAAATGTCCATTACCCTTGGCACTTAGGGTATAAGTATGAAAGTTCAGTTGCAGAAGTGAAGTGGAGGTTTGAAGAGACTGAACAAAGGTGGACTTGATACTGCAAAAGGGCAAAGGTAAGAAAAACCTTTCAAGAGCAGAAAGGTATTTTTGTTAAGTTCATGCAATTCAGCACAACCAAAACATAACCTGTCTCTTCTTTTTAACATTTTTGATATTATTTTGATGTTATCATTTGACCTTAATAGAGCTAAGTAGAACACATGAGCAGATAGTATCAAAAAGTTGAATGAAATTGAGTTTAAGTGAGAATGTAAAGAAATTCTCACAATATATACAGAAAACTCAAGGAACTTGCTGAGAAAAGAAACAAAAATGAGGCAGTCACTTCTAGGATATATGAGTTTGAGATTTGTTTAAAATTAAAATTTATTTTAATATGGGTTATATCACACTATTTAATATCTCTATATACACGTGAATAATATATACATGTAAATATATATAACATACATATACCAAGTATGTATACATATATGTATAATATATACATATATGTATTCATATGTATGTATATGCACATGTATGTATATGTGTATATATTTTTTAAGGTTAGAGATGTTGAATGGAGATGATATGACAGAAGAGGAAAATTAATGTGAGAGGGTAGAATTGCTGAAGTGATTGTCTTGAGTTGTCGATAGGGAATAACTACTGCATATCAGGTGGAGAGGCTGTAGTAGTAACGACAGTTCTTCCAGATTATTGGGATGAGGGTGAGTACAGATGTGTATACAACAGGGAAGCTGGCAGATGAGGTGGCAGAAATAAGTGGGAAAAGTCTTCTAATTTCTCTCCTTTCTCAGTGAAATTGAAATCATTGTAATGACTACAGTGGGAAGGAGGAAAATGGGTGTTAAAAATTTTAAGAGAGAAGGATAAAAACAGTGAGCTGGGAGAGCAAAAGCACAAAGATATGGCATGCAGATGAATTGTTGGGCCTCCTTGCTCAGCGAGGGGAGGGTTTCAATCAGAACAAGAACATGAAGAGAACTACCAGAGGAAAGGTTTAGGATATGGGAGATTCCCTGATGATTGGGTGTAAATATCAGAGTACTTTGGACTAAGTTTAAGAGTTTTATTAGAAGATGTTCAGATTCTTATAGAATGAGAGTCCTGGTGATAAATCATAATCCAGAAGTGTGAAGTTTGTCGTTGTGTCTGAAGTAAATGGGAATGAAGAACAAAATTAGTTTCAGACTGACCATCTCCATGCAGACTACTTGGTAAGGCCATGAATCTTGTGGGTGAAAGAAAGGCAGAGGTCTTTGAGGAACAATTAGAGACCTGGCTTTCTGCTTCCCTTTTACTTATAGTAGTGTGAAGGAAAGAGAAAAAAGCAGGAGTTGATGGTGCCTAACTCATTTCCCTTTTGCAATCACTGTCCCTGTGTGTGTTCTTGAACCCAACAGATTTATACTGCAAACACTTGTGAACCTTTGCTTGAAAGTTTTCTCTGACCACTGGGAAGCATTTTATGCTGTGTGAATACATGCTCGAAGTTCTAGGAAATTATGTTCCTGGGAGTATCTTTCAGCCACTAACTGATAGGAGTTGATGTCCAAATCCCCAAACCATTTGTCCTTGAGCCAACTCCAAGGATTACTCTATGCAGTCTCCAAATGTTCCCTGTGGGATTGAGCTACAGTAGCATAAAATGGATAATGATAAGTAATTTGTAAGTTATGGAAACTGCTTATCAAACAGCAAATGACAATTTGTAAAAATTATTTCCTTTTTAATCCAGCCCCACCCAGTTCCACCATAGAATTATCGGCACAGAATATTTTATATTCTCCTTGGATCCTGATACTGTTTCCCATTAAGCTATAAAATACATCGCAAATGAAAAATAGTAGTTATATATCCATTACAAATGAAAACAACAAAAAGAAATAACATTTACTGTGTCATTTGCCCAGAAGTAATTAACACTTAATTATCATAACATAAGTTTAGTACTGATTTAAACAAAAATTGAGATATCAATGTATGGGAAAGATGGCAAAAAGGTGAGCTTCTCAAGAAAGGAAGCTATATTTCTGCAACCATAGTGAAAGACAATAGATGTTGCCTACATCGATAAACTAAGAATTGTTATTTTCATTGTTAAAGTCATGAAGACAAACTAGAAAAAACAACCAAAAGAAGCTAAACTTATTACCTCTAGGGCACAAGGCTAGGAGGCAGCCTTTGATTTTGTCCCACCGCTATATGTATGTATACCATTTCCATGTGTATTTGTATGATGTTATTATGGAGGAAAAAAGTTCTTTCAAGAAAAAGACATGGCAGGAACAGAAAATGGGAAAGAAGAAAGAAAAGGAAAGACAGACGGAAAGGAAGAGGAAGAGTTAGAAAGAGAGATAAAATGAAAATGCATTGGTCTCCTGAGCTTTTTCATGCATAACAGTTTTTCAGTTCTTGTCTTTTACAAAATTTATTATTCAGCTCTATAATTGTTTAATGTCCTTATTTCTTAGGTACCCAACTAGATGATATGGCTCCTTTAGTTAATTTTTTATTTGTTTGCTCTGTAAAAAATTATCAGTAAATGCTTGGATTATTGACCTCTCTGACTATTACTCTTTCTCCTGTCTTCTCTTGCAAGGAAGTTCTGACATGAAAGACAAAACTATTCAATTTTTCTACATCGTGTTGGAACATTTTCATCTTTCCTTTTTGGTTATCCTTGATATAGCTATTTCAAACTGCATTTTTAGTCCTGTAATCAATTAGGCCTAGCCTCTTCCCTTTCTCCCACCCTTCCTCCTTCCTTCCTTCCTTCCTTCCTTCCTTCCTTCCTTCCTTCCTTCCTTCCTTCCTTTCTCCCTCCCTCCCTCCCTTCCTTCCTTCCTTCCTTCTTCCCTTTCCTTCCCTATTTTGAACCATGTAATATCTCCCAGGTATTAATGTCTTTTCTTCCTGTAAGACTTCTTCCCAGTTATGGTCAAATGATGACGTATATGGGAAAACATTTTATAGTAATCAACAGAGATTACTGAAGTGCTAATGCCCTCTTATACTAGTTAATGTACTTTAAAACATGTAGCTTTAAAAAAAATGTATTTTTAATATCTAAGAAGTGCTTCAAACATTGTCTACAAAGCACAATTATTATTTCATCTAACAGATCTGTGAAGAGTCTTCAAGTCACCAAAGAAAGGACAAGAAGGACAGGAGAGACTTTTCTCTTTTTCCTTTCCTCTCTCTTTCCCTTCCTTTCTTCCTTTTAATTTTCTTCTTTATGTTTCTTCTTTCAGGACTAATATAGATATTAGGATCTCTAAATGCACATTTAGAAAGCTAATATGAATTACAAATAAAATGACCCAACTGTAATTCATAAGTGAATGTCAATTCAGTGAAAGTAACCAGCTCTCCTATGTATATTTTGGCTTCTATTTATAAATAAGCATTATTAGAGGAGTTAAAAAGGTGCATTTTGAAAAACGAATGCTTTTTTCAACTTTATTCACATATGTGCCTTACTTTTTTTGCTTATTGCAGAAATTTTCTTTTTTGTACCATTTTAACTATTTTTACATATAAAATTCAGTGGAATTAAGTATATTCACATTATTGGGAAGCCATCACCGCTATGATTTTTCAAAACTTTTTCATCATTTCAAACAGAAATTCTGCATGCATTGAACAACTTATTTTTTCTATAAAAGTATCAAAAATTCTAAAATAAATATGTGGAATTCTGAGAGTTTTAAAACTATTTACCTAAAAAGGAAGTCACAAAAACAATATTTAATTAAAGGATTTTTTTCTTTTGACAATTTTCAGAACTGAAAAAGATACATTCTGTTAATATCTCAAAGCTTTATCAAGACCTTACTTCTTTTATGTCAATTACATTATTAAGTATTTTTCTTAAAAGAAGAAAGTTGGTTCTACTTTTTAGCTCTCCATTTTTTTATTCTTAGCAGCAATTGCCATTGCAGTGGTAAAACAGAAATCCTAGGCGGCCTCAATCAGTGTAGTTTCAAAGTCTGTCAAGTGGGTCTGTTTTTTTCAACTGACCTTTCAACAACAGCCTTTAAAAGATAGATTGGAGCAAGTAGGTAGTTTCATTCAAGAGGACACAGATGTGGAATTGCAAAAGTGTTTAAATTATTTTGTAATTGGAAAGACAAGTCCTCTAGTCAAGGTGTGATTTAGAAAGAAGTTTACTCTGGCAGGGTATGGTGGCTCATGCCTGTAATCCCAGCACTTTGGGAGGCTGAGGTGGGTGGATCACTTGAAGTCAGGAGTTTGAGACCAGCCTAGCCAACATGGTGAAACCCCATCTCTACTAAAAATATAAAAATTAGCCCCACATGGTGGTGTGTGCCTGTAATCCAAGCTATTTGGGAGGCTGAGGCAGGAGAGTCACTTGAACTTGGAAGACAGAGGTTGCAGTGAGCTGAGATTGAAACATTGCACTCCAGCCTGGGTAACAGAGGAAGACCCGATCTCAAAAAACAAAAAACAAAAAAAAAAAAAAAAAAAAAGAAGGAAGTTTACTCTGTCCAGTCATGCTTGACATATATATGATGATGCTTGAATGAAATCCACTACTGCACAAGGACATTGGACATTGAATCCTTAAAAAATAATCTGTGAATGGCCACTTTCCCAAATGGAATGAATGTAGTACACATACTTGAGGCCAGATACATTTGATGTGGACTTTCGGAACCAAAACTTCTTCTCTTTTGCATGAAAACAGTTTATGTTTTCCTGAACTTTTTGGGGGCTTAATATGTAAATTATAAGACTGCTGTAACTACTCTGAACTTCATTAACTAAAAGTGGTTAAATATTAGTATACCATGGGATTGCCTATTCCAAGGGAGCTAATGACAAGCTAGACCACTTCTTCACTGAAAATGATTCATTTGCATGAAGATTTTTTATGTCTGATCTTTATTTCATTATTTTTCTGAGTGAAAATACAAAACTAATTTTCTGCTATTAAAAATCATGAATTATAAAGATGATTTGATGAAAAATATTTTCAGATAAACTTGCATATGAGATATAAGTACTCAGTGATGAAAACATTATAATATATATGATACTATATTTACAATTATTTAGCTATAAATGTCTTTATAAATATATAATTAGTAATGCATATTTATATAAAACAAAATATTATATGATATGTAGATGGGAAGATTTTATGATTCTGATCATTTCGTATATGAAATTCTAGGTTGAATGGTTGCTGTAAGTTTCATTTTTAAAATTATAAATTTAGTCCTTTTTTAGAACCAGTAATGGATGTTCTATGAACACTTGGTAATAAAGAGTCAGAAAGTAATATCCAACCTATTGGTTGCTTAATATTTTATAGTACATGCTAAATACACTTTATGGATATTATATAATTTATGATGTAACCTTACCTACTTCAATAGAATTAGACACCTTTAATATGAATGTCATTAATTGAAAATAAAATACAGTTGAACTTAATTTAATTCTTTCAGTTTTGCATTTTGGAAACCACAAAACAGATCTTGACTTTCAGAGTTCAACACATTAGCATCTCTCACAGTTGAATGAGTACATTTTCAATAAGAAGCCAATGAATTATGAAGCCTTTTCAATGGTGACTTACAATAAGCAATAATTCATGAAATTTATATTCTGTACAATCTGTTTTCCTCCTGTAGAAATGTGGTTTGGTTGACATCTCTGATAGCCTGTTTAATCTTTTGTAAATATTTGCAAGTCTGAATCATTAGTATGGATTTTGATGCTACTCAATAGGAAAGAAAGACTTCAAAGAAGAGGAGGAGAGAGACTTAAATGACAAGTCAAGAGGAAAGCATGTAAAAAATACACAAAGAAAATAAGTCATTCTGTCTTTATAATACAGCTAATGTTTTATAATTGAAATATTTCTTGAATATAGGTAGCTAAGGTTTTGTTTTTTGTTTAGTTTTGTTTGTTTTACTTTAACAAGCCTTTTGGAGCCAAATGAGCTATTGTGCACACGCACACGCACACACACACACACACACAGAGGCACACACTAACTTCAGGAATTTTTTCAAATTTTACAATCTGTAAAGTCATATGTTTCTTATTCTCACCCCTTCAATGAGCTTAATAGCATATTTTGATGTAATACTTGAGAACATTGATGTATCATTTGAAAAAAACCTAAATTTAGTTTGTATAATGTGAATAGTTCTTAAAAAAAGGGGGAGTTCTGTTTCCTCCTTTATGAAACTCGTTCCTCTCCACCAAATCACAATCGATCATTCCTTCCTGGTGCCAAAATCCAGGTTAAGTACACTTACTAGTTATAACATATAATAGTCTATAGTAAGATGAAATTTTCACATGCCTGTATTTCCTACAAAGAATACCTTAAGGGCACACATCATGTTTATTTCTTTATACATTATCTCTTTTCGTCATCTGGATTATTGCCAATGCTCCTAAAGGATTTCCAAGCACTTACCTTTGCCCCTCCTTTAGTTGGTTAAAAACAAATTAAGATCACGTTGCTCTTCTTGAACTCCTTTCAATGGCTCCTCATTTCCTTCATAGTAAAAGCCACAATCATTATCATGGCCTTAAAATACTCTTTTTAATTTTACGCTGGTATTTCTGTGCTGTCTTCTTCTATACTCTCTTCCTTACTCACTTTGTTTCAGCCACACTTGCCTCCTGGCTGTTTCTCAAATATGCCAAGCACACTCCCACCTCTCAGCCTTTGCATGGATTGTTCTTCCTCCCAGAATGCTCTTTCCCCAGTCATTCTTGTGGTTGACTCCTTATTTTGGGACTTGGATCAGATGCCATATTTTCAGGAAAGCTTCTCCTGACAACCTCATAATATTGCAGTTCCAAGCCTCCTTCTCTCTCCTCTTCTGCCATAGTGGTTCTGTTCCCATTTGCTTCACTCTGTTTTTGCATAGTATTTTCTTCTTTTAATCATTATAAAAATGAATGTTTTGTGTTTTACTGTCTGTCTCTCCTACTAGGACTCAAGCTCTACCAGTGCAGGTAATTTTATTTTTTCTTCTTTTTGGTCTGTTCTGTTTCCTAACATATCACCAACCCTGGTATATGTTAGATTGTTTTTCGGAAATATTTGCTTACTGTCTGACCAACAAAATTAACAGATAAATAAACAGAGGATGTTAAATACTACCCTTAAGTGATGAAAGCATCTAAAAGTACTGAGTCAAGAACTCTAAAAACAGCATATATACCTCATAAGTGTTTCAATAATAGTATGAAAGTCTAATTTTGCATGGTAATAAATAAACTTAATATTAGTGTATTTTGCATAATGTTTTTAATCTCTAATTTTTACTTCTAGAGGCAAAAAATATTCTGTCATATGTGTTGTTTCCTCTCAAGGACAACATAACCTCTTAGAAGAATACTCAGGCCCCCAATGTAACATTGTTTCTGCCACATCAGAAAATTGTGGAAAAATAAGTAACTCCAGTTTCGTCATTATGATAGCTAATGGCTTCAGGGATGACCCTAAAGCAGACAATATGATCCAAACATCTTCTCCATCTGTGTCTCTGCTGTCCAGAGAAATTGGTATATATCATTTTTTATTTCTTTCTTGGTCCAAATGGCAAGTAGCCCATGCAGTGTTCAGCCCTGAACTTCAAAGACTGGTGAAAGATGATGGATCGCGAATTGATAAGTGAATCTAACTTTGCTTCAGAGTCATGAAACTAATAGAGCTACTCTTTTCCTATAAATAGTGCTCTGTGTGTTTGTGTGTGTGCACACAGAAACGTGTGTGATTTCCTCTGGAAATCTGTCAGAATAATGAAATGTCGTTTTCATCGTGATTCAGAAATGATTTAGAAAATGAGAAGACAGTACATAGATGGCAATGAGGAATGAGTGGGATGTCATAAAGGTATTCTGTCATGAAAAGAGCTTAACAGGTTTTCATAGAGCAGACTATTGCCCCAAGAAAATGGTAAAGCCAACCCTTACACAATTTGTACTTCATCCTTTCCTTCAGTGTAAAATTTCAGAGGACTTTTATGTTCCAATTATGCAGTTAGATATGTGGCCCGAACTATCTTTACATGAAATCATCATTATTAGTAGGATCATCAGCAAGAGAAATAGCTATTTAATTCTTCAGTTGTGCATGGTGCTGAAAACTGTAGATCTGTTATGGCTCTGGCATCTGAAGAGTTCACAATAGAAAAATAAACAAAATTGTACCTGCACATAATAAACAAAATAATATGGCAAATTCTTGCTTACAGCTGGCTTGAAAGGCAGAGTTAAGGTTAATATTTAAAGTATTTTTACTATGTGTAGTAACATATTTGCATAAGGTTGGTCATGGCTGGTGTCATAACAAAGCCAACATTTCTAATGATGTTCAACATCTCTAATAATATGCATTATTTTGCACTGCTCTGTTTGATACATGATATAATTTTGGTCTGACTTTCATGGATAAAAACAACCATGATAGAAAGAGATAAATGGAGATGAAGGATTCTGTTCCGCGTAACACTGTTTACATAACAATATCTTCATTTCAATCTAGACAAAATATGGAGCAATAAACACTTTCAGAAAAAGTAAATAGTTTGAAGCAGCTTGAAGGTGCAGTACCAGGCAATTACATTCACACATAATAATACTTTGTTAAGTGATTTGACATGGTTTTTCCACAAACACATTGCTAGGTTAATAGCTATGTAAAGAAAGAGTACAGGTTTTATACAATTTGTGGAGATGCCTCAGTTCCATAATATAGATCATTTTAGGAGTAAGGGATGATGGTAAATCGTCTTAGATAAAACCCTCTGGAAAAAGCTTCTCTAGAAGCTCCCATCCAGTGGGCCTCGGATGTCAGAGTGGCCTTGAGCTGTGACAAGGAGTCCGAAAAGCTGTACACAATCAACATTTTCTGTCGATTCAATAGACATTTGACCATTTTGATATGACACCATGACCTGTTTGAAAATTTCTCATTTAAGTGTGGGAAATACAAACATGAAGTGTTTGAAATCATGTATTTGTGGTCATACCTCTAGTCACTGACACGGTACTTTCCAAATATCCACCAAATCCAATCGACTAAGATAAGCACATATATTGTTAGGTTTCTTAGTGAATAGCAAAGAAGTTTTGAACATCAAGCGTAATCTATTAACTTTTCAAACTTTGATTACATTATGTTTTATACAAATTTAGTCAAAAATCTCTCTTATGAAGTCTAGACAGACAGTAGGGTTAAATTCACCTTTCCTCTCCGAGCTTAAACTTGAATTTGTTATATTATATATTGTCAAAAAGAAAGTGAAGGCCTTGTTTCTTTTTTCCTATTTTTCTAGAAGGTGGTTTGGGTTCTTATTTACAGCAATTTTTTAAAATGTGGAACTTAAAATTCATGAATTTATTTGACAGCTGCAAAGGCACATATATTGCTTTGTATAGAGTCTTTGGTTTGAATCTCCTCAAAAGCAGAATATTTTTAGAGACAGCAGGTTTCTACAGATATGGTGATAGTATATTTTAATTTCTCTTGGTTAACTATGGACACAAATCACAAATATTAATATTGAGGCAGGAAATGCAATTGCTTTCCCATTCTATATTTATACTGCTGTCATACATGAATCATATCCCTGAAACTATGTTTTGTAGTATTTTTTCTGCTGAATACAAAATTTAGAGTAAATTTGGTACTCTGGTTCTATAAGAATGTCAAGAATTCTAATATATGGATTTCATTAGATATGCATTCATAATTCCTTTTGTGCTTCAAACAACTACAGGAAAACAATGCCTACTGCTACTCGCCAACATAACTGGAATTATATGGGAGAATCATAAGAGCATATAAGTTTTGACCTACTTAACAGTGATATTAGGGCTTATGGATATAACATGATTGTGCTAGAGACATTTTTGGTTGTTACAAAAGTGAATTGAAATTTAGTAGGATAGAAATGTTCGTATTGTTGCTGCTAATAATAGAACAGTAATAATTATTGTAGGCTAATAAATGGATAGCAGGGATAAAGGCAGAATAAACACCTACATAAGGGCTGTTTAAAGCTTCTGTTAATGTTCATTTAAATACTAATTAAAATCCAGTAAGAAAGATAAAATAGCTAGGTTAACTATGATATACAAAGAACAATGGACTTTTCAAATTCAGCTGGGTTTGGTTTGTGATCAAAGGCAGCCTTGAAAGAAGCAAGCTGAAGTTCAAGGAATCTCCAAACATATTTCGAAGATTATGTTTCTCTATCAAGGAACAGAATAGTGCTGTCATAGGTTTGTCAAAATAAATATAGCGATGCCATCACTCTCTCTGTCTTCCCTGGGTGAGTTTCAGCTGCCCATCAGCAGAAGTAATTTTCCTATTTCCAGATACTTAATGTTCCTTGTGTGCTTTCTTTACAGGTGTTGTCTGGCATACAATATGTTGGTAGAAATAGACTTGTCACTACTTACTACACTGTAGAAATGGAAGCATTTATGAAGTCTTGCTTTTGTAATTCTTTCTGAGTTCTCTTTGAATGAATTCTCAAGTAAAAAATTAAAAGCATATTTTAAAAATTTGCAATGTAAACACTTTAAAAATAAGCTGTATATTAGCAATTCAACAATAAAGTGAATTTTCAGTGTTATGCATAAAAGATTTAAACAGATCCTCAAAAATCCACTAAAAATGCAAAAAAAAATTTAATTTCTAGTAAAGCAGCTTACAAATATATTTTTAAATAAATTTAGAATAGATATTTTAAAAAAACAAATTTTTCTGTATGTATGTTGATTTTTAAGTTGAGTTTTACTTTGCCGTATATGAAGTGCTTTTTTCTTTTCATTTTTTTTTTGATGTCTAAAGATTTGAAACAACCAAATTCAACAATGTCCGTTTATCTTTTTTATGGCAACATTTAGCATTATCGCCCAGGCTTTAAGTATGCTTAGTATCATTTTTAACTTCTTGATTTAAAAAAAAAAAACAAAAACCCGTCTTAAGTTGATTGATTGTCCAATTAAATTTTCTCCTTTCTCTTGTAAATTGAATTCTTCTCAATTTTGAATCAAATTAACAACCAATAGTTACCACATTGGTTACAAGAACCTAACTATATTTGCCAAATACCCAGCAGGGGTCAGCCATCGTTTAAGGGCAACTACAGGTAGTAGTGTGTATATGCTTTTATAGGTAGCCCAATAGGTCTTATGTGATTCTGAGAAGTATCATAAGTTCAGGAAACTCTGCAGGCGTTGTTGAGATATAACATTATGTTCCGTTTACATTGATGATTTTAAGAAAATGTGTTTTTTTCTATTGTTTTTATTCTTATTTGCCATTTCCATATTTGGTTTTATTGCAAGTTTTGTTTAAAAACACATCCCAACTCTGTTTCTGGAACAGATGGAATAACAGGGAGCAGATACACCCTCCTTCCTTAAACAACCAAAGGCCCAATATATGAAACAAAGATTTGCAATCCAATTCGCAATCAGGCAATGAAGTACAGTGATGTCATAGAGTTAAGAAATAAACAAGGTGAGCCCATTGATTTCTGCAGTTTGCTGTCTTGAGAGAGTTTTCAGGGTGATTCAGGAGGCAAGAACCACTTGAAAGAATACGAAATAATACATAGAGCCCAGCCAGTAATAGTGCCTGTTTCCAATTAGCTGGACAGAAAAATTTCATAGTTCATGGGGAATAAGGTAGAGTTCTCAAAATATTCAACCCTAAACTAAATGCTGTTCTGGCCCTTCCATAAAACATAAAAGGAAGATCTAAAAGGATCAAACCCTTTACAAGTAAATCAGCTGCATCCCAGAATCTTTTTTCTCAAGTATATCTGTAGGAATATAAAATTATTCAGCACCGAAAATGGTAAAATGTACAATGTTTGGCACCCAATTATAAATAACCCTGTGCTATAGACTGAATGTTTGTTTGTTTACCTCAAATTCAAATGTGGAAATTCTAACCCCCAAGGTTATTAGCAGGTGGGACCTTTGGGAGATAATTAAGTCGTAAGTTCAGAACCTTCATGTTTGGTGTTAGTGCCCTTATAAAAGTCCCAAACAGCTAGCTAACCCCTTGCAACATGAGTATAAAGTGAGAAGTCATGGTCTACGAATCAGAAAACCAGCCCTTGCCAGACACTGAATCTGCCAGTGGAATTAGACTTCCAGCCCCCAGTACTATGAGAAATAAGTTTCTGTTTTTAATAAACCACCTAGTTTATGGTATGTTTTTATAGCAGCCCAAACAGACTAGGACACCTGTCATGCAAAGCAGCAAGAACATACTATCCACAATGAGAAGAAAAATACATTCAAACTGATTCAGAACTGATGTTAGAGTTATCTGGCAAACACATGATAACAGTTATCATAATAGCATTTCATACTTTCAGAAAGATAAGTAGACACTGAAGTAATAAAAAGACCCAAATCAAACTTCTGGAAACAAAACCTACCACATCTGGCATAAAAAAAAAAAAGTACTGGTTGGAAATGAAAGCCGAATAATTATTACAGAAGAAATCATCAGGAAACTTGTAGACATACCAATAGAAACTATCAAAATCCAAACACTCAGGGCTAAGAGAATAATCAAAATGAAAGTAAAAGTGAACAGAGTATCAGTAACTTCTGTGTGACTTCAAGTGGCCTGGTTTGAAGCATGGCCTATTCTTGTGTTTTAGGTATTTACTGAGCAATCAAATCATACATAGCAATGTGTAGGAGACAGGTGTGGTGGTGTATACCTATAGTTCCAGCTACTAGGGAGCAGAGGCAGGAGGACCACTTGAGCCCAAGAGTTCCAGGTTGCAGTGAGCCACCGTCACATAACTGCACTCTAACCTGGGTGACAGAGTGAGACTCTGTCTCTTGAGAAAAAAAAAAAGCAAAGTGTGAAGGCTATTGAAATATACAATAAAGATGAGATATGCTTGCGGCCTTCATTATCTAACATTTTAGTCAGTATCCCTCTATTATATAAATAATTATTATTTTATTCTCCTTTGTCTACATACATTCATTTAATACACAATCAAATATCAAAAGGATGGCATATTCTAAGTTATTTCAGTCTCTTAGACTGACATCATTACCAGGTCACTGTGACATTCTTTTTTTATGTTAAAAATATTCTACCAAAAGAATCCAAATTTGTTATCAAATGTAGATCATGTATTTTCAAAGTTGGTGAACTCAATAGTTTGAAAAATTATTTCACTCATGTGATTCTCATAGTCTCAAATCTTTCTGAAAATCTATAATAGTCCATTAATATTTTGATGTGACTTTTCATCATTTGAGAAATTTGATTTATATATTTTTGTTTTCTAATTTTAATAAGAAACAAAAATATAATATACATTTATATTATTCTGAACAAACATGGTTTGTGTTTTCAAACCTAAGTACACAAAAATAATCAGATTGAGAATGAGAAAAACCCTAAATGGAAAGATCTCACTTTTCTCTAAGGTTGCCAAGCTCACTCTTTTATAACGCAGCTTATAAATATTTCTATTTCCTGTGGCAATCTATTATGAATACTCTTTTTTATTTTATTAGACGAGTATTTAACCTATAATGTGTCATTTGATTCACTTATTTCACTGAAAATTTGTTCATTCTGTGGTTAACACTGTTTACAATTTAGGGATGTCTCATCTTTTCCAAGAGAAATTTATCAGCTCAAAAAATATTTAATAACGAAGAAATCATAAGAGAAAATAATTCTTTAAAAGTGAATGACAAAGACATGGTTAGTGGCAAATTACTTGAAATAAAAAGGAAAGTCACAGAGAACAGTAGCTGTTATTTGTACAATGCTCTGGTGTTTACCAAGCACTTTTACATATGTTATCTCATTTAATCTTCACAACACAACTATATGCTAAATTTTATTTTGTGGAAGAGCAAATTGACATGCAGAAAATGAAGTAAATTTATTTATCTCATTTTTTTAAGGCACCATGCTTTACTCCACAAATGATTTAGAGTGGCAAGCAAAATGACTTGCTGCAAGTACACTAGTAAGTGGCACAGCTGAGATTTCAATTCATGTTTTCTACTAGAGGTCATTGTTCGAGGTTGACAAAATATATTGAAAGGTTTGCTTTGAATAAATAGCTTTCCAATGATGAATCCTGGCAGCTCAGGCTTCTGTGCATTTAACTGTGTGATCAATGTGGGTGCCAAGGGGCATGAGAAGATGCCTAGGCAGCATGTGTGGTCTGATGTGGCTGATTTGGACCCATAAGAGAAAAGGAACATAGCGTAACTGTGATCAGTACTTGAATAGTAAGGACATGAATACCAATCATAAGTAACAATCACAGTGGGTTGATTAACTCCATTTCACTTACATTGGTCAGTGAAATAAAAATCCACAAAGATTTAAGTTTCAAAGATAATTTTTTTTCATGATGGTGAAATGTATTACTGCACCAAGAGCTGGTTTCTTTTCTCTTCGAAATGTGACATTACCTACCTGTTTCCTCCGTAATACTAGTCAAACCTATCTATTCTCTTTAAATATTTGCCATTGTCTCTCCTAGAGAAGAGATGATTGTCAGATCACCAAGGCTAGAAAAAGAGCAAAAGTCACTTAAAATTAAAGTGAGTAGTCTATTAGATACATAAAACAGTGGGATATAGAAATAGAAACATGCCGGCTGGGCGCGGTAGCTCATGCCTGTAATCCCAGCACTTTGGGAGGCAGAGGCGGGCAGATTGCCTGAGGTCAGGAGTTTGAGATCAGTCTGGCCAACATGGTGAAACCCCGTCTCTACTAAAAATATAAAAAAGGTGCCGGACATGGTGGCATGCGCCTGTAATTCCGGCTATTCGGGAGGCTGAGGCAGGGGAATTGCTTGAACCAGTGAGGTGGAGGTTGCCGAGATTGCGCCACTGCACTCCAGCCTGGGCGACAGAGTGAGACTCCCTCTCAAATAAATAAATAAATAAATAAAAATAAAAATAAAAACAAAAACAAATAATAAATAAAGAAATAGAAGCATGCCCCTGGACACTGTGTGCCATTTCCTAATTACATTCTCCTAACTCACACGCAGAAATAACCAGCATCCTGAGTTGGTGTTGATCATTTCCTTGCTTATGTATAGTTTTTTAAACCTATGTTTATTTTCTAGAAAAGTCACATTTCTTTATGAATAACTTATTTAAAAGAAAAGTTTCCTAGAGAGTAATACGAAATGCATATTTCTCTGCATTTTCTTTTGCAGAATTTCTCTGCATTTCATGTTTCTCTCTAGGAATGTTTTATACAAATATTCCATCTAAGAATTCACTGCAATATATAAAATAAAAATTTTGAAGTGAAAAAAATGTATTTTTTTTAATAAGGAAGTCACTGTGTAAGTTTATTCTTTCAATTTTTAATGTTAATAAATAAAGCTATTACCAAACTAAAAACTAGTATTTCCATTTGGAGATACCATCTTGAATTTACCACTTTACTAAAATGTGACTAACTTAATATTAGACTTGTTGCAGATTTCATCAGATGTGTTGTTCTGCCCAAAGTTCTGACAAAGCTCAAATCTTAATCTCGTCCAATGAAATCTAGTTATTCTGGACAAGATAACTTAATGATAAGGTCATGTGAACCCATAATATACTCTTCAATCGATCATTTATTTTTAAAATTGCAGGAAAATTTTTGCCTATATAAAATATAGTTGTTTAATTAAAAACGTTCTGGCCGGATGCAGTGGCTCACGCCTGTAATCCCAGCACTTCGGGAGGCCGAGGTGAGCGGATCACAAGGTCAGGAGATGGAGACCATCCTGGCTAACACGGTGAAACCCCCGTCTCTACTAAAAATACAAAAAATTAGAGGGGCGTGGTGGCGGGTGCCTGTAGTCCCAGCTACTGGGGAGGCTGAGGCAGAAGAATGGCGTGAACCCAGGAGGCGGAGCTTGCAGTGAGCCGAGATTGCGCCACTGCACTCCAGCCTCGGCAACAGAGCAAGACTCCATCTCAAAAAAAAATAAAAAAATAAAGAAAAGTTCTTAGCTCCGGAATCACTTACTCCTTAAGCAAATCCATGGGGTGCTTTTAAAAATAAAATCATAATGGCATATTCCATTGTCTTCACTAATTAGAACATGAATACTAATCATAAAATGTTTCTACATATCTACATACCATATATCTATATGCTAAACATGGATACTAATGGGCTTTAATCCAAAATCAGTTTATTTCTCACTTAAAAATAATAACAGTAATTATACTGGGGAAAGACAAGGTGAAGATGTCCTCTCAATAGGATAAATACAACAATGATGCAGAGACGTATCTTTGAATTAATTGAAAAGTAAGTATTTAAGAATGTTTTTACCTGCAGGAATACGCAGAGCCATCTACAATACACACACGCGCGCGCGCGCACACACACACACACACACACACACACCCCCGTCTTTCCTTCTTTTGATTTGAGATTGTAAGCATGAAGAGGATATAATAATCAGCTGTTCTGATTTTTTTCTTATACATTGTAATTACACATAATTACAATGAGGAGTTCCTGGGGAAGATGAACCCAGGAACACTGATTATTGAAACTAACCAGTGTTGTAATATCATCCTTAAATTACTTGCCATCCTATACTTTCATGTAGAGCTCTTTCTGTGAAAAAATAAGAAAATAATATGAAATTATCACGTTAAAATGCTGTACTGTGAACCTACTAATTATTTTTATTGGCGTCAACAAAATTTTAAATTAAATTCTCAAGGAGAGGGAATGATACTGAACTACCAGTTTCAGGTAATTTATTAGACAATTTGAAAGCTTTAAAAACATATTCAAGATAGAAATTTAAATGTTTAGTATTTATCTTTTTTGGTTTCGGCCAATCAGAATAACTTTACTGAACATTTCCCAAATCGTCATGTAAATTATGTCTTAGGAGCTTAAAACCATCAAGCAGCAAAACCTTGGCAAAAGCAACAAGGCATATCGTGTAAGGAAGACACTTGAAATAACCACAGAGGAAAGGACTTTGCAGTAATGGCAGAAACCATTACCTTGGCAGGTAATAAACCAATTGGAAGATCATGTCTCCTCTAAGTTCTTTTAATCCCATAATCTGGGTCAGGAAGAGGACGGTACAACGAATGGAGGCCGTGATTCCCTTAGTCATCATGGGACATCAGGGGCAGGTGCAGCATAAAACCTTCCTTATTAAAGATACTTCCTCATTCTTAATACATGGTTTCCCCTTGGCTCCCAGGACACTATAATCTCCTGGTTTTTCACTCACTCACTAGACATTCCTACTGATTATTGCTGATTTCTCTGTTCTTTCATATCTCTCAATACTGCAGAGTCTCAAACCTCAGTCCCAGCCCTCTCCCTTTCTCCTACATCTATATCCTCATATGAACTAATCTAATTCTGTATCTCTAAATAGTATGTATATGCTGAGAACTGTCAATTCTGCATAATTTATTATGTATGTATGTATGCATGTATTTATTTATTTATGCCTCTTGGCTCTCTCTCCTCACTGAACTCATCTCCATGAGTTTTTCTAATTCTACTACACACGCCACCATCTAACGTATATCATCTTTCCTCTGGATTATATAGTAGCTTTCTAACAGGTTATACAGAGCCATCTATGATACACACACATGCACACACACACACACCTGCATTGATTTAAAGTCCACTACCTATCCCTATGGCCCCATTCTTTATAATCAGCAGAAAAAGCCAGAGTGATCTTTTAATGACATAAGTCCAATAATGTCTCTTCTCCATTCAAAGCTCTACAATGTCTTCTCCATTTCACTCAGTGTAGAAGCCACTTTTCACAAAGGCCTGAAAGTCAGGGCCATCATTAATTCTCTGATTGTAGCTTTTAATCTCTCTTTCTTACTCAGTCCATTCCAGGATATTAGCCTCAATACTGTCCTAGGAATATTCCAGGCAAACTCCTTCCTTAAGGTCTTTCCTTCAGACCCCAAACTGAAATTTTCTTCTCCTAAATATCCTTTTGGGTTTGGAAGATATTTTCCATGTTCTTCAATTTTCCCCATAGCTTACTTTCTCAGTAAAACCTAGTTTTTCTTTTTTTCTTTTATTTTTTACCTTAACATTATACCTACCCCATCAACCTCTTTTTCTTAATCCATGTTTATGTTTTATTTTTTCCATAGCACTTCTCATCTTCTTATGCATAATATAATTTATCAAAAGGAGATAAATTACATTATGGCTTAGCATCTTTCACTTACCACTAGAGTGTAAGCCAACAAAAGAGCAGGTATCTTTTTATGTGGTAGACATCCATAAATATTTGTAAAACAAACAAAATTGGAGATAGTGGTGAGGAGATGTGGAACATGAACCTATTTATAAAAGCTTTCCTACATCAGCAAAGAAAACCAAGGAACTATTGCAGAAGATTCACATATAGAAGTGTCAAAACTTCAGCATTTGTGCAATTGTGGTTATAAAATAGCTGTGCCAATTTTAATATAGTTGATAAAGACTGTGTATTAAGAGAAAAGGTTAAAATTTAAAGGGATAAATTTCAAGCCATTAGAGAGATTGGGAATTGACATCACAGCCCTAGACCAAAGTGAGACACAGAAGTGGAAATATGTGGAGCACAGAATCACATAAAAACAGAGAAAAGCAGATAGGACGTAGCCAGTATGATGAAAAAGAGGAGTATGTCCTAGAATTGTAACAGAAATGGCTATAGCTAATCTCCAATAAGGGATATACTAGTGATTTATTTGAGGGGAAATATATCCAGAGCCAAATAGCTTAATTCCTGGAGCCTGTCTGCCTGGCTCAGCTGCTCATTAGCTGTGTGACCTTGACCAGAGGTTTTGCCTCTCTGTGTTTTAATGTTCTTGTGTCTGAAGTAAGGGTAAGAATAGCAAACCCTCCTCACAGAGTTGTTGCGAGGATTAGAAGAGTCCACATGTGACAAACACTTATAACTGCATCTGGCACATAGTGTAGGCCATATAAGCATTATTAGCAGTAGTAGTGGTAATGGTTGCCTATTGTGTAATGCATAGAAAAATGACAGCTCAAACTTTAGGTCCTAGAAGGGTCTCTGCACCGAATTCCAGATTCACATATTCAGGACAAGCAAATGTGATTTCCAAATATCCTAGTTGGAGATAGTGTTAAAGAAAACACTGTGGACAAATATATTTGGGAGACACTGTATACCATATGAATCTCTTTAGTAGATTCATTTCTACAACCATGCACCTTGTTCTATACTAAATACAAATAGTGCTGTTTAATTAAACAATTTCCCACACATATTCAGTTGCAGAAACTTTAGTTATAAAATATCAACTAACATTCTATATTTATGCTACAAAGGGAATGGACACATTTTTATTTGTAATATACTGTCACTTCTGAGATTGAGTTTCCTATATCTAATTAATGCTGTATTTTGCCAATACTTTGGTAACTGACAAATGTTTGACTTGGTCAATGTTGTCATTGCATCCATATAGAAGTGCTGTAGCCATCATATCAATCTATTCAAGATGTTTTCATTAAAAATGAGTATCAGTCAAAATGTATTTATGACTAAAAATAAATATCAATTATAAGTAAAAATAAGTATTGCAATGATTCACAAAACTTTCCAAACAGAACTGAGGCATTGGCACAAAGCATTGGGTATGTCCAAATAGCTTTTAGCCTCAGATGCTAATTCAAGTGAATGTACTGTAATATGATTGAATATGATTGTAAAGAGAAACATGTAACATTAACAAAACTTAGAACATATACCATTAAAAATTATATTGACATTTTCAGAGGCAAAGAAACTGTTATTAAGTGTTCAGGGGAAAACAATACTTTTAACTGGCAGGTTTTCATTATATTAAAAATAAAAATTATAATCTCTCATAATGTGGCTTCTCCTTATGAATTTGACTACACTCCCAACTAGTCTCCCTTTTTCTTACTTTGCTCCAGTCACATCGTTACTCCTGGGTGTCACTTCCATACATTTGACCTACTCATAGCTACAAGGTCTGGGTACATGTTATTTCCTGTAACCACAGTGCTCCCCTCCTTCCAATGTCCCCATGGATGACTCTTTCACCCACTCATGTCTCAGCTCAAATGACCCCTTTTCAGTGCAGCCCTCTTGGACAATTTAACATTAAAATTGTCCATGTACTTCCATTTGTCCTCCACTACTTTGTTATACAGCTCTGATACAAATCTCTCATATTACATATTTTAGCTGCTTGATTATTTCCCAACTACCTCCACTGGAATATAAGCTATTGAAGAACAAATATTCTTGCCCATTTTACTGCTGTAATCTTTTGAACTAACACAGTTCCTGGCATATGGGAGGTATTGAATAGTTGGTGAATAAGTCAACTAAACATTAAATAGTGAATAAATTTTTTAAAATCTCCATGTTAATTTCTTTTTCTTTTTTTTTTTTTTTTTACATTTTTAGCTGCTTAAAACAGTGATACCCTCTGTATTAGTCCCTTCTCACACTGCTGTAAAGAACTGCCTGAGACTGGGTAATTTATAAAGAAAAAAGATTTAGTTGACTCGCAGTTCTGCATGGCTGGGGAGGCCTTAGGAAACTTACAATCATGGTGGAAGGCAAAGGGGAAGCAAGGCACGTCTTACATGGTGTCAGGAGAGAGAGCAAGCACAGGGGAAAATGCCACTTTCAACCATCAGATCTCACAAGAACTCCCTCACTATCATGAGAACAGTATGGGGGAACCACCCTCATGATCCAGCCACCTCCACCCAGGTCTCTCTCTCAACATGTGGGGATTACAATTTGAGGTGAGATTTGGGTGGAGACACAGAGCCAAGTCATATTACGCTCTATCTAAAGATTTTCTTTAGAATCCTTTCTGTTAGGAGTGCCATCCTAGTGCTCATTCAAGAAGTCAGGGATACATGTGAGGTCTTTCTCTCTCTGTTCCACTGTCTCTAATCTTTCACAGGGAATGACAGTCCATCATTCTAATCTATCATTTCTCATACTGATACTTTTCTATGGTCACTGCCACTGCCTTAGTTCAGGTTCCGGTCATATTTTATTCAGAATTTTATAATAGTTTCTTTCATATCCCCTTCCCCCAGTCTCCCTACACTACTCTCATCCATCTTACTATATTTATAACCAATATTTCAGATTGATATATCAGGTCATGTCACTTCCTTCATCAAAGTTCTTTTATATCCCTGTTGTCCATAAGAAGAAGGGAAATACTGTAGCATACAGGTCCCAGACTCATTTCCTTCCTCTATCTTCCTGCTCTCCAGTGACAGTGAATTATGGGCAGTTTTCTGAAACTTCTCAGTCTCAGCGTTTGCATATATTGTTCCTTCTGCATAGGATACACTCTTTTTCCTAACTGGCCTAACATATTTTCTGACTCATACCATGTGGCTATTCTAAAAAGCTTGCTTAGACTCCATCAGTGACACACTTTCCCCTCTGTCTTCTTACATCAACTTTTGAGCACTGTCCGTGCTATCGTAATTACTGTTTTAAATTCACCTATTAGGCTATGAGGCTCTCAAAAGCAGGAGCATATTATATTCTTATTTTTCAGAATAATTTTTTATTTGTAGTACATCCTTTAATGCTTGGCATTTAATAGTGTTTTCAGAATCAAATGTATAAAGAACATTTTAGGGCAAATGAGACTAATTTCATTCATGTTATTGAATGAGCTTAATTTTATTCCATTTGGTAAGCTCTGTTTTTGTTTTTTTTTTTTAAATCTTGTATAAACTCCAGTTTCTTTATTATTAGTTAATATTCATATATCTATGAAAGTTTTGCTTTCTCCCTAGATAAATTTTGAAAATAATCAAAACTTTGAAATATATTTTACAACAAAAACAACTTGCTTTTTTTTCTTTCTAATCGGTAAAGAGCACATGAGCAGTGGAGTAACATTAAATAATGTTCATAATTTAAAACTTTCATTTTCTTTGTTCTTTACTTTAGTTCATTAATACCATAATAGATGTTTTTGGTGTACGTTTCAGCTAATTGCCTTATGTATTTAAGCTTTTTACATGCATGTATTACAATCTTTTGTTTCCCCAAAATATGGCTACAATCAGTCAGGTAGTTTTTGAGTTTGTTCTCTTCTCACCCCAGCCATGATTTCAGGGAAATTGAGTGCTTTGTTAGCTGTGTTCTATTATGAGACCACAGAGAACTAAAATTTCACGAAGATGAATTAAGAGACAGATAATTCTAATATTTTTAGAATACGGTCTCTATATGATTTTTAACCATGTTTTAGTCAGTCTTCAGAGAACATTCCATTTAGATTTATATATTGTGGCAGCCATGCAAATAAGCCACTTAGATCTCCTGCTGTGAAGAGTGTAATGGACTCTTGACCCCAGCTGCTGCCCGTCTGGATCCCCCATTGAATTGTATTTGTGACCACACTCTTCTTTCCATAGCTTGCTCCCAACATATGACTAAACAAGCAGTAGTACCACTGAAGGGTTATCGAGTGAGACGCAGGACTCCTCTTATGAAGACTTTGGGCTTGAGTACTCACTATGTGCCTAGCCAAATTTTTCACGCATCTGTGTTGGAGCCTGAGATTCTCCCTACCTCTTTTTTCCCCTTCTCTCATTTTACAGGCATCAGACCTGCACTGTGGCATGAAGTCTCCCTCTTCCTTCTTTTCCCTTCTTCTATTCAGTCCCCAATACATATTTTCCATGTTTAATTCCCTGTAGATATTTGCTTCTCCGTGGACCCAAAATTGAATATCTTAAACAGGATTGATTCACTTTACTATCACAAAAGGTTTGCTAAGTAAAAGTACAGATAAAGAGTGATAGGGTAAGAAGATTTGTATAGTATTTTGCTAGGGTAATCCAGCACTTTCAGATTATAATTAATTAATTCAATTAATTTCTTGAATGACTACAATACATATAAATTTTGTAAGAGAACTGGGATCAAAGATAAAAATCCTACACTTTACTGTGTTTTTCTTCTAAGTGTCAATCTAATTCTTTTCTTATTTTTATGATACAATTCAGCAATATTGAACTACTAGTTACCTGGACATTTTATAGTCTCTCATTTCTGTATACATATGTCAGTTGTTCCCTGCTTATAAGACCTTTTTCTACTTCTTGTTGTCCACTTAAACGTGTCATCTTTCCCAACCTCTTAACACCTTCCCATCTCACCTTCAGACCTCATCTCAAATTCCACCTGCTCTGAGAAGAGTTCCCATGATTCATTCAAGTGGATTAAAACGTGTCCAGGTTGCCAAGTATCTGGTTTTTAAAGGAGAAGTGAAATGTTATCCCTAAAATCTAAAGAAAACATAAGTTGGGATATGTTTCTGACAATATCATTTCACATCATGCCTCTTATTTTTTGTTGTTGTTCCACAATTCTTTCTATGAAATATATTTAAACACATTTGTTCATCAGTAGATGCTCTATCCCGTCAACAATGTACTTTGTATCTATTGTCATCATGAGCGTTTCCCAATAGTAATGTATGTTTTCAATGCATAATTATCTTGCTGTGAGAATCTAAATTTTCTGATCACAAGACAGATTCCTTTCATCTTTGAATCCCCAGTGCCTCTACAGCCAGTAAATAAATATCAGTTTAATGAAAAAGAAAGATCCCAGTTAGTACGGGAGACATATACATGCATAGATAGTTATAATTCAGTTAGACAAGTTCTTTAATGAAATTGGAATTGCTTGTCATTCACAATAGCTAGTAACTATATATATATTCAAGGAGTTACAAAAGATACCTCAGAGTCTTGAAAGCTGAATATCTACCAGTGATCAATGGAGTTCCAGGAAAGCATGTTTTTTTCGTCCTCCAAATCTCATCATTTCAATTATATTTGATTTTTGAAATATATATGCTATAATGAATTGAATATATTAAATAAAAAATATTTGGCCAGGCAAAGAAAGATAAATACAGCATGTTCTCACTTGTATGTGGAATCTGAAAAAGTTGATCTCATAGAAGCAGAGAATAGAATAGCAGTTACTAGAGGCTGGTAAATGGTGAGGGATAGACAAAAGTTGGTTAAAGAATAACAAACTGACCGGGCGCGGTGGCTCACGCCTGTAATCCCAGCACTTTGGGAGGCCGAGGTGAACGGATAACAAAGTCAGGAAATCGAGACCATCCGGGCTAACACGGTGAAACCTCATCTTTACTAAAAATACAAAATTAGCCCGTCGTGGTGGCAGGCACCTGTAGTCACAGCTACTCGGGAGGCTGAGGCAGGAGAATGGCACGAACGTGGGAGGCGGAGCTTGCAGTGAGCTGAGATTGTGCCACTGCACTCCAGCTTGGGAGACAGAGTGAGACTCCGTCTCAAAAAAAACAAAACAAAACAAAACAAAACAAAAAAAACAAAAAAAAGAATAAAAAAGTAAAGGTAGGTAGGAATAAGTTCTAATTTTCTATAGCACTATATGATGACTATAATTAATGACAATTTATTGCAGATTTTCAAATAGCTAAAAGAGCAGATTTTGAATGTTCCCAAAACAAAGAAATAATAAACATTTGAAGTGACAGATATGCTAATTACTCTAATTAAATCATTACACAGTATATACATGTATGGAAATATCACACTGTAACCCATATATATGTAGAATTATGTGTCAATTAAAAAAACAAAAAAAAATAAAAACTTAGAAGTATTTATAAAAAGAAGGGGCACTTTTGTTGAAAGTTTGCATATTCATTTTCTAGTAATTTCCAATCATGTTGCAGCAGAGTTGTATAAATATTTGCTTCACAAATGGATATGGAATCTTACACTTTTTAATAGAATCATCTATATATTTCTGAGGGGGGGAAGTCATAGCCCTTATAACTCAAAACTTTTCATAAGTCAGAACCTTTTCCTCCTATAAAAATGTAACTCATCAAAGATTCAACAAATAGTTACTGTATCTATGATGTGCCAGACACTCTTCTAATTTTTAGGGTATATTCTATAAAATTTCTGAAGAGAAGAGACACATTAATATTATAAAATAAAAATGGCCTTTTTGGGTAGATTTTAAAAGTTATTTTATATGAACTTACGTGCTAGACAATAAAATTAAATACAATGTTTATATATTATATATCTGAGTTATGTATAAATACTGTTAAATATGTAATTTGCAAGACAGTCTTTCTGTGTATGTGACATAGTCATTTTTATAATAATACCCTTGCCCTGGAAACAAAATGGGCAAATTACTTACATAGCTTTTTCTTCACATACTCCAAGAAGTAAAGGCTGCTTATTACTATAGTTTGTGTGTAGAATTATAAAGATGGAACAACCCAAAAAGGACACAGAAGAGCTGCAACATATGTTGTGCTTTCTATATTTAGTCCCAAGTTTGCCTTCCAAAATAAGTAAAATGTGTGGGATTATCTGGAAAGAATATCTAGGGAAGATCTTTAGGGGAAATACGTAGGGTATGAGCTACCAAAATGGCTGCCTGGTTGCTGAAGAGGAAGCTCCCGGAAAAGTGCAGTGGAAACTTTCCCATCCTTTGCTCTGAGATGCCTAATTCAGATCTCGGCTGACATGCCTAATGGCATTTAGGTCTGTGACAAATCTGATTTATTTGGGTGTTCTTCCTCTGCTTCCATAAAGGAACTGCTGATGTGGTGACATATTAGTCATCGCGCCTCTAGAGCAGTTTCTTCTGCTGGTAGCGGAACCTCTGTTCAGCAGGACTATAAATTTATTTCAGAGCCAATGTCATGTTGCTGTTCTGCGTGAAAACTCTGTTAGGTCCTCTGTCAAGCAAATCCCCCGACATCCATTTTCTTGAAGTCACGATGTCTGGCTAGACAACAATTTAGTTAATTAAGAAGAACGCTTCACAAAATGCTGATTTGAGTGTGAAAGGAGGGGCTGTCGATGTGTGAGGAAACAGTGGGGCTTGCAATTTTATAATTTAAGTGAAATTAGAATTGAAATGTATCATTAAGTATTATTGCTTTAGATGTTATTAGTAACATCTAAAGCAGTGTTCTGTTCTTTTCTCCTTTAAAATCTAATTACTGTACAACTAAAACTGCCTTCTTTGTAGTAACACTTTTGTTAAGTGTTATTTGTGGAGGTGTTTTCTTTCACAATCAGAGAGTCTAGAAGTTGCCTTTAGACAACTAGACCACTGGGGGTTAAACTGCCAATCACTATTTTTTTTTTTTTAAAGTGAGCCTCATCGTTCATTTTTCCTCATGCCATTAACTGAGCTGTATCTTCCACTGCATTCCTACTGTGCTTGCTTGCATCAACTCCGTAGAACACTTTCCTTTTCTTTTCTTTTTTTCTCCTTTCCCCTCAGACTAATGAACATTTTATTGTTAATGTTTCTCATTATTTGGTAATATTTTAAACTAAAATATTAAAAATAATATTAACACCAGAGTAAACAGTTTCCTTTGCTTGTGCTTGTCATCTGGTAGACTCTCGTACCCATAATTATGGTCACCATTAAATTAACATATTTTAGAAATAGTAAGTTTTGCATTACTTTCCTTTTTTCTCATACTCAACTTTTAATTATTTTTCTTCTAATTGAATTTTTAAATGAAAGTACATTTAAAATTGAGGAGGTTGTCTCAGTGGTGTGAAAAGTTCAGTGTGTTCTCTTCTTTTTTCACTGAAAGTCTGTCTAAATTATTTTGTAATAGAAATTTTTCAGGCATAATGAAGCTCATGTTTTCTTTATCATGGCAAGTATCCATTAAGTATGAACATTCAAGAAAATTATCTTGTGTCATCTTTCATATTTAATTGAATCATAGGTATTTCCTTTTGACTAATAACTATCAATATTATTTTATTCATATTGTGTAATGAAGCTATATTTGAATATCTAATGTTATCAAAATTTTTAAAATGAGAAAATAAAATAATGCTATTTTATTTTGGAGTATTTCTCTCTAATAAGATGCTAGTAATTTGTTCTTATGTGTGAACAGGACTGCAAAGCATGTATTAGGGTAACTGACATATAATAAATATCAAATATATTTTAGGAGCTAACAAAAGTATTTTGTTAATATTGTCTTCACTAGCAATTATCATTACCTTGATTCTTCCAATCAGTAATGTATATCTTCTAGTCCCACATGGGTTTTAGTATGACTTACCCAAACAGGAATGAATAACCTTCTCTCAGGTGCCATGCTGTAAGCTACAGAACTTAGCTGGTCTTTCTGCTTTCATCCAAGGTTAGCAATTATAATTATACACTTAGTCAAGCTGATTCCTAAGCATCCTCTAAAATTGAGACAACCTCCTCAATCTGAAATGTACTTTCATTTACAAATCCAGTTAAAAGAAAAATAGTTAAAGTTGAGTGTGATGGAAAAGGAAAGTAATGCAAAATCTAGTCATACTTGGCTAAATTATTTGCCACCGACTTTCTAATAAAAACAAAAGGGATTATTTGAAAACAATAATACCTGTGCTATGAAATGAAGTATGTATAGTTTAAAAATCTGTGAAAGGCCGGGCGCGGTGGCTCAAGCCTGTAATCCCAGCACTTTGGGAGGCCGAGACGGGCGGATCACGAGGTCAGGAGATCGAGACCATCCTGGCTAACACGGTGAAACCCTGTCTCTACTAAAAAATACAAAAAACTAGCCGGGCGAGGTGGCGGGCGCCTGTAGTCCCAGCTACTCGGGTGGCTGAGGCAGGAGAATGGCGTGAACCCGGGAGGCGGAGCTTGCAGTGAGCTGAGATCCGGCCACAGCACTCCAGCCTGGGTGACAGAGCGAGACTCCGTCTCAAAAAAAAAAAAAAAAAAAAAAAAAAAAAAAAAAAAAAAATCTGTGGAATGACAATTCCTGCTGCACAGCATCCTTGGTAGGATTTAGTATTGTCTGATTTTTTTTTTTTTAAAGATTACCATTGTAGTAGGTGTGTAGTGGTATTTCCTTGTGGTTTTAACTTGCATTTTATAATGAACTAACGATGTTGAGTCTTTTTTTGTATGCTTATTTCCCATCCTATATCTTCTTTGGTGAAGTGTCTGTTTATATAATTTTCCCACTTTTTAACTGGGTTGTTGATTTTCTTATTGAAGAGGTTCAAGTATTATTTATGTATTCTGAATATATCATTTGTAAAAATTTTCTTCCCATCCATGAGTTGTGGTTTTATTCTCTTAAGAGAGTGTCATTTGCATAGAAAAATGTTTTAATTTGATAAAGTATCAATTTTTAACTTTATGATTACATTTTGCTGTCGTATATAAAAATTTATCAACAAGTCGAAGGTCAAATAGATTTTTCTTGAGTATTTTATAGATGATTTGTAGTTTCATTTTTTATCTTTATGCTATGATTTATTGATCCATTTTGAGTTAAGTTTTGTATAAGTTGGGAGATATGAGTCAGGACTCATTTTTTTTTTTTTTATATGAGTGCCCAAATGTCCTAGTACCATTTGTTATAGAGGCTATCTTTTCTTCACTGATGTGATTTTCCAAATTTGTCAAAAGTTAATTGATTATATTTCCATGGGTCAATTTCTGGACTCTCTATTATGTTTCATTGACCTATCTATCCTCATAGGTCTTAAAATTATGTAGTGAAGTTTTTCTAACTTTGTTCTTTTGTCAGAATTATTTTGACTATTCTAGTTACTTTGATCTTCCATAAGGATTTTAAAATAAGCTTGCCTATGTCTATAAAATGCTTGCTTAGATTTTGAATGGAATTTTGTTCAATCTATATGCTACATTGGGAAGAACTATCATCTTAGCAAAATTGAGTTTTCCGATCCATAAACACTGTGTATCTTTCCATTTTGTTAGAGCTTTTATTTCTTTCATCAGTGTTTTGTACTTTCCAGTATACACATCCTGTGCACATTTTTCTTTGTTAGTAGAAATGGAAAATGGTACAGGTACTTTGGAAAACACTTTGGCAGTTTCATATAAAGTTAAATATTCATTTGCTACACAAACCAGTAGTCCTATTCCTACTTATTCATCCGATGAATTAAAAACGTATTAGAGTTTCCAACATAAACTTGTATGGGAATGTGTTATAGCAGCTTTGTTCATGATTACCCCAAACTGGAAACAACCAAGATGTTGCTGGATTAAAAGAAAAACAACTAGGAGGTACATTTATACAATGCAATACTACTTAGAAATTAAAGGAAAAAGGAAATGAAGGAACTTGTTCACTCAACCTGAAGGAATTGCTAAGTGAAAAACGCCAGACTGCAAAGACCACTATTGTATGATTGTCTTTATTTTATCCTCAGAAAAGATGAAACTATAGGAATGGAAAATAGATCATTAATTGTCAGAGTTTGGTGTGAAAGGAAGGTTTGACTACATACAGTCGACCCAAGTAAATTTTTAGAGTGATGGAATTGTGCTTTGAGAAACTTCAGTGGAAACTTGACTATATAAATTTATCAAAACTCAAAACTGGACACAACAAAATGAGAATTTTAATGTATGCAAATTTTAAGAAAATCAACCAAGACCCTAGAGGATTCTAGCATGTAATACAGACTATAACTGGAAATGTATGACATAATCTCACTAAAGAGATGGGGGAAAAGGAACTGACATAAGTAACTTTGGAAACAGTATTTGACTAGATACTACAAGGCCACAGACAAAGCATCACTATACATAACAAACAGCTCACTCAGTTAATAAATTTAATTCTCACAGGTCTATGAATTAGCAATTCTAAAACAATTTTACATGTATTTAGATTTGAGCAAATACATAAATAAACTGGAGATAATGGGATTCAAGTTTCTCATTGTCAGAGGTAGAGTTTAAAATAAGTAAGGGGAAGGCTAGGATAAACTTTGTGGTGCTGAATTAAAGTTGGAGATAGTACTATGAATGTGTGTTTCTTTTAACATAGATGCTTATAGGTAAATTACGTAAATAAATATAAACGTGTGTGTATACTTCTGTAGTATACATACAGATACTTCCTAACTCTCTCTATTAAAAGGGCCTAGAAGCAGTGAAACTTCAATAACAAAGAGCATCTCTAGCCCCCAGATCTAAGATTCTAAATATCAGTCTCTAATAATAGAAAACGAGGGTTCCTGGAGAATAGCTAATTCTGTGAACTAATCAGGGAAAATACAAGATTAACCTAAAGCATTTTTCAATGCCATTAAATAGAAAGTTTAAAATAATGTTTTAATTAAAACACTTTTTAAAGAGAATGTAGCAGTCAATTTGAAATAATATTCAATAGCCAAAGCTGAAGCAATTTGAGAAAAAACACCCACCAATGATAATAATAGATTATAACCTAAGAATAGCTGTGAATTCATATTGATATTAAATGAATGATTGAATAAATAAATGAGGGAAAGGAAAAAGTATTTCTTTCATAATTCTAAATAGTGAATGTAGCAACAATGACAGAAATAGAAAATTAAACACGAATGCTGCAATTAGAGGAGAAAAAGAAGAGATCATATTTGTGATACTCAAAGTATCTCCTGAAAACAGTTACTGTGGTAGCTTTAACATTTGACCACAAATTTTTAACTCCTTCTTTCAGGAAGTAGATTTTAATTCCCCTCTCTTTGAGTGGGACCTGGTCTTAGTGACTCACTTCTGACCAATAAAGTATAGAAAGGTAAAATTAGTAGTAACTTTACCTTGGTGAAATGTAGCAACCACCACCAGAACCAAGCAACCAAAGCTAAACCACCAGGAATAAGTAATGTTGGTAAGCTGTACCCCTGATGGGAAGGGCAGGACATCCCTGTGGTATTATTTCCCCAAATCTGTCCAATCAATCTAATCTTGAGAAACATTCTATAAATGCACACTGAGTAATATTCTATAAAATACCTAAAAATTACCCTTCAAAAGTGTCAAGGTTATAAAAAATATGGAACTGCTGAGAAACTATCACAGAATGGAAGAGACTAAGGAGACATGAATAGTTATAAATAAGAATAAATCTCCTGGAGCAGAAAATTAACATAAGTGAAAACATTGTAGGATCTGAGTAAACTCTGAGTTTGATGAATATTTTTGCACTAATGTTAGTTTACTAATTTTGATGCTTACACCAGGGTTGTATGAGATGTTATTACCAGGGGAACCTGAATGAAGGGTATACAAGAACTTCCTGTTCCATCTTCATTACCTTTTGCCGGTCTAAAATTATTTCAAAATTAAAAGTTTAAAAAATATCTGTGAAACAATTTCTGTGCATTCAGAATCATTAGTCTGCCACCAAAGAATAACTGAAAAGTGTTTCTCCCAATCTGGTTCTGAACTTCTGATTTTATTGTCCCACCAGTTTTGTACAATCTGCTCAACTGTTTCTGCAGCCTACGTTCAAAGTTCTCTGATGACTCCACTTAGAATGATCACTTCTCTATGTAGAAATAACTTTGTTACCATACAAAAATAATTGTTTATTTTCACCAATCTTTTGCAGATTACATACCACGTATAATACTCAGAATTGACAGTTAAAAGCCAATGCATGTGATGTAATTCCTGGAACTAATTCTGAAATGCATATATGTGTGTCAGTAAATGACTAGATATTGAGGCCTGAGAGGACATAGTACATTTTTCAGACTTCAGGTAGTCAGATTAGAAGGAAACATAGGTGTGTATATGAGTGGGCAGAGATGTGGCTTGAAATATGGGCAAGGGTCATATCTTGGAAATGTCAGTAGATCATACTGCACAATAAGATTTTTACAACTGAAAGAGTGAGAAGCCATTCAAGGATTTTACAGAAAGGGATAAGAAATCAGAAGCATGTGAAATTCTTCTGCCAGTGTGAAAAACAATGCTCAAGCAGTGGGGGTGATTCTGAAGGGGTAAAATATATGTCTTCTACTAAGCAATTGAGAGAACTGACACTTAAGCAATCTAGATAAGGGTTGTTCTTTACCTAATATTTATATGGCAAAGTCATGTCTCAAGGTAATTGCTAAAGAAATAATCCTATATACAAATTTTGTATGTCTATAGTACGTAATATTGAAAGATAAACACAAGCCAGAAATAAAATTGTCAGGCATGTAATGCAGGCTTTTACTTCTACTCTTCTTAAAACTCATAAAAATATAGGAGCACACCAAAAGAAAAATTAACAAAGATTATACACTGAATATTATGGATTGAAATAAATCATTCAAAAATTCATATGTCGAAGTCCTTACACCCAGTAGTACCTCAGAATGTGATAGTATTTGGAGGTAGTGTCTTTGTAGATAATAAATTTAAGATGAGATCATTAAGGTGGGCTTTAATCCAATTTGAATGGTGTTTTCACAAAAAGGATTGGACAGAGACCCATATACAAGAGAAGACACTGTGAGGGTGCAGGAAGAATGCCATCTGCCAATTGGCGTTATGCTACCACAAGTCAAGGAACTATCAAAAGCTAAAATAAAGACTTGGAATAGAACTTTCCATGACACTTTCAAAGAAAGGGAAACTCTACCAACACATTGACCTGGAACTTCTAGCATCCAGAAAACAGTGAGACAATATATTTCTGTTGGTACTTTGCTATAAATGAATATACTACTTTTTAACCAAAAAAAGCAATATAAATGATCAGTAAAATATAAAAACATGCACTACCATATTTGCTAAATAAAAATTCAAATTAAGAAAGTAAAATATAATCTTTAATGGCCCAAGGTTTTTAAAATAATGGTGAGAGTGAGTATGTTAAAATTGGCACTATTTTATACTGCCCGTGGAAGTACAATTTGTTAGACTGAATACATGTAAAGATACACTTAATGTATTACAGCACTTACCATAGTGATAGGTATATTGTAGGAACACAATAAGTGATAACTATAATGAATAGTGTAATTATATATCTGTATTAAAATTATACATGTTGTATAATGATAGCAATAGCAATAAAGTATCTCTTGATAGAAACTTGGCAAAATGTATCAAGGCCTTAATATTATACTCTTGGTCTATCAATTCCACTCCTGGAAATGTATTTCTTTTCTATATTTAATAGTACCTTCTCCATGCTGAAGAGAAAAGGAAAGGAATTAGATGACAAAAGTGAAAGAGATCAAAGTGCAAGGTGATTGAGAAGGACTGAAGAATGTTTGGGGTGAAAAGAATGAGGTATAATTTGGTTTTCTTGTCAGAAATAGCCTTTCTTTTGAGGTGACTTTTGAACAGAAACTTGAATGAGAAGCAGAAGTCACTCACAGCCAGATACATGAGGAAAGATTTGTGATCTCCAGTCTGTGGGACCAATCAGAGCAAAGAGTCAAAAGAGCGGTCAACTATTCTGCCTTATTTTAAGTGAAGTGGGGAGGCTAAGAGAATTGCACAGATATGTCACTATGCCCCAACTCTTTTTCTCTCTTTCCTTCACGCATACACACACTCTCAGGTTTTTACTATCTTTGCAATTATTTACTGATGTGCTATTTTTGAATGTTTAGTCTTCTAATCGTACAGAAGACTGTGCTATCAATCTACCTGTCTTCCAAACTTACTATGAACAAGAAAAGAACTTGCAAATTTTATTCTCATAGATGAAATAGAGTTGCTTTTTGGATATCAATAGGAGAGGCCGCTCTTAATCTCTCTTGAGGGAGAAAATACTGCAGAGTTTTGAAAGAGAATGAGCAAAGCAATTAAATTCACCCACAGGAGTTCACAAACAAAGAAAAGTCACAGAGGATTACATTTTTGTCTTGGATTTCAAAGAATGATTAGGAGTTACACAAGTGAAAATGCGAGAATCATCTATTGCAGATAGGCTAAACCATACATGTATAATTGCAGAAAATGTTTTATGAATGGAGAAAAGAGAAAAGGGGATGGAAGGAGACTATGCAGAGGAAGTAAACAGAAATTTGGTTGCTAAGTACCTGTGAGATTAGTTTGTATAGGATTTTATATGTACTGATAGATAATAAAATATTATAAAAGCAGCAGGAATACTATATGAACTAAAGTGTTTCTTATTTTCCAGTCACAAAATTTTGAGTATCATTTTATAATTAAATCCAAAACAGGTTCAGGTTATAAACATAGCAAGTATTTAAAGTACTGCTCAATACATTTAATGTATTGCTCCAGGAAAGACTCTGATGAAATCTTCTTTTTTATCAAAAAGAATAATATGTCATATTTTAAATAAAGAGGTATTTCATTCTGTTTTGTGTTACTATAACAGAACACCTGAGTTTGGCTAATTTATAATGAATAGAAATATATTGGCTTACAGTTCCAACGGCTGGGAAGTCCAATATCAAGATGCTGGTATACAGCAAGTGCCTTCTTGCTATGTCATAACATTGCAAAAGACTTCACAGGGTAGAAGGACAAAGAGATAGAGAGAAAGGGGGGTCTAACTCGCCCTTTTATAATGAACCTGTTTCCACAATAATGAATGCATTCCTACTCTAATAGCATTAATCCATTTCTTAGGGCAGAGCTGTCATGGCTTAACACCTCTTAAAGGTTACATCTTTTACTTCTGTTACAATGACATAAAAATTTCAACATGAATTTTGGAGGGGAAAAACAGTATTCAAGACACAGGAGGAGGAAGAACCCAAATCACTGGGGTGGGATTTTCCTTTAGGTATTTTTTCACATTACTCTGAAATCTTAATTTTCTCCAAATGATGATATAATAAATTGTTGTCTCATTTCTCTAAATTGAAATGTTATGCCAACAATTATATTTTTTACTATTGGCTCTTAAAATAGTATTAAATAATGTACCTTACTAGCCTTGAAGTCATTTATGACATTTTATGTATGTTGATGTACTTTTTTGCTTAAAATTGAACCTAATATAATAGTTAAAAGAGTAATAGCAAACATTTATACAGGAGTTAATATGTGACAGTAATTGTTCTAAGCACCTTCTATGTATTCATTTATTTTTAGCCACTCGAAAATCCTATGAGGTAACAACCATTGCTATTATCACTTTACAGATGAAGAAACTGAAGTACAAAGCAGAAACCTATCCAAGGCATGTATTAGATAGGTGAAATTAAAATCCCTAGATATTTTGTTGATTGAAAAGAAGAAATCTTACTGCTTAATGTAATTGTGTATATTTTAAATTGTAAAATTATAGGAAGTGAAATCAGTGTTGGTACATTTTTCACAACATCTAACCTGATTTATCTCTAATTCTCATTTGGATTGAAAATCTAACATATCATTTAATTATTAAAAGATAAATTTCTCAAATCATTTATTTTTCTTTTCGGTAAATTGAAATATTCATTCTTTGTCATGGACTAGGAAACAAAAAAAAATACTCCCATAAAATCATAGTTTCTTTTGCATTAATCAACTGACAATTCTTATGTATGGTTGAAAACCAGCACATAGGAAAAATGCAGCAATTATCGTTACTGACAAGGAGATGACAACAGAAGTACAGAACTCAACCTCTCTGGGCCCTGGGAAGAGATCCCTTTGGAGGAGCACGGTCATCTTCTTTTCTCCATTTTCTGAATTTTTATTTGTATTTTTCTTTTGAGTCTGCTTTATTATTAACAAATCAATCAACCAAGTATTAATAAGGTGCTTATTAATAAGCTTCAGAAGTCTAATAGATCCAAAGAAGTAAAAATATGATTACTTACTAATACCAGGTTATAATTAAGTGAAAAAATGATATGGATTGCTGTAAATATACACATACTCAATTATAAGCAAGGCAGTATATGACACGTGTTTAAATAATACAGATTTTTCACTCTCTAGCTGGTCTAAAATTGAAGCCATCACTCCTACTAGGTAGTAAAAAAGGTCTTCATTAAAATAAGGAGGGAGAGAGAGACAGAAAGAATTGTAATTTTATCTTCATTATGATTACCTCACATACTGTGATTATTTTCCAATCTTTAGGAATCTAAAACCATTTCAAGAGTCCCTGGGTGCAGGAACTTCCTTTCTGCTGCTCCCCATCTTACTTCACAGGTTGCTCTCTGTTCTTTTCAGTGACCAGGATGCAAAGCTCAACTATTTCACACATTGACACAAAACGTGGTAATTTAGTAGACTTTACTAAATATTCAACTTATAGTGAGTTGTTAGGGAACAAACATTCTACTACCAGGAAATATCCACTCACTAAGTCCCCAGCCTCTCTCACCATTGCACTGCCTCCCTCTGTTCTCCTCCCTCTCAGCCTCTCCTTAACACTAACTGTCCAGTTTGCAGCACACTCGCAGGCAGAGCTCTTCCCATATTTTTATTAGAGTCTTTTCACTTTCTGTAGTTGCTCCTAGAAAAAAATTAAATTCTAATCACCATTGCATATCCTAATCACAAACAGAGGAGTCTTTGATTTAATATGAGGGATATTTTTGTCTATTATATTAGAATCTCATCATTTGAAATAATGAATGAAATAAGTTCCAGAAAGGCGCAAGAGAATTAGCAAAGGTGTGATGATCCATTTGAACAGAAGTAAAGTTATGATGCCAATACAAAGGTTGTGAGACATTTACAAGACATAGTAAATGCCAGTTCAATTAAAATAAGCTTTATATCTTAGACAGCAGGGATTTATTAGAAGTTTTTTAGTAGAATATAAAAACAGTTAGATAAAGAGGAAATAATCTAGATCCACAGACTCCTGTTAAAAGGTCATTGTAATTAATCTGACCTAAGTGATAATATCAGAAGACGTGATGGTACCATAAAGAGTCAAGAGATCAGAGAAACACCTGGAACAAATTGTCAAAATTTTCTATTTTATTGAAGCCAGTAAAATGCTAGGTGCTCCTGGATTTATAAAACTTAAGTGAACAAACGCACTCCTCTTTATATAGGAGGTAATAATTTTAAACAGAAACAGTTGTATGCATATTTCTGAATAAAGCAGTGTAAAGATAGGCAGTGTATCTAACTCCAAAAATTATTTGAGAGACTCTAGCAGTATTGCCATGTAATTAAGTATATTAATGATGAAAGTCTAACTTAACCTTGAAAATATAGAGTCCAGTATCTTGAAGTGAACAAATTCATGTTTGTAAATCATTATAACGATGAATGATTCATAATTTTTTAGCATCAGAATAAAAAAATCCAGAATCAAGAGACGTCAGAAGTCATTCATTCAACTGTAGTACTGAGGAACTGCTCTGTGCTTCAGCACATCAGATTGACAACCCATGCATGCTGAAGGGCTCATATTCTAATGGGAAGGGTAATTAATTAGGAAACAAAAATTGTTGATGCTTGTCATGATAAGATGACTGCATTGAGATGGGAGAAAACTACCAGAAGGAAACGAGGAAACAGGTTCATCAGGACGCTCCGAGAGATGAATTGTTCTATACCTTGTCACTCTCTAAAAATCTAATTTGAGAAAGTATCTGTATGTTGTTCATATCACTGTATCTAATTATAACTTCTCTTCATGTATGTAAGATGGAAAGAGAATATGGCAGATTATTTCAACCAGAGTAAAAATCTGAACCCAGAAAATAAAATAGAACTTCTAGCATTGGTATGTGAACCATATTGCTAAGCAGGAGTAAAGACTCTTTCATATAATTACTGCATGAAGAGATTCCTTTTTAAACCTATGACGCAAGGTTGCTGCAAAGAAACTCTACCTGTTATTGAGGTAGCTTTTGTACCCACCGAAATATCTCCAATTTAATCAAGAGTGTCAAAATCTTCCCTCTTTTTCTTACTGAATTTCTTCATTTTGAATTAATTTTATTCATTCAGAAAATATTTACAAGGTTTATGTCAAGGCAATATGCTGGAGGAGTAGGAACTTGTTCACAGCTTTGGAGAAGTTAACCAGTTAGTGAATTAGTGAATCTCCCGCTCCCCAATCCCGTCCCGCTTTTTATTTACAAAACTTCTTGGTTCTCATGTATTGTCTTCATTCTATCTTTGCTCCTCTTAATTCTTAGGCTCTTGCTTTCTCCTCCTTCTCTTTCTTCCTTTATTCACTGAAAACCATCTAACTTTTTCCTCTCGGTACTGTCAGTGAATAGCCTGCCCTGAGGTTCCACAAGCAGCACTAATGGAAACATATGTGTTTAGTAAGAGGACTTGGGGTGGGAGGAGGGTAAGGGAGGAAATTGTGGAGGAGCTTTGTAGGAAGCACTAAATCTGCCTTCTTTTATCATAGGTTAAGTAAATGTGAAAGGAGCCCTAGAAAGCTTAAGTGCTTTTTGATGGTGCTTTCTTCAGAAGATGGAGAGAGGAAAAAGAATGAGTGATGTAGAATCTTATACAAGATGCACTTAAGGTCAAATCTCTATATTATTACTCAGCAAGTCTTCCCTATCTTGAAGACATTATCTGACGGATTTACAGTCCACAGAAATTGTAACTTAGGCATTCTTTCACAAAATGCCGGGGAAGAGAAATATGTATTAAGAAAAAAATAAGAGTCAATCCTATGTCTTTTTAAAGATATAGAAAGAAGAAACTATGAAAATAGTTGAAGAAAAAATCTCTGTTTCAGGGATAATAAATAAAACATTATTATAACTTATTTTGCAGAACAACTAGATTATTTTATGGCAAAGCTATTTTGTCAGATTACATACAAGACAAAAAGTGTATTCCCAATCTAAAGGAGATAAATGAAGATTTGCAGGCATTTACTAAGTGGAAAAAAACCCACAAAAACAAAAACAAACGATTTAAGAATCAGTAGTGGTTATTTTTTCTTTTCAAAAATTTCTGGATAAACTTTTATTTTGATAAATATCTCATTTTCCTGGAGGAAGAGATTGCCATAATAGGAGTGTGTGTGTGTGTGTGTGTGTATACATAAATACACACACATATAGATGCATACATAATAGGATTGTGTATATGTATATATAAAAGGTACTGATGGCTCTATCTCTGCAACTGAATAGTGTATTCATGAAAGATGCCAACTAGCGCAGAGGAAAAAAAAATATCTTGTTTCACCCATCCCTAGGTTCATGGCTGAGGACCCTCAAAAAACAAATTAACAAGAGAAAAGCATACAGATTTATATAATAAAAGTTTTATGTGACATAAGTGCCTTCATAAGAAATGAAGACTTCAAAGAAATGATAAACTTGTGTATTTTTATGCTTAGGTTTGATGTAGGTGTGGCTAGTTTGAAGAACTATGGTTGGACAAAGGGAGTCTAATCTAATGGCAATAAACTGCAGGGGACTTAGCAAGTCCCGTTTGTTCAGATACTTCTGTGTGTCTCTGTATCTTTAGAGAGAAGGGTAATACTTTCCTCTGGGTATAAGGAGGACATATCTTGAAAGAGAGTCTCATGACTCCTTGCAGGGGACAGGAGAGGAAGAAGGTCAGAGAGTGACCATTCAAATTTTTATGACCTGCCTCAAGGGAGAAGGGCAAGGGGAAAGTAAGGGTGGCCTTCCTTCTGCTATTTTCCCAAAGGCAAAGGTGCTGTACCTTAGGGTAATATGTACTGAACCCATCACCAGTGAATAGTATCCTCTGCCACACAACTGGAACAGAAGTTGACAGTCATTTCTGCTCTACCCATTGTTCCCCTGACAACACTGACTGAGGTTTCTCCTCTCTCAAAGCAGTGCTCACTCAGCCCAGCCTGTCAGCACTCAATCTTCTTTATTATAAATCGTATTTCCTACTTTTTCATGAAGTCTGGGTGGCAGCCAGAGACTCATATTAATGTTACTGTCCTCTAAACACCTGTGTCTCTTACTGACTGTCCATCATGCCTTTTGATCTATTTTATTTTGTGACATTCTGTAATTTCCACTGTACATTTTGAGTGTTGGTCAAATGGAAATATAAGCTTTCACAACATCAAACTGTGAAGCATATATTTATACTGCTGGGTTTACTGTTATCATAGTCCTTGCTTGGTAGTGTATTGTGGCTACAACACACTGTGCTAATCTAATCATTGTTTAAAACATATTGCTTTTAAAAGGTTTACCACAGGGTGACTGAGCAGGGTTTCCATCCTTTGCACTTACTGAAAACTACAGAAATGTAGTGTCTTTTTTCCAAATTAGGTATTCTTAATTATCGTTCCAGTTGTTCATTTTAGTGTTTAATTTAAGGCCCTGAGATTGTTGGGTAGCAATGAAAAATAAATCTTAAGTTTCTTGCTGTTTGCACAATTTTGCAGTGGTGAATAAAAAATATCAAGGAATATGTGGGAGAATCTATGACCGTATCTCTTCTAGGCATATCTTCATAAGGAAATCATTTTAAGAAGGCTACACATAGATTTTTAGCCTCATTTCAACTTCGAAATCACAAGTCATACTGACAGATGAGTCATGAATCTCTTCTATTCTGGTCTAAGTAAAGAAAAAATAAAACATCAGGGAATACTGTGACAACTCTTTATAATAGTGATTGTTTTATTTAGGTCTTGAACACAGGAAAGTATTTTATTCCACTATGCTACAACATAACAAAACATTCTACTTACATCTCAAAATTCCTGCCTTGTCATTACAATTTATCACACATAACTTTTGGTACATTTGTTTGGGGCACCTGTTTTCTGTAACTCAACGAAGCCTAATATTTCCCTGTTTAATGCCAAGGGCAGATCCTGGGCAACAGAGTCATGCTTCAGAAATGTCAGGCATACTGAAGAAGTACAAACCACCAGTGGCAACTGCTCCTTATATTGTCCTCTGAAAAGCAAGCACTCAGGCAACTCTAGGCCAGCATCCTTGGCGGCATTGTTCTTGTTGGAAGTAATTGCATACAATGACTTTAGTACAGAAGAGCATCTGATAAGTATAGAGTATTTTTGAAACGTGTTTTTTGCCTTGAAACACATCTGTTAGGTAGAAAGGGTGAGACTTTTTAAAAATTTCCATTTGACAGATATGGAAGCAAATGCACAAAAATTATTCAGGGTGTACCTAAATAGGTCATTTATTTGTGACTTACAAGACCACAAACCTACCTCTAATATATCAATTATAATATTCACCAACTACTTAAGAACAGATTTTTAGAACACTTGAAATGGAGAATAAAATTCACATTAGTCGTATGCATCTATTTTAACTGGTTTCCAATTTAAAAAATGTTAAAAGAAGCGACAGAGAGACAGGGAGCTGCCCTATGGTAGCTGGTGCCAGGACCAGGAATATAGCCAATATTATAAGTAAACAGCAAAGATAATAAAAATCTGTGTTTTTTTTCCATTCTGAAAATATAATGAAAGATGAGAAAACTTAAACATATTTCAAGGTAAATTTTAACCACCTGTATTTTTTTCTTTACTATATGTTGGATGTCTACTATAATAATAAGCTAGAATGCCTAAATACAAAAAATATTGATAATAAAAGTTTTCAAAAGCATGTACATTTGGGTCTTTAAGACCATAAATACGTAAGTAGTATCCGAATTGGATATATTAATTTTTTTTTAAGTTGAGACATTGTGCAAGGTAACAAGTGATATTCCATATAAAAGATTGTTTTTATATAAAGAAAGTTATGCAAAGCACATTTTCTCATAGAGTTTATGGTTTCGTTAATGCAAGTGATTCACATTTGTTGTCTACTATGAGCTAGGTTTTACTTCACATACAGCCTTTCATTTAATTCTCACAAAAGTTTCCTAAAGTTGAGATATACAGAGGTAAAGCTATTTGTCCAAGGAAAAAATGTAAAAAAATAGTAATTGGCAAAACCAGGATTTTATTTCAGTTATGTAAGCCTTCAGAAGCTAAATTCTTTTCTTCATTTTACTCAGTAAAAATTTTAAAAACCATTTTACAGAAAGGAATTTTTAAAGAGATGGTGACATTGAAGAATAACAATCTTAGAATTTCAACAGCTCATTTGTAATGTAATTTTTGTATTTAAAATATTCAATAGTCAATAGAAAAAGTGAAAAATATAAGACTGAAAGCTAAATTAATGGTTTGGGAGATCAAATGGCAAAGTTTCCCACAGCAAAACAGTACAATATGAAGATTCAAGAGTGATAGGAACAAGAGAAATTGAGAAGAAATCCAGGGAAACTACTGAACAATAGGCATTCTGGAAGGCAATGAAAAAGACATTATAGGAAACACACAAACCGTGAATAGAGCACTCACATTGCAAAAGAGTTGAGGTTTTAAGTCATGCCAACCTAGTGCCAAGTATGATTAGTTAAAAGAAGGTACACACCAAGACCTAGTCTAGTGAAATTTTATCCACTCTAAGGATGAGGTGAAAAAGCATATAAACTTCATGAGAGCAAAGTAGAGTCAATTTTAATCACACATCACATCCGCACCAATGAAGTCTAGAAGATAGTACAATTCTCTGAACCAAGAATTCTTCAATTTGTGAAGATATTAAAAAAAAGATGAAGAAAAAATTTAAATCAGAAAGCAAGCTAGCTATGCATACGCTTACACACATACACACACACACACACACACACAGACTATACATTCTCTGGGACAATGTGTATATCATTCCTTACATATCTCTATGAAAGGGATATAGACATTCTTAAAAATTTACTCAAGAAAACACTAGAGTTGAATAAAAATCATGTCATTTTTAATTCATATTTAAAAATCTCAAAATAGAGGATAGTTTACTAAGAAAGCACAGTTAAAAATGAATCTAGTAGGCCGCATATGGTGGATCAGGCCTATAATCCCAACACTTTGGGAGGCCAAGGTGTGAGGATCTTTTGAGACCAGTCTGGGCAACATAAAGAGATCCTGTTTCAATAAAACATAAGAAAGGAAAGGGTGTGGTAATGCACACCTGTAGTCCTAGCTGCTTGGGAGGTGATGGGGGAGGATCGCCTGAGCATGGGAGGTTGAGGCTGCAGTAAACTATGATCATGATCACACCACTGTACTCCAGCCTGGGTGAGTGGGCAAGACCTTGTCTCAAAAAAAAAAAAAAAAAAAAAAAAAAAAAAAAAAAAAATCTAATAGAATTCACAGTTAATCCAAACTGATGATGACAGTATGGTTGTGAACACAATTCTTGATATAAGAAGCATTCAGTAAAAACAAAAACAAAAAAGATTACAGTTTTATAGTTCACTTAATAATACATAAGAGTTCATGAAGACTGGAGAAATAAATAAGAAAATAAATATGTCCTGAAGATTTTGTGTTAGAGGAAAGACTTATTAATTGCTTTCGATAGACTGTATTAATAAATAAACATATGCTTAACTGTTGTCACTAAAATGATGAAGAAAAACAGAGGAAATTGTATATGTATATGCATCAGGCCTTGAAATTACTGACTCGAAGAAAAACAAATTATTTTATCAAGTAATACAAAAGGAAAAAGAAAGGAAAAAGAATATTGAATGAGAAAAATCAAATAGGACAGGATGAATAAACTCAAATGTATTTATTATAAGAATAATTGTAAATAAGGTACAATTCTTTATTGAAAAATGGAGACTTCAGTTGGATTAAAAATTTCCAGCTCGCCAGGCGCGGTGGCTCACGCCTGTAATCCCAGCACTTTGGGAGGCCGAGGTGGGCGGATCACGAGGTCAGGAGATGGAGACCATCCTGGCTAACACAGTGAAATCCCGTCTCTACTAAAAATACAAAAAATTAGCCAGGCGTGGTGGCGGGCGCCTGTAGTCCCAGCTACTCTGGAGGCTGAGGCAGGAGAATGGCGTGAACCTGGGAGGCGGAGCTTGCAGTGAGCCGAGATTGCGCCACTGCACTCCAGTCTGGGCGACAGAGCGAGACTCTGTCTCAAAAAAAATAAAATAAATAAAATAAATAAAAAATTTCCAGCTCTATCCCGATTGCCAGAAAAAAGGCAGATCTTTGAAAGTAACAAAGGACGTGATAGGCAAAGATATCTCCAGGGTGTCAATTAAAATGGAACACTTTTATGATGAAGGAACATTTTTACTTATTGTTATGTTGTACGAAATTTGTTTTGTGAAAAAGATTTTATTATCCTTGTTTTACAAATTAAAAAATAAGGTACACAAAGTATAGACGATTTACCTGTTGACTGGTACTCATATAAATAGAATTTTCTTTTCTTTTCTTTTCTTTTCGAGACAGGGTTCTATTCTGTCACCCTGGCTGGAGTGCAGTGACACAATCACAGCTCACTGCAGCCCCAACCTCCTGGGCTCAAGCAATCCTCCCACCTCAGCCTCCAGAGTAGCTGGGACCACAGGCACACACCACCATGCCCGGCTAATTTTAGTTTTTATTTTTTTATGAGATGGGATCTTTTTATGTTGCTCAGGCTGGTCTTGAACTTCTGAACTCAAGCAATCAACCCCTCTCAATCTCCCAAAGTACTGGTATTACAGGTGTGAGTCACTGTACCTGACCTTGAATAGAATTTCATTATGAAATTTGACTCACAATTCTTTTTGCTATTTATCACAGCAAACTTTATTATTTAAAATACACGGTTAAGCACTTGCACATATGTATAACAGCTAAGCTATTATGCATAGAATTCACTACCTATTCCTAACCTTTAAATAAATAACCAATATCAATATTTTTATTCACAATAAAAATACCGTAATCAGGTAGGTATCATAATGACACAGTGGCTCAACAGAAGAGAGAAACCAAAATTTATCCAAGTGTAAATGGGAATTTTATATGTGATATAGATTAAATTATGTGCTGGCTAAAAAAGGCAAAACTGATTAATAATAGTGTTGGGCAATTGATGATCCATTTGAAAAATCTAAAATTAGATCCAAACGTATACATAAGTGTATTTGCATTGAATTAGAGCTCAAAATGTAAAAATTGTTAAATAAATAAACAGGATTTGATACAAATATCAGGGTATTTTCATAATTTAGGAGTGGATAAAATCTTCTTACTCTTAGAGTCCATGAGGAAAAAAAAAAACTGAACTACTTTGTTGCACAAAAATTTTGAAGACTTTAAAAAGACAAAAATGGAAGATAACATACTGGGAAGAAGATATGTTCTTTTTACTCTTAAACAAAATGATCCTAAAATGTCTAAGAAAAATGTAAACAAGCATCATAATGAACAAAGGATATGCTCAAGAAATTTAAAGAAAAAGAACTATAGAAGTCTGATAAGCTCATGAGTAGATGTTCACTCTCATTAGCAAGGTGCTTCAGGGGTAAGCTGCCAGTGCAACTGTCAGGCCTCTGAGCCCAAGCCAAGCCATCACATCCCCTGTGACTTGCACGTATATGCCCAGATGGCCTGAAGTAACTGAAGAATCACAAAGAAGTGCAAATGCCCTGCCTCACCTTAACTGATGACATTCCACCACAAAAGAAGTGAAAATGTCTGGTCCTCGCCTTAAGCAATGATATTATCTTGTGAAATTCCTTTTCCTGGCTCATCCTGGCTCAAAAAGCTCCCCCACTGAGCACCTTGTGACCCCCACTCCTGCCTGCCAGAGAACAACCCCCCTTTGACTGTACTTTTCCTTTACCTACCCAAATCCTATAAAAGGGCCCCACCCTTATCTCCCTTCGCTGACTCTCTTTTCGGACTCAGCCGCCTGCACACAGGTGAAATAAACAGCCATGTTGCTCACACAAAGCCTGTTTGGTGGTCTCTTCACAGGGAGGCGCATGACAGCAACCACATAGGTTCTTGTACTGAGCAGGCTTCTTTTCTTGGGGTTTGATGCTCTGAAGCCATCATCTTGGAATTCTTTTTTTAAATTATTTTATTTTATTTTTGAGACGGAGTCTCACTCTGTCGCCCAGGCTGGAGTGCAGTGGCGCAATCTCAGCTCACCACAAGCTCCGCCTCCCGGGTTCACGCCATTCTCCTGCTTCAGTCTCCTGAGTAGCTGGGACTACAGGCGCCCGCCACCATGCCTGGCTAATTTTTTGTATATTTAGTAGAGACGGGGCTTCACCATGTTAGCCAAGATAGTCTCGATCTTCTGACCTCGTGATCCGCCTGCCTCGGCCTCCTAAAGTGCTGGGATTACAGGCATGAGCCACTGCGCCTCGCCCGTCTTGGAATTCTTATAATTTTACTTTTGAATTTGGATTTTTTCAGTGAACTCTACTGCGACAATGGAGCAAACGCCGGGAACTTGGAGTTCCAGGCCAGATGAGACCCCCCTCAGGACTTCTTACTGCCTCCTTGCTACCTCCCTGGGTTCTTCTCACCACCCTGCCACCCCCGGCCACCAGCGGAGATCTGCTTGTGTGGGCAGCCAAAGCCCCCATTTTGCGGTTGCCCTCCCTGCCAGCAGGGGGCATACTCATGGGTACTGAAAGGGGTGAAGTGTAGCACATTCCCCAGGTGGTCTCTGCGCGGGACAAAGCAGCGGATATCCCGCCGCTAGCTGCATCCCTGCTTGTTCAGTGGGCTACTCCGCGGGGCTCGATTCCAGGTTCCATGTGCCTAGATGTAAAGCAGCAGTCGCTTGAAAGTCACCCATCTGCAGTGGCAGTGTGTCTTTCCGGATCCCAGCTGGGGCCCTGTATTTTCATTTTGTACTGGACTCCACCAATCACATAGCCAGTCTTGCTCACTAGTAGTTAAGGTAAGAACTTCCACAACTACAACACACTGTGTTGTGCTCATCGGACTGACCAAAAAGCAAAACAAAAGGCAACATTCAGTGGTGTAGTGAGGGAGTGGGGAAATGGGTTTCTCTCACATACTGCTGGTGAGACTGGAATAATTTTTTTTGTTTTCTTTCACATTTTTAAAAGCTCTTCTGCTGCCTCAGCAATGCCACTTCGGGAAATGTTTCAGACATTAAAAGTGGTATTAATTCAGGCTGGGCGCTGTGGCTCACGTCTGTAATCTTAGCACTTCGGAAGGCTGCGGAGGGCGGATTGCCTGAGCTCAGTAGTTCGTAGCCCAGCCTGGGCAAAACGGTGAAACCCTGTTTTTACTAAAATACAAAAAGTTAGCCGGGCGTGGTGGCAGGCCTGTAGTCTCAGCTACTCGGGAAGCTGAGGCAGGAGAATGGAGTGAACTCGGGAGGCGGAAGCTGCAGTGAGCTGAGATCGCGTCACTGCACTCCAGCCTGGCGATAGAGCGAGACGCCGCCTTAAAAAAAAAAAAAAAAAGAAAAAAAAAGGTAATATTGATTCTAAATAAATTTCAAAGATGTTTATTGTATCATCGTTCATGGAAGTAAAAATCAGGTAAAACCTACATTTCCATCTAAAGAGGAATGGTTAAGTTGGTTCATTTAAACTGGAATGCTGGGAAGCTAATAAAATGAAATGGAAAATGTATGGCTCCAATAGTCAGGTGAAAAAAGGCACAGAATGTTATGTTTACTATAACTGCAGGTTGTGAAAAAAATAATTAAAAAGCTCTATATGTTTATATGACTATTAGAAGAGCAAAATACATGGAATAATAATAATATGTATTATACTGGCAATGGTGGTTAAGTCTGTGGGGCAAGGGGTAAGGCCGAGGAAGACAGAGGCTCATGATTTTAAAATTTCATGTTATATATTTTGGCATTTAAGTGGTGTGAACATGTTTTATATTTACCTTCGCAAACATATGAATGGAATTATACATAGTTGACTCTGTATCCATGGATTCAGCATCCGTGGATTCAATCAAATGCGAATTGAAAATATTAGGGAAAAAATTTCCGCAAAGTTCCCAAAAGCAAAACTTGAATTTGTCACCCTCTGAGTACCAGGCTGAATCCATGGGAATGAAGTGCTATGTAGGCATTGTTTAAAGTAGAGGGGAGGATGTGTGTAGGTTATGTGCAAATTTTATGTAAGCGACTTGAGCATCTTCGAATTTGGGTATCCTCAGGGATCCTGAAACCAGTCCTCCAGGGATGCTGAGGAATGACTATACATGTATATGTGTATATGCGATTAAATGAATGCATATATATACATATATAGGTATGTGATATGTTTTCACATGTGTACAAAAGAGGCACAAAACCCGAAGAGTTGAATAACCTCTAATTGCACAGGAATTTAGAGTTGCACCAAAATTTATATGATTTTTGAGAGTAGACCAATGACAATAGTGAGCAATTTTTTTTTTTTTTTTTTGAGATGGTGTCTCGCTCTGTAGCCCAGACTGGAGTACAGTGGCACAATCTTGGCTCACTGCAACCTCCGCCCCTTCAGGTTTAAGCAGTTCTCTGCCTCAGCCTCTGGAGTAGCTGGTATTACAGGTGTGCACCACCACGCCCGGCTAATGTTTTGTATTTTTAGTAGAGACAGGGTTTCACTATCTTGGCCAGGCTGGTCTTGAACTCTCGACCTTGTCATCCACCTGCCTCGGCCTCCCAAAGTGCTGGGATTACAGGCGTGAGCCATCACTCTCCGGCCAACAGTGAGCAAGTGTTAATAGTCTGTGCTTTGATGAATTCTGTGATCTGATTTTAAATATTCATCATGGCATCACTTTGAAGAAAGCAGAAAGAGAGGCAAATGTTTTCCTTGCATACTTCTCCTAGGATTTAGTGTTGATTTTTTTTTTTTAACGTTCTGGGGGAAAAAAGCCCAGATTTTGTGGAACATGTTAATTTTACATAAATCTATCTGTGGTGTTCTAATACACTCACCTAAGTCCTTTGTCTAACTTGTGCTCTACTTCTTCCGTTTTATTCTAAATTGATAAGCCCAGGAATGACATCTCTTTCATTGTTATATTCTTAGGCTGTTTCACACTTACTTTCTTTAAACGAAATCCCTATTTTCCTAGGTTTAGATCTGGTCCTCGATGTCTTAGATACTTTCCACTGATGCCAATACCCCTTTTCTTTATTTTTATTCCAAGGGACTATTCAGAACCTTGCCAGATAGCAGCTAATTTAGCCATGCTACAAGGAATAGAACCAACAATACTCTTTATCCAAGAATCAGAAAAAAATGTATATCCTTATACATTTACCTCTATGAATTGAAGGACATAATTCCTTTTATATTGATTTAACAGTATTCTTTTCTGCACTTAAAAAATATGTTGCTAAGGGTGGAGATAATGTCACCAAGTACACTACCCATTGTTATCAGAGAAAGCGCTTCTTGCACTGAAAAATGTTATCTAAATAACTGATATTGCTGTTAAAATTATATGTGACTTGAGGACATGCAAGATGGATATGCTGCCTCTCTCCCATTCTGCTCTGAGCTTAGCAGCATGCTTGTCACATGACAAGCTTTAAATACATGCCTAAATTTTGGTTATCATGTAAATTTTCACATCATTTTTAATAAAGCATGCACAAAAGGCAGCATATTGCTTTATCATCATCCAACTCACTTTATACCAAATCACACACCATCTAATGTCCTGAGTTGAAAAATAATATAAAAGTATGGGAATGAGAAAAACATGGACATCCTTGGATGCTGATGATGTTTATGGAAGAAATTTGGAATATGTTTATAGCCATAAGGATTCAGTAGAACTTTCGCTCTCTGTGTCATGGCATTCATGTAAAAGTTAGTAACCCAAAATTCCTTCTACTTTATTTCAGGTGCAATATTTAGGAGTGCTTTCAGAAAAAAACAAAGCTTTCTATATGCACATAATTAATATTTCTATGAAGACATTACTTCTCTTTGACTATCTGACCTTATTTGATGGAGGAGAAGGAAAGGGGTTTATGACTTTCCTATTGCTTTTTATTTGTTTTTGTTGAGGTTGAGCCAGTGCCCTCTGACATGAGATTTTTGTAGACAAAAATGTTTTTGGATGTTTCTTCTTTCCATTAGATGTGTAAATTATTGTTCTACAGTCTGTTCTTTTAAACTTCATGACTCACTACATTTATTCACTTGCCCTCAATCCTTCTCTCTCTTTTCTTCGTTAGGCATTAACTGGAACCTGCTTTCTAACTCTGGGCAATTAAAGGGACATAATTAATCTTGGTAGCTAAATGTAAGGTGACAAAATATGCGGTAATATCCCTTTAGCACTCCATTTATTCCAACGTGATTTCCGAAGAAAAAATTCCATAGTTCATTTACTATATAACTAGAAGTGAGATTGAGAGCGAAAACAGCTCTCCACAAAAAGAATCTATAGTTGTTATCAAATTATTTTTTTCTTTTTTTATTATACCTTAAGTTCTAGGGTACATGTGCACAACGTGCAGGTTTGTTACATATGTATACATGTGCCATGTTGGTGTGCTGCACCCATTAACTCGTCATTTACATTAGGTATATCTCCTAATGCTATCCCTCCCCGCTTCCCTCACCCCACAACAGGCCCCAGTGTGTGATATTCCTCTTCCTGTGTCCAAGTATTCTCATTGCTCAGTTCCCACCTATGAGTGAGAACATGCGGTGTTTGGTTTTCTGTTCTTGCCATAGTTTGCTGAGAATGATGGTTTCCAGCTGCATCCATGTCCCTGCAAAGGACATGAACTCATCCTTTTTGATGGCTGCATAGTATTCCATGGTGTATATGTGCCACATTTTCTTAATCCAGTCTGTCACTGATGGACATTTGGGTTGATTCCAAGTCTTTGCTATTGTGAATAGTGCTGCAATAAACATACATGTGCATGTGTCTTTATAGCAGCATGATTTATAATCCTTTGGGTGTATACCCAGTAATGGGATGGCTGGGTCAAATGGTATTTCTACTTCTAGATCCTTGAGGAATCGCCACACTGTCTTCCCCAATGGTTGAACTAGTTTACAGTCCCACCAACAGTGTAAAAGTGTTCCTATTTCTCCACATCCTCTCCAGCATCTGTTGTTTCCTGACTTTTTAATGATTGGCATTCTAACTGGTGTGAGATGGTATCTCATTGTGGTTTTGACTTGCATTTCTGTGATGGCTAGTGATGATGAGCATTTTTTCATGTGTCTGTTGGCTGTATGAATGTCTTCTTTTGAGAAGTGTCTGTTCATATCCTTTGCCCACTTTTTGATGGGGTTGTTTGTTTTTTTCTTGTAAATTTGTTTGAGTTATTTGTAGGTTCTGGATATTATCCCTTTGTCAGATGAGTAGATTGCAAAAATTTTCTCCCATTCTGTAAGTTGCCTGTTCACTCTGATGGTAGTTTCTTTTGCTGTGTAGAAGCTCTTTAGTTTAATTAGATCCCATTTGTCAATTTTGGCTTTTGTTGTCATTGCTTTTGGTGTTTTAGATAAGACAAAGAAAGATATTTAGAATACTTTATTGTCTGAAGATCTGTAAGAAGTAAATGCTGTCCCTCAGCTTTTTTCAACTCTATAGTGGTAAATATATTTAAAAATTAAGAATGAAAAGCAATGAGTCCAGCATTCTTACTTTCTATCTTATTCCCTCCTCATTTTTCTCCTTCCTTTTCACCTTTCCTTTTTCATTTTTGTCTCCTGTTACTTTGTAGTATCAGAAAATACAATTTTCCTTGACTTTTTCCACAATGTGGTTATCAGATGAAAAACGCTTTTGGTAAATTTGGTAAAGGGTTAACAGATACACTTATTTATATACTAAGCCACTCTTTACTGTCCTGGTATTTAGAACTCAATTATTTTCCTAAGGTTCTAAACATTGCAACAGTTTTCATTTTATGTACATTTTTAGGTTCAAATTAATTTTAGCTGTAATCGTATTTTTGATATGAAAGATATTCAGGACTTTAGTCAAATTTGAATTATTTAGGAGTTTATATAGGTACTTACCTACAGTGGTTCTCCATTCAAATAGATTTTGCATATTATTTGCATTAAATTAATTTTTTTACAAAAGAAGAGAAAATGAGTAGATTTTTATGTTTTATATGTATATGCCTAAATTATTTAAACACTTAGACTTATAAATAAATAGGTTATTTGTGATTTTTAATATTTGTAATTTCCGTTGGAATTATTAAGGCCCCGAAAGAGTTAACATATATGGGAATGTCTATAAAGTTCTCAAAATAATTTCTCCAATATAATTCTATGAAGACTATTGCTAAGATTTTGATTTAAATTTTCATACATTATCAGATGCACCAAATACAAAAAAGGTTATGATAACAAGTCTTCAAATTATATTTAAGGAGCCCTCTAAGTCTTTGCAGAAATATACAATTATGTGAAAGCTCTGTGACCAGAACTTTGCCATTTAAGGTTTTTACTCTGAGGTTAAATTGTAACGTTTCTGCCTAGAATTTCTATGATGCTTAGGGATTTTTTTATAAAGTAGCATTATATTAAAATAATATTCATGTAGGTAATGGAAATAAAATAACAAAATTAAAAATGGAAGAACTGTAAGGAATCATCCCAGACATCATCTAGAATGAGTCCTGAGGGCTCTCTCTGATCTCTAGAATGTTATTGCAACCTTTCCATATATATATATATATATGACTACATAACTATATGTATATATATAGAGAGAGTCATATATTATGTGCATCTACTACTGTCAGCCATGTTTTAGTTTAAATAAAACAGTTATGAAAGAAAAGCTTATTCTCTTTCTGTAGTCAATTGCACTATTTCGTGGATTCTCTGCCTGATTTTTTTTTTTTTTAACTTGAAATATAGAAAATCCTAAATGCCAAATTTGAGAGAGAATTTGAATGAGTTATTGTTAGTTAATTAGTTGCAAAATCTAGTTGGAAAAACAAGTTGACTCTAAGTCCAAAAACTTTAACACGTGATTACCTTCCTAATAATTTAAATAATTTCTTGTATCTCTGATTGTCAGCCAAGTAAACATATCGTTCCCACTTACTGAATATCCATTAAGCACATGAAAAAATGTGAACCAGTTCTCTTATATGTAGAAAACATCTTGAGGTCATAAAGCCTTAAGAGTTTCTCTGTGTCCTTGATAGTTGGCTAGGAAAAATCAGATGATTCAATGTAACTGAATATGCTGTGTCACTGTGTTTTAAACTAACAGGAATAGAAAGGAGAAGAGGTAATGGAAAGAAATGATTCAAAAACACCTCTAGAGAGGAAAGGTCTGTGTCAAGGAGCCTTGGCAATGAACCAACAAGAAATCTGCAAGGGCTTGTTGAGTCAAGGCTCTCCTGAGTCTGTAGTTCATGTTAATTCCTGTATTAATTCATTCAACAACTACTTATTGAATGCTTGCTTTGTGATAGGCACCATGCCCTCATGCTCTCTGCTTCCCTCGCACAATGTTCTTCTGAGCCCCAGAAGTTCATTCATTGTCTTATGTAATTTTCACCTAGACAAATTCATTCTGACAATTTCATTGCATTTATTTCACCAAGGTTCAACACTTCTGGATTTCGTTTTTATTAGTTGTAGGAAATATATTACAGCAAATAAAAGAAAAGAAAAGAACATGACTATGCATTTGAGATCTCTCTGGGAGAAAGCAGCATCATCATTAAGAAAATCACAGTTACGGAGAAAACAGGCTCCAAAATACAAAATAATATTCTTTTGAGATATAAAGAATTTACTCAGAATTTAAACCAATCTTTGAAGATTTTTGGTCAGTTGTTGATGTATATGCTTATATGGTAACATTATTTAAATTGGTGAATTGCTGATAGTCTTGTAGTTATTACAGATACTCCCTGTGTTCAATTTTGTGCTGGATTCCAATAAGAATTATAACTCTGATAATTTTAACTTTTAGTATCTAGTGGATTTAAAAGTGATTACCATACAACATGAGCCAAAATTTCCTACAAAGAAATCACGCAGTATTTTCACCACACTTTTATTATGCTTTGTGTTCTGTTATGCCTCTGTCATATATATTAAATATGTCATATAACTGTTTTGTATATATGAAGGAAGTCTTAACCCAAGAAATAATTAGTTTAAATATAATGATTAACAACTGGGAACAGTAGTTGTCTCTAAATATCCTTGAGATTCCTTGGTAGCATGTTTTTTACATGCAACTGGTAACAGTTATTCTCTAGCACCACATTATTTTCCTAAACTGGAAAAAACCCAAAAAGATAGAATACTATCAAACTGTTGCACCATAAAATATGTAAGCTACCTGTATCTCTTTGAAAATCTTATTATGCTATAACTAAATGTATTTAAAAGCTATAATTGGTAAACCTGAATTATAACAGAAAACATATGGAACCAGAAATATAATAACAGAACACTGGCATTATTAAATATTTACATTGTGCCAGGGACTAAAGTTTATGTTTTAGACAAACTACTTAGTTTGATCTTTACAAAATTACTATGAAATTATTTTATTAGTCATATTTTACATATGAGAAACTGAGATTTTTGAGATTCAGTGATGTCACTGAGCTAGTAAATTATAGATCCAGGAAAATATCTAGGAGTACCTGACTCTAGAATCTTCTTTTTTTACTTAATCACTGTTTCCACTCTATTACTTTTATTTAACAAACCCAATTCTGAAAGGGATAGCAGGTGTCACTTAGATGCAGTGAGACCCTCATATCTTTAATAATTGTTAATTATTGTAAAATTATACTATAGGATTTTTAGTTGGAAGATGCTGTTAAAGGCTTATAAGACCAGTTATCTCAACTGAAAAGATCTAACTGCATTTATTTTGTGCACCACGGAGAGCTATGCTTATCAGTTGCGGAGGCAACTGTTCATCATATATGTTTTGGGGGAAGAGTGGTCTTCAGGGATTGGTGGATTTTCAGGGGAATAAATGGGTTGAAAACCAGATGAGACTGTTGTTGATTGGTTACCATCAAAGGTGAATGAACCTTGAGACATTATGCTAACTGAGAAAAGCCTGACACAAAAAGAAAACTACTGTATAATGTCACTAATATGCGGAATCTAAAAAAGTGGAGCTCATAGAAATAGAGAGTGGAATGGTACTTACTCTGAGATGCGGCAGGGGAGGGATGGGAAGATGTTGGTCAAAGGGTATAAAGTTTTAGTTAGATAAGAGGATAAATTCTAGAGATCTATTGTACAACATGGTGACTACAGTTGATAATAACGTACTGTGTACTTGAAAATATACACTTGTGAAGCATCTATATGTTAAATGTTCTCACCATTAAAATTACAAGTATGTGGGGTGATGGATATGCTAATTAGCTTTATTTAATCACTCCCCTATATAATATATAAAACATGATGTTGTGCCCCATAAATATATACAATAAAAATAAGGACAGATATATAAAAAAGTAAAATTCTCTCAGATTTACTTGAATATTTAAGTTAAATAAAAATTTAAAATCATGTTAGACACATATCTAAAAACAATTCTATCTATTGTTTTATTACAGTGGCTTAATACTATCTTTTGCCATCATGTAAACAAGATTTTGTTCTCTTGTTTCAGTCCCTTGATTCTACTCTCAAAATTTATTGGTTGGTCTCAGGTAGTATTTGTCTTTTAAAATAGGAAGTATATAAATATATAGAAGAACATAACTAAATGAAATTCTCCCCCAAAATTACATTTGAGACTCCAATTGGATCTCCACAGACATTATCTTTTGGAAAGTTAACATATATCACATAAAATCTTTTCATATGAGAGAGATACTTAGTCTTTCCGTGTATTCAGATAACGTTTTGTGATCTTTGTTGAATTTAAATACATTGAAATAGTTCATTTTGTCTAGGTCTTCTGCCTCTCTTACCAACTTTATTCTTAAATTTTAAAGTTTACATATTGACTTATAATTGAAACGACTTTCCCTTTTACTTTTCTAGAAAGAATGGTAATACTACGATGAAGAAGCACAGCTTGTATGAGATATAGTGTTAAACTGTGATACCTGGGGGCAAGTAACACTGAGATTGTAATAAATAACCTAATTTTATGGAAGCACTAGTTGATTCAAAGAGTGTGCTTCTTTTTACAGTCACATTGCAGGATCATGTTTAACTTACTCAAGTAAATCAACCATTAACCTTAGTTAATTTAGCCACATCAAATAGAGACAGTTGTTACTTTTACATATCATTTTTCTTTGGTCAGATTTTAAAATGTAAGTTTAAAGACAGGGAAATAAGAAAATTGCTTCTCAAGTGTTTTGTACTTTAGAATTTCCACAATGCTACCATCTGCTAATTATACTTTATTCTCACAGTCTTCTGAGATGACCTTAATTAATTAAATGAATGTGGAGTGGTTGCTACTATGTACTAAGCACTGTGCTGTGTCCCAGTGGGTTATAAATGTAAGCCAGCCATGGTCTCTGCCTTAGTAAATCTGAGAATCTATAGCAGAGAATAGTACTTTCTTAAGTGCTAGTAAAACCTTCCCTCTATGTATATACTTGAATGCCTTCTGAATTTATAACATTTTTTGTCGAATCAATTGATGATAATATTAAATGAAAATGAAACTACTACACGTTAATCAACATGAGCTCATTAGGTCACTTTGAAAAAAAATGCCTGCCTGTGAAGCCATGGTGAGGTATTTGATAATCAAGATTAATTTATTTAACACTTTTCTGTGATTTTACACTGAACTCTTGAAGCTAGGCAATTCTTGTAAGGATGATTTTGCCAGAGATGGGAGATGTTTCAACACGTATCTTCATTCCTAGAAAATATTTTTCAAGTTAACAAGTAGCATTATTTTTATCTATACAAAGCAAAATATCTTCAACAAATAAATATTAATATTTTCTTTGAAATGTATTGCCGTGATAAAATATCTTTCTTATGGTTGGGGGACATGCCACATATGTCTTTGTCTCTGATCTTATCCTGTATAATACCCATTGCAGGAAAACTCTGAAGGAGACATAGTATTTCCCACCAGTATAGCAATAGCAATCCTCCTCCATAGAATTAGGGCTACAGCCTCCAACTCTGCTTTTCCAGCATTGTGTTTTACTGTGAAACTAAATGTTATGTCAACATGAAAGCAGTAATTTAATTTAACGAATGTATTTGAATTTAGCAGACAATCAGTATCCTCAGTTACAGGATATAAATTCAGATAACAAATCAGATATCTCCAGAATAATAGTCATCCACTATCTTTTTCAGGTATGATGTAACATAACAGTGTTATATTTAAAAGTTTTATTTTTGAAATTTGACATTAAAAAATTGGCAATAAAAGACCACAAGGTAAACATTTTACTGATAAACACCATATAACTTTTAGAAAGCTCAAAGATTGTATTGGTAATTTTGTACCTATTATTATATATAATAAGATTGCTCATTATATAGAAATCTGTTATTCCATTTTCATTTTCTCTCCCCTTCAAAGAGAGTGCCACTATTATTATTATTATTATTATTAATTTGCAGCACAATAGAAAGGGAGGCCCTTATTTGCTGGGTGCCAAGCAAGAAATATTGGGGCAGTTCATGCTTAAGACCAAAACTTCCCAATGGCTTGAAGGTAAGGGTTTTTAAAGGCAGGGGTAAATTTCAGAAATGTAGAAGCTGGGTATCTTTTTTTGAAATTTCAACTTGTATTTTAGTTACAGAGCCTAGATGTGCAGGTTCATTATATGGAAATATTACATGATACTAAGGTTTAGGGCATGGAACCCATCACCCAAGTAGTGAGCATAGTACCCAGTGGGTAGTTTTTCCACCCATGCCCTCCTCTCTCTCCTTCCCCTGTCTGATAGTCTGCAGTGTCTATTGTTCCCTTGTTTATGTCCATGTGTGCTCAGTGTTCTGTTTCCACTTATTAGTGAGAATATGCAATATTAGGCTTTCTGTTCCTGTGTCAATTCAGTTAGGATTATGGCCTACGACTGCATCCATGTTGCTGCAAAGGATGTGACTTCTTTCTTTTACATCACTGTGTAGGATTCCACAGTGTATATGTACCACGTTTTTAAAATTCTATCTACTATTGGTTGGATCACAGTCAACCTATCACCTATCACAATCACCTATCAACCTTGGTTGATTCTATGTCTTTGTTATTGTGAATAGCACAGTGATGAATATATGAGTGCATGTGTCCTTTGGGTAGAATGATTTATTTTCCTTTGGTCATATACCCAGTAGTGGGCTTGCTGGGTTGAATGGTAGCTCTATTTTAAGTTCTTTGAGAAATCTCCAGACCACTTTCCAGAGTGGCTGGACTCATTTACATTCCCACTAATGATGTGTAAGTGTTGCCTTTTCTCTGCAGCCTTGCCAACATCTGTTTTTTTTTTTTTTTTTTGACTTTTTAGCAATGGCCATTCTGACTAGTGTGAGATGGTATCTCACTGCGGTTTTGATTTGAATTTCTCTGTTGATTGGTGATGCTGAGCATTTTTTCTGTTTATTGGCTTCTTGTGTGTCTTCTTTTGAGAAGTGTTGGTTCATGTCCTTTGCCCATTTTTAATAGGGTTATTTGTTTTGTGCTTGCTGATTTGTGTAAGTTCTCTATACTGATTTGTATAAGTTATCTATAGATTCTGGATATTAGGCCTTTGTTGCACTTTTTTTTTTTAAGAGCAATGTATCTGTTTAGTCCTCAGCTATTTTTGCCTGTGACTCTAGCCATCAGGTGAATAGTCAATAACTTGACATACAACTTGAAAGGAATAATATATATTGCCATATAACTTGACAGAAATAATAGTTCTTTCTGTCTTACAGCACCCTCTCCATGAACAGCATTCTAACTCTCTAAGTATGACAGCAGTAAGTCTGTTTTCTTAAGATTTGACATGTCAACCAAATAGTGGCTTACTGAAATGCTTTGGAATTAATGTGTGGTTGGGATGTAGGCATTAGGCAGGGTATACATTTAGAATTTTAGTACTAAATAAAGCAGGATGACTTGGTCTATGGGATATAAATTTAAATTTAATAAGATGGGGTTATAATTATGTAAAAGTTTATCAATCATTTAATGTAGAAGTGGGCACTGACAGCAAAGAACATATGGAACATTCAAATCTTATATTTCTTTTTAAATAAGAAGAAAGTAACTTGGATTTTTAGTTTACAATGTAAATTTTAATTCTAGCTTGATTTTATTAACTTATTGTTAAAAAAATCAAACCGATTGTATAAAATATTTTTTGATTAGAAAAGTATTCTGTATTATAGAATGTAGATAAACAAAAAAATATGGAAAGAAAGATATGATGGGCAGGATTTTAAGTTGAATCTCAATGACCCTTGTTCCTGTAAAATTGACTTCCATTTTAGTGTGGGTAGAACCACTGACTGTGATGCAACATGATTCCCATGAGCCCTTGAAAAGCAGGGCATTTTCTCCAGCTATAAACCATAGGGTAAATCAGAGATGAGAAGCATGAGAATGATTTCACATGAATAGCTGGCTTTGAAGATGGAGGGGCCACATGGAGAGGTCACATGGAGAGAACCTGAGGACAGCCTGTAGAAGTTGAGAGCATCATTTGGGTGACAACCAGGAAGAAAACAAAGGCTTCAGTTTTATAAAACAAAGGAATGGATTCCACCAACAATCCAAATGAATCCTATTCAAATTCTTCAGGTGAAATTGCAGATTGGGTAGCACTTAGATTTCAACCTTTTAAGACTCTAAGCATAGAGTCTACCCCACGCTGCCTAGACTTCATTTTAAATGATTGTCTGACATTTAGACATTGATGTTGATGGCCCATATAACTCTTCCCTGTTATTGGGCATTTAGACTGTTTAGGCTGTGTCAGTTTTCAGTTAAGACTGTAGTCTTTGAAAACAGATTAAGTTTGTATTTCAACTCCATTATAAGCTTACTGTGTGACTTTTGGCAAGTCACTTAACATTTCTGTGCTTCAATTTTCACACATGTAAAATGAGTCTGACAATCGTTCTTATTTCACAGGGTTTTTTAATTAGATTAAGTGAGTTCATACTAAGAAAATATTTAGAAGAATTCCTGGCATATGAAAGGTCCTCAAAAAATGTTAGCTGTTTATATTGTATCACAAATTTTTGTTTTTACAATTGTTATGACAAATGCCTGGATTAGCATTGTAATGGCAAATAATTAAATCACTGAATCAAAGTGTTGTACATAGTAAGAACAAAATCATTTTCTACAGAAAAATAGCTTGTAAATTGTAGCCTATGGAGAAACTTGAAAATGCGTTATTTTTCTTAAATGGAAGAGAACGATTTGCAAAAAAGTGTTAAGTGGTTGATTCTGCCTGCAATCTTAGGCTTGAATAATATTTGAACTTATACTTTATCCAAACTGAGAAATACTTATAGTAGAATTATTTATTCTTATGACTCACGTAACTTTTTAACTCATTTACCTCTTCTGAATTATTTTAAATTATCATAAGCCATTAGAAGGAAAGAGAAATATAACCTAAAAATGTAAAAGTAAAAAGCGGCACATATGCTGATATAAAATTATGAATCAATAGTTAGTGTGCCAGTACAAATACAAACACAAATCTCCTAGAGAATAGAAAGGAGCACTTTCTGTCTTGGCATAGCTACACTGGTTGTAACAGTGGTTCTCAAACCCAAGATTATTGAAATGTAAGTTCTGATTCCATAGTTCTGGGGCAAGGCCCAAGCTTCTGCATTTATAAGAAGGCCCAAATAATGTACATGTCATTGCCCACAGACCATACTTTTAAGACAAGAAGTTAGAGCACCATTGTAAACCACCAGAACTGGAGGTTCACTTGGTTTATTTGCCATAGGATAAGGACTTAAAGTTCATTTTGCTAAATGGTTAACCAAATTTCATGAAAATAGAGAAATAAGTTCAAAATTAATGTTTGTAAGCATAATTTACAACAGCCTCTCAAATGACTATGAGTTTTACAGTTGGTTTTAATTGTAGGGTAGTATAGTGCCAAAGATCAACATGAAAACCCTTGTTCATCAGAATTCAACTCTTGCACCTAGCTAGTGGCTTAGAGATCACATGTGGAGAATAGGCAAGGTTACCTAGAGAACGTCTTCACTACAAATAAACTGCTTAATAAATTCAGCAGTCCAAGGGCACTCAAAAAATAATATTGACTTAGAACCTATTGGTAATTCTTGGGCCACTGCCAATTGTACTGGAGAACCTGCTGTAGAGGCATATTTACACTGGCTTTGCTTTTAAACCTATTTTATTTACAGCATGAATTGAAATTACCAGGCAGTAATAAGCTTTATCTTTTTAATTTCCTTTTTTTAAGTTCCCGTCATGATTCTGCTCTCTAAAAGCTTTTCCTTTTGTTTGATTAATTAAGCAAATTTATACACCCATTTACAAGGCATTTCCCCTAGTGTTACTGGAAAAACTAAGCATACATTTAATACTCCATGTAAAGAAGGCTTGAATTATAAAGGATCCATCTAAATGATACATAAAATTTCCCCTGTACAATTAATATGTACACACAAAAAAACTACAGCTAGTAGGTTAAGGCTGGATTAAAGTGCTTTCACCGGATCCATCATTTTCTCAGCACCAATCTCTGGGCGACTCTCTCTGCTCTTAGATAATTAAACAAAGCTCCTATTAGGTTTCATTTCATTAAATTTTACTAAGTATTTTCACTTTGTCTCTAATCTGATGACAACTTAACTAAGGAAATGGAAAGTGAGGAAAATTCAGCTTGCTACACTTTCACTTTATGAACAAAGGGATATCACATCTCCTGCTGCTTTTTACCAGAATGTACTTCCTTTGGTCTATTACATGGTTCCCAGTTGGGTAAGGAAGGCAGCTGAGATTGAATGGTTCAATGATGTTTGGAAATACATAGGTAGATTTTTTTTTTAATTGACAAAGCAATGAGACAATAGTTAAACCTGAATCTCTCATTTTTTTTAGTAATAAAAAAGAAAATAATTCATAAGAAAATTATCATTTAGAAAAATAAAGTTATGATATCATATGAACTGGTAAAAGATATATGAACTGAAAATTCATGGAGATTCAGTTATTGTTCTCTTTGTGATAAGAACTTTAAACAGCATAATACCCCTTGCTACTCCACACTAGTACACAGCTAATACTGTCAAAAGAAATGCAACTTGGCTCTCTCTTCAGTATGTGGTTTTGTCTGAAAGAACTAAACTAAAATTTAGTTTTTAAGTTCATTTACCCCTCTCTCATAGACAAAGATAATGGGACTGGCCATGGTCATTGTGTTGGGACTTGCTTATATGTAAGTTGCGGAACAAAGGAAAAAGTAGGAGGTAAGGGTAGGGGTGGAGAGGGGATTTTTAAAAACAAATTCTTCATACTTCAAAATTGAACTTAAAACTTATCCTGAAGTAAGGAGTAGAGAGAGTGCTTCCTTTACTTCCTGTCTGTCTCTCCCTCACACTTCGTCTTCTCTCTCCGTTCCTTTCTTCCCTGCATTTCCTTCCATTTCCTCTGTCTCATTCCCTCCTCTTCTATGTTCTCTCTTCCCTTTCAGTCCTCTACCTTTCCCTATCCTCCTTCTTTTTCTCCTCTTGTCTCTCCTCTTTATGTGCCTACCAACTCCCCAGTGGTACCTAGCCTCCCTAAATTATAATTCTGGTTGTTTATCGGTTCAACACTTCAGTAGTGTGTGCTAAAAATATAACCCCTATTTACAATGTTTCCATGGAAAACATTTCTGTATGCACACAACAACCCAAGAATGCACCTGTAGAGGTTGATGCTTCCCGAAGAATAGAGCCCTACCAACGCTATCTCTTACAGTATTATGTGTATTTCAAGGGCAAGGTTCATGTTTTGGTGGGAGTCTGAAGGTTGCAGATTGTTTGATGCTCCCCATAAAGGAAAAAAAATGCAAATACATGTTGGGTAGAAAATGTATATTTATTTAAAATGAAAAAAGAAATCACAACAAAGGAGGCTTGTAGATCCAGGTTCGTTTTCTTTCCAAGGTTTTTAATAAAATGTATCCGAAATGCTTTCAGAAGAAGGTATCCCGATTGCAACTTGATTTCTCTTCCACACCTAGAACATTTCACAAACAATCACAACTCTCAGAAGTCCAGGAAGTCACGGTCTATGAAGCTTAAGCTTCTTTAGCTTTATGGTAAATCCACTTCTGCTTCTCTCACCGACATCCTTTCAGAATGAATTTGTTTTCTCCTTTTTTTTTTAAAAAAAATATAATTTTAAAATTGACAAATAACATTTATATATATTATGTACAACCTGTTGTTTTGCTATATATATGCATTATGGAATGGTTAAATTGAGTTTATTAACATGTGTATTGCTTCACATACTTATTTTTTGGTGGCAAGAACAGAAAATTTCTTATCGATGTTCAAGAATACAACACATTGTTACTGAAGTCATTAGGCCCTACAATAGATCTCTTGAACTTCTTACTCCTCTATAATTGAAATTTGTTACTCCTCCATAATTGAAATTTGTATGCTTTGACCAACCATCTCCTCTTTTAATAGAACAAAAGAATAGATCCTATTAAAGACATAGGTCCACTGGGCTTTTATTTTTAATAATATCAGAGCTTATATAACACCAGTAGTGTTTATTGCTTTATAGATTTTTAGGAAAAAGTCTGTATTTGGTATTTAGGAATAAAAAATACTTAAAGATTTAATACCACTACCATAGAATTTTAATTTTTTCAAAATATTTAAATATCTGTCCAATCTACATTCATTAAATGGTTTGCCATATTTATTTATTCTAATTGTTATTATCTCTTTACAGTGAATAAGGCCAATGCCATTGTGATGCATATCAATTATTAAATATGCAGCCAGTCCCGTTGTGTTTCTTGTTTTTTTAATGTAGTTTGAAATGTGGGCAATGCACAAAGCTGTTCATTTGCTTCCAGCAACTCAAAAATACATTAGTGAATTCAAAAATAAAGCTTCTAATATCATGTATCACATTTATTATTTTAGTGGCAAGTTTTTCACACTTCATTATTGAACCAAGAATTCTGTCATCTTGTGAAAAGACAGCAAAATTGCCTACACTGGTGAGATTTGTAAATTGGAGCAGAGTATGAAGGTAACATGATGAGAAAAGCACATTAACCAACCAGGAGTTCAATACAAGATTAACACTTCAGCCAAGATGTGTGTGAAAGGTTGCTAACACAAACTGAAGATTCAAAATTTAAAATAAGGGAGTTTTGGTTACTCAGTACATGAGTAAGAACAATTTCTGAAAATGAGAAGCATAATATATCTTGTATCTGAATTTAAGATAATCTAAAAATGTATCTCAAAGTAAAATAAAAGTTACTTCATCCTAAACCAGATTTAGCAAGCTACTCTAAAATCTGCTATTTTTATGTGTCTCCCCTCAAACAAAGAAAAGATATAGGAGTTGTTGAAGTTGAGGCACAGGAAGCTTGTTTAACAAATGGAAGAGTAAGAGAAAACCAGAGAATGTGGTTTTAGCTCTCAACCACCCAAATTATGCCTTCATTACTGAGTGCTTATAGAGCTTTAAACTGTAGTGAGCTTCTCCAAATTATCTTATCCCCAGGTTACCTATAATGGCCCCCAAATGTAGGTTCTTTACTCATCTGACACATCTTTCTCTTTTTGAAAAATAAAAAAAGATTATCAATCTATATAGTTGCATCTTTTGTTAAAAATAGACTTTATGTTTTAGAGAAGTAGACTTTATGTTTTAAAAAAATAGACTTTATGTTTTTGATTTCTCAGCAAAATTCAGCAGAAGATACTGAGATTTTCCATAAATCCTCTGCCTCTACACATGCCAAACCTTGCCCATTATTAACATTCCCCTCTAATGTGATGCATTTGTTACATTTGATAAACCTATATTGACATATCATTATCACCCAAAGTTCATGCTTTGCACTATGGTTCACTCTTTGTGTTTTACTTTCTAAGGTACAGATGTATACTGGACAAAGGTATAATGACTTGTATTTACAGTATCACAGTATCAGAATAGTTTTGTGGTAGTATCAAAACAGTTGTTTCACTGTCCTAAAAATCCTCTGTGCTCTACCTCTTTTCCCTTTGTCCTGCCTCCAACCCCTGGCAACCACTGATTTTACCATCTCCATAGGTTTACCTTTATTTGGAATGTTATATAGTTGGAATCACACAGTATGTAGCCTTTTCAAACTAGCTTCTTTTACTTAGTAATATACATTTAATTTTTCTCCATGTCCTTTCATGGCTTAGTAGCTCATTTCTTTTCAGTGCTGAGTAATATTTCGTTAACTGGAAATATCACAATTTATCTAAACACCTATTGAAGGACATCTTGGTTACTTCCAAGTTTTGGGAATTATTAATAAAGCCTCTATGAACATTGATATGCATGTTTTTGTGTGGACGTACATTTTCAGCTCCTTTGAGTAAATACCAAAGGATGTGATTGCTGGATCACACATAAGGAACTGCTAAACTGTATTCCAAAGTGGCTTCCCATAAGTGATGAATGAGAGTTCTTCTCGCTCCACATCCTCAACAGAATTTAGTGTTGTTAGTGTTTGGATTTTGGCATTCTAGTAAGTCTGTAGTGGCATTTCCTTGTTGTTTTAATTTACATTTGCCTGATGACATAGAATATGGAACATCTTTTTTATGCTTTTCGCCATCTGTACATATTTTGTGAACTGTTTGTTCAGGTCTTTGCCTCATATTTTTTAACCAGGCTGTCTTCTTGTTGATTTTTTTAGAGTTCTTTGTATATTTTGATAATAGTCCCTATTCACATATGTCTTTTGCAAATATTTCCTGCAGTCTGTGGCTTCCCTTTTTATTCTTTTGACATTTGTTTTTAGATAGTAAGTTTTTCATTTTAATGAAGTCCAGATTATCAGTCTTTTTTCTTTCATGGATTATTCTTTGGTGTTAAATCAAAAAGTCATTGTCAAACCCAAGGTTATCTAGGTGTTCTCCCATGTTTATCTTTAGGACTTTTGAAATTTTGAAGTTTTGTATTTTACATTTAGGTATCTGATCCATTGTGAGGTGTTTTTTCTGTTTGTTTTTTTGTTTTGTTTTGTTTTTGTTTTTTTGGAGAGAGTCTCACCCTGTCACCCAGGTTGGAGTATAGTGATGCCATCTTGGCTTACTGCAACCTCTGCCTCCTAAGCACAAGCAAGCCTCCCACCTCAGCCACCTGAATAGCTGGAACTACAGGTGCACACCACCATGCATGGCTAATTTTTAAGATTTCTTCTACAGATGGGGTCTCACTATGTTATGCAGGCTGGTCTCAAACTCCTCGGCTCCAGCAATCCTCCTGCCTTGGCCTCCCAAAGTGCTGAGATTACAGGTGGGAGTCACCATGCCCAGCCATTAATTTTTTGAAGAATATAAAGCATGTGTCTTTATTCATATTTTTGCAGATGGATGTCCAGTTGGTTCCAAGACAATTTTTTGAAAAGACTCCCTTTGCTTTATTTTATTGCCTATGCTCCTTTGTAAAAGATCAGTTAACTATATTTATGTGGATCTATTTCTGGGCTCTATTCTTTTCTGTTGATCTTTTTGTCTACTCTTCCACAAATATCACTTAATAATTGTAGCTTTCTCATAAGTCTTGAAGTGTGGCAGTATTAATTCTCTACATTTGTTCTTCTTCGATATTGTGTTGGCTATTCTGGGTCTTTTGTCTCATCATATAAACTTTAGAATCATTTTTTTCAGTATCCACAAAATAACTTTCTGTGATTTTGATTGAGATTGCATTAAATCTGTAGACCAAGTTGAGAAGAGCTGACATCTTGAAAATATTGAGTCTTTCTATCCATGAACATGGAGCATCTCTCCATTCAGTCTTCGATTTTTTTTTGCAGAATTTTGTAATCTTTCTCATATATATCTTGAACATATTTTGTTAGTTTATACTTAAGTATCTAATTTTCCTGGATGCTAATGTAAGTCATATTGTGCTTTTTAATTTCAAATTCCACTTATTCATTGATAGAATATAGAAAAGCAATTGGTTTTTGTATATTAACGTTGCATACTTCAACCTTGCTATCATAGCCTATTAGTTCCAGAAGTTTTTTTGGTCAGTTCTTTCAAATGTTCTACATAGGACATTAGTCTGCAAACACAGTTTTATTTCTTCTTTTCCAATCTATATACCTTTTATCTCTTTTTCTTATCTATTGCATTAGCTAGGAGTTCCAGTACCAAGTTAAAAACCGTTGATGGGAGGTTTTTTTTGTCTTTTTGTTGTTGTTAACTTTTAAGTTCAGAGGTACATGTGCAGGCTTGTTATATAGGTAAACTTGCGTCATGGGGATTTTTTTGTACAGATTATTTCATCATCAGGTATAAAACCTAGTACACATTAGTTATTTTTTTCTGAACTTCTCCCTCCTCCCACCATCTACTCTCTGATAGGCTCCACTGTGTGTTGTTCCCCTTGTATGTCCATGTGTTCTCATCATTTAGCTGCAGTGACATATGCATGCATGCATGTGTCTTTTAGTAGAACGATTTATATTTCTTTGGGTCTGTACACAGTAATGGGATTGCTAGGTCGAATGGTATTTCTGCCTCTAGATCTTTGAGGAATCACCACACTGTCTTCCACAGAGTGAACTAATTTACACTCACTCCAACAGTGTATAAGTGTTTCTCTTTCTCGACAACCTTGCCAACATTGGCTTTTTTTTTTTTTTTACTTTTTCATAATAGCCAGCCGGCACGGTGGCTCATGCCTCTAATCCCAGCACTTTGGGAGGCCGAGGCAGGCGGATCACCTGAGGTCGGGAGTTCAAGACCAGCCTGGCCAATATGGTGAAACCCCGTCTCTACTAAAATACAAGAATTAGCCGGGTGTGGTGGTGGGTACCTGTAGTCCCAGCTACTTTGGAGGTTGAGGCAGGAGAATCACTTGAACCCAGGAGGCGGAGGTTGTAGTGAGCCGAGATCGTGCCACTGCACTCCAGCCTGGGAGACAGAGTAAGACTCCGTCTCAATAATAATAATAATAATAATAATAATAATAATAAGATTAAGAATTTCACTCAAAACCATATAATTACATCAAAATTGAATAACCTGCTTCTAAATGACTTTTGGGTAAATAATGAAATTAAGGCAGAAATCAAGAAGTTATTTGAAACTTATGAGAACAAAGATATAACATACCAGAATCTCAGACACAGAGAAGAGGGAAATTTGTTGAGGGAAAATTGTTAAGAGGGAAATTTATTGCACTAAATGCCTACATCAAAAAGTTAGAAATATCTCAAGTTAATAACATAACGTCACAGCTAAAGAACTAGAGAACCAAGAGCAGATAAATCCCAAAACTAGCAGAAGACAATAACTAAAACTAGAGGTAAACTGAAGGAGACAGAGACACAAAAAAATCATTAGATCAGTGAATCCAGGGGCTAATCTTTTGAAAAAATTAATAAAATAGATATCTAGCTTGAATAATAAGAAAGAAAACAGATAAGATTCAAATAAACACACTCAGAAATGACAAGGGAAATATTACCACTGACTTCACAGAAATAAAACAACCATCAAAGAACATTATTAACACTTCTATGCACATAAACTAGAAGATCTAGAAGAAATGGATAAATTCCTGGGCACATACTCTTTCCCAAGACTGAACCAGGTAGAAATTGAACCCTGAACAGACCAGTAATGAGCTCCGAAATTGAGGCAGTAATCAATCGCCTACCAATCAAGAAAAGCTCATGACCAGATGTATACACTGCTGAATTCTACCAGATGTACAGAGAAGAGCTGATACTATTCCTACTGAAACTATTCCAAAAGATTGAGGAGGGGAGACTCCTCTCTAACTCATTCTATGAGGCCTGCATCATTCTGATATCAAAACCTGACAGAGAAACAACAACAACAAAAAAGAAAACTTTTGCAAATATACTAGATGAACATCAATACAAAAATTCTTAACAAGGTATTGTTTTTGTTCTTAGTGGAAAAGCTTCAAGTTTCTTACGTTTATGATGTTAGCTCTAAGTTTTTGTTGATATCTTCTATTAAGCTGAGCAGGTTCCCTTCTATTCTTATTCCTAGTTTACAGAGAATTTTTGTCCTGAATGTGTGATGGATTTTTTTGAATGCTTTTTCTGCATCTATTGATGTTATCATGTGATTTTTCTTCTTTAGCCTATTAATGTAATGGATTACATTAATTGGTTTTTGAATGTTGAACCAGCTGTGCATACCTGGGATAAATCCCATTTGGTTGTGGTGGACAGTTCTTTTTTATACATTGTTGGATTCATTTAATATTTTCTTGAGGATTTTTGCACCTTTGTTTATGAGATATATTGGCTTGTAGTTTTCTGTGGGTTTTTTTTTTTTTTGGTAATGTCTCTCTGGTTTTGGTGTTGGTTAATGCTGTCCACACTGAATGAGTAAAAAAGTAATAAACTCTTCTTTTCCACCACTGTCATCCCCTACTTCACCAATTCTCTCTTGGAATTGTCAATAATCATAAAATTAGCACTAGTTGATATTTTTAAATGTTTGATATGTTTTAGACCCTGTGCTTAAAACTTTATATTTAATGTTCCCAATATCGTATTTAGTTTTCCTAACACCTATTTAAGTATTGCTTGCATCCCATTTCAGATGTGGAGACTTATTTGCCTTTTCCTTTTCCTTTGCTTTGTTCTAAATCTTTGCCTTAACATTATTTCTTCCTCTCCATTTAAAAATACAACCCTTTTACCTTTTACTTTCTTTCCTGTAAAGTTATCTTTTCTTCTTTACTTACCATATCATAAAATTAGATGCCTCCAACACTACCTGTTCCTCAGGCTACTTGTTTATTTTCTTTTTTCTCTTCAGTAAATTAATACATATTTTTTGAAACAGCAATTGATACTTTCTGTCATCAGTTCTTGAACTCTGGTTAACTTTGACCCACTCAATGTGTCTGAGTGGGTCAACCTGCCAACTTCCTGAAAGCACCTTGTAAAGTATCAGCACTATTGCCAAGTCAAATTGTTCTTGTTTGGTCCACAGGACATTTGACTTCCATATAGCAAACAATAGCTCAACTTTAACGAAGTTATAAATATAGACTCTCAAACTAAAAATTTCATAAATATCTCAATTTCTCCACTGCCTGTTATTAACCGTCTATTACTATGTAACAAACTTAGTTGCCTAAAGAATCACACATTTATTTTCACGTTTTCTGTGAGTCATGAGTCCATGTATGGCTAACCTGGGCCCTTTTTCAAAGGTTTCAAGATTTTGCCATGACAGTATTGGTTTGGTGCTGTCTCATTTGAAGCACACATAGCGGGAGCATCGGGTCAAGCCTCGCTCAGGTTGTTGGCAGAATTTAATTTACCAGGGCTGCGGAACTGAGGACTTGACTTTCTTGCTAGCATACCTTCTAACCTTCACTAATCAGTAGTTTCTAATGAGAGAGCTGATCTGAATTAATAATCATATTATTATTATTAAGCTAATATTTATGAGCATTTTGCATGTGCTAAGCACAGCTGTAAATACGTTACATATTTCATCATTTAATCATCACAGAAATTTCATAAGTAGTATTACTTCTCGTTACAGATGAAGAAACTGACACAGGAATAAGTAAACTAAACTTCCCAAGGTCATATCATTTAGCTAATAATTAATGGAGACAGAATTCATGAATAAACTTTTTTTAGTTAAAAATCCATATTTACAACCACACTACCATATTTTATTTTTAGAAAAAATTACTCATTCTTTTATGTTTAGAAAAGTGAAAGAAGACTTGTGAGAAAGTTAATAGTATTTAATTTTGCAAGGAAAATTCACAAGCAAACATTCCATTTTTTCTGACTTTACTTGCATCATCAAAAAAACAAGCCAGTCATTAATACTGTTAAGTGCCACCCTTGTCTCTGACATGTTTTATATAACAACCTTGGGGAAGATGCTTGAGTCATGAATAGACTTTCACTACAATAAAAACAATGAAGAGAAGTGAAGGGAAAACTGAAAGATGCAAGCCTGAACACAGACTGGACTGTTGCCAAGAATCTTCTGCTTCTTTAGAGAGAGACTGATATGCCTTCCTGGCCTCCTCACTAAACAAATCACTAAATTAACTTGTAGTCTTGTCATGTTTCTTTAGTGTTTTCTATCCTTGTGCCCAGGAAGGTTCACATTCAGTAAGGACAAAGATGTCCAGACACTGGAATGTCCTGCTTTGATACCAAGGCTGAGACATGATGGGAGATGGGCTATTGATATCACCACTTTGACTATTGCATGTAGAGGTATGAATGGGGTTTCCAATAATTAGACAATTGCTTTAGGAGTATGGATATTGCATGTACTAACTTTTACTGTTGACAGTGAATGTGGTCCAGTGCAATGACCACAACCTTTCTAAGCTTCAGTTTCCTCATTTTACAAGATGAAGGATGCCAACTTAATACTGAATGTTAATTTATTAAAAATTACATAAGTTAATATTTTTAAAAACAACTCTGGTCTGTAAGAGTTTGATAAATGCTATTTATTACTATTATCCTTTATAATATTATTATTATTAGAATTAAATATGATTTTATACATTTATATTATACATATAGTGCTTAGTTTTTGCTAAGCAATAGTTACCATATAGCATTTTATTTATTATTATCATAATTAAAATTTTATACTACACTTTTTTAAGTGCTTGCTTTATGGCTAAGTTATATACAATCCATACAGAGGCACTTCCTAGTAAGATTTTGGAAAATAAAGAGTCTATGTGGCTACCACATAAATTACTGGAAAGTCTAGTATTATCTTATTAAAATTGAGAAGCAACCTGAATGCTAGTTACTGGATTTCTGTGTGGAATTGGAGCATAAGGAGGCTTCCATGACAGGCCAATCTTTCCTCAAGAAGCAGTTTTGGATCTTCTCAAATAAAATCAGGCTAAAATATGTAAATTATATAGTCAAAATAATGTGAGGACTCATTATTGCCTGCATTAGTGGAGCATTGGAGCTTTGAGGGGCCAATTCTGTAACCCAAATTCTTTAGGTCCTAGAGGTTATTTGGCACCAACTGGTAGGGGTTTTACTACCAAAGTTAAGTATCAGTGATATCATTGGGGATACTTTATGATCCGATTTAGTAACAGGGATAGAGGAAGAGACTACCCATCACCAAAGATATTATATTCGTATTACTAGAGTTTACGTGACTAAACACTCAGTTAACTCTACTAAACTTCATATTAGAACATGAAAAAAATCCTCTCAGTTTGGAAGGATTTAGTTATTGTCCAGAAGTTGTCCAGGTGTTGCAAGTGATGTTATCTCTTCATATAGGCAACCAGGTAAAAAAGGGAAGAATGTGAACAAATGCTTAGCAAGTTGATTGGTGGTGTTCTCATTATCCATTAAGTATGGGAAACTAATGGTTAGTTTCTTCATATATGTCCAGAAATGAAACATAGACATATTCTTCAGCTTAGTCTCAGCCTTAACGTTTGCCTGGCTCAAACTCACTCAAAGCAAGTTTCATCAAAAATATTCAGAGCGATTGAGTTATTCCCTGCTATTCCTTTAATGGAGGATATAATGAGTTTAGAGTGAGTAGAAAGGAGGATAAAGGGAAGTAAGGGCACTGATAAGCCAAATTGGGCCCTCTTTTAATATGTCAGAGTTGACTGAGTATCAGTCTGATAAACACAGTTGGTTTCATAAATCCTCAAGGTAGTTAAAGCATTTTATCACAGCTTATTAGACTGTGATAAAATGAATAGTTCAGTAGATGTCCTCATATATTCTGGAAATTACCAGCACCCATTTATATGGAACCTGTAGTACCAGTTTTAATTAACTGAAATCATCTGCTTGGAATTATGCTCTCAATTTAGCTCACATTTCAATCTCCATAAATTCTTTCTCAGCACTTTACTCTGTGGAATGCAAATGGGTCCTGTGCCAATCCCCAGGAATGTCTAATGGCACCAAGCAATGGCACATCGTAGAGCATTCAGCAATCATACAACGTCGGGGAATGTTATATTAAACTAGCTTTTTTATGTTAATTTAGCCTGAAAAACAAACAAAATTTTCCATTACACTGAAGTTGTCACCTCTTGTTGCCAGAATAATACTAATGTTTGAATCAAAGATGGTTGACTTGATCATATGTCCTCATAAACTATTATTTTGTGTACTATGTTAAGAAAATACAATTTCTCATCCAAGGAATGGGAAATATGTAAAATAATATTTGATTATTTCCCCTAAAATTGTGAGTAAAATTGATAGTATTCTATTTAAAATACTATTGAAGGCCGGGCGCGGTGGCTCACGCCTGTAATCCCAGCACTTTGGGAGGCCGAGGCGGGCGGATCACAAGGTCAGGAGATCGAGACCACGGTGAAACCCCGTCTCTACTAAAAATACAAAAAATTAGCCGGGCGCGGTTGTGGGCGCCTGTAGTCCCAGCTACTCGGGAGGCTGAGGCAGGAGAATGGCGTGAACCCGGGAGGCGGAGCTTGCAGTGAGCCGAGATTGCGCCACTGCACTCCAGCCTGGGCTGGGCGACAGAGCGAGACTCCGTCTCAAAAAAAAAAAAAAAAAAAAAAAAAAAAAAAAAAAAAATAAAATACTATTGAATGTTTTTCAACAATACAGTATCTGATGCATTTATCTAAAATAAAATGGTATTATTAATGTATAAAATTTTGGTTATACCAACATTCTTTACCATCCATTTTCTTATTACCCTTCTTTTAAAAATCAAAAATGAAATATTGTTAAATCTTAACATTTAAGATGTTAATATATGAAAGAATATGAAATAAGCATGTAATACTATATAGCCAAATAATGAGTATCATTTCTGAGTTAAAAAAAAAAAAGGAATGTAGCTAGCTTTGAGAGGAATAAACTGGGGCAAGGTGAGCCAGGACGCTAGAAGTGTTAAAAAGAAAAACACTGGCCGGGTGCAGGGGCTCACGCCTGTAATCCCAGCACTTTGGGAGGCTGAGGCGGGCCGATCACGAGGTCAGGAGATCAAGACCAGCCTGGCAAACATGGTGAAACCCTGTCTCTACTAAGAATACAAAAATTAGTTGGCCATGGTGGTGCATGCCTGTAGTCCCAGCTACTTGGGAGACTGAGGCAGGAGAATTGCTTGAACCCGGGAGGCGGAGGTTGCAGTGAGCTGAGATGCACCACTGCACTCCAGCCTGTGTGACAGAGCGAGGCTCCGTCTCAAAAAAGAAAAAAAGAAAAAAGAAAACAAAAACGCCTTTAAGATTTTACTGAGTAAAGTTTACAACTGATGACAAATTAATTATTTGATTCTCTCTTTACTGCATGCCATCTACCAGTTTTGCAGTGAAATATGTGCATATAAGGTTTTGCTGCCTTAATTTTGCAGACAGACTGAAAAAGCCAGTGTTTTATGGGCTTCTATCTGTCTTGTCTCTGCATTAATATTGTCTAGCTCTCTTGGGACTATCGGCATTCCATGGATAGTTCTCTGCAAACAGTAGGTGCTTAATAAATTTTATTGTCTACCTATATATTTAAATTGGTAGTGCATATTACTTTTTCTTGTGTTTCTTGGCAAACAGACAAAAAGAATACAATAAGCTAATCAGCATCACATGGGTGAGCACAGAGAGTGTTTAATTCAGTGTAATGTTCTTTCCAAATAGTTCCATATTTCCTTGAATTGAGTCTCTTTCCATGAACAGGCAGAGTGAGTAAGATGCTCTCTGGGAATAAAGTGTTCATCCATGTGATGACAATTAACTCCTTCAGAGCACCAGGGAGTTAATGGTAAATTATTTCTTCTATGGTACCAAAATGAATCAAATTGCCAATTAATCATTTCCCAGGGTATGCCAAAGTACAAACAGCATTAAAAAAAAAAAGTCTCTAGAAGATAGTCTGTGCCTTCTTACTAGCTTGCCATCTTGTGGGACCTTATGAGTCTTTCCCCCACTCTTTTGTTCTTTGCTTTTCCCCATCCAAACCAGTTTTTAGACATGTGTGTGAAAGGAAGGACATGAATATCTCTTGGGTAAATGAGTTGACCTTTAATAGCCTACTCAGTAACATTTACCTCCACCATGCTGGGAGAGTCCTGATTTTGTTCCAATCTCAAAATCTTGCCTGAGTGACTAAGATAACCTGATGACTTGTAGCCAGCCATGGTGGTCTCATTCTCCTTCTGACAGATTGGCTTCAGTGTGGCTCGGTGACCCAGTATGATCTACGGGATATGAGGAAAAGTCTCTTGGGGTTTGTCCTTGGTAAAATTTCAATCGCTGGTAAAGCAGGATAAAGATATTAACAATTAGCAATCTTTCTTCTACCATAGAATGTTTGGATCTCCAACTGCAGTAGCCATGTTGCCACCCAGAGGGGAAACAGGCTTGAAATGAGGCTGAGACTAAGGGCCATAGAATAGAGATATGGAAGAAAATCTGTTCTTGAAGACATTGTTGAGTCCTCTGATGGTGTCAATTTCTACCTCTAAGCCAGCGCTCCCCAAACTTTTTGGTACCAGGGATTGGTTTAGTAAAACACAATTTTCCATGGATGTGGGTGAGGATATGGGAGGGCCTGTGGTGGGGTAGGGGGCAGTTAGTTACCAGGGATGGCTTTGGGATGAAACTGTCCCACCTCAGATCATCATTCTCATAAGGAGCATTCAACCTAGATCCCTCGCATGTACAGTTCACAGTAGCATTCCTGCCTCTGTGAGAATCTAATGTCCCACGGATCTGACAGGAGGCGGAGCTCAGGAGGTAATGGTGGCTCACTAGCCGCTCACCTCCTGCGGTGCTGCCGGGTTTCTAACAGGCCACAGACTGGACTGATACTCGTCCGCGGCCAGGGGTTTGAGGACCCCTGCTGTAAGCCACAACTTTTCTAAGAGGAGTAAATGGAAAAGTGAGGAAACTTCTGGAATATTTTAGAAATAAAATATTCTGTATTGCTTATACCAGCTGAGACAGTGTTGTCTGCTAATTGTAGGCAAATGAAACACTTCCTCAGGACCTATCTTAAACTACAGGACATAGATGTCTTTTGATGGGATCCGGGAAAGGTTCTAAAAATGATAGCTTCTGTCAAAACAAGTTCTTAAACACAGACTAGGTCCTGGTCTCAAGATACTCAGCAAAGAAGGCATTTCTTACCATTCTACACTCACCAGCACACCATTGTAGAAAAATATTTAAATTCTCTTTTTATTGATAATTGTTTACATATTCCTGAGTGAATGAACATTACTCTTTTTATAAACTAAAATATATTTATTTCTAGAGCTTTGAAAGATTTAGGAGGAAACTCAAGATCCCCATTTCTAGGAGGAAACTTTTTAATAGCAAAGTATAGCCAATATTTTGATTAGGTTTTACCCTAAGAAAAGAACTGTTATGTGCACAGAATCTTCCTTAGAATGGAGGACCTCACAAAGAAACAATGACTTTGTTGCAACTAGTTTAAAAGAATATAAAAACTAGATGACCTGCTCCAAGATAAGCACACGTATTCGTAAATGTAAACTTAACCAGGAATAAAGAAGGGAGTCAGAGTTTGGAGGGTATACAAGAAAGGAAAAAAATATAAAGAGGTGTTGCTATGTAGAAAGCATTTTATATTTCAATAGCACCTTAAAAAAAGTGTACTCAGAATTCTTATTACAAATCATTTTTTATATAAGTGGTCCTACAGCTAAATATTAAGAAATAGTAATATCACAATAACATTTCCGATGGAAGAAAAGCACATTACATTGTCCTAAAAATAATAAAACATATTTATCTGAACATCTGGTTATTTCAGCTGAAAAATACAAAAATATAAAGACACCACAGTGTCTTCTTACATTAAAAGTCACAAACAAATAGTGGTTGAGAAAAAAAGAATCATTTGTGTGCTTTTACAATGTTAGACTTACTTAGATAATTAATTTGTATTAGTTGACACTCATGAATGTTTTTAGTTCTCAATAATGCCAAGTGAATGGCCCAATAGAATGCTCACCAGCTAGTATACTGTTAACCTTCACTACAAAATGGAATGACATTCACAGTGTACTTTTATCTGTCGGTAAAATAATAATAATAATCTTGTGTTCTTTCCTTAAAACAGTCCCATCTTTCATTGCTCCTGGCTGTGTGAAATACTGTTATAGTTGAAAGAGAATTTGCATAATGCTTTTGAAAGACTTAATAGCTATCATAATTTTAATCTATATGAAATGTTTATACTATATAAAATCTGAAATTTTTTATTGTGAGAGGATTATTAAGGCATATCATCTAATCAAGAGAATGATAGTAATAAATGGGTAGGTGACTCTTGAGGGTTTATTTTTCACAAATAGGCTTGAGATATTTCTGTACTGAATTGGCCAATGACTCCCTTTGGAAAAGAAGTGTTTAGGAAATGAAGTCCCTTTATAATGGTTTATCTTAAAATTGTTTTGTTGTCCTCAGTGTGATACCTGCTCTAGTCTTACAGATTTTAACGCATGTTGTATAAAAGGATATCTGTAGAGAATATTGCTTTCTCTTTTTATCCTGCTTTTGATCTGGCAGAACCCTTTTCTCATCCCAGAGTTCTAGATAACTAGGGTCAAAAGGCAAAGTGGAGATTCTGCTGGAATAATTTGCTCGGCATTATATAAATCCATACTCTGTAACATCACTCTCCCATGATATGTCATATAATGAGTTTGGTAATTTGACACTTATCATGATAATTAATAAAATCATTTTTATGGGAAGAACTAATTATCTCTTTCAATAATTTATGTATTAGATTTTTCTGAGTGTCTTCTCTCTAGATGTAGCTACTTCCAAAACAAAATCTTGTGTCTGCATCTAGAAGAAACTTCATTAGCTAATTGTGTAAACTTCCTGTTCTTGGCCTTAGTTTCTTTGTATATAAAATGAATATAATAATAATGACACAGAATTATTGCAAGGATTACATGAGTTGATGTATATGAAAGTGACTAGCACATTATATACAGGTAGATACATCTCTATTTCTATGTTATCTCTCTATTGGCTATATTAGTAATGTTTCTTCTAAAATGATGCAATATTCTTAAATATTTGATAAATCAACTTTATTATCTCATCGAAAATGAGTTCCTTTAATTTCAAGCATCAGTGACAATTATATCTTTTCCATTGTTTAATTGTCCCAGAACTTTCTAGAAAAATTAATGAATAAATCATTACATATCAACATGTACCTATATATGCCTTTATTGTTTTAAATAAAATTAATAGTTTGAAAACAACTTTTTAAGAAAGTCATTTAAGCATCTTCAACAACATTTACTATTTTTAGCTCTACCCACAAAATGACTTCACAGATATTGTGCACTGCTTCTAGAGTCTATCAAATTTTGTGAGCAACTGTGTTTGCTGTCAGTATGTAGAAAATGCCAAGTTGGAATTCTATATTATACATGTGAAATTTATCATTTACCAACACATGAAAGTGTGCAGAATCTAATGCCAAATAATATAGAAGGTCTACAAATTATATGAAAAATACTTCTGTAGCCCTACGTGCTTGGCATATGATTTGCAAGAAATATTCTTTTTTTGAATTCTGAAATTTTAGTGCAATCGTTACCCAAGTTGATTTGTAAGAAATATTCTTGATTCATGATAAATCAGTGAAGGGACATGTTTCCTATCCAATGCTCTAGAAGTTTATACTTGAGTTACCTTAATAGGTTTCTATAATTAGGATTACATAAATTGATATACGTGAAAGTGACTAGCACATTATATACAGGTAGATAGATCTCTATCTCTATCTATTGACTGTATTAGTAATGTTTCTTCTAAAGTGATGCAATATTCGTAAATTTTTATGGGAGTGGGGATATTTTATACTCCTTTACCTTTGCTTTTTTTTTTCTTTTTGCTTTTTTAGATACTTTGCCACATGTTTTATGGAGGTTTTGATTCTTTATAGAGATACTACTTAGCCTTTTTTAATACAAAGTTTAGTTAAGACTTTAAATGCTTTGACATGATAAATTCCAAATCTACTTGCTCTAGGCCTTGCAGATTATTGCTATTTCTTCCAGTTGTTTGTATTTGGCACCATTAAAACAAATGTTGCCATAAGAGGATATTATACATAGCATATCAGCCATTTTAATGAATGTATTGTGTGTTTGTTTGAAATGAAGGTCTTCTTGTTTTCAGTCCTATGTTAGGATGCTACTGTGAAGCAACAGCAGTATTTCACTTGAGATAAGCCTTCACTTCAAAGAGAGTTGAAGTGACTTCTGAAAACATCACTTGTTGGGTATCATGGGAGAAACAGTGCTGTGAAAATAAAATAAAATTACATAACAAATGTAATAACTTCAGGAGATAAGCTAATTTTATTACAATGTATGGAATAATGTCTGCACATAAAATATAGCATCTATTCAATCATTTGGACCTTAAAATCTTTCATGTTTTATAAAAGTAACTCATTTGCTATATACTATACAATCATACTATATAAAATATGATTTAAAAGTTAATTTCAAGGACTTGCCAGTCTTGCTAGCATTGTTCTCATTGGCCAGGACAGTGCCTGGAACATAGTATCATTTTATTAATATTTTTGAATGAATGTATAACTAAACTATCACATCATTATTCAGCGATATGCATTTAGGACAAAAGGGAATGTTTTCAGATTGAAGTTGCCTACATGAACATGTCTATTTGCCAAATGAATCTGCTAATTGTCTAAACAGAGACAATTAGGGCATGCCACATATGCTTTTTCCCTAAGAGTATCTTCCCTGCATTCACCCAGACAGAAGCTCTCAAACTTTAGTCTGTGTGAAAGTTACTTGGATGTTTATTGAATCACATACTTTTAACTGTAAATGGTTTTAGTAAAAACAAAATGAATTTAGTAAAAACAAAATGAATACCTGTTTATCCATGCCCAGCTTAAGAGCAGAACATGACATCAGAGGCCCTCTGTATTCATCCCTGTGGTATAATGCTTTCTCTCTACCAGATGTTACCATTTTCTGGAGCTCTGTTTTGGTCATCCCACAGATTTTCCTTTTGGTGTATCTGATATGAATGTATATAATAGATAATTAATTTTTATTGGACTAAATAAACAAATGTGTATGTATCCATTGATACTTAGACTTCCTAGTTTTGACCTCTATAGAAATAGAAGTGATTAATTTTAAACATAGATTTCAGGGATCCACCCCATATATTCTGCTTAGTTAGGTGTGGGATGATACTCAGGAATCTGCATTCTTCAGGGGATTCCGAAGTAGGTGGACTCTGGGCCACACTAACAAATACCACATCAATTAATCTCTGTGTTTACTGTAGGCATAGAGTTGGAAAGAGATAATGATAGGAAAGTGGACATGGATCATTGCAGACAGGGACATCAGTCTTCTATCTTGTTTAACGAAGACTGCCAGTTTGGAAGACTGTGGTTTACAGTGGTTAAAATACAGGCCATATGCCATGCTGCCTGGGTTAAAGTTCAGGCTACGGCACATATTGGCTCTAAAACCTTGGACAAATTATTTGACCTCCATAGGTCTCAGGTTTTTTTTTTTTTTTTTTTTTTTTTTTTTTTTTTTTTTTTAGCTGAATGAATATAATCCCAGAATCTACCTTACAAGGATGTTGTAGGATTTGTTTATATATGTGAAGTGTTTAGAACATTCTCTAGTACATAGTAAGCACTAAGTTATAATTATTATCACTACTTTCTCAGATTTTGCTTTGCTAGTTGCTTTTAAATACTTTATTTGTGTAGTTTGACCTTTTAAAAAATATATTTTTCTATTACTATTGTAGGTAGCTTAATTTTCATTTTATAAGTATAGTACTTTTACCTAATAGCTATAAATTGGCATTTTCACATGTTACTTTTAATGACAATAAGAATGTCCGTGCAAAAGGGACATTCTTAATGCTCTTTCACACTCTAAACATGCCAGGACTGGAACAGAATTTGCCATTAAGACCCGTACCTACTCTAATATCTTGCTGACTTTAATATGCCTGACCTCTTTCCTTTACTCTTTTCTATTTGATGAAAAGGAAAGAGAAAAATCAGCCACAATGACAACCTCTAAAAATGAATTCACGTATTTGTTACCTTTATAGATTCTCCATGATTCTATATGAGAGCAGTTGAAAATTAAAAACCATGGTCTCCAATATATGGTTTGCCTCCACTCATGCTTTTCGCTTGCACCATGCTGTGAGCTCTGAAGGCAGCCAATTACCAGCTTTAATAAACTGGTGGACACACTCAAATATTTTCATTAAAACCCATGGAAAGCACACAATAAATGACTGGAAATTGCCTTGTAAACTAAAGTTTCCACCTTAATTCTATAGTTACAATGATTTAATAGATATCTACATCAAGACACTATGCTGGGTTTTGGGTATTTAATAGTGAAGAAAACAGATCGTGGTTCTCTACTCATAGATCTTACAATCTGTTGTTCAGGAAGTGAGTTGGGAGACCAACATAAACAAATACATTTTTACCAGTTGTCAAATTCTTCTTTGTAATAAAAGTATTTCAGAATTTTATTAAGTGATCTGACCAAGGAACCTTATGCATTTTTTCTTTTTTTAACAGGATTTTTCAGGTGTTATACAGTTGTAACATGCAGTACCAGTAACTGTGGACTCAATTAAGCTTAACTCAAAATAACTAATATGACCATTTTCTCCAGTTCTGTTTTCTCAAACAAACCAGCTCACATTGAAAATTTCAGAATCTGAAAGGATGAGGCTAACTCAACATCATTACTAAGTTCCAGTTAAAGCTTCAATAGTATTTGGTTATCAGAGATTTTTTATTTTAGTATAGTTCATTTGAACTGGAATATAGAAGAGAATTAGTATTAATAGAATGTAGTGTAAAATGTAGTGGCAGTAGAAATGAGGTTGTAACGTTTCGCTAGAAGCAAATGTCAGGGAGGGAGACATCAATGAATTTCAGACCAACCAAGGAGTATGAATTTTGATAGTCTTTGAAGGTTTTTAAAGAAAACAGCAATATTTGTCAGGATTGAACTTAAGGGAGGTATAGCTGCAGTAAACTATAGAATGCATGAACTCCTCAAATATACTATTTCATCTTAGAAAAAGCAGTTAAGAACAACCATGCACTTTAAGACTAGTTTGTTTTGATCTATCATTGCCCTCTTCCCATTGTAAGAATAAATGTCTGGGCCAAGTCACATGATTCTCACATAAATGAAAATCTTATTTATTCTTTAAATCAATATAAACCAGTATAATTATAGACTCAGAATGGGTAGACAACATCTATCGGTGGGTGTGTTTATTAACTTATTCAACATCTACTTATTTATTGAGTTTTCACTCTGTATAGTGTCACCATTCTAGACTCTGGTATGTAGAAGAAATTAAAACAGATGAAAATCTCTGCCCTTAAGGAACAAACATTCTCATGTGGAAAGAAAAGCCAATGGATAAAATATATGTGTGAATTACACATTGTATTAAAGATTATAATTAGTATTATTTGGAAATATGAGGTGGGGAAGCTCAATATGTAATGTTAGAGCAGTAGTGATGGGAAGCTACCATTTTAAACAGGGGAGAGGGTAGATTAAAAAGACCTTGCTGAGATCAAATTTCATAGTAAATGGGAGAAAATGGGGATGTATTCCACCCCTGTACATATCCACATGTACCTGAATATACTCATTTAACATTTTAAAACAATTTGATGGGAGCTAGATACCCTAGCCTCTTGCCATTAGAAATAAGAAAAATCAGACATTTCCTTCTTTATAAATGACATCGTTGCACTATCAGAAGTCAGAATGTTTCTTAAGCAGCCAAGCAAGTTGGATGTAACTCCCAGAGACTATCAGCTCTGGAGCAGCTAGGCTAAAACTAAATTTGCATTTGGCATAGCATAACTGTACATGAGCCAGGGTAAATAATTTAATCAAGGGTCTTTCAGGAGTACCTTTTGTAGCTCATGGGCTCAAACCAAGGCAGTGAAACTCACAATCATACATTCTAGAGAAGCCAATTGAGATTTACCTCTTCCAAAAATGATCTAAGCCGGAGTCTTCCCAACTGTATGGTGCAGATCTCTGTGGGAGTAAATCTTGGTACGTAGATAAATAACATGCCTGTTCTCTTGTTCATGGTACATTTCCCTAATACGTCCTGACTTTTTTTTTTTTTTTTTTTTTTTTTTTTGGCCACAGAATTCTGAAACTGCCTCAAAATTCTTCTTAAGTTGGCCTCCTGGGCCAACTTAATACCAGTCTAGCTGATACCAGTCTAGCTGATATGGCTTTTAACATAAAACAGAGAAAAGTCTTCAGCTGATGGAAATTAAAAGCTCTTTTTAAAAATTGGTTCTACCCGTAGGTTCCCTACTGTTCACCTCTATGTGGACAGGGGATGATCCTCCAAGTGGGCAAAAATATAATTCAACTCCTTAATTTCCATAACAGACTGTAACCTTGCTGCCAGACCATCTGGTAGATTTTCCATCATCAACAAAGAATATGTATGTGCCGGGCACTTGTCTGAGAGCTCAATCTTGAAATGACTATCTTATTTAGCTCCAGGCAAAATATGGTTGAGGCAAGTGTTTCTCATAAATATCCACCTAAAAAAACATGGTACCAGTTCATTTCTGTAGGTAGGTTCAAGTTAGAGCATTAGAAAACAATACACGTGGGCTTACTTCTCCTTAGCAGTGATTTGTAGCAATGGATTCTCATCAGCTTTCCAATTTTACCAATATAAGCAATAGCTGAAGGACAGCACTTTCTGCATTTTCTGCAGATATAAAGACATTGTTATTCAGTATCTTTTTCATGTGATAAATTATATCTATGTTTTAAACAAGAAAATGTTTATTTTCCCTGAAAGCAAATTCTTTTCCTTTCAGATGACAAGAAGCTATATTGTTTCAGTTTTGCTTCTTACCTTTAAATTTAATTTTCAGTTGCAGTAAAAATTCCATATTTTATAATTTAGCTCTCATCTTTCCTGCTGGCTATTGTCTATACTGATTTTGATCCTTTAGAAATACTGCGTGAAGAACATTAGTTTAATTTGTACATCTCCAGTATATATAGAAGTAAGCATATGTATATTAGAAATCCGTAAATCAATACAGACGTTGCTTTGTGGATACCCCTAATGGATACCATGGTGCTCAACCTCCATTCTCTTATCCGGGCTACTCTAGCCATGTCCAGCTGTTAACAACATAGGCTGCTGCGAGCTCTCAGCTCTGTCTCTCATTGAGGATTGCCCTCAGTATCAGGAAACTGCCTCACATGTCCATGTCCTTCCTGGAGGAGGACTCGTGTCAGTCACGAGCTGCTGCTAGGATGTAAAGGCTCCACCATTCATTTCAATTTGGAAATGAATGGAAGTTCTAAAGGGCTATTCCAGCACCAGATCTCCCTGCAATCAAATCTCTCCTGCAATCAGTTTGTAGATAAGCTTTTCCCTCTGCTCAGTCTTGCCTCTCTGGCTTCATAAAGGTCAACCTTTGAACAGCACCTTCTGCACAAAAGTCCCCATTTCAGAGTCTGTTTTCAGGAAACCTAATCTAAGTCAGCATCGCAGTTTCTTTTTTTTTTCTTTTTTTCTTTTGATAGGAACAGCATTTTCTAGACAATAACAAGTCTAAACACAATGTTGATGAATTAATTCAGATAGTGAATGATATTACTTGTATTACTTTTTCTAATACAGCATACTGTTTTACCAAATAGTACTGTGTGGACTCATTAAATTAGTTTAAGCTCCCTATAATGTATCCTTTTAATGACTTTTTCAAAGCAGTTTTTCAGAGTTTGGATAGGATGTAAGTAGATATATTAGACATCATTGTTTTCATTTTGTTTACTTTGGTTAGGCCTTCAAAGCTAGTCTACAAATCTCTATGACTGGACTGCTTAGTATAATTAAAGAAAATAAGATTTTCTAAACATACATAAAGTTCTTAAGTAAATAAAATGTATATGTCATAGCAATATATTTATCTTTGAAGCAGCAAAACTGATTGTAAATTTAAGAAATTACACTTCTGCTTATATTACTAGTCCCAAAGCAATCTTTCCATTGACACCTTAATCATTAGTTAATGTTTTCAATTGATGAGTAAAGTTATTCCTCCTAAATGGACTTTGCATGTTTTAGTGAAGTGTAGCATTAAGCAAATATATCTAAAAAAAAAAAGGTGTCCAAAACCCATCATAAGTTATGCTATTCCTACCATTCACTTTGAGAAAATTTTAAGAATATAGTTTTAAGTCTTTAAATTGAAAGATGTTATATATGTATATATTTTTAAAATTATAAGTATCAGACTGGGCACAGTAGCTCACATCCCTAACCCCAGCACTTTGGAAGGCTTAGGTGAGAGGATCAGTTAAGGTCAGGAGTTTGAGACCAGCCTGTAGAAGATAATGACACTCCATCTCCACACACACAAAAAAGAAATTAGCCAGGTATGGTAGCACACGCTTGTGCTCTCAACTAATCAGGAGACAAAGGCGGAAGGATCGCTTGAGTCCAGGAGTTTGAGGCAGTGGTGAGCTATGATGGTGCCACTGCACTTCAGCCTGGGTGACAAAGCAAGATCCTGTCAAAAAAAGAAAAAATATGTATTTGATAAGATTTTACTCGTCAGCCTTAAAAGTTTCCCTTTCAACAGTAACAATATTGTTGATAAATATTTGCCAGTTGGGCAAAATTGGTAAAATCCTACTTACATAATTTCATCTAAGAAATAATCATTAAAATAAATTTAAATGTGAAAGACCTTCTTTAACTATTACATTAAATATTTATCTTTATTGTTTCTCCATATATGTCAGATTGTTAACAACTTCAATATGCTTCAGAATATTATGTAATATGTTTAAAGAATTATATTGATTTTTCCTGTTTTTATTAGTCAATTAATATATATCCCTCATAGAAACGATAGCAAATGAAGATAAACAACACTTATCTAATGAACTATCCTAAAATGTAATTATTTTACACATAATTACTAACATTTTATGATGAAATATGTTACATGTACAGAAAGATATGTTTGAAGCAAAAGTGGTAACATTTTGCTATAGTATTTCATATTTTTAAAATAATGAAACAAATAATTAAAGCTTTTGTGTACTGTTACCTATTTCTAGTCTCTTTTTTCCAGTGTTAATCATAATTCTAAAGATGATGGCTATTGTTTTTGTCATGTTTACTACATAGGTACATATCCACATGTAGTTATTGTTTTACATATTTTAAAGTTTTACATAAGTACTGTGATATTGTAGGTATTATTATGCATTGGGCTTTTAGCTTTTTATTCTGTTTTTGAATTTTAGTCTGCTCTTGTACTTCTGATATCTATTGCATTTAATTTCGCTACAATTATGTACCATTGTAGAAATATGCCACCATTTGTTTAACTGTTCTCCTAGGAAAATTTAGCTTGTTTCAGTGTAGTTGTTATTGTTGCTGTTGTGTGTATATTTAACAAAAAATGCTGTAGGTCATTCATTTATATCTATACACATACCAAACTTCTTGGCATCTGGGTGCGGTGGCTCATGCCTGTAATTCCAGCACTTTGGGAGGCCGAGATGGGCATATCACCTGAGGTCGGGAGTTTGAGACCAGCCTGACCAACATGGAGAAACCCTGTCTCTACTAAAAATACAAAATTAGCTGGGCGTGGTGGCACCCAGTAGCCTGTAATCCCAGCTACTGTGGAGGCTGAGACAGGAGAATCACTTGAACCCAGGAAGTGGAGGTTGCGGTGAGCCAAGATTGTGCCACAGGTTAGTTAAAATATTTATACACTTAAATTCAGATTATAAAACATTTATTTCTTTTAGAATCCCAAGTATGTACATTTTATAGTCCTGTTTCTGATTTTTAAAGAATTTTTATCTTTTGTCAATTTATCTTTCAATTATTGTCATTATTGACTGTGTTTCTTAGCATGTGTTTTCCTCATTTTTTAAAAACTTATTTTCATGTATTTACTAATTCTGATGAGGAAGCTTTATTTATTTCTCTCTTCTATCTCTATTTCTTCTGTCCTTCTCCTTCCCTGTCTCCCCCATCTTTCATTCTTGTATTCTCTGTAGATTCAGTCCTGTCTGTCAGCTTTGTAGTTACCTCCACTTCCACCTTTAAGGATTTCCCGTGAAGAATCAGTTTTTATATTTCTATTCAGAGATGATTATCAGAGAATGCAGTCACCTAGTAAAAGAATTAGCTCAATTCTTCTCTCAAGTTTATTGTTTCTGTCTTCCTGCCTCTCTCTATGTGCAGCTTCAATGAACCTGAAACCCCAGGCGGCTGTTGGAAGATGGTTTTCTCTTTTTCACTTCCATAATCCTTTTATAAATGGAAGACCCTCACTCAGATCCTGGGTTCAAGCACGAAGCCTTGCTTTGATCATCCTATGGAGCATGGGGCACTTTTATTCCCTTGATCTCAACATGAACCAAAACCCAGTCAGCCCACAGCTTCAGGCTTGCTCCATATTCGGCATTTGTTTGGGAACATGAAAATATTTCTCTTCTTTTTGAGTTCAGTTATATCTTTATACGTGTCTATCTTTATAGTTTACCTATCAATGCTTTCCAGTTTATATGTCATAAATACGTACTTGTTTCAATATACATACAACTATATTATTGTTTTAGTGACTCTTAATAGGCCCTCATATGGATGCACTATCCCATATTTAAATAACTCATTATAGATCAATATTTATTTCCACATTTTTGTTACCATAAAAACAGTACAATGAAGATATTCCCAAACATATCTTTCACACATAGTTGTTCAATTATTGTTTTAAGGTAAATTCCTAGAGGTAGAATTCGTGGGTTAAAGATGTGTATCTTTGAGATTAGAAAATAAAATTTAGAAAAGGTTTTTAGAAAAATAGTTTATTTTTCAACTAATTTTATCTGAAAAATAAAATTTATAAAAACCAATTTTTAAATAATGAAACTACTATTTGGAATTAAATCACAAAGAAGATTAAACTGATGATATAACAATAATAGGTAGCAAGTGTTTATTCAGCACTGCATCATATATTATACATAAGACAATTGTTTTGAAACTTTTTATTGTACTACAAGTTCTTTGCATACTTAAGAATTATTGAGGACACCAAAGTGTTTTTTTTTTGTGTGGATTTTACTTGCTAAAATTTACCATATTAGACATGAAAGCTGAGAAGTTTTAAATTGTTTATATATTATTTCATTTAAATATAACATAATTTTGTAATATGTTATAATAAATAACTTTTAAAAAATAAAATCTTATTTTCCAAAACAAAAAAACAATTAACATTAAGAGTGGCATTACTTTACCATTATCCAAACCTCTTTCATGTCTAATTTAATGGAGGACATCTGGATTCTCATAGCTGCTTCTGCATTCAATTTGTTGTGAAATGTTTTGTTTTTTGCTCAAAGCATATAAAGAAATTAAGTCTCTTATATATATGTAGTTGAAAAGGAAAGTATGTGTATAGATGTTTCATATTACTTGAAGGTGGTCTTCTTTAATACCATACCAAACTCAACACAGGGTAGTGTCTTAAATCTAAGTTACAATGTGATATCTGCAACCACATGAAATAAATAATTTGTCATATTTTGTTTTGTAAAATGCATTGGTTTATCTTCACTTTGAATAGATTTGGTATATTATGTATTGGACATTTAGAAAAGATTGTTTATCTGGGTTATGCAAATCTTGCTAATATTTGGGTAGTATTCCATTATGTGATAACAACAGTATTAACAATAATGAATCATATTTGTTAGTACCACACCAAAGCTGTGAAGTTCACACAGGCTGATACAATTGTTCTAAAATTATAATTTTTACTCAAAATTTCAAAGTTTATCACTGGCAAAAAGTACTGTTTTTTGTTTTCCTTAAAGTGACAGGCTTACTTTCAAGAATATTTCTGTCAGATATCCAAGTCTAAATAGCCACAGTTGATCAGTTATTTCCAACAAAAATGGTATTCCATGTGAAAGGGTGGCCAGTTTAGTTTGCAACATACACAATTGCACAGGTGCTTTTCCTTGAGACAACCATTATGTGTCAGTATGCAGAAGTGCTTCCCATTTCGTCATACGGACTATGAAAAAGATAGTATTCTATTGGCTGAGATATGGAGAGAGTATTGAAGGGCAGGAAAAGATTTTCTTCCTGGGAAGATCAGTTGGAAATCTGTTGCTATGACTTACACAGGAAACGATGAGTAGGATAGGACAACAACTTTGGGAGACATTTAGGAATTGAATTTGTCAGGACCTAGGTGATTGAATGCGGGAATGAGGAAGACAGCATGTCAAAGACGTTTCTCTCATTTTTGGCTTTGACTTTTTGGCTCCAGTGTTTGAGATCAGAAGCACTGGAGCTGGAGCAGATTTGGGGAGGGGTGGAGGCAGAGGAGAGGGCATAGGTTCATTTTTTGTAAGGTGAATTTGGTTTGCTTGTAAGAGATCTCAGGGAAATATGGAAATATGAGCCAAATCAGCCATGTGTAATGCATGTCAGGTCACTCAGGAGTGAGTCCCTGAGGTACACGCGGCCAGGTTTCTCAATATGGGTTGTTCCTTTCTGAGGAAGACTCCCTGAAAGGCATTTCACTGGAAGTTGGCAGAATGTTAAATTACTATATGTTGCAAAATGGGGATGTTTTCATTTATATAAAGAGACAGAAACTTCAGAAATCCTGATGCTGAACAGATTCATGAAAATAGTGATGGTAGACAACTCTAAGACCATTGGAGAACTCGTGTTTACCATTTGCAGCAGAATAGAGATAATAAACTGTAAAGATTACTCTTAATCCTGTTAACTATTGAAGAAAAGAGAGAGGAAGCCAAACAAAAAGAGAGAGGAGAGGAACCCAAAACAAAAGCAAAAGCCAAATGAACGGGACACTGTTATGATATGAGAAGGAAATGGAGAAGCTGAAGGCCAAACTTCACATAGAGGATGACCAAAATTAGCTGGATTACAGTTATACATTCAGAAAACAAGTGGTCAATAAAAATGAAACATTGCAGCTTAAATGGAAACTTCCTTACTCTGATCACATTTTAGACTCTAGGGTACAGCTGCATTTAGATTCTAGCATACAGCTGCATTTGCTGTATATTCAGGCTCAGGGAAGACATCTTGAATGACTTCTACCCTGTAGCCTTTGAGAAAATGTGTGAGTTTGGTGGATTTCAAGCCCAGCTGTAATTTGGACCTCATTGGACATAAACACAAACCTGGATTCTTAGAGTAAATGACCTTTTCTTTTTCTTTCTCTTCTCTTCTCTTCCCTTCTCCCTTCTCTTATCCTTTCTTTTCTTTTTTCACCTGTTTATATTTGATGTAATTATGCAAAATATGTATGCTAGCTTCAGTCAGTTCTAAGAACCTTAGCTTTTATTCAGTTGACTACGTGACCAAATTTGTGGACCTGTGGGAAAGCAAGTTGCTAAGAAATTCAATGCAGGAATGACTGTAAAGGTTATTCATTCCAAGTTCAGGCAGTGTGTTACTTCCTTTATGCCAGCGAGTCTGTAGCACTCCTCCGAAATATGATCTAGCCTGTCCTAGAATACTTCTGGAGTTGAGAACCTCACTTTCTTCAACCTCTGAAAACCAATGCCCTTGAAAACATTCCTTCGTTATACCAAATCATATTTTGACTTCTTTAATTTATTTTTATGACCCCTGTATAAGAACAAGAGTATAAATGAGAGAACTTCACATCCTTTATTACAATCTTATAACTTCTTTACTGCATTAAAAGTGTGATGTGTACACTAAACACTTGGTTCCCTCAAAAAAGAGGATAGTACTCAAGATTGTAGATTTAATATAATTAGTAATTTAATAAACTTAATACTTTTTACTACTTTAACAACCTTAAGTGAAAGTGGAATTCTTTTCCCGATGAGCACGTCAGTAGAGAATACAATGGCTTAAACTAATATAGTTCAGTGTCATTCCCTTGATTCAAGCTAAAGAGTTTTATCCTCTATTGCTTTTTATCATTAGTGCAACTGTCAACAGTTGCTTTCTATCATTAGTGCAACTGTCAACACGATGAAAATGTCACATAGCATCTTAGCATTATTATGAGAACAGCTTTGACCTTGCAAACACTTGAACATGTCTCAGAAATCCTTGAGAATCTGTGAACCACACTTGGAGAATGATACCTATCGGAAAAGGGTATATGAAATAAATAGGGAAAATAACCACAGCTATTACATAGACATCCCCAAAGCAACTTGTTGCATCTCACCTTTTCTTAAAGATTAATCTACACTATCTTCTTAATTTACCTACCTCCTCTAGGTAAATATTTTTCTTGCACACTGAAATGATTTTATAATTTCTCAGAAATGGTCATTTGACATTCAATATCAAATCTCTAATAAACACCTGTCATTTTTGATACAATTCATATTTAGTTCACCTATATGTGTGCACACTCCTTTGTCTACTTTGACTGAAGACGCAGCTTCTGTGTTTGGCATAAGAATAGTCTGTAACTCCACTAATAGGAAATCTAACTCTATCTTGATGTATGACAACTTAGTAATTTGTTTTTTGAAAGTTGCACTAAGTCAACACTTAATATATGGCACCAATTATTTAAGATGTGTTATTTACCCAGTGTTTGCATAATAATTAAGCAACTTCTGAAAACGGTGCTTATATTTTGAGTTACAATTTTAATATAGCTTCCAAAGATAACTAATTTAGGATTGTCTACTGGGAGAATCTGACTCCATTTATTACTTAATTGGTGAAAGGGGGTTATGAGAAACACAGTGGTGTGAGAATGAAGCAGTTGTGTCATAAGGAAACAATAAAAATAGACAGGTAATTTACTTATGTTGGAATGAAATAACCAGTGAAAATTAGATCCATGAGATTCCTTACTACCCCCAAAAGTCTATGCATGGTAGAAAATGTCCAGAGAGTTCACAGACCCCATTTTTCCATATGATTTTCCTCCCTGTTTTGCTATCATTTCTACGAAGCTTAAGCAAATCTTCTATTTCAGCAATCGTGACAGGCCACTCTGGTTGCCAATGCCAGAATCTTTTCCTATTTTATTTGATGTTAAAAAAGAAATAAATTTATTGGAAAGATGCTTGCTAGTATAGTAAAAGTTAAATCTATTATGATGCTTACAAGATGCATATTCTTTTGTCAGAATTCAATTGATTTAAAATTATATTTCTAATATATAACACAAGTTTAGAAACCATTTTATAAATAATCATCTGATCTGCATCATTATTGAAACCTATTTTTGGATCATTCTACATTTTTTTTCAACAATAATTGCTAGAACACACATTTTAAAAAACGACTGACAAAACAAATAAGCTCATGATGGAACAAGTTGTCATTTCAACTATTGACAGTATTTCATGATTCTGGCATTTTGAAGCATCCCAAGATGCTTAAGCCAGTCATTATTTTCATACTATAAATAAAGATATAGAATGCAGTTTAATAGGCATTAATTGACTGTTTTCCTTGCCAAAGATACAGTACCAGTAATTGAGAGAATATAACGTCTGGAACAAAAGTGTTCTGAATTCTGTTAGGGAGAGAATTGTATAAAGTGAATTTTAATGCCGGATAGTCCATGATAATTACTATAATATAGATTTAAGGATGTTTGATAGGAGGTCAGATGAATTATCTTTGACTGGAAAGAGCAACTGACATCTTCATGTAAATGCTGCACCTTAAATAAAGATTGCATTTTGACAAGTTGATCATGGTGAGGTAAACATTCCAAGAAGAAGACGAGTTCAAATAGTCATCAAAACCTGGTCATAAGGGTCGTGTTCTAAAAAGACACAGTAGTCTGGGATAGCAAGGCATGTGGTACAGACAAGCATTGAAGAATGTTGGAAGAAAGGATTCAGAATAATTGTGAAGGTGGGGCATATTGAAGTGAATTCTGGAAATTGTCTCTGTTCCTCTGTGATTTTATGCTAGGATTTTCAATTGCAGTTAAGTTATGCTCTCCAAAAAAGATTCTGGAGGGAGGCTTAATTGGTCCATGTATGTAATTTTTTTTTCATTGGAAAAGAGTGGAGTAGCTAAAAGGGAGAATATGGATGAGTATTTTTTGTTTGTTTGTTCAACAAATATTGATTATTTAATGTGAGCCAGACTCTGAGCTGAGTGCTAAGGATGCAGTGGTGAAGAAACTAGAAATGATTCCTGTCCATGTGGAGCATATATTTCATTGGGGAAATAAACATTAAATAACCATGGAAATATTTAATTATAAATTGTGATACTCTGAAGGAAAAAATAATATGAGTTAAGGTGATTTCAGATATTCCTGATTTATATTCTTATTATGTATGTTTATATTCAGGTTAGTATTTGCATTTCTCAATGGTGGGTATGAAAGTCTGGATTAAATTGTAATTTGTATATAGAGTTTATCTCTCCTAATCGCAATGTAATGTTGCAAAAAGATGATCCACTTTGAGGTATTTATTTTGGTTTAAATTCTGGCTCAGCTAATTATTATCTAAGTGCTTTTACCTGATCCTGTTTATCTGTAGAGACAACAATTTCCACCTTCTAAGATTGTTGTAAGAATTAGAATGAGTGTATGTAAAGGTCCACAGATGGAATCTCTTATGTTAATTAATAATAAACACCATCGCCACCATTATAGACTTTCAGTGGACTTTCAAGATAATACAGGTTATCGTGAGAAAAATAGGTATCTTAGATGGTGTCAGCTAAAATATTTACCAGCTAATGACAGATTGTTGACCACATTAGGGATTAAGGTGACTCTTAATCAAACACCCTCTCTCTTACCACATTGCCACACCCTGCAGTTAAGAAGTGACAGATAAGTAAACAAAAGAGTGAGGTAAATGGAAAACTAAATATTAGCTGCATTTCTGTAAGTACTAGACTGGAGAACATGATTAGAATGTATAGCCAAATTGGTTCCCAACTGTTACCCCCTCCCCACTCCCTTCGTTCAGCCCTTGGGATGACTCATCTGGGGATATTTTGGGTCTACAAAGCATGCAAACACTACCTGGCTAGCAGTAACAGTAATTATTCTACCTTATCTTTGAAGGCTGATAGGGGTCTAGTGAAAAATGTCTCCAAACGTGCCTCTTAGAGGTTAGCCTGGTCCAACACAGGTGTGCTCTTCCTGTATCAGCAGACAAACAGAAGACACCCACCTGTCTAGGGGGAGTGCTACTCTTAAAGGGAGACAGAATGAGGCAGAGACATTCATGCTCAGTTTCCTCTTCCAAGTCAGATTTGTTGCTATACTGTGCATCTCCCTAGAAAATGAGGTTAGATGAAGAGTTGTCCAAAGATCCATCAAGTACAATATAAATAAAAGCAATCTAAAGCAGGGATAAATGGGATTACCTGGGCTGAAAAGTACACTGAAAGGTGAGTAAGAAGGAAGATACCAAGGACAGATTTTTGCCGACTTTATATTTCTGCCTAACACCACCCTTCACTGTGTTATTCTAAAATCAGTTTGCTTACCAGATTTGGTATATGGCTTGTTTAGCTCTGATCTATACCAAAGGCTTGCTTCTCCTTAGTAAGCCTATTCACACCACTTTCCACTCTACTTATAAGGTTGGACTATTTGTAAAATCATCCCTACATTAATTTGAATAATTTTGAAAATAGCTTTCTTAGTACAAAAATTTCAGAAATAAATAAACCATAATTATGACAATTCTAGTCTTTGGTTTGTATTTTGATCTTTTGACATTCAAGCCTGGGAAAATAGCCCTTAATGAGGACAGAAGCTTTGTTTCTATTTTATTTGAATATTCACATATTCTAATTAATGAATATATTAGCCCTTATTTAGTTGGAGATAGACATGACGAGGGGGGCAAATTGAGAAGGGAGAGAGAGAAAGTGTGTGTGTGTGTGTGTGTATGTGTGTGTGTGTGAAAGGAAGACTGATATTGAATAGATACTTTAGTTGTGGGAAACAAAATTATTGAATGATAAGTATTAGAAAAAAATCACCTTCAACTTCTTGGTGTTTTAAGATGAGGGATCTGTGACTCAGAACAAATAGTAGCACTGGATCCCAGACATCTTTGACCCCAACCTGGACTTCATCCACGTAATCACACAAATTTTCATCTGTCTGCCCCCAGCCTTGTCTGGTGTCCTGCCACAGTGTTGAGATTCCTTCCCTTAGAAGTCTCTCTTTAAATTAGGTCATTGAAATATCTTGTTAAAATCCAAGTGCTGAAATGCAAATAATGCTTCAGAATGATTTTTTTCAAATTGTGGATCTGTCATCTCTGAAGAATAAAGTTGGGAGGGAATAGGCGACAAGTATATTTCAATAGTGAGAGAGTAATGGAATGACTCAGGCATTGGGTACTCTGGTTTTGTTCATAAATGAAAGGTTTGAGAACCACTGAGCCATGAATGGTTATAAAGAAGATGTGAAAACATTGAATACATAATTTGTATACCTAATTTTGTTACAAAATCATATCTACTCAGACTTAGATGTAACACTTCATCTTTAGATACCAAACCATAACATCTTGATCTTATCATTTGCCATGTAAATCTTGCCTTTCCAACTAATTTAGCAAGTGCATCTGGAGTAGGAACTGGTTTTCTACACCTGTAGCTGACATATGTGTCAGCTCACCAACTTGGGAGTACAATAATTATTTATACCTTTATTCCTTAAATCAGAGTTAAATTTGACTCCTATGATCTTGCCAAATTATAGAAATTCTAATTTTTTTGATTATTTTATTCTTCCATACTCACACCAAATTCAGGAGTCCACTGGTGTCTAAGAAATGGATGAAAGGGTCTCAAGATGTGGTCCTTTACAGGTACTTAAGTCTCTTCAAAGATTGTAAAAATTAAGGAAGAAAGAAAAGACCTATTGCGTTTAGTATCTTCTGAGTTCCATTTTATGATATAATCTCTGTGTTAAGGAAGTACCTGCTTGAGCTATGAAGAAAACATGTCTGGCGATCACATTCAAAGTCTTCACCTGTGTCATACACACTCCAAGTCCTGCCCTTCTGTTACTTCTAACTTTAAAGGTTGCTTTGATGTTTTATTTAAACTTTTCTTTATAAATATGATGGTGGTAGAAAATAACACAATACAGCTTGCGCTGTGGCACTCTAGAGTACAAAGCATAATGTAGCCGTTTGTTAAATGTATTTTATATTTCTTAGTTCATAAAGAAGCTTGCCTGCACTTCTGACTAGGGCCATTTTGCAATATCCAGGAAATTTTATCTAGCATCCTTGTAACTGAACTTTTACCACATTACTGATAGTTTCAAACTCCTTTTCTATAAGACAGTAATGTGTGTGTGTGTGTGTGTGTGTGTGTGTGTTTGTTCATTCTACCTATAGTGTTTTTGACATGTCAAGCAATAAAACCACAATCCTTTTCTGTGAACCTCTGGCCATTTTATATCAATGGCTAACTTTTGCTATACAGACATCAATTTCCTTTAAACCTCCCATCTCCCAAGAAACCAGCTGATTTAATTATATTCTTCTGGTCTGTCCAGCCTTGGTGATCCCAACAACCAGTAACAGGAACTAAATGTTAATAGGGCGAGTAGGATATAATCTGTAATAGGTTCTCTTTTCATTACAGAACATCTCTTATTCAGCATTTATATTAATGCATAATTAAATAGCTGTCTCTTTAAGGCTTTTACTTATATCAAAGCTGTATCTGCAGAACACCTCATTTTCCCTATGTGTGTGTGAGAGAGTCCCTACAGTATTCACTTTTAATGTAACTATTAAAAATGCAACACAGGAATTGAAAATGTGCCTAAATCGTTTAGTAACCTCTTTTGACATTTTCATTACATTTCTGCTTACTGGGATCAAAATGGGACCATGATTATTTCAAAAATGTAAGCCCTCCATGGCAGACTGTGCGTTGTGACATGCAGTGTAGAATTTCATATTGTTAAATGTATAGTGTTAAAAATAAAATATGGGCAACTTTGCGTTGTTCTGCCCTGTGGACCTCTCCTGAATTTATTTGGGAACAGACCTCTCACAAGTGGTTGTGGGAGCTGAATACACTTTGTGGAGAATATTATAGAGAAGATTCAAATATGAAATGGGAGGCTATACTGATTATTATTAAGTTCCTTTTAAATTCAAATTCTTTGATTTACCCATAGTAACAAAGGTAGGAGGTAGCATTTCAGGATTTTTCCTCTTTGACCTGTCCTTCTAAAGTAGCTGCATAACTCACAGAATGAATGTGAAGGAGGGAGCTTCCAAAATGCTTTCCTATGAGGAATCAAACAATATTTTTCTGTCGGACGATTGTACTGGCCTAGAGCTCTAACATCAGTGGGCCAACAGCCAAATAGCGACTGTTTACAGAACTCTTATTTTAGGCCAGACACAGTGCTTTGTGTTTTGTTTGCATTGTCTAATTGAAACCCCACAATAACCCTATGATTTTAATACTATTAGTATCCCTTTTGACAAAAGCAGAAGTCTTACTTAGCTCATTGTCTTGCTAATGCCAGGGGATAGTGTGGAAATAGTTGGGGGTGTGGGGAGAGTACAGTGCAAGCCAAAGAGCTTAGTTTTTGCTACAGCATCAATTTAGAGAAGAAGCAGCCTACACCCCTTTGCCTTATGGGTAAGAACATGGGGCAGTTGGTTTGTGTTCAGCCCATGAGGCATTCATACTTCTCATGTATTAATTTATTCACTGATACATATTCATGCCTTCTAGTGCCAGGCATTGTGCTGGTTGGTAGAGATATAATAACAAAAAGAATAAAACAAACATGGATTGTGCCAAGTGAAGTATAAAAAGTAAATGAAAGACAAATCTATTCGAGATTAATGATGGTAGTTGGGTGCTAGGTGGGGGTAGTAGCTTTGGATAGCCTAGTCAGGGACCATATCTTAATAATAATTATTACATTTACTTGTCAGGGGCTTCTCCAGGTTTTTTTATTTTTTTTATTTTTTTAGCAAATAATTGATGTCTGTAACACGGTGCTTGATAGTGTAGGAGAAATCTAATCCTCTTATGATGTGACTCTTGGGCCTTGCCCAGATCTTTCTTTCTCTTTCCTTGCTCAAGCATCACAATTGCTTAGGGAGTGGCTGAGAGAATACCTTTAGCCCAGTGGGCTACTTCTCTTCTTCATATGTCAGTTTTGTAATGGAGCTGTCAGCCAAGGTGATTTATCTTTGTATCATGTGGTCCTTTAAGAATTTCTTTCTTGGATAATTGAATGTCACTCATCCAGGGATGCTCCTATTTCCTGCATTGCGATGTCAGGGGATGCATGGCAATCACGAGCCTGATGGCCACATATGGCAATGCACCATACGTTACAGGAGTGGCTGCATGGCTGATTCTGTTGTAGGGAGGAGTAGAGCAGCCCACCAACTGGAGATCCCAGAGGACTGCTGAATATGCAGAAAACTCTTGACACTTTAGTTCACTAACTGTAAATGCAAAATTATAAAGGCAAATGCTGAGACATGCCCAAAAAATCTACTTTTACAGGATTCTTCTGCATTGACATGTCTCAGCTTCAATGACATGCAAAAAAAATATATGTATATGGCTTTGAACTGAGGAAAAGAGACCCTGTACTTGTGCTACACTGAAAGTGAACACTGTTTTGTTTGAGACACTTTGGTGTCTCCAGATATTTGAAGCACTCTCCTAAAATTCATTTTAGATGATGCATGTAAATGAATATTTTTATATGAAAGAAAAGATCTGCAAAGAGAGTGAGTTAACAGTGATAATCTCTGGATGGTGGAATTATGATAGTTTTTAATGTTCTTTTGGTTCATGTAGAGTTTCTAGTTTAAAAAATGTGTAAGAGTTACTTTTGTAACATACAATTAATTCAAATTTTTAAAGATTTAGTAGTTATTACCTGAAAAACTGAGAAGACCGTATGTTATGTAAATAAAATAAATAACTGTCAAAAAATTCTAAATGTGGGGTCAGTATTCCAATGCATGGAATATGTGATATTAAGTAATGTTCATTAGTTACATTTTCACTTATCTTCAGACTGCAAGCTGAATAAAATGCAATGCCATACTGCAAATAGCATAAACTGATTTTTAAAAACCATACATTAAGTAATGACTTTTTCCTCAATTTTGGCCTTTCCTTTTGTAAAATACCTCTGCTCATTAACATACACAAGTTTTTTTCTAGAATTAATTTTATATGCAAGTTCTGGGGGCATCTATTCATTAACATCCTCCTGCTGTTCACATTTTATTAATGAAACAACCCATCACCCTCCTACCAGCAGACACTTCATTCCTTCCCAGAATCCATCTGCTTTTCATGAGCCTCCAAAGCCAAATTCCTTCACAACATCACCACTCAGAAAGCCTCAATTCCATGGGTCAATTGAATACCAAAGATAGTTATTTCCTATGATCAGATGATCAGAAAGCGTGTTTTGACTGTGATTATTACTCACATGATTGGGGGATGGATGATTAGGGAATCCAGGTGCTCCTTGTAAAATTTACCATTTACATTTTGAATATAGACATTGGGGGAATTTGGCTGTTTTCATCTATCCATTTTGCTGCCTTTCTTATTTTCTCTTTCTCTCTCTCTCTTTCTCCCTTCCCCTTCCTTCCTTTCTTTACTGTTCTTTTTCTGTACTTGTGCTTAATAATAAACACAGTAAAAGTTATCTTGTTACCCCATTTATATGTTACTTGTGTCAGCATTAGCTAGCTTTGGTGTATCAAACTATCCAAGGAATCTTCAAGGGAGGGCCATTTATAGAAGCTAAATGAAATGGAGGATGTTAGTTTTGAATATGTCATAGCAATTTTGAGAATCCGGAATTCTGATAAAATATAAACCTTTATCCAGATGAAGTTCAAATGGATTTTAGACTTTGAAAGTCTTCTGTGTTATGCAACTGAAATATTTGTATGCCAGCATTTTCTACATGTGTTAATAACACGGGATTATAAAAAGAAAACAGTATAGCTTCTACCCCTTCATTGATTTTTCTCGCTGTTTATGTGTGACACATTACACTGAATACCTAGCATGTTAATGCTCACGTATTAACCTAGCTTATTCCTGAAACACTCTTTTCTTCTCTCCAGAGTAACTGGTTTGGTTATTTCATCTACTTTCATGCCTTTAGATATTAACTACACTGATGATCTCAAACTTATATATCTTGGCGTGGATCACTTCCCGGAACTCCAGACTCATGTATCCAATTGCCTACTTAACTTCTCAAGCAGGCATCACACTTAACATGTCCAAAACTGCCTCCATCCATAACCTGGTTCTATTGCAGTCTTGTTTCAAATAATGGCAGCTTTATTCTTCTACTTATTCAGGCCAATATCCTTGGTTTCATCCTGTTTTTCTCTCTATTTTTATACCCCACACTAATCAACCACCAGTCTATTGGCCAGACTCAAAATATATCAGAATCTGACCACCTTCCATGACCTTCAACATTTTCACCTGATCCAAGGAATATTCTCTCATCATTATTACAAATTCTTCATACTGAATTTCCAGGATTTAGTTCTGCTCTCAAACTACAGTCCACAGTCTATTTTCAACACAGGAGACAAAATATTCCTGTTAAAATAAGACACAGCATGTCATTACTGCTCAGATCTTTCCACTGGTTCCTCATTTCACTCAAAGTAAAAGCAGTATTTTTATGTGACGTCATGCCTTTTCACACCTGATCTCCCACTTCCCTTCCTTCATCCGCATTCTGTGCCAGCCACATATGCTGGTTTTCAAACAATTCAGGACCTTGTCACTTCTCCATGTCTACTTTACATTTCCTCCAATAACAATATGGCTTGCCCTCCCTCTTCTTACTTTCTGCACATCCTTGTTCAAAGAAGAGACAGGCAGGCAAGTATAATGGCTAAGAGCATGGAGCCTAGAGCCAGGCTGAGTTCAGGAGATGCTTCAGCTGCCTTTCAGCTTTGTGGATCTTGGGCAAGTTGTTAACCTTTCTATTTTTCTGTTATATTTTCTGTAAGATACAGCTAATAAGAGTACCTTCTTCATAGAGTTGTCATGAGAATAAAATGAGTTAATATTGGAAAAGGAATTGGAACAGTGACTAGCAGATAGTATTATACAAGTATTTGGGGTTAACAAAATGAAAAATGTTACCTTCTTAATGATACCTTGTCTGAGCCTCTATTGAAAATTTCATACACCTCTAAACCCAGCACTCTTCATCTTCTCTCTTCTGCTGTTTTCTTCCTCTTTATGACTTAACTTCCAATAATGTATTTATTTTCTTTTTTGTTGCTTGCCATTCTTAATAGAGTTTAAGATTTATGAAAGCAGTGAATTTTAATTGTTGATTAACTAAACAAGTGACTAAAATATGGTAGGTGCTTAATAGCTCTTTGTTGGAAAAAAATGAAATTAGTGACTTAATGCTATATGTAAATGAGACATGAACATCAACCAAAGACTTTGGGTGCATGAAGCTTGTATATCATCTCACACTTTGGAATCAGAGTCCTTTAGGATACACCATGTTGTAATTTGAAATATATCCCATTACATTGTTTGGATTTTTATCTACAAGAACAGGGTCACTGACTCTCTCTCTAGAGTGACATTTTGGGTGATGTCACCGTAACTATGAAACTCTGCTAGAGATAAATTGCCAATATAACTTGGAGGCAGAGAATTCAGATTAATACTATTTGGCTGCATTCTAAATGTCATTGTTTTTATTTCAAAAGGCCAGGAAATAACATTTAAAATATTTGTAGCAAACTATTCAGCATCAATGCATTCACTAAAAAGGCAGAACCTGAAGGACTTCTGTTCCATTTTACCACTTTAGAAATAGAAGCTTTATGGAGATAAGGTATCTCTTGGCACACAATAGGCATTTGTTTTAAATACCCTTTAGTAAATCTCTTAACTTTATGAAAGTACACTTTATCCAACAAGAGAAAGGAGGATCAACAGGATTTGTAAATGTTGTAAGTGTAAAGATAAATAAATATATAGAAATAGAAATATGGAAAGCATAAGTCTAAATAAATAAATATGTTGCCTTTTCATGTCTCTCTGAAGAATGATTAATAATTACTGATTACTAGCCACTTAGGAATTATTAATAATCACTTATAATAAGAATTATTTTTATCAAAAACTCATCAAGAGAGCATGCTTCATTATAAACAATGAGAAGCTGATTTTTTTCCCCCTAAATTTAATTTTTAGCATTTTTGGTGACATTGGTAGTGGGGCTGGGCATGAGATACTTTAAATCATCTAAGAAAGCAAACTGAGACTTGGCATCATCTCTTTCAGAAAACTTATTTAATAAATACTTATATCTGATTTGTTTCAAATGATATTTCATGAAGATTATATTTCGGGTATTTATTTTACAAAAATATATTACAAGTAGAGGGATTAGGGATATTTGAGTACTTAGAACATTAGCATAATTGATAATTAATGTAAATCACAACAGAAAAGGATGTTAATATCATTCCTATTTGATAAATATATGTTAAGTTAATATTATGTGCTTTGTAGTTATGTACATTTAAAAAATTCTGGACAGAAATTTATAGTTAAAAAGTTAATACTTTAAGAGAATGAAATGACAAGACTATAGAAAATGTTTGCAAATGCATATCTGATAAAGGGCCTATATCCAGAATATGTAAAGAACTCTTAAATTCAATAATAAAATAACCAATAACCCCCTAAAAATGGCAATAGATTTAAATGGATATTTCATTAAAGAAGATACACAGATGGCAAATAAGCCTATGGAAAAAATTCTCAACATCATTAGTCATTAAGGAAATGTCAACTGAAATCACAATTTGATGCTCCCTTATACATATTAGAATATCTAAAATTAAAACAGCCATATCAAGTATTACAAGGATTTGAGTCAAATGAAACGCTCACAAAGTGTTGGGTGAGTATGTAAAATATTATACCACTTTGGAAAATACTGTTTCAATTTCTTAAAAAGTTAAATACCCTCTTTCCACATGCTCAGTTATTTCACCAAGTATTTACTGAAGAGAAATAATGCCATATTTTTATGAAAAAAATTGTATGTGAGTGTTTATAGCAGCTTTATTTGTAATAGACAAAAGCTAAAAATAACTGAAATGTTCACATACAAATGTGTAATCTAATTGTGATGTGTCTATGTATTGAATTGCTACTCAGAAATTAAAAGAATGAACTACTGATCCATCTAACAACAGGGATGAATCTAGGATAGCTATGGTGAGTCAAAGAAGCCAAGCAACATGAAAGAGTACGTACTGCATGATGCAATTTATAGAAAACTTTGTAACATGGAAACTTATCTCTAGTGACAGAAAGCAAATACATTGTTCCCCTGCGGTTTGGGAGAGTGAGACTGCAGTGAGGAGTTACAAAGAGACACAAGAAAACTTGTAGGTGGTGGCAGGTATGTTTGTTATCTTGATTGTATTAGTAGTTCTGTAGGTATATACAAATGTCAGAGCACTTTAAATGTGTGCAGTTTTGCGTGTATTAATTATACTGCCTATAGATGTTTTAACAAAATCACGAGAAAAGAGGAGAGAAGTGAATGTTTCTTTCACATGATCATCATGGATAAATCTATGCCTCAAAGAATACATACCACCAACTCTACAATTCCAACTGTAGGGGATAGACATGAGGCAGGTGGTTCAGACCCTGCTATGAAGGAGTTTGGATCCAGAGATGAAGTGTCTAATTTGTTGACTATTTCAAGGACCCATGATGCCTACAGACCAGAGTAGTCCATCCTAGTCCCAGTACTAATTCTCCCACTCCTAGCTCATTTTTATTTGTAAAAATTTTAATTCTGTAAAAATGTTGAGAGTCCTGTATAATGAATATTTTACACCCATCAAAAATGTCAGTACTTACATGTTCAATAATTTGTACTTCAGTAAGGCTTAGTATTTTAATATACCCAGAAGAAAGAAAAAGATAGTTGGCTTATTTATAGCATTTATTAGACTATATTCAGTTTTACAACTAAGATTATTATATTTTTAATGTAAAAATGAATACTGATAATGTAGAAGTCAATTCATTTTACAAAATTTTGGTTCAGAGACTGGTTGATTAAAGAGGTTGCAAAATAGCTCTGAAGACATTCAATTGTTGGTTATCAAATATCTGTCTATGTAGTTAAAAAAAGTTATATTTTCCCTATTAATTCTTCTATACAAGTATATTATTCATCCAAAAAAAAAAAAAAAGCCTAGTCACTATATTTACAGACAAAGTTTTTTTTTGTAATCTTAAGAACAAAGTATAGCAACAGAGGTTCTTATAATCTTACTGGCCTCACCTACTCCCTAAGGTACAATATTAAATGGAAAATATGCCAGACATTATAATGTGAAACTATAGTTTTAAAACACAAAGCAGAATATATCATATGTTGTAACCGTGTATGAGAAACAGTTGAGTTTAAGGGTCCTTATGTCTTTATCGAAGATTTGTTATTTATAAATTTAAACAAAGAAAAGAAGATAATTTTTGATAGGTAGAGGAAAGTAAAAATCCTCAATACACATATCTATTCCAATAATGCACTCCTAACGTAAATTTGTTTAGTGTACACTAGTGCAAGTATATAAACTTTCTGGGTTCCCGGGGACTGTAGTCTTAGAGGGACCCCAAAGCTTTTATGGGATTTACCTCTAGACATCTCAGGAGGTCCTTGTGGTGAATATCAAAGAAGGATCCTCTCATGGTTCCGGCAGTTGGTAGGGAAGAATAGCTCTTTTGAATTACACTCAGCACACTCTCCATAACAAATCCTTGTGTTTCAGGGCATTGTACTTTGTTAGAGGATTATTCCAAGTGGGTCAAGGCATTTGTGCCACTCCACCTTCTAGGCAAGAGAGGAAGACTAGACCTCTATCTTCCTAGAAAAAGAAAAGCTACTCAACAGGAGAAAAATGTATGATTTTTTAAAGACTAGAAAAGAATTCTAATATTGTAAGATTATGTCTCAGCCTTTAAACACTTAGACATAATCTGACAACATTAGAATTCTATCATCCATGTATTACTATCACATCAACAAATCTCAGGCATAATAGCAGTGGATCATAGCCGAAAGAGCTGCAAGAAACAAACTCTTCATAAGGAGTGATACTTAGGAAAACACACAGTCAAGAGGGAAAGGAAAAACAAGCACATTAGAGGAAGACAAAGTCTCTGGCAACTAAAATTATAGTGAACATTAAGCACAGCCCAATTCATAGCCAGATTAACATCTTTACAGTAAACCTCTATTTACTTCATTTATTATAGTCAATACATGTCCAGGTTTCAAAAAACTATTACTAGGCATATTGAAAAACAAGATAAAATAGACTGAGGAGATAATGCAATGCTCATAATAAGACTCTGACATGACAAACATGAGGGAGTTAGAAATAGGGAATTTATAACAATGATTGATATATTAAAGGCTCTTAGTCCCTTCGTGATGCTGTGACAAAATACCTTAAGCTGGGTGACTTATAAACAACAGAAATTTATCTCTCACTGTTCTAGATGTTGAGAAGTCCAACACTAAGGCACTGCAAGATTTGGAGTCTGGTAAACCTCTTCCTGGTTCATAGAGGGTGCCTCCTGGCTGCGTCTTCACCTGATGGAAGGAACAAGGCAACTCTCCAGAGCCTCTCTTAAAAGGACACTAATCCCATTCATCAGGATTCTGCCCTCATGACCTAATAACCTCCCAAAGTCTCCACTTCCTGGTATCATCACATTGGTGGTTAGGTGTCAACATAAGAACTTTGGCAGCAGTGAGAGGGCGTGAGGGAGTAACAAACATTCAGACCATAGCAGGCTGTAATGGAAGAAGTAGACAACATGCAAGAACAGATGAGTATTGTAAGCAGAGAGACTGAAAGACTCAAGAGAAAATTCTAGAAATCCAAAACACCTCTAGAAATAGTTACTTCCTTTTGTGGTCTCATCAGCAGACAGGTCATATCTGAGGAACATATCACAGAGGTCAAGATAAATCAGAAGAAACTTTGCAAACTAAAATGCAAAGAGAAAAATAATTAGAAATCAAATAGGAATATCTGACAACAGTAGTACAACTTTGAAATTGTCTCATACACATAAGTACGAGATCAAAAGGACAGGAGATCAAAAGGAGAAGAAAGAGAAAACGGAGAAGAAAATATTTGATGTAATAATAGGTGAGAATTTTCTAAAAGTAGTGACAGAAAGTTCAGGAAGTTCAGGGTAAATAACAAAAAATTATACCTAAGCGTATCATATTGAAACTGTAGAATACCAAAGATATGTAGAATATTTTGAAAGACCCTAGAGTAAAAGGGGAAAAAACACATTTCAAATGAATTATAATTTATGTGCTACAGGAGGAGATAAAATGGAATAATATAAATTGCTCAAACCAGGGAAGGGAGAAAAATCGGGATGGGGAGAGGAAGCAAGAAACAAATGCAATGAATAGAAAAGAGTTTAAAACAAATGATAGACTAAGTAAACAATCCAACTGTAATAATAGCTGCTTTAAATGTAAATTTTTCAAATTTTGAAAGAAACTAAAGTAAAAGAGGGAAGAACTCACCTATATAGAAATAAGATTATAGAGCACTTCTCATTAGAACTCATGGCAGCAAGAATAGTGGTGTGCAATGTTTCAAGTCTTTGAAAAAGAGAACATTAAAAATACTAACCTAGAATTTCATATCCAGTGGGATTATCCTTCAAACGTGAAAGAGAAATAAAGACTTTTCAGACAAAAACTGAAGGTATTTGTTGCCAGTAGATGTGCTCTGCAAGAAATGTTAAAAAAAAAAAAAAAAAAAAAAGTTATTCAGCTGGGCATGGTGGCTCATGCCTCTAATGTTAGCAATTTGGGAGGCTGAGGTGGGAGGATTCCATGAAGCCAGGAGTTTAAGACCAGCCTGGGCAACATAGCAGGACCCTGTCTCTGTAAAAACAAACAAACAAAAGTGTTAATCAAGGGAAGGAAAGTTATATAGGTCAGAAACTCAAATTTACTTAAATAATGGAAGAATGATAAGTGTTTTCTTATTCTGCATTGATAAATGCTCAATAGTAACTATCATGTGATTATAAATTATGAATTATTGAAATGGATGAAAGCAATGTCATAAGGAACAGGAAGATGGAATTGAGAATATTCAATTATAAAGTATCTGCACTATCTGGAGTGCTATAGTATTATTTGAAGGTGAATTTGGTGAGTTAAAATATATTAAAAACTTGAGGGCACCCAATACAATTTTTTTTAAATGAAGTATAATTGCTGTACTAAAAGTGGAGACAAAATTAAATAACATAAAATTCTCAAAATCAGAGAAGGAAGAAAAATGTTGGCAGGTGGGAAGAAGCAAGAAACAAATGCAATAAACAGAAAACAGTTAAAAATGGTAGATTAATAATTAATTATCCCAACTATATCGATAGCCACTTTAAATGTGAACATCTAAACACACCAAATAAAAAAGACTGAAAGAGAGTAAATGCACACACACACACACACACACACACACACACACACACACAAAACAACCACCAAGCCACAAGCAAAGGGATTGGAAAAGGTATACTGTGTGAAGACTAATAAAAAGAAAGCTGAAATAGCTTTAGTAACTTCACACAAAGCAGATTTCAGAGCAAGTAAAATTATCAGAGATAAAGAGGGTCATTATATAATGATAAAAGGATCAATCCAAGAAGGCATAATTTTTCATGTGTATCCATCTAACAACAGAGTCTCAAAATGTATAAGGCAAAGATTGATAGAAACAAAGGCAGAAATAGACATATAAACAATATTTAGTTTTCCAATCCATGAACATAGAATATCTCTCTATTGTCTTAGACTTTCTTTGATTTCTTTGTCTGGCAATATGAGTTTTATAGTTTTCTGTACATGTATCCTTTACGTATTTTGTTAGATTTATATCTTAGCATATAATTTTTTAGTGTTATAGTAAATGTCACTGTTTTGTTTTGTTTTTAAATTTCAAATTCTAATCGTTCATTTCTGGTATATAGGAAAGTAATAACTTTTGTGTATCGAGATTGTATCCAGAGACCTTCCTATATTTGCCTATTAGTTCAAATAGAGTTTTTTAATCAACATTCTGGGAATTTCTGCACATACAATTATGCTTTTGGTGAACAAAGACAGTTTTGTTTACTTCTTCCCAATCTTTTTACCCTTTATATTTTTCTTGTCTTGTTGCACTAGCTAGGACTTCCAGTCTGGCATTCCATAGGAATGGTGACAGATGACATCCTGGCCTTGCTCCTGATACTGGCAGAAGTGACCAGTTTCCCATCATTTAAATATGTTAGTTGTAGATTTTTTGTAGGTGTTTGTTATAAAGCTGAGAAAACACACCTACTCTTAGTCTACTCAGAATTTTCATTATGAATTGGTTTGAATTTTGTCTAATGCCTTTTATGCATAAATTTATATAATCATATGATTTTTCTTTTTTAGCCCATTGATTTGATAGATTACATTCATTGAGTTTCAAAGGTTGAAAAAGCCTCACAATAGCTGAAAAAATATCACTGGATTACAAAGTATAATTCTTTATACACTATTGGATTTAATTTGCTAATATTTTGTCAAAACATTTGCGTTTATGTTCACTAGAAATATTAGGTCTTGGTTTTCCTTTTTTTTACATGGACTTTATTTTGGTTTGGTTAATGCTAAACTCATAGAATAAGGTAGGAAGTACCTTTGCTTATATTTTCTGGAAGAGATTGTAGAGAATTCTATCGTTCCCCACCACCCCACTTTAATTGTATGGAAGAATTCACCAATGAAGCCATTGGAGTCTGATGCTTTCTGTTTTAGAAGCCTGTTAATCATTGGTTCAATTTTTAAGAAACGAAGACCCATTTACTTTATCTATTTCTGTGTATGTGACTTTTGGTAGTTTGTGTTTTTCAAGAAAATGAAAAATTTCACTTAAGATATGAAATAGTTAAAAATTTTTATAAAATGTGTTAATATAGAGCTATTTGTAGTATTTTTTATCATTTTAATGTCCATGGTATCAGTAGTCATGACCACTTTTTAATTTTTGATATTGATAATTTGTGGGGTTTTTAAAAATTTTTTTTTGATTAGCCTGGCTATAGGTTTATCAATTTTATTAATACTTTTAAAGACCCAACTTTTGGTTTTGGTGATCTTTCTCTTTAGTTTTCCTGGTTTCAATTTCATTTACTTCTGCTCTAAATTTTATTATATATTTTATTTTTTTTAAATTTAGAATTGAAATTCATTTCTTTTTTTAGTTTTCTAAATTAGAAGCTTAGGTTATTGATTTTAGATCTTCCACTACTTTTAATGTGTGTAATGCTATAAATTTTCCTGTACATACATAAATTTTGGTAAGTTGTATTTTCATTTAGTTCAATACATTTAAAAGTTTGTTTAGCTTTTTTCTATGTTTATTTTTTAAATTTTGAAGTGTATTATTTAGAAGTGTATTTAATTTCCACGTATTTGTGAATTTCCAAAATCTTTCTGTTATTGACTTCTATGTCATTCTATTGTGAAATTTGTACTATTTTAATGTTTTATCTTATTGAGTCTTGTTTTATGGACTGCAATATCATCTGTTTTGGTAAATGTTCCAGGAAATCTTGAGAAGGATAGGTATTCTGCTCTTGTTACATGGAGTAATCTATAAATACTAATTAGATTAACTAGAATGACAGTGTTGTTCAGGTCAACTGTATCCTAACTGATTTTCTGCTAGCTTGATCTACAAATTCCTGAAAAATATTGACATTTTTAACTATAGTAGTAGATTTGTCTATTTCTGCCTTCATTCATATCAATCTTTGCCTTATACATTTTGAGACTCTGTTGTTAAATGGATACACATGAAAAATTCTGCCTTCTTGAGGGATTGATCCTTTTAACAAATAGTTGTTGACAATAGTATTATGTAGACAGAGAAAGAGTGAATTCAGACACATATCTTATACATTTTACAAAAACTAACTCAAAATGGTTATTAGCCTTCAATATAATATTCAAAACTATAAACTTCCAGAAGAAAATCTACAATAAAATCAACGTGATTATTTTATTGTAAAAGGTGAGAACCTTTTAGATACAACACCAAAAGCACAACCTATGAAAACAAAATGTTGAACATTATTAAAATTTTAAAATTCTCTAAGAAATACTCTATGATAGACTGGATGAAAATACTTTGAAAACACATATCAGATAATAGATTTGTGTCCAAAATATACAAAGAATTATTAAGCAGAGCAAAAATAAAATATGCAATATAATTAAATAATGGGCAAAAAAACCTCACCAAAGAAGATACACAAATAGCAAATAACCATATAAAAGGATAGTTAGTATCATTTCTCATTAGGGAATTTCAAATTAAACAAAATTTCAAAGAAAAACTAAAGAAATACCACTGCACATCTATTACAATAGCTAAAATCTAAAAATCTGACAATGCAAATTGCTGGCAAGAATGCAGAGCAACTGGGAATTCTCAATCATTGCCTTTGAGAATGCACAAAGACATAACCCCTTTGAAGAATAGTTTGGCATTTTCTGGGAAAGCTTAATTCTTCTTGCTGTACAATCTAACACTCTTCGTCTTACATATTTACTTAACTGAAGTAAAAAATTATGTCCCCGAAAAAATACACACATGGGTGTTTACAGCATCTCTATTTTTTTTCCTGTTTTCTTTTTTATTTTTATTTTTATTTTTATTTTTTTTATTATTATACTTTAAGTTCTAGGGTACATGTGCACAACGTGCAGGTTTGTTACATATGTATACTTCTGCCATGTTGGTGTGCTGCACCCATCAACTCATCATTTATATCAGGTATAACTCCCAGTGCAATCCCTCCCCCATCCCCGCTCCCCATAATAGGCCCCGGTGTGTGATGTTCCCCTTCCCGCGTCCAAGTGATCTCATTGTTCAGTTCCCATCTATGAGTAAGAACATGCGGTGTTTGATTTTCTGTTCTTGCGATGAGAATGATGGTTTCCAGCTGCATCCATGTCCATACAAAAGACACAAACTTATCCTTTTTTATGGCTGCATAGTATTCCATGGTGTATATGTGCCACATTTTCTTAAACCAGTCTGTCACTGATGGACATTTGGGTTGATTCTAAGTCTTTGCTATTGTGAATAGTGCCGCAATGAACATACGTGTGCATGTGTCTTTATAGCAGCATGATTTATAATCCTTTGGGTATATACCCAGTAATGGGATGGCTGGGTCATATGGTACTTCTAGTTCTAGATCCTTGAGGAATGGCCATACTGTTTTCCATAATGGTTGAACTAGTTTACAATCCCACCAACAGTGTAAAAGTGTTCCCATCTCTCCACATCCTCTCCAGCACCTGTTGTTTCCTGACTTTTTAATGATTGCCATTCTAACTGGTGTGAGATGGTATCTCATTGTAATTTTGATTTGCATTTCTGTGATGGCCAGTGATGATGAGCATTTTTTCATGTGTCTGTTGGCTGTATGCATGTCTTTTTTTGAGAACTGTCTGTTCATATCTTTTGCCCACTTTTTGATGGGGTTGTTTTTTCTTGTAAATTTGTTTGAGTTCTTTGTAGGTTCTGGATATTAGCCCTTTGTCAGATGAGTAGATTGCAAAAATTTTCTCCCATTCTGTAGGTTGGCTCTTTACTCTGATGGTAGTTTCTTTTGCTGTGCAGAAGCTCTTTAGTTTAATTAGATCCCATTTATCAATTTTGGCTTTTGTTGCCATTGCTTTTGGTGTTTTAGACATGAAGTCCTTGCCCATGCCTATGTCCTGAATGGTATTACCTAGGTTTTCTTCTAGGGTTTTTATGGTATTAGGTCTAACATTTAAGTCTCTAATCCACCTTGAATTAATTTTCATATAAGGGGTAAGGAAAAGATCCAGTTTTAGCTTTCTACTTATGACTAGCCAATTTTCCAAGCACCATTTATTCAATAGGGAATCCTTTCCCCATATCTTGTTTTTCTCAGGTTTGTCAAAGATCAGTTGGCTATAGATGTGTGGTATTATTTCTGAGGACTCTGTTCTGTTCCATTGGTCTATATCTCTGTTTTGGTACCAGCACCATGCTGTTTTGGTTACTGTAGCCTTGTAGTATAGTTTGAAGTCAGGTAGCATGATGCCTCCAGCTTTGTTCTTTCGACTTAGGATTGTCTTGGCAATGCAGGCTCTTTTTTGGTTCCATATGAACTTTAAAGCAGTTTTTTCCAATTCTGTGAAGAAACTCATTGATAGCTTGATGTGGATGGCATTGAATCTATAAATTACCTTGGGCGGTATGGCCATTTTCACGATATTGATTCTTCCTATCCATGAGCATGGTATGTTCTTCCATTTGTTTGTGTCCTCTTTTATTTCGCTGAGCAGTGGTTTGTAGCTCTCCTTGAAGAGGTCCTTTACATCCCTTGTGAGTTGGATTCCTAGGTATTTTATCCTCTTTGAAGTAATTGTGAATGGAAGTTCATTCATGATGTGGCTCTCTGTTTGTCTGTTACTGGTGTATAAGAATGCTTGTGATTTTTGCACATTGATTTTGTATCCTGAGACTTTGCTGAAGTTGCTTATCAGCTTCAGGAGATTTTGGGCTGAGATGATGGGGTTTTCTAAATATACAATCATGTCATCCGCAAACAGGGACAATTTGGCTTCTTCTTTTCCTAACTGAATATGCTTTATTTCTTTCTCTTGCCTGATTGTCCTAGCCAGAACTTCCAACACTATGTTGAATAGGAGTGGTGAGAGAGGGCATCCCTGTCTTGTGCCAGTTTTCAAAGGGAATGCTTCCAGTTTTTGCCCATTCAGTATGATATTGGCTGTGTGTTTGTCATAAATAGCTCTTATTATTTTGAGATACGTTCCATCAATACTGAATTTATTGAGCGTTTTTAGCATGAAGGGCTGTTGAATTTTGTCAAAGGCCTTTTCTGCATCTATTGAGATAATCATGTGGTTTTTGTCTTTGGTTCTGTTTATATGCTGGATTACATTCATTGATTTGTGTATGTTGAACCAGCTTTGCATCTCAGGGATGAAGCCCACTTGATCATGGTGGATAAGCTTTCTAATGTGCTGCTTGATTCAGTTTGCCAGTATATTATAGAGGATTTTTACATCGATGTTCATCAGGGATATTGGTCTAAAATTCTCTTTTTTTGTTGTTTCCCTGCCAGGCTTTGGTATCAGGATGATGTTGGCCTGATAAAACGAGTTAGGGAGGATTCCCTCTTTTTCTATTGATTGGAATAGTTTCAGGTGGAATGGTACCAGCTCCTCCTTGTACCTCTGGTAGAATTTAGCTGTGAATCCATCTGATCCTGGACTTTTATTGCCTCAATTTCAGAGCCTGCTATTGGTCTATTCAGGGATTCAACTTCTTCCTGGTTTAGTCTTGGGAGAGTGTAAATGTCCAGGAAATTATCCATTGCTTGTAGATTTTCTAGTTTATTTGCGCAGAGGTATTTATAGTATTCTCTGATGGTAGTTTGTATATCTGTGGGGTCAGTGGTGATATCCCCTTTATCATTTTTTATTGTGTCTATTTGATTCTTCTCTCTTTTCTTCTTTATTAGTCTTGCTGGTGGTCTATCAATTTTGTTGATCTTTTCAAAAAACCTACTCCTGGATTCATTGATTTTTTTGGAGGGTTTTTTGTGTCTCTATCTCCTTCAGTTCTGCTCTGATCTTAGTTATTTCTTGCCTTCTGCTAGCTTTTGAATGTGTTTGCTTTTGCTTCTCTAGTTCTTTTAATTGTGATGTTAGAGTATCAATTTTAGATCTTTCCAGCTTTCTCTTGTGGGCATTTAGTGCTATAAATTTCCCTCTACATACTGCTTTAAATGTGTCCCAGAGATTCTGGTATGTTGTGTCTTTCTTCTCCTTGGTTCCAAAGAACTTCTTTATTTCTGCCTTCATTTCGTTATGGACCCAGTAGTCATTCAGGAGCAGGTTGTTCAGCTTCCATGTCGTTGAGCAGTTTTGATTGAGTTTCTGAATCCTGAGCTCTAGTTTGATTGCACTGTGGTCCGAGAGACAGTTTGTTATAATTTCTGTTCTTGTACATTTGCTGAGGAGTGCTTTACTTCCAACTATGTTGTCAATTTTGGAATAAGTGTGACGTGGTGCTGAGAAGAACGTATATTCTTTTGTTTTGGGGTGGAGAGTTCTATAGATGTCTATTAGGTCTGCTTGGTGCAGAGTTGAGTTCAATTCCTGGATATCCTTGTTAACTTTCTGTCTCGTTGATCTGTCTAATGTTGACAGTGTGGTGTTGAAGTCTCCCATTATTATTGTATGGGAGTCTATGTCTCTTTGTAAGTCTCTAAGGACTTGCTTTATGAATCTGGGTGCTCCTGTATTGGGTGCATATATATTTAGGATAGTTAGTTCTTCCTGTTGAATTGATCCCTTTACCATTATGTAATGACCTTCTTTCTCTCTTTTGATCTCTGATGGTTTAAAGTGTGTTTTATTAGAGACTAGGATTGCAACTCCTGCTTTTTTTTGTTCTCCATTTGCTTGGTAGATCTTCCTCCATCCCTTTATTTTAAGCCTATGTGTGTCTCTGCATGTGAGATGGGTCTCCTGAATACAGCAAACTGATGGGTCTTGACTCTTTATCCAAGTTGTCAGTCTGTGTCTTTTAATTGGACCATTTAGTCCATTTACATTTAAGGTTAATATTATTATGTGTGAACTTGATCCTGTCATTATGATTAGTTACTATGTGATTAGTTACTAGTTACTATGTGAAAGAATATAATCTGGAAAGGCCACATACCCTATAATAAAAATTATTTGACATTTTGGAAAAGTCAAAACCATAGTGATGGTGAAAAAAAGAAAAATCAGTTATTTCCAGGGCTGTGGGGTAGAGGATGAGGAAAATATTAAATAAGTGAAAAATATAAAATATTTTAGGCAGTGAAACTATTACATATAATACTGTAATGGTAGATACATGACACAATGCATTTGTCAAAACCCATAGAAATTTACAGCACAATGGATTATTCTCATTATATGCAAAGGCTTAATAAATTCCTGTAGGAGGTCATTGAATCTCCTGATGGAATACAAAATATGACAAAACGATTTAACTGTATTCCAAATGTATGATCCAACCTCAGTGAAGTGAGTGTAAGGAGGAAATTATTGACTTCTGTAATTTTGGAAAGCTACATGAGTACTGTACTCTAGTTGATAAAGTTGTTTCCTACAGGAATAACAGGTTTAAAAGTCTAATCGTACTATTCTTTTATACCAGAATTGAATAATTAATTAAATGGATGGTGGATTATGGATGCCAGATTTGTTACTGTTGGCATGAGAAGTTACTAATATGCAAGGGCAGGAAGCTAAAACTATCCATGTATTAATGGATTAGAGATGGAGATATAAGTACAAACTCATGCTTTGCTTAATAGAGATACAGATAGTTACATATGAAAATATTCATAAAAATGTGTAAATATACTGGTTGGTATATTCACACATATTCCCTTGCTCTGCAGGTGGTTGGTCCTAAAGATAACAACAACCAATAGTACCCAGATGTAGGAACCAGGACTCATTGAAGTAATGGTTGATTCTAGGACAGGACAGAAAATACACAAAAGGAGTCTGCAGAATTTTGTAGTACCAGAATATAAGAAAGTGTTCACAAACAAGCAAACAAACAAAAAGAAAACTTCAAAAATCCCAGAATGATAGAATGATGGGAACGAATATGCCAAAGAGAGACTGGAACCAACTGGAAGAACTATCAGTGACTGAAAGTGGAACAATGTAAGCAACAAAATAAATAATGTTGGATTATTTAACACAATGTATAAAACAAACATACCTGAGTTCATGCTGATACACAAAAATTCTTCAATAAATGAATAAATGGAAAGAGTAGATAAACCTCACATGCAGAAGAATATAAAATAATTCATGTGGATGCTCCACTTTTGATTAGGTAAAGCATAACTCCTCACTCCTTCAGTTGAGCTTTGGATAGTGACTTCCTTCCAAAGAATAAAGTATAGAAATGATGAAAAAAAACTTTAGAGTAGGCAAACCTGACAAATGCTATCTCAGACAGGTGATCAACATCAGTATCAACAGTGATAAATTATATTGATAGCATGTAGCTTTCATATGATGTCATGAGAATGGCATATAACCTCTGTGGCCTTTTCTCCAAAAAAACGAAGCAAAAGCATAACTCAGTCTAACTGTGGAAAAAAGAAAAATCTCAAATGAGAGAAACATTCTACAAAAACCTAACCTATACTTATTAAAACTCTCAAGGTTACCAAAAGCAAGTAATGTCTAAAAAATTGTCAAAGCCAAGAGGCATTTAAGGAGACATGAATACAAAATGTAATGTGGTATCCTGGATGGAATCCTGGAATAGAATAATGACATTAAGTTCAAACTAAGGAAACCTAAATAAAACTAAAACTTTAATTAATTTAATGTAACAATAATTGGTCATTAACTATAACAAATGTACCAAACTAATAGAAGATGTTAATAATAAGAGAAAATTGAGTGTAGGGTATATGGGAATCATCTGGGCTATCTTCACAATAATTTCATAAATCTAAAACTGTTCTAAAATAAAGCCCTTACTAAGAAGTATCTTATATAAATATGTGAAATTAAGATATCATGTGATTCTCAATTTTATAATTTCAAGTATATAACTGTAATCCAGTAATTTATTCTATTCCATACTCTTCCACCAAAGGTCTCTGATATGGTTTGGATCTGTGTCCCCACCAAAACTCACATTGAATTGTAATCCCCAGTGTTGGTGGTGGAACCTGGTGGGAGGTAATTGGATCATGGGGTTGCATTTTTCATGCATGGTTAGCACCATCCCCCTTGGTACTGTCCTCATGACAGTGAGTGAGTTCTTACTTGATCTGGTTGTTTTAAAGTGTGTAGCACCTCCCTGCTCTCTGTCTTCCTCCTGTTCTCACCATGTGAAGTGTGTGCTCCCCCTTCACCTCTATCATGATTGTAAATTTCCTGAGGCATCCCAGGAAGCTGAGTAGATGCCAGCAGGCTTTCTGTATAGCTCCTGGAACCATGAGCCAATTAAACCTCTTTTCTGTATAAATTACCCAGTCTCAGGTATTTATTTATAGCAATGTGAGAACAGACTAATACAGAAAATTGGTACCAAGGAGGGAGGCATTGCTACAAAGATATCTGAAAATTTGGAAGCCACTTTTGAATTGGGTAACCGGCAGAAGCTGGAAGAGTTTGGAGGGCTCAGAAAAAGATAAGAAGATGAGGGAAAGTTTGAAACATTGTAAAAAATTGTTAAATAGTTATAACCAAAATGCTGATAGTGATATGGACAGTGAAGGCCAGGCTGATGAGGTCTGAAATGGAAATAAAGAACTTATTGGGAATTGGAGCAAAGGTCACCTTGCTATGTCTTAGCAAGGAATTTGGCTGCATTGTGCCCCTGCCCTAGGGATCTGTGGAACTTTGAACTTGAGAATGATGGTTTAGGGTATCTCATGGAAGAAATTTTTTAACAGTGAAGTGTCCAAGATGTAGCCTGGGTGCTTCTAACCACTTATTCTCATATGTGTGAGCAAAGAAATGACCTAAAGTTGGAACTTATTTTTCAAGGAGGAGCAGAGTGTAAAAGTTTAGAAAATTTGCAGTCTGCTCATGTGGTAGAAAAGAAAAGCCTATTTTCAGAGAAGGAATTCAAGCAGGCTGCAGAAATTTGCATAAGCAAAAAGGAACAAAGTGCTAACAGCCAAGATAATGGAGAAAGGGCCTCAAAAGCATTTCAGAGACCTGCGCGACAGCCCTTCCCATCACAGGCCCAGTGACCTAGAAAAACTGAATGGCTTTGGGGGCCAGGCCCAGGGCCATGCTTCCCTGCACAGCCTGGGCACACTGTTCCCTGTATCCCAGCTGTTCCAGCTTCAGCCATGGCTCAAGGGACCCCAGATAAAGCTCATGTCGCTGCTTCGGAGGGTGCAAGCTGTAAGCCTTGGTAGTTTCCATGTGGTACTAAGCCTGCACGTGCACAGAGTGTAAGGGTTGGGGTTTGGGAGCCTTCACCTAGATTTCAGAGGATGTACGAAAATGCCTGCATGTCCAGGCAGAAGCCTGCCGCAGGGGCAGAGCCCTCACAAATATCCTCTACTAGGGCAGTTAGGAGGGGAGATGTGGGGTTGGATTCTCCACACAGAGTACCCACTGGGGCACTGTCTAGTGCAGCTGTGAGAAGAGGGCCACTATCCTCCAGGCCCCATAAAAGTAGATCCACTGATAGCTTTCAACCTGTGCCTGGAAAAGCTGCAGGCACTCAACCCCTGCTCATGAAAGCAGTTGTGGCGGCTAAATTCTGCAAAGCCACAAGGGCAGAGCTTTCCAGGGCCTTGGGAGCTCACTTCTCACACCAGTGTGCCCTGGATGTGAGACATGGATGGAGTCAAAGGATATTATTTTGGAGTTATAAGATGTAATGACTGTGCTGCTGGGTTTCAGACTTGCATGAGGTCCATAGGTCTTTTGTTTTGGCTATTTTTTCCCTTTTGTAACTGGAGTATTTACTGAATGCGTATACCTCCATTGTATATTGGAAGTAAGTAACTTGTTTTTATTTTACAGGTTCATACATGGAAGGGATTTGCCTTGTTTCAGATAAGACTTTGGACATTGGACTTTGGAATTAATGCTGGAATGAGTTAAGACTTTGGGGAACTATTGGAAAGGTGTGATTGTATGGGGCAGCGGTAGAATGATATGCTTTGGATTTGTGTCCCTACCAAATCTCAAGTCAAATTGTAATCCTCAGTGCTGGAGGTGGGGCCTGGTGGGAGGTGACTGAATCATGGGAATGGATTTCTCGTGAATGCCTTAGCACCATCCCCCTTGGTACTGTATTCATGACAGTGAGTGAGTTCTTGTGAGATTTGGTTGTTTAAAAGTGTGTAGCACCTCACCCCCTCTTCCTCCTCCTTCTGCCACCATATAAAGTGGCCCCCTTCATTTTCCACCATGATGATAAGTTTCCTGAGGCCTCCCCAGAAGCTGAGCAGATGCAAGATCATGCTTCCTGTATAACCTGTGGAACTGTGAGCCAATAAAATCCCTTTTCTTTTTAAATTACTCTGTCTCAGGTATTTATAGTAGTGCAAGAATGGATTAATCCAGTCTCCTTTTAATGGAAATTTTATACCCCTCTCTATCAATGAAAAAAAAATTGTTAATTCCTGATCAGAAATTAGAAATAATTCATTGTGTTTCCTTCTTATTAGAAGTTAACATGGCAATCCTGTGACCTCCTTATATGATTCAGCATATTTATTGGCAGTGAAAAACTATAAGGAGCAATTACAACAACTTTGAGAGCCTGACCAAGTTTTGCAGTTTTAAGAGTAGTTGGTTCCAGTCAAGGACTTTCAAGTATTTAGAAACTTTCAGTTCAGTCTTCATTGTTACATTGTCATCTCCACCTTCACCTGTACTAACTTCTCGATTGTGTTTCTGTTTCCTACCTAAAGTTTTTGGAGCATCCTAGTTTCTGGGCTCAATTTGTTAGAAGTAGAAGGCATGACAATGCTTTATCTGTCCTTCCAAGATTTAAAATTAACACATTATTCTAGACCCAGTGAATAGAAAGCTTGACTGGATTTTTGTGGAACCTAATTTGCATCTCAGTCCTTCCTCCTGCAACCTGTTATATTGGACCAGTTCATGCAACTTAGTTTCTATCTTAGTTTATTTTCTTACAACTTGACCCTACTCAGAACCAGTCATCCTATTCTATGACAGTAGTCCTACTCTCAAACTTCACATAGGAGTTCACACCATAGGAACCCTTCTTTTTCTATCAGTTATCTCTATGTTTTCCCAAGAATGGGAGCTGACCTAGGAGTAGAGGATCCATGAGCAGGTATAGATTCTGTTTCCCTTATCTCATACCATCTCAATTTAAAATAGAATGGCTGTAATTAAGATTTATAGCTTTTATTATTACTGTAGCCAACCATTTCTTTACCGCAGTTCAAACTAAGACAATTTTTTCAAGACATTTTTTTCCATGTATCTCTTTGTTAGTCTTATGCAATGAAATTTCAGTGTTAATTTAAAAAGTGATATACCTTTGAATATGCCATGCTGAAGTTAGCAATTATTAAATGTAATTGAATTAATTCACCGGCTTAAAAAATTATAGATGGATATACAGATAGGTATGAATACATATATAAATGTTTTAATTCAATAGAATCAATAGTGTGAATTTATAATAGGTTAATACATAACATTTGATATATGCCAGCATGATTGAAGTTTTGAGATCAGTGAAGGAAAAATAAGACAAAGCAGTAGGGAAAAAGTGGTGGGTGCATAATAATTGTGAAAATGTTCATTGTATTTTAGGACAGATGTTAGACTGTGTTCTCTGGACTATTTTGATTAAATATGTTAATCTCTACTTTGTAGGAATAGTTATCCCTCATAAACCAGCTCCACTATTTCAGAATATCTTTTCCTAGACATTGCTGAAATTCTTTTGTGTGCTTAAATACCACCAAACTATTCAGGAAGAAAAGTTAACTTTCATTTGTTAATTTTTTCATGTTTTTAGATTTCTGAAAAATTCAATACTATTTGAATACTAAAACTGTAAAATTTTTTTATCAGCTTTATTCCAAAACTTGAAGCAACCCCAGATGATATATTTAATTCAAAGCTGAGAGCAGACCAAACTACTTGAGTAGGTAACTTTTAAAATAATTCATTAAAATTTTGACTTATGAGGTGATTGCTTTTAGGCCCCGAGCCAGTGAGGCCATATTAAAAACAGTATGGCTCATTGAATGCTTTCAGACTCAGATCACATCATTATATATTTGGCGTCTATGCAGTTCCTGGAAAGGCACTTCTATACTTAGATGTTTATGAGTTGATGATATGATGTTACTATTCTTTAGGAAATTGGTCGAGTCCTTATTACTGGAGCTGTGAACATGAATTTAATGTGTCTTCATTATTTAGCTAGTGATATAGGTATGACTTAACTATATAAATTCTAAAAAGTCCAATGATACTGACCATTAATATTATTGCCAAAAAGCAGTTATTGAAATATCTACATTAACATATGTTAGATGAAGAAAAATTATATAGAATTACTTTTATTGAATGATCTCAAATATATCAAAAACATACATGAAAAGACCAGGAATAAATTTTGTAATTGTGTGATTTGTTTGGATAGTTGAATTATGGATAGTATATTTTGCTTCTTTATAATTTTCTATACTTTACTTTTTTTTCTTTGTAAGGGAGATGTTATTTTGTATTAGTCAATGACTACTCTTACTTACAAAATTTTACAGCACTCAGCCAAAAATATGTTTATCTAAACATTCATTTCTACCTGCATGTTTTGATTGCGTTATTACATTTAATATGTATATATTATAAGGTATGCTTACAACCTTTGCCTCTCCTCCTAATACTAACCATCAGTGGATGGGAAGAAGTCACAATACACTAAGAGCATATAATAATGAAAGATGTTTGGGGAAGAGTATTGCAAAATCAGTAAAGCTAGAGATATTATTTTTATAATCTGAGATGAAGTAAATACAAAAATACATTATTAATCTCCACTATATGACTCACATTCTGCCAAGCCTTATGCAACTCCCAGTCTCTCTCACTGTGGCCCATTAATTCATCTATCTATACATATATACATTATGTTAGGTTAACCTTTGTAACAACCTTAGTTGATTAGACAGGTATTATCCCCATAACTGGCAGCAAAATGTATAGACATCAAATAAGTGTAAAGACTCACTCAAGGTGCCACAATTAGAAAGTAGTAGAATAAGAATAAATCCAATTTCTCAGACTCCTATTGAAGTATTTGACATCATACCTTATCATACTGTTTCCAGTCTTGAACTTTATTCACATTAATAGTTCAAGGGCTGAGGACCACATTTTTAAAAGCAGTGTTTCTGAATTCCTGAAAGTTCATGTAGTCTTCCCTGAGTGTAAGTACAATATGGTCTGAATGTTTGTATCCCCCTCAAAAGTGCATATATTGAAACCTAATATCTAATGTGATGGTATTAGAAGGTGGTGGGGGACTTTCAGAGGTGATTAGGTAATGAGGGTGGAGCTTTCATGAATAGGATTAGTATTTTAATAAAAGAAGCTCCAGAGAGCTAACTAGCTGTTTCCACCATGTGAAGACACACAAGAAATCACCACCTCTGACCCAGAAAGTGGGTCCTCACCAGACACTGAATCTTCGTTTGCCTTGATCTTGGACTTCCTAATACCCAAAACTGTGAAAAATATATGTCTGTTGTTTATAAGCTACATCGTTTATGGTATTTTGTTATAACAGCTTGAAAGGAGTAAGAATAATGTCTTTCTGCGTTTACTTCATTTCTGAAATGAAGATACAGATAATAATAATTCTAAAGAAAATAATAATGTTCTTTTCTTGTATTCATGTAACATTTTACTTGAACCTTTCCTTTGATTCTTAATCTAGTAGACAATAAGCTCTATAAGAACAGATTATCTTTCTCTCTTTTCATTCATTCATCAAATATATATTAAACATTTGATATTCTGATATACTCTTTTAGGAGGTGGGGAAACATGCTTATTAAGACAGAAAAAAATCACTGTTCTTGTTTTATACCAAATAATATGTTAATTTTAATGATCAAAAATTTCTGAAATAAAGGGAGCAATTTAAAAAGAGCAAATTGGTTAAATAAGGTACTTTATTTGCAAGGTAAGGGGGTGGTGTTAGGATAGAAGACAGAATGATGAGAGGAGCCAATCACACAGAAAGCCAGGGGGAAACAGGATGTTAAGATTATGAGGCAGGAGAGAGCTTGTCAGTTTGAATGAAGAGAAAGGTAGCCTATATTCTGGAGTATATTGAGTGTAGGAAAAGTAGTCTAGGAAATATGTAAAATTATATCCTGAATGCAGATAAACTATTTGAAAAGTCACTGGACTGTCCCATGCAGGTAAATAGTGTAAACTGAATTATGTTTTATAATGATCACTGTGTGAAGATTGGGTTTTAGAGTGTAAGGTTAGAAGCAGGGAAACCAATTAAGAAGTTATGAAAATAATCCTAGGAAAAAAGGTTACGATAGCTTGAATTAGAGTTATAAAGAAAAAAATGAGCACATTGAAAACATGTATCAAAGACTTGATGATGACCTCAATGTTTGGACTCAAGGAAAGGAATAAATTAATGATGAACTTTGGGTTTTATTTGAATAATTGAGTATGCAGTTTACCAATTACTGAGCTAAAGAAGACTAATGAAGAGATAGATTGAGTATAGAGGAAGGAATCAAAACTTTATTTCCAGATATGTTCTGTTTAGACCCTGAGCCAGTGAGGCCATATTATAAACAGCAGGCCTCATTGAATGCTTTCAGACTCAGATCACATCATTATATATTTGGTGTCTGTGCAGTTCCTGGAAATGCACTTCTATCCTCAGATGTTTATGGGTTGATGATATGTTGTGTTACTATTCTTTAGGAAATTGGTTGAGTTTTCATTTCTGGAGCTGTGAACCTGAATTTAATGTGTCTTAATCATTTAGCTAGTGATATAGGTATCACTTAACTATATAAATTTTTTAAAAATCCAAATAGCACAAAATCAGTGTGGAGGTGTCTAGTATGTAGTTGAATAAAAAAGCTTGGTGTTTAGGAGAGATTTAGAAGATAGATAGGAAAGAAATTATTGTCTTGAGGATATGGGTCATATTTAAAGCCATAACCTTGGATGGATCACCTATGGAGGGGCTGGAGAGAGAAAACAGAAAAGCCCTGAGTTAACCAATATTTAGAAGTCAGAAGGCTCTCAAACCTTGGCCAATATGCTATGAGAAAAATCTGGGAAAGGAAGGAGATGACAACTGAGTAAAATATTGTTGAGACGCTGAGTAAGTTGAAGCTGGAGAACTGGGAGACAAATAAGGTCCGACTTATTTGAATAGAATATGGAAAGCATTTTTGATTCAAAATGACACACTGAGTAAAGAGTATTAAACCTGTATGTCCTAAGGCTTAATTCATGTAATAGAAGAATAACTGAAAAATAACTAAAATCCCACAATAACCCAGAGAGATGGAAGGATGAAATGGAGGAGAACATTGAATGAATATTTAAAAGATTATTAGCTAAAAGAAGCATGTTTGCTAATGGTGCAGAATGAAGGAGTTACAACCTAGATTAACTAAGGGGTCTGTAGCAGAGGAAGGAGAGGGCCTGCCTGGCAACATGAGTAGAGAGAAACTGGATATTAACAGTACAAATGTGATAGAGGGTAGGACAGAGAAGTGAGACAACAAGTAAATGTGTTAATTTACGTATTGAAGAGCAGATCTCTTTACCCCTTTCCCTTGCATATAATTTGTTAGATCCAATTTTATTTTTACTTTTGTTAGATAGGAACAGGGTAATGGGGTTATAAAGGGAGGGTTACTTGGTGCACAAGAACATTGCTTTTCAACATTCAAATGCATAAAAATCACCCAGGGATCTTGTTAAAATGCAAATTCTGATTCAGGATGTCTGTAATGAAGCTGGAGATTCTGCATTTCCAGTAGGATTCCAGGTGATGCTGATACAATGATTCAAACCAAACACTTTGGATACCAAGGCACTAGCAGGTATTGGTTAAAAGAGAAATTTAAAACACATGCTGTTAAGTCAGCCGTTCTAAAAAGAGTGAAAAGAAAATAAGCTTATTTCAGTTGAAGCATCACAGAACTTTGAACAGTGGTGAAGACTTTGGAATTGCATGATACAATGTGGAAATAGCTATGAGAACTTCAGAATAGGATGACCCAATTAAAGCAAGGATTGATGACATCATAGGCAGCCATCAGGGGATACGGGAAAATGGTATTCAGCGGGGAAGGAGCCTCTATGTAAATGAAACTGTCATTTCATTTAATGCAGATGTTTTTGATGTAACGTCTAAATGCTCTCAAATATTACTTGAGTTACCAACATTCTAATTACTGTCTTCTAACTGGGATGTGGAAATAAATGCCATTGTAATATACATATAATAGAAAATCTGCTAAAATGGCTCGGTAGATGAATAGATCACATTTTTCAATGTTAGGAAAAAAAATAAAGGCAATAACAATAAATATAAGATCACAAATTAGCAGAAATTCGTGAGCCCCTGCATTATTTTCTACAGATAATTTTAACTCAAAATGAACTCTCATATTTATATGTTGATGCATTTGAGGGTACCTAAGATTTTAATGATATTTTCTTATTTAATATGATCATGGAGAAAAACCAAGTACTTCCATAAAAATAAGTAAATTCATTAGTGAATTATTTTCTCATAGATTTTTAAGATTTATAATTCCCAGATAATTCTTTTTAAAACTCACTCTCAAACTAAATATTTGCTTAGGGATGTAAGATAGCATTACTAAGAGAAAAAGCAACACGGTACGAACAGCGTTAGACCATTAGCCAAAGTGAATATTCAATTTGCTATCTGTAGCTTTCATTTCATAAAGGAAATGGGAGAGTATTATTCCCAGTTAAAGGAAATAGCTAAATACTATTTTTCACAAATAAATGGAAGTAAAAGAATCTCTTCCTATGAAATTTATAGCAATGGAAATATTAAAGCCTTTAGACCATTATGTTTTATATAACTAAGTTAACATGTATAAATTAATTTTTCTCTTTTTAACCTTTAATTATGAATTACATATTGTCAACCTGGGTGAATGTTTAAAAATATTTTCCAGCTTTCTCAGAATAAGAATTTTCCTCAAAATTATTATGTAAGAAAAATAATGACTATGCTACCACAAAGGGCTATTCTGAATTACTAGTTTAGATTCACCACTAGATTAAGAACGTATCCAATGGGAATAATCTGGCATCAATCAAAGATTTCTGAAATCACTGAGCCAAATCTAAGTTTCCCGTTTTGACAGTGACCCAAATTACCCACATTTAGGCATTCCCAGCGTCTGTGGTTGTTGAATTGTCTTTGATCTGCGCTTGAATCTCTCACATGATCACTCTTGTAGGCAAGGCCGCACATTTATAAGAAAACTGGCAACAGGGAACAGAGTAAAGTTCTGTAGGCCTGCACTTAAAAAAAAGTTAAGAAAAGCTCAGCTAAATTTGTCTATTTATTCTCCAAAGCTCTGAAACAGCTCAATTTTAAATACCAAACGAATACACTTACTTTGTATTACCCACGTGCTCGAAGGTTGAAAACAGTGCTTCATATCAAGAGTGTGATTTCCATGTCACTCGTCAAATACTTTTTGCCTTCAGCTATAAAAGTGCTTGTAGTCTTGGGAGTGCCATGCCCAAGTTTAATTGACTTCAAAGGACATCCATTCAATGAAAAGAAACCTGTGTTGGAAGGAGATTGTCCCAAGGCAAATCAATAAGGTCATTTTAGGGGCTCTAAATTGGAGAGGGAGTTTCTTCTAGTTCATTCTCTCATATGTATCTGAAAGCATACTTTTCTTGTGAAAAGTCTGTCCATTTTATTACTTGCTTTCTTTCATTATGTGTGAGTGTATACGTGTGTGTGATAGGGTGAGCTATGTTTTAATTTTAAAATAATAGTTAAAATTCAGTTGGATTATTTGATGATATTGTTGGCTTAGCTTAAATGAGATCCACTGAAATTCACATTGAATTAAGTAGGAATTTCTTTAAAATGATTGATTTTATAAATTTTATGTTGTGTTAATACCAATATTTATTCTTAATAAGTTTAGAGTAAGTCACTAATAAAATGTTGATTTGCTTCTTCCCCCATATTAGTCTATTCTTTCCAAATAAAAACATCTCATTTTGATATGGTATTTCAATTTGTATCATGACAAAATCTAATTTACTTGATTTCTAGTTTGAATGGATCTTTAAATATTCATATAGTTGTATACAAATTAATGGTCTAAGTACTTGGATGCAAAAAGACTTGTAAATTCTTAAATATAATATTATTTAGATGTTAAGTGATATTAAGAGCAAAAGTGTAGCAGTTGTTAGAGATTCATTAGGAGCTATAAAATGCTAGTACTGATAACTCTAAATATAACCTATATTCATATGTAGGAGATTTTGATTAACATACATTATTTCAAGAAGAGGTCATGTCATATGGTCATCATATACATATTTATAAGATATTTAAAGAATAAAATCCTACAAGTCATTCTCAGATGTCCTTGCCATTCCTCAAAACAAATTATTCTTCTAAAATAGTGAGGATCCTTTAAAGGAACATTACAGTAAACTGTTCCTTGTAAAGGGAAATGGTCCTTTCTACTTTAAATGTAGGTTGTTGCCTTTGATGTGTAAGTTGAGTTACTCATGACAAGCTTGGCAGTGAGGATAATGGTATAGTATTACTAAGCTTTCCCCCTGCTTTCTTGGCGTATTTAATTTCTTTTAAAAAAATTGATGATTTGTAAGAACATTATATTAAATCAGTGAATATTGGTGTGGTCCCTGGTTACTTAAATTCTCGTAGGTTTTTGAATTATTTGCTGGCTTTGAGAAGAAACAGCCATCGTTGATGTGGTTAGATATCAGAAAATCTTTTAGTAGGCATATAAAGTTTTGGTTTGTTTACTAAAAATGACATTTCTGATTAATGTATTTAATGTTATATTTAAAGTTGTATCGTATCTAAAGAGGAAGAGCCACTTTTGTCTCTCTTCGTACAGTGCCCACCATTGAGGTGAGACTATTTTCTTCTTACAGAAGAACTTACAGTGTTTGTTTCATCCATTTCGTGCTCACACACAAATAGCCTTGTCTATGGCATGAAACCTCTAGGCTCAATGCAATGAGTCTCCCGTCTCTCTAGACTCATGAAGTAGTACCTGCCCATGTCGAGCCAGTCTAGGTGGCAACTATCTTCCCAGTTTAGGAAAATGCTGGCCTGGATACATGGTTTAGAGAAGGCATTAGTTTTCTAGAGCAACTATAACAAAGTAACATAAAATAGGTGACTTAAAACTACAGATTTTTTTTTTTTTTTTTACTTTTCTGAGAACTGAAAGTCCAGAATTAGCAGGGCCATGTTCCCCCTGAGTCTCTGGGTAAAATCCTTCCTTGCCTCTTCCTAACTTCTGGTGATGGCCAGCAATTCTTGATGTTCCTTGGCTTGCAGCTGCCTAAGTCCAGTCTCTGCCTCTGTCATCACATGGCCATCTTTGCTCCATGTTCCCTCTTTGTGTCTGTCCAAATTTTCCATTTTTATAAGGACACCCATCATATTGGATTAGGGTCCAGCCTAATTACCATATCTTAACTTAGTTAAATCTGCAAAGATTGTATTTCCAAATAAGTGTGCATTTTGAGTTACTGGGAATTAGAAATTCAACATGTCTTCTTTTAGGGAATACAATGCAATCCATAAAAGAGAATATAGTTTAAAACATATTTTCAGAAGCGAGGAATATACTCCTAGACACAAAGGGCAGACAGAAGAGGTTTTTGTCTACTTTAGTTGGCAACCAGACTTTTGTATCTTTAATTTGAATTAGTTACATTTTTTTCTGAAGCCACGTTATTTAGTATATAGTTTGGCAAAGAATGAGAATTCTAGTGGCTTTCATAAAATATAACATTGCTTATTGAATTTCAAACAAAAGATACAGTATATAATGAAATCAACAAAGCACCTGCTAGTCACTTTGTCTTTGGGGTCACTTGCATTTAAACAGGAGGGATCATCAAAAACAATCAGGCTCTGAAATTTCGTTTCACATCATATTCTCTATATATACACCTCAAACATTCACTCTTTAGGGTGTGTTTCTTCCTCAGCCATTTCACCTCTAACTTCCTTTAACTGAGACTGCAAGAGCTTTGAATTGTGTTTATTCATTATGGGAAGCAACAAAAAGCACTTTTTACAATAGTATCTGTTTGTCAACAAATGAGTGTATTGTTTTTTCCCTTTCATTGGTCCATCTCTGCCTCACTGATATCTGAATATGTTTTGCTGTTACAGAATAGTACCTGCATATACAGTAATGTTTTCATGTGCCATAAAAGTCATTTTGCCAAAAAGTGTCATTGATTTATTTGTGGCAATATAGGATTCCTTGATTAAGAGTGACAAATCCCCATTGAAGCTGCATAATAAATCAATCTTTTACTGGAAAAGCCTGAGAGGGGGTAAGTGAAGATGCTATACATTAATACCTGGGGGAGAGTTACTAACCTCTGTTCTCTGGTGATCAATCACCTCGGCTATGTTGTGCTGACAATGTCTGGAGGTCATCTGGTTAATGAGACAGCACTAGAAAATTCCTTCCCAGGATTACATTGTATCAGTCAATCATTAACACCCATATTAGACACCAAGATTCATTTGCTACTTTTAAGAGAAAATTCTGTGCAATATATCCAGAGCAGATTAATGATTATGAATGGATTACATAAAAACAAGAAAAATATGCAGTTGCTCTTAGGGTGCCTCCATTAGGAAGAATTAAAACAAGTTGACACTGTTGGTGGGATTGTAAATTAATATAGACACTATGGAAAAGAGAATGGGGATTCCTCAAAAAATTGAAATTAGAACTAATATGATTCAACAATAGTGTGTATACATCCAAAGAAAATGAAATCAGTATGTTGAAGAGATCTGTGCTTCCATGTCTATTGCAACACAATTTACAATAGCCAAGATATAAAATCAACCCTTCAAACTAACTGTTCAACACCAGATGAAAGTGTAGTATATATACCTAATGGAATACTATTCAGCAATAAAGAAAGAAAAAAATCCTGTCATTTTTGGATGGACGTGCAGAACATCATGTTAAGTGAAATAAACCAGACACAGAAAGACAAATACCGCATGATCTCACTCATGTGGAATATAACAAACAAACAAACAACAACAATGACAAAAGAGTTGATATCATAAAAGCAGAGTTAGAACAGTGGTTACCAGGGACTGAGGAAGGGACAATGGAGAGATTTATGTCAACGGATACAAAGTTACAGTTAGATAGGTGGAATGAATTCTAGTGTTCTATTACACAGCAGGATCGTGGATAACAGTAAGTTATTGTATATTACAAAACAGCTGGAAGAGAGGTTTTGAATGTTCTTACCACAAATAAATGATAAAGCATGAGGTAATGGGTATGCTAAGTAATCTGATATGATCATCATGCAACACATATATGTATTGAAATATCAAATTATAACACATATAAATATGTACAATTACAATGTGCCAATTTAAATGAATAAGTAAATAATACGAATCTCCTAAACCATAAAAAAAACACAAGTTGGCATAAAGTTTATGTTTCCCCTCAGTGTCTGTCTTAAACAAATTTTTATTGTGTCATGAGGTAAGAACACAACAATTGAGAAATTATAATACTTTAAAAATGATCAACAGTAGAAATATTAACATTTGAGATTGTAGACATTGTTTCTCAAATGTTGAGATCCATAACATAGCTATTTGAAAATAGATCAGGATTATGTTGAAAACGTATCAGGAATATGTGTATATTGAAAACATAAAAAATGAAATTAAAAGGAGAAAAAAATATTTATTTTGCATAGTCCTTTCTTTTCTTTCAGGAGTTTTTAGCTATTAGCTGCAGAAATTAATTGAAATGAGTATTTTTCTCTTGTGAGGAAACAAAAGTGAAGAAGGAGTTGTGCCCATTCAGCTTGTGTTTTTAATCTCGAATGAAATAGCAAATTGCTTCACTTAATTTGTTTAAAACAAAATAACAGAAATTATTCATTTTTTTGCTCAGCAACTATCAAGTACACATTCAAAAACTGTTTTTAAGATTTTTTATAAGAATGTAAGATGGTGGATTCAAAACTCATACAAAACTGATATTCATCATTGGTCTTTATAAAGAAGAAGAAGGCTGGAGAAAATAATTCTTACTAGTTTTACCTGATATCATTCGTTTATCTGAGATAGTGAAATGTACATATATATCCTATATAGATGCCTATTTTTCTATAACTGACTTAAGTTAATGAAATAATATTAGTTTTTATATAGGCTTTTATAGCTTTCAACTTGTAACTTTGGTCATACTTGCCTGGTAATTTTAATTTTTTTCTTCTGAAAGTACTTGGATGACACATCTAATTGAAGTATTTTTTGTTCCGTATTATATTTATTTATTTATAAATTTAACTTCTCCAAAATAATTTGAGGTTCCAGCAAACACTGATGTTATCATGCTCATTTAAATACAATTTATTTGTAAATAATCATAATTCATGTATGTTAATATTGCATATCAAAAATGGCTTATAAAATATATCTCAATTCATAGTACTGCAACCTTTACTATATTTAAAATATTTTTAAAGATGCTTCTATTTCAATGGTATCACTTCTTATAATTAATAGGTATCATGAATGAATTTTAAGTTTCATAACTTTTCTGAGATGCTCTTCACAGAAGCCTTTTGAAAATATGTTTTCTACTTTTTGGATACAGATGAATTCTTTTATATTAACCTTGTTATTTTTGTATACCTATGTTAAAATTCTCTGTATATCATGTAACCTAAAACTAACCTAGTAACCTGATGGATTATATGATCCCTGTGGCAGGTTTTATTTATCCAAAGATAGCTGCACTAATTTCAACCATCCCACAGGCTCTTCTGCCATGTGACCTTGCCAATGCCCCAACAAGTGATTCAGATTGATTCCTTTTGCAGCCCTGCATCTTACCTGGCCTTCCAAACTCACTTGTTACCAATAGCATGGGGCAAATATGACACTGAAAACTTCCAAAGTTAGGTCAGAGAAAGTCTTGCAGCTTCTTTCTGCTTTCCTCTCTTGGAACTCTTGATTCCTGGACATTCCCTTTTTGGATGCTCTCTTGGTACCCAACCACCATGTTTTGAGTAACCTAAGTTATATGAAGGGGTGTAGGCATATTACATTCAACAGTCTCAGCTGAGCCAAATTCCATGTTATGTTGGCCCAGGCATCAGACATGTGAGTGAAGAGAAGCCTCCAGTGGTACTGATCCCTAGTTATCTGAGGTGCTCTGAGTTCTTTCCGTCTTTCCAGCTGAGATCTCGAACATTGTGGAACAGAGATGAGCCAACCCACTGAATTCTTTGGCGACTCCTGACACACAGATTCTATTTTTGTGCTGTATCACTAAATTTGGGTGGTTTATTACACATTATTAAAGAATTGGAATACTTCTCAATAAATATTTGATATTCTCAGATACCTACACCTGTAGAATATTTAATTTAATGGACTTTTTAGAGTCATGTGTGAAATTTCCTAATACATTTTTAAAAATTGACTAAATAAGGATGTAAATTATGTGTAGGACAATAACCTAAGATGGGAAATATACTGCCATATTATTACAACCATATTAAACAAAATAAGTCATAATTGGATGAACTAATTCTCTAGTCAGGAGCTTCAACCTTTTTCTTTAGGAAAAAGAATACTAAGTATATAATTGAACTCAAATTATTTAAATCCTGAAACCCTAAAATCTAATTTTAAAAATTAATATGGAGTTATATTAAAAATAAGAGCTCTACATTTATTTAAGCATACTGTCTTTTGATTTTCTATATTTGTTTTCTAGCTTATTTACTTGGTTACATAAACACTGTTGTACTTATTCCATTTTTGAGGTTTTTGCAAAGAAATGTAAGTTTCTTTCTCACCTGTATTGCAATTACGCATTCTTTAGTTAAGAAAATGCCAGAATGATTTTTATTCTTAAATATGATGATATAGATTGGAATAAATCTGGTCATATAATTTTTTCCATTTCAAATGCATATCAATCTTGGAAGAAAGCAATAAAATAATAGTAAACACTTAAGTAGTACAGATTATTAGACAGACATCTTTCCCAATTTTTACTACATACCTATAATAAAGGGATACTATAATATGGTAATTTTCTACCTTTGGTTTTACAGAAGAGGAAACTGAGAGACAGTTTACCTCAGTTTGCTTAACTGTTAAGTACTGAAGTTAGGATCCAACTGAGCTTTTAAGCTCTACACTCTACTGCCTGATATGGTTTGGCTCTGTGCCCCCACCTAAATCGCATCTCAAATTGTAATCCCATAATCCCCAGGTGTCAAGGGAGGGACCTGGCGGGAAGCGATTGGATCAAGGAGGTGAATTCCCCCATGCTGCTCTCATGATAGTGAGTTCTCAAGAGACCCGATGGCTTTATAAGTGTTTGACAGTTCCTCTTTCACCTGCCACCATGTAAGATGTGCCTCTTTCCTCTTCGGCCATGATTGTAAGTTTCCTGAGGCCTCCCCAGCCATGCAGAACTGTGAGTCAATGAAACCTCTTTCCTTTATAAATTAGCCAGTCTCGGGTAGTATCTTTATAGCAGTGTGAAAACAGACTAGTGAGGAAATGGTTTTCTCTTACCTGTACAGAGGGTCCTACCAAGGTTTCTAGCAAAGAATGAGTCAGGCAGAATTTCATGGACAACTCAGTTAAAATACATTTAGAATGCTTATAGGTTCTCTTGCAATCATTTTAGCTTTTATTTTATTCTAGACCTTAAAATTAAACTATTGAATTGATTTGAGGTTAAAAACCCGAACCTAGTGGATATCTTGTTTATATAAAAATTACATATATAAAACAGAGAAATTTCTATTTTTGGTTTGTGACTTATGCAAATCTTACTTAATGTAGTGAAGAAAAGGCCGGAAATTCTATTTCAAAGAACAAAGAATCCCAGGAGACAGAAGATATCCAGTCAGCATCCAAATGAGGGGCAGCTGTGCTTTGAAAACGTGTTCATTTGTTCTTCCCACATAGCACCATGACCTGCCTAGTATGCAACAATTCAATGCCTGAGAGATTTCACACCTGAACTTCTTTCTAACTGGTCCCACTCCATATGCACTTCACCTTGTACACATAGCTTCAGTAATTGCTGCTTTGTCAACATGTAAAATCTTCATGAAAAGGTTTAAAATAATTGCAATCTGTTACTAGGACTCTTTTTTACACCCTGTGCTTGCAGCATTTCTTTATAGCTAATCTTGTATATTTAATAGACAATATAAAATGACATATTCAGCAAAGTGACCATTTTTACTATTCATACTTTAAAAACTGAATTAATAACCGAGTCATGAAACTTCAGAAGAAATGAAGTGACTGAAGCCATTAAAACAAAGCTCCATCTTTAATACAAATTATGTGAGGCCAAGGTATGAATACCATTATTAATATCCTAACTCTATCAATATGGTAGAAGATTTTTAAAAGTTTATTTGATAGTTGCAGATTTCTGTCTCTTGAAATATCTCAGCCCTTCACCAAGTTCTTCATTTTTTTCTTTCTCCCATTCCAACAACCTCCAATTTATGGAAAACCTCTCTTTGAAGGAACGAGAAATCAGTAAGACTTGATTAAATCATGAGTAACACTTTGGTTTCCAGAAGTCAGAATTGACTCTTGAATTTACTAACCACAGCAAACCTCGAGAAATGGATAGCATGTCCAGAAGTGCAGTGTTAGGTTCAAACTTACTTAAATATGTGTTTCCCCCTTTCTTTTCTTTTCTCTATATGCTAAGAATGCTTATGGGCATAAACCAGTTAACGTTAACTCTCTACAACTCTACTAGTCTGGTGTGCTATTCTTTGAGTGTCGCCAGCACAAATTTCAATTAATTTTTAGTAACTTAAAGATCTTTCTTTTCTCTTGACCTTTCACATGTTCCTTTTAACATTGTTGTTTTCACCCCAGGCTGTGCCAAAACTTGATAAAGTGTTTGAAGATGATTATGACAACTCTGTATCAGGGAGAATACTGGAGAAACCTATACTTGTTATTAGAGATGCTGTGGGATAAAATGATAATAAATAAGGTCATCTAAGTCTTGAATACCAGAACTCTCAATCTGGAAAAGCACTTAGAGAATGAAATTTATGATAAGAGCAGAGTTGAAATGGGGCAGAAAGAAGGAGCAACTGGACAGAATACTGAGCATTGGAGTTCGAGGTATCACGCTACTTTTTGATATTTAAGATGAGAAAATTTAAAACTTAGACTCAGTTGGGAATTAAATACCACCTTTGATTATTTATACCAATGAATAGCCTACGTATTTGAATGAAAGGGCACTCAGTACTCATGTGCTAAAATACTGAAAGAAAAATTGGTTATATCTCAGTGGTAGAACTATAAAATACATCTGTAATAAATTTCTGAACAGTTACTTCTGAATTTATTTTCAATTTATTCCAGAAAGAATAAAGGTAAGATAAATACACTGAGATCAATAACATTACTATATCTCACTTGCTATTAAATGACAATGAAATTTGGCTTGAAGTTCCCTGAATGTCAAAGCAAAGCAAGAAACACATTCAATGTAATAATCTTATATTTTTACATAAATACTATTTTTTGCTGATAAGATATAAGCACAATTTCTTTCATGGAGTAAAAACACTGTGAGGACATCTGTAACACCATGAATAATATTTCCATTGTAGACACAATGACAGAGTTCAAGGCAATTCAGTAAATACATGTAGAAACATTTTTGTGTATTACTGCTGCAGTAGATTTTCAATGTTTCTGTGCTCTCTGATAATCCTAACCCAATTACAAGTGTTTTAACAATGCTGTCATCATTACTGCATATTTTTATAGAAATTTACAATATTGTTGGAAATAAAAAATCAAATACTAAGGATTTTTGTTTGAATGCTGACTTTGTATTGGGTGAGGAACAAAAAAGGGAAGCAATTCAGGCATGACCTCTGGTCAGGCCCTGCATCTGTTTATTTACCTGTTTTCTGGCTCACTTATGTTTCCTGGTCTGTGTTATCTCAACTACAATCACAAGTGTTTGTCTCCATTTCTAATTTTGGTCTCTGTCTCAAGTATATTTTGGATCTTTGTGGTCCCAGAAGCAAAACTTGTACTTGCACTTTGTTGCATTTGTGAAAAATCCTGGCACTTAACTTCTCTGAGAGTTAATGATCAGTAACTCATGGAGGCAGAGAGAAGGAAAAACAGAAAGTGAAAAAGGAATAAAGAGAAGTTTAAGGTAGACTGGGTACAGGAGGAGAGTGGGAGAACCGCCTCTCATCTTACTAGTTCACTTAGCTCTAGTTAACCTGGGAGCCTAGAAAAGGGGGTTAGATTGTTATGCTGAATTCATAGCAGTTTCTTCAAAAGGTGAATTAAGCCTGCTCAAATTTGAAAATCTATAAGGAATGCAGGTATTTTTTGGTTAAACGCATATACCTCTAAGAAGCAATTTGAATTCTTCATAAAATTTGGCTAAATTGTGTAAGTTGTTCAAGCTAAGTAATCATATTTAATAATAAATAATGTTAATAGAAGTTGCTTTAAAGGAATAACAATAACAAAAATAAAACAGACAATACAACAGTAACAAAAACTAACGGTCAGAGGAGATATTAAAAATATCTGACGATTTCAAATTGCTTGACAGTAGTGAGCTAAGGAATCTAGTAGTAGCCACCTGGAGTATTTGCATCTGTGGCCCATCCAGCAGAACCCTGGCTATATAGAGATCAAGGCTTTTTGTTTTGGGTTAAGTGAAGGTTGCCAGGTGGAGGTAAGGAGGGAGAGTGCTAAGTGAAAATGCTATATTACCTGCATACTTTTTATTAACAGTAGCAGTTCTCTTGTCCAGCCCACCACCACTGGACTGCCCCATGTGTAAGTCTACTTAATAAACCCTATGTGTTGTTCGCTGGCTCCAGGTCTCTTCTTTGGCCTCTCCAACATGGTACTGTACACTGTACATTGAGTCAACAGGGGTCTAGTATGACAATAGTGCTAGGGACAGCTCCTGGACTTCGTGGAAAAAGGAGTGGCATGACAACACTATAGTTAAAAAGGACTTCACTGGCTGTTGTGTGTGGATAGACTGGCTGTGATCAAGAACAGAAGATGGAGACAGCTTAAGAGATTATTGCAGAATTTCAGGTAAGATAAAAATGGTAGTTTGGATTAAAGTAATCAAGAAAGAGGTAGTAAAAAGTGATCATAGTCAGGACACATTCTCAAGATGGAAGCAAGGGCATTTCCTGATGATTTTGATGTGGGAAGTTAATGGAACAGAGGAATCAAAGATGAAAAAATCAGAGGAAATGCACTGTGCAATCAGTTTTTTTATTTATTTTTTATTTTTTTATTTTTTTAATTTATTTATTATTATACTTTAAGTTGTAGGGTACATGTGCATAACGTGCAGGTTTGTTACATATGTATACTTGTGCCATGTTGGTGTGCTGCACCCATCAACTCATCATTTACATCAGGTATAACTCCCAATGCAATCCCTCCCCCCTCCCCCCTCCCCATGATAGGCCCCTGTGTGTGATGTTCCCCTTCCTGAGTCCAAGTGATCTTATTGTTCAGTTCCCACCTATGAGTGAGAACATGCGGTGTTTGGTTTTCTGTTCTTGTGATAGTTTGCTAAGAATGATGGTTTCCAGCTGCATCCATGTCCCTACAAGGGACGCAAACTCATCCTTTTTGATGGCTGCATAGTATTCCATGGTGTATATGTGCCACATTTTCTTAATCCAATCTGTCACTGATGGACATTTGGGTTGATTCCAAGTCTTTGCTATTGTGAATAGTGCTGCAATAAACATACGTGTGCATGTGTCTTTATAGCAGCATAATTTATAATCCTTTGGGTATATACCCAGTAATGGGATGGCTGGGTCATATGGTCCATCTAGTTCTAGATCCTTGAGGAATCGCCATACTGTTTTCCATAATGGTTGAACTAGTTTACAATCCCACCAACAGTGTAAAAGTGTTCCTATTTCTCCACATCCTCTCCAGCACCTGTTGTTTCCTGACTTTTTAATGATCGCCATTCTAACTGGTGTGAGATGGTATCTCATTGTGGTTTTGATTTGCATTTCTCTGATGGCCAGTGATGATGAGCATTTTATGTGTCTGTTGGCTGTATGAATGTCTTCTTTTGAGAAATGTCTGTTCATATCCTTTGCCCACTTTTTGATGGGGTTGTTTGTTTTTTTCTTGTAAATTTGTTTGAGTTCTTTGTAGGTTCTGGATATTAGCCCTTTGTCAGACGAGTAGATTGCAAAAATTTTCTCCCATTCTGTAGGTTGCCTGTTCACTCTGATGGTAGTTTCTTTTGCTGTACAGAAACTCTTTAATTTAATGAGATCCCATTTGTCAATTCTGGCTTTTGCTGCCGTTGCTTTTGGTGTTTTAGACATGAAGTCTTTACCCATGCCTATGTCCTGAATGGTACTACCTAGGTTTTCCTCTAGGATTTTTATGGTATTAGGTCTAACATTTAAGTCTCTAATCCATCTTGAATTAATTTTCCTATAAGGAGTAAGGAAAGGATCCAGTTTCAGCTTTCTACTTATGGCTAGCCAATTTTCCCAGCACCATTTATTAAATAGGGAATCCTTTCCCCATTTCTTGTTTCTCTCAGGTTTGTCAAAGATCAGATGGCTGTAGATGTGTGGTATTATTTCTGAGGACTCTGTTCTGTTCCATTGGTCTATATCTCTGTTTTGGTACCAGTACCATGCTGTTTTGGTTACTGTAGCCTTGTAGTATAGTTTGAAGTCAGGTAGCGTGATGCCTCCAGCTTTGTTCTTTTGACTTAGGATTGTCTTGGAGATGCAGGCTCTTTTTTGGTTCCATATGAACTTTAAAGCAGTTTTTTCCAATTCTGTGAAGAAACTCATTGGTAGCTTGATGGGGATGGCATTGAATCTATAAATTACCTTGGGCAGTATGGCCATTTTCACGATATTGATTCTTCTTATCCATGAGCATGGTATGTTCTTCCATTTGTTTGTGTCCTCTTTTATTTCACTGAGCAGTGGTTTGTAGTTCTCCTTGAAGAGGTCCTTTACATCCCTTGTCAGTTGGATTCCTAGGTATTTGATTCTCTTTGAAGCAATTGTGAATGGAAGTTCATTCCTGATTTGGCTCTCTGTTTGTCTGTTACTGGTGTATAAGAATGCTTGTGATTTTTGCACATTAATTTTGTATTATGAGACTTTGCTGAAGTTGCTTATCAGCTTAAGGAGATTTTGGGCTGAGACAATGGGGTTTTCTAAATATACAATCATGTCATCTGCAAACAGGGACAGTTTGACTTCTTCTTTTCCTAACTGAATACGCTTGATTTCTTTCTCTTGCCTAATTGCCCTAGCCAGAACTTCCAACACTATGTTGAATAGGAGTGGTGAGAGAGGGCATCCCTGTCTTGTGCCAGTTCTCAAAGGGAATGCTTCCAGTTTTTGCCCATTCAGTATGATATTGGCTGTGGGTTTGTCATAAATAGCTGTTATTATTTTGAGGTACGTTCCATCAATTCCGAATTTATTGAGAGTTTTTAGGATGAAGGGCTGTTGAATTTTGTCAAAAGCCTTTTCTGCATCTATTGAGATAATCATGTGGTTCTTGTCTTTGGTTCTGTTTATATGCTGGATTATGTTGATTGATTTGCGAATGTTGAACCAGCCTTGCATCCCAGGGATGAAGCCCACTTGATCATGGTGGATAAGCTTCTTGATGTGTTGCTGAATCCGGTTTGCCAGTATTTTATTGAGGATTTTTGCATCGATGTTCATCAGGGATATTGGTCTAAAATTCTCTTTTTTTGTTGTGTCTCTGCCAGGCTTTGGTATCAGGATGATGTTGGCCTCATAAAATGAGTTAGGGAGGATTCCCTCTTTTTCTATTGATTGGAATAGTTTCAGAAGGAATGGTACCAACTCCTCCTTGTACCTCTGGTAGAATTCAGCTGTGAATCCATCTGGTTCTGGACTTTTTTTGGTTGGTAGGCTATTAATTATTGCCTCAATTTCAGAGCCTGCTATTGGTCTATTCAGGGATTCAACTTCTTCCTGGTTTAGTCTTGGAAGAGTGTAAGTGTCCAGGAAATTATCCATTTCTTCTAGATTTTCCAGTTTATTTGCATAGAGGTGTTTATAGTATTCTCTGATGGTAGTTTGTATTTCTGTGGGGTCAGTAGTGATATCCCCTTTATCATTTTTAATTGCGTCGATTTGATTCTTCTCTCTTTTCTTCTTTATTAGTCTGGCTAGTGGTCTGTCAATTTTGTTGATCTTTTCAAAAAACCACCTCCTGGATTCATTGATTTTTTGGAGAGTTTTTTGTGTCTCTATCTCCTTCAGTTCTGCTCTGATCTTAGTTATTTCTAGCCTTCTGCTAGCTTTCAAATGTGTTTGCTCTTGCTTCTCTAGTTCTTTTAATTGCGATGTTAGAGTGTCAATTTTAGATCTTTCCTGCTTTCTCTTGTGGGCATTTAGTGCTATAAATTTCCGTCTACACACTGCTTTAAATGTGTCCCAGAGATTCTGGTATGTTGTATCTTTGTTCTCATTGGTTTCAAAGAACATCTTTATTTCTGCCTTCATTTCGTTATGTACCCAGTAGTCATTCAGGAGCAGGTTGTTCAGTTTCCGTGTAGTTGAGCGGTTTTGATTGAGTTTCTTAGTCCTGAGTTCTAGTTTGATTGCACTGTGGTCTGAGAGACAGTTTGTTATAATTTCTGTTCTTGTACATTTGCTAAGGAGTGCTTTACTTCCAATTACGTGGTCGATTTTGGAGTAAGTACGATGTGGTGCTGAGAAGAATGTATATTCTGTTGATTTGGGGTGGAGAGTTCTATAGATGTCTATTAGGTCTGCTTGCTGCAGAGATGAGTTCAATTCCTGGATATCCTTGTTAACTTTCTGTCTCGTTGATCTGTCTAATGTTGACAGTGGAGTGTTGAAGTCTCCCATTATTATTATATGGGAGTCTAAGTCTCTTTGTAAGTCTCTAAGGACTTGCTTTATGAATCTGGGTGCTCCTGTATTGGGTGCATATATATTTAGGATAGTTAGCTCTTCCTGTTGAATTGATCCCTTTACCATTATGTAATGGCCTTCTTTGTCTCTTTTGATCTTTGATGGTTTAAAGTCTGTTTTATCAGAGACTAGTATTGCAACCCCCGCTTTTTTTTGTTCTCCATTTGCTTGGTAAATCTTCCTCCATCCCTTTATTTTGAGCCTATGTATGTCTCTGCGTGTGAGATGGGTCTCCTGAATACAGCAGACTGATGGGTCTTGACTCTTTATCCAGTTTGCCAGTCTGTGTCTTTTAATTGGACCATTTAGTCCATTTACATTTAAGGTTAAGATTGTTATGTGTGAACTTGATCCTGCCATTATGATATTAACTGGTTATTTTGCTCGTTAGTTGATGCAGTTTCTTCCTAGCCTCGATGGTCTTTACATTTTGGCATGTTTTTGCAATGGCTGGTACCGGTTGTTCCTTTCCATGTTTAGTGCTTCCTTCAGGGTCTCTTGTAAGGCAGGCCTAGTGGTGACAAAATCTCTAAGCATTTGCTTATCTGTAAAGGATTTTATTTCTCCTTTCTTATGAAACTTAGTTTGGCTGGATATGAAATTCTGGGTTTAAAATTCTTTTCTTTAAGAATGTTGAATATTGGCCCCCACTCTCTTCTGGCTTGGTGAGTTTCTGCCGAGAGATCTGCTGTTAGTCTGATGGGCTTCCCTTTTTGGGTAACCCGACCTTTCTCTCTGGCTGCCCTTAAGATTTTTTCCTTCATTTCAACTTTGGTGAATCTGGCAATTATGTGTCTTGGAGTTGCTCTTCTCGAGGAGTATCTTTGTGGCGTTCTCTGTATTTCCTGGATTTGAATGTTGGCCTGGCCTACTAGGTTGGGGAAGTTCTCCTGGATGATATCCTGAAGAGTGTTTTCCAACTTGGTTCCATTTTCCCCCTCACTTTCAGGCACCCCAATCAGATGTAGATTTGGTCTTTTTACATAATCCCATACTTCTTGCAGGCTTTGTTCATTTCTTTTTCTTCTTTTTTCTTTTGGTTTCCCTTCTCGCTTCATTTCATTCATTTGATCCTCAATCGCAGATACTCTTTCTTCCAGTTGATCGAGTCGGTTACTGAAGCTTGTGCATTTGTCACATATTTCTCGTGTCATGGTTTTCATCTCTTTCATTTCGTTTATGACCTTCTCTGCATTAATTACTCTAGCCATGAATTCTTCCACTTTTTTTTCAAGATTTTTAGTTTCTTTGCGCTGGGTACGTAATTCCTCCTTTAGCTCTGAGAAATTTGATGGACTGAAGCCTTCTTCTCTCATCTCGTCAAAGTCATTCTCCGTCCAGCTTTGATCCGTTGCTGGCGATGAGCTGCGCTCCTTTGCCGGGGGAGATGCGCTCTTATTTTTTGAATTTCCAGCTTTTCTGCCCTGCTTTTTCCCCATCTTTGTGGTTTTATCTGCCTCTGGTCTTTGATGATGGTGATGTACTGATGGGGTTTTGGTGTCGGTGTCCTTCCTGTTTGATAGTTTTCCTTCTAACAGTCAGGACCCTCAGCTGTAGGTCTATTGGAGATTGCTTGAGGTCCACTCCAGACCCTGTTTGCCTGGGTATCAGCAGCAGAGGCTGCAGAAGATAGAATATTTCTGAACAGCGAGTGTACCTGTCTGATTCTTGCTTTGGAAGCTTCCTCTCAGGGGTGTACTCCACCCTGTGAGGTGTGGGGTGTCAGACTGCCCCTAGTGGGGGATGTCTCCCAGTTAGGCTACTCAGGGGTCAGGGACCCACTTGAGCAGGGAGTCTGTCCCTTCTCAGATCTCAACCTCTGTGTTGGGAGATCCACTGCTCTCTTCAAAGCTGTCAGACAGAGTCGTTTGCGTCTGCAGAGGTTTTGGCTGCGTTTGTTATTGCCCTGTCCCCAGAGGTGGAGTCTACAGAGACAGGCAGGTTTCCTTGAGCTGCTGTGAGCTCCACCCAGTTTGAGCTTCCCAGCAGCTTTGTTTACCTACTTAAGCCTCAGCAATGGCGGGCGCCCCTCCCCCAGCCTGGCTGCTGCCTTGCCGGTAGATCACAGACTGCTGTGCTAGCAATGAGGGAGGCTCCGTGGGTGTGGGACCCTCCCGGCCAGGTGTGGGATATGATCTCCTGGTGTGCCTGTTTGCTTAAAGCACAGTATTGGGGTGGGAGTTACCCAATTTTCCAGGTGTTGTGTGTCTCAGTTCCCCTGGCTAGGAAAAGGGATTCCCTTCCCCCTTGCGCTTCCCAGGTGAGGCAATGCCTCGCCCTGCTTCAGCTCTTGCTGGTTGGGCTGCAGCAGCTGACCAGCACCGATCGTCCGGCACTCGCCAGTGAGATGAACCCAGTACCTCAGTTGAAAATGCAGAAATCACCGGTCTTCTGTGTCGCTGGCGCTGGGAGTTGGAGACTGGAGCTGTTCCTATTCGGCCATCTTGCTCCGCCCCCCCTGTGCAATCAGTTTTAAAGTTAGTACATTAGGCAGAGGTTTTTCTGGCCTCATCATAACAATCACATCAGTGAATTTGCATTAATTTTTTGGCTCCATCAAGTGTTTTATGATTCATCCATGTAGATGAATATACTTAGAGTAAATTATATCATGTTACTTAATCTATTGTTCAGCTATCAAGAAGTCTGAAAGGTCTGAGATTTTAGCCTTCCTGTAATCAGTTGGCATATCTCAGCTCATGAATGCTGCTAGAGTACACAAAACTCCTGGGTCAGAGACAAAGAACTTTATTACTCATGGCATAATAAGCAACCTGTGCGTTAATGTATTTTCTGGTACTCTGAGCTTCCATTTCCAGAGGGTGACAAGAAGAAGGCGATAGGCACCTGCATGCACAGTGCATTGTGCTACCAGAAGGAAACCCTGAAATTATGAAACACAAATCTTTTATAATGGGAAACCAGCATGCCTTCTTTAACCTGGACAGGGAGACATCATTTTACTCGACAGTAAACAGATCGGCCTTTTGCTCTCGGGGAAGTCAGTACATATCACTTTCATGGCTATAAGCAAATCTGCCCTTTGCTCCAGGGTGAGACACTGTATATTTCAAAGCTGCTGACTATTGCTGACTATACAAAGGTTCAAAAAAAGGGTTATCAGTGTCTCCCTTGCAAAGTGTACAGAAAAGCAAAAGACCTATAATCATCTCCCAGGAATGTGTATAACACAATTTATTTTTTCTAAACTTACTAGATGTTTGAGTGATTTTCAGACTTTTGTACTATAAGTAATACTGCTGAAAACATTTTTTCTTTTTCTTTTTTTTTTTTTTGTAGAGACAGGGTTTTACTATTTTGCCCTGGCTTGTCTCAAACTCCTGGGCTCAAGCACTCCACCTACTTTGGTCTCCAAAAGTGCTGGAATTACATGTGTGAGCCACTGCACCAGGCCTGAAAACATTCTTATACATGTCCTGTGGTTCATGTGTACAAGAATTTTCTAGTATCTATTCTTAAGAGGTGAAGTACTAGATTGCATTTTCACCAGCAGTATATAATTATTTTCATTGCATTTCATCTTCAGTAATCCTTTACACTGTTAAACTTCTACTTTGGCCAATCTCATGAGTGTAAAATAATATCTGAACTTAGATTTAATTTTTATATCTTAATTTTAAAGGTATCTGTTGTTTTTCTTTTGTTTTTGAAAAATTACGTTTATTATATGTCCCATTTTTAAATTCAGTTATCTTTTTCTTAATGAATAAGTATGCTAATAAGTATGTTATGGATGCTACTCTGTCAATTTTATGTGTGTATGTATATTCCAGATTGGGGGTTTGTTGTGAAAATATCTTTGATATCTTTTGAAGAATGCAGTCCTACTTTTGATATGGTTTATTTTTAATGTAATTAAAAGTATTACTATTTCCTCTTACAGTGTTGTTTGCTATATAGTTAAGAAACCTGTTACTACTCAGGTCATAAATTTTTTTATTAATGTTTTATTAATGTTTAACTGTTTTGCTTCTTTACTTCTTCCACTTGGGATAAATTAGGTTTTTGAAACTGAGAATTAGTGTCCTAACCCTAACCCTGACCTAGGGGTTAAGACTCTTAAAGCATGCGTACCATATTCCACCGTAATCTGTACACACAGATCTTGTGTACAGATCTTGTACACACAGAAGCAGCACTGACTGCATCATCTCTGGACCATTTAATTGATTCTCCTGCTTTGCCCCCATAGGTATGGAAATTTCCAAAGATTTAATACTTTATCCCCAGTTCTTTACTTATCAGTGGAAAATGGGCATATTGATCACCAAATTTTAGATCACCTGTAATTCTTAACTGCAGCTCCAGTGTGTCTTTTCTACTATCTCCATGTCCTGTACTGCTGATAGAACACTTCAATTCAGATGACTCCCTCTTGAGACATCAAAGATTCGCCATGCTTCTTTTTTCAAAAGGTCATTATCTTCCCCAAACAAGTGCCTTTTTCTGTCTCTCTCAATCTTATAAATAATGCCAGTATTCTCCAAGTTACCCAGGCTGCAAGCTGAGTGTCAACTTTTACTTTTTCATTTTGTGTCTCATTTCCTTTTGTATCATTCCTAACTATGTTTTAGTGTTCATAATTTCTTCTGTATTATGACAGCTTTCCAAGTGGTCTCCCTGCTATGGAAACCCCTTTCCAACATATCCTGCATAGGAGAAGTGAACACACTGCCTAAAGCATTATTATGATGGTCTGCTTCTCAACCACCCCATCAAATCTACAATTAAGCCTCATAATCACAAAATAAATTACAAACTTCCCTATTACAATATCTGGTGCCTATCATGATTTAGCTGGCCTAGCTGTCATTCTAACTTTACAACAAAACTGTTCTTGGGCAGAAAAACCTGTTATTAATTCTCTCCATAATTGTGCTTCTCCTCACTCCACTTACACATGCACACACACACACACACACACACACACACACTCATGTTTTTTTTTTTTTTATTTTTCCTTAACAATCCATTTTTACTCTACTGCTCTTGCAATAGGAAATCCTTGACCATTGACCCAATTACCATCCTTTCCTTTCCTTCTTTGGTATGTTTTTTCATTCTAGCTGGATTAGAACTAAATTAAGATCACTTCATGGAGTTAAACAGCAATTTTCTGTGTAGATTCTCTTTGTTTCAAATGTCATAGAATGGTCAGCCATACTTAAAATCAGAACACAGAAACATGGTCTGTGAGCTCAATGAAAAAAAAATTTTTTGAACATGATGCACAGTTGGGGAATCAGGCACAGATAGACACTTTTGAAAAATGCAGCACCCATGACAGAAGCCAGAGTAAAATGAAGAACAACTGGACTTTCTGTGGTATGAGTGATATAAACATCTGACAAAATGTGCCAGAGCTACAGCAGGGACTAAAGTCCAGTTGCACTGTGAAGCTATGTTTGTAACCCTTTCTCACTCCAACCCCTTCTACCATTGGTAGGTCTGTTCTCTCCTGCGATATTTGTATACACTGGGAAAAAGAGGGTGGTTAGCAAAAATGTGTTCTATATACTCTATCTTTCACACAATCACACACAGTAATAGGGTTGTGGATTTCGCAAAAAAGCAAAACTCCACAAAACAGAACTTTGGGTTAAATTTGAATTTCAGTTAAATAATGAATAATTCTTCTTCTAGTATAAGTATGTTCCAAATATTGCATAGGATACAATTGTCCTAAAAATTATACTAAGTGTATATATTTTAATATAAATATATTTTTGTATACATTTTAGTGTAATAGAAGTATATACATAGTGTATGTATATCTACATAAAGGTACACTAAAATATGTACATACTTACATATACACTTAAATACTAAAACATGTACATATATACACTGAAACATATGTATATACTTATATATATATAATAGATATACACTATATGTATGCACACAGAGTATATAGTCTGATTAACCTGTTAAATTTCTGATAAACAATGAATCCTTATTTAGTATATCTCAACTATTGCATGGAATACACTAAAAACAGTGAATTGTTTATCTGAAATTAAGATTTAACCTTAACCGGAGTCCTGTATTTTATTTGTCAGTATTACAGAAGCATTGGGTGATTCCCGGCTGGGTGAAGTGAGGAGGATGGGCCTCTGACTGATGTGCAGGGAGTAAGCTGTGAGCTATCAGCAGAAAGACAGCAAGAGCAGCAGGCAACAGAGGAGAGGAACCATGGAGCTTCAGAGGAGGCTTTGATTACATGTGAGCAACACCCCCTGGTTCCTACCCAGCCCCAAGCAGTGTAGGACAGCCAGATTGCAAAAACCAGCCAAGGGCTTCTGAAGCATTGCCTCCTTCTGCATCAATGAGAGAGAATCCTAGGAGTCATAATGAAACTATGGGGCTAATTTTGCCTTTAGAGTAAACCATTACCTTATCTTCAAAGATAAGCACCCCGAAGAGAGAAAACAGACTCTCTTTATTCAGAGCTTGTTTAGAGAATGAGAGTCAGCCACCATCACTTGCCTTTGAGAGTCAAGGCAGGTAGGGAGTTAGGAAAGTTCTATAGTGAAAATGAGGAAGGCTTCAGACATGACTTGATTAGAGGCATTGGCATGAGGAAGCTGGCAGTGGACTAACTAGAAGCAGGGGACCTTACAAATCTGGTTTAAAAAGATTAACTGACTGTCTCTGATTGGTCCTGAGTTGTAAGTAGGACAAAAAAATAGTTAAGCTGCAGTTCCTTTATCAAGTTCTGACTGTATCCAATTGTAGTTAAAGTTGTTGTTTGGCTTCTTGGGCTGGTTGCTGCAGAGTTTGTGGGCCACGGTTCTATTTCATATATGATCTGATGATTGTTCTGTTGTATGTTTAGTCTCTCAGTATGAATGTCTTAAGAATAAAATTAGAAAATTTATTTAAAGCTCTTGGGCAGTATCAAGCACAGCATAGCATTCCATAAAGCATTGCTGTTGTTAATAATAATAATGAAAATAATATTATTGGGTCTGTATTCTAAACGGACTGAGGACACTGAGAAACCTAGAAACAGCGAGACTGACCAGTTTTATTTCCTAAAAAGTATGTCAAATACGACTTGCATTGGCATATAAGAAATTGTCAAAATTTTCATAGGTCAAACTGTTTAAATATCTATAATTTCTAATCACTCCTCTATCTAACATTAATTAGAATTTACTATGGCTCATTGTATATATTAAAAGTTACATAAAAGCCATACAGTCACCTTAGAATGTTTATTAACAATAGCCTTCCTTTTATACTGCCTCACCTGATATTTCATTCAGTGAAGATGCCAAGGTTTTAGGAGCAAGATATGCATAATTACAGAGGGAGTGATAATTACATGGAATGATTAGCATAGTGCAGTTGTTTTAAAAGGGAATAAATCAATAAACATAAGGAGAGGTTATTTACATCACCTTAGTGTTCCTAAAAATCAGAACATCTTTGAAGGAGTAAAACGTTTGAATCTCAATCACTTGCCTGCTGTGGTATTTTGCAAAAGGTAGAGAGAAGTGCTGCATAAAAGAATTATGTATTTGTAAGTCTAAAGAGTTAGTTAATTCGCTTTCTGCTAAGCTCAAGTGTGGCTTGAAGAACTCTCAGCTCCAGGTCTAGGTTGCTTGCTTTCTGTGAGATCCTAATATGAAGTGAGCCAAGTTATTGCCTATTTAATAATTTGCATATAATCACCAGTATTATTTGGTGATGTTGCTTGTAGGTCTATTTTTATGTAAATGAGATGCACAGCAAAACAACTCTACACTGAGCCTAATGGCGTTGTTCGGGTTGTATATCTAATTGCTCTCATTACCCACTTCACTTTCACACACTGAGGTAAATTGGGTGGGGTGGAGGCCTGCACATTTTATCTTACAAAGCTGTTTAAATTTTAGCGAATGAATGATATAGCACTATGATTTAAAAAATTGGGTTTATTGGCTCTGAAATGAAATAAGCGTTATAGGTTGACTGTAGGTTGCTTTTCCCAGACATCATCATTCACTGTGTTAATGATGAGAACTGCCTGAGGGATCAATTCAACCCACCTTTTTAATATATTGCTAGTATATGTAAAAATACTATATTATATGTTGTGTTGAACCCCTATTAACCTCAATAGGGAAGGCACCAGGTTCAAGAGGTACAAGAGGCCAAAGAAGAGACCTAGAACCAGCAAACAAGACGTGGGGTTTTATAACGGGTATACATACAGGCAAGAGAGACTAGTGTGGGTAGGCTGGACAGGAAAACCGCCTTAAGTACAGAAACAGTTCAGTGGCGGTAGGCTGAACAACATACCTGCCTTCCTACAGTTCAGTGGCGACCTGGGCAGGAGAACCACAACCACTTGCAATCATCATGCAGTTTATATAGCATTTTCACTTAACATCTTCCCCCTAACCTCTTCCTCTATCTTGCAACCTTAATTTAATCCAAAATTCAGAACCTGAAACCTCTGTACAACCCATGTTCCATAGGACAGGACAGGGGCTCAGATGTTCCCTCATAGACAAGGAATGAATCTATGGGTTGGCCATTCAAGGATTCCGTATCTCAGAACACATGTTCAAGTGCATCTGTTGCGCAAGATCATTGAAAGGGTATGCTTACATTATTGCTATCAGGTGCATTTACTGTACAATACTCAATACTCAAACTGTCTTGCCACTCATCTTTGTAAGAAAACTCTTGTTTTCTGATAGCTAGCTGTAAACACATGCATTAATAATGACTAAACCTGAATTCAACTGGTACTTTATTTTAAAACTAAAAGAAAATTCCATAGGGTAAATAACTTTCTAGATATTTAAATATTTCAGCATAGAAATTTCTTTATCATAATTAAGCTTAATTATTCTAAACATGAGGGCATGTTTTGTATATGCTAATGTCACCCTTAACCTCTTCTATATTTCCGTGTGTAAGAGAAAAGTAAACTTTCCCAGCTCCTCAAAATGTTTCTTTAAAGACTTTATGATCTTAAGAGAATTGTTTGGCCTGAGTACAAATACCACCAAGCTTTTATTAAAGTGCCTTTTACACTGTAGTATTTTAATGTAATCAGGACAGAAGTCAAGTTATAGAGACTAATAAATAACAATGTCTTAGAGTGGATCTCTGCTGTGGTTGCATATAATCTCAATTATTATATGTCCAGCAGATGGGTGCTTAGACAGTTGGATGAAACTTCTATTTGAACAGCTTTTGAAAAAAAAAAAAAAAATCCTCAAATATCAGAGAACATTTCTTCTTTTGTCATTTATTTCCCATGGAATAACTGAAATAACTTGGGATCTAATTGCAAAGATTCAAATTCATTTAAAGCATACTAATTAAGAGGTAGTCATAATGCCTTTTATCTGTTTCCATTTACTCTCCCTTAATTTTATAATTACAAAAATAACACTGAGTGCAGTGAATATAAAACTAACTGCAGAACTTCTTAGGATAATCTTCCAGGCTTTTAGCAGCCTTTAGCCATATGGGTTTTGCATATATGGTTCCAAAATGGCTCTTATCCATATACATTTATGGAGAAATCTTTAAAAGGGAAAATATATTTGGGTAATGTTAAGGACAAGGGTTAGCAAGTATGAAATAGAGTTTGCCACAGGCCAAATACCTTCCTTCGGTAAGCCACTAGGTATAGGCTTGCCTTTTGTGGAATCAACTTATAGTAGTTCAGCAGTAGTACTAACTACAAACAAACAAACAAACAAACAAAAGAGCTTTTTATGTTTTGGCTTACTCCTCAAATTTAAACCCACTATAAAATCCTCTTAGGAGAAGTACTGTTTCTTATTAGAATCATATGGCTGACACAATGCGTGCCCCCTCCTGATACCTAAAAATATTCCTTTAGCAGAGCTGCGGGAATGATCCCCGGTGTCTGTGTGTGTTTCTGAGACCTTCAGAAAATGTCCTGGGTGTTTGATGTTGCCACGGTTCTCTTGCAAATGCCTGGGACTCTACTTTCCCCAGATGTAGCCAGGCCAGAAGCCAGTGACTAAGTGGCTCTTGGGAAAAAAAGGGAGGAATTACAAGTTTCCTTCTCTGAAAGGTGACCACTCCAGAGCCTCCAGCAGTAGGGACAGGCTGAGGCTGGTTCTTCACCTGAAATTGCAGCTTTGCTTGGCTCTTTTCCTTCCTTTCTGCTCCCCACAGTTTCTTTTCCTTGGACTTTTGACTCAGGGTTCACTTATCAGATAAACAATCTAAGACAAATTGCATTTGTGCCTCTCCTACTGTGTTATGTAGAAGTTTGAACAATAGTTATGAAATGAATAAATACTAGTAAAGTGGCTAAACAAGAGCTCATTGGTCCAGGGGATTCAAGTAATTTGATCATTTTATGATTCCTTTCTCCCTTGATGGAATGACTTGTTACGGTGAATGACTGTAAATTCTCAGAAATCATACAATCTACTATTGGATACTCAGCAGTGAATTCTAAATTTAGGGTGTGTGTAGGGGAGCACAAGGAACATAGAGACATTTTACCATATTGAGCAAATCTTAGTTTCTAGGATTCTACAGTATATAGTTCTCTGTCACTGAATAAAATAAACATGGAAAAGTTTTTTGGAACAAATGATAGCATGAAAGCTAGCGTCAGTAGTTCAGTGACCCACCCAGGGAAGTAGAGTAACAGTAAGATGGTCTATAAGAACCTGAATAGTGGTAATGTAGATAATGTAAATTAAAGTATCAAAATTACATTTTTTCAATTTTAAAGCTTTAATTTCAATTTGAAGTGAAACATGTTCATATGGAAGCTAATTTATTTGCCATTTTGATGAGCTTCTATAATTTTATACTGCATAATTACATTTAGCTCCATTTGAGGAAATAGAAACTTATAATAAAACACAAACATAAAATTACAAACTTAAGAACTTTATAATCCTACACTATATGGTTATTATTTGTGCATGGAAGGTAGATTTTTAAATTTTTTTCTAGGAATGTATTTCATTTTAAAAGAAAACAACATTTTCAAATAATTACACATGAGATTTTTAATGATTAAATTGTCTGTCATAATTCTTGACCCTAGTCAGTAAGATACAATAATTAATGAATAAGTTAGTTGCTTTTAATGTTCTCAGTTTAGTGATATACAACTTACAGTGTCTCAGAATCTTTTAGAGTTATGTCTAGATGAGCAGGCATCTGATATATTGCTTCTTTGGTAAGAGTATAATAGCTAAAGAACAATTACCAGCTTTGTGAGGATGGCATTTTATCAATGGAACTTCCATTAAGTTAGCCTTCCATCTTGTTAATGCCATGCTCTTTTTTCAGAACCTTGACATCATTATAATGTGTCAGTATGTGGGGGGGAAATGTACTTTTAAAGTGTCATAGATATAAATGTGTATTCCTGTCTTTGGTAAATCAGCATTCAAAGCTTTCTTGCTGCAGTTATTTTAAGAACTACATGAGAATGCTATAGATATAAAAAGTATATCACTTAGACAGGAAAAAATACTAGTTACCCAACTGCTTGTTAACGTTCACTCTTTACATATGGTATCCCCCAAAAAGTAGTTTTTAAGTGCTTCTTATGGTATAGTCAGCATATTCTTCACTTGTCTTAATGGGAAAACTTTATCTGAATTAAATTGAATATTCATAAAGATGGCATTTTAAATAGCTATTTCCTGTATACAAGGTATCATTAGTTAGAAAATAAATATTTTTGAAAAAGGAAATCCTCTTTATTCTTATGTGATTTGATTGTTCATGTATTTTTGTGGGGAGTGGTTAGAATTGGAAACTATAAAGTATAGTAAAACTGCTTTCTTGAATAAGTATAAAATGTTAGTGAAAGTGGCTATACCTGTGTAATGTCAAAAGGAGACACTGAGAATTCAGGCAAATTGCCAATTTTTTGATTGATAGGGCTACAATTGACTGATCTGATCGATTACTTTTTCTTCTAAGGAATTTTCCAGTTGTTTGATGAAGCTGATCAAATCTATAAACTCTATAAGTAATATATTACTGAATTAGGAAAATATTAATGACCCCTCAATAAATCTTAGTACAAAACTCTTTACCAGTTAATTTCATATACTATAACTCTAGTTATAAGGTGACTGTCTCTTGATGTCTTCAAAATGGTTAAAAATAATTAAAAATATTATCTTACCTGTTTGGAAATAAAAATTACATAAAAATTTTCTCACTTAAATATAAAAGCTTACTGTCTTTTTAAATTCTGCATATCCCTTCCAGTGTTTTTCTAGTGGTTTCTTTAGTTGTCAGTAAACATATTAGATCTCCCTATACTCAGTTTCTCAGATTTTTTACAATTCTGTAGGTACAAGCCAAGAATATAAAAGACAACAAATTCAAGTATTCCAAGGCAATAGTGGGAGGATTTTTCATACGGAGGAGAGGTTTTTAGGCTTCAGAGTCTCAACCCTTATTTCTTTTCTTTTTCTCTCTCTTTTTCTTTTTCTTTTTCTTTTTTTTTTTTTATGAGATGGAGTCTCACTCTGTTCACCCAGGCTGGAGTGTAGTCATGCAATCTCAGCACACTATAACCCCCACCTCCCACATTCAAGCAATTGTCCTTCCTCAGCCTCTCAAGTAGCTGAGATTATAGGCACCCACCACCACACCTGGCTAATATATATATATTTTGTATTTTTAGTAGAGAAGGGGTTTTGTCATCTTAGCCAGGCCAGTCTCAAACTCCTGACCTCAGGTGATCCACTGCCTCAGCCTCCCAAAGTGCTAGGATTACAGACTTGAGCAACCATGCCTGGCCTCAACCCTTGTTTCTAAGAGTCCTTTTGAAGCAGCGTCATTGTTTGGGGTGACACCCAGAGTTCTTGGTCTCACTGTCAAGGAAATCAAGGATGCGGATACACCAAGGGTGAGGTTTGGAGCAGAAATTTAATAGGAAAAAGAAAGAGAACAACTCTTCGTTACAGACCTCCTTATCTGTGTTTGCAGCCTGATCTTCCAGGCTGCTTTATGTTAGAAAATAAATGATTTCTTAGGCTGTTTTTTGTTAGAAGGGAAGTTCTGCTGAGGACTCTTTGCCCTCACTTTCTACCTAAATAGTTTCTTTCTACCTCCTGTATCACTTTCTCTTTTGGAAATATCTTAGATATTAATCACTGCCGGGCAAATTGACTGGAGGCAAGGACAGCTATGGCGTTAAACTATAGTAGATGCCCAAAATGCAGAACTCAGCAGAGTAATGCTCCTCTGCCAATATTTCAACTAAAGGAAAACACAGAACCCTTCTCTTAATTTATGGTAGCACAACTGAGAGCAAGCTAGAAGGCATAACCATAGCTCCAGTAAGGGTACACATATTATGAAGAGAAAATGAGGATTTATACTTTAGATTTAATATTTCCCTGCTGAGGACTCTCACTGAAATGTCCAACTCTCTACTGCTATTTGGTTTCTGGTTCACTCAAAGTGGAAGAAACATCTAACCTGTGTCACTCAGGACTACTCTCAAGCGTCTTGAGATTTAGAATTTTAGAGTATAGTGATTCAGTTAAGCAAACAGCAAGTAGTACTATTTCTCATCTATTAAAATCTGTCTTCCACATGACTTCCTGTGTGTTTGCTTATTGCCAAAAAAAGACCAACATTTGAATGCAGAGCACAATATCTAACACATGCACAAGAGATAGGCCATTTAGTCTTTAGGGATTTTTATTTTAAAACTTGTAATCCTTGAGTTACCTTCCTTTCTCTCTCATTTTCTTTTTGTGACTAACTCAAAAAAAATTTCTTGCTAATTTCATTGACTTGTACATTCAGATTGTTTGTAAGCAGGTGTTTACTACAGCTTAGCTGAAAGATAACCATCCAATCACAAAATCAAGTGGCCCTTTCTCAATCAGAAACTTTATCTGTTCTCTGTAACTATCCACACAACTGACTGTCTTTTTAAAAGTATATTATCCCTGTGACCAATAAAGGTATTGTATTCTGCTTCTTTACACACAAGCTGCTCCTGCCCATTTCTTTACTGACTCTTTCTGTTTTTCCACTGTCCCTAGGTTCAAAGTCACACTTCTTTTCTCATTTGGTCTCTCTTCTTTGGTAATCCCACACATATAATCACACCCACTTTGTGGGTACTTCCTGAATATGAACCATGATATCTTTTTACTTATCTAGTCTACAAACTATAATGGCCCATTGGGATATCTAGCTGAACATTCTAATAGATCCCATAAACAGAACACATTCTAGATGATATTAATTTTATCAATTACAATACATTTATTTTTCGAATTTCTCCTGTTTGTTTATGACAATCCTATTTTTTCCAATCACCTGGGCTCCATATGCCTAAAAATCATTTTACTTCTCTCTATTCTTTAATTCCTATATCCAATCATTTTCTAGATTAATTTGATCTCTGAGTTGTATCTTGATATTTTCCTTTTCTGTAACTTCTTCATTTTTCCTATTCAAGGTGTTCTTCTGTTCAGTTATGGCCTCAATATTTTTCTCTTATTTTCTTGGTTATCAAAATAATTTTTACTCATAATACAAATAAATTATAATTAAATTTAAAGTTCTCTTATGCCACAAATAGCCCATTTTCTCTATATCACAGTTTTACATGTATTATTCAAAAAAACATGCATGTGCACAAATAGATTTCTAAATTATCTCCAAATTAGCTAAAGCAAGGTATTTGTTAACTAGCATTGTATGAAGATACTATTTCCTCATATTCTCCTAACTTTTATGTTATCATTCCTTAATATTTTCCAATCTTTTCTCTTGTTTTAATTTGCATTTTATTTTTTATAAATAAGATTGAACATCTATTCGCATGCTTATAAGTAATTTGTATTGCTTTTTCTGTGAACTGACTATACATTTTGCCTTCTATCATGTTCTTGTCTTACTACCTCAAGACTTTCTTGGATTCTGTGATGATTACAAATTGTTTCTAGGTTAATCTTTCTAATTCACATCTCTAATCAACATACTTTTCATTTAAATTATTTCAATTATTGTTGATTTCAACTGTACAAAATTTGAACCTCTTAGTCTACTATACCAGTCAAGGTTCCTAGGTACAAGTAATAGATTCGTAGGTATAAGTAATAGGAACCAGAAACCTTAATTATTTGGCAGAAATGGATTTCATTAGAAGGATATTGAGAAACTCACAATCTATGGCAGGGCTTGAGAAATATATCTAGAAGTCATGCCTTTTGGAGAAAAATATTCAGAATTATGCTGCTAAATTGATTTATCACATTTATCATGTCTTTTGGAGAAAATATTCAAAATTATGCTGCTAAACTGTTTTATTACAGATACTAAGAAAGTTTCCCTGCTATCATCAATACTGAAAAAGTGGATGCTTTTAATGAAGCTATATTCAAGGATAACTTTAGAAAATAAGTTTAGCTGACCCCATTGCAACCATATCTATCTATTTCATCATTCCCTTCAGATTCAAAAGTTTGAATGTGCTTATCTGATTGCCCTATATCCTCTGCCTGAGCTCAATGTAAAAGACAAACATAGAAAGCAATTATCTAGCAATTTCTACTTCTAAAGTTGGATGTGTGCTTTGCTTCAAAAGTTGGTGGATTTTGCACACAGGAAAAGTTTCAGTAGCTAGATACCACAAAGAATGACAGATGTCACCTAAAGTTGTTATATACTTCCCTCTCTAATCCTCCTTTGCCTATTTTTTGAAGCCTACATGTTTTATTCTTAATATAACCTACAGTCAGCTCATGTAGACCTACCCTTCCTAAGATGTATCCTTAATTTTTTGCATCCCTCATCTTTTCTAATCCCATTCTCTGCATAGATTCCTTACCTTCTGGCATTCTACCCAGTCTTACAATTTCTACTTGAAACATCTTTTTTTTTTTTTTTTTTTAATTTTGAAACTTTCTTAATAATTTCTTTCTTTACACTGCCATACAATTTTATTTTCTCAAACATTAACACTCATTGTATTGTCTTGTCCAAAAATTATTCTAGTATGTGGCATCTTGTCCCATTACTCTATAGGCACCAGTTTTATAGGGACAGTTCCTTTTCATTTTCAATGCATTAAAAATTCAGAAGATTTACACATCAGTACAAAGAACCCATCAAAAATAGACCTCTAATTCCCTGTCATTCATTCACCCATTCACCAAATATGTATTTTATCTATACCACATATGCCAATATTCTGATCAGAGCTACAGATATGATGAACAAGACTGACTCAATCCTTTATAGAGTTTAGAATAAAATGAAACAGCAATAACAGAACAACATATAAGGAAATAAACATTTCATTAAAATTATTTTAATGTTTATAATGTGCTATGAAGAAAACTAAATAATTTCCTATGTAAAGAACAGTTTGGATGAGTGCAAAAGGGAACTGGTTTGATTAGTTAGAAGACATAATTGTCATGAAAAGGAAAGATGATACCCGATTGGTTTCAAATGGTAGCAGAGGGGGAAAGAAGGAAAAAGGATTCAAAATATAGTTTGGATGAAGAATTGATGGGAACGGATAATGACTTGAATATTGAGTATGAGAGGAAATGTCAAAGACTAAATCCCATTTTTTTGCTGGAGCTAATTTTTCCACTCACTCTTTCTCTGGTATTAACTCTCTGAGTTTCCTTCACATCTGCCTTACTTACTTTCCCTGTGTTGTACAATCTTCTGTCCTCCTAGGATATTGTATATTGCAAAAGAGCAAGGTAGAGCACTGTATTTATAATACTACATATCTATATTTTTCAAATTCAATTGAATCTGTAACAGTAGAGTTATATTAGGAGATAGAAGTCACAATTTGAACAGGGAAAGTTTAATATAAAAATTATTAACTATGACTAGCGAGCAAATATAAAGGGTAAAGAGAATTCCACATAATGTCCTAAAGCTGAAAGAGCACAACCAAGGAATGGGAAAATTCAGGAGGGAGCCCCCTTCCAAAGCTAGGTTTCAGACCTCAGTGGAGAAGGTGTAGTTGCATCCAACTGGATGGTGGAGAACTTCAATGCATTGTCCCAGGCCTGTGTTTTTTCAGTCATGGATCAAATGGTAAATACTTTTGATGGTATATGGACTAAGGTAGCAAAAACGGAACCATGGAGCAAACTGGCAAGTAGGAAGTAGGTTTCAGGAGAACAAGTGGGCTGAGACTGGCACAGCTATGAGGGGTACAGTTGTACAGGAAACTGTGGCGAGGATTGTCAAGCAGGAAGTAACTTTCCAGAGTGCAGATGTGTAGGGGCTGGTAGAGTAATGTGTAGAAGTAGTCACACCCTGTTCTTGTACAGGATAGCACAAAGTCTGAGTTGTATACTGTCTGCATGAATGGGCCACCATGTCTTGGTCACCAATCTGCTGGGGTTAGGGACTCAGTCTCACTGAGGGACTGCACACTCTGGGTACCCAGCTGGGGCAGAGTATCACTTGATATTACTCTCCCTGGCCCCATGCTTCTATAGCGAATGCAATAGGAGCAAAAAAGAAGTAAAATAAAGGACCTCATGACCACAAAGAAATACCTTTTTCTCTTGCAATGTCCTTCTTGAACCCTTTACTATCAAAGTTCAAAGTTGTACTTGCAGGAGGCCAGGCATGGTGGCTCACACCTGTAATCCCAGCACTTTGGGAAGCTGAGGCGGGTGGATCACGAGGTCAAGAGATCAAGGCCACCCTGGCCAATGTGGTGAAACCTCATTTCTACTAAAAATACAAAAATTAGCAGGGCATGGTGGCATGCGCCTATTGTCCCAGCTACTTGGGAGGCTGAGGCAGGAGAATCACTTGAACCTGGGAGGCGAAGGTTGCAGTGAGCCAAGATCACATCACTGCACTCCAGTCTGGTGACAGAGGGAGACTCCGTCTAAAATAAATAAATAAATAAAATAAAATAAAAAGAAAAGAAAAAAAGTTATACTTGAAGGAAAAGGAAATGCTTACAAGCACAATCCCCATTATTGCTGTGTAGATAACAAAGAGTAGACTAAAATCTGCGAAGGAATACATTAATAAGTGAAAGAGACACCCTTTTGGCTACTTTTATATGCACCCTGCTGTATATATTTGAACTTCTGTATGACAACTTTATCATACAACATAAAGAAACAACTTTATCTTGACACCTAACAAGAAGATATAGCTGTCCTTAGGAGTGAAATTGTTTTAGCCATTTCCTCAGATACTAAGATGCACAGGCCTTGTAACCATTATCCTATTTCATCACAAAATTTCTGAAAATTCTCTTATCTAAGACTAAATGTCAATGTTATTCTTCTACAACTTACATATAAAATAAAAAGGTAAAGAGAGAGAGAAAAAGGAACATGACTAGTGAATAGAATTAAACACATGCAACAAGCAAAGAAAAATATGCAAACATAGTCTTCATTGCTATAATTGATCACAAAGCTATAATACTTATGGCTTCATTTTTCTGCTCCCCATTACACATTTCCTTTCCTCTCCGCCAGAATCTCAGCTGACAGTGAAGCACTAAACACAATCTCAACCCTCAGAAAATCTTTTGCGTTCCAGATACAGTTTTTCTTGCCTATATTGTATAGCAGCAACACAATTTCCTCTTGATAATTGAGAACAATTACTCCAGCTAGTCAAATATTCTTTATTTCATTTATTTACTTATTTATTTTGCCCATTGGTTGAATAGCATAAGGTGTTCAGAATGATTAGAACAGTCTCATCTTCCAATTGAATATGCCAGTTACTTTAACGTTTTCAGGAAAAGGTACAAGCAGCAACTGCGACTCAGGCCATAACACCCATCAGAATCCACGGTACTTGAGTTTCTCTATAGAAAAACATTTTGTGTTGAGTCTATGACAAGTGACCATGACAGATTCAAAGACTCCCAGGGTTCTAGAGCAAATCCATCCCATCTGAAGCAGATATTCTTTCAAAAGAGGTGCCTGGCATGTTGTTGTGCCTAAGTAGGGGTGAGGCATCTGATTATGACACATCAAGTGATTCTGGTAAAACTGCCCAGCCCATCATAAGTGCCTTCTATAAAACTCACCAAATTGCAAGGCCTACAGGCCCAGCAGGATTACATTTATGAAACCGAAGTGGTATTTCAGGTATCAGGCTGAAAGGACAGAGTAAACTGTACAAAGAGGTTGTTCAGACCACGGTACCACCCATCTCTAGTACATTAACACCAAATACCAGCTGACAGCTATGGCCTCAAAGCAAAGAATAGAACATGACTTTGGGGAACATGGTTCATAATCTCAAAGAATGGATGGAATGAAGAGTGGGTTCTGACAGAGATAAGGCTGATAAGAGGAAGAAAGGCCAGTCTTGAAGGACCCTGTAAATCTTGTCAAAATTTTTTAAACTTAACACTAAGGGCCACTGTTAAAGGTTTCTAGTCAGGTTAATGACATGAACAATACCAGGTTACAGAAAAATAACTCTGACTTCAGTATAATCAGTAGAGAGAATGTCAAGGCAAGGGACGGAAGAAATGTCTTTTAGGAAGTATAATGAGGCATGAGCTTCAGACAGTATTTATAACTTCTACCCTTGGCAAATGCATGCTCCTTGTACTAAAAATCTACCGAAATACAGTTGGCCCTCCATATCTGTGAGTTCCACAACTTTGGGCTCAACCAACCATAGATAAATATATTCTGAAAAACAAAAACAATAAAAAATAATGATATAACAATAAAAGTAATGCAGATTTTAAAACAATACAGAAAATAACTGTTTACATGGCATTAACATTTTACTAAGTATTATAAGTAATCTAGAGATGATATAAAGTACATGGGAGGATATATGCAGATTATATGCAAAGAAGAGACTTGAGCATATATTGATGCAATTTAATGTACACCTTGAAAAACTAGAAAAGCAAGAGCACATCAAACCCAAAATTAGTAGACAAAAACAAATAACAAAATGAGGGCAGAAATAAGTGAGAAAAAAAAATAAAGAACACAAAACAAAAGATCAATGAAACAAAAAGTTGGTTGTTTGAAAAGATAAACAAAATTGACAAAACTTTAGCCAGACTAATTAGGAAAAAAAAGAGAAATGATTCAAATAAAAAATTCAGAGATGAAAAAGGAGACATAACTGACAGTGCAGAAATTCAGAAATATCATTAGTGGATACTATGACCAACTATATGCCAATAAATTGGAAAATCTAGAAGAAATGGACAAATTTCCAGACGCATACAACTTACCAAGATAGAACCAGGAAGAAATCCAAAGCCTGAACAGACCAATTAGAAGTAATGAGATCAAAGCTATAAGAAAAAGTCTCCCAGTAAAGAAAATGTTGGGACATGATGACTTCACTGCTGAATGATACCAAACATTTAAAGAATAACTAGGGGGGGCACCCAAGATGGCCAAATAGGAACAGCTCCAGCCTCCAGCTCCCAGCATGAGTGACACAGAAGACCAGTGATTTCTGCATTTTCAACTGAGGTGCAGACCGACACCTCACACCTTACACAGCTGGGTACACCTCTGAGACGAAGCTTCCAGAGCAAGAATCAGACAGCGGCACTCGCTGTTCAGCAATATTCTATCTTCTGCAGCCTCTGCTGCTGATACCCAGGAAAACAGGTCTGGAGTGGACCTCAAGCAAACTCCAACAGAGCTGCAGCTGAGGATCCTGACTGTTAGAAGGAAAAATAACAAACAGAAAGGACACCCACACCAAAACCCCATCAGTACGTCACCATCATCAAAGACCAAAGGCATATAAAATCACAAAGATGAGAAAAAAGCAGTGCAGAAAAGCTGTAAATTTAAAAAATCAGAGCGCATCTCCCCCTCCAAAGGAATGAAGCTCATGGTCAGCAACTGAACAAAGCTGGACAGAGAATGACTTTGATGAGTTGAGAGAAGAAGGCTTCAGTCAATCAAACTTCTCAGAGCTAAAGGAGGAACTACATAACTAGCGCAAAGAAACTAAAAACCTTGAAAAAAGAATGGATGAATGGATAACTAGAATCATCAATGCAGAGAAGACCATGAAAGAACTGATAGAGATGAAAACCATGACACAAGAACTACGTGACAAATGCACAAGCTTCAGTAACAGACTTGATCAACTGGAAGAAAGAGTACCAGTGATTGAAGATCAAATGAATGAAATGAAGTGAGAAGAGAAGTGTAGAGAAAAAAGAGTAAAAAGAAATGAATAAAGCCTTCAAGAAATATGAGATTATGTGAAAAGACCAAATCTATGTCTGATTGGTGTGCCTGAAAGTGACGAGGAAAATGGAACCAAGTTGGAAAACACTCTGCAGGATATCATCCAGGGGAACTTCGCCAACCTAGTCAGGCAGGCCAACATTCAAATTCAGGAAATACAGAGAATGCCACAAAGATACTCCTTGAGAAGAGCAACTCCAAGACACATAATTGTCAAATTCAACAATGTTGAAATGAAGGAAAAAATGTTAAGGACAGCCAGAGAGAAAGATTCCCACAAAGGGAAGCCCATCAGACTAACAGCAAATCTCTTGGCAGAGACTCTACAAGCCAGAAGAGAGTGGGGGCCAATATTCAACCTTCTTAAAGAAAAGAATTTTCAACCCAGAATTTCATATCCAGCCAAACTAAGTTTCATAAGTAAAGGAGAAATAAAATCCTTTACAGACAAGCAAATTCTGAAGAGATTTTGTCACCACCAGGCCTGCCCTACAAGAGATCCGGAAGGAGCACTGAACATGGAAAGGAACAACCAATACCAGCCATTGCAGAAACATGCCAAAATGTAAACCATCGATGCTAGGAAGAAACTGCATCAACTAATGAGCAAAATAACCAGCTAATATCATAATGACAGGATCAAGTTCACCCATAACAATATTAACCTTAAATGTAAATGGACTAAATGGTCCAATTAAAAGACACAGACTGACAAACTGGATAAAGAGTCAAGACCCATCAGTTTGCTGTATTCAGGAGACCCATCTCACATGCAGAGACACACATAGGCTCAAAATAAAGGGATGAAGGAAGATCTACCAAGCAAATGGAAAACGAAAAAAAAGCAGGGGTTGAAATCCTAGTCTCTGATAAAACAGACTTTAAACCATCAAAGATCAAAAGAGACAAAGAAGGCCATTACATAATGGCAAGGCGATCAATTCATCAGGAAGAGCTAACTATCCTAAATATATACGCACCCAATACAGATTCAGAAAGCAAGTCCTTAGAGAGTTACAAAGAGACTTAGACTCCCATACAATAATAATGGGAGACTTTAACACCCCACCATCACCATTAGAAAGATCAACGAGACAGAAAATTAACAAGGATATCCAGGAATTGAACTCAACTCTGCACCAAGTGGACCAAATAGACATCTACATAATTCTCAACCCCAAAGCAACAGAATGTACATTCTTCTCAGCACCACATCACACTTATTCCAAAATTGACCACATAGTTGGAAGTAAAGGACTCCTCAGCAAATGTAAAAGAACAGAAATTGTAACAAACTGTCTCTCAGACCACAGTGCAATCAAACTAGAATTCAGGATTAAGAAACTCAATCAAAACTGCTCAGCTACATGGAAACTGAATAACCTGCTCCTGAATGACTGCTGGGTCCATAACAAAATGAAGGCAGAAATAAAGATGTTCTTTGAAACCAATGAGAACAAAGATACAACATACCAGAATCTCTGGGACACATTTAAAGCAGTGTGTAGAGGGAAATTTATAGCACTAAATGCCCACAAGAGAAAGCTGGAAAGATCTAAAATTGACACCCTAACATCATAATTACAAGAACTAGAGAAGCAAGAGCAAACACATTTGAAAGCTAGCAGAAGGCAAGAAATAACTAAGATCAGAGCAGAACTGAAGGAGATAGAGACACAAGAAACCCTCCAAAAAATCAATGAATCCAGGAGCTGGCTTTTTGAAAAGATCAACAAAATTGATAGACTGCTAGCAAGACTAATAAAGAGAAAAGAGAGAAGAATCAAATAGACGCAATAAAACATGATAAAGGGGATATCACCACCGACCCCACAGAAATACAAACTACCATCAGACAATACTATAAACACCTCTATGCAAATAACCTAGAAAACCTAGAAGAAATGGATAATTTCCTGGACATTTACACTCTTCCAAGACTAAAGCAGGAAGAAGTTGAATCCCTGAATAGACCAGTAGCAGGCTCTGAAATTGAGGCAAAAATTAATAGCCTACCGACAAAAACAGTCCAGGATCAGACAGATTCACAGCCGAATTCTACCAGAGATACAAGAAGGAGCTGGTACCATTTCTTCTGAAACTATTCCAATTAATAGAAAAAGAGGGAATCCTCCCTAACTCGTTTTATGAGGCCAACATCATCCTGATACAAAGCCTGGCAGAGATACAACAAAAAAAGAGAATTTTAGACCAATATCCCTGATGAACATCGATGCAGAAATCCTCAATAAAATACTGGTAAACCGAATCGAGCAGCACATCAAAAAGCTTATCCACCATGATCAAGTGAGCTTCATCCCTGGGATGCAAGGCTGGTTCAATAAACGCAAATCAATAAACGTAATCCAGCATATAAACTGAACCAAAGACGAAAACCACATGATTTTCTCAATAGATGCAGAAAAGGCCTTTGACAAAATTCAACAAACCTTCATGCTAAAAACTCTCAATAAATTCAGTATTGATGGAACGTATCTCAAAATCATAATTTATGACAGACCCACAGCCAATATCATACTGAATGGGCAAACACTGGAAGCATTCCCTTTGAAAACTGGCACAAGACAGGGATGCCCTCTCTCACCACTCCTATTCAACATAGTGTTGGAAGTTCTGGCTAGGGCTATCAGGCAAGAGAAAGAAATCAAGGGTATTCAGTTAGGAAAAGAAGTCAAATTGTCCCTGTTTGCAGATGACATGATTGTATATTTAGAAAACCCCATTGTCTCAGCCCAAAATCTCCTTAAGCTGATAAGCAACTTCAGCAAAGTCTCAGGATACAGAATCAATGTGCAAAAATCACAAGCATTCTTATACACCAGTTAGAGACAAACAGAGAGCCAAATCAGGAATGAACTCCCATTCACAATAGCTTCAAAGAGAATGAAATACCTAGAAATCCAACTTACCAGGGATGTAAAGGACCTCTTCAAGGAGAACTACAAACCACTGCTCAGTGAAATAAAAGAGGACACAAACAAATGGAAGAACATACCATGCTCATGGATAGGAAAAATCAATATCGTGATAATGGCCATACTGCCCAAAGTAATATATAGATTCAATGCCATCCCCATCAAGCTACCAATGACAGTCTTCACAGAATTGGAAAAAACTACTTTAAAGTTCATATGGAACCAAAAAAGAGCCTGCATCTCCAAGACAATCCTAAGTCAAAAGAACAAAGCTGGAGGCATCATGCTACCTGACTTCAAACTATACTACAAGGCTACAGTAACCAAAACAGCATGGTACTGGTACCAAAACAGAGATATTGACCAATGTAACAGAACAGAGCCCTCAGAAATAATACCACACATCTACAGCCACCTGATCTTTGACAAACCTGACAAAAACAAGAAATGGGGAAAGGATTCCCTATTTAAGAAATAGTGCTGGGAAAATTGGCTAGCCATAAGTGGAAAGCTGAAACTGGATCCTTTCCTTACTCCTTATAGGAAAATTAATTCAAGATGGATTAGAGACTTAAATGTTAGACCTAAAACCATAAAAACCCTAGAAGAAAACCTAGGTAATACCATTCAGGACATAGTCAAGGGCAAGGACTTCATGTCTAAAACACCAAAAGCAATGGCAACAAAAGCTGAAATTGACAAATGGGATCTCATTAAACTAAAGAGCTTCTTCTGCACAGCAAAAGAAACTACCATCAGAGTGAACAGGCAACCTACAGAATGGGAGAACATTTTTGCAATCTACTCATCTGACAAGGGGATAATATCCAGAACCTACAAAGAACTCAAACAACCCCATCAAAATGTGGGCAAAGGATATGCACAGATAATTCTCAAAAGAAGACATTCATACAGCCAACAGACACATGAAAAACTTCTCATGATCACTTGCGATCAGATAAATGCAAATCAAAACCACAATGAGGTACCGTCTCACACCAGTTAGGATGGTAATCATTAAATAGTCAGGAAACAACAGATGCTGAAGAAGTTGTGGAGAAATAGGAACACTTTTACACTGTTGGTGTGACTGTAAACTAGTTCAACCATTGTGGAAAACAGTGTGGCAATTCCTCAAGGATCTAGAACTAGAAATACCATTTGACTCAGCCATCCCATTACTGGGTATATACCCAAAGGATTATACATCATGCTGCTTTAAAGACACATGCACACATATGTTTATTGCAGCACTATTCACAATAGCAAATACTTGGAATCAACCCAAATGTCCATCAGTGACAGACTGGTTTAAGAAAATGTGGCATGTATACACCATGGAATACTATGCAGCCATAAAAAAGGATGATTTTGTGTCCTTTGTAGTGACATGGGTGTAGCTGAAACCATCACTCTCAGCAAACTATCGAAAGTACAGAAAACCAAACACTGCATGTTCTCACTCATAGGTGGGAATTGAACAGTGAGATCACTTGGACACAGGAAGGGTAACATCACGCACTGGGCCTGTTGTGGGGAGGGGGGACGGGGGAGGGATAGCGTTAGGAGATATACCTAATGTAAATGACGAGTTAATGGGTGTAGCACACCAACATGGCACAAGTATACATATGTAACAAACCTGCACACTGTGCACATGTACCCTAGAACTTAAAGTATAATAATAATAAAAATAAATAAATAAAGAAGAACTAATACCAATGTTACTCAAACTATTCCACAAAATAGAGAGGGAGGCAATACTTCCAAACTTATTCTATGAGGTCAATATTACCCTGATACCAACACCAGACAAAGACACATCAAAAAACAAACAAGCTAAAACAGATAGGAAGAGAGAGAGAGGGAGAGAGAGTGAGAGAGAGAGAGAGAGAGAGAGAAGCAAGGAAGGAAGAAGGAAGGAAGGAAGGAAAGAGAGAGAAAGAAAACTATAGGCCAATATCTCTAATGAATATTGATGCAAAAAAAACGCAACAAAATACTAACAAACTGAATTAAAAAATACATGAAAAAAGATCATTCATCCCTACTGTTATTTATTCCTTTGCTGCAAGGATGGTTCAACATATGCAAATCAATCAATGAGATACAGCATATCAATAGAATAAAGGATAAAAACCATACGATTGTTTTTGAATATCCACTGCTTTCAAGTTTTTTCAGAACCTGAGAACATGTTATCTCATGGTGGCAAGGCTTGCCAAAACTCAACTTCTGACCACTGGCGTGGGTGGTTCCTCTCTGGCTACAGCTGGTCTCAATGCCCCCTGATGCATGAGTGTCAGCTGAGTTTAGCCCAGTTTTGCTTTCCAGTGTGACAGAGCAGCACTGAGTTCAATGCAGGATCCCACAGTTGCTGTGGTCTCTCTCCCCAAGCACACAGATTCTCTGTGCTATGCAGCTGCTGCCAGGGGGATGAGAGAGGGGTGGTGTCACCAATTCAAGACCGTGTTTCCTACCCTCTTCAATCTCTCTTTTAGTGATATGAAGTTAAAACCAGGTACTATGATTGCTCACCTGATTTTTGCCTTTTAAGAAAATGCTTTTTAAATGTAGATAGTTGTTAAATAGATGTTCCTGCAAGATGGATGATTGGTGAAAGCATCTATTCAGCCCTCTTGGTCTGCCTTCCTCTATATTGTTTAAGAATATACTTATATAAGGAGAAACACTAAGGAAAAGCTAGAGAATCATAATTTCAGAGCACAGGATAGTGTTTAACTGTGGGATGTGGGGAGTCTATAGGGTTGTTCCAATACATTAAAACATTCTATTTTTCAAATGTGAGAGAAAATACACACATACTTATTTTATTAAAGTGTATTTTTAATTTGGATATAGTAAAATTTACTCCTTTTGCCCTTTAGTTAAAAAACACTAATGCCAGCACTTTGGGAGGCTGAGGCGGGCGGATCACGAGGTCAGGAGATCGAGACCATCCTGGCTAACACGGTGAAACCTCGTCTCTACTAAAAATACAAAAAATTAGCCAGGCGTGGTGGCGGGCACCTGTAGTCCCAGGTACTCGGGAGGCTGAGGAAGGAGAATGGTGTGAACCCGGGAGGCGGAGCTTGCAGTGAGCTGAGATCGCGCCACTGCACTCCAGCCTGGGTGACTGAGTGAGACTCTGTCTCAAAAACAAAAAAACAAAAAAACACTAATGCTTTGACTAATGCATAAAGTTATGAAACCACTAACACAACCAAGATGCGATACAGATTTATACCACCCCATCCCTGCAAATTTCCTTGTGCTACCCCTTTGGAGTCAAAACCTCCCCTAACCATTAACTCTTGTCAACTGCTGATTTATAATCCATCTCTAGAGTTTCACCTAATATAGAATAAACTTTAAATGAAATCATAAAGCATGTAGCCTTTTGATTCTGACTTATTTCACTTAGCATAATGTATTTGGAATTTACCTATATTGTTGCCTGTGGATCCTATGATACCTATGGATCAATAGTAGTTTGTTCCTTTTTAGTGCTGAATAGTATTCCATTGTAGGTATGTACCATTGTTGGTTTATCCTAGGTATAGAACAATTTGGAGTCTTTCTAGTTTTTGCCTCATTTTAGTTTTTTTTCTTGATATATTTCCCATCTGCTAAATAATATTTTATATATATTCAATGTATAACAAAAACTATGCCAAAGCAAAAGAAAGTAAAGTTTTGTCTTTGAAATATATCAATAATTATAAAACGTATCCAAATCTTAATGAGGTATTGCATAACATAGTATATGTTGCTATTTTATGGGGGAAAATCATAAGGGATTCAAATCTGTTATAAGCATTTTGTGACTACATTGGTCCTTTATTTTCATGACTTACTGGAGAAAAAAGTATTATTTTCAACCATACTATAGATCACATTTGGACACCCATATGCCAAAACAAAATTACAACTTAAATCCAAAGTAAAAATTAATGAAAAATGCATCATATACCTAAATGTAAATTACTTAAGTATAAAACTTTTAGTAGGAAGCATAAGAGAAGATATTCCTGAATTGGACTTAGGCGAAAAGTTCTTAGACATGATGCCAAAATTGTAACACACACACGCGTGCGCACACACACATGCACACACACACTCTCTCTCTGAAAGATAAATTGAACTTCATAAAAATTAAAACGTTTGTTTTGTTAAGAATACTTTCACAAAACTGAGAAGATAAGCTATAGTCTGGAAGAAAATATTTGCACATCACAGATATTATAATGAATTGCATCCTGCATGTATAAAGAACTTTCAAGACTCACATTTGGGAAAATAAAATTCTACTTAGAAATAGGCAAAAGAATTGAATAGACACTTCACCAAATAATATAAAGAATATATCTAGACAATTGATAAGATGGATATCTTCCTCATCATTGGTCAGTAGAGAAGTACAAATTAAATTCGTGAGACCATTACATACGCATAAAAAGGACAATTTAGATAGATAGATGGATGGATAGATAGATAGATAGATAGATAGATAGATAGATAGATAGATAGATAGATATGTATACTGTAAAGTGCTGGCAGGGATGTGGAAAAACTGGATTTCTCACATATTTTCTGGGGGGCAAAATGATACAACCACTCTGGAAAAGTATTGCCGCTTCTTGTGCAGTTATACATATACATATAACCCTATAATCCTATTCTTGGTATTTCCCTAGAGAAATAAAAACTTTTTTCAATCAAATATCTGTACTTGAGTGTTTGTAGGAATTCTATTTATAATCACTAAAAACTGGGAAACAAATCAGCTGTCTTTCAATAGATATAGACATTTAAACTGTGGTACATTTGTACAATGGAACATTACTCACTAATAAAAGTAAACAAATTTTGATATGAACACCACAAAAAATTGGATAAATCTCAATAGCCTTATGTTGAGTGAAAGGAACAAGTTTCAAAATGTTATATACTATGCGATTCTATTTATGTGGCATTCTAGAAGTGACAAAACTATAGTGATAGAGAAGAAATCAATGTTTGTGAGGGTTTCGATTTGGGAGGAGGATATAATTATGAAGAGGGACCATGAAGAAGTTTGGAGGGTATTGAAATGGTTGCATTTTATGATTGTGGAGATAGTTATATGACTCTATATGTGTACTAAAATTTATTAAACTTAGTACTACTAAACTATCAGTGTTACTATATAATAATAATTATTAAATTTTAGTCACAAAATATTTTCATGGGGCTGATTTCTGGGATCCTTAATTCCTTCTCTTACTGGACTCCTCAAGCACAGTTGCCATTATTGACAAATCCTTCTACCTTCATATTTTGTATTCCTTTGGGTTGAAACCTCACACTCTTCTAGTTTTTCTCTCATCTCTTTTCTAAATATACTTTGTAGATTCGTGCTGCCATCTGTAATGTTAAATGCCAGAGTTTTTCAGAGTTTAGTACTATTTTTATTTTCCTTTGATTCAGTGATACCATATTCCCCATGTTTATGTATACCATCAAAAATATAAGTAATTTTCAATTTTGTGTGTTGAGCCCAGATTTATCCTGCGTGCTTGATAGTCCTATTCAACACTGTTGTTTCACAGGCACTTTCGTATGTAGCAAGTCCAAACTGAAGCCATAAGCTTCTCCAACCCCTTCTTGAAAAGGCCTTGTCCTTTCTATTCCGTGATGTGCTTCAGATGTGAATCATCCGTCTAACTCTATTGTGCAAGTAAGAACTGAGAATTCACTCTTGAAATATCTTTTTATATTACCTCCAATGTATAATCCACCAATTATCAATGTTGAATATTTCTCTGAAGTAGCTTCCAAGCTCATATTTGTATCTTCAGCAGCATGTCGTCTCTCACCTCGCCTTCTGCAGTGACTTCTTGAATGATCGTCCTACAAGCACACTTGCCTGCCTGTAGTCTCTTACCCAAACCCTAGTCAGAGCAATTACTTCAAAATGTCCCCCGCTTTAAAATACTTTACTGGCTACCAATTTCTTAGGTATCTCATTCAATTCAGCCTCCTATAGACTGGGTGACTTATAAACAAACTGCCATAGACTAGGTGGCTTATAAACAACAGAAATTTATTTCTCATGTTTCTTGAGGCTGTAGATTTTTAGGCCAAAGTACCAGCAGATTCTGTTTGTGAGGGCCTGCTTGCTGGTTTATAGGCAGTCGTTTTTATGCTGTGTCCTCACGTGGTGGAAGGGGCAAAGAAGCTGTCTGGGGTCTCTTTTATGAGGGCACTAATCCCATTCATAAGGGTTCTGACCTCATGACTTAATCACCTTCCCAAAGCCCCACCTCTTAATAACATCACCTTGAAGGTTAAAATTTCAACATATAAATTTCAGAGGGACACAAATATTCAGAACACAGCATAGGGTAAATATAAAGTCTTTTGAGGTCTTACTGTCATCAGTGCCCATCTTGTTAACTTCCTGTTCACTGTGCCCACCATGGCGCCTTCTTCCCATGTCACGTTTTTGCCTTCGTGTGCTTTTCTAGCCAAATCTGCAGTCTTTCTGCACCCCTAAGTCTTTAATTCTGTTCCCTAGGTGCCTTAGCACATGCTTTTCCCTTTTCTCCAGCTGTCTCATCTTCAGTTCCATTTACCTAGTTAATACCTACTCATTCTTAAATCTCAACCAAAATGCCTATTTTTCAGGGATGTTTTCTAAACATATCATTTTCTCGTGATGCATGTGCACACACACACACACTGTCAGGGATGCCTCTTACTTTCTTCATACTGCTTATAGTACTTTTAAATTACACACTTCTTTGTGTGATTAGTTAATGTATTATAATTTCTCCTTCTGGATTATAAGTTTCAGAAGAGCAAGAGCTGTAACTAGTTTTGCATTTCCCTGTTAATGCCAAGGCCTGAAAAAATGTTTAGCACACAGTCATTTAGTCAACATTCCCAGATATCCCATTGCTCATAGTAATGAGACAGCTATTGTGGGGAAGGATTGATCTGACTCAATTCCTGCATTAGGGGAAAGTCACAGCAGCACTTAATGCTGTTCCCCTTCTCCCAGGCTTTTACTCAATAGGTAATCTTTGCCAACTGTGTGTTGTGACTGCCACACATAGGCTTCTGTGCCACAGACTGAACCATGCCATGACTTAGATCCAGCTCCAACTCCTTGAAGTCTGGTGAACTATTTGGTTTTAGCTGGAATAAAATGCTACTTTATGTGTAGTTACTATTTGAACCCCCTCATGCACTTTTGCATGTTCTTTTCTTTTTCTTCTAAAGAGTGCTGTAAGTTTCTGGCATGTGTATGAAAGACACCTCCCCTTGTTTCAATCATTCATGCCTATTTATTCCTATTTTCCGATTTATTTGTGAACGGAGTTAAAACAACATCACCTCTTCTTGACATCTTGAACTAGGGGTTCAATGTTGTGCATGTGTGTGTTTATGGAGGGAGTGAGGTATGGATGAGAATGGGTTATTGGTTGTGCTATCCCTTAGTTTCCACTTGTTAAAAGTTAAATATAAATGAATTAGCATATGAAAATATCACTCTTTAACTCAGCAGATCTTATTGTTTTCATACATACTCGAGTATGGAGTTAAAACAACATCACCTCTTCTTGACATCTTGAACTAGGGGTTCAATGTTGTGCATGTGTGTGTTTATGGAGGGAGTGAGGTATGGATGAGAATGGGTTATTGGTTGTGCTATCCCTTATTTTCCACTTGTTAAAAGTTAAATATAGCCGGGCGCGGTGGCTCAAGCCTGTAATCCCAGCACTTTGGGAGGCCGAGACGGGTGGATCACGAGGTCAGGAGATCGAGACCATCCTGGCTAACACAGTGAAACCCCGTCTCTACTAAAAAAAATACAAAAAAACTAGCCGGGCGAGGTGGCCGGCGCCTGTAGTCCCAGCTACTCGGGAGGCTGAGGCAGGAGAATGGCGTGAACCCGGGAGGCGGAGCTTGCAGTGAGCTGAGATCTGGCCACTGCACCCCAGCCTGGGCGACAGAGCGAGACTCCGTCTCAAAAAAAAAAAAAAAAAAAAAAAAAAAAGTTAAATATAAATGAATTAGCATATGAAAATATCACTCTTTAACTCAGCAGATCTTATTGTTTTCATACATACTCGAGTATTTCATAACTTGCAGAAGCTTACCACTGTATAAAGAGGGAAGGAATGTTCTTCCCTCTTCTCAGCCTGTCAGGTGAATCTCTGGTGCATTAAGTGCGTTTAAAAAGCCCCTCCCTCCTTCAATATCCTTTTTTTCTAATTCAGTGAGCAGTCTTATTATTCCAAGTAGTCCAATATATAATGATATCTGATTAAGCTTCAGAAAACACTGCTGTGATCATGTCACTTTCTTGATCAGAAACCATGCCTCTGACTCCTCATTGGCTGGGAGATACTTCCCAGATTCTTGATATGTTGGTATGTAACTTTTCTTCTCTCTCCAAAACTGAATGTTCACTATCCACAAAACTGCAATTGATTTGCTCCATCTGGAGATTTCGCCTTACCGTATGTCTTTCTTGCATAACCTTCCAGTATTTCTGCTAACCCCCTTATTGGCCTTCACTCTGTATGGCTTACAACCACAGCCTACCCGAATCTGTTCTATGATATCAGACTACTAAATCTTGAGTCTTTCTCTAACCATCCCAAAATGAAGCGATATTTCTGTCCTCTGAATGCCTAATGTGCTCACCACATTTTTAGTAATTAATCACTTACTTCAGGTTGCTTCCTATCCTAATGGTGCCTTCACTTCCATTTCAATCTATTTCTGATATTTAAGTTTTGTAATTATGTCTTGAGTTCCCAAATGGATAGATCTTAAGCACTTTAAGAGCAGGAAATACTTATATTTCTTGGTATCTTCAAATGCACCCACCGCAGTGCTTTTCCTATTTATTATGTGTGCTCATAAATATTTTCATTTGATTTGTTATTTCTGAAATTGTTCCAAGCTATGCAACTGTGTCCTGCACAATAATTGCTGCTTTTTCAAGATGAGCCATGTCATCGTTGGAACACAGTATGAAAAGCAGTAACTAAATTGAGGCATTAAACAATTACGGCAAAAAGATGAGACAAGTGAAAACTGCAAAAGAAAAGATCAGTGAATATAGAACAAAAAGAAAAAAAAAGACAGAAAACCAAAACAGATAATTTATCTTATGTCACCATCCCTTGTCAATCAGCAGAAAATAATTTTTGAAGGAGCTGTCAAGGGGTATAGAAGCGAGTCAAACTTTCTGACCTTAAGGGAAGAAATAAAATAAAAGAATATGGAGACATGGCTTTTGCTTTTAAAGGTTGACCCTAATTTTTAGTTATTAATGGGATGTGGGATCTCTTGGACCAACTTCTGAATTGAAGTTAGTGAAGATGTCATCAATCTATCTGTCTGTTACTGGCAAAGGCATTAGGACAAATTCAGTGCAAATGAAGAGTAAGATACCCTCTCAAAGGTTGAATTGAAAGATAATACTTGGAATTTTCTAGAATTAAGACTTAAAGAAAAAAAATCTCCTCTTGGGTTTTGCGTGAATTTGTCCTCACTGTATTTTGGCATGTAATTCTTTTCTCCCTCTTTCTTACCTCTTTGTCTCATAGCTCATGAGGAACATTATGCAATTTGATTCAAAAATTATATTGGTCTCCATTACTAAAAAAGGACCCAAGTATATTTTCAGAGCAGTCCTTCTAATAGCCTGCTGATGCAAAAAAAAAGTAGGGACAATACTAAGAATAATCAGCCTGTAATATACATATAGAATGATGTATATGACTAAAAACAGTGTTTTAATATGACAAATTTTAAAAATTCCAACCCATTCCTTGACATTTTCAGTCCTAATGTTCTTTTTCAGTTACAGTAATTTAATCTTTTTAAGCATGCTTTTTCCCCCTTTCCTTTGATTCATTTTAGCTGAATGAATTGAGACTAGTTTCAAATCATAGTGTAGAATATTAAATGCAAATGTTAGCAGCTGATTAAAAATGGTAGGTTTGTTCAATAAAAATAGAACTTAGCTTAAAAATATAAAGTTGTGATTTCTTCAAATTCTTGAAATAGTAACATTTTAATGTTGAGCAGCACAGAGAACCTCCTCTCTGAAGGCATATAGAAGCTAAAAGACCTTATTTTTTCCTGTTATGATATTTTGCTTTCTCTTTCTGTGCTCCTCCCAATTTTCCCAAACTCTTTCAACTCCCCCTGCACCGTCAACACACACACCCATTGCCTAATCTTCATCTTTGTTTTCTCAGCTTGAAAAAGGTACTGGAAAGGAACAGCCAGCCCCTTCTTAAGGGTTTGTGAGTGTAGAAGGGGCACAACTAGGAACATATCCTTACCCATGTGCATAAATACCTTCAGCCTCAAGAGCCAGTGGTACATTCTAATTCTCTGACACAAATAACAAAGCGTCTAATGTACATTGATTCTTCATCTCCACATTCCTGTAGCAGTCCTCAAGACTATTGGCTTGATTCTCTATGAGCCCCAGACTTCCTGGGCTAAATGGATAGTGCATACACACAGCCTTAAAACAGCCACCAGAAATAAATGCAGAAAAGGTTGTAGAGAGATGCTAAAGGGCCCATGAACTCCATCAGCCATGAGAACCATTATTTTGCCGTAGGGTTTCCCAGGATATCATTATATAGTAAGTACAACCCATAAAGTCTTATTGATCATCACGTTGCTTTCTTGTGAGCCTTAATTGTCTTCGATAAAAGTGTAGCCTGGCAATCAAATTCCCCAGAGAGATTGGGTGGTATTTTTGAATCTGAAGCTTCAAGGATACTTAATAAAAATATTTATCTTTCTACATTCTAGTTGTTGCCATCTATGTCTTATAAATTGAAAATGGCCGATCTTAGTAAGTCCCAAGGTTTTTATTTCCTTGACCCTTTTCCCTGTCTCTTTTACCTTGCATGAATTTTATTTTTCATACAGAAATCTGGCTTGCAGAACTGCTTACAGCATTTTCTGCAAACTTCTGCTTCGCCTTACAATGTAAAATGACAAAACTGCAGATTAAAATATAAATAATGGGGGATTGCAATCTTTTCATTATTCCAGAGATGAAATATAATACTTTGAGCTTTTCTGAAGTTTGAGAACACTTAAGATCAATCCAGCTATGAGACAGGTAGTATCTATATAGGAAAAATAAATCGTGTATCTGTGTGGGTACTATTTACAGGTTATTAAACTATAGTAGCATCCAAACCATTGAATAAGAGCTAAAATAAAACAAAATTCTTTTGTAATTAAAAATAATTTTAACTTACTGTAATTGGTATAGAAGTTTATATTCTCAAAGCAAGAAGGTATATTTCAGAATCTGACATTGAAGGCTATGCCTCCATATCAAGACCTACAGGAAACAATCATCTTCGCCTAATTTTAGTCTGTCCTTGTCCTTCTCTTAAACTAGCCTTCCTCTAGATAGCACCTGTCAGAAAGCTTGACTTTGCACTTATTTGACACTCCAATGGGACCTCTCTCTACCATCCTCTTCCTCTTGATTTTGTCTGGGGTGTTCTTTATCCTCAATTATTTCTTGCTAACTGTATAGTTGTTGATCATTTTTTAAAGTTTCTATGTAGAAGAAGCACAAGAGAGCATTTCAAATCAATGTATTTTTTTTTTGAATGCCCAATGTCATAATGATTTTGGGGATGCAAATATTAACTATACATGGTCTCTGCCTTTGAGACATTCACAACCTGGTGGAAAGGTTACAAAACAAGCAATTACCATACATTGTGCTATGTAAAATAATGGAGACATGCACAGAATTCTATGAGAGCACAGAAGAGAGGCTTCTAACTCAGCCTAAAGGACTAAGGAGTTAAAAAAAAAAAATAAGAAAAAGAAAAAGGTTTTCTTGAGTTCTGTTTTGAATAACAATTCAGAGTTAGGCACGTGGAAGACAAAATGTATTTCTTCTGGGCAGAGGAACTGCCATAAGCAGTAATTAGAGAGACAACAAACACGATGCAGTTGCCGTTGGTCAGGAAATACAAGTAGCTGGAACAATAGAACAATTCTCTTGTTTCTTTCTTTTTCTCTCTTTCTGTGTCTCTCTTTCTCTGTTTCTCTCTCTCTCTCTCTTTCTCTCTCTTTCTCTCTTTCTCTCTCTCTCTTTCTCTCTTTCTTTCTTTCTTTTCTTTCGAGACCGGGTCTTACCTTGTCACCCAGGCTGGAGTGCAGTGGTGCAATGATACCCCACTGCAATCTCAAACTCCTGGGCTTAAGCAAGCTTTCCACTTTAGCCTCCAAAGTCCCTGGGATTACAGGTGTTTGAAATCATGCCCGGTGAATTTAAAAAAAAAAAAAAAAATGTAGACACAAGGTCTTACTGTGTTGTCTAGGCTTGTCTTAAACTCCCGGGCCAGCACCATCAGCATCCTGAGAAACTGTTAGAAATATTACTAAATCACATCTCATTCCTACTTAGTAGGCTTAGAAATCTGTGTTTGAACAAGCTCTCCAAGTGATTCGGACATGCACTACAGTTTGAAAACCACTCAAACTTTAGTTAGTTTAGAAATAGAAATCAAGCATTATCCAAGATGTGGTCTGAGATGTGAACTGGAAAGAGAGTGTTTTATATCATGATCAGAATACCGAGCTTCACCCTACTTATCACAAGGTACCACTGAATAATTTTACTGAGTATTCCATAACTAGATTTGACATTTCAAGAGAAAATTTTGGTGGCATTATAAAAAAAGGTGTTATTATCTTCAGATTATTTTCAGTTTGATAATCTTAAAAGGTAAACATTTCTCTGAATAGAGATTTTTGTTCATGAATGTCCAACGTGAGCCTCTCCCCAGAAGCTATTGCTTAGATGCAGTGAAATCTTGCTGTTCCAGCTTATCATTTCTGTGAGAAAAATTCAAAGAGCAAATGAATATAAGCTAAAACTTTGCCCAAATGTTTATGTGTTAACAACACAATATAAAAAAATTATCTGCCATTTAAAATAATATGTAAAATTTATCTGAACTAGTGAGATAGACTTTGAGGCATTTTTTTCATACCAATTAAAACAGGATATTTTCACCAGGTTATTTTAAATTATAAAATTTCTGCAATGACTTTCTATGTGATATAGTTTTATTGTTTTGGTGTTGTTTGGAGATTGTTTTAAATACTAAAATATGGTCAATATAGATTGTTGAAGTTTATCTACAGATAAAAATAGTAACTTTTACCACAAGGTAAGCAGTGGGAGAAAAAAATAACATATTCTTTTATATTAATATTAAAGAGGAAGTAAGTTGTTTTAGTATTTTCTTTATAGATAAAAAATGCATATTTAATGTGAGAGACTTTAAGTGAATTCTTAATCCTTTGTTAGCATTCAATGAAAAGTTCCCATTTAATAAATTTCCTTCACATAGTTTAAGTCTGTCTGTTTATCCTAAATGTATCTGTGACTAATATAAATGAGATTTTCATCTCTATTAATCCACATTTCAATACCAATAATTACTTGGTCAGCCCTTTCTTTGACTTACATTTTTTGCTGCTGTGGTAGAAATCAAGCACACTGGAAAATGAAAATGAGTAATAACTGACATCAAGCCAGCTCTGTGAGTTTCTACAAAATTGTATTTCCTAAAAGTCACTTTCAGATACTAGTCTGTTGTAAGCAACAAAACAGTTCTCATTTCCATGTCTACTCTGAAACTGACCTTAGGCTACTGTCTTAATTGAGGTACGTAGGAGTACCATTCTTAAATCAGCTTAAAATATTCAAAATGAATAATTTATGAAGTGACTTATTTATGGAATTGAATTTTCTATTTTGGTCTTTGGTTATTTAATATATATAACAAGCCAAACAACGTTTGTTAAAATTCTCTATAATTATTTATAATTTCATTAATATCCTTAAATATAATGGGGTTTTTCAGAAACTTAGCTACTTCCAGTATTTTCCTAAAAAACTATCATTCACATTTATACTCACAGTTACTCAACTTTTTTCATTATAATTCACAATAAGAAGTTCTATTTCAATCTATGTATAGAATAGAACCAGTGGGAAAATTGTTTTATGTTTTAAAGAGCATAATGATAATAATAGTATACAAACATTAGTAGAGTGCTTTATACATATGATCTCATTTCGTCCTCATAATTGTGCAAAGAATTAAATATCATTCTGTTTTATAAATAAAATCACTATGGCTGTGATAATTTAGTCTGTTTGCTTATAGTCCTATTGGTAATATGAGATAAATTTCAGACTTAACTCAGAATTTCAATTTCCTAAACCCATGCTCACCTAATTCTGCAACAATTCAATATAGCATAATTCAACTACTGTAATTGTCTATTGGAAAGTAACATTTAACAAAACTTTCAACCAGATATTTCCAATGTATTAGCAGCATGTTTGTGAAGTTTTGCTATAGGGGTGTCAGCATTGTGTTGAAGTGATTAGATGTCATTATTTAGATAGCTGTACATTTCCAAGAGCAATTCTGGGCATGAACGATCTGATTTGGAGAGCCTTCTAGTCTTTCCCTTCCATCTAATTCAATTGATGAAGCATGGAAATACATTGTGAAGACATATTCCGTAATAATCAGGGCTCATTAACTCCTATAGCTGGGTTAAAAGTAACATAAAAATGTATGATTGTCAACACATTATATAAGAAAGAATACTTTGAAATAATTCTCCATAATCTCTTATTTCATCTATATTTTGCTCTCCCTACTAACCAATATCATAATATTATATCCAGGTAGTGGCAATTTATACACACACATGCACATATACAAGCCCATGTACCTCTTTTCCTCTCTTTATGCACATACAGATATATACCTATATATACACACATATATATCTATATATAGAGAGGTAGATAGATAGATAGATAGATAGATAGATAGATAGATAGATAGAGGGTTTACTTACTTAGTCCTACAGCACATTTGTTTATTTCTGTTTAAGAAAGCAGCAAAATTTTGGAGTGAAATGACCCTGGAATAATTCTTAAACCATGACCTACATGTTGGTGATTTAATTTTTCATAAGTTAACAGTACTCAGTTTACTCGTTTATAAGGCTGAGGCAATAATACCTTCCTACGGTGTTGTGAAAGTTGGCAAAATACTGTACATTTGAAACTAATGTGGCATCTCTTAAATGGTAGGCAATCAATAGGTAGTAGTCATAATGGAGCAGCTTATATTATTTTATTACAATTACTGAAAATACAATATTTTGACATTACTTTGTTGGATTAACTCCTCTTTGCCACAGAGCAGTCTAACATGACTTTGTGCTGTCCTTGTCACATACCTAGCCTCTCACTTGCCCCTCCTCGAGTCATGCCTGGTAGAAAGCTATGCTAATGTTCCAGTTCATTTGAAAAGTGGGCTGCAGCAGGAGGAACAGAATGATGGAAAGGAGACTAAGCACAGATTTATACCTGCAGTGCCAACACCTTAGGGCCATCCTAAGGAGCTTTTCTACTGAGTCTGGAATGTGCAGTTGGCATGGTAATATGAAAAGGCAGCGAGTGAGGTTTGTCAGAGAGAAAAGGGCTGCAAATCAGCAGGTCAAGTTTCCCAGCATGTTTCAAAGAAATGCATAGAAAAGATGGCCATGCTTACTTGCCCCTGTCTAGATGGGGACTGAAATCATACGTGGTATAGCTGGTATAAGAGAAGAGTGAACAGGCCGGGCGCGGTGGCTCAAGCTTGTAATCCCAGCACTTTGGGAGGCCGAGACGGGCAGATCACGAGGTCAGGAGATCGAGACCATCCTGGGTAACACAGTGAAACCCCGTCTCTACTAAAAATACAAAAACTTAGCCGGGCGAGGTGGCAGGCGCCTGTAGTCCCAGCTACTCGGGAGGCTGAGGCAGGAGAATGGTGTGAACCCGGGAGGCGGAGCTTGCAGTGAGCTGAGATCTGGCCACTGTACTCCAGCCTGGGTGACAGAGCGAGACTCCGTCTCAAAAAAAAAAAAAAAAAAAAAAAGAGAAGAGTGAACAAACTACAGTGATGCTTAATATACATTATAGCAGTTAATGCTGAAGCAATATGTTCAAAAAGAAGAACTCTTGCTGATTACTTACTCATAAATCATAAACAGGTTTAGGCCTAGCCTAGAGCATGGCAACTGGTGGTACAGGGGGACAGAAATAGTAATTAGCAACAAGGTTGGCAGTAGCAAAGTTAAAAAAATAAAGTAACATTAAAAGTGGTAGAGCTAAGAAGAGTTATTTGGGGCAGGGGGCGGGGAGTCTCTTAATGCTATGAAAATGAGCCTGTAGTATTTTGGGCGTGGTGGCTCACACCTGTAATCCCAGCACTTTGGGAGGCTGAGGCGGGCAGATCACCTGAGGTCGAGAGTTCGAGACCAGCCTGACCAACAAGGAGAAACCCCGTCTCTACTAAAAATACAAAATTAGCCAAGGGTAGTGGCACATGCCTGTAATCCCAGCTACTCGGGAGGCTGAGGCAGGAGAATCACTTGAACCCGGGAGGCAGAGGTTGTGCTAAGCTGATACCATGCCATTGCACTCCAGCCTGGGCAAAAAGAGCAAAACTCTGTCTCTGTGGTCTGTTTTGTCTTAAGCACAGCACTTGCATAAAACAGGTGACTCTTGCTGAGTAGTTTTATGACTAGCCGCTTCAAATTCATAGGGAGCAAGGTTAGCAAATAACAGAAGATTCCTGGATATTTCCCAAATAATTCTCTCTCTAGGTAGCCATAGGTATACAAGGCACCACTCAGGACAGACACTGGCTTACCTTCTCTGGTATTAGAAGTAGCAGCAGCAATAATTTTCACAGAATATAAAAAACATAGAAAGGGTCTATAGGATACACATAGTCGTAGTAAGTATTTCCCATATTTCTGTCCTACATTTTAAACATTCTTTCTAATATTTCATTCTGTCACCCCTTCAGTAGCAAGGTAATCATATCTGCGGGCTAACTCAGAATAAGTTATAAAATCACTGTGATGGCATTTGCCATTGGGGTTACATTTCAGTGGGCTCTGCTATATTGTGAGTGAAATTGGTATTTGGACTTTTTTTTATAGTCTCAGGTTCATAAGCAAACTATTTACTCATACCCCTCTTGTACCTGGGGAACAAACAAAACGTTGTTTTTCTCTGCCCTCCAACCTAACAATGTCCTTCAGCACATTTGATGAAATTGTGATTTTTATATGTAGGCTATTGTGACAATGTGACACTCTTTGCATCCCAGTGTCCAGCTCCAGGAAGTGTTTTGAATGGCTATCATAATAATTCGTCAGTAGTTCTTCATTGTTAGCAACACTTTCTCATGCATCATCTTATTTAATTGATAAAATAAATGTGTAGTATAGGCAGGGCAGATCTCTACATCCTCATTTGCGAGATGAGAAAACATAGTTTTAGAAAATGTAAATAATTTGTTCAAAAGTACACAGCTTGTGAGTGATAGAATTGAAACTATAACTTAGATATTCTGTTTTCTAGTTTAGTAGTCTTTCTAATCGTTTATTGCCACTCACTACTATGCGAATTTTTACACAATGTACAAAATAAAATATTTCACTTAAAGTCCTAACCAGTTTACAGGTTTCAGTGAAGCCATGAAAATCCGATTCGCAAAAAATAAAGTGCTAATTGTCTCATTCAGTTAACACAAGCAAAAAGAGTTGGAGAAATAGTAATTATAAAATGTTCATTTATTAATAAATATGTGTTGTTTAATAAGCTATATGGAGTCATTAAAATGAGGTTATACTACAGGAAGTCTCGTAAAACAAGAAAGAAAATTTGAATTAAACAGAAGAAGTAGTGGAGGAGAGAAAGAAGGGAGATGAAACAGTGGAAGGAAAGAAAGAAAATAATCGCTGAGTATTTACTGTGTGATAGGTAGTTTTGCATACAATATCACGTATAGTGTGGAAAGTTAGTCAGCAAGGGCTAGTTTAGGCAGAGAGATTAGGGGACCTTCTAGGCAAGTAAGTTATAATTGCCCTGACATAGCGGTGGCTATGGATGAGACATGTGTGTAATTCATTAAAGAGATTGCTTTAATGGGATAGAGAACTTATGATAACAATAAGGAGGAAATATGATTGCATTAATTCATGTAAAGTTGTACTTGATAAGTTTCTCAAAATTTAGAAAAAAGAGTTCTCTACTGGATTAAACGTATTTTCTTCTCATCAGCTCAGTGTTTATTTTCCCCTTCCTCTACTATCATTACTTTAATGTTAGAGTGGAAAATAACCCCTTTCTTACTATTCACATTATTAGAGTGAAATTCACCATATTCCCCATTCTGCTCTAACCACTATGTATGTAACTTGGTCCCTGACCTCTTTAAAGGATGGTTTCATGCACCAAGCTATGTAAGTGGGAATCTGGTCTGAGACTTTTCTTTAATCTGATAAAAGCAGTGAGTTCTCAAACAAGAGTTGTTAAACTGGTATAATGTTAGACATAGATTAATTCTAAACATATTTGTCATCTCATGGTGAAATTATTCCTTAGAAAGAAGTCAAAACAGAAGATAGCTGAAAACAGAAGTGAAAGGACACAGTTTTGTGATGTTGTGATTTGAGCACATGGATAAAGTTGTACCCTGAGTCACATGAGTTGGATCCTTAAGTTGTGTGAATTGATGAATGTTAAACCTTCACTTAAATAACAACAACAACAACAAAACCCAAAACACTAAGTTTCAGATTGTAGTCAAATGATCTAGGCTAATACAAATTCCGACTTAATGTTTTAAAGTACATGACAGAAAGTTTATGTGGGTTTTTATGGGTTGGAATAATTGATGAGAAAACATTGTGGTGTTTCTTTTCTTGGTAGTTTGCAAAATATGTCTGAGTAGACAACAAGTTAATATTATTGAAATGTTTTATAGTAGATCTGATGAAAGCATGGACATTTGGAATAAAATTAAAGAGGTAAGGTTGGATCTGAATAATGTTTAGTCATGAATTGTTATGAAGTTACAGAGAAAAAAAGAATTTGAAGACTTGGAAGAATCATGTTACACTGAAAGATAAGGGGAAATTGAGAAATAGGTTTGAATCATTTTGGTAAGCAATATCCCTAAATTCCTTTAAAATTTATAAATTATGCCTAGCCCAACTATAAATTTTTAGTTCCCAGAATTCAAAATACGTCATTAATTGCATCTGTCTCCTTTTGTTGTACAGCTTTTTGTTCCCTACAAAATAATATAGGTCAAACAAATCAGTCAATTGAAATTTTCTTATTTTCTTTTTTTATCCTTTAAAAATTGATGTAGTATTTGCCACAAGAAATACGTGTAAGTTATATGTAACTTTTCAATCACAAACTTATAAAATCAAACTTATGAAACCATCATCCAACTTGAAAAATAGACCCTTCCCAATCTCATAGCAATACACTGTTTGCCCTCTCAGATCCTCTCCCGTAATACCCATCCTTCACTTTTCCACACAGATAACTACCACTTTGTGCTTCACCATACGTTCAGAACCTTAGATTTGCTTGTTGAGTCATTTACTTCCAGTTGAGGTACTTACATCTTTAGTAGTAAGGAAACATAGTAAGTTATCTCACCTTTTGTTTATCTGGTAATTTCTTATTTAACCATAGTACTTGAAAGATCTTTGGGTGTTCAATTCTTAGCTGACAATTACCTTGTCCTAACAATTTGAATGTATTTTGTCCCTTGTATCTAGCTTACACTGTTTACATGGTAGAGCTCATAGTCAGGCTAAATTTCTTTCATCAATTTGCAGGCAATCTACTTTTCTGGATGCTTTAAAAATGCTGTTATCTCAGTTTCCGTTACCCAGCTTTTAATTCCACCTGTAGTTACATTTGACATTTTTTCAAATAAATGATTTAGCCAATTTTTCTCTAATTATCTAAGTTAAGTTAACAGAAAAACAAATCAATCAATGTATACATTTAGAAAAGAGAGCTATATTGCTTAAGAAGAGGATTATCACCTGCAGGTGGGAAGCACATCCTCCAGCTGAAAATTGAAAACAAGCTCTTAGAGGGAGGAAGGGATAAAACAGGAATTTATGGTGAATGAGTTGGGCAAGTATACATATTCAAGAGGATACAGGAGGAGCTATGAATATTTATAAACGGGAAGTCTCAGGCATGGGTCATAAGCAAACATGTTAACATGCATCCAATGTTCACTTTGAGGTGGAGACTTAACATTTAAATATATTACAGTTTGACCCTATACATTAAAAGGTAAAGCAGGGACTCGGATGCATAGCCTCTGTAAATCAGCCAGAATCGGTCCATGGTTGGTAGTCTCTTACCAAGAGAAAGTTACAGAAATCGGTCTCTTGTCAATCAAAGCTATGTAGTTATGGCTTGTGGAACAGGGAGCCTCAGTTAGTGTCTGGTGGTTGGCATTCTGCAGCTGCTCAACATTACTTATCTCAAGGGCAATGCTTGTTTAGCTGCTAGAGAAAAAGGAGAAAATAACAAAATCCTTGTGGCAGTTAGAACATAGTTTATTCTAAGTGTAGATACGTGTGACTTAACTCCTGCCTAGCATGACTTTAGATATTGTTTATAATTTGGTATCTTATAGTTATAAAAAGCCCATTCAGTCAGTCTTATGGTCTGTATTTTAACTTTAATGCTGGTCAGTTGTATCTAACCTGCAAAAGAGCAGGAGCGTAACAAGGGATCTGACGTCTTATCCAGTCATGGCAGGGAACTCAGTTTTGACCAAGGAGTGTGTCTGCTTACTCAGTTGAGGGGCTTAGGATTTTATTTTTAGTTATCAGTTAACAAAGTTAATTTTTAATTCTTTTATGACAGATGTTCATTTTTCCCTCTCCTACTTCCCATTCTCCACAATAATAGTTTAATTTTAATTACATATATAACATATTATATAATATTGCACATATCATATTATATATTACATATACATGAGTATGTGTGCACACATAATCCTCAACATATGATGGAGTTATGACTGAATAAACTCATTATAAGTTGAAAGTATCATCCTGACTGGAGGTCAAGGAGTGTAGTCAATATATATTTTTTCCAACCATCCTAAAGTCAAAAATCATGAGTCAAACCATCTGTATTAGTTTGTTTTCACACTGCTATAAAGAGTGACCTGACTACTATAAAGAACAACCTGAGACTGGGTAATAAGAGGTTTAATTGACTCGCAGTTCTGCATGGGTTGGGAGGCCTCCAGAAACTTACAATCATGGTGGAAGGTGAAGGGGAAACAAAGCATGTCATACGTGGAAGTAGGAGAGACAGAGAGCGAGGGAGGGACTGCCACATACTTTTAAACCATCAAATCTCATGAGAACTCACTAACAGAAGAACAGCATGGGGAAAACCACCCCCATGATCCAATCACCTCCCACCAGGTCCCTTCCCTGACACATGGAGATTACAATTCAACATGAGATTTGGGTGAGGCGCAGAGCCAAACCATATTACCATAATAAGTCAGGGACATCTGTATATGAATATACATAATTAATTTTAGCTTGTGCATCAAATTCTTATACCATATTATGTTTCTTAAGCATGTAATGTTTCAACTTTCTTCATTATTTAATACTGTAATTTTCCCATTTCTATACTTTTTGTTTTAATTCATGTTTCAGTTGGCTGAAATTGTTCTTGGAGGTATGTTTTCAAGAAAGATAAGTATATTTTCTCTGCTTTCACCTATTTCTGGTAACTTACCTGAGTATAGAATTTTTGTCAAGAACCTTCCTAAAAAACATCAATAATGCTCAATCACTTTTTGGAATTTAGTGAAGCAGAGTAGAAGTGTGAGGCCGTTGTTTATCGATAAACTTTTATTTCTGCCTTGATGAATATGAATTTTTATGCATGAAATTAGACTGCATAATGGGAGATTGTCCAGAAATTAGGAAAATAAACTAATTGTATTTTTAAAATAAAATAAAATAATTTTATTTTAGATCGTGGAAAGAGTTTAGATCATGGCAGAGTTTAGATCATGGAAAACCTAATGTACCATGCCAAAGACATGGGATATTTTTCCTTTAGGTTTTGAGGCTTTATTATTTTTATTGTTGTTATGACCATCATTCACAGAATTATTATTACCAGAGTACCATTATATGTGGGAGGTTTCCCAGTTTGCCATGCTGTCTACATTAACTAGCTATCGCTACATAACAAATCACATTAGTTTTGCGAAAACTACATTCACATATTCATTTAGCTTATGAATCCCCAGATCAGAAATTTGGGTTAATCTCAGCATGGTGGTTGTTTTAATTTGTTCTAGAATTGGCTAATCTCATCTTTACTCACTCAAGTTTCTGCAGTAAACTGGTAGGTCAACAATGACTGAGTAATTTCTAATGGCCTCAGATGGAACAGCTGGGATGGCTGGTGCTTCTCTCTCGGTGGCCTGTTGTCATCTAGCAGGACAGCTGGAGCTTATTTACCTGACAACAAGAGTTTACAGACTTTAAAGGTAGCAAGAGGGCAAGTTCCAATTTACAAGTATGCTTCAAGTCCATTTACATCATCTTTGCTACTGTTACCATTGCCCGAAGAAAATCACAGGGCAAAGCCTGGAGTCAGTGTGCACAAGTACTTACAAGGAACGTGGGTATAGGAAAGCATGAACAAATTAGGGACATACTGCATCATTCCACCACACTGCCCTGCACGAACTCCAAAACACCAGAACACCTGGCAGCAAAATTCCTTCAGGAAGGGTATGTGTGGGTGACCAGTATCCATCTAAGCCTGCTCTGGTGCTCTGCTTCAACTCTTACCTCAGGAAGTCTCCTCACAAAAGATCAATTCTTGATCTGGACTCTGTCACAATGATGAAAGTGGAAGTTCCCATTATTATTTATATATTTGTAGAAACATTTAATATATAAGCAAGTTTAAAACAAATGAAAATTTCTTAAATTCTTTATTCAAAATATTTATACTAGTTTTTTAATTTCAAATGTTTCATTTGATGAAGTTTGAAAATACTAGGATTACTGTCTTAGAACTTCATTACATATGTTGATTTTTCACATTTAGGACCAAAAAGAAGAAATCATAATGGGAAGTAATGTTAATAGTAATAACAATTTTAGCCCGCCTCCTATATGCTGGAACCATCTTCCTTCATAAGGAGATTGAATGAGGTATCAGAGTGCACAATTCAAGATGTCAGGCTTTTTGGTACAAATACATATTACTTCAACCGCATAATTTAATTTCATAATAATATGTAGTTAATAAAATATGCATTTAAAGTTTCTGTCATTTGAATAATTGGTTCTGGTGGTTCTATTGTTTTTCAAGATTAAGAAATAAAATATTATTCTTAAATATCTTTAGGTGGGAAAGATCTAATTTAATTTAAAGGCAAAACAATACTATTCTTTATATACACATGTGAAATTCCACCTACCTTTAAAATGATCTTTGGGTAACCTTATAAAAGGTTTTTTGTACAATGACCAAGAAATTCTTGCCTTTTCCTTCAGTGATGTGTTTCTAAACCCTGACTTAAAAGTTAGTCTTTTATAACTACATGATTTCTGTTTAAATGACTTGTTTAAAACAAGTATGTGCAAAATTGAAATGAGTTTTTCCATTGCCTTATATCCTCTTGAAAAGAAAATTAGCCTAGTGAGTAAGAATTAGTACAAGATGTTTCAGAACATTTGTAATACTATACAGTGTGGGGACCTGGGTCCCAGCTCCTCAGGCAGTTGCTCTTAGGGTAGGGAGCTGTTCTCTCTTTATTATCTTTTGCACAGATCACCTCAGAGGCTTTTAACATTCAGTCTTTCTCTTTCCTTTTCCCTTGTGCTCCTAATAATTTACTGTGGATATTTTCAGCATGACACACAACTGCTGCTGCTGATAATGGAAACTGTTCACCTAATTTCTCCCTGCCCTACACTCAGAACGAACTGTGTGGAGTCAAACTACGCAGCAGAAAACTTAGCAGGAGGCGGTAACTGGCAGAATGATGACATAGGTAAAAGACTGGGCTGATGGGCACAAGCAAAATGTGATTAGCACAGTGTGTGTCGGTCAGGTCTCAGGGAAGGGAATGTTACTTCACCCTCTCCTAGCTTTGCTGCTTGGGACCAGGTGGCTATTGGGTAAGGCCTGACATCCAGAATGGGTCCAGGCGTCCCGAAAGCAAACCTTCTTAATTAGTTATAGTTGAATGACTCAAATGAGCCAGAAGGTTAGATCAGGCCTCCTGCTTTGAATTTTGTGTTTTATGTTGGAGGCACGATAGATTATAATCTTGGAATGCAATTTCTCAGGGCCCTTGTGAACACCAAGAGTCTGTTGGATTAGCTCTTGTCAACCAAATTGGAAGTTAATTAACTTAGCAATAAGAGTTTAAGAAATGTCTGCATTTAAAGATATAGGATAATTTTGTGGCATAATATATGTGAATATTTACTATGATCACAGCAACAAAACACAGTGGGCAGATTTCAAGGCAAATAAAATAAAATGTCTCTGTTCTCAAGGTATTTTGGTTCATGTCTGATAGCTTTACAAGCAGCCTTTTCAATGGAGTAAGTAAAAAGTAAAGACCTGAGATAATGTGGCAAAGCATCTACAATACAAAAATAGTGAGATGAAAATTTAACAAAGCCTTACAATGTCATAGAGCTAAACACATTACATGTCTTTGGGTTACATTGAATTATACAATTAAGTCACATTCCAGTTCACTGTACAGCAGTTTCTATTTATTAGAAAAAGGAAAACAAAATTCAAGAAGACAATTGCAAAAAAAGTAATTTATTTTACAGTTTTATTTCTAACAAAAACAAGACTTTAAAAACTTAACTCAGCAATCTTTCCTACTGATCTGCTAGTATTTCTTTCATACCTCCTATTTTCTCAAATAATATCACCAATAATAAGTTGTCTAAATCAGGGACCTCAATATTATAGTTAATGTCTTATTTATCCTTTCATCGCATGTCAATAAAAAAAACCATGTTACCATTCTAATCAGGCCTGTACTTCCAAATTCCTGTAGCAACTACCTTCTCTCTCTAGCCCACCATCTGATTTTCAGCCCCCATATCATATGTTACATGAATGATTGATATGGCCTCACTACATTCAACCTCTTGACATCCCAGTCCATCTTCTGTCTACTCTGCTGCCACTATGGCTTTTTAAACAATTTCAGGTGAATGTCCATTACTTATGGGAAAAAAGTCTACATATTAAATCATGGTATATGAGAAACAATGGTAGCTTATGATAATGCTCTGAAGGAGATATTTTAATACAATTTATTCAAGATTAGAAAAGTTAATTACCTTGTCAAGGACACACAATAAATAAGAGAAGAGCTGGTATTTGTTTAGCTACATCTTCCCAACGTGCAAAGTGTGCCTCTTCAGAGCAAGCCTCTGGCCTACCGTTTTGTCTCATCCCAGTCACTACCAGACATAATACCCTTTCCACTGGTATCATACTGGAATTTTACTGTCTGTCTATGTGGCGCATACATCTTGTTAACCTGTCCCATCTCTTCTCATATTTTAAAGGTGATATCAAGCACATCTTCATTTCCTCAGTTTCCCGTGAAACTCTCTGCCAAGAAAAGCTATTTAATTATGCATTTGCATTCTCAAAATATTTGATTCTTGCTCTTAGCCTCCTACATTGCAGAACAAACAAGGGGGCATTGAGTTTTTCCCATTGCAACATTTCTCTGATAAACTCTGTGTTGTCAAATCTTTCCCTCTGGCCACAGCCAGGAATGGCTCTCCACTTTTAAGGAATATTTCATATATCTTCCTATTGAGCAGTTTTCAGATTATATTAGAGCTATTTGATTATGTATTCATCTCAACCATTAGACTAGATGTCCTTTGAGACCTGAGGCGATATGTTACTCATTTTCTAATATTCATTGTGTCTGATATAATTCATATTTCATAGTATGACTTCAATAAATGTACATTGAATTAAATTGGTATTTCTAAGAATTTACAATGATTACTTTCAAAATGTCTTATGGAAGGAAACTGAGAAAGAAATTCCCTGTGAATTGCATGTAGAAATTTTGTTTTGTTTTTCTTTGAAGAGTCCTTAGCAAATACAAACATAAATATATTTAATATTGATGTACAGGGACACAAATATCCCTACATTATATGTATATGTATATATATATACACAGGTTAAAATACACTGTGGATACACATATGCATATACATATTATTTATATATACAAATCTATTCTTATTTGAGATAACTTATCAAATAGATTACAGTTAACATGAATAGTTTATTTTCCTGTTTGACATCTGCTACTTAACCAGGAATATTAGTTTTTAAAGTTATTCCACATAAATTGGTAATCATCCATTGATTTTAAAAGCGAATCATCCATTCACTTTTCAAAAGAAAAAAAAAGCCTTGTAACTAAGTAGAAAATAAATCCTATAATCCAAGAAATATAGTTTTATTTGACCTGTTTACTATTGATTAGGACCTACATTCTACATCTGTATATTAATTTATAATTCATTGATAGGTAGCAAATAATTTCCATTTATTAAATATTAAGTATATTTTCTCCACTAGAAGAGATAAATCCAAATGATACTGCCTTGGAATGCTTTAACTTGTTTCGTATCTATTCGTGTAAATTTGTTTCAGCATTATTTGTGTCTCGTTGATTTTATATAAGTCTCTATTTCCTTCTGAATTAGTTCTACTATTGGGCTATTTAGCTTATTAATAAGTGTGGTAGGTAGAATAATGCTCCTCCCACAAATGTTCACATTCTATTCCTTGTAATTTGTGAATACATTATTACATGGAAAAAGGGACTTTGCAGATGTGTTTAAGGTTGTAGAATTTGAGATGGTGACATTATCCTGGATTAAACAGTTGGGTCCAGGCTTACCACATGAGTCCTTAAAAGCAGAGAACCATTCCTAGCTGTGGTCCAAGAGAAAGATTCGACAGCAAACTGTGCCAGAGAAATACTGCCATGGGAAGGACTCAATGCTCCCTTGTTGGTTCTGAGATATAGGGAGCTAAGAACAATAACCAAAGAGAGACCTCATAGTATAAAGGGTGGCCTCTGCTTGACAGGCAACAGCAATGGAAAATCCCCAGGACCTAGTCCTACCACTAAGGGAAACTGAGTTCTGCCAACAACCCACATGAATAGGAAATGGATCTTCCCCTAGAATCTCCAGAAAACAATGTAGCTTTGCTTACTTTGTGATTTTATCCATGTGAGACACACGTTGGACTTCTGTCCTATAGAACTGTCAGATAATTAGTTTGAGTTGTTTTAAGCCACTAAATTTGTGATATCTATTACAGCAGCAAGAGAAAACTAATACAAAGAGTTGAAAAATTTTTGTATTTGTGTGAGTGTTACACTTTTTAACTCTTTGAGAATGACACTGATAATTTTGAAGTCTCCTTGAGTGTTCATGCCTGCTTTGAAACTGACAAAGAAAGACTTGCTATGGATTCAGAGGAAGATTACAATATAAAATAAATGTAATGATATAGTTTAGCATCTGCACATGCCCAACTTAAGTGAAACTCTAGAATTATAGATTGAGAAATACTATTTACTCTCCTTTGTTATTTGTCTTAGAAATTAATGAGCTTCTTAGAGAAAACTCTTCTTCTGCTATGAGCAAACATGCTCTGTTTTGAGGATCTTCCAGAATGGGGCCTCTTCCTGAGACCTGGATGGTCAGAGTATGTGTAGAGTTACTCCGAACCCATAAAATAATCGTTAAACACTCTTGTTTCATAAGCATTGGGGAGAAAAAAAAGACCCAGACATTATAATTATTGCACAAGAAAATTTCCCAAGCTGTGAGAAATTTGGTAAGTTATTGGAGATCCATTAACAAAAAGAATTCCATTTCTGAGACAGAAGGATGGCAATAGCTACAAGTGTTGGTATGATCCTAAAAGGCAATTGGGAATGATGTCCTTTGAGGACTTTTTCCTCCACTCCATAGAAAAGCATTTTATTATCTTACGTAAGTGACTGAATGAATATGAGTTACAGAAGGAGAATACTTCTTTAATTATTTAATTTCAATTGACTGAAGAGAGACTCATGAAAATTAGCCAGTGTTTATAAAAATGGCTTACTGATTAAAAGCATATAATTTCAACCCGCTTTTGATCCTTAAGAAAAAAAAAATCCCCTTAGAAGGTTTGGAAAATTCCTCAAAAGTAGGCAGCTGTTTACACTGTTTTGTTCACTACACTCTCCTTTTAGTACATGAGCTAAATATTTACTAAAAAATTCCTTTTCACCTAAAGAATCATCCAGAATCAAATAATTTTTTCTTGTATATCTTGTAGAGATACATCTTTTTTCAAGTGTTTCCATTATGTTTAAGACTGTTTTTCTGAGAGACAGAAGATAACACACACAGACACACACACACACACACACACGCTTATGTTAATCTACACCACTGCTTTGTGGCAGAAACAATGAAATCTATATTAATAAAGGACTTATTATGATTTACACATTTGGCCAACTGTATAAAATTCTTCTTAATGAAGAGATGTGTGTGAGCATAATTATATAAATGTTTTCTATCTGATGTTTATGTCATGGTTTAGCAATTAGTGAAATTTGTAAGTTGTATGAGCATTACTTCATAGACTATCTAGGAAATTCTTTTAACCTAAGGCATTTAGAGAAAGGAATTTGGCGGGCGTGTGGCTCACGCTTGTAATCCTAGCACTTTGGGAGGCCAAGGCAGACGGATCACGAGGTCAGGAGATGGAGACCATCCTGGCTAACACGGTGAAACCCCGTCTGTACTAAAAATACAAACAATTAGCCAGGCGTGGTGGCCGGCACCTGTAGTCCCAGCTACTCGGGAGGCTGAGGCAGGAGAATGGCATGAACCCAGGAGGCGGAGCTTTCAGTGAGCCCAGGTGGCACCACTGCACTCCAGCCTGGGCAACAGAGCGAGACTCTGTCTCAAACAAACAAACAAAAAAAAAAAAAAAGGAAAAGGAAAGAAAAAGGAATTCATCATTATTGAAAAGGAAAAAGAAAATAAAAGGGAAAGAGATGATCTTATTTTAACCAACACAGTATGAAAAAATTTATAAAGAAATCTTAACCTCACAAGTTCTACTTCTTAAAGATGTAACACGATTTATTCTACTGAATTTAGAACTAAAGTCTAACTTACTGTTCTTGGTTAATACTGATAACATAGCAGATTTTGGTTCTATATTGACAAGGAATATTAATCTTTGTATTCATTTTGCCAAAGTAAAACAAGTTCATATTCTGCAAGAAAAAAATATAAAATATCAATTGTCTGATCCTTCTACATTTCAACCAATTGAAGTTTCCATTCAAAAAATACTTTAATTTTAAAAAAGCTGAAGAAATTTGGCTCTGCATTAATTCTTTAAAAAGAAATATTGACTTATTTTGAATGTTGTGCCTGATTTCTGTAACTTGGCCACAGTGAAGTTTCTTATATCAGTCTAGTAACAGGAAAGCCCTGATTTAATCTGATTGTAGGTTTGCACCCTTATATCCTCCCTTCCCCATTCCTTGCCAGTCATATCCCTAACATAGAAGAATCGCTTGGTCTCAGAAGCTCTATTGATGATTTAGAAGCATTAATGAGAGATACAGAGAGTAAGAGCTAAAGTGAGAGCAAGAGAGGGGAGAGAGAGGGAGAGAAAGGAAGAAGAAGGGCAAGCGCAATCTGGAGGGAGTAAGAGTACATGCATAAGAAAGATTTTCTTTTCTTTCAGAGTATTCCTCTTGGTTTCAAAGGTGCAGGAATAACTTTTTGTGTTTACTGATTAAAGTAAAAATAGAGAATTTGAAATTTTTATAAATGTGACTGCAAAATTAGCATTAGTAGAAAAATCTGTAGAACACAGGACAAAAGACAGAAATTCATGAAAAATTATTAAGGAGACTTAAAGAGTAAAGTACTGGGAAGCACATTTTCTACGTAGAAAACTTTAAATTATAGGCCCTAGTCAGGGAGACTAACATTATATGATATTCAATTGATGCTATTAAATGATTAGAACATCATTTAATTTTTTATGTCATAATCCTAAGAAAGGACAGATTCATGTTTTCCTCTGTTTAGTAATTGCTCTGGTCTGAGTTCATTTATAGCATCATTTACCAAACAAACCCATAAAAAATCATTATTAATTCTCAAGAAAACTCTTGAATAGATTGTGTATAGTGCCATTAATTGAAGGTGTGTTTCTCAAGACATATGAAGATGCCTTCATGCTATTCAGTCAAGCACAAATCTAATGATATGTGTGAGGCAACAGAATTGATATGTCAGCATTTTTTATATAATTGGAAAGCTTCAGTTTGCCATTACCTCTATGCTAAATAACACATTTACATTATCCCCTAGATTGCAGACAAGCATACGCCTAATTATTTTATTTCTGGCATGCACTGTAGAAGAATTCTTACGCAAATAATAGAATTAGAGAAAATGTTCCTTTGTGTTTTATCACTCCTTCCGACCCTGTGTGAAACTCATTAACTTCCTAGGAGGTGGGAAAAGTGAACCAACGGATGCTGGAATAAAGTATAGGACAAGCACGGTTGCTCATATTTTTTTTCTTTTTTTAACATATTATTTTCCAAAAGAAAACTTTCTAACTTAAGAAATAAATTTTCAATTGAAGAAAAGGTTGTAAGCTAAAAGTATGTTTATCTGCCTGAAACATGACTAGACTAAAGGTTGTCATCAGTTAGAGAAAGTCAGACTTTAGTTCTGCCAGTGTTTGTCTTTTAGAAGATAGCTAGGAAGACCTATAAAGATGAAGAATAAATAATATAACTATGCTCACGTATTTTGATCACTTGTATTCTATTTTCATTCTCACAATAACCCTATGCAGCAGGATTCTCTCCCCTCATTTTTGATGAGCAAGCTGCAGTTGAACCAGGGTAAGTAACCTGCCCAAATCATAGAATTAGCAGAGGGAGGAAACAAGACCAGACCTGATCACTCTGTGTTTTATACCTCATTTTCACACTATCCCTGGATTCAAATGTATTGGCTTTGAAACTGATACTCTCCTGGAAATGTTCGTGTTTATGGGGATTTTTTGTTGAGTATACCAGGAAATGACAGTGGAAGAGACCCTAATCCCAGGACGTTCTGAAAGGAGAAGAGATTAAAATGAGATTTGGGGATAACATCTGGATTTTATTTGTTTGTGATATTCTAATTATCCATAGAAAAATAATGCCATTGTTTTTAACAAAGCAACAGAATTGCCAGTTTTTTATGGTTTCATTTTATTAATAAAAAACCCCATTGAATAAAAGGAATAAAATTGGTCTCATATTTTGAATATAGTCATCCAATTATCACGTGTATTTTACTTAAAATTTTAGAATCATAGCAATCACTCAAGTAACTTGCCATCTAATGATTAAACACATTCAATTGAGTAAACAAAGATTAGCAGCACTACATATAAAGTGTTGAAGTTGATGCTGTGAGGTGCTGATATATAACACCCAAATACTACCAATCAAGTAAAGGGAATGAAATATAAGCCTTAACATCTATCATAGAAGGTGGAATATGGGAAACTCTCTTTCAGCATATGAAGTGCAGTGATGAGTCAGAAGAGCTCAGTGGAAGCTTCAGAGAAGAGAGAGCTTTTGCCCTGGGTCTTGGATGCCGGGTAGATCATTGTTGGCCGAGAAAGTTATAGGAAAAAGAAACAAGGCATTCCCAAAAGCAGCAAAATCTGAGCAAAAGCATAGCAGTATTGAAATAATTGAACACATTTCATATGTAATTGTCCTGAAGAACATAAATGGGAGTGACAATGGGACCAGGTCTTGGAGGCCTCTGAATGTCCTATTATAGTATTTGAATTTAATCACTGCCTTTGAAAGAGATTCAGCAAATAGCTTATATATACACTTGAGTTTCTAGCTGAAATAGTCACCTAAATTGATGGGTAGAATTATTTAATTTCTATACTAGAAGGAAATGTGATATGTTGAAAATCACTTCCAAGAGATGATTACATAACAATGTGGACTCCTTTGTCAAATTTCTATAGCAGTTTAGTTGTACAGTGGCCTTTCGTCTCAAAAGAGACTCTAGCAATTTAAAAAAAGTACTTCTCTTCTTTGGGGAACTAAATTAATCTCTGTCTTCTTGTGTAAATGCTCATCTAAGAGAGAGTTATAGGAACCTTTAAAATCAATCCATTTTGTTCTCAAATATGGTTCATTTAAATAAGTGATATGAGGAATAAGAGACAAAGTGAGATACTTTGTTGATTATTCTATAACATAAAATGCCAGTTATTATATATGTCTTTGCTAGACTGTGCTAACATTTTTGAGAAATGAATGACCCCTATGCTAGGTATACTCTCTGTGATAATGTTTATGATAAGAGGAGAATCATGTTTATGATATATTTACTGAGGCCAGGCGTGGTGACTCGTGCCTGTAATCCCAGCACTTTGGGAGGCCGAAGCAGGTGGATCACTGGAGGTCAGGAGTTCGAGACCAGCCTGGCCAACATGGTGAAGTCTTGTTTCTACTAAAAATACAAAATTTATCTGGGCATGGTGATGAGCGCATGTAATCCCAGCTACTTGGGAGGCTGAGTTGAATCACTTGAACCTGGGAGATAGAGGTTGCAGTGAGCTGAGATCACACCATTGCCCTCCAGTCTGAACAACAAGAGCGAAAATCCATCTCAAAACAAAACAAACGTAGAAAGAATCTTACAGGATCTGTGCTAGCATATTAACATTCTGTCTTGAATTATTGGGATTTACAGTTGTTTAAATTTTCAGTGCTACTTTTCTAGTTTAAAGACATTAAATCAGTGATTCCAAAGGGTTCTTAGTATAGTCTCAATAAAGTGCTATTACAGCATTTTGAAGAAATTCATAGAGGTGTACTTTATTCTCCTATTCCTACCTATCCTGAAACTCTCCAAAAAAGACATACACGCAGATATTAGCTATTCAGGGCTTTGTCCCCTTTGCCTTTACCATTTAAGTGAGGAGAGGTGTTCTATCATATTAAATTTATAGCAATAGGCCTCCACATCCATTGTCATGCAAATAAGGCACAGGTACACACCTAACTTCCTACTATTCCAATATGGGTAAATGGAAAATAGGGCATGTTGAGGGAAAACTTATGAGTAAGAAAGTATCAGGGCGTGTGTTATCTATGGGGTCTCATTAGACCAGATTGACTTAAACCAGCTATGGCTGTACTGGATGTTCCACAGAAAGAGCTTTTGGGGAAGAAACATCCTAATAAAGGAAATGACAGGCAGAAAATGTCACAACAAAGGTGAAAAAACTAGAACTTGTCAAAGTCTTTATCAAAGTCTTGTTAAAAAAAAAAAAAAAAAAAAAAAAGGGCTGAATCTCCAGATCTCACCCTCCGTTATCAGCCAGCTCTTCAGTGAGTGGCTGTAGATCTGCTAAAGGGCTTCTTGTTAGTTATCAAAAGCGGAGAAATGGGGCCTCCAGGGTCATTCGATTTGCCTCTTGGCATTCTTATAACTTAATCTGGTCAAATTCCATGTCAACATAGATAAGCAGAGAAATAATTACTACAGTTAACTGATGTAACATCTAATACTTTAAAGTAGGAAAAATGTAGGTCAATGAGGATTTAGTGATAAGCCAGAAAATGGTGTGAGGGTAGGAGTAGCTAGTGTATAAATAGTACAGCATTATATATTACTTGTGGCTTCAATGAACGTACAGTTTCACTATGTTTTGAGAGGTAGAATACACACATGTGAAAACATTTTAATCCTCTTGATGTTCCAAACATCCAAAATGAGTTGTAGAATAATCATTGGTATATAATTTGTTTCTTTAGCAATTGTATATTGCAGTTGTGTGACAAAATAAATACTATCTATTCAAATCAGATTATATAAAATAACTTTTCATGTTCTTACAAAGATAATATTTAATTTGTTGAATTCATTTAAAATTTGTTTTGTAATTCTTTATCTTTTACCGTGTCCAATATTGAATCTACTACTAGGGTGATAAATTAACATCTGGTAGGGTGAAACATAAATTTTTCTTTCTCAACATCTAATCAGAGTTTTAACTGTTTTATTCAGCAATTAGCTACTGGCAATTACTATTTCTATTTTTATTTTTCAGAATGCAACATTTACTCATAAACAGCTGCTGTTTAGAAAAATAAAGACTGTTTATTAGTAAAATGCAGTATTAATATTTGGTGCACTATAATATCACGTAGACATTGTCCTTCTTAATTTTGGGTTCCAATCACTGACCTTATAAACATAGAACACAAAGGGCTATTTGGAGTAATCCTCACACAAACCATAATAATTCAGCAAGTGGCATTTTAATGTATTTTAAAATTGTCATGGAATAATCATTAACAACTTGAACCTATAACAATGTTGAATTTGCTTTAGTTTGTTTCTGTCTCTAATTGAGCCCAATATATTTTTCTGATTATTAAATATACTGAGAAAATGTGGATTAACAGTGCCAAACATAAGTAGACAAGATCATGGGAACTGACCTATTGCATCAGCATGACCTGGATATGAGACACAGAGTTAAATGAGATCATTTCGCATCTTTAAGATTTGACTGCCCTGCTGGATTTCAGACTTTCGTGTGACCTTTAGCCCCTTTGTTTTGCCAATTTATCCCATTCTGATTAGCTGTATTTATATAATCACTGTACCCCATTGTATCTAGGAAGTAACTTTCTTCTGATTTTACAGGCTCATAGATGAAAGGGACTTGCCTTGTCTTCGATGAAACTTTGGATTGTGGACTTTTGAGTTAATGCTGAAATTAGTTGAGACTTTGGGAGACTGTTGGGAAGGCATGATTGGTTTTGAAATGTGAGGACATGAGATTTGGGAGGGGCCAGAGGTGGAATAATATGATTTGGCCGTGTCTCCACCCAAATCTGATCTTGAATTCTCATGTGTTGTGGAAGGGACCCAGTGGCAGATAGCTGAGTCATGGGGAAGTCTTTCCCATTCTGTTCACCTGATAGTGAATAAGTCTCATGAGATCTGATCGTTTACTAAAGAGGAGTTTCCCTGCACGAGCTTTCTCTCTCTTTGCCCCCTACCATCCATGTAAGATGTGACTTGTTCCTCCCTGCCTGCTGCCATGATAGGGAGGCCTCCCAGCCATGTGGAACTCTAAGTGTATTAACCTCTTTCTTCTGTAAATTGACCAGTCTCGAGTATGTCTTTATCAGCAGCCTGAGAGCAGTCTAATACAATCTCTTAATGACAGTTTACCCTTTACCAAGCTAATTTAGCTTAGTTCTCTCACTTGTAAAATAGGAAATTATAACAGAACTCATAAACATTAAGTTGGGTGAAATATTCAAGAAGGCAGATGGACACATAGGAAAGCCTTGGTAAAGAGTAAGTGTTATAACTTTTATTTTACTATGTAGCACGCCTTTTTTCCAAGGTGTTTTGCTGCAAACCCCAAACCAAGTGCCTGAGTTTCCAACAAAAGAGAAAACCAGGCTGCTTCATGGGCTCTCAGAACAGGATATATCTTATGATCAAGGAGCTCAACATTGATATAGCCTATGATCAAACAAAACTGCTCCTTACAATTTGTGGCTACAGTTTCAATATTTAAGAAAACAAAAAATAGACAGATGGAAATTTTAGCAGCCGTTTTCAAAACCACATTTTAGTGACTTTATAATAATCATATAGCTACATTATATTATTTAACTTCATGATACTAGGTTATTTTATTCATGTTATTTTTATATTTTCCCTTTACTGATATTTAACAAATATTACATATTGGCAGTCTTCTAAGTAATAAAACATTATTTCATTTAATAATCATAAAACCAAGCATGCTATTGTGTTATTACAAACTGCAGAATAGGAAACCGGGACCCTGAGGAGTGTAAATAAATTCTCCAGAGTCAGAAAGGTAATAATGTTGACCCTATTTTTATGTGCCTGTTGTACTTATCTTGGGAGAAAATGTGATATTGGAAAAGAGTTGAAATTGTATAATTATTGTTTTTTCTTTTAATTGACTGATATGACATTGTTTACATATTGGCTTTTGTCTAAAGAAAGAGGACATTATTGTAGTTTTGAAAATATGGGCTGCCTTTTATAGTTGTACCATAGTTTTGATAGCTCAATTTCACATACAGATACATTTAACGTCACTAGATACAGAGTAAGAACTTTGTCTATTATCTGCTGAATGTGTCATTTCCCACAGGTGCTAAGAACTCTCAAGCCATGGAGAGAGATGCATTTGGAGTTGTTTACATTCAGACAAAGCCCATCTGGTTGTTTGCAGCTAGTCACAAGGTAAGCAGGGGCATGCACGCACACACACCCACACACAGACACACACACACATGAATTATATATTTCAAAATAAATTGGAATTACATAAATTAAAAAATAAATATTTTAAAATACGATTGTAGTATGGCTGTGTATTCATCAGTAGCACCACTGACTAATACCCAGGAAAACGAATCTGCAGAAGAGTCCACAAATCTACACTTTAAACAAATAAACTTTATAAAATTGCATGTAGGGTCGTATGTTTCAGGGAGGGGGATACGGGATATAGGGCTGATATAAAGAAGAGGAAATATAAAAAAAATGCTGACCAACATTAATTAAAGTCTACAATATGCTTGCTGTTTCACATAGCCTGTCTAATTTAGTCTTCTAGCAACCCTATTACATAATCCATTTAACAGATAAAGAATGTGATGCTAATATATATTAAATAAATAACGTAGAGCTACATGAAATGTGAGGATAGAAATTTAACTTGATAGAATGGAAAATCAATAATAATAAGATGACAGCGGGATTGCTAATTGATGGTTTGATTCCTTTCACTTTACTTTCTCTGATACTTTTAAGTTTAGCACTTCCTTGTTAAATTTCTTGATGTTCAAGTAAATTGAGTAAAGATTGTTGTAAATATTTCAGAAAAATCTACTATTTTATTTCCATGTCAACCATCTTTATTTTAGACCCTACAAAATAATATATAAATTTTAATAAATGATTATTTACAAATATGTTGATAACTTAGGGGTTTAACTACCAAAAATGTAAATCCATAAAATGAAACCCATTATATTTACATAATTTATAAGTTTAGCAAAATGTGAAATATGAGTTTTGAAAACTAAGGTAAGTGGTGATAGGAAAATATTCATCATATTATTCAATTGAAGAAAAACTTCATGAAGAATAAAAAGTTCAGGAATTATTTATTCATTAAAAGAAGGACTTAATGCAGAAAAGGATTCTTCCAGTTGTGTGTACTTGTGTGAAGGAAGGCACCTGTTTCAGTAGAAGAGCAGTAAGTAGGTACTAAAATATTAGATGATAATCATTAAAAGATGGTTAGTGATGTTCCTGTTCTGAAATTTATTGAGTGAATGAATAACAAATTGATATTTTGCCCATTTGACTGTCTGGAAAATACAGTTTTTAAACAGATTTTCAGTTTTATAATGTAATTTCTGGGAATTAGTCCCAGAACGCTATATTATCAGATACATGCTTCTTATTTTTTAATTTTTTTGTTAGATAAATATAAACCTATTTCTAAAATATAAGGTATATCAACTAAAAACAAAATCTTATATTGAAATGTGTTCTTGGGAGTGCTTCACTTTTATTTGTGTGCTATACATGATTTGTTGGCACTGGAGGCTAACAATACGTACATAATCCCAGAGCCCCTGTGGGATAAATTGGCATGTAGCATAGGCTGGTGATAATCACGTCTGACATGTGCTTCCAGGTATTTGGCGTCTGAATGTACTGTGTCAGCTAGACAAACATAGTCAGAATTTGGGATGGAGGAAACTAAGAACAGTAAAACATTTTAAACTTCAAGAAATTACCGGATATTTGCATCTTCGACAGAACAAAATTTCCCTTTAAATGAATCAGTAGGCATTGGAAGTTTGGTTTCACTTCCCCCTGCTCCTTTTTTGGACTTTATCCAATTTCATTTTTAAGGAAACTGCACCATAGGTGCTCTTTATTAGCTGTCCAGATCTGTATGCTGAAGAGTTAGTAGCAACTCCTGGTGACATGTTATAAGTTCTTTGGTTCTAGCCAACTTTGAGCTATTTTTTTTAATCTGAAAATAGTCTACTATAAATAAGTAAATGAATGAATGAATGAAATAATGGATGAATCTGAGATTTTTATAAGCCTTGCTTTATATTATATAAGAGCTAATTGTATCAACCAGTGCCCTTTCTAATACAGCATTCTGGTAAACTTCATTACATTTCTTACAGATGGATTTCTTTTTTATTCCTGTTTTCCAGGATGAAATAATCTCTTTAATAATATTCTCTGCCATTAACTTGTAGGCGTGCTGCAAGTTTTCTTCTCTATAAACAACTAGTGCCAGTACACTTTTGACTGCATGCAGTATTAATTGCCTTTTCAATTTATTTTACTAATATTATGAATGTGTGCTTGAATTCTTACTTCTAGGACACATCACAAAATTTTTCTATGGGCAATAAAACTATTTCTTGTAAAACAATATTCTTTTATGGTATTGCACAAAGTGAATGAAAAATTCATGAGTTAATCATTGAAGATATGTATCTATAAGTTAAAAAATAGTTGAAGTACTCTTGAAGATCATTGCTCATTCTGCTAAGAAAAGGCCATTGTTACGAACATTGTGGGCTACATGATAGGAACCATTTCTATTAGCCTCAGCTAAAGCCTTTATCAGGTATCTGTTTTTCTAGATTCCTGAATGTAATACAAGAGTAGTATTTTTATTGCCTCAAGACCTAAGTATAGTCAGTTAATAATTTATCACTATTATCTTAAGTTAATAATGAGGATAATATCTCCTGCACAGTTTTACAGTATTACATTAGAAAGCAGAAGACTTTCTGTGGAAAGCATTTTCCTCATGTAGAAGCAGCACAAATGTTACTGGGTATACATCATTTATATATTTTAAAAGGTACTAGTACTATGTAGACATGAAACTCTATAAGATCACTTAGTAGGTTAGAGACTTTTGTATAATTTTTGAGAGTTTTTTTGAAATTTAAAATAATTTACTAGTTTCTTAAAAAGAAATTGTAATTTCTTTTAAAACATCCTGAAAATTAATATGCTAAAATGAAAAGATTATCTATACATTTCCATTCTGAGAATCCAACTTAACTTTATGTTTACACTTAGCAGAATTGTTTAATGTAACTGTATGCATACATTTTTAATTTTAATAAAATTAAAGTAATACTTCATGTGCTATTTTAATTTATCTCAGTGATATAATGTTAATACATTAAAGCATTTTCATGATAGTATTTTCCATGTCAATATAAAGTTCCATCCTAATAACTTAATCTTTCAAACCTCAATGTTATTACCTGAAGTTTATTCATATATTTTCCACTATCACAAATAATATTACATTAAAAATCTTCATGGCAAAACATTTGTATACACCCTTATTATTTTTTAGGATTATTACTAAAAATGGATTTGCTAGGTATTAAAGCAATGTGTCAGGTACGCTTCTTTATGTACTAGGAGTTTAACATCTATTATCTCCAAGTGGAGTGTACTGTTATCTTTATATTAAATATGAGATATCTAAGGCAGATTGAGTTTAAGTAACTTGCCCAGCTGTTATATTAAGTGATCTCAGTCTATGTTCTACAATATACAACAGGGTATGTATAATCCTTGTTAACTTGATTAGTATTGCTAAATTACTTCCAAGTTACACAAGGACAGTGTATCTTAATTAGCAACGGATGAACATTACTTTTCTGTGAAGTTTGCATCGATCCTTTAAGAATTCACAAAACACAGTATACTGTTCTGACAATATGGTTCTACTAACTGACAAGGAGTAAGCTTGACCAGTTGATACTCTACCATATTTAAGTTTGCAAGATTTGATAGTCCATTCAGCAGACATTGATATATCTATTTCAATAGGAATTGAAATTGAATTTTGGATTAACAAATTCTTGGTGTTACTGTAAGATTCGTTTTAGGTTGTAAGGACTGTTGCATTGGGTAGGCTGATACGACCATAATAGGAACTTTTTCTCCTAACCTACTCGTAATTTCACATGTACTTAACCTAAGAATGTGTATGCCTGTATCACGTTGTCTACTTCCACCTGTCTAATTTCTTCAATTACTTAACTAATGTGAAAGGAATGCCCAGAAGAGGTGTATTATAATGAGTTTGCTTCATTAACCTTGAATTTCTGGCATAATTCATTTTTGGAAAGAAGATAGAAGGAAGCATATCAGTCTAACTTCATACGACTCATAATCAATACTAGAGATTCCTGTGTAGCATTAATACCAAGAAGCCAAAACAAGATTGATGTTAATTTATATACTTCAGTCATCTGCTTGAAGAAAAGGATAAAAGCATAGGATTATCCACAAACCCGTTATGACTTGAAATCATTTCAGAATCTATCATATAAAATAACCAGCAATTTAGTATTCTGGTATTTGACATCAATAACATTTTAAAATACCATATGTAAAAGACTTCCTCTAGTAATTTGAGAGGTTGAACAAAGAGAAACACCAAATACTTTATAGCCATAAATAAAAGCAAACTAAAAATTCTAGTTATAGGGGAAAATAATGACATAGGGTTAGGTTTTCAGAAAAAAACAAGCTATCCATGAAACAAAATAATACATCCAAATAAATACATATGCATTCTAAACACAATATCTGGATTGTTTTAGAAGTAGGACCCTACCTTTTCCTTAGAATATAATTTAGTTTTATTTTGAGGATGATTTTGTGTGTGGGATAACCCAGATTCATGTCCCATTTCAGGACTGTGATATTATAGAATGATAGTTCCAACTTTCAAAGCTATAAACTCATTGTTTTATGAAGAATTTTGTAAATTTCTAAAAAAAATGTAATTACCTTTCAGTTACTGTCATACTTATTACTTTTTTTTTATTCACTTTTTCATCTCCTAAATGAAATTGAGAATAATAGAAGTGGATTATTTTGTATTCTCGTTTCCTGTAGAACAATTAAACAGCACTGCAATATATTTTATGGAAGTTCTTTAGAAAAGTAAAAATTAATAACAGGAATATAGCAATTATATTATTTCATATTTGCAGTGTACTGAATATTCAAATTACCAAAACAATTGAAACAGGTATAAAAATGTGGATTCAATTAATGCAAAATACCCTGTGATTTTTTTATCTATAAATTGTGAAAAACAAATTCTTGCTTTTGCTGGTTAGTTTACATGTTAAACCACAACTTCAAATCGCTCCTTACTTTGGTAAGCAGACTGTACGTCAATTCTGCAGGTCCCCACTTAAACTGAATGGATGCTCTGTTCAGTCTTTTGCTTCTATGTGGGAACAAGCCAGACCAGAATGTTGGCTCTGAATTTGATCTGCAGAGCAAGCACTGTTGCTGCCTTTCCCAGATTCTCCTGAGAATGGATCTACCCATTCCTCAGCTGCTAAGTGCTGGCTGCTTGCAGCCCACAGCTGTCCCTTCCCCTGAGTATTGCCCTTGGCTGATGGGAACTGTCCAGCACAGAAATATTGGGGAAACAGTGCTTCTCTTCCACTTTGCAGGCAGCCTTAATGACTTACTGCCAACCGTGAGAAAAAGACTGGTCCCTTACTTCCAGATGGGACAGTTGAGTGGTACCATTTCCACTCCTGGATTCTCTGGAATATGAGACTGGGGCCACACTCTACCTGCACCTCCACCTGTGCTTAACTTTCCCCTCACCTATTTTTTTGTTCCCTCAGTTTTTACAGGTGTCATCCCAAACCACTTCAATACATCACTTGCACAAAAATGCATTTCTGAAACTCTGCTTGTAGTGAACCTGATCTAAGACAATCTGGTATCTTTACTGAAAAAAAAAAAAAAAAAAAAAAATCAGTGTCAGCATAGAAATTAACTCTTTGTAGTGTAAAAGTAAGGAAGTTCCCCACGATTATAATTTTGTGCATTCATTTAAAATGAGATTTTTTTAAATGAGTTCAGCATATTGGTTTATTACTTAGTGCTAGTCTGCATTTTAAATCAGTGTTGTGGCTAATAAAAAATGAAATTGCTTTCCTAGTATAATTTCATTAAAATGCATTTTTTTACCTTTAAAAACAAAGTTTATTTTTTCCCCACCTTAAAGGTAAAGGAATTTAAGAGTACTGAATGCACTTTCCAGTTTTCTGGAGAATGGAATGTGCATAGCTTATTTAGAATTCACAATGAATATGAAGAAAATCCAAATTGTTTCATAGGCATGCGGGGTTGTCTCAGTGTTTTTCTTTGCTTAAATGATATTGACGGGTGTCCTTATTGAACAGGAAATAAGTATGTGCTTGGAGCCTCACAGAAAACCATTCATCATTCTCTTATGCAAAAGACAGAACCCCTGTGCCAGCACACAAAATCCAACGGCAGCTACAGTAGCAGAAAATCAATAGACTGTATTAGAAAACTCAGAGGCTAATCAGAGCCCAATCTGCAGGCATGATGTACTCTGAAAGAAGCATTGCTGTAGGACATAACTCAACTCTCTGACACCAAAGACTGCAGCTTAATTCAAGCATTTAGGGGGAAAATGAGGGTTTTTAAAAATATACATTTTGTTCTTTATTGCCTCCCAGAGAAGCTTCAGTGTAGTACTGTAATGAATGATGATAACATACATTCTTAAAAACGGATGTTAGCTCAGTCGTTATGCCCAAATAGAATGAGTGCCCCTGCTGTGTGAAGCAATGAGATGTCATTAGTAAGCAGCATCTTTGCTAAATGTAGGATGCATATTGTTACTTGTTAAACACACTATTAATATCTATAAAGGTAAATGACAATTGGTCCTTCCCTTTCATTTGCTGTGAGGTGTTTTACCTGATATTGAACTCTCAGTGAAGATACATACTCAAATTGAAGTTAGTTGTGTGACAAATTTCAAATAAGTTGCACTTTATAATGAAAATGTGTTTAGGTTAAATTATTCAAAAATACCAGGCTCTGAACAATATCTGAATATGTTATACTAGTATAATGTTTTCCCTCTTGGGAACTCAAAGAACTTTAGAATATATTATACTATAGCTTTTCTCAATTTTCTCTAAACTAATTAGAACATATACTTTATTTAAGCATTTTTTTGCCATTCTGGAAATGTGCATTTATGCATGGATCATACCATCAATATAGGTTCATAACATCATATACACCTTTTCTTCTGTTTGTATTATTAACATTTTTAGGTCATCAACAAGTCTCCAATAGTAGGTTAGTTTTTTGATACATGTGTACTATATATAAACATGATTCCAAATTGCATATTACAAACTCATGCGTCAATATTAAAGGGACATTTGTGTTTTTAATAAACCTCTGATTTTATCTTAATAACTTGAATTTAGATATTGCATAAATATATGCACTTATTGTAGTAGATGAAATGTCAAGGTCAATTTGATTGTAATAATCCTAGGAAAATGAAAGTAACATCATGAAAAATGATGCCCTGCTTGGAAACAAAAGCTAATTAAGATTTTTTTAATGCCCCAGAGAGAGAAATGTACAGAGTAGTCACAGTTGGTTTAAGATTGGCAACTCTGTCGGATGTGACAGCACATTCAGCTCATCCCACGCAGATACAATCCGGCATCTGGGATGATAATTATTAGACTTCAGAACACTTCTTGGAAATTTTCCATGTATTAGAGTGCTTGCAAAGCAGCCCTTCTAGAACTATCATAGTTTTATATATTGCTAAGTGCCTTATCAATATTTATTTTTCACCTTTCTTATGAATTATAGCTGTTCCGATATTCTAAAAAGGAGTACTATAGATTTAACAAAGTAATATTTTTTAAAAAGTGTAAATATTTTTGTTGTCCTTTTAAAATCAAATCCTGTAATTTACAATGCAAAATTTAAAATTCTGAACGCATTGCTTCGGTGAGCTAATGCTCGAGAATAAACTCTCATAAATAAAATAAGCTAGCAGGGTTAGTTTTAGCATAAACTATAAACATATTTTACCTTTCTTTTAACTACTTAGCAAATTTGAGATGTCTTCTTTATAAAGGCTTTTAAAATAAAATTTTAGACATATTTACATATATAGCATGGCAATACAATATTCATAACAAGAACTATATTTGGTAAGTAATTTTAAGCTAAATAAGAAAAGACACATTTGAAGCTTCAACGAATGTTTTCTGATGGATTCCACTAAACACTGAAATGGTTGATTTTATTTTCCTTGCTATCTGAGAGCTAATATGGTTTGTTTAGACAGGCAGTGGAACAGGTCCTGCCACTGTATGTTTGGGGTAAGTTCCTTCAGTGTGCTTATCTGCTAAATGGCACAGTTAGTACTGCATTCCTCGTAGAAATGCTATAAATAATAAATGGCACAATGTATAAAATCATTTTGGACAGTATCTGGTACTACTTAAATTGTTAGTACTGTTGTTACTATCAGCATTATGTTATTAAGATTGTTATTACCATAATGAGAAAATTTGACATAATGGAAGTTTGTAGGACTCTGAAACAAACATATCTGGTTCTGAATATTGATTCAATCCCCTCAAAATTATTTGATCCTGGAGAAGTATATTGGTCTTTTAGAGCCCCATTTTTTTACTCTGCAAGATGGGGGGACTCCTACCCAACAAGTCAGGTTGTTGTTAAAATCATGGTGTTTAAAAATCCTGTGCTGGCTCGGCACGGTCCTCATGCCTCGCCCGTAATCCCAGCACTTTGAGAGGCCAAGGCGGGTGGATTAGCTGAGTTCAGGAGTTTGAGACCAGCCTGGCCAACATGGTGAAACCCCGCCTCTACTAAAAAGTACAAAAATAAGCTGGGCATGGTGGCTGTAATCCCAGCTACTTGGGAGGCTGAGGCAGGAGAGTCGCTTGAACCTGGGAGGTGGAGGTTGCAGTAAGCCAATTTTGCCATTGCAGTCCAGCCTGGGCAACAAAAGGCACACTCCATCTTAAAAAAAAATAAAAAAATCCTGACCCATAGCAAGTTCTTGATAAATGATGTCTTTTAGTTACAGGAAATGGCTCAGGGACTTTATTGGTTTCTTTCTTTTCTTTCCTTTTTCTTTTGTTTTGTTTTGTTTTGTTTGGAGACAGGGTCCCACTCTATCACCCATTCTCTACCCAGTAGAGTGGCACAATCACAGGTCACTGAAGCCTCAATCTGCCCTGGCTCCATTGATCCTCCTGTCTCAGGCTCCCAAGTAGCTGGGACTACAGGCATACACCACCATTCTTGACAAATATTTGTATTTTTTGTAGAGACAATGCTTCTCCAGGTTGCCCAAGCTGGTCTCGAACTTCTAGTCTCCAGCAATCCACCCACCTCAGCCTTCCACAGTGCTGGGATTACAGGAGTGAGACACTGAGCCTGACCAGTTTTTTAATGTATCATTATACTATATACAAAATATATTTTCCAGACTTTGTACTTGCATCCTCTGTCCTTTGTGGTGAAAGAAATCATATAGTATATTTTTATTATTTATATATATTTTTCAAAATACAATTGCTTTTATTGTTCAATGAATTGATTCCTTCACTCAAACAATGTTCACAAGAGGCAATATTATATTGATTTTTGCTTAGAGTATTTCACCAAGCATGCACATGTCGTTCCATAGTTAAAATACAAGCTTTGGGCATTCATTTGCATGCTTAGATATGTCTAACTGGAATGATATGATTCAACTTAGTAATGTTATGTAAAAGGATATTAAATCTCAGAGAAATTGCAACTTGCTTAGGAAATAATAACTACCTTCAAAGAAACTACCAGCATGCTAATTTTTGTAAAAAATGTAAATATGCATGCACACATATATTCATATATCCTAGTGATTATGGCCTTATACATATTAACTTTAAAATAGTTACTATGTAAACAAAAGTACAGACCCATATAACAAATAAAATTTGAAGTAATTTTAAGATATAAATTTAAAGATTCTCAATTCCTAATTACAAATGACTTCCTTCTGATTGGCTCATAATCACCCTTGTATTATTAGTGTAGTTCTCACTTTGTTCCAGGCACTGTAATATAATCTTTTGATAAATAATTACATGTAATTTTCTCCTCAAACTTTCTTTAAACTTATTCCTTGGCCTGAATTCTACATTTCCAACTGCCAGTAAGATGCTTCCATCTAGTTGTCCATCGGGCAAACAGAAATCAAACTATCTATGGCTAGAACCTTCAGGGCCACAGAGTAACAGGGATTATACAAAGTTTAATTCAACTTGTAGAATTTGAAGAAATTTTATTGACTATAAACATCTTGCTGGACACATTTCAGACCAAATAAAGCACATTTTTAAAAGGCATCTGTGCTTTCATATGAAGATATGTTCTCAAATCTTCTTCCAATTCTATTCTCTCGCATTGCATAAAATTCATGCCTTAGACTCTTTAGCAAAGATGTAGTCTTAGCTTATGATAACCATAGTTTCCATGTTGTTTTATGTCCTAGAAATCTTCAAATATACTTAAATATGTTACTGAAAATCTTTTAGATACAAGTAATAATACTGCTGGCTTCTATAACTGGGAAGTCTGTCGTCCATGGCTTTAGGCACTGCTGAATTCATGAAATTAATAATGTCAAGGCTATGTTTCTCTTGTGCTTAAACTCTCTGTCCACATGCTTGGTGAAAAGGTTACTGGCAGAACCCGACTCACATCCTAATAGCCTATCAATGCCAGTGGGAAAATGACATTCTATTTTAGTGGAAAAACGCCCTTGGAAGGACTCTGATTGGTCTAATTTTGTCACAAATGTTTGTTGAGTAAGTGAATCTCTTTCTCTTTTCTGTATCAGTTACTGTAGCCATGGGTTTATACACCTTGACTTTCCAAGCCTGCAAAATGGGCACAAAACTGTGAATGGGGAGTACTAGTTTCAGTTATATTTGAAGACAAAGAGCAAGTTCCACAAAGATGAATGTTTCTGCTAATTAGAAGAAAAAAGAAAAGAAATGATGTTAAACATACCAAGAAATAGATATAAAAATTATAAGATTTCCTGATAATAACTTACATGCTGGTGTTTCCTCCCAGTATCAAGAATCCATAATAATAAAAAAATTAAACCCCCCCCAAAAAAAAGAATCCATGTAGCAAAAATTCTAATTTACATGGATCTTATGACCAAACACGAGAAAATCTGATCCCTTAAGAGAGTCATGAAAATGTAAAATGTTGTAGTTGATATTCTAAAGCATTTAATTATAAAAAATAATCTACTATGTAAACAGCTATTTTTTCAGAGTATCACCCAAGTGTGCATATTTAAACAGTATGTTTTGTTCTTTAAAAAGATTGATATAGCTTTCATGATTATTTTTAGCATACAGACTCCCATCCATTTTTTTAGTTTTTTTATAATTCGTCTGTTGATAAACATGGACTATTTGATATGAAAAATTTTATACAGTCTAGATTCTATATGCATAGTATGGTTTAAAATGTTCCTTTTTCCTCTCTCTGTATTTTAAGCAAATTGGCAGCTGGGTATAGAGGCCTGATGAGACTCATGTCCAAACCTCTGGAAAGGTTATAAATGGTGGTATGTTTTTTGTCAACTACAGATAATGTCTAGTTTTCTCTCATTTTTATTTCTGCTCAATGCCTAGATCCATTAACTCACTGGGGTGACTACATGATGATATTATCTTCTGTCATTTCTTGTTCATTTGTTAGATGATATACTTTTTCAAATTGGATCTGAAAAATTCATATGGCAATATATGGACTGACACCATGGAGCTGAAAACACCAAATTTCTAGATTCTGTTATACATTTCCCTCATTTATTATTTGGATACCCAGTGATACAGTTATTAAGGAAATAGCAAGATTTATAATTTATTATTTTTTTCCATTTACCAGTATTTGAAATAATAAACTTGATTATGATGATCAATTTATGTGTTATGTTAGGGTAAACAGTTTCTCAATAAACACTTATCTAAACCTTTCTGTGAAGGTATTTTGTAAATGTGACTATAGTTCATAATCAATGAGTAACTAAGGGACTTTACCCAAGTCAATCAGGTGAAAGGCCTTGGAACCAGATGTAGGCTTCCCTAAAGAAGAAAAAAGTCTGCCTGCGGAGATCAGCTTCCACTCATGACCAAGAGTTCTAGCCTGCCCTCCCCAACAACCAGCCTTAGAGATTTTAGAATGGCCTTGCAATTCCCCACAATTGTACAAGCCAAAATAATATATACTCAACACAGAAACAGAACCAGTTTCTGTTTATGTATAATTATTGATTATAAATAATAAATATAGTTGTATATATATAAAACTGGTCATGTTATATATATCAGAATATTCAACATAATATTATATATATCCAACATAATGTATTTTTGTTGAATATACATCATATATTCAACATATAATATATTGAATATATTATTATGTTATTAATATATATTATAATATATAAATATATTCAATATATTATATTGAATACATATAACTGGTTCTGTTAAAAAAAGATATATATATATATATATATATATATATATGCACACTGTTTCCTACTTCTGGTACCAACATTTATATCAGTCAGGTATCTGTTGAATATTAAGGAATTAAGGATTAAGGAATATTAAGGATTATGTTTTCTGAATAGGATCTGGGTTTTGTTGAATTGCTACTCTAATCTGATTAGATCTAAAGGTACTAATGCCTCTATTTTCAATGGTAAAGAGGGCACTGTTCATCCATGACATGATGTGGCAATAGAAATATGCAAAATATTACCTTTGCATACCCCTAATCAAATACATATAGAAGGGAAGTCACTAGGTGACAATGTATTAATAGTTGATACTTTATAGTAGTCAAATTGAAGAGTATAATGATATGAGATGGCTGGTCCTCATAGCACTGGAAAAAGTAGGGGGAGATAAGGATGAGCTCATGATGTCAAATTCTCATCTCAAGCTGAGTTTGAATGACCTGAAAGCTTCTATATTTTCCTTGAAAGAAACCTTTATGTTTCGTAATCGTAGGACTGAGATTTTAGAAAACCAAACTCAGACTGTCTCTTGAATGGTGGGATTACAAAGCAAATCGAATTCCTTACTTCCCAGGGTGTCTTCTGTTAAAGTGAGGGTATTCTCGGGGATGGTGGCTCATGCCTGTATTCCCAACACTTTGGGAGGTCAAGTTGGGCAGATCACGAGGTCAGAAGTTTGAGACCACCCTGACTAACATGGTGAAACCCCATCTCTACTAAAACTACAATAATGAACTGGGTGTGGTGGAGTGCACCTGTAATCCCAGCTACTCAGGAGGCTGAGGCAGGAGAATCACTTGAACCCGAGAGGCAGAGGTTGCAGTGAGCCAAGATCGTGCCACTGCACTCCAGCCTGGGTGACAGAAAGGCACTTCTTACATGGCAGTGGCAAGAGAAAATGAAGAAGAAGCAAAAGCGGAAACCCCTGGTAAACCCATCAGACCTTAGGAGACTCATTCACTATCATGAGAATAGTATGGGAAAGACTTGCCCCCTGATTCAATTACCTCCCTCTGGGTCCCACCCACAACACATGGGAATCCTGGGAGATACAATTCAAGTTGAGATTTGGGTGGGGACACAGCCAAATCATATCACCTTCCTTGCAAGCCACTGTTGATTCTAGACAAGTGCTACTTCAGTCTCTCCTCTTTGTTCTAGATTCATAATTAGACTAAGTTTTAGCAGGCTCCAAAGAGTACGGTACAAAGTGTAACCCATGAATAGGTGTTCTACACACTAAAAGAACTGCATGATTATTCTCAATTATACAGAAATCTGAAGAACATGTATGGGTATAGATCATAAGGGTGTGGATAGTGGTGGAAAGAACATAAAGTTAGATTAGGCCTAATTGATTAATAAAGGCCCACTAAGCAGATATTCTGGACAGTGTTTTTACTCAAAGTGTTAGAAATGGCCATAACAGTTTTTCGGCTTATTGGCTAAAATATGAACCCAAAGGTAGCTCTACTAAAAGAAGCTGAAATGTCAGAAATGATTTGGTATATTATAGAGTAGGATATCCAGAGGGCTTAGAGAGATTGGAATGATAGTGTAGATTAATAGTGTCAAGAAATGTTCATCTACACTAGGAGGATTAATAGAACACACCTTTCACTACAAATGTGAGAAATAAATTTTTGAGTGAAGGCCCAGAATCCTGTGTTATTCTCCTATGCCAATCATAAATTCAAGTGTAAAATGCTACCATCAAACTGGCAACCCTAAATGCAAAGGGGAAAATGGGATACTAGAGTGGAAGGGGCTAAGTGTTGATACTTGATTGCCCAAGACATGGTAGTTGTAGTTACCCTAGCAGAGAGCAGAGCCGAAGCAATCCAGAAACCTATATAGCCTTGGCTAGTTGATCATGGAGTCCTTACAAAAGTAATAAATAGTTTGACGGTCAACTAAATCCTTACTTAATTCATGTAAGCAGAAGAGACTTTAGTTGAGTGAACAGATGTCTAACTTGAATCACCAGAATAGAGAGTCTCTGCCTCTCAATCAATTCCTGGACTTAATGCCAGTTTATAGACTAAGAACCCCTTGAATGAAGGATTCTTCATTCAAGGATTCTTCATGGTTTCCTTGAGGAAAGATCCTACTACACAGCCAAAATTTTACTGTTAATCTTTACCTTAGCCTGCCCCCACAGTGAGTTATGGCCATTTAGCAGGGCTCCTGTACATTGAGAGAAAGGAAATAATCATACTTTTCAGGAATTACTTGACATTGACTTTGAACTGACACTAGTTCCAGAAGACACAAAATGTCACTATGGTCTATCAGTTGGAGTAAGGATTTAACAGAGGTCAGATGATCAACGGAGTTTTAGCTGAAGTTCATCTCACAGTGGACTCAGTGTGTCCCTGACCTCTTACTGTGGTAATTTCCCCATTTTCAGAATGCATAATTGGAAAAGACATGTTCAGCAACTGTAGAATACCCACATTGTTGTTTTGACCTGTAGAGTGAGGGTTATTATGGTGGGAACCCCAAGCAGAAGTTACTTGAACTAACTTTTCCTGTAAAAATAGTAAACTCAAAGCAATAGCACATTCATGGAGGAATTGCAAACATTAGTGCCACTGTAATAAACCTGACGGATGAATGGGTAGTGATTCCCACCATATTTCTATTCAACTTACCAATTTGGTATCTGCAGAAAACAGAGGGTTCTTAGAGAATGATGGTGTATTATCTTAAACTTAATTATGTGGCGATTCCAATTGAAGTTGCTATTCCAACTTGTGCTTTCATCAATTGAGCAAAGTAACACATCCCCTGGTATCTTTGTGCTGACAAATGTTTTTTTGCTTTATACCTGTAAGTGAAGACCACCAGAAGCAGCTTGCTTTCAGCTAGTAAAGTCAGCAATACAATTTCACTGTCCTACCTCAGGTGTATTTCAGCTTTCGATCCCTTTGTCATTATTTAGTCCACAGGGACCTTGATCACCTTTCTTTCCCACCAAATATTATCTTGGTCCATTATATTGATGATATGCTAATTAGACCTAGCAAACAAAATGTAGCAAATATTCAAGACATATTGACAAAACACTTGTGTATTAAAGGATGGGAAATAAATATACAAAAGTCATGGCCTTTCAACCTCTGTTAACTTTCTAGGGGCCCAGTGAGGTAGAATATGTTGATATATTCCTTTTGAGATGAAGGATAAGTTGTTGTACCTGGCCCGTCTGGCAACCAAAACAGATTCACAAAGCTTAGTGGTTTTCTTTGGATTTTATAGGCGACATATTCCTCCTTTTGGTATAATATTCTGGTCCTTTCAATGAGTGACCAAAAAGAGCTGCTAGTTTTGAGTGAAGTCCAGAACAAGAGAAGGCTCTACAAAAGACACAGGCTGCCATACAAGCTGATTGGCCACTTATGCCATACAATGATCAGATCCGGTGGTGTTTAAAGTGTCAGTGGCAGATAGGGATGTTGTTTGGAGTGTTTATGAATCACAGTGCAGACCCTTAGTATTTTGGAGCAGATCCATTCTATACTCTATGGATAACTACTTTCCTTTTGAGAAACAGCTTTTGACTTGCTACTGAGCATTTGTAGAGACTAAACAGTTATCCATAGGCCACCAAGTGGAAAAGTGACATGAGCAATCCATCATATATAGATATATGGCTTGGTGGGTTAGATTCTCTCTCTCTCTCTCTCTCTCTCTCTCCCCCCCCTTTCTCTCTCTGTAATCTAATCTAGATAGATAGAAAGATATATAGATATCTCAGTTTAAGCAGGCCCTGAAGACACAAGTTACGTGAGAAGTCGGCAAATGTCCTTACTCTTGCTACGTTACTTTCTCTCTCTCTACCCACACCTATGGCTTGATGAGAAGCTCTCTTTGAACAGTTGACTGTTCATCAGTTGACCGATTTTGGGAAAACTCTGACCTGGTTTTCAGACAGCTCAGCACAACGGGTAGTCACCATCCAAAAACTATAGCATTATATCCCCTTTATGGGACATCCTAAAAGTATAATGGTGAATAAAAATTCTCCCAGGGGGAAGAAATTAGAGCCGTGTACTTTGTGTTTTATTTTCCCTTGAAGCAGAAATTCCAGAGTTCTGAGTGTCTATTGATTCATGGTCAGTAGACACTAGTTAGCCAATGGTATTGCTGGGTGTTCAGGGACATGGAAAGGAACATGAATGGAAAATAGGTAATGCAGAAGTTGGGAAAGTGAATATATGGATAAATCTCTCTGAGTGGGCAAAGAATGTGATATATTTGTGTATTATGTAAATATTCACCAGAGAGTGACCCCAGCAGAGGAAAATGTTAATAATGTAACTTAATAATAATGTTAATAATCAAGTGAGTAGAATGACTCTATTTCCCCAGCTAATCCTGTTATTACCTTATTGACTCATTAAAAATGGTCCTGATGGAAGATGTGGAGTTTATACATAGGCTTAGCCACATGGACTTTCACCAAGGATGACCTTGATACAGCCACTGTTGAATGCCCAATCTGGGAGCAGTAGAGATGAATGCTGAATCCTCAGTATGGCACTACTCCCTGGGATAATCTGCCTGCAGGTTGATTCGTTGATTATATATTAACCATTTTCATCGTGGCAGTCAGTGCTTTGTACTGACTTGTATAGGAACAGTGGATATGGATTTGCTTTCCCAATGTTTTTGCCAAACTCCCATTTATGTATTTACAGAATATCTTATATACTATCATACCATTCCACATAGCATTACTTCTGATCCAAGAACTCCCTTTAGAACAAATAAAGTGTAGTAATGGACCCATGTTCAAAGAATTAACTGATCTTCCTGTATTCTCCAGACACCTGAAGCAGAAGGCCTGATAGAATATTGGCATGGCCTCTTGAAGATTCAGCATATCATGGTGTATTGAAGTTGTCTTATATAAATAGTTCTTGTGATCTCACAGTATTTTTTTCTATTGAAGTAATCCAAAGGAATAAAGATCAACAATATGATAATCTGAAAATTTCCATTGCTAGTACTTTTTGTTGATAAGTAGTCTCACATGTTCTTGAGTAATTCTCTTCTCCTTTTTCAGACATTTATCTTATGAGTGACTGTAATAAATATTTTTGATACATAATGAAATCAGAAGATAATCCCCACTCCTTACTTTGTGACTTTTGTACCTGTCAGCATCCCAGTGTATGCAAAATTTGGTTAGAACAATTGGAAAATATTGGAAAGTGTTTAATTTTTTAATAACTCCCAGTAAGGAGGACATAATTAAAAACATATCAGTGCCTTAAATCTATTTTTTTCATCTATATGCTTTACCACTAATGTTTAAATGATACCTGATTCTCTGACTGTCCTTTACCTCTTCCAATAAATCCAAATAAAATATATTTATTTAATATTAAGTATTTCAGTATTCTGCATGTAACTACCCAAACATTTGTCACAATTCATGTTTCTCATACTAAATTGTAACCTTTTTAAAGGTAGATACTGATTCGTATGTGTCATAGCATTTATGGCACTACACTGTTGGTTCTTGGTAAGTGTTGAATGAATGGATGAAAATATAATGAACAGTCTTTAAGGAGGCACCTGAATCAAACGACCTCTTAATGTTCCTTAAAAATAGTGATACAGTAAATAGTCACAGAAAATACTTAATATTCCAATATATGTTTCTATGTGTAAATGGCAAAATCCCTGTAATCTGAAATCATTACCTTACTGAGTCTGAAACCACTATAAGGTATTGCCTAAAAAATTGAGACATTATATAAGTTTTGACAGTTTACAACTGAGGATCCTTTAGAAAAATGAAAAATGAACATTAGATGTATCTTCCCTACAATTAGGGGTGGTTTATGGTAAAGAATTTTCTAGGAAGTAAATAACATGAATCAGATATATATGTATAATAATCAATAATGTTTTAATAGACATAATAGAAACTATATACTGCTAACACAAGAATTCTGGCAACTCAAAAAGTTCATTTCTTCTTGCCTCCAAATGACTACACTCACTCCTCATCAGTTGTTCTTAACCAGACTAGAATGATGGAAATGACAGACATAGAATTCAGAATCTTGGTGACAACAAAGGTCATTGGGATTCAGGAAAAAGGTAAAACTCAATCCAAGAAATCTAAAGAATCCATAAGATGAAACAAGAGTTGAATTGCAAAACAGTCATTTTAAGAAAGTACCAAGCTGTTCTGATAGAGCTGAAAAACTCACTACAAGTATTTCATAAAACAACCAGAAGAATGAATGGGAGAATAGATTGAGATGAGGAAGGAATCTCAAAGGTTGAAGACAAGTTATTCAAATCAACTCAGTCAGACACAAATAAAGAAAAAAGAATAAAAAAGAATGAACAAAACCTCCAAGAAATATGGTACTATGTAAAGAGGCCAGACCTATGACTTATTGGCATCCTTGAAAGAGAAGAAGAGAGAGCAAGCCACTTGGAAAACATACTTGAGAATATGATCCGCCAAAATTTCCCCAACCTTGTCAGACAGGTCAATATTCAAATTCAGAAAATGCAAAGAATCCTGGTGAGGTGCTATAAAAGATGACAATCCCCAAGACACATAGTCATAAGATTCTTCAAGGTCAAAGTAAAAAAAAATATTAATAGCAGCTAGACAGAAGGGGTAGGTCACCTAGAAAAGCAACCTCATCGGGCTAACAGTAGACCCCTCAGCAGAAACCTTACAAGCCACATGAGATTGCAGGCCTATATCCAGCATTCATAAAGAAAAGAAATTCCAACTAAGAATTTCATAACCAACCAAACTAAGCTTAATAAGTGAAGGAGAAATAAAATTATTTTCCAAAAAGCAAATACTAAGGGAATTTATTACCATGAGATTGGCATTAAAAGAATCCCTTAATGTAGTGCTAAACATGGAAGCAAAAGACTGAGACTGTTACTGTCACCACATAAACATACTTAAGTACATAGACCATTGACACTATAAAGCAACTACATAGTCAAGTGAACATAATAACCAACTAATGACAAAATGCCAAGATCAGATCTGCACATATCAATACTACCAATGAATGTATACGGCTAAATACCGTATACACTTAAAAGTTGTAGAGTAGTAAGCTGAATAAAGAAGCAAGACCTATCCTTCTGCTGTCTTCAAGACATTCATCTCACATGCAATAACACATAGGCTCAAAGTAAAAGGATGGAGAAAAATCAATCGAGCAAATGAAAAACAAAAAAGATCAGGGGTTGTTGATCTAATTTCAGTCAAAACAGACTTTAAACTGACAATAATCAAACAGGACAAAGAAGGACAATACATATTGATAAAGTGTTCAATACAGCAAGAAGACATAACTATCCTAAATATATGTGCACCCAACATTGGAGCACCTAGATTCATAAAACAAGCTCTTAGAGATCTTTGAAGAGACTTAGATAACCATACAATCATAGAGGCTGACTACAACACCTTATTGACAGTATTAGATATATCATAGAGGAAGTAAACAAAGAAATGTATTCTGGACCTATATTTGACACTTGACCGAAAAAGAAAACTTCAGGCCAATATCCCTGATGAATATAGATGCAAAAATTCTCAACAAAATACTAGCAAATGGAATTCAGCAGCATATGAAATATCTAATCCACAATAATCAAGTCAACTTTTGGGATAAGGGTTTGCATCAGCATGTACAAAACAACAAATGTGCTTCATAATATTAAGAGAATTAAAGCAAAAAAAAAAATATGATCATCTTGATAGATGCAGAAAAGTCTTTTGGTAAAACTCAACGTCTCTTCATGTTAAAAACATTCAATAAACTAGGCACTGAAGGGACATAAAACAATAAGAGCCATCTATAACAAATCCACTGTGTGGGCATCACACTGTATGGGCAAAAGCTGGAAGCATTCCCCTTGAGACCCAAAACAAGACAAAGATACCCACTCTTAGCATTTTTATTCAACATTGTGCTGAAAGTCCTAACCTAACCAATCAGGCAAAAGAAATAAATAAAAGGCATTCAAATAGGAAGAGAGGAAGTCAAACTATCTCTCTTTGCAGACAATATGATTTTATTCCTAGAAAACCCCATAGTCCCTGCCCAAAGACACCTAGATCTGATAAACAACTGTATCAGTGTTTCAGCATACAAAATCAATGTATAAAATTCAGTAGCATTTCTGTACCCCAATAATGGCCAAGCTGGAAGCCAACTCAAGAAAATACTCCCATTTACAATAGCCACAAAAAGGATAAAATATCCAGGAATTCAGCTAATTAGGGCGGTAAAAGATCTCTACAAGAAAAAATACTGCTCAACAAAATCAGACACAACACAAACAAATGGAGAAACATTTCATACTCATAGATAGGAAGAATCGACTTTATTTAAATGGCCATTTTGCTCAAGGCAAGTTAGAGATTCAATGTTGTTTCTATCAAACTATAAAAATAGCATGGTACTGGTAGGAGAACAGACACATAGACCAATGGAACACAATAGAGAACTCAGAAGTAAGACCGTACACCTGCAACCATATGATCTTCAACACACCTGACAAAAACAAGCAATGAGGAAAAGATTCCCTATTTTATAAAATGGGGCTAGAAGAACTGGCTAGCCATAGCAGAAAATTGAAACTGGGCCCTTCTTTATACACAAAAATTAAAGAGTTTAATGACTTAAACATAAAACCCAAAACTATGAAAACTAGAAGAAAATCTAGGCAATTCATTGAGAACATAGGCACAGGCAAAGATTTCATGATGAAAATGCCAAAAGCAATTGCAAAAAAAAAAAAAAAAAGGCAAATACTGGCAACTCAGATATAACTAAACTAAGGAGTTTCCTCACAGCAAAATAAACTGTTATCAGAGTGAATAGAAAACCTATAGAATGGCAGAAAATTTTTGCAATCTATCCATCTGACAAAGGCCTAATATCCAGAGTCTACAAGGAACTTAAAAAAATTTACAAGTGAAAAGCAAACATTATTAAACAGTGGACAAAGGACATGAACAGACACTTCTCAAAAGAAGACATACATGTGACCAAAAAAAACATTTTTAAAAAGTTCCTTTGGGTGGCCGAGGTGGGCAGCTCACAAGGTCAAGAGTTCAAGACCAGCCTGGCCAATATGGTAAAACCCCATCTCTACTAATGGCACACACCTTTAGTCCCAGTTACTCAGGAGGCTGAGGCAGAAGAATCACTTGAACCTGGGAGGTGGAGGTTGCAGTGAATCAAGATTGCACCACTGCACTCTAGTGTGGGTGACAAAGCGAGACTTCATCTCAAAAAAATAATAATAATAAAATAAAAGTAAACAAAAAAGCTCTACAGCACTGAACATTAGAAAAATGCACGTCAAAACCACAATGATACTGTCTCATGCCAGTCGGAATAGCTATTATTGAAAAGTCAAAAAACAACAGATGCTGGTGAAGTTGCAGAGAAAAAGGAATGCTTTTAAGCTGTTGGTGGGAGTATAAACTAGTTCAACCATTGTGAAAGACAGTGTGGTGATTCCTCAAAGACCTTGAGGCAGAAATACCTCTGCCTCTATTTTATCCTTTTTTGTGGCTATTGTGAATGGGAGTACTTTCTTGATTGACCCAGCAATGCCACTACTCGGTATATACCCAAAGAAAAATAAATTCTTCTATGATAATGATACATGCACACGTATGTTCATTGCATCACTTTTCACAATAGCAAATGCATAGAATCAACCTAAATGCCCATCAATGATAGACTGGATAAAGAAAATACAATATATATTCACCGTGGAATACTATGTAGCCATAAAAAGGAATGAGATCATGTCCTTTGCAGGGACATGAATGGAGTTGGAAGCCATTACCCTCAGCAAACTAATTCAGGAACAGAAAACAAAACACCACATGTTCTCACTTATAAGTGGAAGCTGAATGATGAGAACACGTGGCTGCGGGGGAAACAACACATACTGGGGCCTCTTTGGGGTGGGGAGGGAGAACATCAGAAAGAATAGCTAATGGATGCTGGGCTTAATACTGAGGTGATGGAATGATCTATGCAGCAAACCACCATGGCATACATTTACCTGTGCAACAAACCTGCACATCCTGCACATGTACCCATGAACTTAAAATAAATGTTAAAGAAAAAAAAAAGTGCCCTTGCTACTTTCTTGAGTTAATGGATAGATTTTTTTCCAGTACCCTTTCTATGGAAGGGGCAACCATAGTAGAGCTTCCATTTTATGCTGTGGTCTTTGTCACAGCTCACTGACTCATACAGGCCCATGAACACTTCACTTGTTATTCCTTGGGCATCACATTACCAATAACCTTTTGCCGTTAAATTTTATATTCAGCTTTACTTCACTATATAGCTATGATATGAGCTCATGGATTTAGCACCCTAGTTATAATTCCCATTTGTGTTTACCAGGCTTATCAGTGGGAGGAGTTCCATGTTAGTATATTCAACAAAATTCTGGAATCAGAAGTTGCTACTCTGTCATTTAGCCTCTTTTTATTTTATTTTTATTTCAATAGGTTTTTGGGGAACAGGTGGTGTTTGGTTCCATGAATAAGTTCTTTCGTGGCAATTTCTGAGATTTGGTGCACCCATCACCCAAGCAGTGTACACTGTATCCACTTGTGTAGTCTTTTATCACTCACTCCCTGCCCATCCTTTCCCCTGAGTCTCCGAAGTTCATAATACCATTCTTATGTCTTTGTGTCCTCGTAGCTTAGCTCCCTCATTTTGCTTATGCCTTGTCTCAACATCATATGTATTTCTATATAGCACAGAATTTTTTATGGTTTGTAATTAAAGATTTTATTTCTCATATGCTTCAAAGATATGGAAAATAGGTTTTTGGGGAACAGGTGGTGTTTGGTTCCATGAATAAGTTCTTTCGTGGCAATTTCTGAGATTTGGTGCACCCATCATCCAAGCAGTGTACACTGTATCCACTTGTGCAGTCTTTTATCACTCACTCCCTGCCCATCCTTTCCCCTGAGTCTCCGAAGTTCATAATACCATTCTTATGTCTTTGTGTCCTCGTAGCTTAGCTCCCTCATTTTGCTTATGCCTTGTCTCAACATCATATGTATTTCTATATAGCACAGAATTTTTTATGGTTTGTAATTAAAGATTTTATTTCTCATATGCTTCAAAGATATGGAAAAGCATTATGCATGTTATATAGTGCTGAAAGTTTGGTGTCTAGGGCACAGCTTTGCACAAAGGAGATAATCATAATTACCAGACAATACATGACAAAGAATAAAACGTAACTCCAAATAAAGGAAAATTTCTACAGTTGAAGTTCTGCCTCTGTGAGGGACAAGTAGGTGATAACAGAGTAATCACTCCAGAGATAAATACTATTAACTCTGAACAACAACCTCTGGAAGATCAAAAATAAATTAGGCATATCATAGAAGGAATTTTCTTTTATTATTTTATTTATTTATATTGATCTATAATAGGTGCTAATTTAATACTTCCATATAATTTATAAATGTCATGTCTGTGTAACTGGGTTTTGGATCACCATAAATATTTGTCTTTTCTTTATGCTAGAAATATTTGAATGCTATTTTGTAGTATCCAATAGATTGTTGTAAACAATAGTCCCCTTACTGAGCTACAAATCACTAGGTCTTATTTATTCCATCAAACTGTATATCTGTACCCATTAATCAACCCCAACTCTCCACTATCCTTCCTGGCCTCTGGTAACAACCAGTCTATTCTCTGTTGTCATGATACTCACTTATTTGGCTCCTATGTATGAGTGAGAACATTCAATATTTGTTTTTCTGTGCTTGGCTTATTTCACTTAACATAATGATCTCCAGTTCCATTCACATTACTGAAAATTACAGAATTTAATTCTTTTTATGGCTGAACACAATTTCATTTTGTATACATAATTTCTTTTTTTATTCATCCACTGATGGACACTTAGGTTGATTCCATATTTTGGCTATTGTGAATAGTGCTGCAATAAACATGAGTGTGCAAATATCTCTTTGATATACTGATTTCCTTTCTTTTGGATATATACCCAGTAGTGGAATTGCTAGATCATGTGGTATTTCTATTTTTAGTTTATTTGAGGAAACTCCATACAGTTTTCCATAGTGGCTGTACTAATTTATATTCCTACCAAGAGTGTACAAGGGTTCTCCTTTCTCCATCTCTTTGCCAACATCTGTTATTCCCTGTCTTTCTGATAAAAAGCCATTTTAACTGGGGTGAGATGATATGGTATTGTGATTTTGATTTGCATTTCTCTAATGATTAGTTATGTTAAGCATTTTTTCATATACCTTTTGGCCATTTGTATGTCTTCTTTTGAGAATTATCTATTCAGATCTTATTCATTTTAAACAATTCGTGCATAATATTTTTACACATTTCTGGGGCATTTGCCCATTTTTAACTTGGATTATTTGTTCTTTTGTTATTGGGTTAAGTTCTTTAGATATCCCAGTTATTAATCCCTTGTCAGATGGATATTTTGCTATTAGGCAAGAGAAAGAGATAAAGGGCTTTTAGATGGGAAAGGAAGAGGTTGAATTAGTCTTGTTTGCAGACTACATAATCTTATACTTAGCAAAATCTAAAAACTCTACCAAATCACTGTTAGAACTGATAAACAAACTAATCAGGCTCTCAGGATACAAAATCAGCATGCAAAAATCAGTAGGATTTATATATGCCAACAGTGAACAATCTGAAAAGGAAATCAAGAAAGCAATCCCATTTACATAGCTACAAAGAATGTAAAACACCTAGGGACAAATTTAGTCAAAGAAATGAAAGATATATACAAGGGAAACGATAAAACACTGATAAAAGTAATTGAAGAGGACACAAAAAATAAAAAGTTATTCCATGCTCCTGGATTGGAAGAATTAATATTGTAAAAATGACAATATAACCTCAAACAACTTACTGATTCAATGCAATCCCTATCAAAACACCAACGACATTCTCTACAGAAATAAGAATAACAACCCTGATATTTATATGAAACCACAAAAGACCCCAAATAGCCAAAGCAATCCTGTGCAAAAAGAACAAAGCTGGAAGCATCATAGAAGCAGACTTCAAAATATACTACAAAGCTGTAATTAGCAAATCAGGATGGCACTGGCATAAAAAGAGGCACATAGACCAATGAAAGAGAATAGAAAATCCAGATATAAATCCACACATTTACATCCCAAGTCATTCTTAACAAGGATGATAAGAACACTGGGGAAAGGACACATTCTTCAATAAAGGTGCTAGGAAATTTCTAAATATGGAAAACCGTATTTAGAAGAAAGGAACTAGACCCCTATCTCTTCCGTAAACAAAAGTAAAATCAAAGTGCATTAAAGACTTAAATATAAAGCCTGAAACTGTGAAACTACCAGAAGAAAACATTGGGGAAATACTTAAGGACATTTGTTTGGGCAAACTTTTTTTGTGTAAGACCGCAAGCTAAAAAGCTTCTGCAAAGCAAAAGCAGCAACCATCAAAGAAAAGAGATAATCCATGGAGGAAATTTTAATATGGAAGAAAACAATGTTGGATGAGTTTCCAACATTTATGACTGTTAGCCTTTAATTGGGACATGGTCAGCATTGCTCAGGGAGGTTAAAACTACAATGAAAAATTCATGAACTTTTGGGCTTCAGTAGCCATTGCACAATTTATAAGACAACCACAGAAACTGGATATTGGTTGTGGTGACTTAGAAAATACACTTCCAGTGGGAATGCCAATTAGTTGAGCTACTGTAGAAAGCAGTTTGGAGATTTCTCAAAGAATTTAAAGCAGAACTAACATTCATCCCAGCAATGTCATGATTGGGTATTTACCCAAAGTACTATAAATTGTTATACCATAAAGACTTATGCATGCATATGTCCATGGCAGCACTATTCACAATAGTAAAGTCACTGAATCAACCTAAATGACCATCAGTGGTAAACTGGATAAAGAAAATGTGGTACATACACATTATGGAACACTATGCCACCATAAAAAAAGGAAAAAACTTATGTCCTTTGCAAGGATTTGGGTGGAGCTGCAGTTCATTATCCTAAGTGAACCAATTCAGGAACAGAATACCAAAAACCATGTTTTCTCACTTATAAATGGAAGCTAAACACTGAGTACATATGTACACAAAGAAGGCAACAATAGACACCACAGTTTACTTCAGAATGGAGGGTGTGAGTAGGGTGAGAATCAAAAAACTACCAGGTACTATGCTTATCACCTGGGCAATGAGAAAATTTGTACATCAAATCCCTGTCACCTGCAAGTTATCTATATAGCAAACCTGCACATGTACCCTTGAACTTTAAAGTTTAAGAAAAAGAAATTATCTAATCTGAAGACTACAGAGAATAAGAAGATAAAGGGGGAACAACAAAACAAGAAATTAATGAGGACACACAAAAATGGAGAGATATTCCATAGTCCTTAATTGAAACGATCATTTATCAGTTAGCTAAAGATTTTTTTAGACAAATTATTATTTGGTAGCATACCTGTACGACCAAGTGTGAAATAAATGCACTGTGTGCTGGTTACCAAGTTGTCATTGGGATTCTGGTGAGACTGAAAGCGCTTATATGTGGTAAATTACATGAAGCAGATTTATTAGTTATAAACAGGCAACAAGGGACAAGAGAGGCCTGGGATTCATTATGAGCCAGCCCACAAGACTTATGAAAGCTATGAAGGGTGGATAGAGTCTCCTCTAGGTGTGCCCTATCCGCACCACAGCTGAAGAAACCCAAAAAGCAGCTTCCCCAGATTTTATACCCTAGTGACAATGTGACATGCTGGGCCAACATATTGAGGGACATCCCGTTTCTAGGTGGGGATTGGAACAAAGCCTAGGCTGGTCTAGCTAGTCCCTCCTTGTCTCATAATATTGCATTCCCATCACATTCTACAGTTATTCTTGAGGACTACAGATGAGGAAATGGGGGACAACTGGGTCTGTCACATGGAGAACTGTCCTCCACCAAAATGTTAAATGAAGTTATACAATTTACTGGAATGGATAGAAGATGAAACAGAAAGTCTGAATATGCCTATGACCTTTAAAGACAATGCTTTTTCTTATTAAAATAACTCTGCAAAGAAAATCTCATGCTCAAAAATTCCATCATGCATTAAATTTTTAAAAATCACCATTTTATAAAACACAACTCCACAAAATAGAGAAGGCAACAACCCTCCCCAGCTTGTTTTCATCTCTAACATCTTCTTTCTTTTTTTTATTAACTTATGTAAAATATCCATAGAAAGTATCCTGGAATTTTGCTTCCTCACAAGTAAATTTGAGTAGTTTTCACATTAGACAATATTGCAGTTTTCTTCTTTGTGGCTACCTGGGCCCCTTCAGATCCAGCTCTTCCTGTAGCATATCACAGTAAAGAAGATTCAAGATTGAGTATTGGTTTGTGATAGAGTTGATGCCATTTTAGACCTTTATGTAAGCTCTTGGTCTTTCTTCACTCCAACATGTAAAAGATTGCCTGCATTTGGCATTTGAAGTTGCTTGCACAAATTAGAAAAATTGCTACTTGATTTCCATTTGGCTAGAGATCCTCATGTGTATATTTCTTCAGCCAGAACCCTGATGTGGAAGAGAAAGGAGTTCTTGGCCTTGAACCCCTAACAGTAAGTGCTAAATAAATGGTATATGTTTTTGTTATAGTTGGAACAGTATGCTCTAACAGGTTTTGAGCAGAGAGAGTAAAAAGAAGATTAAACATATAATTCTTATCTTTCTCCAAATTTCTGTGTAGCATATTAAACTAAATATTTAAAGAAGGTATCTCCAACATTATCATTAAACATAACTGAGAGGAATGATGACACCTGTTCACTTTTTAAGACTAAAATCTTCTGATATTAGCTTGATTTAGAATGTTTATTCATTCTGTGAGGCTTCTTCTCAAAGAGAAAGTGTGGAGGTTATTTTGAGAAACAAAATTAATGGCAAAAAATACCCTGGAAACTGCACATAGCAACAAGGATAAATGGTTTCTGAATAATACTGAGAATTTACAGAGAGATAAAAGCAAAGATCATGCACAAAGCACATTTGAACAATGCTAATATCACAGGGAGATTAGAAACATGAGAAACTAAAATGAAGTGGTTAAAAAAAGTTAAATTCAATTTAGACTAAGATAGATGTAAGTACAGAAAAAAAAAAATGACGATTCTTCATTCCCAATATTGTTATACTTTCTAGTTCCCCCAAAGGAAGGAGGGATTTCTGATAAAATTGTTCAAAGATCTAAGCCATTGAGTAAGTTACATTTTACTCACAAGAAGCTGATTCACCATTTTTATTTCTCTCCATGTGGCCTGGGCTTATGACCTTGCTAAGCATTATTTTACTGTTTCCTTTCTTCTCTGCATGCAGTGGGGATAAATAAGTTGAGCCAGGGACCATTATATAAACCAGATTTCTTACTTCTTCTAAATATAATAAAATATTTAAGGAAGATCCCTGTTCCCTGAAATTGTTTTGATTTCTTTGGATACAAGCCTTTCAATACCCCCATTTTTTTTTTTTATTTTTGCTACTTTATGGCATTGCATTCATAAACATGCTTTTGAGTTGGATTTAAATCATCCTGTTTGTAATCTCTATGTGACATAAGGGATTAACCAATAATGCATTTGTGTCACATCGAAATTACATTCAGTTTGTGAGAAAGTAATTTGAAATAAATTCAGTACCATAGTGGATCTACTAAAAGCACACAGAAATATTCAAAATGAAATTCCATGTATATTTTAGATATTTTCTTCTAGAGATGGATTTTTAAAAGCCTAAATTTATGACTCAAACTACTAAAATCAAGTCCTCATCTTAAACACAAAACTAAACTACAGTTTCCAGTTTTCCTTGCAGTTAGATGTGATCATATGACCACAGGGTAATCAATGGATTGCAGATAAAATGTTGTTTGTCGCTTTCAAGCCCACTATAGGATACCAAAATATGCCACCCCAAAATATGCATCTTTGACTTATGGACGATTTTGAGCTCATTTTTTCTTTTTTTTTTTTTTTTTTTTTTTTTTTGAGAAACTACAGACAAGGAGAAGCTCTGAAATTAGAGTAGAATTTATCCTTCTGTAAGAAAAATTTACAACTATAAAGGAAATTTCCATTTGTAAGGGAACCTTCCCACTCTGTTCCAGGGAGAGATGAATGACTCTAAATTATTAGAAAAGCTTATCAACGTAGAAGGCACAGACTTAAATCTGCACAACAAATCTTACCCTTGTTTATTGTGCTTTTCCTGTTCACCTCCCATAATTGCACTATCACCCCAAGGCCTTTCTTTCTTTGTTTCAGTTGAAGTCTGAACTCTAAGACACCTCTTTAAAATTTACTAACTTCTCTGGGTATCTCTCGAGTATACATTAGGTATACATGTCAATAAACTTCTGCTTATTTTCTTTCTTGTTAATCTGTTGTTACTAGAGAACTCAGAACTCAAAAAGTGTAAAGACAGAAAAATTTTCCCTCCCATGCAACATAAACCTCCCCCATATATGATCCACTGATATCATTTTCATTTTCAGCTGGTTAGAATGGAGATCACCCACACAGCAAACTTGGAAGCCTTGTGTTGATGATGGCAGAATAACACTATGGAATAAGCTAGACTTATTGTACTACGACTTGAAGAAGAATTACCTAGTAATTGGAACTATCATTTTGGACTTCATATGTCACACCAATAGCTATACTTTTTGTAACTACCATGTTAGTTTTGAAGGTTTATCATCATATTTTAATGAAGGTAATATAAAATAAAATTAAAATAAATCTAAATATGTCTTAATAAATTACCTGCCATGTTATAATCATCATGTGTCTTAAGGGAAAGAGATAAACTAAATGCTACTTCAGTTGTTGTCCTTTTGGGAGACCATTCTTAATGGCATTTGTCCACAAATGCCTGTCTCTGCGTCATCCCTGTGGGACTTGGAAAAGAACAGGGGACCACTGAGAACATAAAGCTCATGCTGCCTGCTGTGCTATGCATAATACAGTCCATTACCTCTAGTGTCTTCTGACATGTACAAAACTGTAAGAGGCTAACATGCTAGCTTGCATATAGGAGAAAATCTCAAATCATTCACAGTTCTTGACAGTCCTCTCCAGATATTTAAAAAATCAAGTTAGGTACCATGTTTCTGTGTTAAAGTAGATGAAATGATGCTTTTTGTTTTCTTGCCCATTTTTATCTACTGTCCTCCTTGCTCTCCCCACCAACACAAACAGATATGCTGGATTTTCTTCACAGAAGAGTAGTAGAAATTTATGAAGAGAAATCACATATGCTTAATAAGAGTTGAAATTAAAATAATAATGACAATGATGGTGATGATGATTATAACTCAGAAGACTTTGTGCACAATAGTCATTTTTATAAGAACTTCCTGTATATGAACTCATTTAACATGCCACCACTACAAGTAGGGAGTACTGTTATCACCATATAAAGTTGCCTATAACTAGTAATTTCAGATTTTCGAGGACTTGAGAAAAATGGTTGTACTGTAGACGTGACTAGATGCATCAAACAGCACCAAATGCCAAACGTAGGCCAGAAGCTTAGATGCTGTCACATACCACAACTGCCAAACAACCTCAGAAAAAGACGCCACCCTTGATGGGGAAGGGGATAAGTGAAGAAACTTGTATTGATTCTGCTTTTAAATTTTGTGGTCATCTAAAGTGGCTGAGAAATCAGAATCATAACAAAAAGAGGAATTTCCAAAACCGAGGATTTGTTTTGTTTTGTTTTGTTTTGTTTTTGCAGTGAGGGCTAGCAATAGACATTAAGTGCAATTACCATGGCTGATAGTGATTACGACTAGAATTAGAATAAGGACAGCAAATGCCATGAGCTCCTTAAATACCAGATCTACAAGGAACAGAATATTCCGGCTACATACTAAAGAGTAAAGAAGAAAGCCTACTTTTAAGTAGCTCAGTAAAGGTAAGATTAGGAAGGCAATTGTTTTAATCAATTTGTGTCTCTCCTCATTTTACTTGAAAAGAATGTAGTTATGGGATACCATCAGATTCTCTTTTACCAAATTTGCACTTCCATAGCTTAGCAAATTACATTAGACATGGATCTTTTTATCATCTTTATCCAATCACCCTGTCACTTACATCCTAGAATCTCCACAATCCCACAGGTTCACATATCACTACTGAGGTTATTTTTCTTCTCTGAATCACCCAGTGTAGACTTGAGCATGAAATGATGGTATAATCGAAGGCATTTGGGACCCCCTCTTAAACACTGAACCCCACATCAATGACTTCCCAAATCAGATATGGAGAAAACCTAGGAAATTGATTAAAACAGTTACTTCTTTAGTCTTACCTGCATTGAGCTGCTTAGAAAATAGGATTTCTTCTTCTTTATCTATTAATATATACTCACTGGTCCCCCTGTCTCCTGTAGACTTGATATTCAAGAAACTTTTAGTAGCCTTTATCTTTATTCTAATTCTAGTCAAAATCACTTCAAGCCAAATTGTTGAGGATACAACAATGATAATTTACTATTATTAAAAATATAATGATTATTGTTGGTGATTTTCAGCCAAATTATTTCAAATTGACTAACAGAAATTTCTTACTGATTAAAATTCAAATTACTGAGCCCATATGATTCAGGTGCCCAAAATGTAGTTCCATCCACCAGTTTATATATATTGGAAATTTCTGATCTCCATTTAATCTAAATTAATCATGATATACAAAGATCCACCTGACCGTTAGAGTGAAGATAATAGCACATTTAAAAATGTCTTCATGCTTTCTAATTGATGAAGAATGGCATACTAACAGTTATTTTAAAAAATGAACAACACGGCCGGGCGCGGTGGCTCAAGCCTGTAATCCCAGCACTTTGGGAGGCCGAGACGGGCGGATCACGAGGTCAGGAGATCAAGACCATCCTGGCTAACACGGTGAAACCCCATCTCTACTAAAAACTACAAAAATCTAGCCAGGTGCGGTGGCGGGTGCCTGTAGTCCCAGCTACTCGGGAGGCTGAGGCAGGAGAATGGCGTAAACCCGGGAGGCAGAGCTTGCGGTGAGCTGAGATCCGGCCACTGCACTCCAGCCTGGGTGACAGAGTGAGACTCTGTCTCAAAAAAAAAAAAAAAAAAAAAAATGAACAACACCTTAAGAACTGTGTTGAAGCCTTGGGAGCAGAACCCATTTGAAGATCATCAAAGCACTACTTAGAGCACTACCTTTTGAGGGTAAATAAGACCCAACATGAACATTACATTCTGAGCACTGGAGAATTTTACACAGCTGATTAAATTATCTCATTTTGCTCTAGAGAAAGAATGAGAATCTAAAATATTAAGTGTCTGTGACTGTAAGTGAGTGTGTTTGTGGGTATTGTATATCTGTATTTCAACTTAAAAACAAATAGTTTATCAAGGTAATTTTCTTGGAATACTTACTGTTCTATTTGAGCAAAACAAATAGTTTATCAAGACAATTTTTTTGGCATACTTACTGTTCTATTTAAAAGGATTCAGTAGGTAAGACTTCATTTATGCCTTTCAACTAGAAGGGGATGTAGGTTTGTGCAGATTATAAAAACACCCTGAAAATTTGTCTTTTAAACAGTATTGTTTAGATCCAAGAAATAGACCCACATAAACATAAACATAGTCAACAGATGATTGAGAAAGGGGCAAAAGCAATGGAGAAGGAGGTATTCTTGTTGGCAAATGGTGATGGAACAATTGGACATCTATATGAAAAAAACAATGAATCTAGACACAGACCTTTTATTCTTCATAAAAATGAACTCAAGATAGATCACAGACTTAACTATAAGATGCAAAACTATAAAACTTCTAGAAAATAACATAGAAGGAAATCTAGATGACTTTGGAAATGGCAATGACTTTTTAAATACAACATCAAAGACACTGTTAATGAAAGAAATAATTGATAAACTGGAATTCGTTAAAATTAAAAACTTATGCTCTGCTAAAGACATTTTAATTAAAGAGACTGAGAAGCCAAACCACAGGCTGTCTTCTGCAAGACATATCTAATAAAGGTTTCTCTGATGAGGGATATTTATTCAAAATATACAAGGAATGCTTAAAGTCTACAATAAGAAAAGAAACAACTCAATGAAAAAGTTGACTAAAGACCTGAATAGACACCTCACTAAAGAAGTTGTACAGGTGGTAACTAAGCATACAAACAGGTGTCCCAACTTGTTTATTAAGGAAATGCAAATTATAATGTCAATGAGATACCACTACACACCTATTAGGATGGTATGATTCCAAAGCACTGAGAACTCCCAACGCTGGAGAGAATGTGGGTCAATAGCAACTCTCCTTCATTGCTCGTGGAAATGCAAAATGGTACAGCCATTTAGAAAGACAGATTGTTAGTTTGTTACAACACTAAACATATTCTTACTATACAAGCCAACGATCACACTCCTAGATGTTTCTCTAAATGAGATGAAACTTATGTCCACACAATAAACCTGCACATGGTGTTAGTGAACCAAACTTGGATCAGCTTGCCTAGTCCAATAAAGCTAAACATCCACACCAAGGTTGTGCAGTGAAAGAAAGGAGGGCATTTATTTGCAGAGTGCCAAGGAAGGAATCATGCAGCTTCTGCATGAGACCTGACCTCTCTGTTGACTAACATGCAAGGGTTTTTAAAGAATGGGGTAAATTTCAGGAAAGCAGAAGTTACAGGCAAAATCATAAATTAATATGCAGTGGTTATACATTGGTCTGGCTTAAAGAGGTGGCATCTCTTAAAGCAGGGATTTACAGGTCATAGGTGGATTCAAAGATTGTCTAATGTGCAATTGGTTAAGGAAGCAACGCTTTGTCTGAAAACTTGAGGTCAACAGAAAGTTAAAGTCTTGCCTGTGGGCGTGACTCTTTCCATGTTCCTCCGGAAGAAATTTAGAATAGATAATTGTGGTCAGAGTTCAGTCTTCAATGCTGCCCTGTCTGCATTCTTTGGTTTCTGTAAAACAACTTCGGGTCATATGATAAGATGTTATCTTTAGTTTCCATAGAAAACCAAACATCTTGTGGCTCTTACTTCCTTGGCTATTGTTTTAAGCTATTATTACCTTCTTGCTTATTAGGTGGCTCATGTACTTCTCAAGGCTAGCTAAGTGCCTGGAATTTCCCTTGAGGGACCACAAGATTTGTCTTAATTTCCATTCTTGAGCAGTGGCCCAGCAGACCCCATAGAGGGGTTTCTTCTCTATCTCAAGGGATATTTATAACTGCTTTATTGACAATTGCCAAAACTTGGAAAAATCCAAGATGTCTTTCAGTGGCTGGTAAATAAATGGTAGTATATCCAAACAATTAAATATTTTGGGGGAACAAAAGGAAATGAGATATCCAATCATTAAAAGACATGGAGGAACCTTAAATGCATATTACTAAGTGAAAGAAGCCAATCTGAGAAAGTTGCATACTGTGTGATTACAACTATATGACATTAGACATGAAGGAAAATATTTTGAATTCTGAATTACATATGCAGGAAGTAGTTGTGTTTCATACATAAAAGCATCGGAAGACATATTTATAGATATATTTAGATACATTTATTTTGCAAGAATATCTTGTATTCTTGTGGAAGAATACAAGAAATATAGTTCTTCATTAACATTCTAGATATTCAAAAGATGACTCCAAATAAATAGCTTACTTGTGGAGAGGACAGTATTTAGCGGGCTTTTTGATAGAAGTTCAGACATTCCAGACCCAGATAATCTAAGCTAATCTACATGTTCATTTCAGCTCTCCTCTCAGTAAGATTTCAAAAGTGGAAATTGGGCTTCCAATACTACATGAAGGAAAGTGTGCTAACGGTTTCTGAGAAAATTTCATTATACCTAAGAGAGAATTAAGAAAGAGAAACTCTCTTTTTCACTTAGCTTTTTTCCACTTCGTCTCCCTGTCTTTGGATGTTGCTGTGGTATCTGGAATCTCTCCAGCTATTTGCTGTCAGTCTGAGGTTAAAGTTTACATTGGTCCCCAATGATATTGAGAGCTTGTTTGAAGGTTCTAGCAGGGGAGTGCAGCTACTCGTATACACTTGACTGAAGACCAGTCCTCGTCTATCAAGGATGGTCGTCCTCTTTAACCGAGCATGTAACTTTGGGAGGGATGTACATGGAGCGGTGAGAGAGGGAGGGGACACCAGCATAGCCAGCCAGATCAGCTGAATCAACCCTGGCAATCAATGGGATGACAGATGTTATAGCCAGATCACCCTCACATCCGCTCCTCAGCGATATTGAGACTCATGTTCATTACATTGATTTTGGGTCCTATACCATCTGCGGGCTTCTAATTATGAAAGATGCATTTTCTAAAAATTTAAGGCAGCTTGAATTGGGGATTATAAATTTTTTTTTCTAAAACATATTACCTGATATCTTATGATCTGAAGGGATTAAGAGATAAGGTACATACGTCCACTAAAATATAGGCCTTGAAAGGAGCTGGGCACATTCCTCAGCCCCGGGCTCAAAACTCCCTGAGCCTAGCATTGTTCGGGGCCCTCTTGTATACTGTGTAAAGGAGGGACCAAGTTCGAACTTGTAGTAAAGATCCTTGCCGCTTGGCTTTGACTCTGGACTCTGGTGGTCTTCTTTGGGGAACAAACAGTCTGGGCATAACAGCCTAACTAAATAACTGATGATTTTATTGAGAAAGGAATAATACAACTTATTTCTCTGAAAAGACATATTATGTTATGTAAAAATAACTAGTATTAGCTATCTTTACTGGCTGTAATAAGAAAAAAAAAAAAAAAACATAGAACACACCAGTCACATGAAAAGTGAGGGAAGAGAGGTTGAAGAAAGTGTTCATTAATTCATCAGTTTTCTCACCTTCCACAGAAGGAAAATACCATATGCTTTTATCTAAAGTTATTAAAGCAGAGAAAAAAAAGTTTAAGTTATGATATAAAGTAAAAAAAAAAAAAGATTATTTCTAGGAGAATAATAACAGATTATAACTCTTCTGAGTTTACAGACTATATAACAAAAGACAGAACAAAAATAGAAAATGAAGACATATTAACAAAATGTCAGATAAGATGTGAGAAAGAAGACCAAACAGATGTTCTACAAGAGGCAGAAGGCTCTGATCTGTCTGCACTTTGTCTGGTCTTGGACAAATCACTTAATCTCTCTGATTCTCAGTGTTTCATCAATAAAATGGAAATAATAGTAATAGTAGCTGTCCTATAAGATTGGAGTGAGCATTAAACGAATTAAAACATATAATGATTAGAATGATGGCTGTGGCCGGGCCAAGTGGTGGCTCATGCCTAGAATCCTAGTACTTTAGGAGGAAAAGACGGGAGGATCATTTGAGGTCAGGAGTCCGAAACCAGCCTGGCCAACATGGTTTAACCAGTTTCAGATAAAAAAAAAAAAATCACACACACACATAGCTGGGCATGGTGGCAGGTGCCTGTAATCCCAGCTACTTGGTAGGATGAGGCAGGAAAATTGCTTGAACTCAGAAGATGGAGGTTGCAGTGAGCCAAGATCACTCCACTGTACTTCAGCCTTGGCGATAGACTGAGACTCCTCCTCAAAAAAAAAGAATGATGGCTGTCACACAGTAAGCTTTCAAAAACAAGTTTGTTATTTATTGTAAAAAGCCATTCTTGTGGTGGTTCATCACAAAAGAGAACATTGATTATGATTCATTCTTGGGTGACAAGTCGCAATATTATAAAGCTGCCTATTTTCACTAAACTGATCTCTTAATTCAAAATAAATGCAATCAATATCTTAACAGACTATTTTTATATGTGATAAAACTTAGATGTATTTCTTATTATGTATACATGTCTATATCTACCTATTTTTATTATTATATTAATCCTACCCAGTTAGAAGGGAAAAAGCATTAAATATCAATAGAGAAAATACGGATTTTTTTTTTTTTTCTCAGCAAATGCTATTGAGTAACTAGCTAAACATTTGGAAAATAAATATCTTACCTGGATTATAACAACACCTCCTAACTGATTATCCTACTTCCATTTTACTGGCTTTTGGATTATTCTTAACAAAGAGGCAGATAATCACTTCTCTGCTCAAAACTCTATTGTTGCCCTACCTCACCCGGAGTATATTGCCTGCAGAACTCTGTAATTTGTTCCCTTTTTCTTCTGTGCATTACCCTTTCCATCTTGCTGAGCAGCTCCTGCTCCCTGGTCCCCTGGTTGTACTTCAAACACAGCAGGTTTGATTTCAGGCCCTTGTGCTCCTTGTTCTCACTACATGAAATACCATCTTCTTTCAAAACTGAATTCAGCTTATTCCTTCACCTTCAGGGGTTTTACAATCTCACTGAGTGTGCTAATGGAAAAACTCTTGTAAGTAATTACTGCTCTCTCAGCAACGCATAATGATATAAATAAATAAACAAATAAAAAATTTAAAAACCTGATTTAGTTTAGTCTTTGGGAGAGCTTTAAGGGAGAATTTAGACTATTTTAGGGTAATTGATGTGGCAGCCTAATTAATTTTGGATACTATTTTCTTATATTTTCCCAAATGTGTCTTTTCAAGCATTATTAGCCACATATTTGATGTTAGCGTGTAAAACTGACATGTCTGATTTTCCAAGGATCTTGATATATAGAAATAAACTAATCCACTAAAACAAAAACTTGACAAAATTATGGCCATGATTACATCGTGAAATGGATGATATCGTTTTTTCCCTGAAAAGATGCTATATAGTTTGAACACCCACCTATCTATACACACACATATATATAAAGCTTCCATATGTAGTTAACACACGTATGTAATTTTAAGACATATACATATTAATTTCAAGACAAACAACTTGAACATGTGAGAACGTAATAAGTGCAAGCACTATTTTAATAACAAGTATTTATAAGTTTATACAGCAATATAACTATCTGATAGTTTCATTATGATTTATATTTTTTCATATATTTCAAGAATAGAATTTTCATTAATTTTGGTTGTGAGTGTTTGACATTTTCCCATTTAGCAATGATTATTTTTTAGTGTATCAGATCCAATGCTTGTCATATAGACAAAATACAAAGAAAAATACACAGAGTTACATAGCTATATGCATAGGAAATGCTAAAATTGTGAAATACATATGTTGCTTGTCTCAGCTATTTTCTGGTAAGTACAATCTCATAAAAGACTATGAGTTCTTAGTAAGTTCTCAGTAAGATTCAGTTTCTGAGGGCTAGGAATTCAGAAGTGGTTCACTACTGCATTTAAAATTTCTTAAAATTATTTCAGTGTCCTTACAGGATATTTTAATGGAAACAGTAGTTTGCAATAAAATTCTAGCAATTGTTAAAATGGCAGATTTTTTTAATAGATTATATTAGAAACAGAAGACATCCTTTGAACAGACTCCCTGTTCTTTTAGCACCATCTTCACTATAAGTTTCTGTGAAATCACACAGCTTCCTGCCATCCAAACAGGGGCCTGATTGGACAATTGATGCTTTCAGACACCTGCTGCTCACACATCATAGTGTGGATAAAACCTAGTTGATTGTAAACCCAGGAGTTGCAGTCAGAATGCTTTCACAAAGGTTTTGTTTTTGCTGAATCGGTTGAGATGTTTGCAATTGTTTGGTGTTTCAACTTCACAGCAGCTTGATAACTGTTCATATCAACGTCACAAACTCACAAGGCAGACAGGAATTTCCTGTTATACATGTCATAAACAGTAAAGTTCTGTGTGGATGTGAGCACAGTTAAATCATATCATTTAACATAGAATCCAAAAAAGTTGGATTGCATAATTTATTATTTTTATTATTATTATATTTTTGAGCACCTACTAACTGCCATGAGGGTGTATGGCAGTTAACAAAACTGAGAACACCCTGCCCTCTAGTGGGAAGACAGATAATAAACAAGTAAAAGGATGAATGCAAATTATGTTAAGCGCTTAGACCTTTTGATGGGGTTTCCAATATGGAATCTTCCAAGATCGCATTCTAGAAAAATAAGTCTCTCTCTTTTATTCTTTTTTAAAGGGACTTGAATATCACATGGTACATTGATTGATATGACCATTTCCTAAATGAAACTATGTAGGAATGGAAAACATGCAGTTAAGCTACATTTTTTACATTATTTTTAGTTGACATGTAATAATTGCACATATTTATTGGGTACAGAATATTTTGATGCATGTATAAAATGTGTAATGATCAAATCAGGGTAATTAGGATATACGTGGCTTCAAACATTTATCATTTCTTAGTGGTGGGAACATTCAAAATCCTAAAGAGATGTAAATGTTCTTTAAATTTTTAATCAAGAATACATCATTGATCATTTAGTATCCCATACATCTATCCATACAAAAAGGACATAGTTAATAAATAGATTGAGGGTCACATATGTATGCCTAGAGATATTATTCCTCTTCAGATACCAAGACATTTCTGAAGCTGTGCCTTTCATGGAAGGCCAGACTAAATATATACTTTAATGAAGAAATAAACAAATGAATTCATTTTAGAAAACATGTAATAGATATGTTAATTCTCATCTTTGAAAGAGTAAATCAACCAGTTCAAGTTAGACCTATTGTCTAAATTTTAAATGGCAAAGAGAGTTTTTATCCTATTAGTAAATACTTGAATAAGCCACATGTTTTCCTGAAACAGTTGGATGTGTATAGTATTTACCATCTCAATGGCAAATGTGAAATGAATAGTATTAGAACACTTTGAGATCAAAGTATTTATGATTTACTTTTAGATTAAATAAAGCTAGAATTATTTTTACTTGAGGGACGCACTTATATTGAGTGCATTAAGTTATTTCTGACCAATTTTCCTCAAGTGTAAATACTAATGAATGCATATACTTCTTTTTAACATATTGAAAATTATCCTCAGAAAAGCATTGTTTAGCTTTGAATTTGCAAAAAAGTTACATGCATTTGATTCAAATTATATAAAAATCCATATCTGATATATAAATATCATTTGTAACCACAAATGACATTCTCCTAGTATTTTGTATATACTTAAATTCCCAATAAATAATTTATAAGGCTTAATTTTTTATTTTGAAAAATCATCAAGAGTACTAGAAATAATGAAATGTTATGAATTAAGCTTGCTATTCACGACAGAAAAATTTAAAGAGCTATGCCATTCATATAAAAATGAGCGATTTTACTTTCAAGGAAAATAATAAGTTTCACAGGTATTTTTTATGGTGTTTCAGATGCATTTGATCAGTTGGAGTCTATTTCCATGTTTTAGAAAGAAGATGCATCATTACTTGATCAACAAGCAGTAAGTGTAAGCCTACCAGATGTAATTATTTAGTTATTTCTGGCTTCTTGGAGTACTCAATTGCTTAATCAACCTAATAGGTGAAATACAGGTGAAACTGTAGGAGAACAATTCTCATCCTTTTTCTCCTCATCCAGGGAGCATGGATTCCCTCATTTTTGATCCACTGCTTATGCTTTTCATGGCTTGGAGCTGGGAGTATGGGCTTGTTGGCAGAGACTCCAACACATGAAAATTCACTGGAGCTATGGAGTAGAGATAGTAACTTTGGAATGAAGAAAGAAAGGAGGTTCCCTCAGACACTTCTTCAGAGATAACCACCTGAGATGCTTTGCAGTTCCCAGGCTAACATGCAAGTAACAACATTTACTTTCACTTTCTGATGCCAGGGATTTTTCAGCTGCTACCATGTGCAACTGTAACTGTGATTTCTTTTCTCTGGCCTACTGGGGAAGAGAATGAAATCTTTAACTTTGAACAAAATCTCCTCCCAAAGCACACAGCTCTTTTTGAAGTTTTCACATGCAATATACTCTCATTTGCAGGGTCTAATCTTACACATATGCGATTTGAAAATCAACTATATTCTTTAGAAATGTTCACAATCATTAAATCTAGCTTTTCTTATAGGAGGAGACAGCTCTGTAGACAAGAGCAAAGCAGAGCATGGAAAAAAAGAAGAGGTGCTGAATGGAAAGGAAGTGGGTTGTGGGCTTAATTTCTTTCCCAGAGCTTCCTCTGAGTAGTTAGATTTAAAGATGTCAGAAACTCACTAATTGTAAACTATTTGTCAAATCCCCTTAACGTCTGGTAGAGTTAATAATTTCTTTACATTTAGAGATTTAGATTGATTGAAGTGTTTTTGCTATAACAGAGCAATAATCGGTATTTGTAATAAAGCTCCACAAATTTGAGATCTCTCCTTAGGACAGATTCCCAGTTGTAGAATAACTACTTATAAAGGGCTTGATTTGTTTTATTTATGCCACTTCATGTATATGTATTACTCAGGTATTTTCTGAAGACAATTCTTATAATTATATAAGGAAGCTATGAACGTATTCAATCTACAGTATTCTGATCAGAGTATTTTGATGTGAAAACGTTTCCATTAATTTGATAAAGAAAATTAGCAAACACTTCTCTACTTCTAACAAAAAAGTAACACCCTATAATGATTCTAAAGAAATGGGTAAACTTTTATTTCATATTTTTAAAGCAAAATTAAAATAATAATAATAAATGTTGACCTTCCTAATTAAAACATGGTCTAAGATTAATAAAATTATCCTGCACGATAGCCATTCATGTTTAGTTTCCTTAGCTTTCTATTCCTAGTGTTCTTTTTTTTTTTTTTTTTTTTTTTGCATTAAATAGTGGTAGCCTTTAAGAGAAAAGCTTGCAATTTATGTTGTAGTAGCAACTAAATAGCTCTTTAATAGATTCCTTCAAACTCAACTGTATGGACTATGTCAACATAACATTGCAATTTTTGTGATATTAGATAATACTCAATGGCAATATGCATTTGGAGAACTGAAACTCATACATTTCCTCATGAGTTCACACTGTGGCAGTGTGAATTTCTACATGTCTTTGGAAAGTAATCAGAAAATGTTTATTAAAATTTGAGCAAACTCACATGGGAGATTATGTCATAATGATCACAAGGCACCAATACTTAAGAACTTACCTATGTGGGTGATTACTGCAATATTGTTTGTAGGTGAGGAGCTGGAAGCAACCTTTTAAATAACTGGGTTAGCTAATGGACAAATGGTACTATATCAATATTACTGATGACGTGAAACTCCTCGAAGTAACAAAACAGATACAGAGTTATTGACTTTGAAGAATGCCCATTATTTACTACTAAACAACAAAGGTAAGGATATTAGTTTTCAGATTAAGCAGTATATGATGACTGGTGCAGTGGCTTCCTGAGACGTTCAGTACCTATACCTTGTTCTATTTTTTGTTCCACTAGTCCTAGAGGCATATGGCTTGTCACATCCCACTTTCAAACCGATAGAAAGGACAAGGCTCACCAAGCTTAAGAAGGGACAGCTGAGCCTGTTTCTCTTTAAAAACTTTCCCAAATGCCCACCCAGTGAGTGACATCTCCATTCTTCTCATTGCCAAGAGTTGTGTCTCATTGTATCCCTATCTGAAAGGAAAACTATGATGGTAAATATTTTAACAGGGCACTTTGGCAAACCTTCTCCCTAAAAGAAAAAAAAAACAAAAAACTAAAAGTAAGGGGCTCTATTTGTAAGGTAGAAGAGAAAAATGAATATTGGCTGAGTGACTAACAATGTCTGCCACTCCTGTGGATGTGCACATATGTTTCATAGTATCATATGACTGGAGATAAATGGGCAAAGAAATACAGCAATCTGCTTAGACTGATTACACCACAGGGGTGGGAATGAAGGTTAGAAGAGATTATTAACATCTTACATCATTTTTGTAGTGTTTCAGTTATCATAAGAACACATGCACTTTTTATTTTAAACAAAATAAATAGAAACAAATGAAAGAGTAAGAAGTTAGATGCAAACATGTCACGAAAGAGAAAAAAACACAATGAAAAATTCAAGTTAATTTGTATTAAATATTACAGTAGAATGAACCTAATAAGTTAGTATTTTATTTAAAATGTTATACTGGTCATAATCAACAGATTAAAAAACATATTCAGTAAACAGTGGTAGTCCTTGGGGAATGGGAGGAAAAGAAAAAGATGAAAAATTTTATATACTTCCATGTACCTTATTAACCACATTGTGAGGGTTAATACTGAGAGTCAACTTGATTGGATTGAAGGATGCAAAGTTTTGATCCTGGGTGTGTCTGTGAGGATGTTGCCAAAGGATTTTAACATTTGAGTCAGTGGGCTGGGGAAGGCAGACCCACCCTTAATCTGGTGGACACCATCTAGTCAGCTTCCAGTGGATATAAAGCAGGCAGAAAAATGGGAAAAGGTGAGAATGGCCTAGCTTCCCAGCCTACAGCTTTCTCCTGTGCTTGATGCTTCCTGCCCTCGAACGTCAGACTCCAAGTTCTTCAGTTTTGGGACTTGGACCGGCTCTCCTTGCTCCTCAGCATTTACACAGCCTATTGTGGGACCTTGTAATTGTGGAATTTGATACTTAATAAACATCCCTTTATATATATGTGTGTGTGTGTGTGTATGTATATGTATGTATATATGTGTGTGTATATATGTATGTGTATATATATGCATATATATGTATATCCTATTAGTTCTGTCCCTCTAGAGAAATCTGACTAATACAGGTTTTGGTACCAGGAGTGGTTCTAGAGGAACAGAATATTAAGGATGAAGTTCTTTTGTTAATTTTGGGGTTTCTGTAGTTGGGTGTTTAATATGATTAGATCCCAGAATGCTACGGACTCTACTTCTAGTAGTATGGAGAACACTGATGGTCCTTGGAGTAAACTGTTTAAAGAGTTATGCAAAATAAATGCATTTGACACCCCTGTTTCACTGCTCCTGAGGGGCAAGGAGTTTAGTGACTCTATATACAATACTTTTGACCATATGTGGAGAACCAAGGCACATAATGAAGCTGGCTAGTTGTTCCTAAGTTCAGTGGACAAAGTGATGAAAGAAATGATGAACTCAGGGATTCTGTCTCCCAGCTTCAGAAGCAGATACTGAGCCTCAAACCTGCTAAGATTGTCCTGAGTGAGAGTCTTATTTCCTGTAGAAAAAGAGCTGAAATTGTGGAAAAACAAACATAAGCTCTTATGATGCAAGTGGCTGACCTGCAACAAAAGGTACATGCACAGCCTCGCCAGACAGATGTCTACTGTTAAAGTGAGAGCATTGATTAGAAAAGAATGGGACTCTGCAACTTGGAATGGGAATATGTGGTAGGACCCTGATGAAGCTAGGGACACTGAATTTGTAAACTCTGATGAACCTTTTTGCCAGAAGGAACAGCTTCCCTATCCCCAAGGCAACATCTCCTCCCTGACCCATGCTACCATCAATCTTTCCACCTTTGTCTGAGGAGATAAACCCTGAGCTGCCTCAGGCAACAGTGATGGCCTCCCCTGAGGCAATTGCCAAGCAAAGTAATGTTGATTCTCCTCAGGAGCCACCCCCAACACCCCTGTTTACTTTTAGACCTATAATTAGACTAAAGTCCCGGTGGGCCCGTAGAGGTGAGGTAGAGAGAGTGACCCATGAGGAGGTGTGCTACACTAAAAAATAACTGTTTGAGTTTCATAATTTATATAAACAGAAATCTGGAGAACATGCATGGGAATGGTTATTAAGGGTGCGGGATAATCGTGGGAGGAACATAAAGTTGAATCAGGCTGAATTTGTTGATTTGGGCCTGCTAAGTAGGCATTCTGCTTTTAATGTTACAGCTTGGGGAATTAAAAATCTTCTAATAGTTTGTATGCTTGGTTAGCTGAAATATGGATTAAAAGATGATCCACTGTGAGCAAGCGGGAAATGCTGGATCTCCCTTGGTTTAATGTAGAGGAAGGGATCCAAAGGCTTAGGGAGATTGGGATGGTGGAGTAGATTAGCTACTTTAGACCTACTCATTCCAGCTGGGAGGGTACAGAAGATATACCCTTGACCAATGACTTGTGAAATAGATTTGTGAGGGTAGCACCTGCATCACTGCAGAGTCCTGTAATTGCTCTTCTCTGTGTGTCAGATCTAATATTGGGACTCACAGTCACTCAACTACAAATTTAAACACAATGAGAATAATTGGATTCTGAGGTGGCAGGGGCCAAGTGGCAGCACTCAGCCATCAAAGGCAAGGTGGGCATAGCTACCATCATGGACAGCAGAGGCAAAGCAACAATCAGAATAGTCTGACTCTTATAGAGTTCTGGCACTGGCTAATTAATCATGGTGTTCCTAGGAGTGAAATTGATAGGAAGCCTACTGCATTTTTACTTAATTTATATAAGCAGAAATATTCTAAGTCAAATGGACAAAAGACTCATACACCTTACAAAAACAGTGAATCACAGCCCCTCAATCAAATTCCAGACTTGAGCCCGTTTACAGACCTAGAACCACTTGAATGAAGGGGAAGCCAAACCCCACTACGTTACTGACAATTTATGCAGTTAATCTTTCTCCCATTCTTCTCCAAGGAGACCTCCGGCCTTTTATCAGGGTGGCTGTGCATTGGGGAAAGGAAAATGATCAGACATTTCATATATGCTGATTGCATACAGTGAGAAAGGTGTAGCAACCACACTGGACTTATTAGTGAGGCTTTTGCGTGCCAGAGGATGGGAAATAAACCTGACTAAAATTCAGGGACCGTCTACCTCAGTCAAATTTCTAGGGGTCTAGTGGTGTGAAGCCTGTTGAGATATTCCTTGTAAGGTGAGGTATAAGTTGCTGCATTTGGCCCCTCCTACAACCAAGAAAGAGGCACAAACCCTAGTGGGCCTGATTAGATTTTGGAGGTGTCACATTCCTCATTTGGGTTTGTTACTGTGGCCCATTTATCGAGTGTCCCCAAAAGCTGCCAGTTTTGGGTGGGGTCCAGAACAGGAGAAGGCTCTGCAAGAGGCCCAGGCTGCTGTGCAAGCTGCTCTGCCACTTGGGCCATATGACCCAGCAGATCCAATGGTGCTTGAGGTGACAGTGGCAGATAGGGATGCTGTTTGGAGCCTCTGGGAGGTCCCCATAGGTGAAACACAGCAGAGGCCTTTAGAATTTTGGAGCAAGGCCCTGCCATCTTCTGCAGATAACTACTCTCCTTTTGAGACAGCTCTTGGCTTGTTTCTGGGCTTTAATGGAAACAGCATTTGACTATCCATCATCAAGTCACCATGCAGCCTCAACTGCCTATCATGAACTGGGTGCTTTCTGACCCATCTAGCCATAGAGTAGGTTGTGCACAGCAGCATTCCATCATCAAATGGAAGTGGTATATACGTGATTGGGCTTGAGCAGGTCCGGAAGGTTCAAATAAGTTACATGAGGAAGTGGCTCAAATGCCCATGGTCTCTACTCCTGCCACCCTGCCTTCTCTCCCCCAGCCTGCACCAGTGGCCTCATGGGGAGTTCCCTATGATCAGTTGACAGAAGAAGAGAAGACTATGGCCTGGTTCACAGATGGTTCTGCAGTGGGCAGCTGCAGCACTACAGCCCTTTTCTAGGACATCTATGAAGGACAGTAGTGAAGGGAAATCTTCTCAGTGGGCAGAACTTTGAGCACTGCACCTGGTTATGCACTTTGCATGGAAGGAGAAATGGCAAGATGTGCAATTATATACTGATTCATGGGCTGTAGCCAGTAGTTTGGCTGGATGGTCAGGGACTTGGAAGAAGCATGATTGGAAAATTGGTGACAAAGAAATTTGGGAAAGAGTTATGTGGATGGACCTCTCTGAGTGGTCAAAAACTGTGAAGATATTTGTATTTCATGTGAGTGCTCACCAATGGGTGACCTCAGCAGAGGGGGAATTTAATAAACAAGTGGATAGGATGACCCGTTTTATGGACACCACTCAGTCTCTTTCCCCAGCCACCTCTATCATCGTCCAGTGGACCCACGAACAAAGTGGTCACCGTGGTAGGGGTGGAGGTTACGCATGGGCTCAGCAACATGGACTTCCACTCACCAAGGCTGACCTGACTCTGGCCACTGCTGACTGCCCAATTTGCCAGCAGCAGAGACCAACACTGAACCCTCAGTATGGCACCATTCCTTGAGGTGATCAGCCAGATACCTTGTGGCAGTTTTATTACATTGGATCTCTTCCATCATGGAAAGGGCAGAGGCTTATCCTCACTGGAATAGACTCTTACTCTGGATATGAGTTTGCCTCTCCTGCATGCAATGCTTCTGCCAAGACTACCATCCATGGACTTACGGAATGCCCTATCCACCGTCTTACTATTCCACACAGCATTGCTCCTGACCAAAGCACTCACTTTATGGCTAAAGGAGTGCAGCAGTGAGCTCATGCTCATGGAATTCACTGCTCTTACCATGTTCCCCATCATCCTGAAACAACTGTATTGATAGAATGATGGAATGGCCTTTTGAAGTCACAACTACAATGCCAACTAGGTGACAATACTTTGCAGGGCTGGGGTAAACTTTTACAGAAGGCTGTGTATGCTCTGAATCGGTGTCCAATATGTGGTCCTGTTTCTTCCATAGCCAGGATTCATGGGTCTAGGAATCAAGGGGTGGAAGTGGAAGTGGCACCACTCACCATCACCCTTAGTGATCCAAGAAAAAAATTTTTACTTCCTGTTCCCATTACAGTATGTTCTGCTGGCCTAGAGTTCTTAATTCCAGAGGGAGGAATGCTGCCACCAGGAGACACAACAATGATTCCATTCAACTGAAAGTTAAGATTGCCACCTGGACACTTTGGGCTCCTCTTATCTTTAAGTCAACAGGTTAAGAAGGGAGTTACAGTGTTGGCTGGGGTGATTGACCTGGACTATCAAGATGAAATCAGTCTACTACTCCATAATGTAGGTAAAGAAGAGTATGCATGGAATACAGGAGGTTCATTAGGGCATCTCTTAGTATTACCATGCCCTGTGATTAAGGTCAATGGGAAACTACAACAGCCCAATCCAGGCAGGACTGCAAATTGTCCAGACCCCTCAGGAACGAAGGTTTGGGTCGCCCCACCAGGAAAAAAACACAACCTGCTGAGGTGCTTTCTGAAGGGAAAGGGAATACAGAGTGGGTAGTAGAAGAAGGTAATCATCAATACCAGTTATGACCATGTGACCAACTGCAGAAACGAGGACTCTAACTGTCATGAGTGTTTCCTCCTTGTTTTGTTAAAAACATGTCTGTGTATGTATACACTTGTACTAAGAAAATATCTTGATTCTATTTCCTTTTCCTTTATCATGTGACATAAGATTTATTGACTTCATATCAACATTTAAGTATTGTTAACTTTATGTAATCGTATTTGGGCTGGGGATTGGTGTGTTTCTGGTGGTATGAAGGATAGTTGTATTATGTTAGGTGTAATTATGATCTTATTATTGTGTTTATTTGAAGATTATTTATGATCTCTGGAGATGTGTATGAGTTCAAGTTGACAAGGGGTGGACTTGTGATGGTTAATATTGAATGTCAACTTGGTTGGATTAAAGGATGCAAAGTATTGATCCTGGATGTGTCTGTGAGGGTGTTGCCAAAGGAGATTAACGTTTGAGTCGGTGGGCTGGGAAAGGCAGACCCATCCTTAATCTGGTGGGCACCATCTAATCAGCTTCCAGTGAATATAAAGCAGGCAGAAAAATTTGAAAAGACGAGACTGGTCTAGCTTCCCAGCCTACATCTTTTTCATGTGCTGGATGTTTCCTACTCTCAAATATTGGACTCCAAGTTCTTCAGTTTTGGGACTTGGACCTGCTATCCTTGCTCCTCAACCTGCAGATGGACGATTGTAGGGCCTTGTGATCATGTAAGTTAATAGTTAATATATTCTCATTTACATATATATATATTTATATATATATACACACACATATATGTAATACTAATAGGATATATATATCCTATTTATTCTGTCCTTCTAGAGAACCCTGACTAATACACACATACATGTAATAATTTACTGTATAAATAGTAAGTACTTCAATGGATAACATTCAGGAAAATGAATAAGAAGGAGGAAACAGTATGAATGAGAATTTCAAATGAGCCAGGCATATTTGAAGATGGTGAGTGCCCCAGGCTGACAGGATTGGAGGAAACTTTTAGTAGATATCCCTGGAATAGAACTTTGAAGACTCAGTATGGAGCCACACAGAGTGGCACTGGGGTAAAGAGTTTAACATGATCTTGCAGTCAACAGAGATTTATGTTTAAATTTAACGGAGCCTGGAATAGTGAAAGTCCAATTTTTGAAAAAAAAAACAAAAAACAAATTGGAGACAAGACTCAAGAAGAGGAGGAAGATACTGAGGTGTTAATTTAGTTAAATTGTGATGAAATTGTGTCTGCATGTTCTGGTATATGAATATGATATGTGTAAAGAAAAAAAAATCAAGAGACTGTGGTTGTTATCTGACTGAAAAAAATCACTGGTGTAATTTGCTTTATCTAGTAGAGAAAATAGCATTTATTAATAGTGAGTTTTATTTATTTTAAACTAAAGTCACCTTTTTTCCAGTTTCGTAAACTATATCTAGGTGTGATGAAACAAATGTGTGAAGAAATCTGTATTCCAAGTAATGAACATATGTTTCATATTGAATAACACATTTCCTCATAAACACATTATATAAAGAACATCATTTCGTATCATACAACTTATTAATGTGCTCCTCCAAACTAAGGGTTTAACTTAAAAGTACCTCTAAACTTTCCAAATCATGAATAATTTGTGTGAATATATTGTAAGAATATGTATAGGAGTGCATATGTTGGTGTTGAATATTTATTTAACACAGTGTTTAAATGTTAAGTAAAATACTAGTATCTGAGGCTTTTCTAAAGACCGTAAGCTATGGTATTAAGCAGGAAAGACTAAGTTATCTTGTGATAAAAACCAACCATGAATATCAATGAATCAAAACAAATAAATATACAGATATATATTTCTCATTTTGACTATACATTTATCTCAGGTTTTCCACAAAATGGGACACAGGTTGATGAAGCTTCCTCTGTCTGAAATATGCTTGGTCACTGTGGCAGAGAGAAGGGAATATGCTATTCAAGGTCTCTTAATGTAGTCATATTTACATTTCTTTCTAGTCGTATTTACATTTATTTGTAGTCATATTTCATTTGCCAAGAGAAGTAGTGTGGACACTGTTAATTTCTATGTACCAGGAAGAAAACTGGAATTACAGGTTGAGTATGCTAATATCTACCATCGTAATATATTAGTTTTCCCTTGCAATGAGAAGTAAAGAGATTGATAGGCAAAAGGAAAAAAGAAAACCCAATTGAAACAAAGCTATTATCACTGTACTAACATTAACACATTTGGTATGTGTGCTCAATAACAAAGATTTGAATTAATATTATATATAATGTCACCTTGCCTTTATATAAATTTAATTGTTAGAATTATGAAAAAGAGTGGAACTTGTATCTCTTCCCAAAACTTTTTTTTTTTTTAAATACAGATTTCAGTCTTAAGTTACTGATCAATCAGACAAGCCATTTCTATGTTCTGTATGTTCTGTATAATGGATAAGCATACACAATATTTTAATATTTCTTAGAGATTGCAAAGAGAAATATATTATCTAAAAGGCTAAATTTGAAAATGAATGTAAACAAACATTTTTATGTAGTACCCTCTGAAAGCATTTTTTTGAAATTTTTGTCACCATACTTTCATGAATCTCTAAAATTAGAATGATTAGCAAAAAGGGATTCTTTACATAATGTGGTACAGCATATCAATAATATGCATTTGCTTAAGTGTTTTTATTTAGGCCATAAAGAAAATGAGAAAAAGTAGAAACAGACACAATCCTTTTCTTTCAGATAATGTGTACATATTTCTAAAAGTCACATACATTTGTCAGTGTCAAGTCTCAAGTAGTATTAATGTAATGATAGAAATAAAAATCCCCCATAATCTCAAATATTATTAATGTAATAATAGATTTTTTTAAACCCATTACTGAATAGTTTCTGGCTACCAGGCATGACATTATAGTTATTTCACATATATATGTACTTAAAAGTGTATGGAACATCTCAAGGGTTAAGTGTCTACAGGCTAGTGTTTAAAAACAGCTTATTGAGATATAATTCACAAACCATGAATTTCATTCCTTAAAGTATACGATTCAGCATTTTTAGTATAGTCACAGGATTGTGCAGCCATGTTCCCCACCTAATTTTAGAAAGTTATCATCATCCACACTTAACATTCATTTCCCACATCTGCCTTGCCCCAGGTCCTGGCAACCATTAATCTACTTTTTGGACATTTCATATAAATGGAGTTATACAACATTTATTCTTCTGTGTTTGGCTTCTTTTACTTAGCATGATGTTTACAAGGTTTATATCCATGTTGTAGAATGTATCAGCACTTAATTCTTGATACATTTATGGCTAAATAATATTTCATTGTATAAATATAAGATAATTTGTTATCCATTTATCAGTGATGGAGATCTGGGCCATTTCCACTTTTTGACTATTATTTATGATGCTGATATGAGTATTTGTGCACAAGTTTTTACATGAACATAAATCTTCAATTTTCTTGGTATATACCTAGGAGTAGAATTGCTTAGTGATATGGTAACTCTGTTTAGATATTGAGCACCTTTTGAGGTGTTTTTCATAGGGACAGCATGAATTCATATTCTCATCAGTAGTGCATAAGAGTTTCAATTTATCCACAACCTCATCAACATTTGTTATTTTCTGTCTTTTCTAGTATATCCGTCCTACTAGGTATGAAGCAATAGCTCATTGTTGTTTTGATCTGCATTTCACAAATGAACAGCTTTTCATGTGCTTATTGGCCATTTATGTACCTTCTTTGGAGGAACATCTATTTTTTTTGGCCATTAAAAAAATTAAATAGTCTCTTTATTGTTGGGTTGTAAATGTTCATTATATATTCTGGATACAAGTTCCTCATCAGTTGTATAATTTGCAAAAATTTCCTCCCTATTTGTAGGTCATCTTTTCGCTTCACTGATGACATCCTTTGAAACACACATTTTTTTCATTATAATGAAGTTCAGTTTATGTCTTTATTTGTTGCTTGTGAACTTACTATTGTATCTAAGAAATAATGACCTTATCTAAGGTCATTATGATTCACCCCTATGTTTTCTTCTAAGCGTTTTATAGTGTTAGTTCTTACGTTTAAATCTATGAATGCTTTGAATTAATTTTTGCGTATGGTATGAAGCAGGGGTCTGATTTAATTCTTTTGCAATGGATATCCAGTGGTTCTATAACGATTTATTGAAAAGACTATCATCCTCATTAAATTTTCTTACACCCTTCTTGAATCACACTCCAGTTTTACAGACGAGTAAACAGAGGCTAAGAGAAGTAAAAATATTAGGAATGTAATATCCTGTTAGTGATAGAGATACGTTTTCAAGCTTGAATTGGCTGGTCACAAATCTTCACATCATACCAGTGTTCTTGGCTCTGGATCCTGGATGGGTAAAGAAAGAAAGCCATGCACTTTGAATTATTACAGCATTTTTGAATCTATAGTCCATCATTTAAGGTTTGCAGACTAAGTGTATAAGAGCTCATCTATCATGATATTAAAAATTCCTGATATTTTTTGACACTCAAAAGGAAACTCTGTGTGTGTGTTTGTGTGTGTGTGTGTGTGTGTGTGTGTGTGTGAGATTGTGGTATACTATATCATACTGTTTTATTTTTTTAAAGCAAGATTTAGACATTTCAGAAAATTACATCCTAAATAATGAAACATTTGCCATATACTATATACTTTCCTGATGACTTTACCCTTATTCAGAGTACTCCTACAGAAGAGAACATGTTGGGAGACCTCACATAGACACATGTTTCAGTGAAGGGTTGTAAATACTCTCAATAATTGGAGCTCACAAAATAAAAATAAATTAAATAAATAAACATTTACTGGTATTTATAGAACATAACTGACCTTTTCATCATATGTATTAAAAATGACTTTCTTGAGAGATGATTAATTGCCCCAAACTACTCAGTTGTTATTTAACATGTATATGTTATTAAATATGTTTAAATAACATATTTTATATATAATATGTATTAATTAAATATATGTTATTTAACATATATAAAACATACATATATTTTTAAAACATAACACATGTATTTAAAAACATATATATGTTAAATAACAACTGAGTAGTTTGGGGCAATTAACATGTGTATAAATAACAACTTAATATTTTGGAGCAACATATATATATGTTAAATAACAACTGAATATTTTGGGGCAATTTATATATATACACATTTGGGTAATTCATGTGGGGTAGATTTTTCAGGGATCCTTAAACTCAAACTCTGAGGACAGGAAAATTACAAAATATCATGCTTTCTAGTAGAAAATCAAATTCTTGACATAAAACTCTAAGTACATGTGTTAAAAATAAAGATGACAATATATTTTGTTATTGAAGTTCCTACAAGTATTTTGATTGAAGCTAACACAAATAATGGTTTATCACGTTTAGTGTACAAAGTGTAAGGCATAGAAGAAAATTGCTTAAATTATATAGCTGATATTAAAATATTTTTCTGTTAAAAATACTTCTACTCAGCTTATTAGGAGGATGAGAAGTAAGGCTTTTATAAAGTGGGTTTATTTTTATATGTTTCAGTTGTTTTTTTCCATTCTATAGTTAAGGTTAAATGTTCAAATTTATTTTCTCCCTTCTCCATGTCTTAAGTCAGGGCTCTATCCCTTTGTATTCCACAATTCCAGATATAACTTTATAATAATATTATTCACTCAACATTATTGTGAATATTAATGACATTAATGTACATGAAAATGATTTGAAAACAGTTTATAGCCATCCAAATGGAATTTTATATGACTTATGATTACCTGAAAACATCTGGTCTATAACTGTTGAAACTTTTTTTCCATCTTGCTTGTCTCATTCTCCACTGTATTCAATGGCTTTGAGCACTGACTTGAACTGAGTAGCTATCCAAATGAAGGAATCAAATGAAGGAACTCTATAAGCTATATTTTTATTATTGGTTTTGGAGTTATTACTAGGTAAAAACCTGCAAATGAATCAGTTGTGCACACGCTTTTAAGTCAGTTGCATTGTCTTATATTTAAATAAGCCAGGCTATTGACACTTCACCTATTACAAAATGAAGCAGTAATGAAAACATAAAAAAAAAAAAAGCAAATCTTTATGAATGAAATCGCTATTAATGAACCCAGGTACCAAGCACTAAATGATGTAGTAACCTAGTCATTATAGAAATATTCATAATTATAATGTTTGCTTGTATTTGTTAAATAATTTTGCTGAAAGCTTTGTTACCATAATTGTTTTTGTCATTGATTTCACTACCTATAAATCAACTTAAAACCACTCATTTTTACCCACTTAGAGATCTGTACTAGCTTCTGAACCAGCAGGTGACCCATTAATTTAAGAGACTCATTATAAGTAATCAATATGACTGGAGTGCCTTTATTATAAGCTCTAGAGTCTTAATATTCAATGTCGCTGGTAGAGTTAAGAATATGAATTGCATTAAAATCATATTTACTGGGGAATTATACATTTTATCATAAGGTAAAAGCTGATTTTACTTTAGTCATTTAAACAATATTAAAGGTATCATTCTTAACTTGTTGATTTCACAACTTATTTAGCAATTTATATTATGCAAATGACTTTGGGATATATAATACAATAAATATGAATTTTATAACTGAAATATATTTTTGATATAAAACCCAATAAGCCACAAACAAAAATAATGAACAGAGAATAATAAAAATAATTTATCTTTATCTCTTCTAAATATTAAAATGTGTCAAAGCCACAAGGATCCTGGGGTTTTCAACAATAGTATCAATTAAATAGATCAAATGAAATAAAATACATACATATACGTTAACATAAAAAGGAGAGTCCTAAGAAAAATTAAAACAATTGCTAATGTAATACTTTAAGTAAACTGACTGGGAAAGCAAAAGTCATTAGCTTTATTAAATCTATGCTTTAGAAATATTTAACTGATGTTAGAGTTTATAGAATATTATAATAAAATTTCAAAGTAAGACTGCATATCTATTTAAGCTTCCATTTAAAAAATAATCAGTAATTAGGATTAAGCTATAATTTACTAAAGTTACCTAAATCACAATCATCTGTAAAACAATCACCACAAAATAATTAACAAGCTGAGTGGCTCTAGTATTAAAGTACTCCAATAGTATTGAGTAAAAATTTAATATCTGTCCTGGTCTTTCTGCAGTTTCAAATATTGTCACCTTAGTTTTTTATCATTTGCTAATTTCTGGCTGAGTTTCATTATATATCAAGTTTAGCAGGTGCTTTTTTTTATATGTAAGAAAATTTATGCACTTTTTTTACATAAAATTTGACATAAAATCCTAAGTCCCTGAGTTTGCAATTGTATCAGATATTAACAGGGTTCATCAACTGGGGGAAAATAGTAAGAAAAAATATAAAACTTTTACTTTTTTGCTACCCGAAATGATCCCTTTGTGCAGAAGTAATTAGTGCTTCTGTATTTTCTATGTAGCTGCAAAACATATAGTTGTTTTTAAAATTTATGTTAGATTCCAAAAACTGTGGCATTCTATGAAGACATAGGAGCTGCAAATAGACTTTTTCATGTTGGTATATTCCATTCAATGCAAATTTCTTTAGGACAAAGAGGAACTAAACGCTAAAAACACAATATGAAATTCCAGTATTTTCTTAGATTATTTACACATCTGCTATGTATTGTCATAGTCTTTTCTGCTGCATCAGGTGATTGTATTTAGGTTATGCTATCATCATAAAATGTATTGTAAATTTTCATATGTTTTATTATTCTGAACTAATTTAAATGACAATGGAATTATCACTTTGTTAAGAGTTAGAGTCAGCTTAACTCTAAAGCCACATGGAATCCTTGCAAATTTAAATGGTAGGTCATTAAATTTGTTTTCTGATCCTTGTATGGTTTTTGATGTGTTTCACTTCTCAGAGTAGGTTTTGATTCAATAGTTCTTTACAGTATCAGCAATTTCTTTGTGTTTCTGAAAATTTTTGCAATAATATTTTCATAATCATTTTAAACATTGACTCTATCTTTTGCCTCATTCCCAATTATACTATTACTCTGTCTTTTGACCTTAATCAGGGCTGCTTAGAGGTTCTTTTATTGTGCTTTCTTGAAAACCAGCTTTTAATATATAATTTCAATTTCTTCAAATTTCATCACTGATTTCCATTAATTCAAGGGAGGAAAATGTTGAACAAATTGTGAGATAAATATTATTTGGAATATTGTGCTGATTTTTAAAATATTGAATTAAATGTATAATTGTTGACTGAAAGGAATATCTATGATGCATTTTTAAATCACAAAGCAAGTGTTTGGTATAAAGAATGTTGATAAAAATGACTGTTTATAATGATTACCTTTTTAATACCTTTGCATATCTTGATTGCCTTTTAATGAATGAAGATTATTAACTTGGTACATCTTTGCATTTTTTTCTTATCTTTTTTTAATCTTTGGAAAAAACCCTTGGGCTCAAGCAATCCACCTACCTTGACCTCCCAAAGTGTTGGGATTACAGGCATGAGCCACTGTGCCTGGCTTTCTTATCGTTTGTTTGTTTTTTTGTTGTTGTTTTAAATAGATTTGGGGGTATAAATGCTGCTTTGTTACATACATATTTTGGGTAGTATGGGAGTCTGGGCTTTTTGTGTAACCATTACCTGAATAGTGTACATTGTGCCTATTAGGTAGTTTCTCATCCCTCCACTTCCTCCCACTTTCCCACCTTTGATTCTCCAATGTCTACTTTTCCGCTCCCTCTGTCCATATGTACACATTATTTAGCTTCCACTTATAAGTGAGAAGATGCATTACTTGGCTCTCTCTTTCTGAGTTATTCCAATTAAGATAATGACTACCATCATTGTTACTGCAAAAAGATATGATCTCATGCTCTTTTTTTTTATGACTGAGTTGTATTTCATTGTAAATACCATGTTTTCTTTATTCAGTCTTCCACTGATGGACACTTAGGTTGATTTTATGACTTTGCTGTTGTGAATAGTGTTGCGATGAAACATATGAGTGTAGATATATTTTGATATAACTTTATTTCTTTTGGATAGATACCCAGTGGTGGGATTGCTTGATCGAATGTTAGTTCCATTTTATTTCTTAGAAAGATTGCTATACTGTTTACCATAAAGGTTACACTAATTTCCATTCCCACCAACAGTGAACTACTGTTCCCTTTTCTCCACATCCATGCCAACATTTGTTATATTTAGACTTTTTAATAATAACTGTTATGACTGGTGTAAGATGCATTTAATGGTGTATGTTGATTTTTTATCCTGAAACTTAATGAATTCATTTATTAAATCTAGGAGTCTTTTGGAGGACTCTTTAGGAAATTCTAGGTACAATATTATATCATCAGCAAACAGACATAATTTAATTTTCTCCTTTCTAATTTGTTGCTATGTCTTTCTGTTTTTTGCCTGATTCTTCTGGCCAGGACTTACAGTACTCTGTTGAGTAGGAGTGGTGAGAGTGGGCATGTTTGTCTTGTTCCACTTCTTAGAAAAAAAATCTTTAACTTTTCTCTACTTGGTGTGATGTTGGCTATGAGTTTGTCTCATATGGCTTTTATTATATTCATGTATATTTCTTCTATGACTAGTTAATTGTTGGGGGGTTTTATCTTGAAGAGATGCTGAATTTTATCAAATGCTTTTTCTACATTTATTGCGATGATCATATGATTTTTGTTTTTAATTCTGCTTATATAATGAACCATGTTTATTGACTCGTGTATGTTGAAACACCCTTGCATCCCCAGAATAAAATCTACTTGATTGTGGTGTGTTAACTTTCCAGTGTACTGTTAGATTAGTTTTGCCAGTATTTTCTTGAGGATATTTGAATCTATGTTCATCAGGGACATTGGTCTGTACTTTTCTTTTTTTGTTGTGTCCTTGCTTGGACTTGGTATTGGGATGATGCTGGCTTCCTAGAATGAGTTAAGTAGGATTTGTTTATCCTCTATTTGTTAGAACAGTTTCAGTAGGATTGGTACTAATTCTTGTGTGAAATTCAAGATTTTAATACCTTGTTGAATTGATCCTTTTATCATTATACAGTAAACTTCTTTGTCTTTTTTTACTTTCATTGATTAGAAATCTATTTTTATCAGATATAAATATAACTTCTTGTTGAACTGATTCTTTTATCATTATATAGTGACCTTTGTCTTTTTTACTGCTACTGAAGTCTGTTTTACCTGAAACAAGTATGTATTCTTTTTGAATTGATCCCTTTATCATTATATAGTGACCTTCTTTATCTTTTTTACGGTTATTGATTTAAAATTTGTTTTATCTGACATAAATATAGCTAGCCCTGCTCACTTTTGGTTTTCATTGGCATGGAATATTTTTTTCAACCCCTTTATCTGCAGTCTATAAGTGTCTTTACCATTTAGGTAGATTTCTCATAAGCATCATCTGGTTGGATCCTGTTGTGTTTTTTGTGTGTGTGTGTGTGTTTTTGGTTTTTTAAATCCATTCTGCCAGTCTACATGTTTTAAGTGGGGCATTGAATCAATTTGCATTCAAGGTTAATATTGATATATGTGAGGTTTCGTTTCTGTCTTAATATTAATTGTTATCTAGTTGCTCTGTAGTCTTATTTGTTTGTCTTATAATGCCTGTTAGTTTTACATGTATGTGTGTATTTGTGTTAGTAAGTATCGACTTTTCATTTCCATGTTTAGAATTCCCTTGAACAGTTCTTGTAGGATCAGTCAAGTGCTGACAAATTCCCTCAGCACGTGCTTACCTGAGAAAAGTTTTCTTTCCCCTTCATTTATGAAGTTTATTCTGACAGGATACAAAATTTGGGTTTGACAGCTTTTGTTTTTTTTCTTTTTCCTTAAGCACTTTGAAAACAATTTCCCAATCTCTTCAGGCTTGTAAAATTGCTGCTGAGAAGCCCACATTAATCTGATGGGAATATTTTATAGATAATGAGATGCTTTCACCTTGCTAATTTTAAGATTTTTTTTCCTTTTTGTTGACCTCAGACAGTATGATGACTGTCTTGATGAGATCCTTCTTGCAATGCATTTTTTAGAAGTCTTTGAGCCTCTTGTATCTGTATGTCTAGCTCTTTTGCTAGACTAGGGGAATTTTCCTTATGTATTTTCTCAAATAGTTTTTCCAGACTTTTTCATTTATTTTCTCTCTCAGGAATACCTATAACTCATAGGTTCAGATATTTCACATAGTCTCCTGCTATGAGCAGGCTTTTCTGATGTTCAAAATTATTTTTTCTTTGCTTTTACCTCACAGGATTAATTCAAAAGACCTGTCTTCATATTCTGAGATTCTTTCTTCTCCTTGGTTTAATCAATTCTTGAAGCTTTCAACTGTATTTTGTAATTACTTCCACAATTTTTTCATTTCCAGAAATCCTGTTTGGTTTTTCTTTAAAATAACTCTCTCTTTGGTACATTTCTCATCTGAATCTTGAATTTATATTCTGATTTCTTTGCATTGGCTTTCAGATTTATCTTGGATCTCACTGAGCTTTCTAACAATGCATATTTTGAATTATTTATCTAGCATTTCAGGATTTTCATTTTGGTTAGGATCCATTGCTAGAGAGGTCGTGTGATCCTTTGAGGGTGTCATAACACCCTGTTTATTCATACTGCTGAAATTGTTATGCTGGATCCCTCTCACCTGGTGGAACTGTCATTCTTATTTTTTAAACTACTTTTGTCTAGATGAGACTTTTCTATTCCTTAAGGGTATCACAGTAACATGTGTTAAGTCAGGTTATTTAGCTTTGTTTCTGTGTGCTTTCAGGAAGCCAAAACTTTGTATGAATTTCTTGGTTATAGATAGCCTAAGTTTGTGGTTTTCTCAAATGCTAACTGTAGTAGTGGTGTCCCCGGCGTGTGAATAGGCTCTCAGCCTCCTACAGAAATGGGGAGGTGGTGGTCTCAAGAAACTTATCTTGTTCCCAAGCACTGTGCACTTCTGTCAGTCGATTTTGTACTGGGTTGTGCATTTCAACCTCCAGGCCAGTAGGTGGTCCTCGTAGGTAAGAGTTGACTAAAGTGGTAGTAGTATGGTAATATGGTTGATCTTTGTTTACATGCAGTTCTATGGTGCCTCAGGCCACGGACTTGTCTGCAGAGCACTGGTTCCACTTTCAACTGCACATGGGGGCAAAGCTAGGCAGAACTGGATTAGGCTAGCCTGCCCTCTTGTACTCCTATGGCAGGTGCAAGCACCAGCCCTTAGAGGGGAGTGGCATAGAGTGTGTCACTCTGGGAGACTTACTTAGTTATAAATAGCCTTAATGGTGGCTTTCTCAAAGGTCCACCATAATTGTAATGTACTAGGTGGGTGAATGGGTTCAAGGCCTCTGGAGTAGCTGGGGTGTTGTAGGCAATTGTAGTTACTGAGGTTGTACAAAGCTTTTCTCCTTTAAGAGTGCTGGCAATTGTGTCAGCAGATATTGTAATGCACTGTGTAGGTTGACCTCCCAGTCAGTAGATGAAGCTTGCAGGAGGAAGCCAGCTGCAGTGGTGGCCTTGAGATTTATGCTTGACCTTTGTTAACTAGAAGTATTTGGATTTCCCAAGTCATAGGCAAGGCCGTAGAACTCTCAGAAGTCCCTGTCCTTTGGTCTGCCACCATGGCGGGTTGAGAGGGCAAAGCTGGGTGAATACTTGTGCAACATTCTTAAACTATACAAAAATGAAGACAAATTTTTGAAAAGAGAGAATATGTCATTAAGTAAAGTTTTTTTGTTCTATTCAAGGCTTTTGTTTTCTTGCAACAGTAATCCATTCAAACTATCTTAGATAAAACTAGAAGGATTGAAAAAATACAAAGATCTCAAGGATTTCGTATATGTTGAAACAGTAAATAGACAATTCTCAAATGAATGAAAATAGGTTCTAGCATATCAAGAAGTTGAGCCATTTTGTCCACATGTCAGAGCCACATGTTTTCTTCTACTACCACTTCTTTTTGCATTCTCTCTGTTAACATTCTTTTACATCTTATTGTGTCCCTATATCTGCCTTTCATAATATGATTTGGGGAGCTGTTCTTCATCATCAAATAGCATGTTTTCTTACTTTTTCAGGTTCAAACTTCCTGAGAGGGAGTAAATTGATTCGTGCCATTTTTATGAGCAACGCTACAAATTTAGAAGCCAACTCTCCTCATGAATTGTATAAATATGAGAGTCCCCTGGTGTTCCAGCCAAGGTGGATGACTCACTACCATCCCTTTACACTTTTAGGTCTTTATTTTTGCTGACACCCTTTCCTTAAAACCCCTAAATTCTTCCCATTGTCGGAGGCCAGTACCTCTGTTACAATTTTAATAATATTTAACCTTTTATTATTATGAATTACAATAATAGTTTAAGCCAATTATAAAATATTCCTGATCTAAACCTTGTAGTTTCTTTTATCTAAGGGTTAACTCCTTATGAACTCTGTAAAATTAAGAACTGGATTTTTTTTGTATTTTTCATATACTATGTAAATGTTTATAGAGGTAACAAAAACAAAAAAGGTAAAAGTGGACTGCATATTGGTAATATTCCACATATAGTATCACCACAAGTGATATGTAAGACTGTACACAATTATAAAATGCATCCAAAGATTTTAAATAGGTTGATTAAATATGTTAGCAAAACAAAAGTTCAAACTTGGGGCTCTTATTTTCTGAAATTTCCTGCTCAGTTGAGTAAATTCAATTATAGATAAATAAGTTTACATAAAGAAGGGAGATTAATGGACTAATGTCAATTTATACAGGTTTCTCTAGTATAGTAATGAAGCCTCTTCACTCATTTTTCTGATGTTCCATTTCTTTTTATTGAAGACATGAATTACAACCGAGAAATCATGCTCATAAAATTTTTACCATGGCACAAAATTGCTGTTGCTTGCCTCTTTGCCTCTATGCATGCTATTTATTCTATCTAGAATGTCATTGTTTTCCTTGTGTGTCTGATAAATACTCCAAAGTCAATCCTTCTGAAAGATCATCCACATGTGCCTTTCCTTTACTAACACACACACACAAACCTAAATTTCTCATTTGACTTCTTACTTTGTCTATGATTAACCTGTTCTCCAAGGCTGCTAATCCACTAGTGACTTCCTAGGTTTATTCATTCTCACTTGCCTCCTTCATTCGCCACAATCCAACCTAGCTGGAATTTTTTAAGTTCCACAAACTGCTGAGCTCATTCCCACTCAATGTTCTACTTCAGCCTATTTATTTATGTGGAGTACTCCTCAGCACCCCAACTTCCCTTCCCTAACTAATTATTCCTATTTTTAGCAGATAGCATTTTCTAACCACCCAAACTAAGTTAGATCGCATCCTGTTATTCACTTTCATGGCCCTCTGCATTTTTCTTCATAGTATATTTACAGATTTGCAAGATTTAAAATGTTTGTTTGTTTAATGTTTATCTCTTTCATACATGATAAATTCCAAGAAGGTGGAGACTACATCTATTTTGTTCACCAAACTATGAGCAATATATATGTATTATACGTTTTCATTGTGCCACTGTAGCAGTTTTTTAATAGAGATGTAGCTGTCGCTGCTACACGTCTATAATGGGAACTGATTTCAACTGATGACTGTACTTCTAGAAACTTGTCTAGCACTTATACAGACATATGATATCTCAGAAATTGATTACTATCTGGGTTATATAATTAGTTTAATTAATTAATTCATAATTTTGAATTAATAAGGAATTGCATTACATAGAATAATGGGTTCTCCAAAATATCTCCGTCTTAAATTCTGGAACCCTGGATATGTTATGTTACATGAGAAAAAGATTACGTTTAAGGACATTAAGGTTAGGGAGATTTTATAAGATAAATCCTACTGGATTCATTTTAATCAGTTGAGCTGATAACAACAGAGCCTTTCCCAGCTATGGTCAGAGAGATGAGACAACAGAGAAGTCTGGGAGAGGCAATGTTGCTGGCTTTGAAGATGGAAGAAGGTATGAACAAAGGAATGTGGATGGCTTCTAGAAGTCATTTTCTTTCTGGAAAATGCAAAGAAAGGTTCTCCTCTAGAATCTCCAAAAAAGAACACAGCCCTAAAGACACCTTGATTTTACCTCAGTTAGATCCATGTCTGACGTCTAAACTACAAGAACTGTGAAATATTTTTTGCTGTTATTTTTAAGTCACTAAGTGTGTGAGAATTTGTTATAGCCACAATAGAAAACTAAGACAGGAATATATAATACATGTAATACTTATTTTAAGTCATTACGTGTATAAGAATTTGTTATAGCCACAATAGAAAATTAGTACAGGAATATATAATACATATATAAGATGACAGAATTCAAATACAGAAAATTTTTTTTTTTTTTTTTATTTTTTGAGACGGAGTCTCGCTCAGTCGCCCAGGCTGGAGTGCAGTGGCCGGATCTCAGCTTACTGCAAGCTCCGCCTCGCAGGTTCACGCCATTCTCCTGCCTCAGCCTCTCTAGAAGCTGGGACTACAGGCGCCCGCTGCCACCCCCGGCTAATTTTTTTTTTGTATTTTTAGTAGAGACGGGGTTTCACCGTGTTCGCCAAGATGGTCTTGATCTCCTGACCTCGTGATCCGCCCACCTCGGCCTCCCAAAGTGCTGGGATTACAGGCATGAGCCACCGCGCCCGGCAGAAAATTTTTAATTGCTTGGAAAAATTAGTTGAAACGAACAAAAACAGTTCAATATAAAGGTTTATATTCACGACAAAAATCTAACTGGATGAGGAATATCTGACTTAGCAGTAGTTCATGTATAGAAGACCTTTAGTTTCTAACTTGACTGTGATCATAACAGGAGTAAGATGTGTGAAACTGTTGCGAACTACTGGGACTTTAGCCTGCACTAGTCAAAGTTCTAAAGGAGGTAGCCAAGACTTACCAAGACATGGGGCATTTATTATCTGGGGGATCAGAATTATCACTCTGAGACAGAAGTTGTTTACGAGTCAGTAAGTGAGATTCCATGTTCCCTTCCTTCAAAGAGGTAAGCCAAAAAGACAGATATTCAGATAGACATACCAGGTAATGGAGATTCTGTCAGTCAATGCTCCTGAATGACTATGATGAGCAAAATACCTTGTTCATTAATTGAAAACTAAGTAAAAAATAAGTCTTTGTTGTTAAATAAATATTTTAATATGGTTACTTAGTCGGTTTTGACTTATTTTGTGATTCTTCCCAAATACTGCTGAAATTACTTTTCAATGATAAATTATAAATTGTATCAAACTAGCAGTATGCTTTTTTGCTTAAGCCTACAGTATATAGTAATATAATATAGCCTATAATCTTCTACTAACCATATTGGTATAGCAGTAAATTTTACTGCTCACATATGATTTCTTAATCCTCTTGTGTTAGTCATCAACACTATAAACCAAGTATTTCTGCCTCTCTTCCCAAATAGTTGTTAAGTTTCAATGCCCAGTGGTATTGAAGTGAGATGTCGCCATATGACTTGCTTTTGCCAGTGTGTGTCACTTCTTGGTGGAGCTTTATGGATAGTATAAATTCACTATCTTCTTTCTCTCTGCCACAGTGACAGTTAGTGGATATTCTGTCAGTTTGTTTCCAAGACTGAGAACAGCAATGCAGCAGGGCCCCAGTTTTTCCTGATAGACATGGAACATTAAATAAACCTTTGTTGAGATTTTTAGATTTCTTTTATCACCATACTCTAGATTGTCTTGACAGATACAAGCTCTCTTGCTAAAGCAGTTACATAAATGATTTTCAAAGAAAATATTTGCTTTTCCAATGATACTTTCTTAGTAACATGCTGCCTCTGAATGTATTATGTTGTTTTAATAACTTCTCATATATTAAAAAACAAGTATTTTTGGAATTATGGAATATGGTGTATAATATTTAAAAAGCATAGATATAAACTTAATATTTGCCTGTAAAACAAGGAGAAAATGGTCCATATGAATTCTTAGAAGTTATTTTATGATAATATAAAATCCCTATTCTCTAATATTTATTTCTATACTTTTTATATTGTAATGCAATACTGATGCCATATTGACTTGTTACATAGAAAGATACAGTGTAGGACTTTCTATTATTTTTTCTCTTCCCTGTCCTTTCTCCCTTCCTGTTTTTTAATTAAGGTAGTTTTTCTTGAAATCAGTTTTGTTTGTGGCACCCTCTGATCCATTTAAGGGATTCAAGATAAATATTGCTTAAAAACATTTTAATAGCTTTTCTAAATCATATATGTTAATTACTTTTATAACAGTGCTTTATTGTTATTATTGCTGCCATTTTGTAAAGAAGTAAAGCTCATAGAAATAATCAGCTCAGCAGATAATAGTCCAATGATGACAAATTTCAAAGTAGTTCATCTTGCCCATACCTGAACAAGTAAGAAAACTGAGCTTTCTTTTTGTAAAAAATGTATCAGATCATTTTAAAAACATTGGATAGCCATTGTATTACAAACACTTTTTTGTTCTTGGCAGAAAACTTGACTATATGTGAAGGCTCACTCAGGTAGAATTCAAATTGCATATTCCAGTGCATTGAAACAATTTCTGCTTCACTATATCTAAAAAATCACTATATCCCTGTTTTTTACAAGTGAACCTTTTGTTATATGTATAATGTTACTGCTATAAAGTTATACAATATGTAATATAATTTCATTCACAACAACACATTAAGATCCTCTATGCTAATCATTTGTCAGCTAAGATATCACATTTCCCAGTGGTCACTGTTTCAAAGCCTAGGATAGAAAATCATGTAAATGTTTTAACGTATAAGGAGAAAAAAAAAATAGACCTATAGCTGAGCACGATAGTTTTCATATTTTTATTGTTTTTGTGTAGAAAATTACACAAAGAATGAATGACCATTCATTTATATCCATCCCCAGTTTTCTATTTAAATTCCATTTCTAACCATGCCTGTAATTGACATTGTAACTGTGTCTGAAATTGATATTTCCTTTAATGGTGGTAATGGTATCAAATTCTTTCTTGCATGAGTATTGATTCTGTGTAAGTGCTGAAAGCACTGTATATAAAAATAAAATTGTGAATCAAAAAGACATGTAGAATTTCCTTAAAGAGAATTATTAAGTATCGGATAATTTCAAATGTTAAAGAAAGTTCCTAGAAGCATCAAAATAGCAAAAGAAGAATAATATACTTTAGCATGGATGTGCAGTATTAATTGTTCCTGTTCTGGTCGAATATGAACGTAAAATATTTTTTCCAGAATACAGATCATGAGGTCAGGAGTTTGAGACCAGTTTGGCCAACATAGAGAAACCCCTTCTCTACTAAAAATACAAAAAATTAGCCGGATATGGTGGCGGGCGCCTGTAATCCCCGCTACTCAGGAGGCTGAGGCAGGAGAGTCTCTTGAATTCGGGAGGCAGAGATTGCAGTGAGCCGAGATTGCGCCATTGCACTCCAGCCTGGGCGACATGGATTATTTTTTTTGGTCCCCAGAGTAATTTTTACTAAATAGAGCAATTTTATTTATTTGAAAAAATAAACTAAAAAATGGGGATAAATTTTGCCAAATCAATCATCTTCTAAATTTTAAGTATAACATTCAAAGAACTATTTGACTATTTGATGAATTTTGCTATTACTTGTTGAGTTTGCGCATGAATAAGAATCTCTAATACAGTCATGTATTGCTTAACAATGGGGATACATTTCTGAGAAATGTATCGTTCGGTGTTTTTGTGTGTACTTACACAAACCTAGATGCTATAAACTACTGTACACCTAGCCTATTGCTCCTAGGTTACAAATTTGTACAGCATTTTACTGTATTGAATATTGGAGGCAATTGTAACACAGTGGTATTTGTGTATCTAAACATAGAAAAGTCACAGTAAAAATATAGTATGAAAGATGTCTAAATGGTACACTTATATAGAGCACTTACCATGAATGGAGCTTATAGGACTTGAAGTTGTTCTGGGTGAGTCAGTGGGTGAATGTAAAGACCTAGGAGATTACTGAAAACTACTGTACACTTTATAGACACTTGTACACTTAGGCTATCCTGGATTTATTTAAAAAAAAAAGATTTTTTTCTTCCATAATAAATTAACTTTTATTTAGTGTAACTTTTATACTTCATAAACTTTTAATTTTTTTAACTTTCTGACTGTTCTGTAATAATACTTAGCTTAAAACACAAATACATTCTATAGTAATACAAAAAATTCTTTCTTTATATTTGTATTCTATAAACATTTTCCTATTTTTAATTTTTTTCATTTGATTATACTTGTTAAATTTTCTTGTTATAATCTAAGACTCAAACACACACATTAGTCTAGGGTTACACTGGGTCAAGATCATCAATATCACTGTCTTCCACCTTCACATCTTGTCTCACTATTGGTTTTAGAGGCAATTATACACATGGCGGTATCATCTACTATGATAACAATGCATTCTTCTGGAATACCTCCTGCAAGACCTGCCTGAGGCTGTTTTGCCATTAACTTTTTAAAAAAATAAGTAGAAGGAATACATTCTAAAATAACAATAAAATGTATAGTATAGTAAATACATAAACTAATAACATAGTCCTTTATTACCATTATCAATTATTAGGTATTGTATGTAATTGAATGTGCTTTAATTTTATATGACTGGCAGTTCAGTAGGTTTGTTTATACCAGCATCATCACAAACACGTGAGTAATGAATTGCACTATGACGTTATGACAGCTACAAAATCACTAGGCAATAGGAATTTTCAGCTCCACTATAATATTATGGGACCCCGTCATATATGTGTTCTGTCTTTTTGACTGAAATGTCATTATGCAGCACGTGACTGTATTTGACATTATAATTCAAGTAGGTCCTTCTAATCTCGATTTTTATGTGAAAGGTATGTGTGCTAGGCATCAACACCATTCCAAGGAAAGACAGGATATTAGTAAAATAGATGGAACACCTAACCTTAAAAGTCCTTATTGATGTATTTATTTCCTGCCATGCTCTGCTACTAGGTCTCCTAAAGAGCTTGACAACAGAATCTTAGACTATCTCTACATTAATTTAATGAAAAGCACTAAAGGTTTTAGAGACAAATGATACAGAAATAATACTTATTTATTTAAGTACTAAGTAATTTAATTTGTTATTCAATGATACAAATTCAAATAAAATACATATTATTCATGTATGTGTGTGAATATATGCATAAAGGTTATGAATATTATAAGAATATTTTAGAAACTCAAAAATGAGGTCCAAAAAGATGAAAAGCAATACTTATTATTAATAAGTAGCAATTATGCTGCTGAAACACTGAAATGAACATCCTGTATTTATTGCTTTTCTATCCTCTTACTAAATTTTGCCAATTAGATGTAGAAGGTCATAGGAAGATTCAAAGCACATTTATAGGGATAATTGTACCAAGAGTAATCCAATTATGTTTAAATGCTTCCGTGATGTTATCATTCTTTATAAAAACCTCTGTTATACCAGCTTCATTTAAGAGACAGAGCAGATGCTGTTTTCCATTTACTTACTTCCCCTCATCCTACTAAGTCTGGAATGTGGTCCAGTCAGGATGTCATTCAGTACTAACTGTCTTGGTACCAATCTTCTTAAAGAAAACTCATTGGTTATATATAGCTGTCCAGGATTAATGTATAAAGGATTAGAAAATGATGAGCTATTTCGAGAGTTTCCTAAATCATCAACATGAGTAATCTATGCCTGTATTATACAACTTCAGCTCTCCAAATATTCTTTTATGAGGAATAATATTCAGCAAGTGGTACAATTTGTTAAGTTTATTGCAGAAAATGATGTTAGTCTAGACTTTTTTATTCTTTTTTGCTTAATGTCATGTGCTCTAAATTATCAAAAGGAGTCATAAGAATGTGAATATCTAGCAAAATTGTCTTATTCTGTACTATTGAAATAATTCAATACTAAGATTACATTATTTTTTTCTTCTACAATGATAAAAGTACAACTTAGATATTGCACTTTGCTTGTATTACTTCTCATAGTCAATCATATGAAAATTTCTGCCATTTTTCTTCTGCTGACACATGACAAAATACAAACATCCACTAAGAATAGGATGGTTGAAAAATAGCAAAATAGGTTATACTAACTTTTGTCTAAAATTAAAGACTTCAAGTGATTTATATCATTATAACATTGCACATATAAATTTAATTTTCAAGCAGTATATTAAATTCTGTTTAATTATAATGTAAACAATGTAGATTAATGTAATTTATAGATACATAATTTTATTACCTATGAAACTTCTGGTGATATGAAGTTGAAAATCACATCAAAACCCAGTTTCTCAAAAATCATAATTTTTGACATTCTTTCTCTTTAACTTTGGATTAATAACCACAGCTGTTACGTGAACTGAAGGAATATGTGCTACTACTATGGAAAAGCAGAAGATATATATTCTGCAACATGTTGATGACATGACTTTATTGTTGTTGTCGTCTAGTAGCTATACATTGTTGTTTGATGGGATAACTCAGGATCAACTATAAAACTCAAATCAGTTTTTGGTACATGTTCTCCAATGTCTAACTGGCTTATTTCCAACAACCACATCAAGCATGCTAACATGTTTAGTTACCTCAGGGTATATTTTACAACTAATTTAGCTTTTACTTGTTCACTAGGAAGTCAAATTGCATAAAATGCTATATTTTATAGGCCCTGGAGAATGATTGATAATATTTGCTATGAAAATGGTAGAGGCTACAATTATTGAGTCTATTCAGGATGGTATAAGTCTTCCAGGCCTTAATAATATATTTCATTTTATGTTAGAGCAGACCTGAATTATTTGCCAAAGAAATATCAGGCCCTGAACACTTTCTCCTACTATCCTCGTTCAAAGATGATGTGGCGACTTCTTAAGCCAAGATTTCTTGTTTTGAAAACTAATTTTCTTATCAAATATCAGCGATCTGTAGCTGATTTTTAAAGCATGTGGGCCTACCTTTAATCAACAAAATGACTATCAAGTCTCATAACGTGATACTTTTTGTTCCTCAATTTTAAGATAAATAAAAATGAACAAACAAAAACTATGATTGCCATTAATGGTATTACTCTTAGCGGATGAGCTGAATCATATATCATCCTTGATGTTGAGAGCATTATTGTTGTTGCAAGCCAGACTGGGAACTGCTTTTGAACTTCAATGTTTCACATCTTGAATAGTTGCTTTTACTGGAATTTTCTATAGCATCATGTACTCATGGATTGAGAAAGGCTGTAGAAGCTATTATGTTAAATTTGCCTGGATAATCGTTATGTGGATTTGTAAAGCATACTGCCCTCTACATCAGTGGTCCCCAGCTTTTTTGGTATCAGGGACTGGTTGCCAGGAAGACAATTTTTCCACAGATCTGGGGGAAGGGATGGGATGGTTTTGGGATGAAACTGTTCCACCTCAGATTATCAGGCATTAGTTAGATTCTCATAAGGAATGCACAACCTAGATGATCCCTTGCAAGTGCGGCTCACAATAGGGTTCAGGCTCCTGAGAGAATCTAACACCCGCGCTGATCTCACAGGAGGTGGAGCTCAGGCAGTAATGCCAGTGGCTCACCTCCTGCTCACTCCCTGTTGTGTGGCCTGGTTCCTAATAGGCCACAAACTGGTACCAGTCCGCGGCCCAGTGGTTGGGGACCCTGTCCTTATAGCACAGTGTTCCCTTCAGGAGACATCAAGGAAAATCCTCTAGAATTTTAGTTTTGGAAAATCAGAAAAAAATATGTCATTTTATGATTACTTTGAATATTAAAATTGATTATATTTCTCTCTTTAGTTTCTGACAATCTTAGAGCTTGATTTTTACCTAGAACTAACAACATTTTCAGAGTTTTTTTTGTTATATTTTCTGAGTGTTAACTTTAACCATATTTCTCTTCAAATTAGTAATTGCATTTATTATTTATCATGGGATTCATTCTTACCAATAGCATTCTCTTATTTAAAGTAGCCAGTAAGATGCCAATAATTGAACTTTAACCTAGAATTAGCAATTGTTAAAAATTTATATTTTTTCCTGCTTGCTAACATTCTAATAATTTGTTTTTCAAAATGATCACTTTTTAACTTTTATTTTAGTGTACATTTTTGTCAACTGCCTTTTTTAAAAATTAGGAAGTGAATACAAACTAAGATTCCTCATTTTTCACTGAACAAAAATATGATGACACTTTTTTCCAGGCACTGTGCTGAGTGTTGGGTTACAAAAGTGAGTAAGACACATTCATTGTCTCTGAGGAGTTCACAGTACAAATGAGTAGACAGACAAGTAAATGAATATTATCAATAACATATGGTACACTAGACTACAGCAGTCAAGCACTGGGTACTAATGAATGGTGGAGGGACATTTAATGCACTCTACCCCCAACAGATTGGGTGGAGAAGGAATTTTCTGGAGATGGCAGTGTAGCTGAGTCTTGTAACCAACATTTAAATAATTTGGGTAGATTCTGCTACTTTTTCAGGACACTTATGTAACTTCCCAATGGGTTCCCCTCTGCATAGACAGAGCCAATTTATCAAGACAGGGGAATAGCAATAGAGAAAGAATTTAATTGACACAGAGCCGACTGTGTGGGAGACCAGAGTTTTATTAGTACTCAAATCAGTCTCCCTGAGAATACAGGGATCAGAGTTTTTAAGGATAATTTGGTGGGTAGGGGGCCAATGAGTTGGGAGCACTGATTGGCTGGCTCTGAGATGAAATCATAGGGAGCTGAAGTTGTCCTCTTGCGACGAGTCAGTTCCTGGGTGGGGACCACAAGACAGATGAGCCAGTTTATTGATCTGGGTGGTACCAGCTGATTCCTTGAATACAGGTCTGCACAATATCTCAAGCACTTATACAACAGGGATGTTTTTCCCAGGAGCAATTTGGAGAGTTTCAGACTCTTACAATCAGAGGCTGCTTGGCTCCTAAACCGTAATTTCTAAACTTGTGGCTAATTTGTTAGTCCTGTAAAGGCAGTCTAGTCTCCAGAAAGGAAGGGGGTTTGTTCTGGGAAAGGGCTGTTATTATCTCTGTTTCAATGTTAAACTATAAACTAAGTTCCTCCCAAAGTTAGTTCAGCTTATGGCCAGGAATGGACAATATAGAATTGGTTAGGTCAGATATCTTTCACTCTAGTTATTTCCTCAGTTACGATTTTTGCAAAGGTAGTTTCACTTACTTATGTTAAAATTAATCATAATTTAACTCTTATGAATTCTAGTTGTACTTCACCCTAACCCAGGTATGGTTATATAGAAAAGACAATTCAAGTCAGAATCAGTCTGCATTTATTAGTTCAACCATATTTTCCCCATAATTTTCTGTAAGAATGAAAAATAGAAGATCACAGAAATTATTTATAATTTTGCTTCTAATTAATTATCCAGTGTAGGCCAGGCAGAGTAGCTCACTCCTGTAATCTCAGCACTTTGGGACGCCTAGGTGGGTGGATCCCAGGGTCAGGAGTTCGAGATCAACCCATGGCGAGACCCCATTTTTTGTAAAGATACAAAAAATTAGCCGGCCGTGGTGGCACGTGCCTATAATCCCAGCTACTGGGGAGGCTGAGGCAAGAGAATCACTTGAACCTGGAAGGCAGAGGTTGCAGTGAGCTGCGATCATGCCATTGCACTCCAGCCTGGCAACAGGGCAGGACCTCACCTTAAAAAAGAAAAAAGGAAAAAAAAAAAGTTATCCAGTGTTCCAGTGTAGACATAAATTACATTAGTTGACATATTGTGATTATGATAAATCAATCTATCAATTGCCAGCTAACACACATTTAATACTTTCAGTTTATTCTTAAGCCAATATCTTTTGAGCAAAAGTTTCTTTGAGCAGCATTAGCTCACATTTGTTTAGAATTGCTTTTTTGGATTAAAAAACAAACAAACAACTTGATTTTTATAGATGCAGACAGAATCCTCAAAAAGGATTCTGAAGTCGTCAGGCTGAAGAATTTTGATTTGACTTAATAACCTGAGGGAAACATGTAGGAATACCTTCTTTTATATGCATACAAAGGTCATTTCTTTCATTACTCAAATATTATAGTGTTTTGCATTGTGTAGTTGTAGCCTAGAGGAAAAATAATGAATAATTTATCAACACGTGTACAACATTATCTCTAAAATTTCTTTCTTATAATCATTCGTTTTATTAATATGAAAATATCTATAAAGTAAATACTATTATAAAAGTATAACCACATTGAATTTTAATTCTGTATTTCCATCTGTATAATTATATTATAGTAAGAACAGACATAAAGCCTGAATACAGTATTATATTTGTATAATGCTTAATTTTTCAGTTTAATATATATAATCCTATTCTTCAGATCACAAAAATAGAGTAGCTTGGAACAAAATATTAAGAATGTGATTTGTCAAATTAACCAGCATTTAACTACTTTGGTGTAGCTTGCATGCAAGCTATGCGATTTTGACATACTATGTTTCAAATACATGTAAATTCTAATGATTGCATTTGTATAATTTCCCCAGTTTAAACTAAACGATAGGTTGCATACCAATTCTTCTTGGCAGAACATTTTATTTAAGTTACTTTTTTATATAATTTGCCTTTTTTTCTTCTATAGTTTCTTATTGCTTCTACTTACAGTAATTGCCATTCTTCATTTTCTCTCATGTAAAATTTCCTGAACTTCCTATTACTTAAAATATAGTTTTATAAGCAACAATTATCAAAGAGAAAAGCTCAGGTTTTAGCTCTGGTCATAATACTTCCACCTGTTGATTTTCTTACACAATTGTGTTTGTCATAATAAATTCGATATTACCACTGAGTAAATGGTCATAAGAAGAATGAAATACCTGGTAAGTAGGATATGTTACAGGAAGCACATAATTTAAATCAACAGACATTTATTCAGCCCTTGCTGATGTCAAGATGTTTTGAGTACTGGATCCAAATGTAAGAGTTTCCATCTCCCAATTCAGGTGAGATTTCCTTGTAACAGTGCTTCTCAAAGTTTGGTCTGGGACCCGTAGCATCAGCATTACTTGAGAAGTAGTTATATATGCAAAATAATGGAGTTAGGTTGGTAATCTGCATTTCAACAGTCCCTTCAGGTGACTCTAATGCAGGCTACAGCTTAAGAACCACTGTTTAATGAAATGCCCTTTTAGACCATTTTCCTTTCAGATAATGTGCTTATAATAAGTAAAATTATACATGTTTGCTGACACACTGGGCTTCTTCATTACCTTTCTCCAATTAGACTGCCATCTCCATTGAAGCAGGGACCTCCTCTTCTTGCTCATTGCTTATTTCCAGGTTTCTGCACAGTGAATGTCACCTGCTACTCAACATTATTTTTGGTGAATGTCACCATGCTTTGGAACTTGACTCTAAAAGGTCAGAGCTTACACATATACACAAATAACTTGTGCAAAGAAGATTATACTAAATACTAAAATGAAATGTGAGGGAGAAATAGGTTTGATCTTCTAGCTTGTGCTTAGACATTTCTTAACAGTATTTGCTGCATAATCTATTGAAAATCAATACTAATGATGCAACATTTATCACAAAGGCATTTTCTTAAATGTTTTCCATAATTAGGTCAATGTTTATAGAGTACAGTTTCACTGTATATTACATATAGATATGTATTTTTACTTCTAAAATTAACATATATAAAAATGTTTATATGTATATAATAGAATTTCAAAGTGCTTTCATATCCATTTCACATCCATTTCATCCCATTTACAATATTTATAAAATATGAGTAGATATTTAGTTAAAAAATAAGAAAGTTACCAACACAATAAGTCTGTTGTAGGAAAATAATATACTTTTAAAGTCTGTACCTTGCCTGAATTATACTCATAATGCTAACGCATGTGCTTTACTTTTTAACGTAGTTAAAAAGTTCATGTTGCTAACTTTGCAGAGACATTCTCCCTTGGTTTCTGATCTGCTCTTTTTTTTCTTTTATTTGGTGTCTGATGAGAGCATGCATAGAAGGCCTTTGGCAATTTCATGTATATATAAAATTAAGATGAATTGTTTTAATTCTGTATTTACAGATTATCCAAATCATACTCCAAATGTGTTCATAATGTGTTTCAGTTACTATTCATCTTTGCCTTTAAAGCACTTACAGAAAAAAAAAATAGTCAACACAAACTAAAGTGTAATTATTTATGACAGGCAGCATCAGGTCTGCACTTAACATTCGCAAGTTCAGGATGATAGCAGAAATGGTGACTCATATTCCATATGTCTAAACATTTAAATATCGCATAAAACTCAAAATAACCAAGAGCTAAACACTATCTAATCTCTTTTTTTTTTTTTTTTGAGACTGAGTCTCGTTCTGTCACCAGGCTGGAGTGCAGTGGCACAATCTCGGCTCACTGCAACTTCTGCCTCCCGGGTTCAAGCAACCTCAACCCTCCCGGGTTCTCCTGCTTCAGCCTCCTGAGTAGCTGGGACTACAGGTGCATGCCACCATACCCAGCTAATTTTTTGTATTTTTAGTAAAGATGGGGTTTCACCATGTTGACCAGGATGGTCTCGATCTCCTGACCTCGCCATCCGCCCGCCTCAGCCCAAAGTTCTAGGATTAGAGGAGTGAGCCACCGCTCCTGGACAACACTATCAAATCTTTTACTTTGAAGAAGACACTTCACATAATTACCTAGAAATAAAGAATTTAGTGCTTTACTGGGACTGCACAGTGTCCCAATGCTCATTCATTCCTGGATCAATCTCACACTGTGGGGCTGAACACTGTAGCCTGGACTTCTAAATCTGTCTAGTTCCCACAAACAACCTCCCCCTGGCCAACAGTTTGGACTAGCGGTACCCACAACAATGGGGTAATCTATCCTAAAGCGGACACTTGTAGGCCGTGAAAACAGACTTGGAGTGATTCAGGTAGGGAATTCTGGGGCACTAGAACCAGTACTATGGTCTGGAAGGTGATGCATGGGTTTTGGCTATATATATCCCGATGGACCCAGCAACAGCTCACCTCATACACAGGGATACAGCTGGAAAGAGACTAGAGTGTGGCCTTCTCAAGTACATGACAAGGCAGGCAGGATTTCCATTTGCCTCAATCCAAGCAGAGAACTGTGTGGTATGTATGTCAGTTCAAGCATTTAAAGGTAATCCACTCAACTTATTTTCATTCAATTCAGTGAACTTCCTCACGCTTTCACTCTTTTATGGAACAAATAGCTTTCGTATTCTTCCCCAGAGCATTTTCCAAGGTGGATTGAGACCTGCCCCCTAATCACTTCTCATATCATTTTTGTTCATTTTTTGTTATTATAATGACATTATTATGAGAAAGAATTTGTGTTGCCAGGGTAACAAGAGTGGAGAATGGGCATTGCTGCCTTTACAGAAAACTTAACTTTTCTTGAATAAACCTGCACTGTAATATAATAGCCACTCAATTTTTTGTGAATAGTTTACAGTTTCTGCCTCTTTCACTCTCTGATTCCCCCATTCCCAAAGTGTATCTGCTCTCCTGATTTTCTCTTAAACTTACTCTTTTCTTACCTGCTACTAAACATGAGCACTTTCCCCTTTATTTATAGATTTCCATATCTATTTAATACTGTGCATTCAATGTTATGCCAAATGTTAGCATTGGCAGCTCATTGAGTCTTATTGAGTCAGAGAACCTTGCATTAGAGTATCTACAGCAACCTGTAGGCTTAGATTATTTGTCATTATTACTGCCCTAGAGGACAGGATTGGACTGTCCAAATGAGCAATAGGTATAAAACCAACATTAATTCCTCTGAAAGTTATTTTCCACTTGCACATAACATTTTTTTCTATGCCTTCTTCTCTAATTAATTTCTATTCAAAATAATTTCTTTGAAAGAAAGAGAAAATTTAGCCACCATAAACCAGTCACTAAAAGTGGGAGTGGAATCCCATCAGACTTACCAGTCTGTATAGCAAATAAGCAGGTCAAAGATGAGGTTGTTTTGCATATCTTTAGTGTTATTTTCATATCAATAATTTGTTTCTGTTGTTACTCATTTTATCTTTTAGTTGATGCTCTGGATCATAATGTTTATTGTGAATTAAAAAACCCCCACACCTAGGCACTTTCTTAGCCCATTTTCCCTTGGGATGTAGTCTTCACTAGGAAATAAATTCTCATCCTTTATCAGGCTGTGTTCTCTAAAAGTCCTCAGTAATATTGCATAAGCACAATTTTCATGGACCTGCAGTAGCTAAATTGCAAACAGGTGTCTTTTTCTAATCAGCCTTATACCCTGCCGCTTTCCAAAAAGGATTGTGGTTATTTCCTTCTCATTTTAGGGGGAAACAATTTCAAACCTTTCGACTAGTAATTTTTCTTTGATGCTGCAACTTTGCTTGTTTTGTCACTGAACAAAAGTGAAACAGGTGCTCAATATAGAATCAGAATTGCTTAAAGAGACATTTACAAATAGGTGATAATGTTAGTGCAAAGCAGAAAACACAAAAGTAAAACAAAATAGGGGAAAAAGGAAGAAGCTGAACATGTGAACAGTGAAGTAAGCAAACACATACCTGGGAAATAAAGAAAGCAAAAATAGTGGTGCAATGAATGTAGTGAATAACACAAGTAGTGGATGCAATCGGAATCACATTTATGTCTTATCATCCTGCACATTTAACTTTGTTAGTGGGGCACATTTTTCACCTGTAGCTGGGATAAAAATTTTGGCAGCCCATAGCTTTTTCTGCTCCCTCTTAGCTAATTCAAGCTGCTATCACCTTAAGTCACAAATCAGTCTTATTTCAGTGCAATGGATGCCCACACCTGTAAATTAAAAAGCAAAGTATCCAGTTTCAGGCAAAATGACAGATACTCCTTTTTCTCCAGTCAGGCTCTGTTGTAGGTAGAAAACCTGGATTCCTGTGGCTACAGACTGTGCCAATCAAATTGTTTTCTGGGCTTGGCTGAAGGAGAAAGCTGATTCCTTCCCGAGGGCAGGGCACGCTTATGGTTTCTTTGGGGATTCCCCTTAATCCCTCCCCGTATCGTTGAGGGTGTCAATTTTTACTGATGCACCCTCTTCCTTTTATAGCTTGTATCGGTCTGAGTTTGATCAGAGAAGCAAAACTGCTAAGGGAGACACAGAATAAGGATTGATCATAGGCATCTCACAATGAGAGGAGCTAGTAGAGCAGTCAGTTGCTCTGCATCTGATGAGGAACCTGTAGATACTATAGGTCAGCTAGACCGGCAGTCTAAACGGAAACCTGGATACAGATGGAAGCAGAGACAGCCTGGACTAGCATGGACAAAGTGGGACCTTCAGGACAAACTATGCCTGATATAGTTTGTACATGTGTCCCCACAGAAATCTCAGGTTGAAATGTAATCCCCAGTGTTGGAGATGGGGCCTATGGGAGGTGATTGCATCATGGGGTAGCTTCTTATGAATGGCTTAATACCACCCTCTTGGTGTTGTCCTCACTATAGTGAGTAGTTCTAGTGAAATTTGGTTGTTTAAAAGTGTATGGCACCGCCTGCCTCTCTCTCTGGCTCCTGCTTTCACCGTGTAATGTGCCTGCTCCCTTTTTGCCTTCTGCCATGATTAGAAGCTTCCTGAGGCCTCCCCAGAAGCAGATGCCACTGTGCTTCCTGTACAGCCTGTAGAACTGTGAGTCAATAAAACTCCTTTTCTTACAAATTACCCAATCTCAGGTATTTCCCTATAGCAGTGTGAGAATGGCCTAATAAAATGACCCATGTCAGAGACTCATTGCCTCCAACGTTGCTGTTCACACCTGCAGTTGAAAAAATGGCACTCTGCTCATGAGCTGCACACATACACTTGGCCAAGAACTTGGAGTAACTAAAGAACATCTGAAGGGACATGGAGGAGTTACGTGTTCAGATTTGGCATCATGCTAACTAAGTGAGCCAGAAAACCCACAACTATGGCTGTAAAATGCCTGATCTCTTTACTGACCTTCAGGGCTCAATGGTTAAGCTTTACCTCTCCCTTCCCGATGCCTTTCAGATTTCTCCTATGGCCAGCATAGCCTGATACTATACAGAGAAGGGAATTCTAGGAAATGTACATCCAGTTTTACTAAGGTGATACAGTGGAGGGCCACCACATAGCTCAAAATTTATTTCTTCTGATGCAAATAGAAATCCCAGGAAAACTTTGCCTTGTCTCTGAAGAGGCTTATTGAGATTCCAAATGGCAAACTTACTGGACAAAATCTTAGAGTCTCATGCTCTCTCTCTCTCTCTCTCCCTTTTTCACTCCCTCTTTCTTCTTTCCTCATCATTTTTCACTTTATTTTCTTCCTCTCCGTTCCACTCTTAAGCCCTTTGAGCACAACTCAAGTCATGGGAAACATTCACATGTCCAACAAACTCTGGAAGGACTTGCCAAGCAACGTGGTCCCCTCTCCTTTACTTCTGCCATTAGCCCTGGGTCATTGCATCCACCCTGCTTCAGAGAATAGATCCCAAACTCTGAAAGATGTCATTGAAGTCTTCATTTTTAGACTGAGGGAAAGGGCAGGCAACTCTATTCCTGAGATTACGGATGGAGACTCATAGCATAGCCCAGCTTTCTCTAGAGAAACCATATTTTCCCAAATTCTTATCCCTAAACACCCTCAATGGGGATGAGAGCTTTCAGAATCATGTAACCAATTTGTAACATTTCCCATGTAAATTTATATCCTTTTCTAGCACTGAGTTTTGAACTAGCTGGTCTTCTACACCTCAGTGCTTCAGTGATGGCATCTAATTGAACTTCCTTTTTATAGAAAAAACTGTGTGTATGAATTATATTTCTGTGTGTGTGTGTGTGTGTGTGTATACCTAAAGGAACAACCGACAGCTCACAGCTCAGGTTTATATTTTCTTCCACTAGAACTGAAATTCTGTTTATATAACTTCAGAGGCAATATGGTATAATGGCTTATAGGCAACTTTCACTTTCCAGTAAGTGTGTTGAGTCTACCAACCATTATTTATGTTTCAATCCTATAAGAAGTATGTTAATGATAGTATTTTGACATTAATATTAGCTATCAATCCTCTCAGGACTCAAAAACCATTTCATGTGTCCAGATTTCTGTGTTTTTCAATTTTTAAAGCAAGTTTTATAGCAGCTTTAAAGTCTGCATCCTCTTTCATCAGTAGCATCGCCATGCAGTTGTTCAATAAAACCAACAGCAAACACAATGTTGGCTTTAGAATCATAAAAAGAGCCTGCTGTCTCATCAATATTGATGATTTGATAATTAAAATGAAACCTAGTTCTAAGCACATTCATTTTTGCACCTGTGGAGAGAGCTGTGCTTTTTAACTCTTCGAACAATGTCTATTTGTATAATTGGTAACTATAAACAAGCCTGAAAAAATTAGCCATCAGAAGAGACATCAGACATACAGGGTGAAATACATGAAGCATGTAGTGAGGAGGCATCAAAACAGAGATCATTCAGAAACAACAGAAACAAAATAAAATATATGGGACTGTACTTTGTGATTTATTTTAATGTGTTATTACAGAATAAAAAAATCAAAGTACAAGAGGATGCTTGTAAAACACAGAAAAGAAAAAATAAACATGATACAATCACCCATTTTTCTAAATTCCAGGGAGAAGTCTCAGCAAAAGTTAAATAACATTTGGCAATTTCCTTTTTCTTTTTAATAGCGCGGAAAAGGTCATGGGAATAAGTAGACAAGTAAAGCTAAGTACTTTTTTCCTTTGGGAATGTTTTAGATAATTATTTCTCATATTTTGATTCATTAACACTTTTTGCTTTAATGTATAGTTTTGGAATCTACGTGGGAAATTTTAAAATAATTCAGTGATTTTTTATAGCATGCTAAAATTGAATGTATTTATTATGATACTATTAATGATTGACATGTAAAATTTATTTTAATATGATGGGCAATACTACTTATTAAATATGAACAAATGGTAAACAAGGTATTTAATTACAGGATGCCTGGGTTTAAATTGCAGTTGGTCATATATTTCTATCTTAGGCTTTCAGTGTCAGGCCAGTGACTTAGATGAGTATTTTGATATAGAAGAGTGAGTTCAAGTTAATAAATCTAAGACAAAGTCCAATAAAAAACCTGAATAATAATGAAAATATAAAAAGATGACCCATCTCATTATAGTAGCTTATAATCAGGGAAATGCAAATTAAAGTGAGATAATACTTCATGTACATCAAATTGAAAAAGTAAAAGACTGACAATACCAAATGAGAGTGTGCAAACCAGGTAATAGATATGTTGCTGGTGAATGTCTAAACTGACAAAACTATGCAATATACCGTACTACATAGCAATTCCACTGCTAGGTTTATCCTAAAGAGCTCTCAGGCATGTGCTCAAAGAACGAAATAGATGAGTATTGATTGCAGTACTGTTTGTAATTACGAATACTTGGAAACACTTTATACATCCATTAATAAGACAAAGGATAAATACACAGAGTGATATTAAGTCAATGTACTGTACTGGAGTTAAAATTAATGAGTTACAGCTACATGTAAAAATAGTTTCACTTATACAAAACAAAAAACCATCAAAATTATGTTATATATTATTTATGAATGTGCAAGTATTAACACATCCATGAAAATAATGTTAGCAAATTTATGAAAACTGTTATCTCTAAGGGAGGAGGTAAGGAATGTAGTTAGGGATTCAGAGGTAGTTTTACTTATTTATTTATTTTTTGCTTGGTTAAAAATACATGACACACATAATACATATATATAAATATAGTTTGACAGTTGTCATACAGATATTCATTATCTTAAATTCTCCTTAGTCCTGTATGTTTACAATATTTTATACCAAAATCAGTGTAAAACATAGTCAATCTATATACTCGCATTGTAACATTAAAGAAAAGCAAATGTACCTTAATAATTAGATTACTGGAATTTGTGCATTTCGTTTAAAGTATCTTCCTTTAATGTGTTTATGTGTGTGTGTATGAAAGTGTATGTGTTTTATTTTTAAGTGACAAAAAAAGCTAGAGGGCTTCAACATGCTCTGTGCTAGTGTTTCTCTGTAAATAATACATTGTTTTGGTGGATATCTTTTATCACAAATAAATACAATTCTACATTGAGTTGAATATTATTATCACCTTATTTTCTCTTTTAAAAGTTTTTCAAGTATATCCACATTTCTCTGGACTGTACAAAAATTTTAATCTGATTAGTGTAACTTATGAGACCTACTCGCAGAAGTGTCATTTTTTTTTTTAGTATTTTTGTTCTTTTAAAATTTTTTCCTTTTACTTTTAGTTGACATGTAATAAATGTACCTATTTATGGAATATGAAGTCATATTTCAATACAGGTACACAATGTGTAATGATCCAATCAGGGTAATTAGCATATCCATTACCTCAAACATCTATCATTTCTTTGTTTTGTGGACATTCAAAATCCTCTCTTCTAGCCTTTTGAGATTATGCAATAAGTTATAGTTACCCATATTCACTCCACAGCGCTGCAGAATACCAGAATTCATTCCTCCTATGTAGCCTTAATTTTGTGTCCATTAACCAACCTCTCCCAATCCTCTCCTCCCTCCGACACTTCCCAACCTTTAATACCCGCAATTCTAGTTTCTACTTCCATGAACTCATTTTTTTTTTTGGCTTCCACATATGAAGAAGAACATGCAGTACTTATCTTACTGTGACAGACTTATTTAACTTAACGTAAAGTCCTCCAGACTCATTCATTTTGCTGTGAATAACATTTTGCTGTGAATTCATTTTGTTCTTTTTATGGTTGAATAGTATTCCATTGTGTATATATGCCATATCTTGTCTATCCATTCATCTCTTGATACACATTTAGGTTGATTCCATATCTTAGCTGTTATGAAGAGTGCTACAATAAACATGGGAGTGCAGATATCCCTTTGATGTATTGATTTATTTTCCTTTGAATAAATACCCAGTGGTGGGATTGTAGAATTGCCTGGTAGTTCTATTTTTGATTTTTTGAGAAACCTCTACATTATTTTCCGTAATGGCTGTACTAACTTACATTTCCACCAACAGTGTATAAACGTTCTTTTATCTCTACATTCTTGAGAGGATTTGTTATTTTTTGTTTATTTTTTATAATAGTTGTTTTAACCAGAGTGAAATTGTGGATTTGATTTGCATTTCCTTGATGATTAGTGATATTGAACATTTTGAAATATATTTGTTGGCCATTTGCATGTTTTGTTTCGAGAAATGTTTATAAAGATGCTTTACCCCCAATTTAATTGGATTGTTCTTATTATTTTTTGCTGTTGAGTTTGAGTTTCTTATATATTCTGGATATTAGTCCCTTGTGAAATAATAGTTTACAAATATTTCCTCCCATTATAAAATTTTTGTCTTCACTCTGTTGAACGTTTATTTTCCTGTGTCCAAGCTCTTCAATTCAACACAGTCTCATTTGTCTATTTTTGTTTTTTGTTGGCTGTGCTTTTGTAGTCTTAATCATAAAATTTTTGCCTAGACCTATGTCTTGAAGCATTTTTCTTATATTTTCTTCAGTAGTTTTAGAGTTTTTGGTCTTATGTTTAAATCTTTAATTAATATTGAACTGATTTTTATATATGCTGACATATAGGGGTCTAGTTTCATTTCTCTGTATATACGTTTTCCAGGTTTCCCAAAATAATTTATTGAAGAGACTATCTTTTCCCTAAAGTATGTTCTAGGCAACTTTGTCAAAAATCAGTTGGCTGTAAATGTGTGAATTTATTTCTAAGTTCTCTATTTTGTTCATTGGTCTATGTGTTTGTTTTTAAACCAATACCATGCTGTTTGGGTTACTACAGCTGTGTGGTATATTTTGAAGTCAGGTCATGTCATGCCTCCAGCTTTGTTCTTTTTGCTTAGCATTGCTTTGGCTATTTGGTTCTTTGTGGTTTGATACAAATTTTAGGATTAGTTTTTCTATTTCTGTGAAGAATATCAATGGTGTTTTGATAAAGATTGCATTGATTCTGTAGATTGCTTTGGGTAGTATGATTATCTTAAGAATGTTAATTCTTTAAACACATGGGCATGAAATGTCTTTCTATTTGTTTATGTCGTTACCAGTTTCCCTTATTAATGTTTTGGTTTTTTTTTTTTTTTTTTTTTTTGTAGACGTCATTCGCCTCCTGGCTTAAATTTATTATTTTTTGTAGCTATTGTAAATGGAATTGCTTTCTTTATTTCTTTTTCAGCTAGTTCATTATTGGTATATAGAAACGTGACTGATTTTTTATATTGATTTTGGGTCTTACAACTTCACTGAATTTGTTTTTAATTCTAAGATTTTTTTTTTTTTTGGCAGAGCCTTGAGGTTTTCCTATATATAAGATCATGTTGTCTGCAAAAAGGGACAACTTGACTTCCTCTTTTCCAATTTGAATGGCTTTTATTTTCTCTCTTGCCTGATTGCTCTGGCTAGGATCTCCAGTTGAATAGAAATGGCGAATATAGGCTTCCCCATCTTGTTCCAATTCTTAGAGTCAAGATTTCAGCTTTTTTCTTTTCAGTATAATGTTAGCTGTGGGTTTGTCATGTATGACCTTTATTGTGTTGAGATATGTTCTTTCTATTCATAAGTTGTTTAGAATTTTTAATCATGAAGGAATGTTGAATGTTATCAAATTATTTTTCTGGGTCTATTCAGATGATCACATGGTTTTCATCCTTCACTCTGTAGGTATGATGTGTCACATTTATTGTATCACTGCCCATGCTGCTGCAGGAGAACTCTCTGAACCTCTTCTCTTTCTGTGAGCTTCTGATTCATGAGTTGTTCTTTGTTCAAGCAAATGCTACTATATTTATCTAAAGTTTTTCTTTTTTTTTCCGTTATTTCTTGTAAAAATAACAACAACAACAACAACAAACTGGATACATCTGCAGAACGGGCAGGTTTGATACATAGGTATATGTGTGCCATGGTGATTTGCTGCACCTATTGACCTGTCCTCTAAGTTCCCTCCCTTTATCCTCCAACCCCTCAACAGGCCCTAGTGTGTGTTTTTCCTCTCTCTGTGTCCATGTGTTCTCAACAAAAATTTTTTTAACATGTTTTATGAATCATATATAGCCATAAGCTGCAGGTAAACTGCTATACCACAGCTGGCTAAAAAATATCAGTTTGATAAAACCCTGGTTAACTTACAAAGAATTTCCCTGTTTTTTAAGGAAGTTAAAGAGGACTATTATTTATGTACCAAGAGTTATGCTACATACTGATAAATTTTGTAAACATTTATATTGTTTAATCTGTACAGCAACCTTATGGAGTACCTGTAGTGTTATTAAATATGTCAGATGCTAAAGGAGATGTCTAGAATAGTAAAATGCCTTGCCTTAGTCATGGACACATGGATAATAAGATTTTATGAAATTCCAAAACGTGTTCTTTCTACTACTTCACCACACTGCTTCTGGATCCATCTATCATTAACATAGCAAATACATATTTTTTTGTGTTAATGTATTACCTTTTATTCTAGTAAACTTCATACACTTAAAGAGGAAGGAGTTAACGTGAATGAAATCAATAGTCAAAACTAGTACATGAGTTGACGATGGAAATAACAACAGAAAATAAACTCAATTCTTGAGTGTTCAGACTTGTGATAGCTGCAGACACACATTTTTTTTTTTTTTCATTTAGACATGCAGGACCAGAACAGAAACACATGCCTGTAAGAAGTGAGACATCAGCAGCCTACAAACATTGCTATTGTGAGAAAAGAGTGTCACAGCTCTTAGTAACCTATAGGTATATAGTTTATATTTTTAGTTATTAAGACAAAATTTAAAGGAGACTCCGAGCCTTTAAGAAAAATCTACCTTCTTTGTTGTTTGGGGATATATTACATTTAAGAATATTTACATGAAAATTGTTAAAATGGTTTAAAATTATATGGTGATGTTAGAAATATAAGCCTCCTGCAGAATTTCAAGCATGCTTTCTATGATGTGCTCATACTCTTAAGAAACTGTAAAGCCCTTCTTTCCCCCATCCACACAGGAGACATAGCACATTTTTAGAGGGCTTCAAATCAAAGAACTGACAGCTCTTGTATCTGTTGGGTCCTCCACTTAGCACACATGTCAAGACAGAGTTAGAATTGTAAGAAATTTATTGGAGGAAAACTGGTGAGAGATAAAGGTGAACAGTTGTAGCAGGAGTAGGTGGTGAAATTCTCAGACAGTCCTATAGGTCTGACACCTGCGAAAGAAAAGGGTAATGATGGAAGGTTAGGTAGAAAATGTCTCAGACTGCACTGCACTACAGCTCTGAAAAGTCCCACCCAGCCTAATCCGAAGCTCAAGCACAAAGATTGCTAGAAGAGGAGTCTTGAATGAGCCGAAAATGGCCAGGCTTTGTATCTGTACCATGCCCAGCCATTGGCAAGGTCTGTCCACAAAGAATGGGAGGCACATTGCTTTAGGCAAATGCCATGTTACATCCTGAAGGCACTGGTACTGGAGAGTGTCAGCTAACTGAACTCTTCACAGCTGAAAATCTGACAATCTAGTTGTTTTGTGAGGGTAGATCTAAATGTGCCTCTGTAGCTGCGACAGACTGCTATACATTTAGCAACGACAGTCCTATTCTCTCTATTTTGAAACACTCTCCCTCTACTTGATCTTAAGAGGGTCTTCCTGTTCTTTCTGACTATACTTTTTCTCCAGTGTTTCATCATGGCTTATTTAAATCTGAAACTACCGCCCCTGTCTTGTAGCCCCATGACAGGAATCAACACGACAGGACGACAAATCAAGAATCTATCTCTGGATTCCTGTTAGTATGGAATCTACTGGAACCTGATGAGTTCAACTCTGATTTTGGCTTATAACTCAGGATTAATGATAACAGTGTTTTTTTTTTTTTCCTTGTATTTAACACATTTAATTTAAAACAATAAATACACATTGGATACCAATGCCAATCTGAGGCTGATTACTTGGAAACTTAATATGTGAATGTCCTCAATTTTTAAAGGATTTCTTGTTAAATGTACATATAGGTATGTAGGTGTGTGTACTCTTTCATTTCTTTTTCCTTCCTCCTTTCCTTTCCTTTCCCTTCCTTTCCCTCCCTCCCTCCCCCCCTCCCTCCCTCCCTCCCTCCCTGCCTTCCTCCTTCCCTCCCTCCCTCCCTCCCTCCCTCCCTCCCTCCCTCCCTTCCTTCCTTCCTTCCTTCCTTCCTTCCTTCCTTCCTTCCTTCCTTCCTTCCTTCCTTCCTTCCTTCCTTCTTTCCTTCGAAGACTGCATACTATTCCAACAGGGATGTTTACATGTTTACAAAAAGACATATACTAAGATGAAATGCAAATCAAAACCACAATGAGATATCACTTTATGCCCACTAAGATGGATCAACTGGAATGGCTAAAATAAAAAATACAATAACAAGTGTTGGTGAAAGTGTGGAGAAATTTAAACTCATTCATTATTTGTGAAAATGCAAAATGGTGCAGCCGTTTTGGAAAACATCTTGGCAGTTCCTCAAAATAGTAAATATTTTGACTCTCTTAAGATCAGGTAGTGGGAGAGGGCATTAAAACCAGGCGAATGACCCAGAAAATCTACTCCGAGGTATATACCCAAAAGAATAAAAATGTAAGCTTAAACATAAACTTATCCATATGTTTTTAGCAGTACTATCCATATTATTCAAAAAGTAGAAATAATCCAAATGTCTGTCACCTGAAGAATGAATAAACAAAATGTGCTATATCCTTGCAATGGAATATTATTCAGTCATAAAAAGGAATTAAGTGCTTATACATGCTACAACATAAATGAACCTTGAAATAATTATGCTAAATGAAAGAAAGATATCAACTCAAGAAGCCACATATTATATAGTTCAATTTATATTAATTGGCCAGATTAATCGTATCCATAGGTACAGAATATAGAATACTAGTCATCAGGGAATGTAGGAAGGAGAGAGGACAGCAAATGACTGCTAATTGTCATAGAGTTTCTTTTGGGGTGATGACATTGTCTGGAATTAGATAGCAGTAATGGCTGTATAACTTTGTTTTGCATAAATAAAAAACACACCAAATTATGCACTTTGGAAGAATACATTTCATGCAAATGATATCTCAATAAAACTTACACATACACACTCCTAAATTAAAAGCTTTATTACTGTGAGACAGAAAATGTTAATGAAAACCCAGTTGCTATCCAAATATTTAGTTTTAATGCTGGCTTAGTAGTCCTCATGATTACTTTAAATTGTCATCTGCTTACATTCTTATATAGTTCATTTCCACATAAGTTGTCCATAGGACCAAGAAAATACAACAGAAATGATGGTTGTGTTTTCCAAGATTATATTCTAAAGATACCATGGCTTCCTTCATGGTTACTCTCTTTCTCTATGGAAGCAAGGTTTGTGGTTTCCAAGATTACATTCTAAAGATACCATGGCTTCCATCATGGTCACTCTCTTTCAATCTCTCTATGGAAGCAAGCCATGTGGTGCACAACTCTATGAACAGTCCACGTGGTGTGGACCTGACGTCTCCGCCCAACAGACATGTGAGTGGACTGAGAAGTGGATTCTCCAGCCCTCCTCAAGCCTTCAGAAAAATGCAACCTGGGCTAACAGATTGACTGACGTAAGAAAGACTTGGGGCCAGAACGACAGAGCTAAGCTGCTGCTAGATTCCTGACTCTTAGAAATTATGTGAGATACTTAATATTTTTTGTTTCAAGCTTCCTAATTTTAGTGTTATTATGCAGCAACAGATAATTTAGTGAAGTTGTAGGCATCAAGGTGTTGAGTGATAAGAATGTAAAATAGCTGAATGCTGAATCACATTATGTATGTTTAAATGAGTGTTTTGGAATGTATAAATATGTATGTAAATATTTCATTATAATATATGTGATATGTTATATAGTTATATAGCTTAGGTCCATATCCTGTCAGAAAGAGAGTTGAAAGAGATGAAAGGAAGTTGTAGGAGGAAACTGCACAAAGGAAACAAAACTGAGGTAAAGGAAACAAAATATTGTGTTAGTGTGATGTGTTCTTTGATTTAACAACAGAAAGAAAAGGATAATGAATAGTTTCTTAACAAAAGAATACAATAGTGATGATGACACTAATGACTACTCTTCGTGAAAACCGCAGAGAATAATATACATTTTCTGCCAATTGATTAAATGTATTAAATAAATTCAATAAAATATAAGCTACCATAAATATCTAAACTGCTTAAAATATATTCTTAAAAGCAGAATCAACATTAGATAAAATTTTAATGTACTTTTTATGGTTCCTACTTTGAGAGTTTTAGAATAGTGCTGAATAGAGGCTGTGTGGTGGAGCTGAAATAACTTACAATGCTAAGATCATTGATCTGATGGGCTTCAATACTCCTCCGTGCCTTCATAAATGTTGGAAAATTTTCTTAAAATTCATATCTAGACTGGGATATAATTGTGAACAAAGAAACATTCAAAACGCCACTGTACAGAATTCAAAAATACTGTTTTAAGTCAGTGTGAAGATGATGCTTTGCTCAGAAAAAAAATATTTTTATCATCTTGTTATGTGCTTTGGAATGCACATATAATATAAAGCCTCTGAATTATCACTACGTAACTAATGAAGTAATGGGGCTATATAGCAAATATGCATTAACTAATATATCTCACTGAAGTAGTTTCCTAATATATAACATTATGAGGAGAGGAGGGAAGAACAGGTAGTACATCCTTATTCCAAAGGTGCTCCCAGTAGAGCCAACTTATTTTTTAGTTCTCTTCCAGTATATACTTGCAAAGTTTGTTCTTTCAATACCTTGCAGTGCCACACATAATTGTTTATGAGTTGACTTTGTTATTAATAAGAAAAATAGTAGCTAAGAATTATATAATTATTCTGTATTATAATTTTTATTTTCATATTAACATTGCTATTTAGATTCTGTTATTGTCCCCATTTTAGAAAATAGAAAAATTAAGTATTTGCCTACACTAACACTGCTTTATTTAATGCTTCTATTCATTCATCTTTTTTTTTCTCTTGCTGTAATGTCATCCAATACCACTCCACTGACTTTCCAATATATTCTGGTACTGCTTCAGTATTGACCTTTTAAGGACTAACAGGCAGGTCTTTCAGGTCTAGTATGTCTTTGTGTGTAAATTTATCTGATATTTGTAGCCACTTAAGGATTACCAATCATCTTAGCAGAAAAAAAGAGAAAAAGTTCCTTATGTTTTGCTTTCTTTTGATTATGGGGGAAGGAAAATATAAGACAAAAAATAGGCAAAGAGAAGAAAAATAATCCCAACCTTCATTAGAATTTACAATAAAAATAATTAAAAATTTCCCAAAGATTTCTAAGATATTTAACTAAAATCTGTCTTTTCTTTTAAATTCTCTTAACCCAAAATTGGATAGGAAAAAAGTGAATATCTATGTTCACTGATAAAAAGAAATCATGCAATAATGTATTGTTAGAGTCATTAGCAGCCTCATTTTACACATGAAGACAAAGAAAGCTGAAAAGTCTGTGAGTTGCCCAAGGTCACATTGTTGAGACAAAGACATAAACTTCTTCTATCACCCATTTTTGTTTCCATTCACTATAATTTTTATGAATGTTTCTCTTCAAGGCTTCTTGTGCACTAGTGCTTTGCCTAATATATTAAGTTTTACATTCTTATCCTCACCATTTTCTTTCTTGCATAAAATGATGAATACTTAGCTATGAAGCATATACTTGAAAGAATATTTCAGGCTATATTAGATTTTCCTAGAGGTTCTAGATACTTCAGTAGAAGATACTAAGATGAGCTAGGGTAATTCTACTATAGTACAGTCATATACTAATTGTTCATAAACTGATAAATGGAATTATTTAAATTAGTTCACACTTAAACTGATTTTGTCAGAAAAAAACAAGCACATATACATAGTATATACATAGTATGCATAGTCCTGTATAGGCATATTCATACACATGCATGCACATACACTAAACCTGTTGAATATCTGGGATCCATGAATTTCCTCAAAGTCTCTCCGTGAGTCACTAGTCTCATTCTAGATCATTGTTGAATTCCTTCTTATTGCTTATATGACCATTTTCCTGCTTAATAATGTATGTATGTCTCTGAAAGTTGATTACAAAGTAGTGCTACTGTTGTTCAAGTTTATTTATTGGTCTGATTGATGGTTGGTAGGGACCACTAAAAAGAAAAGAAGAAAATTATTAATTTGCATGAGGTTTAGGAATAAATTAAGTACTTAATTTACCCATCCTTATTTCCCATTTTTATAGACGATTGACATTCAGCTAGATTCACCATAATAGAAAAATAGTTTTGAATTTGAGATGATTACTACTGTTTATAATTCTACTCTCAATGACTAATTTGAATCTTAATTTTATGTCTTCACACTATTAACATTCATGTAAGATATGAATGAAAGTCTTCAGAAAAACACTGACAAATCTCACTTTTTTGAAGATTAAAAAAATGTTGAACAAAGGAAAATGCTCTTGGGATGAGAATATTTGTACCATTTTACCCTAAAGCAAATATTTAACTTTTGAAACAGAAATCTCCACACAAGAGTCTATCCTGGAATTGTTGGCAAATCCTTAACTAGAGTTTTTACTGGTTGCTACTATAATACTGTACATATTTCTTTGTGAAAGAATTGAAGTTGCTAATAATAAAGCTTAGCTTTATAATATTGAAATTGTCTCTCTGTTTTTTAAGATCCTGGGAGAAAAACAATTAGAGAAAGACAATCTAGCTAAATAGATTGGGAAACAGGCTGCCTGAATCCAGGCTTCATTAATCTCCCTCTTTCTCCTCTCTTATTTCCCACAAATGGCTTGATTATGTTTACCTGACATCCCTACACTTCCCTGCTGACTGTGTTTGCCTCAAAGCCAAGATAGACAATGTTTTCTACAAACATTTATACTTCCTTGCAAAAAGGCCAGCCTTTGTGAATATATAATCGAAGCTTCAGTATGCCTGTTCCTCTTTCCCAGAATGGAAAAGCACTTTCTGAACCTAGTCTTGAACAATAGCTGTGAGCATAAGCAGGGTTGCTCTGGGGTGCAAATGCTTTATATTAGCTAAGCAAACACAGAGTCAGAGGTTAGGAATTCATGCCATGAATAAGAAGCATGCCCCCCAAAAGGTTGATCAAACGTTGAACTCCTTTAAACTTTCCGAAGTCAGGGCTTTAGAAATACGGCTGCCATGTTTTGATGCCCTTTACCCCCAAATCCAGCAGGATAATGGCCTCTAACTGTTGCACTGAAATAAAGTGCTTTTTCTAAGACGAAGCTCTTTGCAAGCACAGTCTGAGATGAGAGCTGTGGAGAAATAACAAGCAGCAGAGCTGATTTTCTGGAGCTCTCTTTATGGACTGAGCCATAAATTTATAACGATGTGAAGGCTTCAGAGATTTCCTAGTTGCCCTCATAAGAAATAGACATCATTCTATTTTCTGACAGTTCAGGTAGTAGAATTAGGCACATTTTCCCCACAGTCACCAGGCTGTGAATCTGAGTAACTAATCTACTGATAATTATATGTGATGCCTCAAATTAGAAACCAATATTGCATCTGTGAATTAATGGCATTTCATTATGTATTACTGTCTGCATTAATAAACAGTGACTAGACTAAGATTTTCTGTTCTGAGGTAACTCAGGAGAATTCTGTTCAAGTCCAGTTTCAGTCAAGGACAGTATAAAATGATGAATGGAGAAACCACAATAAACTGAGTACATCTCAGAGGCAAAAACATCTAGAGCTTCCCATTGTGTATGAGTCAGATTCCTCTCATGCTGGATACAGCAGAGCATTGCCGAAAGAAAAGTAAATGGGGATTAAAAATCCAGAGTGACTCTCAATTTACACAACAGATTAAACAATTATATTTATGAATTTTTAGTTAGGCTGGTCACAAACTGACCCACTCTTTGAGTAGAAGAAACTTGGTCTGGACTCGTAAAGCCTAAATCATTTAAACCCAAGCTTTGTTTACCAAGCGGTAAGACTGAATCAAGAGCAGAAACTGAATTTAATAGGCACCCTGTGATTCTCCTCTCTCACTGGCAACTTCCCGCTTGCCACAGCTGAATAGGCAGCATTTATGCAGTGAATAAAAAGCTGTTTTTCCTACCTCTCCTCCTCTCTTCTCAAATTCAGTATTTCCAAACTCAGTCAGCAATTATCAATGAAAAGAAATGCTGTCGCCCTATCTCTGCATTAGTGGAGCATGAAGAACAATTGCGGTCAGCTCAAAATGATTAACTCATAGAGACCCTCCTTCTTTTTGGCCCTTACCAAGGATTGGCCTTGGCCTGTCACTTTGAAGTGAAATTTCCATTTTAGGGGATGGAGGAGCTATGCATCAGCTAGTTATCCCTCGGCCATCCTAACTTATTCTGCCCCACCTCTTACTATGTATAGTAATAGTCTTAAATATTGTGTTTTCTTTTGGAACATACACTATCATTCCATGTACTGCTGTTTTGTCTGAACTTCATAATTGATCTCATCGCTTGAAATAGGTATATGTGTCACTCTTAGTTTACTCATACTAACATTTTTATTACTCGATAATATGAATCCATAGCTTTATGTTCTAAAAACCAACATAACTTTTGAGACAGTCTGAGTGTCCTTAATTAAAATTTTGACAACACTGTTGTAAGCTCTATTATTTAATTTAAACAGATTTAGAATGAAAAGGTAATCCTCTCTTTTTTTATTCTCTATCATATAAAAACTATAATTATTTCGCTTCAAAGAGTTTCTAAAACCTATTTTTAATCTATTTTTTGCAGCATAATCTCCCAATGCCATGCAGTTTGTCTGTGCAAAGACCTATATGCTGACATAGATTCACAGCTTTGAAGTCTCTAATCTTCAATTCATTTCTATTCATTCCAGTAAGAATTACCTTCATCAAGCATCAATTTCTCATTCAGAAGCCAACATATCCTTGTAATTGCATCTCAAATTAAATGTATAGTTAAGAGATTCCACTTTCAACTGTTAATTACTAGTTTCAACAAAAGGAGAAAGGAAGAGAAGAATTAAATTTGTCCAGCATCTATTCTGTGTTATGCATTTTATATGCATCATTCATTTTAGACTCAGGGCAAACCTAAGAATATGGAAGTATTATTTTCTTTACACAGGTGAAGATACTGAGACTTACAGATGTCAAGAAATGTGTCTAAATGGACGAGGGAATGTGGAAGGTAGGAAGAACAGATAGGCCATCTTGCCCCTGCCAAGAAACAAAGGTACTATATTTAAGAGTAACAGGGTAACTGTCATCTGCTTCTTTTATTCATTTACACATATATTGTTTCTAATTTTTTTCAATATTTACACAGGAAATTTGCAAGTGCTTCAGATATAAAAGAACACAACAAAAGAAAATAGAAGGAAACACTGCCCAAATTAACTCATTTTCCGGAATATATGCTATCTATGTATTTTGTTGAAAAATATATATGACATAAATGGTAGCAACTAGCAACATTTAACAACATGAAGAGACATGATTAAAAATTATTGAAATTGCAAACTCTACCATCATAGTTAGGCACATCCTCTGACAATCTTAATTTCTGGAAAAAAAGTTTGTCAATTTGAATTAAACTGTACATTGCATGAAATATGGATGGTTCCCTTTAAGTACTTATTAGGGCAATATGCAATAACCATGTGAAACAGTAAGCAACTCATATAAATACTAGGAAAACACTGTTTTATGAAATAATATAAAGATAAAAACAGTGAAACATGATAAATTAGTTTCAGGATAACAAAATTATATGTTTTTTTCACTACCCTCCCCTCCAAAAAAAAAAAAAAAGAAAAATAGGTTAAAGGAAAACATTACTTGCTGCTATGTTCAGAGCTCTTGGGTTTGGTTTAGAAGGTAATACAAGTTCTATCATACTCATTTAATTTGCATAAGAATCCTAAATATTATACATTCTTATTTATGAAAGATGTAATAGTGGAGAAAGATCCATAAAGCATAAAAAGTGATAATATGCTGAGATTGAAGTGATTGGAGATTGAAGTGATACATAATATGGGCTTTGGTGCTATCACTTGAAGATACATTTGTTTTGTATTAAGATAGGTATGAATAGATTTGTCAGGTACTAACAGCAACCTCTGTATCATTAGACACTAATGCATTTTTCTGTAGCTATGCCCAGGTTGTCCTTAGAGCCTCTGGGGTGTGCTCATTGATGCTATGTAATGACTTTGTTCACGCAGTGGAATGTTGCTGACATTAGAGAGTTCATGAGTCCCGCAGGGTCATACAAGTGCTGGGGTTTACTTGCAAGGCTTTCCACTAAGTCATACCACTCAAGCAATAGCTTGTTTGGTTTGACAAGTGCAATAACTATCAAACAGTCTGCTTGCAATTTATGTTTTATTAGCCCTTGCTAAGAACTATGGTCTTCTGTGTATTTTGACTGACGTGTCTCTACTATACAATATGGCCCTGGTGGAGGGTACCAGAGGAGGAGCAACAACCTTGCCATTCATCATCAAATAATATAAAAGGTGAGTTCTTTGCCTTGAGGTAGAAAATAAAGATAAATATGCACTTCGTATTTAATAGTCTCCTAAGGAAGTTTAGTTACTGATTTAAGGAAAAAAAATGACACATATATAATTTATAGAGAATGAAGTTTTATGTAAGAGATTTTCTTGAAACTGGAAAGGAGTATAAAAGATAGAACAAGAGAAATTAAGTAAAATATTAAATCTTAGTTCATTAAATTAAAATATGATATTAGTAGAAAAGCCAACAATAATGTTGACAAATATTTATTGAGCACTTACCATGTGCCACCCAGTTCTGAACACCTTCTATGTTTCATCTCATTTATCTTTGAGACAACACATGAAATAGGTAATATTATTATCATTATTCAGGAATGAGTAGCTGAGGCTCAGAGAGAGTAGATAACTTGCCTGAGATAACAGTAAATTTTGGAACCAAGGGATGATGATATAATTATAACTAAATGGCTTTAAAAAGCTATTGCCAATATTCAAATCTTTATTGAAAGCTAATTGTAATAATAGGAGTTAGCAAGTAGCAATTGCATAGTATTTTACATGGGTCACCTGGATTAATTCTGGTAACAGCTCTATGAAATAAAAATTTTTATTTTTATCACTTTATAGATAGGGAAATTAAGGCTTGAAGGGGTTAAATAATAACTTCAAAATCACTCAGGTAGTGACACAGCTGGAATGTAAGCTATCTGCTTTTACTCGCTAACTATTTATCTTAACCACTATTATATTCCATTTTATATCTTTCAATTTAATACATTATATTATACACAATGCACAGATATACCTATGCATACATACAAATATGCATACACACAATTACATGCTTTTTTGTCACAAAATAATAGAATAATTAGAGTAACGACGTGTAGAAAACAGAAATACAAGTGTCATAGAGGAAAAAAAAATCTTTTGCCCACACTCTAATAGATTACATGTCTTCTGCCTACTCCAGAGAAAGATTCCAAATTTAATGTTGCAATAAAAAGAACTGGCACAAGTTTCAGCCCACTGACCCATGCTGCATCAAGTTTTTTTAGTGTGAAAAATAGAACATCAAAAATAGACTTCTATACGAAACACATTGTTCTATAATTTGCCCCTGGATAAACACACAAATGGCTTCTACATGGTATAAACATATATCATTTAAATAATTCAGAATAGCTAAGGGGATTGAAATAAATAAAAAGTAAGGTTGCTAGCCTTTCGAAATAGTTGCTAGAGCCTGACTGTTTTTTTAAAGCCAATATTGTTCATATTTATTTCTCCTTTCATCCTACGTAGTGTTCAAGAACTTACAAAAGTACATAATTTTTAGGCTTTTATTTATTTATACAAAGTAATTCTGGCATATATACCTCCATTGGCTCAAACAAATATGACAATGCAGCAAACAAAAGTATGCTTCATTTATTACATTGCAGAGTGGTGCTGTTTAGTGTGCAACCATTTCTTGAAATATATTTTTGATGATAAGTCACCTGGTTCTATTCAGAGATTGAAATAAAAGATGGAAATGTGGATGTAAGTTAGAAAATACTAATAACACTGTATGGTTTGTACTGGCCTCAGCCACTCTATTGGCTCAGGGCTTGGGAGTCACATATGGAATATTACAATCTACCATAAAAGTTAGGTGTTTCTCAAATGGCAGGCCTCTCCCTGTGGAAGCCACAAAATAAACTGGCACATCTCTCAGGAAAGTAATTTTAATATTCTTTAAAATATATTTACATGCAAGCAAATATAGATAAGTCATGGTAAAGAGGAAAAAATGTTGAGGTTCTTTTACAGAAAAGAGAACGCTTAAGAGAAAGTTCACATATATGGAGAGCCTCTTGAGATTCCATTCCTCAATCCCCCTTTTGCCATTATAGATTCACTACATTTGCTGCTAGAACTTTTTAGAAGGAAATGTTTGAAAACCCAGAAGATACTATTGGTGGAATCTGAGGTAGGGAGAAGTTATTTCATCACTGGTAATGACTTGGATGACAATCTTTATTTCCTTCCCTGCAAATAAGTACTGCACAGTGGAATTAGGGCTCTGCCTTCATGTTTTCATGACAATATTCGTCTCCAGCCAAGTGTAGTTTTCTGCAATAACCCTTGTCCACTCACTGACTAGTACATAAACTCTTATAAATGAGCTTAAAAAGATGTGTTATGTATTTTAAGATTATAAATATACACGCCTTGAATTAGAGTGATTATTTGAATGTTGTTCCCATGTGTCGAAAACAGATGTGATCTGTTAGAAGCCTAGGGTATATAAATATACATATAGAGTTTGATATATAATATTATATATAATGATAAATTTACTTCAATTCTTTATGGAAAATGTTACAATAATTTTTAAAAAAATTTATTTTAGAGAAAGGTTCTGTATCACCCAGGCTAGAGTATGGTGGCACAATTATAACTCACTTCATCCTCAAAAGTGATCCTCCTACCTCAGTCTCCTGAGTAGCTAAGATTACGGGCATGTATCAACATGCCCTGCTAACTTTAATTTTTGTTTTTTTTTAAGAGATGGGGTCTTGCTATGTTGTCCAAGCTGATCTTGAACTCCTGGCCTCAGGTGATCTTTCCACTTCAGCCTCCCAAAGTGCTGGGATTACAGGTGTGAGACACTGTACCTGGCCCTGTAATAATTGTTATAAGAGTATAGTTCTCCTTTTTCCTCTTCCTCACCATATAATGTCTTTTAAGAAGACTGCAGAAGATGAACACCGAATTTGTTATTTTTAGTCAACCATCCTATTTTCCCTGCCTACAGATTCTGAGCTGGATCCCTAATCAAGACTTCATAAAGCATGTGTTATTTTTATGAGCAGAGTGGGCCACTGCAATTGAAAAAATGAAACAAGAAATTAGAGGTCAAAAACTTGGAAAGAGAAATAAAATTATCACAATTTACAGATGGTAAAACTGGGTACCTAGAAACACAAGAAAAACAACAACGAAGTCTTTTTGTACTCTGAGAGAATGTGCTTAGGTAGCTGTTTATCAGATCATTTATTTTTTTAAGTGGCTTTCCCATACTCCATGAAGGAAAACACCATGCAATATCAAATAACCCATCAGTAGAATGAAAAAGATAGAAAATTAAGAAACAAACATATAAGAAATAAAAAAAAATCTCTATGAAAAAAATGATTAAACACCATTGTGGAACATTTTCAAACAGCTGAACAAATGGTAATACACATTCTATCGTTAGCTAGGAAAACAATATTAATTCAATGAAGTCTAATTTGAAAATATAGCTACAGAACAATGCCAATATTGTTTTTACGCCTTACTGGAAACAGTCAGGCTAATTCTAAACTTATCCAAAAATAAAATGAATAACATAATTGAACTTCTGAACATGCATAGCCTCGTGAATCAGTAGAAAAACAAAGTCCAAAGATAGATCTGCTATATCCCAAATTGGCACCTAGATAAAAGTTAATTACAAAGTTATTTAGTAATCTAAGAACAATTTAAAGACATGTACTTGACAAAGTGGAATTATAATATTTTTTTACAATAATTTTCTTTTGAAATAATTTTGACTTTTTTTTGTCCAAAATAAAGTAGATTTTAGCATCTAATATGCACATACAATAGTAAATCAAAGACAAATAAAATCTTAGCTACATAGAACTATTTCATTTTCTTCTTTTCTTACAGCCTCACAATTTATTTTAATCTCAATTTACTCCCATTGAAGTATCACACACAAACAGAGAAGTACACAGATTATAATTTGTACAGCTCAGTGATAGTGCATTCACATAGTCACAATTCACATGACGATATAGAATATTACCATCATCCCAGAAGTCTCCATTTCATCCCCTCCCAGTTATTACCACATCTCAAAGAGAGTGGTTACTTTGATTTCTCTCATCATAATTTTTTTACCTGTGATTGAGTTTTGTAGAAATCATATAAAATGTTACAAATTATTTTGTGTCTTGCTTCTTTCACTCACCATTGTGTCTGTGAGATTTCCATGCTTCATAGAGCCCAATAGAATTTACCATTCTATTGGTGGGCATTTGTGTTGTTTGAAGATTTTGGAAAAACTGCCACAAACAATCTTGGTCTATGTTTAATAACTCATTAAGTATTTATAAGCTAAACTTTAGTAAATATTGTAAAACTGTTTTCTAAAGCAGTTGTACCAATCCATATTCTAACCAATAGTGAATGAACAATCTATTTGCTCCATATCCTCACCAACACTTAAAATCATCTTTTATTATTATTATTAATTATTGCCACTGCTGTGAGGACGCTACAGCATTCATTTTAGGCTTTAGTTTTTATTTACCTCATAGCTATTGATGTTGAAATCCTTTACATTGATTTTATTGGTCATTTGATTCCTTTTTGTAAGGACCAGTTCAAATCTTATAGATGTTATAAAATTTGGGTTTTTCTTTTTACTTATTTAGGAATTCTGTGTTTATTCTCTATATAAAGTCCCTTGTTGAATATAAATGTATCTTTTCTCACTCTGTGACTTGCATTTTCTCCCTTTTAATGGTTTCTTTTAATAAACCAAATTTCTAATTTTAATGGAGTTCAATTACTAATCTTTTTGCTGTAAAATGTACTAACGTTTTGTAAAAATTCTTTTTCTACCCCCAAAGTGATAGATATTATATTATTTCTAGAAGCATTATTTATTTTATAGTCAAATATAGATCCCAATCTATCTGGAACTGATTTTGTGTACAATGTGAATAGATGGGTTTGTTTTCCTATGCAGATATACAATTACTCAGCATTTTCCCCTCCTGTATTGCAGAGCCATCTTTGTCTTACTCAAGTAAGTTTATGTGCTATTTATTACATCCTATTAGTCTATTTGCTTATCCTTGAGCTAATACAACTGTTCCAATATGTGAGATTTTACTAGAAGCCTTGATGACAATTGGGAATTATATCTTCCAACAATGTTCTTTTCCTAAAAATTGTCCTTATTCTTAGTTATCTCATTTCTATATTAGTTGAAATAAGCTCATCCGGCCGGGCGCGGTGGCTCAAGCCTGTAATCCCAGCACTTTGGGAGGCCGAGACGGGCGGATCACAAGGTCAGGAGATCGAGACCATCCTGGCTAACACGGCGAAACCCCGTCTCTACTAAAAACACAGGCGAGGTGGCGGCGCCTGTAGTCCCAGCTACTCGGGAGGCTGAGGCAGGAGAATGGCGGGAACCCGGGAGGCGGAGCTTGCAGTGAGCTGAGATCTGGCCACTGCACTCCAGCCTGGGCGACAGAGCGAGACTCCGTCTCAAAAAAAAAAAAAAAAGAAATAAGCTCATCCATTACACAGTGCTGATATTTTTATTGAGATTGCATTGAAACTATAGTATTATTTCAGAAGAAGTGACAAGTGTGTACCAAAAAGTCTTCTCATTGATTAATCTTTCTTAATTTATCTAATTAATATTATTTGTTGTAGAAGTCTTAAGCAAGTTTGAGTTTCATTTTTTGATCAATAATATCTTTTTAAAATTTTATTTCTTAGCTATTGTTTATAAGAAAAAAACTTACTTTTTTATGTCAACATTTAATACATTGACCTTTCTAAAGTCATATATTGACTCTAATTGTCTTTCTAATATTCTTTTGAATTTCCTACATACTAAAATTTTCTGTGTATAATTACAGTGTTATATCTTCCTTTGCAATACCTATGCCATTTATTTATTTTTCTTTCAACAGTAAACTCTCTCCAATAAAGTATTAAATAGAAAGGATGTTAGAAATCTTTTTTATCTCATTCCTGGATTCACAGGGAAATTTTTACAATATATTACCATTAAATAGGATGTTAGCTGTAAGATTTTGGTAGATACTTATATCATATTAAGTAAACTCTCTTCTATTTTTAGTCTGCTTGTTATTTTTTAAAATTATAAATAGTTGATGAATTTTACCAATTTTTTTTGCATTTATTAGTATAATCATATGATAATTTTCCTTCCATATTATGTTAATGTAGATAATTACATTGATGCATTTTTAAATGCTTATGTAGTTTGGCTCTGTGTCCCCACCTATGTCTCATCTGGAATTGTAATCCCCATAATCTCTAAATGTCGGGGCAGAAATTTGGTGGGAAGTGAGTGGATCATGAGGGCAGTTTCCCCCATGTTGTTGGTAGTGAGTGAATTCTCACAAGATCTGATGGTTTTATAAATGGCCGTTTTTCCTGTAGTCACGCACTTCCTGCCATCCTGTGAAGAAGGTACTTCTTTCTCCTTCCCGTTCCACCATGATTGTAAATTTCTTGAGGCCTCCCCAGGCATGCAGAACTGTGAGTCAATTAAACCTCCTTTGTTTATAAATTACCAAATCTCAAGTATTTTCTTGCAGCAATGTGAAAATGAACTAATACAAATGCTGAACCTATTTTGAATTTGTGGATTAAGTCAAATTTGTAATGATATCTTTTTTAATATATGCCTGAAATCAATTCTTATTAAAAAAAAATTGTCTCTCTGTTTTTGAGATTATCCTATTCCCTCTTTATTTCTGGAACGCCAATATACCTGAATATTAGAGTTTCTTCCATATACCTTATAGCTCTTATTAGTTTTTCTTCATCTTCAGTTATTTTTTTCTTTGTGAACTTCAATTTGGTGTTTTCTACTAAACTATCTTTGCTTCACTAATTCTTTTTTCTGTTCTGTCTAGTGTGCTATTAATGTTCACTGAATTTTAATTTTATTAATTTATTTTTTCAGTTTTAGAGTATTTGATTATCTTTGGTGGATTTCAAATCTCTATCTTTCTGTATTTTTGACTATGTGAATTAACATTTTTTAAATCTGTTTTCTTAATGATCTGTTTCCATTTTCTATTTTTTTCCCTTGATTTTCAATTGTTGCATTGTGCTATTTGATTACTATGATCTCAATGTTTGTGCTCTTCCAAAATTTCTGTTAAAACTTAGTCATCAATTTGATGTTGTTAGTAGGTGGAGTCATTAGGGGATGATTAGGTCATGAGGAACCCTCATGGTGAGATGAGTACCCTTATAAAAGAGGCCCAAGGCAGCTGCTTTCCACCTTCCACCATATAAAGACTCAATGAGAAGACACTATCTATGAGAAACAGGACCTCATCAGACACTGAATCTTCTAGGGCCTTAATCTTGTATGTCCCAGCCTCCAGAAATGTAATGTGAGAAATACATTTCTGTTGCTTATAATCCACCCAATCTATGGTATTTTTAATAGCAGCCCAAATAGAACTAGACATTGATAAAACTGACTTGAAATATTATTAAGAACCTTATAATATCAGTAGAGGCTCTTGTATTATTAAGTTTTTTCCTAAATAAAATTTCTTCTGGCCAGCTGTTAATAGCACCTTTAATTAATGTGGGATTGAGATGAGATTTACTGGTATACTTCATTTTCAAGCCCAGCCCAGAGTATAAACATATAAAGATTTTCTTCTCCAACATGATTTTACAAAGATTTAGTTTTCATTTGTGCATAAAAATCTTGTCACTATAGTACTTGGCAGAGACTTATTCAACTGGTTCAAGTGAAGAAACAATGCCTGCTAATTAGGTTAGTTTGGGTGACCATTTATCATTTTCAAATAATTCAACAAAATTTGGTTTAATATTTCCTCAAATATATCACTGAAATTCACCTTTCAGCTCCAAAGTTTTTCCCGAGAGCTCTCCCTCTATTATGAATCCAAATTTGTTTATGTTTTAAAAGATTTATGTGCTCTTTGTCCAAGTTTTTATATATTTTAAAAGTTTTCTCAAGTAAACTGATCATTATTTAATAAAGTTAATCATTTTGTGCCATTATCCAGACACTTAAGTTTTCATTTCCTCTTTAAGTATTTTTGACACCAGTATTTCTCTATGAATAAATAAGTGTTATATGACAGTTTCAAGATTTTATTTTATACAATAGGCAAAACCCGTCATAGAGCCAACCACTCATGGGATAACCAGTAAAGAAACCAACACAATTCCTACTGAACAGAATTTTCTAGATATGAAAACAAAACATTAAATATATCTTGGGATTTTCTTGTTTTAGATAGTAATTTGCAGCAGAGAAACATTGTTCATGAATTTCACCAACATTTACACCTTCTTCAAATGCTAGAGTTTGACATTTAATGTTAAAATCAGTTAACTCATCAATCTACAAGAATAAAATGTTGTTCTTCCATTTGTCACCCTGAAATGTCTTCAAGCTTCAGGTGATGTACCTTCAGTATTTCAGCTTATCATACTGTTAGACAGTGGGGTCTTCAATTTATCCAGTTACATCTTGAACTACCATTTATCACTACAATTTTACAAGCTGGCATCATTATGTTCTCGCCAACTGTTTAACTTTTCCTTTTTTTGGTCAATAATTGTTGCTACTAAATAACTTGGTTATTGAGACTTTTTATTGAATGTGACTGTATTTTACAAAAACTTTATTGAATTTATTGATGATTCCAGTACCATTTATAGCACCTCTACTTGTTGGGCAAATGTAGTTTATTTAAGTGTATTTTCAAATTTGTTGGAAGTATTCCTTCATTTAAAATGGTTTGCAACAGGATATAACAGCTTGGATTATTAGTTCATGTAAAACTAATTAATAATTAACTTTTATGGTAAAGACAAGTTTCATTGTTGTTGTTGCTGTAGTTTTTGTATTTTTCTTGGTTGCCGTGGTGCCAATTACTTTGAAATGACTGAATATCTTAATCATGTATTACCAATCTTATCAAAATATCCATAGAAACATGTCTAAAATCATCCTCTTCCATCTCACTCTTCAAGTTAAGGAAACACCATTATGGACATGCAGCAATGTTTGTAAACAGAAAAATGAATAACATAAAAATGGACGATAAATAATGTAAAAAGAAAATAACAAAAAATGTTAAAAGTTAACTCCTCCAACCTACACTATTCATATTCTACAGCACTTACAATAATAGCAAAGGATTAGGAGGATTCCCAATTCATGCAGCATAAAAATTTTGTTTTTAGATGAAACATTTTCAATGATACATGTGGGACTTGCTCCTGTAATTTAACAGGTGGTGCTTAAGAGAAGGCTCAAAGAGGTAAAAATACAGAGAGGGTGACATTATCAGCCTACTGTCCTCCTCTTTCTCAGTAGAACACTGATATTATTTGACTGTGTCCCCACCCGAATCTAATATTGAATTGTAGTTCTTATAATCCCTACATGTTGTGGGACAGACCCCGTGGGAGGTAATTGAATCATGAGGGTGGTTACCTCGTTCTCATAATAGTGAGTAATCATGAGACCTGATGATTTTATAAAGGGCTTTTCACCTTTTGCTCGGCACTTCTCCTTGCTGCTGCCACGTGAAGAAGGACGTGTTTGCTTCCCCTTCCCCCATGATTGTAAGTTTCCTGAGGCCACCCCAGCCATGCTCAACTGTGAGTCAATTAAAGCTCTTCTCGTCATAAATTACACAGTCTCCGGAATTTCTTCGTAGCAGCATGATAATGGACTAATACAAGCACTCATCGATTTTTAATGCCCCCTACCCCCTTACCTGTCCCCAATTTGATGTCAAAACCTGAGAACATACACAAAAGGCTCAACCAAATCATTATGGTGTGCTACTGTGCACTCTTATACAGGACTGAAAGATGCTAATAGAATTGCTAGAGGTGTTGTCTATCAGTCTGAAACTCTATCATTGTGCACCACACAGTTCAAAATTATTTCCTTTTAGTCCTAAGATCTCTCAGAATACCTAATGGCATCTCAAGATACCTAAGGATTCTGTGAAGTACTGGTTGAAAAACCCTGAATCTGGCCAGGCATGTGGGCTCACGCCTATAATGCCAGCACTTTGGAAGGCCAAGGCGGGCAGATCACCTGAGGTCGGGAGTTCGAGACCAACCTGACCAACATGGAGAAACCCTGTCTCTACTAAAAATACAAAAAAAAATAGCTGGGCATGGTGGTGGGCACCTGTAGTTCAAGCTACTTGGGAGGCTGAGTCAGGAGAATCGCTTGAACCCAGGAGGTGGACATTGCAGTGAGCCAAGATCATGCCATTGAACTCCAGCCTGGGCAACAAGAGCAAAACTCTGTTGAAAGAAAGAAAAAGAAAGAAAGAAAGAAAGAAAGAAAGAAAGAAAGAAAGAAAGAAAGAAAGAAAGAAAGAAAGAAAGAAAGAAAGAAAGAAAGAAAGAAAGAAAGAAAGAAAGAAAGAAGGGAGGGAGGGAGGGAGGGAGGGAGGGAGGGAGGGAGGGAGGGAGGGAGGGAGGGAAGGAAGGAAGGAAGGAAGGAAGGAAGGAAGGAAGGAAGGAGAAAGAGAGAGAGAGAAAAAAAAAGAAAAGAAAGAAGAAAAATCCTGAATCCACATCTAAACCATAGTAACCTTAACTGTTGTAACAATGATGTCATAGTCTTATATTACTGATGTGCTTGTTTTCAAAAATGCAGGCAAATTGCCAGGGAAGAAATAAGCAGTCTTTTATTGGTTTTGTGAAACCGAAGAAAGGCAATTTTTTAATAAAGAGAGAGTGTGTGTGTGTGTGTGTGTGTAAAGACACATATTATAGAAATAAAGATGAATAATTTTTCATACATTTTTACATACATGATGTTGACTTATAAACAGAACACTAAACCCTAGCTAATACTTGATTTCTATTGCAATATGCCAGAGGAAAATTACAAAATCTCTTTAGTAAACAGCTCATAGGAACAGTAATTTTCTTCAAGGCAAAAAGTGTGTTTTCCTGAAGGGGATCTATGAGATCCTCAGAGGGCACAAGCAGATTAAGCAGAACAGATAACTCTATTATTTTCTCCATCACTTTAAACCCATCTAAGAATCATTGTTTTGGCCCTACAACTTTTCATAGTTTCTACATGCCCTCCTTAGAAAATATGCACTGTTGTATGCACTATGTTGCCTTAATATTGTTAACAACTCAATTGTAGAATCTATTTATAAATGATTATACTTATTAAGATTGACTTGTTAATTGTGGTAACAAAAATAACTTGAAAAATGTGAAAGAGAAATAATTACACTTTTTGCTTTTTAAAGATCATGCAGTTATTTTTGCTATTATGAAAGGTTTTCATTTTGAAAGAGTTATTATAAAATATTAGTTCAAATCCTATTATACTGTCTGCATTTTTATTGATATTCTCAACTTAGCAGGGAGTACCTAGCTACTTACACAAGATGTTTTACACTTACATAGCAACTTTTACCTCATTACCACCTGATAAGCAGCAAAAGGAGGATAAATGACACTGATAAAGACAGAGGAAAGGGCAAACATGTGAATCTTCCAGTTAGTTCTCTGTATGCCAACTTTCTCTGGAGAGGTACAATTAGATTTAGTTGTTTAGTTGTTAAATGTATTAGTTTCTTTGTGTTACTTAACAGAAACTGGGTTGCTTAACACAACATAAATTTATTCTCTCAAAGTTCTGTAGGCTAAGAAGTCTGAAATCAAAATGTGGGCACCTCTGTATTCCCTGTAAAACCCCTGGGGGGAGAATCCTTTTCTAGCCTTTTCCAGCTTCTGGTGGCTCCAGGTGTTCCTTGGATTATGACCACATCGTTCCAATCTCTGTATCTGTAGTCATATGACCTCCTCCTCTTCTCTGTATTTGTTTCGTTTTGTGTTCCTCAGTCTAATCTCCTTCTATCTTATAAAGATACGCATGATTGCATTTAGGGTCTGACTCCATAAACCAGGATAAGCTTCTCCTCTCAAGACCTGTAATTTAATCCTCACATGAAAACATCATTTACAAAATAAAGTAATAATCTCATTTTGGAGGACACCATCTAGGCCACTACAATCTGCTCTCTGTTACTCAAAATTCACATCTGTTCCACATTCACAGTACATTCACCCCAACCCAACTTCCCCGAAATACTCAGCCCATTTAAAGCATTAATGCTAAATTCAGAATCTCATCTAAATATTATTAGTTCAAAGGTGCCAAATTTCATGATATAATTCACCTAAATCAGGTATGGATAGGACTTTGGATATGATCCATCCTCATGCAAAATTTTTCTACTACATTTGTGGACCTAAGAAACCAGAAAAAAATATCTACTTCCAAAGGTTTATGTATCTACTTCCAAATTGTCTACTTCCAAAATGGTACAACAGGATAACTACAACAGTCACGGCTATTTCCATTTTTAAAATAGAACACTGAGTAATAAAGTGATTATTAATCCCAAGCAAGTTCTAAATCCAACAGGGAAAATTTCATTAGGTTTCAAGGCCTAAGAATCATCCCCTATCACTTGAGGCTCTATTTCTAGGTCTCTAGCTCTGCCCTCTGTGCTCCTGGGTGTCCCAGCCTTTATCTCTTTAGCTACAGCTTTAACCTCTAGGCTCAAAGCTCTGCTGTTGGAGTAATTTGTCCTCTTTCTTGAAGGATAGCACATGTTTGCTGGTGAGAAGCTCCAACAGTTTTTTGTTTTTTTTTTTCCTGCCTATAGAGTCCCCCAAGTCTCATAGTCTTCCTTCATTTTGCCCTATTTCTCTTTCATTCAAAACTGACCATGTTTCTGATGATGTAACACTCTCAGAAAACTTATGGAACTTCTGTGTATATCATAGAAATTCACACCATTAGTTAAGAAGGTCCTGCAGTTGCTCCTGGAAAATCTCACATTTAGTTCTCACTTCCACTGAAATGATTAAATAAATCCTTTATTCATAAGTCTAATTTCTTCAGCAAAAAAAAATTGCACAGCTATACCCTTGGCCTTGTCTCCCACAGCATACTTTCCTAATAATTAATCTCCTAAATTTCTTATTTTCATTGATAATATAAATAGGGTAACCATTTGCCAAGTCATTAAGTGGTAGTTCATGTTGAACAGTCCTGAGAAGTTTTCTCCCACACCAACGAATTATCTTATTCTCCAATACCATCCGAATGTCCTACAATTTAATTTCATTCTCACACTAAATACCCAGATTTAGCATCAGATTGTACACATTTAAGTGCGCAGTCCCATGACACTGCCTTCATTTCAGACACCAGTCACAAGTATCAGCCCTCTATCCCCAGGTTATATAAACTTCTGTCCCACTTGGCTACAAAGTTGGAAGTTCCCAAAACCCACCTGTCAGGTTACATAATTTGCTAGGATTGCTCACACAATTTAGGAAAATGCTATACTTAACATTATAGTTTATTATAAAGCATATGAATGAACAGCTGGATGAAGAGATACATAGGATTAGATTTGGAAGGGTCTCAACCTCACAATTCTCTTTTCCATGAAATTGGGATGCACCACCCTCTCAGCATGTAGATGTGTTGTTCGTCAACTTAGAAGCTCCCAAACCCTTTTGATTAGAGGGTTTTTGTTTTTTTTGTTTTTGTTTTTGTTTTGTTTTGTTTTGTTTTTTTTGGTTTGGTTGTCTTTTGTTTTTTATGGTTTCATTATACAGGTATAATTGTGGATATTAGTAATTAACTCATTCTCCATCCCCTCCACCCTTCCCAAAGGTTGGGAGGAGGGGCTAAAAGTTCCACGCTTCTAATTAATGTTTGGTCTTTCTGGCAATCAACTCCTATCCTGAAGCTCTCTAGGGACTTGCCAATATTTGCCTTTTTAGAACAAAATATATTCTTTTCACCTTTATCACTCAACAAATTACAAGCCTCTTAGGAGCTTTGTACTAGGGATGAAAAACAAATATCTTTTTTATTATACCATAAATTCTTCCAAAACAGGATATTGGGTATAGAGAATCACCTATCTCCACTGTAAAAGTTAATCTTTCTGAGATTTACACATTCTCCAGATGCAAATGTTTCAATGTTGACAATGCAGAAAGAAGATAGAACTAAGTTAATTCTATTGAAATCTCCTGGAAAGAGCCTCAGGTGTACTATCTGTATGTTAACACATCATAAGGCAGTGCATATTAAAATTATTTACTTCATAGTTTATAGTGCAGATTTCATATTATAATCATTTTATGTGATTGACAGAAATCTCAAAATCTCATCACAACATAATTTTTCTATTAAAATTCTACATTTTGCTACTATGTTATAGTTTAATAAATCAATACAAAGCAATGAATTGATTTTTATTAGAATCAATATAAAAAATGTAACTTTATCTGCTCAGACTATATTAATACGTAATTAGTCACATTTTCTTGCTCTTAGGACATCCCAATCCACCAAGTCAGTGTGACTCTCAAACTTTAGCATGCATCATACTCACCTGGAAGGCTTGTGAAAACATTATGCTTAGCCCTAGAGTTTCTGATTTAATAAATCTGGGGTAAGTCCTAATGGTAATAATTTGCATTTCTGACAAGTTCCAAAGTAATTCTTCTGGTAAAGATGCTAGTCCAGAATCTACACTGAGGATAAGTAACCAGTAAGTACTATTAAAAATTTAGTCTATGGATCACCACAAGCAGAGTCACTTGGAACTTACTAGAAATGAGAATGTTTGGGTCCCATCCTGGTCTTACCAAATAAGAATCTCTGGACTTTAACAAGTTCTTCATTTGGTTCTTACATACTCTCAAGTTTGAGGAGCACTGACTTACTTTAGACTTATGTAACAAGATTTATATTTCCACTGAGGCATCATCCCTATGCCATTCCCCCACCTTGTTATAACATACTGTGATTAGACACCAGAATAATACTTTCAGCAGTTCAAATGTATATCAGATAATTAGAGTTGTTGTTATTTTTTAAATAGGTCTATCCAATAGATAGATCTATTTCCTACAATCTACAACCTTGAGATGGTAGGGAAAAAAGCTCACAAGTTTAATACATGTTAAATTCCATAGCTACACTGTTCAATAGGGTAGCTACTGCCCACATGTATTTACCCTTAAATTGAAATAAAATTAAATGAAAACTTCTTTTCCCTAGTCACAGGAGCCACATTTCAAAAACTCTACACCAACATGTGGCTAGTGGCCACCATATGTGCATAATCACTGAAAGCTGCATGCGCAGCACTGTTCCCAAAGCACACCAGGGGTACATATTTTCTTTCTTTTTCAATAGTTCAGGTCATTGCATTCAAAACACATTGACTCTGCTCCCATGGCAACTGCAAGATATTTCTTGCAATTTTCCTTAGAAAATCTACTAATTATTTCAAAAGAAGTATTTAAATAACATTACAATTATGTTTTCTTTCTGAACATATATATAGTACATTCACAGTTTTGTGCTTGAAGGTTATTAAAATGCAACTTATAACTTATCCACTGCTTTGTCCAAAGGGCTCAGTCCTTAGAGAGATAATTTTAAACTAATTCCAACTTTCTGGCTTTTAAACTAATTCCAACTTTCTGGCATCCTCCTCTCAGTAGTGTTGTAATCAATAGAAACATGTCTAACTTACTTGAACTTGCCAGGTTTCTTTTCACTCTGCACTGTAATAAAAAACTTTGCTTCTCTGTGCTACAGTCACTAGAGATGCAGGAGCAAATCAAATGTTTCTTGTGTTAAAAATAACATTTTTTTTTTAAACTGAGTTTCACTCTTGTTTCCCAGGCTGGAGTGCAATGGTGCGATCTCAGCGCACAGCAACCTCCGCCTCCTGGGTTCAAGTGATTCTCCTACCTCAGCCTCCTGAGTAGCTGGAATTATAGGCATGTATCACCATGACCGGCTAATTTTGTATTTGAGTAAAGACAGGGTTTCTCCATGTTTGTCAGGCTATTCTCGAACTCCTGACCTCCGGTGATCCGCCTACCTCGACCTCCCAAAGTACTGTGATTACAGGCGTGACACTGCACCCTACCAAAATTACTTTTTACTTTGATAGAAAGAACTAGAATCCTAGGACTATAATATATGCAGGACATTGTGTAAAGAGAATGCCCTTCTGTTTAAGTGCAGCCCAATAAGTACAACGATTTATAGAAATGAATGGCGTGAACCCGGGAGGCGGAGCTTGCAGTGAGCTGAGATCCGGCCACTGCACTCCAGCCTGGGCTACAGAGTGAGACTCCGTCTCAAAAAAAAAAAAAAAAAAAAAAAAAAAGAAAAAACAAAGAAATCCAAGAAGTATCTAGACTCTCTGTAGTGTCAAAGTTCCACCCTGGAGGCAAATTTGTTATGCAGGGAAGATCAAGATTCCTAAAATGTTGGAATACCACCACCATGATCCATTATTCTCAGCATTAGAAACCACAAACTTTCTAAAAACCCAAATTATCAATTTGGCAAGATTGTGGCAAATTCATTTTTGAACATTCTTGAACCAGTAGAGTAAGGGGTGTATTATTAGATTGTTTGTGTGTGTATACACACACACACACACGTACACAAAGTGTGACTAATAAGACAATACGATATATAAGACATATATGATATATGGTAATTTATATCATATTGACTATATTTAAGATAATAAGACAATATTTTTTTTCTCCACTGAGGCATCATCCCCTCCCCACACCCCCCACCTTGTTATTACATACTGTGATTGGACATCAGAATAATATTTTCACCAGTTCAAATGTATATCAGATAATTAGATTTGTTGTTCTTTTTTAAATGGGTCTATGCAGATAGATAGATCTATTTCTTACAATCTTCATAGATACATCATATTGTCTTATTAGTGATATAATTTTCCAAAGAAATGCCAATATGTTTGCTTATGAGATGTTGCCTCAGACCCTGCTGGGAATAATATGGGCCAACTTTTTCAATGCAATATTGCTTATTTGGGTCTCAAATGAGCATATAATTTTTAGGAGGCAAAGATGGAAACGTTCATTCATCCAAAAGGGTTAGTATATTATGATTGAGAAAAAACTATTAAGCAAAGTCATATTTAATGTATTTGAGAAAGTGTCATGCGAGAAGCTCTAAAACTTGGTTTGGTGGCCGGGCGCGGTGGCTCAAGCCTGTAATCCCAGCACTTTGGGAGGCCGAGACGGGCGGATCACAAGGTCAGGAGATCGAGACCATCCTGGCTAACACAGTGAAACCCTGTCTCTACTAAAAAAAAATACAAAAAACTAGCCGGGCGAGGTGGCGGGCGCCTGTACTCCCAGCTACTCGGGAGGCTGAGGCAGGGGAATGGCATAAACCCGGGAGGCGGAGCTTGCAGTGAGCTGAGATCCAGCCACTGTACTCCAGCCCGGGCGACAGAGTGAGACTCCGTCCCAAAAAAAAAAAAAAAAACAAAAAAAAAACAAAAAAAAAAACTTGGTTTGGTCTTGGCTTTCCAAGTTTAATGACCATACTAAACTCTCAAAAGTCTAAATTCCTCAAGAAATGTAAATATTTTGTAACTTTGGTTTTTGCAATCATCTCTTTCAATAATTCTATCACCAGGTTGTATACGCTTCATCAGAACAAATACTAAGATCTGTTATGCCATAACTTGAAATATTATCCAAATTATATGCTGTGTTTTTTAAAAAGTAAAAAACAGCAAACATTTGAATTTCTGGCCTAAAAAGTTTGATTTATAATCCCTGGGGTTCTTCTTTTTCTCCATTTACAAGGGTAAGAAACAAATCTTATTGTCTAATACAGTACATGATAGTATCGTTCAGATAATTTTTTCAGGAAAGCACAAACAGGAATGAGGAAAACCTATTTTAAGATTAATGGTCCATCTTACTGTAGGTCCAAAGATTATGTTGTCATAGAATATTTTTACTTCCTATCTCATTTATAAACATTCAAACCTGAATTCACAAAATAGTCTAGAGGCCTCTAACAGCTGTACTGGGTCAAGAGTCATAGCTGTAGAAAGTGGGAAACACACGACTTTCCAAGTGGTTGACATTTCAGATAATGGAGGTCATTCTTTCAAGTTATTCTCCCTTAGGATAAGAGATATTATACAAGTGAATGGGGGACAGAATTGATACTATGAAATTGTTTCTGCTGAAAGGACACACAATTTTTATTTTTGCATGAATAAATAGCTCATTAAAGTGAATACCAAAAATAAGTAATTTTTTTACTGAGTTGATTAATATAAAATTTTACAAATATAATGAATAATATAAATTTATATTTTAGGGACAATATTGAAATGTATCCAGTAAAATATAAGGATAACAATGGAAATATAATTAATAACTTCTAGTAAACATGAAAAATACTAAAATGAAGATGAATGAAATAGAAAATTGATATAAATATGTAGATAATATATAGATATATAAAGTTATTGTCCTGAGAATTCACTTTTCCCTAAAATAAATACATTCAGTGTGTTTTAAATTCATCTAGTTTTATAATATTTTGAACATATAGAGACACTTAAATGTTAAAAAGAAACCACCAATAGTGACATTAATTCCATAAAATGTTATTTTGTAAATTAAAAATTTCCTCTGAGATACTCAAAACATGTTACTGACATCACATGAATTAATTTTCTCTATACACCTTAGTTTCATATTTTAGAGGATAAAATGGTGTTTTCAAGAGTAATTCAGAAGTCTTTTAAGATAAAAGAAATTTCTTGCTGACATTAAGTAGTAAACATCACACATTTATTTCGAATACATCTCCTAAACAGTAAAATAGTTATTATAGGTTAAAAGATGACTTATTTATAATCTTTTATGTTTATAAAAACAAGTTATGACCTATACTAAATGGAAATCAAAGAGAAAGCATGCATTAATGTTAGCTGTTCTTATTTTGTTAAGAGTGAAAACAAGTTCCTATCCTCTCACACTATATGACTCTAAATTCCGCTTGGCTTTTAGAAAGGATTCATGCTTTTGTTCTCCTAATTCAATGGCTTTATTTTACATATGTAATATATATATTCCAAAATTATGCTTTCTAATTAATACCTAGAATAAATATTTTGAACACAAAATGTCACACTGTCTTTATGTCAGTTAGTGCTCTATTTGCTACCATTTTTGTAAATTTCCACTTCTGGCTGGGTGTGGTGGCTCATGCCAATAATCCCAGCACTTTGGGAGGCCAAGCCAGGTGGCTCATTTGAGCCCAGGAATTCGAGACCAGCCTGGGCAACATAGTGAAACCCCATCTCTATTTTAAAAAAAAATTAAAAATTTTTAAAAGAAAAAAACCAATTTCACTTCCGACTACCTTAAGTGGCTATAAAGTACAGAAACACAATTTTGGCTGAGTAAATGAAAAAATTAAAGATGCCCGCAAATTTCCCTGGTGTTCTCGTGAGGTAATAAAGTGCTCATCATCATAAGGTTTAACCTAGAGTTAGACGGCAAACTACTGAATGAGAAAAATAAATTTGGAGCTGCAATAGATTTCAAGGAAGTAATTTTTTTTTTCAACTGGGTTTATATGTGTGTGTGTATATATATATATATACACACACATATATATACACACACACACACACACACACACACACACACTTTAAGTTCTAGGATACATGTGCCCAACATGCAGGTTTGTTACCTATGTATACATGTGCCATATTGGTGTGCTGCACTCATCAACTTGTCATTTACATTAGATATATCTCCTAATGCTATCCCTCCCCCCTCCCCCCACCCCATGACACGCCCTGGTGTGTCATGTTCACCTTCCTGTGTCCACGTGTTCTCATTGTTCAGTTCCCACCTATGAGTGAGAACATGTGGTGTTTGGTTTTCTGTCCTTGTGATAGTTTGCTGAGAATGATGGTTTCCAGCTGCATCCATGTCCCTACAAAGGACATGAACTCATCCTTTTTTATGGCTGCATAGTATTCCATGGTGTATATCTGCCACATTTTCTTAATCCAGTCTAGCATTGATGGACATTTGGGTTGGTTCCAAGTCTTTGCTATTGTGAATGGTGCCACAATAAACATACGTGTGCATGTGTATAGCAGCATGATTTATAATCCTTTTGGTATATGCCCAGTAATGGGATGGCTGGGCCAAATGGTATTTCTGGCTCTAGATCCTTGAGGAAATTGCCACACTGTCTTCCACAATGGTTGAACTAGTTTACAGTTCCACCAACAGTGTAAAAGTGTTCCTATTTCTCCACATCCTCTCCAGTACCTGTTGTTTCCTGATTTTTTAATGACTGCCATTCTAACTGGTGTGAGATGATACCTCATTGTGGTTTTGATTTGCATTTCTCTGATGGTGAGTGATGATGAGCATTTTTTCATGTGTCTGTTGGCTGTATGAATGTCTTCTTTTGAGAAGTGTCTGTTCATATCCTTTGCCCACTTTTTGATGGGGTTGTTTGTTTTTTTCTTGTAAGTTTGAGTTCTTTGTAGGTTCTGGATATTAGCCCTTTGTCAGATGAGTAGATTGCAAAAACTTTCTTCCATTCTGTAGGTTGCCTGTCACTCTGATAGTAGTTTCTTTTGCTGTGCAGAAGCTCTTTAGTTTAATTAGATCACATTTGTCAATTTTGACTTTTGTTGCCATTGCTTTTGGTGTTTTAGACATGAAGTCCTTGCCCATGCCTATGTCCTGAATGGTATTATCTAGGTTTTCTTCTAGGGTTTTTATGGTTATAGGTCTAACATTTAAGTCTCTAATCCACCTTGAATTAATTTTCATATAAGGAGTAAGGAAAGGATCCAGTTTCAGTTTTCTACTTATGGCTAGCCAATTTTCCCTGCACCATTTATTAAATAGGTAATCCTTTCCCCATTTCTTGTTTTTCTCAGGTTTGTCAAAGATCAGATGGCTGTAGACGTGTGGTATTATTTCTGAGGGCTTTGTTCTGTTCCATTGGTCTATATATCTGTTTTGGTACCAGTACCATGCTGTTTTGGTTACTGTAGCCTTGTAGTATAGTTTGAAGTCAGGTAGTGGTTGCCTCCAGCTTTGTTCTTTTGACTTAGGATTGTCTTGGCAATGTGGGCTCTTTATTGGTTCCATATGAACTTTAAAGCAGTCTTTTCCAATTCTTTGAAGAAAGTCATTGATAGCTTGATGGGGACGGCATTCAATCTGTAAATTACCTTGGGCAGTATGGCCATTTTCACAATATTGATTCTTCCTATCCATGAGCATGGAATGTTCTTCCATTTGTTTGTGTCTTCTTTTCGTTGAGCAGTGGTTTGTAGTTCTCCTTGAAGATGTCCTTCACATCCCTTGTAAGTTAGATTCCTAGGTGTTTGTTCTCTTTGAAGCAATTGTGAATGGGAGTTCACTCATGATTTGGCTCTCTGTTTGTCTGTTATTGGTGTATAAGAATGCTTGTGATTTTTGCACACTGATTTTGTATCTGAGATTTGTGGAAGTTGCTTATCAGCTTAAGGAGATTTTGGGCTGAGACAATGGGGTTTTCTAAATATACAATCATGCCATCTGCAAACAGGGACAATTTGACTTCCTCTTTTCCTGATTGAATGCCCTTTATTTATTTCTCCTGCCTGGTTGCCCTGGCCAGAACTTCCAACACTATGTTGAATAGGAGTGGTGAGAGAGGGCATCCCTATCTTGTGCCAGTTTTCAAAGGGAATGTTTCCAGTTTTTGCCCATTCAGTATGATGTTGGCTGTGGGTTTGTCATAAATAGCTCTTATTATTTTGAGATATGTCCCATCAATACCAAGTTTATTTCGAGTTTTTAGCGTTAAGGACTGTTGAATTTTGTCAAAGGTCTCTTCTGCATCTATTGAGATAATCATGTGTTTTTTGTCTTTGGTTCTGTTTATATGCTGGATTATGTTTATTGATTTGTGTATGTTGAACCAGCCTTGCATCCCAGGGTTGAAGCCCACTTGATCATGGTGGATAAGCTTTTTGACGTGCTGCTGGATTCAGTTTGCCAGTATTTTATTGAGAATTTTTGCATCCATGTTCATCAGGGATATTGGTTTAAAATTCTCTTTTTCTGTTGTGTCTCTGCCAGGCTTTAATATCAGGATGATGTTGTCTCATAAAATGAGTTATGGTGGATTTCCTTTTTTTCTATTGATTGGAATAGTTTCAGAAGGAATGGTAGCAGCTCCTCCCTGTACCTCTAATAGAATTCGGCTGTGAATCCGTCTGGTCCTGGACTATTTTTGGTTGGTAGGCTATTAATTATTGTCTCAATTTCAAAGCCTGTTATTGATCTATTCATGGATTCAACTTCCATCTGGTTTAGTCTTTGGAGGCTGTATGTGTCCAGGAATTTTTCCATTTCTTCTAGATTTTCTAGTTTATTTGCATAGAGGTTTTTACAGTATTCTCTGATGGTAGTTTGTATTTCTGTGGGATTCGTGGTGATATCCCCTTTATCATTTTTTATTGCATCTATTTGAAACTTCTGCTTTTCTTCTTTATTACTCTTGGTAGTGGTCTATCAATTCTGTTGATCTTTTCAAAAAACCAGTTTCTGGATTCATTGATTTTTTGAACATGTTTTTGTGTCTCTATCTCCTTCGGTTCTGCTCTGATCTTAGTTATTTCTTGCTTTCTGTTAGCTTTTGAATGTGTTTTCTCTTGCTTCTCTAGTTCTTTTAATTGTGATGTTAGGGTGTCAATTTTAGATCTTTCCTGCTTTCTCTTGTGGGCATTTAGTCCTATACATTTCCCTCTACACATGGCTTTAAATATGTCCCAGAGATTCTGGTATGTTGTGTCTTTCTTCTCATTGGTTTCAAAGAACATCTTTATTTCTGTCTTCATTTTGTTATGTACCCAGTAGTCATTCAGGAGCAGGTTGTTCAGTTTCCATGTAGTTTTGTGTTTTTGAGTGAGTTTCTTAATCCTGAGTTCTAGTTTGATTTCACTGTGGTCTGAGAGAGTTTGTTATAATTTCTGTTTTTTCACATTTGCTGGGAACTACTTTACTTCCAGCTATGTGGTCAGTTTTGGAATAAGTGTGATGTGGTGCTGAGAAGAATGTATATTCTGTTGATTTGGGGTGGAGAGTTCTGTAGATGTGTATTAGGTCCACTTGGTACAGAACTGAGTTCAATTCCTGGATATCCTTGTGAACTTTCTGTCTTGTTGATCTGTCTAATGTTGACAGTGGGGTGTTAAAGTCTCCCATTATTATTATGTGGGAGTCTATGTCTCTTTTTAAGTCTCTAAGGACTTGCTTTATGAAACTGGGTGCTCCTGTATTGGGTGCATATATGTTTAGGATAGTTAGCCTTTCCTGTTGAATTGATCCCTTTGCCATTATGTAATGGCCTTCTTTGTCTCTTTTGATCTTTGTTGGTTTAAAATCTGTTTTATCAGAGACTAGGATTGCAACACTTGCCTTTTTTTGTTTTCCATTTGCTTGGTAGATCTTCCTCCCTCCCTTTATTTTGAGCCTATTTGTGTCTCTGCACTTGAGATGGGTCTCCTGAATACAGTATACTTATGGGTCTTGACTCTTTATCCAATTTTCCAGCCTGTGTCTTTTAATTGGAGCATTTAGCCCATTTACATTTAAGGTTAATATTGTTATATGTGAATTTGATCCTGTCATTATGATGTCAGCTGGTTACTTTGCTCGTTAGTTGATGCAGTTTCTTCCTAGCATTGATGGTCTTTACATTTTGGCATGTTTTTGCAGTGGCTGGTACTGGTTGTTCATTTCCATGTTCAGTGCTTCCTTCAGGAGCCCTTGTAGGGCAGGCCTGGTGGTGACAAAATCTCTCAGCATTTGTTCGTCTGTAAAGGATTTTATTTCTCCTTCACTTATGAAGCTTAGTTTGGCTGGATATGAAATTCTGGGTTGAAAATTCTTTCCTTTAGGAATATTGAATATTGGCCCCCACCCTCTTCTGGCTTGCAGAGTTTCTGTGGCGAGATCCGCTGTTAATCTGATGGGCTTCCCTTTGTGAGTAACCTGACCTTTCTCTCTGGTTGCCCTTTACATTTTTTCCTTCATTTCAACTTTGGTGAATCTGAAAATTATGTGTCTTGGAGTTGTTCTTCTCGAAGAGTATCTTTGTGGCATTCTCTGTATTTCCTGAGTTTGAATGTTGGCCCGCCTTGTGAGGTTGGGGAAGTTCTCCTAGATAATATCCTGTAGAGTGTTTTCCAACTTGGTTCCATTCTCCCCATCACTTTCAGGTACACCAATCAGATGTAGATTTGGTCTTTTCACATAGTCCCATATTTCTTGGAGTCTTTGTTTCATTTTACTCTTTTTCCTCTAAACTTCTCTTCTTGCTTCAAGGAAGTAATTTTTAAACATCAGTTAGCCTGAGATTATACTAGTTAAAAATAAAGTTTCCCGTATGCTACCTCCTATAATTCTAATTCATAATGTTTAAGAAAAAACTCGCTATATGTAAGAGGCTTGAGAGAACCTGTTTGCTGCTTCTGCCATTTGAAGATGAAGCAAGAAGCCACCATATTTGAAGCAGACAGTGTCTCCTCACCAGACACTGAATCTGCTGGCCCCTTTATCTTGGACTTCCCAACTTCCAGAACAGTGAACAATAAATTTCTGTTATTTATCAGAAAAAAAAAAAAACAACGGAAAAGGAACTTGATATTTTTACAAAGTAATTTTGATTATGCTGATGCAGGTGGTCAAAGAACCACATCTTGTTATCTGCTACCTCAAAGAGTATTTAGTTCAAATTTCAGTTTGTAAAAGAGTAAATAGAGTACCATGGTTAAGTGAATTTGATGTAAGCTACAGTTAATTAGTTTCTCATCTGGGCCTTGAAGTAATGAATCCTAATTGCTATTTGCTCCTATTTTTAAGTCAATCTACAAATACATTGTGTGGAGCATCTTTCTAAAATTTTATTAATGTGCAACTTGTTTTAAATGGAAAAAATCCTCTAAGAAACTTTAAGATGATACATTTTTATTATTAAATAATGTTGTAGACATAAAAAGTAATTTTAATAGGTTGATATTTCCTGTCTGCCTCAGAAATTAAGTGAATTTACAAATAGAATTATGTATTTTCTTAACAAAAACTTACAGTCACTACCATAAATTACTCACTATTCTAATAAATTTAATAATAATATTTGTAAATATTAATAAATGAAATTATTAAACCAACTATATTCATATCAGCAATATTAACTTAATTTTGCAGATGGTATCACTTCGCTGAAATGAATACTCACAACATGGGTATCTTGTGGGAACTTTTTTGATGCACAGTATTTTGCATGTGCTGGTTTTACTACCAGTAATAATAATGTCTAGCCATTATTCAGTGCTTATGATGTTCCAGACTCTGTTTAACCACATTTTAACTCATTTAGTATTCATAATGATTCTATGCAGAATATATGTATTCCCTCATATTGTCATTGAGGAAGCTGACATAGGAAAAAGTGAAGTCACTTACCTAAACTCAAGTACAGAAGCCAAGCTCAATATTGTATTTTCTTAACAAATACTGCTCTAATGCCTCAGACACACTATGGTGTGTTGGGTTATAATTCAAACAACCCACTGCTATTATCTAGTTTAACTACTGTAAAACTGTTATTTATACGGAATGCCTTGACCACATTTTATCTTCGCTTAGTGCACATTTGCATGTTAATTGTACCTCAATCCTTGTCTTGATAGTACTGGAAACAAAGCACTGCCTATCATTATTGTGAAGGAAAATAAAAGTCTCAGTTTATTAAATAATTTCATAAATCATAATCTTTTTATGAAAATTGGTTGCAATTGTACACATAATTTTGGTCTTCATAACTGACAACATAATTTGAGTTCAACAGTGGGTGCAGGAGAATTTCTGTCATTTTGAAACTTGTCTATATTAACCTAAGGCCAAACAGAAATAGTCTCCCCAACTTTAAAAATTAAATATTGGCACTTAGATAATCACTTATGATTAACACACTAATACAAATACAGGCATCAAAATCATAAAAAAGGCTCAGACACCTTGAATTTGTTTATCATGAACAATAAGGCAGTTTTTTTAAGTTGAAAATTTATCTCCAAGAAAATTAATCAAATATCACAAACACATACTCTCTCCTTCTCTCTTTCTCCATATATATATGAGAAAGAGAGATATATGTAGGATATATGAGGGGAAGGTGGATATATATATATATATCCACACACATATATATGAAAAGGCTGAAAAAAAGATTGCATGGTCCTTTCATATTTAGAAAGTATATGAATGTACAGCTGATATATCACTGCACACTTCAAGTCTTTTTGGGATCAAATGGGCTTATACATTTTTATAACCGGAAAAGAAAAAACTCATACTGTCTTGTTGCTTTTTTTTAAGAGAGTGTAAAGCATAAAGTCTGATGCAATATACAGCTCCCAAGATGTTTGATTACACTGGGTTTATGCTTCAATACAATACTTCTCTGAAAAATTTGTGTCAGCAGTTTGCCCTTTAAAGCTCTGTTCAATTTCTTAGCAGGGTCTTTTCCCTTTCTGAAGATGGTCCTTGTATTAGTCATTTTCACACTGCTATAAAGACATACCTGAGACTGGGTAATTTATGAAGAAAAGAGATTTAATTGAATCATAGTTCTGCATGGCTGGGGAGGCTTCAGGAAACATACAATCATGGTGGAAGGGAAAGAGGAAGCAAGGTATGTCTTCCCATGGTGGCAGTAGAGAAACAGGATGGGGGTGGAAGGGGGACCACCACTTATCAAACAACTAGATCTCATAAGAACTCTATTCGGGAGAACAGCAAGGGGAAAGTCCACCCCCCAGACTCAATCACCTCCCAAAATGCCACTGCCACAACCAGTGGTGATTATAATTCGTAGTGAGATTTGTGTGGGGACACAGAGCCAAGTCATATCAGTCCTCTTCCAGTTATCTCCTGTGCTCTAGGGCTTTTCTGAACTCTCACATTATTGTTCTGCCTAGGGCAGAACCCCTAAATTCTAGGGTTGTGCTTTAGATTATATTGTTTATGACTAATAATATCTCAATGACTCTAAATAAATTATGAAGAAAAGTCCAGTCTTTCACCAGAGGCTACTACTGTTAAAGTTTTTGCTCAAATAATTAAATACCTTATTTCAGAATTTTAAACACATATGGTGATAAGGTAGGATTGTTTTGGGCATACATTCTAAAATATATATGCAGTCCTCAAATCTTTCCTCTAATATCGGGTAGGTAAATATCCACTCTATCTGCATGTGGGACTAACTGTGCATTCACCTGATCTGCAGTAGCTTTTAAGTAAAGGGTATATTTCATCAGACTATGTGCATAAGTTATGAATTAGAAAAGGAAAAAGTATTATATCTACTCATAATATTAGTTGAATAGAACACCTCATCTATAAATATATAGAAAGCAGGGTGGACTAGTATTTTCTAGTAAGGCCATTAGTGTACCACGTTTTATTCTAGGAATAAGAGTGAATGCTATCAGTATTCTGGAGCCAGCCTTCAAACAGAATCACAAAGCTTTGTTAGCTGAATACTGCTGAGAAGGTAAGTATGAAATACACTATGCAAGTATAAAGGTGACTTGTCATTCTTCCAAATAATTTTTAAAAGGCATGTCTGTATGATGTTTAGAGACTAATGAAAAGTAAATATACAAGCTACTACATACATAGCTTCTTAATATTTTTCAACATCCTGTGTATTTAACTGACTTTTATATTCAAAATAGAGATTTCTTGTCATAGGGATATAATTTAATTAGGAGTAAAATGTAGGCACATAAAAAATAACACAAGTAGAACTTAAAAACTGAAACTAAACAACCAATTTAAACAATTAGTTATTAGGTTTTACATCATTGAAGTTTTTTGTGTATTTCCCATTTAAATTTTACAGTATTTATACTTGATATGATTTGTCAATAATTTGTGTTTGTTAACTTGCTTTTAAGACAAATAAGTTTGAATACGTCTATTAAAATTAACCTCGCTGTACTTGATGTCAGTATTTATTTCTAATTTTAAAAAAGTTTTTATTCCATACTCTTTTAAAGTTTTTATGCCATCTTCAAATTTGACAAGAAAGGCATTTGTGTCTACATTAAACATTCAGTTAATGTCTCAAATATACTTGAAAATCAGTATTTTCAAACCAAATTCATGAGCTTCCTTCAAACCTGGTCCCCTACTGCAGTGAGTGAGTCAACTACCATCTTGCTAGCCAAATCAGAAATGTAAGAGTCATCATGTATGTTTTTTTTCCACTTGCCCCAGCTTAACAAATCTCTCACCAGTTCCTCCTAAACATGTCTTAAAGAAGTTGACTTTCCTTCATTCCAACTGCCAGCATTTACATTCCAAATTACTCTAGTCTGGGCAAATATTCTAACAGGAACCCTTCCTTTGCGACAGTCTACAATCAATTATCTAAACTACAGCTGGGGTGATTTTGTGAAATGTAAATCCAATCACATAATTCCCTACTTAAAATACTTATTCAAGTTACAAATTAAACCCAAGGGTTCCTGTCACAACCGTTTTCTCCTTCGTTGTGTTAACATTTTTGTGTGTGGTGGGGAGGGGGATGTGAGGGGTTGGTGCTCACTGTCATTAGACCACTCTGGGTTTCTGTATTTCCTATGCCTGCGAAACTCAACGTACTCCCTTATTCTTCCTGGAATCATCTTTTCATCTCCAACCTTCCCCAGCTTTTAACTCCCCCAACCAACTTAATTTCTATTATTTGTCTTTCATATTCTAGCTTCATCAGCCCTTGAATTCTGATATCCCTCCTTGACTTCCCAAATGAAGTTAATGTTCAATTCCTCCTGACACTGTGTGTCTCTCTTCTTCATTGAAACTTCTACAGTAACAATTTCTTATTTATTTAGTGTGGCTTATTGATTAATTTCTGATTTTTTTTTTTCCATCAGATGGTAAAGTTCATGAACTACTGATTATTCCATGATTATATTCACTGGACTTATAGCAGTAGATTTAATAACATTTGTTATTTCTAGAGTGCTGGATAGACAGCATTAAATTCTAAGTACTGGGGTACAACATTAAAAAGTATCATCAATAGAAATTCTACCCAATATTTCCTAAACTTCTGAAATTACCTATGATTAGACCCTTGGACTCCTAATAAACAGCTCTCTGAGAAATTCATTCAGGGCTTTTCAAACACTACTTTCTCTAAATGTTATTTGTGCACATACTTAAAAGATCCCACTAGATAGTAAGCTCCTAGAGAAGAGAGATTGTTAAAGATCTTTATCTCTGCTTCCCTCTTAGCGAAGTATTTAACATACAATATTTTGAACATAATGCATACATAAATACACACACATGCACGAACACTAGCTTACTAAATACATAAAAACCATTGATTGTTTTACACATATCAAAGCTCTTCTATCAATTTCATATTTATCTGGATAACTTTTAGTAATGCAGTTGAATCCAGCATATACCCCCTCTTCTATCTCATTCCCTTCACCCCCATCTGTTGCCCATATCAGTACAGGCCTAATCCATTTGTGCATTCATGGAGATAAGTCGTTGTGCTTCAGTGACATGAGTAATTAGTGCACATTTTTAATTCAGTCTCCAAATGGGTTCATTTGTCTAAGTTTCTCAAAAAGGAAATAATTTTAATTGGTGTTTTCTAAGCATTTCAAATATAAAGTTAAATATATTTAATAATGTTGCTCCTGACAATAAATTCATTGTATGTGAAATAGAGTAAGAAGTGGCAGCAATGATGAATCAAATAATAAGATTAAGAAAGACTGGTAAAAACATGGACATTTATATACTGTACTAATAGTTTAGAAGTTAGTATTAAATTGGCTTTCAGAATTCTGTTATTGAAGGTTTTTGTAAGTCATTCATTTTTATATGTTTCAATTTGAAACATTAAATGACTCTTACATTAAAGCAAAAATCAAATCATTTTTATATCCTGTGTCTCTAGATAAAGTCTTATAACAAAAAAAAGAAATGGTGCTACAAGACCTTTATTTTTATGTCCAATCTTGTCCATCTTCCTGCTGGACATTTACAAATCAGCATAGGTCTCTTCAGATGACCTTTAGTGGCACTCTTTTAGCTGGTCTCCTCCTGTTATTTTTGCTGCTTCTTTCAGAGAACTGAAGTCAACATAATTCCTTTTCTATGTGTGAAAGAATGTGCTAAAATCAAGCAAAAATATCCCAACTGTTTGCTCCAAGAAATACCTGCTCCTAGAAGATAAGATTATGAACTAGCTAATGGCTCACATATCATGGTTAACAGCTTGCTCATTGATAATTTCATGACACTCCCTCACTGCAATCACCAACCCAAAGGTGTTAGGTCATAAACTCTGTCCAAGCAATTCCCTGTTTGTCAAGATCCACCTTAAAAACCATACAGCCTAGGCTCTAAAGCCGTATAAATATAGTACGTCTAAAGTAAGGCTTGCAAAGTGGAATTTTACCTTTCTGCACAAGTCTAATAAACTTAGTTTTGTTTTATCCACAAGGTTTTCTGGTGGTCTTTTGGGAGATCGACAGTCAGCATTTGTTGGTATTGTTTTTTCTATATTTGCTCTTTAAATATGCCCCTAGTTTCAAATGCTGGCCTTGGCTCTTAGTTATTAAAGAAATAAGTTTGAACAAGTTATACTACATCTCTAAGCCTATGTCTTGATGGGCAAAATGGGAATCTCATAGGGTTCTTCTGAGGATAAGTGAGGCAGTGTGTAAAGAACATCAGCTAACACACTTCTAAGTATATTAACTCATTTAATTTTTTATATCCTTTCATGAGTCATTATTTACATATTAAACATGAGGAAATTGAGGCACACACAGAAAGGTAAGATGACTTGCCCAAGGTTAGAGATCCTATAATTAGAAATACCAGCATTCGAACCTATACCGTTCAAACAGCAACATTCAAACACAGAAAGGCAGCCCCACAGTCCATGGCCTGACATACTAAGTCATGTTGTCTTTGCCTTATTAGTTTAGTTCAATTCCCCTAGATGGTGAATAGAGGTTTCCCCATGTGCTCCCATTCCTGTTCAAGTTATTCTAGATGCTACTACCATCATTTTTGTTGTATATCAAATGTCAAATACTTTTTGTGAATATTGTTAGTCTCCAGTGACTAAAGATCATTTGGTCCCATTTTTTTTCCCCTAGTCTTGGCCTTACTTAGTCTTTGGGAGGGGAAAATAGCCCAAAGGCATGTCTGGAAATTTATCTTAAGCCACTTAGGTCTGCCCTGGATTTGCTTCTTTTCTTCCACAAAGATATAGGCTCAGAGAGGGAAAATGATTCTCCATTTCAAGTGAAAAGGAAAAACAGGTAATAGGAACATGGCAATAATAAAAACAGTAGCAATAGAAGTAGGAGAGCAATATTAGTAACATTAGGTAGTCCTGTCTCTCACTTATTTTATTAACAGACGTGTATTGATCAATTGCTGTATGTAAGCCATTGTGCTATATCTTCGGGCTCAACCTTTCCTTTTCCTACATTGTTTTTACATTTTTATGGTTCAACTCTCACCTTTTTGGTAGAGGCTCAAATCATTATATCAAATCCTCATTCTCTGTAAAGCAAAGCCAAATGCCTATTGACTGAAGGAAGTCTTTTCAAGAATGATCTAGAGCCTCAAAAAGCACAGAAAAGACATCGATATATTGTCTTCTCCAAAATCAGCCTTGCTTTGTTATCTATCTGAGTGAATTGCATCATCTCTCTTTTAGCAGTTCATCATAAGTCTAACCATTATGTGTCTGCGACTAGTCCAGGACCCCAAATGGCAATTTCTGCTGCATGATGTCCCCTCTTCCACAGCTGTACAGTTACTCTCACTTGTCCTGTACATTACCACTATTCCACACAGATTTTTTTCCATGTGTCTGTTGTCTAATATCCACTCTAATATACAAACCCTGAAGACAGGTATCGACTTTCACTTTTTTAAAGAAGCTACATATCCTCAAAGGTGAACAAAATATCCACCCTTATAATCAAGAAATACCAATTCATTGGATGAAGAGTGTTTAGACACATTGTTAAATCAACTGTAGGAAAAACTTCCTGTGTTATTTGAGAGCTGAATAAAAAGAATCTAATTCCTTAACTGTCATAAGCTTAAGCTGTTACTGAGGCAAGCTTCATAACTTAATTTTTTAATTGTTTCATCTGAAAAAGTAATTTTATCTTATAAGAATTTTACAATAATTTAGTGATTGATTATGACAAGGTACATTGTACCTTGAATACAGGTAGATTATCAAATGGTTAGCCTGGTCTGTGTGTCTTTACATGCATTACCTCATTGCACTATTACTAGAATGCCATGATGTAAGTGCTATTACATTATTAAATCGTTTGGTTCCAGAGCTGAATTTGAAAAAAGTTTTCAAAAAAGTAAAGGTATGGACACTTGAACTCAAATGTTTCTAATTCTAAATCCCAAACTCTGAAACTTGCCTTCTTCTTAACAACAGTTCTTTTATCTGACATGCATAGCTCATATAAGTCTTTTATCTCTAGCTACTCAAAATGGAATGGAAGTCCACCAAACATATGTTTTCTTTCAGAAGCATAGTAATTTTGCTCTGCTTTAAATCTAGATGGATATATGATGAGATGAATATATCAACTTTAGATCACCTTTTTTGTTGAAAAATGACATCACATGGAATTCTGCTGAGTTAAGCAGCGCATTGCTTCCCTTGGAAGACTTGCCACATGGCTCTTGAAAGCCACACTTTTCACTTAACTGTGGGCCACTTCTTACGTGCCTGTTTTAGTATAAATTATGCTTTTTGAAGAAAGCACAAAGTTCTGTCATATTTATCTATGCCACTGTGGAATCTATAACTTTATTTTTCTGGTAGAAAGTAACAAGTCTATTTTTACTAAGGAAAGAAGACATTTAGGCATTCTCTCTGTTCTTTTTTTCTTTACCCATCTTGGACACTTTAGAATGTGTCTAAATTTGGAAGATCACCACTCAGAACGTACTAATTTTTTTACCATTTTCTAAGTGCACTAAATTCAAGAAAAAGATGCTAGGTGGACTCATGACAAGCTCAAAGAAAAGAGCGTATCAAAAGAACTTGATAGCACAGTGATATGCTTTAAGAAATAAAAAACTGTAGGAAAGAACTTGTCTGTCTCAATACATGTGAAGTATTGAGATAATTTGGAATGGCAGAAGCGGGACTAGTATAGCATATAAAATACAAGAGCTGAACAGAAGATCTTTAGTTTAGGCACCTCCACGTTACCGTGTAAAATTTTTTGAATAAACCTCTTCCTATTCTCTGGCCAGTCTGCTAAATGAGGCATACAAGGTTATTACTAAGCTCACATTTTCCGTGTGAAGAGAGAAATATCAACTTAAGTTATTTTACAGTCAATCCTATTAGCATTATTAGCTGCACCCAATAGGTTAATGAATGGGGCACTGCCTCTCTGAGTGACTAAATACCATTTTGTGTTCTTTTCTGAAATTTAAGAAATCAAGAAAAGGCAGAGCAGTGTTTGATGTACATTTAAATATGAGCACAAGGCTATAACTAAAGAATAACTAATTAAGAAGACCTAGAAGTTTTTATAACAGTTTTAAAAAATGCAGGCATATATAAGCAGCAGAGTGTAGAGTACCAACTTTACATATTCAAATAGAAAAACATTGCTTTGACTCAGAGCCTCCTGAAGAAGACATATGCCTATTCAATCACCATTTAGGATGCTTCAGAAGTTAATAAATCTAATTAATTTACTAGTGATTAGTGAAAAAATCCATGATTTTAAAATTCAAAATCCTAGCTTCAAATCTTAGCCATTTCTGTGGCTTTGGGAAAATTAGTGAATTTTTTGTAAACTTTAAATCCTATTCTTCCCAGTGATAAAGCCCGCTAGTTGGTGGTGGATTAGTTTTTTGATGTGCTGTTGGATTCAGCTCATATTTTCTTGAGATCTTTACATCTCTGTTCACCAAGAATGTTGGCCTGAAGTTTTCCCTTTTTCGTTGTGTTTCTGCCATGTTTTGGTATCAGGATGATGCCAGCCTCAGAATGAGAGAGGGAGGAGTCCCTCCTCTTCAATTTTTTGAATAGTTTCAGTATTATTGATACCAGCTTTTCTTTATGCATCTGTTAGAATTTGGCTGTGAATTCATCTGGTCCTGGGTTTTTTCTGTTAGTAGGCTTTTTATTACTGATTCAATTTCTGAACTCATTATTGGTCTCTTCAGGGATTCAATCTCTTCCTAGTTCAATCTTGAGAGTTTGTGTGTTTCCAGGAATTTATTGATTTCTTCTGGGTTTTCTAGCTTGTGTGCAATAGAGGTGTTCACAATAGTCCCTGAGGATTTTTTTATTTATTAATATTATTTTTTGGTATTTCTGTGGAGTCAATGGGAATCTACCCTAATATACTTTTGCTCTGTGTCCTCACCCAAATCTCATTTCAGATTGTAATCTCCATAATCCCCACATGTCAAGCGTGGACCAGGTGTAAGTAATTGGATCATGGGGAAGTTTTCCCCATGCTGTTCTCACAATAGTGAGTTCTAACAAGTTCTGATGGTTTTGTAAGCATCTGATAATTCCCCTGCTTGCACTCACTTCATCCTGCCCTCTTGTAAAGAAGGTGCCTGCTTCTCCTTTGCCTTCTGCCATGATTGTAAGTTTCCTGAGGCCTCCCCAGCCATGCAGAACTGTGAGTCAATTGAACCTCTTTCCTTTATAAATTACCCAGTCTTGAGCAGGTTTTGTATAGCAGCATGAAAATGGACTAATGCATTCATTTTATCAAATCTAATTGCATTTATTTGGATCTTTTCTCTCACTTTTTTAAAACTTGTATTATAGGTTTGGGGGTACATGTGAAGGTTCATTTCATAGGTAAATTCATACTATGAAGATTTGTTGTACAGATTATTTCATCACGCAGGTAATAAACCCTGTACCCAATAGTTATCTTTTCTGCTCCTCTTCCTCCTTCCACCCTCCAACCTCCACCCTTAAGTAGTCTCCAGTGTCTGTTGTTCCCTTCTTTGTATTCATAAGTTCTCATTATCTAGCTTCCATTTCTAAGTGAGAACATGAGGTATTTGGTTTTCTGTTCCTGCATTACTTTGCTGAGGATAATAGCCTCCAGCTCCATCCATGTTCCTCTAAAAGACATGATCTTGTACCTTTTTTTTTCTTTTGGAGACAGACTCTCACTCTGTCTCCCAGTCTGGGGTGTAATGGTGCAATCTTGGCTCACTGCAACCTCTGCCTCCCAGGTTCCAACGATTCTCCTGCCTCAGCCTCCCCAGTAGCTGGCATTACAGGCGCACACCACCACACCCATTTTTTTGTATTTTAGTAGAGATGGGGTTTCACCATGTTACCCAGGTTGATCTTGAACTCCTGAGCTCAGGCAATCCACCCACCTAGGCATTCCAAAGTGCTGGGATTACAGGCATGAGCTACTGTGCCTGGCCAATCTTGTATTTTTTTATGGCTGTGTAGTATTCCATGCTGTATATGTACCACATTTTCTTCATCCAATCTGTCATTGATGAGCATTTTGGTTGATTCCATGTCTTCACTATTGTGAATAGTGCTGCAACAAACATTGGCATGCATGTGTCTCTATAGTAAAATGGTTTATGTTCCTTCAGGCGTATACCCAGTAATGGGATTGCTGGGGCAAATTGCAGATTGTTTTTAAGCTCTTTGAGGAATTACCATACTGCTTTCCACATGGTAGAACTAATTTCCCACCAACAGCATATAAATGTTCCTTTTTCTCTACAACCTTGCCAGCATCTGTTATTTTTTGACTTTTTAATAATAGCTATTCTGACTGGTAAAAGATGGTACCTCATTGCAGTTTTGATTTGCATTTACAAATGATCAGTGATATTGTGCTTTTTTTCATATGCTTGTTGGCCACAGGTATGTCTTCTTTTGAAAAGTGTCTGTTCATGTCCTTTGCCCACTTTTTAATGGGGTTGTTTGTTTTTCTCCTATAGATTTGTTTAAGTTCTTTATAAATGCTGGATACTAGACCTTTGTCAGATGCATGGGTTGCAAATATTTTCTCCCATTCTGTATGTTTTCAGTTTACCCTGATGATAGTTTCTTTGCTGTGCAGGAGTACTTAAGTATAATTAAATCCCACTTGTCAACTTTTGCCTCTGTTGTGATTGTTTTTGGTGTCTTTGTCATAAAATCTTTGCTCGTTCCTTTGTCTAGGACAGTTATTGCCTACCTTGTCTTCCAAGGTTTTTATAGTTTTGGGTTTCAAATTTAAGTCTTTAATCCATCTTGAGTTGATTTTTGTATATGGTGTAAAGAAGGGGTACAGCTTCAGCCTTCTGCATATGGCTGGCCAGTTATCCCAGCAACATTTATTGAGTAGGGATACTTTCCCCAATTGATTGTTTTTGTCAGCTTTGTTGAAGATCAGGTGGTTGTAGGTGTGTGGCCTTATTTTGGGGCTTCCTATTGGCTTCCATTGGTCCATGTGCCTGTTTTTGTACCAGTATCATGCTGCTTTGGTTACTGTACCCATGTAGTATAGTTTGAAGTTGGGTAACAGTATGCCTCCAGCTTTGCTCTTTTTGCTTAGGATTGCTTGACTATCCAGTCTCTTCTTTCATTCCATATGAATTTTAAAATTGTTTTCTTTCCTAGTTCTGTAAAGAATGTCATTAGTAGTTTGATGGAAATAGCATTGAATCTGTAAATTGCTTTGGGTGATGATACGGTTTGACTGTGTTCCCATCCAAATCTCATCTTGAATTGTAGCTCCCGTAATTTCCACATGATGTGGGAGGGACCCAGTTGGAGATAATTGAATCATTGGGGCAGTTTCCTCAATACTGTTCTCATGGTAATGAATAAGTCTTACAAGACCTGATGGTTTTATACGGGGACACACCTTTCACTTGATTCTCATTCTCTCTCTTGCCATAAGAGTGTCTTTTAACTTCTGCCATAATTGTGAGACCTCCCCGGTCATGATGGAACTATAAGTCCATTAAATCTCCTCTTCTTTGTAAATTACCCAGTCTAGACTATTTCTTGATTATCAGCAGCGTGAAAACTAACTAATACAGTAAATTGTTACCAGAACTGCGGTGCTGCTGAAAAGATACTCGAAAATGTGAAAGTGACTTTGGAACTGGGTAACTTTCAGAGTTTGGAACAGTTTGGAGGGCTCAGAAGAAGAAAGGAAAATATAGGAAAATTTGGAACTCCTTAGAGACTTGTTAAATGGCTTTGACCAAAATGCTGATAATGATATGAACAATGAAATCCAGGCTGAGATGGTCTTGGATGGAGATGAGGAACTTGTTGGAAATTGTAGCAGAAGGGACTCTTGTTATGTTTTAGCGAAGAGACTGCTGGCATTTTAAATCTGCCCTAGAGATTTGTGGAAATTTGAATTTGAGGGAGATGATTTAGGGTATCGGGTGGAATAAATTTCTAAGCAACAAAGTATTCAAGTAGTGACTTGGGTGCTGTTAAAGCATTCAGTTTTAAAAGGGAAACACAGCATAAAAGCTTGGAAAATTTGCAGCCTGACAAAGTGACAGAAATGAAAATCCCATTTTCTGAGGAGAAATTCAAGTTGGCTGTAGAAATTTGCATAAGTAATGAAGAGCTGAATATTAATCACCAAGTCAACGGAGAAAATGTCTTCAGGGCATGTCAGAGACCTTTGTGGCATTCCTCTCATCACAGACCCATAAGTCTAGGAGGAAAAAATGGTTTTGTGGTCTGGGCCTACGGTCTCTCAGCTTTGTGCAGTCTAGGGACTTGGTGCTCTGTGTCCCAGCTGCTCCAGCTGTGACTAAAAGGGGCCAAGGCACAGCTTGCGCAATGGCTTGAAAGGGTGCAAATCCCAAGCCTTGGTGGCTTCCCTGTGGTGTTGAGCCTGTGGGTACACAAAACTCAAGCATGGAGGTTTGGAAACCTTTGCCTGGATTTCAGAAGATGTATAGAAACACCTGGATGTTCAGGCAGAAGTTTGCTGCAGGGACAGGGTGACCATGGAAAACCTCCTCCAGGGCAGTGCAGAAGGGAATGTGGGATGGGCACCTCTACATAGAGTCCCCAGTGAAACTCTGCCTAGTGGAGCTATGAGAAGAGTGCCACCATCCTCCACACCCCAAAATGGTAGATCCACTGACAGCTTCCACCATGCTCCTGGAAAAGCCACAGACACTCAATGCCAGTCTGTGAAAGCAACTGCGAGGATGACTGTTCCCTGCAAAGCACAGGGGTGGAGCTGCCCAAGACCATGGGAACCGACCCCTTCCATCAGCATGACCTGACATGAACTTAAAGGAGACCATTTTGGAGCTTTAATATTTGACTGCTCTGCTGGATTTCAGACTTGCCTGGGGCCTTTAATTCCTTTGTTTTGGCCAATTTCTCTTATTTGAAATGGTTGAAATGGCTATGTCCACCAAATACCTATACCCCCATTGTATCTAGGAAGTAATTAACTTGCTTTTAATTTTAAAGGCTCATAGGTGGAAAGGACTTGCCTTGTCTCTGATGACATTTTGGACTGTGGACTTTTGAGTTAATGCTGAAATGAGTTAAAACTTTGGGGGACTGCTGGGAAAGCATAATTGGCTTAGAAATGTGAGGACATGAGATTTGGGATGGGTCAGGAGTGGAATGATATGGTTTGACTATGTCCCCACCTAAATCTCATCTTTAATTGTAGCTCCCAGAATTCCTACATGTTGTGGAAGGGATCCAGTGGGAGATAATTGAATCAGGTGGGCAGTTTCCCTTATACTGTTCTCATGGTAGTTAATAAGTCTCACAAGATCTGATGTTTGGATAAGGAGAAACCCCTGTCACTTGATTCTCATTCTCTTTCTTGCTGCTGCCATGTAAGAAGTGCCTTTCATCTTCCACCATGATTGTTAGGCCTCACCGGTCACGTGGAACTGTAAGTTCATTAAACCTCTTTTTCTTTGTAAATTACCCAGTCTCCAGTATGTCTTTATCGGCAGTTTCAAAACTGACTAATACAGGTAGTATGGCCATTTTAATGAAATTGAGTCTTCCTAGCCATGAGCATGGAATGTTTTTTTTCATTTGTTTGAGTCTTCTCTGATTTTGTCAAGCAGTGTTTTGTAATTCTCATTGTATGGATTTTTCACTTCCCTGATTATCCATATTCCTTGGTATTTTATTTTTTTACTGGCAATTGTGAATGCTATTGCCATTCTGATTTGACTCTTGGCTTGGCTGGTTTTGCTGTATAGAAATGCTAGTGATTTATGCATAGTGGTTTTGTATTCTAAAACTTTGCTGAAGTTGTTTATCAACTGAAGGAGGTTTTGGGCCAAGACTCTGGGGTTTTCTGGATATAGAATCATGTCTTCTACAAACAGATACAGTTTGACTTCAGCACTTTCTATTTGAATGTCCTTTATTTCTTTCTCTTGACTGATTGCTCTGGCTAAGATTTCCAATACTATATTGAATAGGAGTGGTGAGAGACGGCATCCTTGTCTTACACCAGCTTTCAAGGGGAATGCTTCCAGTTTTTTCCCATTTAGTATAATGTTTGTTGTGGCTTTGTCATAGATAGCTCTTGTTACTTTAAGGCATGCTCTTTCAATACCTATTTTATTGAGAGTTTTTAACATAAAGTGGTGTTGAATTTTATCAAAAGCCTTTTTGGTATCTACAGAGAAAATCATGTGGTTTTGGTCTTTAGTTCTGTTTATGTGATGAATCACATTTATTGATTTGTGTGTGTTGAGTTAACCTTGCATCCTGCAGATGAAACCTGCTTGAATTTGGTAGATTACATTTTTGATGTGTTGTGGGATTCAGTTTGCAAGTGTTTTGTTGAGGTTTTTTGCATTGATGTTCAAGGATATTGGCCTTAAGTTTTCTTTGTTGTTGTGTCCCCAACAGGTTTTGGTATCAGAAAGATGCTGGCTTCATAGAATGAATTGTGGAGGAGTCCCTTCTCCTCAAATTTTTGGAAGAGTTTCTGTATGAATTTTATCAGCTCTACTTTGTATGTCTGGTAAAATTCAGTTGTGAATTCATCATGTCCTGGGCTTAATTGTTGGTAGGCAATTTATTACTGAATCAATTTCAGAGCTCATTCTATTCAGGAAACTAAGTGTCCAGGCATTTATTCATCTCTTCTAGGTTTTCTAGTTTGCATGCATAGGGGAACTCACAGTAGTTTCTGGTGATTATTTTTATTTCTGTGGGGTCAGTGGTAACATTCCTTTTGTCATTTTTAATTTTGGTTATTTAGATCTTCTCTCTTTTCTTCTTTACTAGTTTAGTTAATGACCTATATATCTTATTAATATTTTCAACAAACTCTTGAACAAACTCAATCAACAAAAGAGTCATTGATCTTTTGAATTGTTTTTGTGTCTTGATTTCTTTCAGTTCAGCTTTGATTTTGGTTATTTCTTGTCTTCTGGTAACTTTGGGGTTGGTTTTCTTGCTTCTCTAATTCTTTCAGATGTGATGTTAGGTTAAAAGAGACCTTTGTAACTTTTTGATGTTGGCATTTAGATCTATGAATTTCTCTCTTAATACTACCTTTGCTCTGTCCCAGAAATTCTAGTATGTTGTATCTTTGTTATCATTAGTTCAAAAGAACTTCTTAATTTCTCCCTTAATTTTATTATTTACTCAAAAGTCGTTCAGGGGCATTGTGTTTATTTCCATGTAATTGTATAGTTTTGAGTGATTTTCTTAGTCTTGACTTCTATTTTTATTGCACTGTGGTCTGAGAGTGTGTTTGATATGATTTAGGTTTTTTGAATTTGCTAAAGATTATTTTATGTCCTATTATATGGTCAATTTTAGAATGTCTGCCATGAGGCAATGAGAATAATGTATATTTTGTTGTTTTGAGGTGGAGAGCTCGGTAAAGATCTCTCAGATCCATTTGATTTAATGTTGAGTGCATATCCTGAATATCTATGTTAATTTTCTGCTCTGATGATCTGTCCAATAATGTCAGTGAAGTGTTGAAGTCTTCCACTATTATTGTGTGGGAGTCTACGCTTCTCTGAAGGTCTCTAAGAACTTGCTTTGTGAATCTGGATGCCCCTGTGTTATGTGCATATATATTTAAGATAGTTAGGTCTTCGTATTGCCCTTCTTTGTGTCTTTTGATCTTTGTTCGTTTGAAGTCTGTTTTGTTTGGAATTAAGACTGCAACCTCTGCTTTTTTTTGTTTTCAATTTGCTTGGTAGATTTTCTTTCACTCCTTTATTTTGAGCCTATGGGTTTCATTGTGTTTGAGATGGGTCTCTTGAAGACAGCATATCATTGGGTCTTGCTTTTTTATTCATCTTACCACTGTGTGCCTTTTAAGTGGGGCATTTAGCCTATTTACATTCAAGGTTAGTATTGATATGTGTGAGTTTGATCCTGTCATTGTGTTGTTAACAGGTTATTATGTTGGCTTTTTCTGTGGGGTTGTCTTATAGTGACACTAGTCTGTGTGTATATGTGTGTTTTTGTATTAGCTGACAGCAGTCTTTCCTTTCTATATTTAGTGCTCTGTTCATGATCTCTTCTAAGGCACATCTAGTGGTAATGAAATCCCTCAACATTTGCTCATGTGAACAGTATCTTATTTCTCCTTTGCTTAGGAAGCCTAGTTTGGCTGGATATAAAATTCTTGTTTGAAAACTTTTTTTCTTTAAGAGTGTTGAATATATGCCCTTAATTTCTTCTGGCTTGTAGGGCTTCTGCTGAGAGGTTTACTGTTAGCCTGACGATGTTCCTTTTGTAGGTGACCTGCCCTTTCTCTCTAGCAGCCTTTAACATTTTCTTCTTTCATTTGAACCTTGGAAAATCTGACAATCATGTGTCTTGGGGATGATATTCTTGTGTAGAATCTTGCAGGAATTCTCTGTTTTCCCTGAATTTGACTGTTAACTTATCTAGCAAGGTTATGGAAGTTTTAGAGACAATATTCTGAAATATGTTTTCCAAGTTGTTTACCTTCTCTTCCTCCATTTCAAGGATGCCAATGATTCATAGACTTGACCTCTTTACGTAATCCCATACTTCTTGGAGGTTTTATTCATTTCTTTTTATTATTTTTTATTTATTTTTCTGTGATTGTTTTATTTCAGAAAACCAGTCTTCAAGGTATGAGATTCTTTCCTCAGCTAGGTTTATTCTGTTGTTAGTACTTGTGATTGCACTGTGAAATTCTTGTATTGTGTTTTTCAGCTCTGTCAGATGCATAGAGTTCTTTTATATACTGAATATTTTATCCTTCAGTTACTGTATAGCTTTATTGTGATTCTTATATTTCTTGGATTGAGTTTTGCCATCCTTCTGAACCTCAATGATCTTTGTTTCTATCCATATTCTGAATTCTATTTCAGTCATTCCAGCCAGTTTAGCCTACTTAAGAACTCTCGTTGGAGAGTTCTGGCCATTTGGAGGACATACAACATTCTGGCCATGTGAGTTAGTGGAGTTGTTGTGTTGGTTCTTTCTCATCTTTGTGTATGGGTATTCCTTTAACAGCAATGTACATTGAGTGTAGTCAATAGACATCTTTTCTGGATGCTTTCACTGGACTGAGGCTTTGTGCAGGGTCTTTATTTGGAGCTAACATTCTGTCTCCAGTTTCAGAGAGAGGTATGTTGGTGCGATATTTTTGGTGTTGAAGCTTTTGGTGTGATCTAGTAGGTGGCACTTAGGCTTATTGGTCACTTGGCAGACTCTTGCGCAGTTGTGTGTCTCCTGTATGTTTCCTCATAGTTGCAGCTATGCTCTCTCTCAATGCTTTGAAAGTGTGGGTTCCTCTCCCCATTGAGTGCTATCTTAAAACTCCTGGGCTTCCCACTGCAGCTCTGGGGTGATCTCAGTGTTTATACTCCTTCCCAAACTTGGAGGCAGCAGACGAAGAGAGAGACCTTCATTGTGGTTATGGTGCAGGGTCTTTTGCTTATCTCCTGGGGACTCCATCCCAGAGACATGTGGGTCAGCATTTGCTCAGTCAAATTGTCCCAGGATGGAGGGTTTGTGCTGCAGGCCCAAGGCAGGAATTTCCTGTTTGGTGATGAGCAATTGGGGGTGTGTGGGACCCAAGGGAGACAAACTGGCATCCTCTCCTTGGGTCAACTACAGCTTGTTGGAGGTATGGATACATCACTTAGGGTTTTTGCTCCTTTGTTTGTGGACTAACAAAGGAGCAACTGTTAGTACAGTTCCGCTGTAGAAGAAGGGTCAGAGAAGCTTTCAGTTACCTCTGGAGGCTCTGTCCAGGGAGTTGTTGAGTTGCTACTGGCTTGATAGCTCTGGTGGTGGCTGGAGACTCTGGTTGGAAAAACCCATCCAGTGAAGAGGAACAGAATTGGGGACCTGCTTAAAAAAAGCAGTCTGACCACATTTTCACAGGGCAGCTGTGCTGTGCTGGGGGACTACTTCCACCCCTAGTTGTCTTGGACTCTCCAATGTCTAAAAGGTGGAACGATTAAGTTGCCCAAATGGCAAATGTGTCAGTGTGTCCCTCCGTCTATATCTTCATCCCAGGGAGTTTTCAAATCTCTGTTGGCTGGAGAACACTGATGGTGGTGGCTGGAGGCTGTGTTTGGGAGATCCTGCCCAGTGAGGAGGAATGGGATTGGGGACTTTTTTCGAAAGACAGTCTGGCCACATTTTCATAGAGCAGCTGTGCTGTGCTGGGGGGTTCCCTCTTCCCCTGGTTTGCTTGGACTCTCTAAAGCCCAATGGCTGAAATGGCTAAGTTGCGCACACAGCAAAGATGATGACCAGACCCTCCCCCTGGGAGTTCCATCCCAGGGAGGTGCAATGTTGCTACCAGTGGCTGACTGGAATTCCAAGCCAGGGGGTCTTACCCTGTGAGGTGCCATGGAAGTTGGGCCTGCAGACTGTCTTCTCAGACCCCTGGATTCAGCCTCATTCCTAGGAGCATGTACTGAGGTCTAACCTCTCACTTTGTCAGAGTTGCAGCTACTTTTCCTGGGAAATATGGAGAGCCCCAGTCTCTGCATGTCCCTGAGCAGCTGCTCTGCTGAGGCTCCACTTAGCTCCATGTAGTATGTGTGGAGTCTGAAGGTCCTTGTGAAGTGGGTTCACGAGGGGATCTCCTGACCCAAGGGTTGCAAAGATCCATGGGTGAAGCATAGTTTTGCATATTCACTCACCGCTTCCTTGGCTCTGTGTCACTCACAGGTGGCCCATTGTCTTGCCTTGCTTTTCCCCATTATCTCTGGGTCAAGTGGTTTCTTTGATTAATCCAAATGCGAGTAGAGGGATTTTTCAGTTGAAGATGCTATATTTACTCACTCTTTCCATTCCTTTCTGTGAAAGCCGCACACTAGCTGCTTCTAGTCCACCATCTTAGCCACCTCATTTATTTATTTATTTGTTTGTTTATTTATTTTTTTATCTAGCAAGCAGTATATCTGTCCTATTATTTCTTTCAAAAAATGAACGCTATTCACTGATCTTTTGTATGGTTTTTCACATCTCAGTGTCTTTCAGTTCAACTCTAATTCGGGTTATTTCTTGTCTTCTGCTAGCCTGGAGTTGGCTTGCTCTTGTTTCTCCAGTTCCTTTAATTGTGATATTAGATTGTTAATTTGAGATCTTTCTAACTTTTTTATTTGTGTGCTTAGTGCTATAAATTTCTCTCTTAACAATGCTTTGACTATGTCTCGGAGATTCTGATATGTTGTATCATTATTTTCATTAGTTTCAAAAAATTTCCTGATTTTTGCCTTAATTTCATCATTTACCTAGAAGTCATTCAGGAGCAGATTGTTTAATTTCCATGTAATGGTGTAGTTTTAAGAGACTTCCTTAGGATTGATTTCTATTTTTATTGCACTGTGATCTGAGACTGTGGTTAGTAAGATTTTGGTTTTTTTGAATTTGCTGAGGATTGTTTTATGACGAATTGTGTGGTTGATTTTTAGAATATGTGCCATGTACAGATGAGAAGAACGTATATTCTGTTGTTTCATGGAGAGTTCTGTAATTGCTTATTAGGTCCATTTGCTCAAGTGCCAAGTTCAGGTCCTGAAAATCTTCAGAAGATTTTAGCCTTGATTTGTCTAATACTGTCAGTGGGGTATTAGAGTCTCTCACTATTATGTGTGGGAGTTTAATTTTCTTCATAGTTTTCTAAGAAATTGCTTTATAAATCTGGGTGCTCCTATGTTCAGTGTATGTATATTTAGGATAGTTAGGTCCTCTCATTGACTTGAGCCCTTTACCATGATATAATTCCCTTTTTTATCTCTTTTGATCTTTGTTTTTTTTTTTTCTTTCTTCCTCTTCTTCTTCTTTTTTTTTTTTTTTTTTTCTGATATGGAGACTTGCTCTGTTGTCCAAGCTGTAGTGCAGTGGGGAAATCTTGGCTAACTGCAGCCTCTGCCTCCTAGGTTCAAGCATTTCTCCTGCCTCACCCTCCTGAGTAGTTGGGACTACAGGTGCACCCCACCATGCCTAGCTAATTTTTTTATTTTTAGTAGAGATGGAGTTTCACCCTGTTGTCCCAGCTGGTCTCAAACTCCTGACCTCAGGTGATTTGCCTGCCTCAGCCTCCCAAAGCCTCCCAAAGTACTCTCAAAGTAGGCATGAGCCACCACACCTAGCTTAAAGTCTGTGTTTTCTGAAATCAGAATAGCACCCTTGCTTTTTCCTGTTCCCATTTGATTGGTAAATAGTTATTCATCACTTTACTTTGATGCTAAGGGTGTCATTGCATGTGAGATGGGTCTCCTGAAGACAGCATACCATTTCATTCATCAACTTGCCACTCTGTACCTTATAATTGGATTATTTAGTCCATTTACATTCAAGGTTAGCAATGATAGGTGTGGATTTCATTCTGTAATTATGCTGTTATGCAGACTTCTTTGTGTGTGTGTGCTTAATAGTATCACTGACCTATGTAATTAAGGATGATTTTGTAGTGGCCAGAAATGGTCTTTCTTTTTCATGTTTAGCATTCCCTTCAGGACCTTTTGTAGGGCAGGCCTAGTGGTAACAAATGTCCTCAGCATTTGCTTGTCTGAAAAGGATCTTCTTTCTCCTTCACTTATGGAGCTTAGTTTGGCTGGATATGAAATTCTCAGTTGAAAATTTTTTTCTTTAAGAATGCTGAGAATAGGCCCCCAGTATCTTCTGGCTCATAGGGTTTCTGCTAACAAGTCTGCTGTTAGTCTGATGGTGTTCCTTAAGTGTGTTACCTGCCCCTTCTCTCTAGCTGCATGTAACATTTTTTTCTTTTCATTTTCACCTTAGAGAATCTGATGACTACGTGACTTGGGGATGGTTTTCTTCTGCAGTATTTCACAAGGGTTCTCTGCATTTCTGGAATTTGAAAGTTGGCCTTTCTAGAGAGGTTGGGGAAATGTTTATGGATGATATCCTAAAATGTTTTCCATGTTACTTGATTTCTTTCCCTCTCTTTCAGGAAGTTCAGTGAGTTACAGATTTGGTCTCTTTACATAATCTCATATTTCTCAGAGGTTTTGCTTATTATTCTCTATTGTTTTTTCTTTATTTTTGTGTGACTGAGTTACTTCAGAGAGTCAGTCTTAAGCTCTGAGATTCTTTTCTCAGCTTGGTCAAATCTGTTGTTACTACTTGAAATTGCATTATGAAATTCTTCTACTGTGTTTTTTAGCTCTGTAAGATCAGTTGGATTCTTTATTATAATGGCCATTTCACCATCTCCCGTATTGTTTTATTTTAATCCTTAGAATTCTTGGAATGGGTTTTGACTATCTTCTGTATGTCGATGATCTTCATTACTATCTATATTCTGAATTCTGTTTCTGGTATTTTAGCCATTTCAGCCTGGTTAAGAACCATTGTTGAGGAACTAGTGTGGTAATCTGGCATTAAGAAGCCACCCTGGGTTTTTGAATTGTCATAATTCTTGTGCTGATTCTTTCTCATTTGTGTGGGCTGATGTTCCTTTAATCTCTGAAGTTACTATTCTTTGGATGGATTTTTTTCTTTTTTTCTTCTTTGATGTCTTTGAGGGTATAATTTTGGTATAAGGTGGGTTTGATTAGCTGGCTTTGATTCTATTTCACTCCTAGGTCTAGGAGGAGCCCCCTCTGATTACTGTCTCTGTGCCCATTTTTTTGTTGTTGTTGCTGTTTCTGGGTGTTTTGGCCCATGAGGCACCCTCAGGCAGGTGCCTCAGTTGTCAGACAAGCTGAATCCTTCTCAAGTTGGCTGTTGCATGTGCTTCAGGAGGAAACACAGATTTGTGCCTTCCCACAGAGTTCAGGGAGAAGCAGCACTGCTGGATGAGAAGCTCTAGGGGGTGTGATTCATCTGGCTACAAGAGGTTGAGGTGGGTGGAGATGCCCTTCCTGCCATCCAGGTGTTTGCAGGGCAACAGAAGGCTGTGTCCCTCAGCAAATTCAGGCAGAAGTAGGACTGCTGGGCTAGAAGCTCTAACAGGCATGGTTTGCCTAGCTACCAGAATGGGAGTGGTTGCAGATGCCTGCCTTGCCTTCTGGGTGTTTCTCAGGGTAACAGGAAGCTGTATCCTTCAGCTGAGTTTACACAGAAGCAGGACTGCTCGGCTAGAAGGTCTAGCCAGGTGTTTCCTGCCAAAAATCAATAACAGGAGTAGATGGGGTCACACACTCTGCTATCCAGGTATTTCCTGAGACAACAGGATGCTATGTCTGCAGGCTAACTTTTCACAAAAGTGGGGACCACTGGACCAAAAGCTCTAACATCTATTTCCCACCTGACTACCAGTGACACAGGCAGGTGAGATTGTAAACTCTGCCATCCCAGTGTTTCCCAGAACAACAGGAGACTGTGCCCTCCAGCTGAGTTTACATAGAAGCAGCCAGCTTGGCTAGAAGCTCTAGCAAGTGTTGCCCACCTGGCTACCAGTGGTGAGGGTAGGTGGAGTGGCCAGCCAAGTTCAGGCCAAGTGGGACCACTGGGCCAGAAGCTGGCACTGACTCCAGTCTGGCAAGAGGGGATGGAGCAATCTTACTACTCCCAGGCACCACAACTACAGCCTCTGTTTGGACTATGGCACTGGCCTGATCTGGGGCCCCAGGCTTGTAGAACTCCCCTTGGACTCGAGAGGCAAAACATCTGGGTGACTCTCTGTCTCAGTCTAGAAATGCAGTGGTGAGGTGTGGGAGTTGGGGGCAGAGAGATTCTCCTGTTTCCAGTCTTGCACAGGTTTCTGTTGAGAGCATGAATCCTCCTAGGGGCTCTCACTCACTCACCCTTTCCCATGTTGGAGAGGTTCTCCCAGCTACACGCTGAGTCCAGACACACTGATGCCCAGCTTAGAATCTCTCTGCTCTCTGTGGTCCCCTGCTGCTGTGATGGATCCCAGTATTGCTTCTCAGACAATTGGCCTGGAGAGTCAGTGTTCCTCTGCAGGCCCTTTTGTTTCCTCTCTGGAAGAACAGCACACAGGGTCTGCTTCTGGTTTACCATCTTGACCCCTCCCATAAATTCTATCTTTTTCAAACTACATCTTTGTAGTCTTTCAAGCTACATCTATGTAATTAAATCCTCTCAGACTTAATGAACCTTATCTGTGAAATGGAGATAATGGCTAGGATTTAATAAAATCAAACATTTAGAACTATAACATAAAACAGAGAAGAATGTCAGTAGAAAATAAATAAGAAACAACACAAGCTTTGGAACCTGACACACTCAGACCAACTCCTGCCACTGCTACCTGCAACATAAACGTAATATTGTTGTGTAACTTCTCTGCGCTTTAGTTTCCACATTTTGAAAATGTGGATGATGATGATGATAACAGTACATATCTCACTGGATAGTTGAGATAATGCCTATAAATCCTTAGCATGATGGCTGGTACACAGTTAGCACTGGAAGAATTATATTGCTATGATCCAGGGCCAGTTCTGGGGTACACGTGTGCATAAGAAACACTCCTACAGGGGAAATATAGTCACTAATCCTTTTGAATGGTTATTTATAGCCACTATTAAATATTAATTGTCAAGTATTTGCTGCACCAAATATCACCAATACAATTCCTTGGAAATACAAATCTGTGTTTATTGCCTACTCTGGAAAGGGAGAATGTCATTGCAAAATGCGCTTATTCCCATCTCAGAAGCAAGAGGAAAAAGTTGGGATATTTTTTAAGATATTTAAATGTAGTTCAAGACAGATCATTTAACGAAAGATGTCTTTTTTAAGATTGGGTAAGAATCATGATGTAATGATTTAGGGATTGACAGACATAGGAATATAGGAATTTTTGAGGTGAGTGTTCAGAGTCTTGATGAAAAATTGGCATTTGATAATTTCTATTAAACACAGCATGTTTCAAGAAGTTCTTGAAATGTACAATACACTTATTTTTAACTTCTGCTGGGCAACGGTAAAGTTATGTTGATAAAACCAGTGGAATAGTAACATCCTGATTATGTGAACAGTGAGTTGTGTGGATGATTTCAACTCTCAAATTTAGAATCTGGCAGTAAAGAGATCCTAATTTACTGAGCTATACTTCCCACAATTGCTTTTATCAAGATAACATTATTTTTTCAAATCTTGATTACATCCTCAGTTTCCTCTGTATTATTATTGAAAAACTTGCCATGTAAAACAATGGGTACACATGTGCCTTTAACCTCCACAATGTACAAAATATAAGTTTGTCAAAATAATATATTTTTAAATGAATATTGAATAAAAATGGTCATTTCACTCTGTATGACATTTAAAAATCGATTAAATCATATCAATTTTTTATCTACATTCTCATAATTACTCTTCACCTTGTTGGGGTCCCTATTTACAAATAATCTTCAAGTAGAGTCCTGTTCTGCCTCTTCTTGATTTTCTAAACTTCAGAACTAACTCCCCTTTAGATACCCACAGAAGCAACAGCCTGCTTATCCATCTATTAGGTTCAGCTACGTATGCTATAATCAAAGGGGTGTTTATAAAATGATAAAAACATAAAGCTGGTATTTTCTTTTCCATTTTGAAATATAGAGGCCATGTCCATTTTTGAGTCTACAAAACCAAACATATTTTCTTGTGGATTTTTAATAAATTTATTGCAACCTATTTGACATGTATTAAATTCTGGACAAGGGCAGACATTTTGCTGGAATTAAAATGATATGGGAATCTGGACAAGTTCACGTAGATTCACTTTTCTCAGCTTCTCCCAGCAAAATATAGCTAAAAACCTTAGGGATAACACAAAAGGGGGCTCGAGAGCTTGAAAAGTTGGTAAGAGGAAGGTGAGTTGATTTAGTATCCCGGGACTAGAGAAACAGTAGAGCAGCCAAGTGTCCTGCACCTGTTACCCAACAGACGAAGGTGATCCAATCCCAGTGTTTCCAAAACCAGAACCTACCAATAGAAGGAAGACTACATAGGCTTGCTCCTCCTCGAATCTAAAATAAAAGTGGAAATTATTTTAATAAATAAAATTTAAAAAATAAACAAAATAACAATTACTCCAAATAAAAAATTTAAAAATGTACTTAGGTACATACTTAATAAAAACACATACATCATCCATATGCTGCTTACAAAACACCAGTAAGTCAAAGAAGATCTAAACTATGTGAAAGACGTACTGTGTTCATGCATTGGAACACTCTTCATGGCAAAAGTATTAATTCACTCAAAGTTGAGCTATGGATTTTATGTAATTTATTTTAAGATTCCAGCAAGGTTTTTAGTAAATATAAACAAGCTTAGTCTAAAAAATAAAATGGAAAGACAACCAGGCATGGTGGCTCACGCCTGTGATCCTAGCACTTTGGGAGGCCTAGGCGGGAAGATTAGCTGAAGTCAGGAGTTCAAGACCAGCCTGGTCAACATGATGAAACCCCATCTCTACTAAAAAAAATACAAAAAGTTATCTGGGAGCAGTGGCGTGCAGCAATCTCAGCTACTCAGGAGGATGAGGCAGGAGAAACGCTTGAACCTGGGAGGCAGAGGTGGCAATGAGCCGAGGTCACAACACTGCCCTCCAACCTGGGCAGCAGAGAGAGACTTCATCTAAAAAAAAAAAAAAGAGAGAGAGATGGAAAGACACAGAACTTATAAAAGCTAAAACGATTTTGACAAACAAGCATAAAGGGAGAAAAAGCACTCTATCTGATACTGTGTTTCAATATATAGCTGCAGTAGTTAAGACAGCATGTTATTGGAAGAGGTATAAAGAGATTGACGAAATAGAATGTAGAACTTAGAAGTTAGACCCACACAAATATTCTCAAATAATTTTTGGCAACAGTCTAAAAAACAATTCAACAGAGAAATCTGATTCAATTTAATTCAACATCATTTCAACACATGGTATTGGAACAACTGGACACCCATGTGCAAAATATAAAATAAAATAACCCCGGACATAAATCTTAAGCCTTTTTATAATAATTAATTCAAAAATGTAACAAAGACAAATGTAAAATGGAAAAGTATAAAACTATTAGAAATAAACATTAAAGAAAATATTGAGATCTAAAACTGGCAAACAGTTCTTGATCTTAAGCCATGATTGATAAAAGAAAAACTTGAGACTCCATCCAAATCAAAAGTAGGTTTATTTGTGATAGACCCTGTTAAGCAGATGAAGTAACAAGCAAGAGATTGGAAAACAGTATTTGCAAACCACATATCTAACAAAGAATAGGTAAGTATCTTATATAAAGAACTCTGAAAACTAAAAAAAAGAAATAGATATTTCACTGAAGAGGCTGCATAGTTGGCAAATAAGGAGATAAACAGAGGTATGACATCCTTAGCCATTAGGGAAATGCAAATTGAAACCATAATTAAATATCATTACACGCCTAACAGAATGACTAAAAAAATAAATAGTGACAATTCCAAATGTGTGAGGATAAAGGGAAACTAAATTATTCATACACTGCTGATGGGAATGTTAAATGTTACAACCACTATAGAAAACAAGTTTGCAGTTTCTTATATAACTCAAGTGCAAATAGCATATGACCCAGATATTTTAATCTTGGTGATTTATCGCAGAGAAATGAAAACTTATGTTGACACAAAAACCTGCATATGACTGTATATAGTGGCTTTATTCATAATAGCCAAAAACTATAAACAGTATAGATGTTCTTCACTGACTAATGGTTAAACAAACTGTCATTATATATATCATCTTAGTACTAGTCAGCATTAAAAAGGAACAAATTATTGATATACATGACAACTTGGATGATTATCCAGACAATAATACTGAGTGGAAAAATCTGATTTTAAAAGGTTACACACTTTATGATTCTATTTATACAATATTTTGAAATTATAATATTTTAGAAATGGGTAATAGGTTAGTGGCTGCATGGGGGTTAGGGACAAGGGTGGGTTGGAGAGGTTTATGTGGTTTTAAATAGTAACAGAATGTATCCTTGTGGTTATGGAATTGTTTCGTATCTTGACTGTGGTAGTGGGTACAAAAACTTACGCATGGGATAAAATTGTTTAGAAATAAACACTCATACACACACACACACACACACAAATGCATACAAAACTAGAAATGTGAATAAGTTCAGTAGATGTTATCAATGTCAATATCCTTGTCGTGAAGCTGTACTAGAGTTTTTTGTAAGTTGTTATTGTGTGAAACTGGGTAAAGTTTACACTGGATATCTCTATAATGCTACTTATAATTGCAAGAGAATGTTGAATGATCTCAACAAGAATATAAATTTAGACTGGGCACAGTGGCTCATGCCTTTAATCCCAGCACGTTGGGAGGCTGAGGCAGGTGGATTACTTGAGGTCAGGAGTTTGAGACCATCCTGGCCAACATGGTGAAACCCCGTCTCTGCTAAAAATACAAAAATTAGTGAGGCATGGTGATGGGCACCTGTAATCCCAGCTACTCGGGAGACTGAGGCAGGAGAATCACTTGAACCCAGGAGGTGAAGGTTGAAGTGAGCCAAAATTGCACCACTGCACTCCAGTCTGGGCAACAGAGGGAGACTCCATCTCAAAAAAAAATAAATAAATAAATTGAAGACTGATATGGATCTTGAGCTTATTCTCAATAATTCAACTTACTATTTCTAGAGGTAGATGAAACTCCTTACCTTCAAATAACTGTATTTTATCAAGAAGCCAACATTTCTTCTATGTATTTTCTCTCTATTTCTCTTCCTTTCCATATCTCCTCGTCCTCCCTCTGTTCCTATTTGTCCTAGCCTTTGCTGGCATGTGCATTCCTTTATTGCTATATGCCAAATGCCCCAATCACAGAATATGGTGGTGTATGCAGAGATTTGTTGTCATCCTGGAAAGCTTTATGAAGGAGAATTGAAAAAAAAAAAGTCTAAGATTTTGAAAGCCAAAACCATAGGGAATAGATACTATAGGAACAGGCACAAGCATCAACATTTGCAATAACTTTGAAAGTGTGTCTTCATTGAATGACAAATATTTCTAATAAATAGAGTATAGGGTGGTTACTTGTTCACTGTGGGGTTAAAGTAGACATGACAATGTGGAAAGGTAAAAGAAGATAGAAAAGAACTTTGACGGTATGTATTACCAAGGACATGCACTTAATTATATACTCCAAGGCAATTCATCATTAAATGTGCAACTGAGATGTATTTGAGAGATATTTAGGAGATGGAATCTGAATAAGGTGTCAAAATGTTGAAATGAGAGGTAAATCAATGAGAGAAGTCTCAGAAGATTCTCAAGGTTTTAGTCTATTAGAAATCTCATATTGCCATTATCTGAGAAGAGAACAGGCAGAAGATTCATATTATGGGAGAAGAATTTTAAAGAGATATTTAATCCCTTTCAATGATATAATCTGTATGTTCAATGACTTTTCTGAATTTTAAAATTATCATTTAATTAAGTACCATTCAGAAATTTGTAACTGAAATTTCTAGGAAATTATGAACAGAGCATTGGTATGCAATTTCACTCCTTCGAAATCAAAATTGTATTTTTGCTTTACAATTCTATTATCATGAAAATAATGTCATGTATATCAAATAATTATAGTAGTGTAGAAAAATATATTTGAAACTAAAATTTAGTCTCAAATTAATGTACAAATATGCTATGTAAAATTTTAATATAGAGAAAGTAATTTTCAGAAAATTTTCTAAATTATAGGAACAATTAGCCGTTAACTTTATCTTATACGGGTATTTCTCTCTGCTTATCTATGTTGCAACCTTCAACAAAGTGACTACAAATAATTCCCACTGTTGTCAGATTCAAAATAGTTATTCCTTTTGGTATATTGTATATAGTAAGTTCACTCGCCTCTGGCTTTTAACTTTATTTCTTTTGTCCCTGGGGTAATAGTTTCTCTTATTTCTGCTACTTCAGCTAAAAGAATCATCTTTCTCCTAGTAGGCCTTTGTGACTTTGCCAAACAACATAAACTTTTAGGAGGTTTGGGTGTAAAGAACAGATCAAGATATAAACTGTGGTTCATCAAGTAATTAGATAAGAAATAATACTTATAATACTATAAGGTAAGGAGACATGCTAAGTGGACTGTTACTAAATAATATACCTACCATTTTGGATTATACTTGGTTACTTTATGGCAATGTTTTTATTTTACTCTCAATCTATAGAGTGATTTCTGTTTCTTAGGAGGTATTTAATAAACACGTTTATGGAAATTAAAAGTGAATTCTTCATTTTTAATGTTTTTGTTCTGTGTTTCCGTATATCACTCTTTTTCTCTGACTTTATTTTTCAGTATTGTTCTCACAAGTTTACCAGAATAAATTCCTCCTTTTCCATCTTCATGATTTTCTGATTTATTGTACAAGGGACTTATAAACCTCAAAACATGGGCTACTTGACACTTCAGCCCAAACGATATTGTTAAACACATACCCCCAAAAGAATTAGACAAAGAGAAAGGTGAAGAAAATCAGAGAAAAGAAAGATCACGAAAATTTCTAAAAATAAAAAGAAGAAATGAAAAAAGGAAACAATGGGATAGAAAACAGTGAGGAGAGTCCATGAAGAAGCACATTCAGAGACTGAATCAAGAAAAATAGTAACCACCACCAATTGACTCAGAAGTCAATTTTGTGGTATCTGCATAGCAAATTACTCCTGAGATACACTAAAGAAGTAACGATAATAAGTCAGAACAACACTGAAGGAATGTCATTTATTTTTTAAAAAATCTTTTAAATTCTTAGCATTACAGAAAAAGTCCTAAACTTTGAGTCACAAGCTTACTATTAATGACAGATAGTTTCTATCTAGAGACATAAAAAATAAATCAAAAGAATTAGAAAAATGTTCCCTTGATCTAAAATAAGTAGACTGTGGCATTATCATAATCATAATAACATTGTCTCCATGTATTTGGAGTAAGTGTGAACAGATGGCTCTGCTTTGCCTAACACTGAAATCCACACAACAGTCTTCCAAAATGTCCTTACCATCATCACCACTTTGACCTTACTTCTGTATTCTCTCAACCATACAGCCAAGGGAAGACTCTGCTCCAGTTTCGAAGAGCCCAGACTGGTATTGGCAATGACCAGTGCCCACACCCTTGAACCTCCATGCCCTGACAGCAATCCTCTACCCAACAGGTTTATTGTGATCGATTCTTAAGAACAACTGTACATACCATGTCTCACAACTCCATTATTATTGGTCACCACTCAAGATGTGAGCCCTTGTACTCTCATCCTGATACTAATGTCCAATTTTCTCTTCCCTTTGAATTCTTTTTAGTATACCTTCTAGAAATCTCCATTTTCCAACTTAAAAAGCCAAAACGAAAATCTCTCTCCTGTGATTAATACTTCCTCAGAACCCCGAGAGATGGAAACTACTTATTTCCCCTTACTAGAGTTCTCAAGATTAATGTCCTTCCATGTGCCAACTGCTACATACAAAGCATTCCACATGTACCCTCATGATTAAGTTTCCCACTTTGAAGATTATGCCTCCTTCTGTCTCTCTTTCTAATCTTAGTTTACTGACCTGGTTCCTATCCCTTTTACTGTGAAAATGTGTCATCTTGTTTATGGCACGTAGTTCTTTCTATCCCAAACCTGCCTACCATTGAAGATGTTTTCATTGGGCATGGAGGTTAGCCAAACAACTAACTGCGTTTCTGGACCTCACAGGAACCCCTTGCCCACTTTTCTGTTTTTCCCCACCAAAATTCTCCTGTTTCTCTTTCCTTTACTGTCCAGTTAGATTCTGCAGTCCATTACTTATTCTCTTGATAGTATATGTGATTTCATTTTCTTTTGCCCACCCTTCCTGGAAAATTCTACTTGTTGACCTTTTCTGCCTGTATCAAGGCTGCTGAGTACTCCTGGAAAAATTCTGACCAACACCATAAATTTCTCCAACTTCAACCAAGCAACCAATGCAGAGAAACACTCTTCCCAAATGTTTATTTCTGCATATCATTTATTTCAAATCTTTTTCATTAGCTTTTCCTCCTCCTACAATGAGAATATAAAAGTATGTGATTTCCTAATATGACCTATAAATTTAACTGGATAAGCATATATGTCTCCACATATTTATCATTTCTACTGCTCTTCTTTTCTTCCTGTAGATCTTGGTTTCCATATGTTGACATTTCCCTTCAGCCTACAGATCATCATTATCATTTCTTGAAGTGCAAGGTCCTTCAAAACTAATATAATTTTTACTTATCTAAAATTGTTGTTTTTTGGCCTTCAGGTCTTGAAATACTTTTTTAGTTACCAAATTCTTAGTCAATAGGGTTTGCTTATTTATTTTTAAATGTATGTAGGCACTTTAAAAATGTACTTTCTTTGTAATGGCATTCAGGCCATGCTACATCCAAATATGGAACCATCGTATTTAAGAAAACCCTAGAAGCAGGAAGGTCACTCTCACTTTCCTCCTGCCTGTCTACCATGAAGCAGGTCATAAAGCTCTCACTGCAGTGGTACCCACTCTCTATGCAGAGGAAAGGAATGCCTTTATTTCAGAAGACATAGGGACGTAGAGAAGAATATGAACAAATAGGCTTCTCTAAGTTTTCCCCAGCTTATTACTATTAGTTTACATTCTCTTTCTCCAACCATACTTCTCCACAACTATCCACTTCTCTATAAAACGTAGCATAAAATACACAGATTTTTTGTTTCTTTAGGTCTTAATTTCCTTATACAGTGTCTCTCAAGTCAAGTAAACTCATATTAAATAAATGTGTAATCTTTGTTCTTGTTAATCTTTCTTTTTGTTGTTATAGGGATCTCAGCCATGAACCTAGTGATGAGGGAGAAACAACATTTTTTCTCCTCTACATTTGTCATCATTCCTTTATTGCTTCTGATGGGAAGTCAGCCATTGTGTCTATGACTTCTTTCACATTTAATATGCATTTTATTGTTTTCTATCTGCTTCCAAGATTTTTATTCTCTTGGTTTTTTTGCAATATTGCCATTCTTTTCTTCTATACTTGGTATTATATTTGATATGTTGCAAAGAATTTAGGTTTATTTGTCTTCCTCTGAAGAGTATTAATATCTCTTCAAACAGATGGTTGATTTAACTAGACTCAAATTCCAAACTTCCTTCTCCTATCATTCTTTCAGGCCTCCCACATTTGATTTTGCTAGTGTTCTTGGCATCTTGACCACAAATGTGCTGTTCTGGTGCCAGCCAAGGATTTAGGTAAAGTTAGAATAGAAATTTTGTGGGATATCTCTTGGATGTCTCTTTCTCTCTATGTCCACCCTTCCCCCTGCCCTACCAAACACCACATTCCAGACACTGTAGTGGTGTACTTCATCCTCTTATCCATAGAGCTGTGTGTCTCTTTTTGAGTTGTTGCAATCTGCAGCCAGTGGACTCACAGTGACTTCAGTGGCAAGACATATAAATATTAATTTCACCCCACACAGTTCTGTTCTTTCAAGAGTCAACTATTCTCTAGTTTTGTCCTGATTTTGGTTTATCTAGTGCTTTCAAACAGTTGCTTTGAAAAATACTTTTTCAGATTTAATAATTGCTATCTGCAATAAGTTTACTTTGACAGAAGCTATTCTGCCATTTCCAGAAGCAAAATTTTGACATTTAGCTTTAGTTCTCTCTATTCTCTGTATCCACCACATTTTTCTCACATTCATAATTTATTGTTTTATTGTTTACATTACAGACAACATCTTCTCCATACGTTTGCTTTGTGTCTCTGCATTATTCTGCTTTGTAGGTATCCAAGATATGTCTTAGACTTGTAGTTTCTTTCATCTCCTTTATCTTACTGAATTCCGTAGAAACCCATTAAAATGGTAAGATTTCTGTTATAAACAGATATAACCTAACCTATCCTTTGTTATCTGTAGGCAAGGAGGAATCTCATTATGCTTTTATAGAAAATATAAAGTTTTTCTAAAGTCAGCAGCAGAAGTGGTGTAAACTTAGTAAATATTAGAAATGCTGACAATATATATTTGAAACATGTCAAAATATTTCACCGGGTAAATATCTGGGATATATAAATGGTTTCCCCAAATTTCTTCAGAGAAGTAGAGCATTAGAGCCTTTTTGGATTATCCAAGTCCAGTAATGCTTACAACTAATTTATCATAACCAGTTACAGATTTTTGTGTTTTTTTTTTTATTCTCTGCTCTCACTGATTCACTTGACTAGTAAAAACTAAAACAAATAAACCAAAATCCCTGCTCTTTTTTAGTTGACACAGAGGCCGATTTTCTGTCCAAAATAAGGGTGAATTATTATATACTTTTCCTGTCAGCCATATGGATGATCCAGAATCTATTTCCATAATGTTTGAATTTGTTTTCATAGTGCACCTATTGCTGGTTTTGATTTCCTACCTTTCATTATCGATCAAGACAAGATTGTTCAGACTTGTTATTATTTATTTATTTATTTTAATTTATTTATTATTATTATACTTTAAGTTGTAGGGTACATGTGCATAACGTGCAGGTTTGTTACATATGTATACTTGTGCCATGTTGGTGTGCTGCACCCATCAACTCATCATTTACATCAGGTGTAACTCCCAATGAAATCCCTTCCCTCCCCCCTCCCCATGATAGGCCCCTATGTGTGATGTTCCCCTTCCTGAGTCCAAGTGATCTCATTGTTCAGTTCCCACCTATGAGTGAGAACATGCGGTGTTTGGTTTTCTGTTCTTGTGATAGTTTGCTAAGAATGGTGGTTTCCAGCTGCATCCATGTCCCTACAAAGGACACAAACTCATCCTTTTTGATGGCTGCATAGTATTCCATGGTGTATATGTGCCACATTTTCTTAATCCAATCTGTCACTGATGGACATTTGGGTTGATTCCAAGTCTTTGCTATTGTGAATAGTGCCGCAATAAACATATGTGTGCATGTGTCTTTATAGCAGCATAATTTATAATCCTTTGGGTATATACCCAGTAATGGGATGGCTGGGTCATATGGTACATCTAGTTCTAGATCCTTGAGGAATCGCCATACTGTTTTCCATAATGGTTGAACTAGTTTACAATCCCACCAACAGTGTAAAAGTGTTCCTATTTCTCCACATCCTCTCCAGCACCTGTTGTTTCCTGACTTTTTAATGATCGCCATTCTAACTGGTGTGAGATGGTATCTCATTGTGGTTTTGATTTGCATTTCTCTGATGGCCAGTGATGATGAGCATTTTTTCATGTGTCTGTTGGCTGTATGAATGTCTTCTTTTGAGAAATGTCTGTTCATATCCTTTGCCCACTTTTTGATGGGGTTGTTTGTTTTTTTCTTGTAAATTTGTTTGAGTTCTTTGTAGGTTCTGGATATTAGCCCTTTGTCAGATGAGTAGATTGCTAAAATTTTCTCCCATTCTGTAGGTTGCCTGTTCACTCAGATGGTAGTTTCTTTTGCTGTGCAGAAGCTCTTTAATTTAATGAGATCCCATTTGTCAATTTTGGCTTTTGCTGCCGTGGCTTTTGGTGTTTTAGACATGAAGTCTTTGCCCATGCCTATGTCCTGTATGGTACTACCTAGGTTTTCCTCTAGGATATTTATGGTATTAGGTCTAACATTTAAGTCTCTAATCCATCTTGAATTAATTTTCGTATAAGGAGTAAGGAAAGGATCCAGTTTCAGCTTTCTACTTATGGCTAGCCAATTTTCCCAGCACCATTTATTAAATAGGGAATCCTTTCCCCATTTCTTGTTTCTCTCAGGTTTGTCAAAGATCTGATGGCTGTAGATGTGTGGTATTATTTCTGAGGACTCTGTTCTGTTCCATTGGTCTATATCTCTGTTTTGGTACCAGTACCATGCTGTTTTGGTTACTGTAGCCTTGTAGTATAGTTTGAAGTCAGGTAGCGTGATGCCTCCAGCTTTGTTCTTTTGACTTAGGATTGTCTTGGAGATGCGGGCTCTTTTTTGGTTCCATATGAACTTTAAAGCAGTTTTTTCCAATTCTGTGAAGAAACTCATTGGTAGCTTGATGGGGATGGCATTGAATCTATAAATTACCTTGGGCAGTATGGCCATTTTCACGATATTGATTCTTCCTATCCATGAGCATGGTATGTTCTTCCATTTGTTTGTGTCCTCTTTGATTTCACTGAGCCGTGGTTTGTAGTTCTCCTTAAAGAGGTCCTTTACATCCCTTGTAAGTTGGATTCCTAGGTATTTTATTCTCTTTGAAGCAATTGTGAATGCAAGTTCATTCCTGATTTGGCTCTCTGTTTGTCTGTTACTGGTGTATAAGAATGCTTGTGATTTTTGCACATTAATTTTGTATCCTGAGACTTTGCTGAAGTTGCTTATCAGCTTAAGGAGATTTTGGGCTGAGACAATGGGGATTTCTAAATATACAATCATGTCATCTGCAAACAGGGACAGTTTGACTTCTTCTTTTCCTAACTGAATACCCTTGATTTCTTTCTCTTGCCTAATTGCCCTAGCCAGGACTTCCAACACTATGTTGAATAGGAGTGGTGAGAGAGGGCATCCCTGTCTTGTGCCAGTTTTCAAAGGGAATTTTTCCAGTTTTTGCCCATTCAGTATGATATTGGCTGTGGGTTTGTCATAAATAGCTCTTATTATTTTGAGGTACGTTCCATCAATACCGAATTTATTGAGCGTTTTTAGCATGAAGGGCTGTTGAATTTTGTCAAAAGCCTTTTCTGCATCTATTGAGATAATCATGTGGTTCTTGTCTTTGGTTCTGTTTATATGCTGGATTATGTTTATTGATTTGCGAATGTTGAACCAGCCTTGCATCCCAGGGATGAAGCCCACTTGATCATGGTGGATAAGCTTTTTGATGTGTTGCTGAATCCGGTTTGCCAGTATTTTATTGAGGATTTTTGCATCGATGTTCATCAGGGATATTGGTCTAAAATTCTCTTTTTTTGTTGTGTCTCTGCCAGGCTTTGGTATCAGGATGATGTTGGCCTCATAAAATGAGTTAGGGAGGATTCCCTCTTTTTCTATTGATTGGAATAGTTTCAGAAGGAATGGTACCAACTCCTCCTTGTACCTCTGGTAGAATTCAGCTGTGAATCCATCTGGTCCTGGACTTTTTTTGGTTGGTAGGCTATTAATTATTGCCTCAATTTCAGAGCCTGCTATTGGTCTATTCAGGGATTCAACTTCTTCCTGGTTTAGTCTTGGAAGAGTGTAAGTGTCCAGGAAATTATCCATTTCTTCTAGATTTTCCAGTTTATTTGCATAGAGGTGTTTATAGTATTCTCTGATGGTAGTTTGTATTTCTGTGGGGTCAGTGGTGATATCCCCTTTATCATTTTTAATTGCGTCGATTTGATTCTTCTCTCTTTTCTTCTTTATTAGTCTGGCTAGTGGTCTGTCAATTTTGTTAATCTTTTCAAAAAACCAACTCCTGGATTCATTGATTTTTTGGAGAGTTTTTTGTGTCTCTATCTCCTTCAGTTCTGCTCTGATCTTAGTTATTTCTTGCCTTCTGCTAGGTTTCGAATGTGTTTGCTCTTGCTTCTCTAGTTGTTTTAATTGTGATGTTAGAGTGTCAATTTTAGATCTTTCCTGCTTTCTCTTGTGGGCATTTAGTGCTATAAATTTTCCTCTACACACTGCTTTAAATGTGTCCCAGAGATTCTGGTATGTTGTATCTTTGTTCTCATTGGTTTCCAAGAACATCTTTATTTCTGCCTTCATTTCGTTATGTACCCAGTAGTCATTCAGGAGCAGGTTGTTCAGTTTCCATGTAGTTGAGCGGTTTTGATTGAGTTTCTTAGTCCTGAGTTCTAGTTTGATTGCACTGTGGTCTGAGAGACAGTTTTTTATAATTTCTGTTCTTGTACATTTGCAGAGGAGTGCTTTACTTCCAATTATGTGGTCGATTTTGGAGTAAGTACGATGTGGTGCTGAGAAGACTGTATATTCTGTTGATTTGGGGTGGAGAGTTCTATAGATGTCTATTAGGTCTGCTTACTGCAGAGATGAGTTCAATTCCTGGATATCCTTGTTAACTTTCTGTCTCGTTGATCTGTCTAATGTTGACAGTGGAGTGTTGAAGTCTCCCATTATTATTGTATGGGAGTCTAAGTCTCTTTGTAAGTCTCTAAGGACTTGCTTGATGAATCTGGGTGCTCCTGTATTGGGTGCATATATATTTAGGATAGTTAGCTCTTCCTGTTGAATTGATCCCTTTACCATTATGTAATGGCCTTCTTTGTCTCTTTTGATCTTTGATGGTTTAAAGTCTGTTTTATCAGAGACTAGTATTGCAACCCCCGCTTTTTTTTGTTCTCCATTTGCTTGGTAAATCTTCCTCCATCCCTTTATTTTGAGCCTATGTATGTCTCTGCGTGTGAGATGGGTCTCCTGAATACAGCAGACTGATGGGTCTTGACTCTTTATCCAGTTTGCCAGTCTGTGTCTTTTAATTGGAGCATTTAGTCCATTTACATTTAAGGTTAAGATTGTTATGTGTGAACTTGATCCTGCCATTATGATATTAACTGGTTATTTTGCTCGTTAGTTGATGCAGTTTCTTCCTAGCCTCGATGGTCTTTACATTTTGGCATGTTTTTGCAATGGCTGGTACCGGTTGTTCCTTTCCATGTTTAGTGCTTCCTTCAGGGTCTCTTGTAAGGCAGGCCTAGTGGTGACAAAATCTCTAAGCATTTGCTTATCTGTAAAGGATTTTATTTCTCCTTCACTTATGAAACTTAGTTTGGCTGGATATGAAATTCTGGGTTTAAAATTCTTTTCTTTAAGAATGTTGAATATTGGCCCCCACTCTCTTCTGGCTTGGAGAGTTTCTGCCGAGAGATCTGCTGTTAGTCTGATGGGCTTCCCTTTGTGGGTAACCCGACCTTTCTCTCTGGCTGCCCTTAAGATTTTTTCCTTCATTTCAACTTTGGTGAATCTGGCAATTATGTGTCTTGGAGTTGCTCTTCTCGAGGAGTATCTTTGTGGCGTTCTCTGTATTTCCTGGATTTGAACGTTGGCCTGCCCTACTAGGTTGGGGAAGTTCTCCTGGATGATATCCTGAAGAGTGTTTTCCAACTTGGTTCCATTTTCCCCCTCACTTTCAGGCACCCCAATCAGGCGTAGATTTGGTCTTTTTACATAATCCCATACTTCTTGCAGGCTTTGTTCATTTCTTTTTCTTCTTTTTTCTTTTGGTTTCTCTTCTCGCTTCATTTCATTCATTTGATCCTCAATCGCAGATACTCTTTCTTCCAGTTGATCGAGTCGGTTACTGAAGCTTGTGCATTTGTCACGTATTTCTCGTGTCATGGTTTTCATCTCTTTCATTTCGTTTAGGACCTTCTCTGCATTAATTACTCTAGCCATCAATTCTTCCACTTTTTTTTCAAGATTTTTAGTTTCTTTGCGCTGGGTACATAATTCCTCCTTTAGCTCTGAGAAATTTGATGGACTGAAGCCTTCTTCTCTCATCTCGTCAACGTCATTCTCCGTCCAGCTTTGATCCGTTGCTGGCGATGAGCTGCGCTCCTTTGCCGGGGGAGATGCGTTCTTATTTTTTGAATTTCCAGCTTTTCTGCCCTGCTTTTTCCCCATCTTTGTGGTTTTATCTGCCTCTGGTCTTTGATGATGGTGATGTTCTGATGGGGTTTTGGTGTAGGTGTCCTTCCTGTTTAATAGTTTTCCTTCTAACAGTCAGGACCCTCAGCTGTAGGTCTGTTGGAGATTGCTTGAGGTCCACTCCAGACCCTGTTTGCCTGGGTATCAGCAGCAGAGGCTGCAGAAGATAGAATATTTCTGAACAGCGAGTGTACCTGTCTGATTCTTGCTTTGGAAGCTTCCTCTCAGGGGTGTACTCCACCCTGTGAGGTGTGGGGTGTCAGACTGCCCCTAGTGGGGGATGTCTCCCAGTTAGGCTACTCAGGGGTCAGGGACCCACTTGAGCAGGGAGTCTGTCCCTTCTCAGATCTCAACCTCCGTGTTGGGAGATCCACTGCTCTCTTCAAAGCTGTCAGACAGAGTCGTTTGCGTCTGCAGAGGTTTTGGCTGTGTTTGTTATTGCCCTGTCCCCAGAGGTGGAGTCTACAGAGACAGGCAGGTTTCCTTGAGCTGCTGTGAGCTCCACCCAGTTCGAGCTTCCCAGCAGCTTTGTTTACCTACTTAAGCCTCAGCAATGGCGGGCGCCCCTCCCACAGCCTTGCTGCTGCCTTGCCGGTAGATCACAGACTGCTGCGCTAGCAATGAGGGAGGCTCCGTGGGTGTGGGACCCTCCCGGCCAGGTGTGGGATATGATCTCCTGGTGTGCCTGTTTGCTTAAAGCGCAGTATTGGGGTGGGAGTTACCCGATTTTCCAGGTGTTGTGTGTCTCAGTTCCCCTGGCTAGGAAAAGGGATTCCCTTCCCCCTTGCGCTTCCCAGGTGAGACAATGCCTCACCCTGCTTCAGCTCTCGCTGGTCGGGCTGCAGCAGCTGACCAGCACCGATTGTCTGGCACTCCCCAGTGAGATGAACCCAGTACCTCAGTTGAAAATGCAGAAATTACTGGTCTTCTGTGTCCCTCGCGCTGGGAGTTGGAGACTGGAGCTTTTCCTATTCGGCCATCTTGCTCTGCCCCGGACTATTTATTTTTTAAAATGATGTTTATCCCTGTTCTTTGGATGCTATTAGTTTCCCATTCAAACTCAGAGTTGCAGTACAGGTTGAAGTTTCTCACGCTTGCTCAGTTCGCCTACAAATTATCATCTAATTTAGCTCCCCAGGTTTAAGATTATTTGTCTACATCTTGGTCAATTTAAACATAAGCTTCTCTAGTCTAGTAACCAAGGTCTTCAACATGAAACATTAATTATCAGAACTATACCTATCCCAACCCTGGTCTTAATGTTAAATGAACAACTTTTAAAACTTTTAAAATCCACCACCAAAACCACCATTTCCATTTTCTAATTTTTTATCCATATTCTGTTGACATTTTGAATCACAAATAGATGTACAGATGTTCTGGGAAAGGAGGAAGTGCAGCTAACACAGGTACCTGAATCAGTGCCCTTAGAAACCAATGCCTTTGGAGTATAACTTTCTTATTTTACATACCTCACAACTCTGAAATCAGGGGAATATGATAGATAAAAATGAAATATATTGTGGTCGTCTTTTGATTAGCATATTTGCTGTGTTTTAAGCATCAATATTTATACCTAACAAAACTATTTTTAACAATTCATCTTTTGTCTGATAGTGTTAAAACAATCCCCTATGTCCTAGCCCTGTAAAGAAGCTTAGTATTATGTATTGTGTGTGTGTGTGTGTGTGGTTTTTTTTTTTAGGAATTGTAATGATATATTGGGAAGAACTATAACTTGAATGATAAGCTTAAAATACTAAATGCATTTGTGTTAAAATATCATCTCCTAGAAATAAAACTCCTACCCAGAATAGAGAGCAAAATAAGGCATTTAAAATGTCATATTATACACAGACATCACAGACATATGCAGTTCTGATATTCAACTATAAAACAGAAACCAGATTATCCAAATGTATGTTGTTTTCTCAATAAGAAACGTCTTACTCAAGTATCAGCCCACTGCTTCAAAAAGTCAATCAAAACTAAACTATAAGGAAAGTAGAATTTTAAATGCCAAATGAAGATTTTAAAATGTATCATGAGATATGTTGGAAGAATGTTGGGATGAAAAAAGAAAAATAAAATTTAGTTAGAAGTAGAAGAATTAAGCCATTCTTTTGATTTCCACAGTTCACATTAAGTATATTCCATAATATTTGAAGTCTGAAAGAGAATATCCTAACAGATCATGATGTTGATTTAAAGCCATACTTTATTCCTAACAGAAATACGTATGTGACAGGAATGCTAGCTACCAGGAAAATTTATGATGATGTATTTGTCCATTTTCACACTGCTGATAAAGACATACCTGAGACTATGGAAATTACAAAAGAAACAGGTTTATTGGACTTACAGTTCCACATGGCTGGGGAGGCCTCACAACCATAGTGGAAGGGGAAAGGCACATCTCACATGGTGGTGGCAAAAGAAAGAATGAGAGCCAAGTGAAACGGGTTTCTGCTTATCAAACCACCAGGTTTCTTGAAATCTATTCACTAGTATGAGAACGGTATGGGGGAAACTGCCCATGATTCAGTGATCTCCCCCTGGTTCCCTCTCACAACACATGGAAATTATGGGAAGACAATTCAAGATGAAATTTGGGTGGGGACACAGAGCCAAACCATATCATTCTGCCCCGACCCCTCCCAAATCTCATGTACTCACATTTTAAAGCCAATTATGCCTTCCCAACGGTCCCCCAAAGTTTTAGCTCATTTCAGTATTAACTCAAAAGTCCACAGTTCAAAGTCTCATCTGAGACAATGCAAGTAAGTCCCTTCTGCCTATGAGCCTATAAAACCAAAAACAAGTTAGTTACTTCTTAGATACAATGGGGTACAGGCATTTGGTGGATATAGCCATTTCAAATAGGAGAAATTGCCCAAAGCAAAGGGACTACAGGCCCCATGTAAGTCTGAAATCCAGCAGGGCAGTCAAATCTTAAAGCTCTAAAATGGTCTCCTTTAAGTTCATGTCAGGTTTTGCTGATGCAAGAGGTCAGTTCCCATGGTCTTGGGCAGCTCCACCCCTGTGCTTTGCAGGGAACAGTCATCCTCCCAGCTGCTTTCACAGACTGGCATTGAGTGTCTGTGGCTTTTCCAGGAGCATGGTGGAAGCTGTCAGTGGATCAACCATTTTGGGGTGTGGAGGATGGTGGCACTCTTCTCACAGTTCCACTAGGCAGAGTTTCACTGGGGACTCTGTGGTGGGGGTGCCCACCCCACATTTTCCTTCCGTACTGCACTAGGAGAGGTTTTACATGAGGGCCCAGCTCCTGCAGCAAACTTTTGCCTGGGCCTCCAAGTGTTTCCATACATCTTCTGAAATCTAGGTGGAGGTTCTCAAACCTCAGTTCTTGACTTCTTTGCACCCACAGGCTCAACACCACGTGGAAGCTGCCAAGGATTGGGGCTTCCACCCTCTGAAGCAACATCCCAAGCTATACCTTGGCCCCTTTTAGCCACAGCTGGAGTGACTGGGACACAGGACACCAAGTCCCTAGACTCTACACAGCAGAAGGACCCTGGGCCCAGCTCATAAAACCACTTTTTCCTCCTAAACCTCTGGGCCTGTGACAGGAGGGACTGCTACAAGGTCTCTGACATGACTTGGAGACATTTTCTCCATTGCCTTAGTGATTAACATTTAGCTCCCCCTGACTTACGCAAATTTCTGCAGCCAGTTTGAATTTCCCCTCAGAAAATGGAATTTTATTTTGTTTCAAATTGCCAGTCTGCAAATTTTCTGAACTTTTACACTCTGTTTCCCTTTTAAAACTGAATGCCTTTAACAGCACCCAAGTCACCTCTTGAATGTTTTGCTGCTTAGAAATATATTCTGCCAAATACCCTAAATCATTACCCTCAAGTTCAAAGCTCCACAAACCTTTACAGCAGGGGTAAAATGCTTCCAGTCTCTTCGCTAAAAGATAACCAGAGTCACCTTTGCTCCAGTTCTCAACAAGTTCCTCACCTCCATATGAGACAACTGCAGCCTGGATTTCATTGTTCATATCATTATTAGCATTTTGGTCAAAGCCATCCAATAAATCTCTAGGGAGTTCCAAACTTTCCCACATTTTCCCGTCTTCTTCTGAGCCCTTCAAACTGCTCCAACCTCTGCCTGTTACCCAGTTCTAAAGTCACTTGCACATTTTCAGGCATCTTTTCAGCAACGCCCCACTCTACTGGAACCAATTTAGTGTATTAGCCCATTTTCATGCTGCTGATAAAGACATATGTGAGACTGGGAAATTTACAAAAGAAAGAGATTTATTGACTTACAGTTCCACGTCTCTGGAGCGGCCTCATAATCACTGTGGAAGGTGAAAGCCACATCTCACATGGTGGTGGCAAGAGAGAGACTGAGAGCCAAGTGAAACGGGCTTCCCTTTATCAAACCATCAGATCTTATGAGACTTATTCACTACCACAAGAACAGTATGGGAGAAACAGCCCCCATGATTCAATTATCTCCCACTGAGTTTTTCCCACAACCCTCGAGAATTATGGGAATACAATTCAAGTTGAAATTCAGGTGGGGACAGAGCCAAACCGTATCAGATGGTTTGAGTAATTTAATGTGCCCTTTTCTTTGAGGCTTGTGGTGCTTAACCCTGGATCCGTACACAATACTAAAATTTAGTTTGAGTGAAAGGTATGCTTTCCTAAGTAAAAGAATTTTAGGAAAGAGGATTAGACCTGGAAAACCTACAGGAAACACATTCACAGGCAAATCACTTTCTATAAGTGGAAGTTGAGGAATCAGAAATTGATTATTTTTAAATTACATCCTGGGGTATCCATGAGAAAGTCTTCTGGGAAAGGTAAATTGCTCTCTAATGTGAAGACCACAGGTTTAGGAAATAAAGGGCAGACCATTTTCTAATACACACTCATTTCTAGAAAGTGGAAGGGAACTTTAGAGAAAAAGATAAACTTCTTTTTTTTTTTCCTTGAAACAGGATAGAGTTTATGTTTCTTCAGATGGTTTGATGTCTACATATTAATACCATTGCTCATTCTTCATTTGCATCTGAAGACTGAACTGAAACAAGTTAAAAATACAAGAATGGGGCCAGGCGTGGTGGTTCACGCCTGTAATCCAACACCTTGAGAGGCCGAGGTGGGCAGATCACTTGAGGTCAGGAGTTGAAGAACAGCCAGGCTAACATGGTGAATCCCCTTTTCTACTAAAAATACAAAACATTAGCAAGGCATGATGGTGCACGCCTGTAATCCCAGCTACTCGGGAGGCTGAGGCAGGAGAATTGCTTGAACCCAGGAGGCGGAGGTTGCAGTGAGCCGAGATTGTGCCATTGCACTCCAGCTTGGGCAACAAGAGTGAAACTCCGTCTCAAAAATAAAATAAAATAATAAAATAAAATAAATACAAGAATGGAATGCCCAGATGATAACCCTTCATCTAATTTTTTATGTTCCCTTGATGCTTGAACTTAGTAGTACATGTTGTTGTTTTTTCTATCGTTGTTCTCTTTATGTGACATTCTTTCAATTTCAACTTTTTCTTTCCTCCCAGTTCTTGACGTCTTGTCTCTAGCCTACTACTTACAATTCTGTGTTGCCATGTTCAACAACAAAACAAGTGTTCTTCTGATCTCTAAACCTTTTAGGGCCTCTACTTGAGAGCAATTTTCACTCATTTCCAGTTCACTGATAAGGAACATGTTGGCAGATTTAAACAAATCAAAAGTGGAAATCCAAAAGTGCTCCTTCTAGCATCCCAATTCTGGCTTCCCTTCTTAGTGTGTTTTTGGTGATTAGAACTTTACTGAGGTTTACGAATACTTTTTGTTTTTGTTTTTTGTTTTACTACCTTCAAATCTAAATGTCTTGTTTCACTATAATTTTGAAAATATAATTCTGGAGTGGACCTAAGATAAAAAATAATTTTCAAGTAAGAATTATGGCTCACATATTAATAAAATGAACACAGATCGAATATGTTGAAAGGACACAAAGATAGATGTGTACCCGCCCCCCACCCGCTACACCCTTGTTCTGCTCTCTAATCTTTGCACATACCAGAGATTTCGTAAGTTCTGTGAGTACCTGGTTTTCTGCACGTACCAGAGATTTTGTTTTGCACATACCAGAGATTTTGTAAGTTCTGAGGCAAGGTCACAAGACGTGTTTAAGTAAGATAAACTCTTGCTGCCATAAACCTGCTCTCCCGCCTCAAAGTTTGAACCAAAATATCAGAAATGGCGGGAACCAATCATAGTTAGCCAAATCGCCTTGTTCAAACACTAGCCAATCATATATCTGATTTGTATAATAACTCTATGCCCACTTTTCTTAGACTATATAACACTGCTCGGAGCTCAGTGGGGGAGCTCTCCTGCCCGTCTCGTTTCACGAGCGAGGGAGAGTTCCAGGTTCGAACCTGTAATAAAGATCCTTGCTGCTTAGCTTTGACTCTGGACTCTGGTGGTCTTCTTCGGGGAATAAACGGTCTGGGCATAACAATGTTAAGTCATTATTTAAATGAGAGTACTGGAAATAAGTTACAACTTGTTCGAAGAAGAATCCCAAGAAGAGAGATTTATAGATTTGGAATGTTGAATAAATCTGCAAACAGATGCAAAACTTACTTCTAATGCAGTTAAGGAGGAAACACAAGTGAATTTCCACAGAATTTGTTTGCATATCTATACACGGGAATTATTTTGCATTGATATCAGTTATTTACAGCCTAGTGTTACAAAATAACTTTTAAGTAAATGAAAGGCACAGAGTCCCTAACAGGATCAAATAAATTGGAAGGGTGTGTTCTAAAGAATTCATAGTTTTCCGTTAGAAACACTTTCATTCCAAGTGTCCTAAACTTTTTCTTAGGCAATATTGGGCATATTATTGCCTTTATACCTTGAATAGTTTTAAAATATATTCTCAAAATGAGCTTAGAAATATTCCTTTCATTTTTTCAAAACAAATCATGATGACACTAAAGGAGTTTTTCTCTTTTATTCATTAAGTATATTTTGTTATTTAGTATTAGGGAATAGCATTTATGTATATACATATATTTATAAAATAAGGTAAAATGTATAATATTAACACATGTTCATATCACATTAATGTATGAAAAATGGTTATATTATTTTATGCAAATAATCAGGGACCCAGTAATTGTGTTACCACAGGGTGTAGTTCTTGGAGATAAGGAAAACTCGAAGAGTCTTGAATGTGTTACTTCTGATATGGTATTTCTGAGGTTTTTTTCTCATGCATAGTGAAACATTTATTTTAGAGATCAATCTTAGACTTCTGTACTCTCCACATTGCTATATTAATGCTCTTACTTTGTATCAAGTAAAATAAAAAGCTGTTATAAAACATAAGTCACATCATATCTGATGTAAGGAAGAGACTTTTGAGAAGGTTTTCTTGTTAGCTTTGCAAAATGTTATTCTTCAGACATCTTACTATGTAGGGGCAGAAAGGGTGTGATATCTTTCCTCACCCATCATGAGTCACAGCTGACACTCCTGCAACAAAAGATAAAAGAAAAACATAGCAAATTTACTTAATCATAATGTTATGTGACACAAAACCTTCAGAAATGAAGACCCAAAGACCCAAGAGAAAACTGTCACTTTTATGCTTAGTTTTGATGAAGAGTGGACAGCTGTGTAGAAATGTAATTGAACAAAAAGGGAACAATCTGATAGTAACAGACTGAGTGGGAAAACCCAGCACCACCTGGTATGGGGCAGGACCTCTGAAATGAGGATCTTATTGCCAACTATAAAACATGGATAGGTCAGAGAATTTCTTTATGGCCAGCTTCTTGACAGAAAGGTGAGAGATGGTTAAAGTAGGAATTCTAGTTTTTATGACTGACTTTGGGGAAAGGGGGTTCTGGCTTCTATGACTCACTTTTGGGAAGAGAAATTCTGGTTTCTATGACTAACTTCAGGGGAGATTGAGAAATGAGAGACAGGAGGGCAGGATTAGGTCAGAGACCTTGGTTCTGAGACTGCTTCTGAGGCCTCCCAAGGTCCTTTAGCTCAATGTACTCTGCGTGCCAAAGCTCCTTAATCTGGGATATCATTTTCTGAGCCCCAACAACTGCTATAATGTCAGGTTTTATTCTTTTTGGTTCATGAATTAGTGTGGGTAAAATTTCAAGATAGTGACTCCTTTATTATAAGTTTTTCTTTTTCTTTTCCCTTACAATGCATCACTCTTGTATAACATTATTTTATTAAAATATAGGATGACATCTAAAACAGTAGCCATTTACTTATAAAAAGTATTTCCTCTGAATGGGATGCACACTGTCAACTAAGATTATAACTGACTCATACTTTTAGCAGATAAGAGGGAATTCAGTTTTTAGCAATAAAGTTCTAAGATGGAGTTCCCCGAAAGCTGAGCGTGCGTGCCCTGTTGTTTAAAAGCACAGAGACAAAAAGCCATTTTATTGACTTGAATGACAATGCGTTTACATAGAGGCTAAAAATGACTTCACTCTTTTGCAAGATGAAGAAATTGCACACTATCAGTTAAAGTGCTGCGGGCATGGGGCGGATTGAACCTCGGGAAATCTGAGTGCCTGAAAAGATAAAACACAAATACAAATGCTTAGCTGGGGTAAGTGAAGCGGAAAGTCTTGCTTGGTTGTTCAGGTGGAAAAAAAAAATCTTTTAAAAGGAAGTAAGTGGGGAAAAAGAAGAGATTAGTAATAACAACCAAAACCAAACAAAAAAATCCTCAATAACAACAGTCATTTTCACCACAGGTCTTAGTAAACTACATCATTTAAAATTCTCCAATTATGCCCACATGTTGTTGTTTGGGAAAGATAAGTAAAAACAGCAGTGCCCTAGGTTTTATTGCTTCAAATGACCTGGCTCATCATGTGGTGATCTACCATCCTGCTAAATGTGTGTTAAGTCTTGTTACAAACTGACCCTTCAGAGCACATTTAAGATGGTTTCTAACCCTGAAGTGTAAATGCACTTGTTTACTTGTCCAAATTTATCTATTCAGCTTCAATAAAAATATGGCATTTATAATGATTTTAAGTATGTTTTACTGTATTAACTCAGATACACGCAAATATTAATTTAAAAGCAATTTTCTGTTTGACAAAACAAATATTTGCCTGAAAATAAGTAGGATTACACAAGTTTTATTTTCCTACTTTTCAAATTTAAGTTATTTATCTTCTGAAAATGAGGATTAAATTGACTAGTTAAAACGGGAGAAAAAGATTAAACCAAGATACAGTCAAATGCTGCAAATGGATAGCCAGTAGTAAAATAATAATGCTTGTACATTCAAGGGATCCCTGAACTTTGATGTAATTTTTTTAGTGAAGGTAATGTCAATAACAATAAAATGATCAACACAAAAATATTAGGACAACTGGGTTTTTTCAGTGGTCAAACCTTCCTGATTGTTTTGCATATACAGTTTACATGATAAAAGACACCTGGAGCACTCTCTTGTTTCATTATCTCATTATGGCCCATCAAGAATTATTGGCATCTAAAGCGGTGAAATTCCACAATTTTCAAAAGGCTTCTGGCCTAATGGGATCACTGAATTAAGCATAAGTAAAGTCAGTGTATTGCAGACAGCAGGATCCATTTTAGAAATATGAGAAAGAACTCCACAGATGGATAGTATTCATTAATTCACTTACTCAATTTGCCATTTTATAAATTCTCGTTAATAAAGATTGATCACATTACAAGGCCTTCACCAGAAAAAGTGGTATGTTTCCATTTGCTGTATTCTTAACTTATAAAAATTGTCATTGCTAATAAGTAATTTATTGATTTACACAGGTAGGTATAAAATAACTCATACTATAACACTATATCTTCCTAGTTCCCTAATATATATAGAGAGATGATATATGTGTATATATATGATAGCTACTATATATGAGAATTTCTAAATAAGATGCAGATTTTCAGACTATTAAATGAGTATATCTTAAGACATTGATAAAATATTGATAAATTTCTAATTATTTTCCAATATCTATTATGTATGTATAGTTATATCTATAAGTAAAATATAAACTAAAATGTGCCATTTTTAAATGCAACAGTATGTCATATTTATATAAGCTATTAAGAGCTTATGATGAGCAACAACAAAGTAGACAGAAATGCTATAGTGTTGTTCAGTTTATAGAAAAAAAATGGAGTTTCAAGGGTAAAGAAACACATTCAAATTAGTTCAAATATATTTTTCAGTTTTGTTCTTTCCATTGGAGTTTTTTTTAACATAGTTTCTATTTTTCTATTTTTAAATTTTTGTGGGTACATAGTGTCATGCGTGTCCATGTGAAGAGACCACCAAACAGGCTTTGTGTGAGCCATAAAGCTTTTTAATCACCTGGGTGCAGGCGGACTGAGTCCAAAAAGAGAGTCAGCGGAGTGAGATAAGGGTGGGGCCGTTTTATAGGATTTGGGTAGGTAAAGGAAAGTTACAGTCAAAGGGGGTTTGTTCTCTGGCAGACAGGAGTGGGAGTCACAACGTGCTCAGTGGGGGAGCTTTTTGAGCCAGGAAAAGGAATTTCACAAGGTAATGTCATCACTTAAGGCAAGGACCCACCATTTTCACTTCTTTTGTGGTGGAATGTCATCAGTTAAGGCAGGAGCAGGGCATTTTCACTTTTTTTTTTTTTTGTCTTTTTTTTTTATTATTATTATACTTTAAGTTCTAGGGTACATGTGCATAACGTGCAGGTTTGTTACATATGTATACTTGTGCCATGTTGGTGTGCTGCACCCATCAACTCGTCAGCACCCATCAACTAGTCATTTACATCAGGTTCTTTTGTGATTCTTCAATTACTTTAGGCCATCTGGGCGTATACAGGCAAGTCACAGGGGATGCTATGGCTTGACTTGGGCTCAGAGGCCTGACACATAGTAAGTGTATATATTTATGAATTTCATGAGATGTTTTGATGCAGGCATGCAATATGTAATAATCACATCAGGGTAATGGGGTAATCCATCACCTCAAGTATTTATCTTTTGAGTTATAAACTATCCAATTGTACTTGTTTTGTCATTTTAAAATGTACACTTACATTATTTTTTACCATACTCACCCTTTTGTGCTAGCAAACACTAGCCTCTGATAACCGTACTTCCCAGCTTCTGATAACCATCTTTCTACCTCTATTTCCACATATTCAGTTGTTTTAATTTTTAGCTTCCACAAATAAGTGAGAACATGTGAAATTTGTCTTTCTGTGACTGGCTTATTACACTTAACACGTGACCTCAAGTTTCATTCATGTTGTTGCAAGTGATAGGATTGCGTTGAACCTGAGAGAGGTGATTGAGGATATCTGATAAAATAAACTTCTAAGAAGCAAAGCATTGAAGATGTAGCCTGGTTACTTTGAAAAGTATACACTCATATGCATGAACAAAGATTATCTGAAATTGGAACTTGTATTTAAAAGAAAAGCGGAGTGTGAAAGTTTGGAAAATTCAGAGTCTGACAATGTGGTAGAAATTTTTAAAAAGTCATTTTCCTGAGAGGAATTCAAGCCCACTGCAGAAACTTGCATAAGTGAAGAAGAACAGAATGTTAATTTCAAAGACAATGGGGAAAATGTTTCCAAGTATTTCAGAGACATTCATGGCAGCTCCACCCATCACAGGCCTGGAGGGCTAGGAGGGAAAATTTGTTTCATTGGCCAGGCCCAGGACCCCCGCTGCTCTGTGCAGCCTCAGGACATGGTACCTTGCTTCCCCGCCACTCCTGCTCCAGCTATGGCTAAAAAGGACAAAGGTATTGTCCAGACTGTGGCTTCACCATGTGCAAGCCACGATCTTTGGCATCTTCCACATGGTGATGAGCCTGCAGGTGTGCAGAAGGCAAGAGTTGAGGTTTGGGAGCCTCCACTCAGATTTCAGAGGATGTATGGAAATGCCTGGATGTCCAGGCAGAAGTCGACTGCAGAGATAGGGTCCTCATGGAGAACCTCTGCTAGGGCAGTACAGAAAGAAAATATGGGATGGGAGCCCCCACAGAGAGTCCCCACTGGGGCACTGCCTAGTAGAGCTGTGAAAAGAGGGTCATCATCCTCCAGACCCCAGAATGGTAGATCCACTGACAGCTGGCACCATTCCCCTAGAAAAGCCATAGGCACTCAATGCCAGCCCCTGAAAGCAGTCATAGGGGCTGTACCCTGCAGAGTCACAGGGGTGGAGCTGCCCAAGCTCTTGGGAGCCCACCCTTTGCATCAGCATTCCCTGAATGTGAGACATAGGGTCAAAAGAGATTATTTTGAGGCTTTAAGATTTAATGACTCTCCTGCCGGGTTTTGGACTTGCATGGGTCCTGTAGCCTCTTTGTTTTGGCCAATTTCTCCCTTTTAGAATGGGAGCATTTACCCAATGTCTGTACCCACATTGTATCTTGGAAGTAATTAGTTTATTTTTGATTTTATGGGCTCATAGGCAGAAGAAACTTGCCTCAGATGAGATTTTGGACAAGGAATTTTGAGTTAATGTTAAAAGAATTAAGACTTTGGGGGACCTTTGGGAAGGCATGATTATGTTTTGAAATGTGAGAAGGACATGAGATTTGGGAAGAGCCAGGGGCAGAAGGATGTGGTTTGGCTCTGTGTCCCCACCTAAATCTGATGTTGAATTGTAATTGCCAATGTTGGGTGAGGGACCTGGTGGGAGGTGATTGGATCATTGGGGCAGATTTCCTCCTTGCTGTTCTCCTTGCTGTTCTCATGATAATGAGTGAGTTCTCGTGATATCTGATGGTTTAAAAGTGTCTGGCACTTTCTCCTTTGCTCTCTCTCTCTTGTGCTCCAGCATGGTAAGATGTGCTTGCTTCTCCTTCCCTTTCTGCCATGATTGTAAGTTTTCTGAGGCCTCCAAGCCATGCTTCCTGTACAGCCTGTGGAACTGTGAATCAATTAAACCTCTTTTCTTTATAAATTACTCAGTCTCAGGTTCTTCTCTGTAACAGTACAAGAATGAACTAATACATAGTTGCTCCTAGTAGCCACTAATGATCCTTTAAATATCTGTGTTACCTTTTTTAACACTTCCTTTTACATCTCTGATGTTCTTTATTTGGGTCTTCTCTCTTTTTTTCCTTACTTAGTCTGGCTAAAGTTTTGTCAATTTTGTTTAATTTTTCATAAAACTAATTTTTTGTTTCATTGATCCTTTTTATTTTCTTCATTTCAATTTCATTTCAACTCTCATTTTTACTTATTTTCTTTTATTAATTTGCAATTTGATTTGCTCCTTTTTGTAATTTACTTTTTATTTTTTTAATTTTTGTATGTACATTGTCAGTGTATGTATTTATGTGGAACATGAGATGTTTTAATACAAACATACGATGTGAAATAAGAACATCACAGAGAATATGGTATTCATTTCCTCAAACATTTATCACTTGAGTTACAAACAATCCAGTTACACTGTTTACATTATTTTAAAAATGTACAATTAAGATATTATTGACTATAGTCACAACGTTGTGTTATCAAATAGTAGGTCTTACTCATTTTTTTCTATTTTTTGTACCCATTAACAAACCCTATGTCACCCCTCCCCGCAAGCCTCCCACTATACTTGCCACCCTCTGGTAACCATTCTTCTACTCTCCATGTTCATAAGATCAATTGTTTTGATTTTTAGATCTCACGAATAAGTGAGAACTGTTTTTATAGTACTTTAAGATGATTCTTAGGTTATTTATTTGAAGTTTTTCTTGTTTTTTTTTTGTTGTTGTTGTTGTAGGCACTTATTGCTATAAAATTCCTTCTTAGTAATGCTTTCCTGTGTCCCATAGGTTTTGATATGTTGTGCTTCTTTATCACTTGTTTCAAGAAATTTTTCAATTTTGTTCTTAATTTCTTTATTGACCCACTGATAATTCAGGAGCATAATGTTTAATTTCAATGTATTTGTATAGTATCCAAAATTCCTCTTATTGATTTCTAGTTTTATTCCATTGTGGTCAGAGAAGATGCTTGATATAATTTCAACTTTGTTGAATGTTTTAAGACTTGTTTCATGGTCTATGCTTGAAAATAATCCATGTGCTGAGGAAAATAATGTGTATTCTGCAGCTGTTAGATGAAAGTTCTGTAAATATGTATTAACTCCATTTTTTCCGTAGTGCAGATTAAATCTCATGTTTCTTTGTAGATTTTCTATCAGAAAGACCTGTCCAGTGCCAAAAGCAGAGGGTGAAGTCTCCAACTACTATTGTACTGGGGCTTATTTCTCTCTCTAGCTCTAACAATGTTTTCTTTATATATCTGGGTGCTCCAGTATAAGTGGTATATATTTTTTAAATTGTTGTGCTCTCTTGCTGAATTGACTTCTTTATCATTATATAGTAAACTTCTTTGTCTCTTACAGTTTTTGTCTTGAAATCTATTATGTCTGATAAGTGTAGCTGTTCCTGCTTTTCTTTGGTTTCCATTGGCATTGACAATTAAAACAAATTCTATCCTTTTATTTTCAGTCTACATGTATCTTTATAGGTGAAGTGTGTTTCTTACAGGCTATAGATCATTTAATCTTATTTTTGATCCATTCAACCACTCTATGTTTTTTCATTGGAGAGTTTAGTCCATTTACCTTCAATGTTATTATTGACAGGTGGGGACTTACTCTTGTCATTTTGTTATTTGTTTTCTTGTTGTTTTGTGGTCTCTTCTTCCTACTTTTCTTACTTCCTGTCTTCCTTTTATTGAAGGTGATTTCCTCCAGTGGTGTTTAATAATATATACTGGAGCTCTAATACATCTGGCAGCAGATTTTTTGGTGGAAACCTTACAGGTCAGGAGAGACTGGTATGACATATTTAAGTGGCATGGCATAATTATTTTCTTGCTTTTCATTTTTTGTGCATCCATTGTGTGTTTTTTGGTTTGATGTTACCATAAGTCTTGCAAATACTATCTTATAATCCATTATTTTAACCTGATAATAACTTCACACTGTTTGCATAAACAAACAAGCCAAAAGAAAACTAATAAAAGCTCTACACCTGCATTTTGTACCCCTACTTTTAAACTTTTTGTTTCTATTTATATCTTACTGTACTGACTGCGTCTTGAAAAGTTGTTGTAGTTACTATTTTTGATTGGTTCATCTTTTACTCTTTCTACTTAGAGTAGTTTACACAACACAGTTACAGTGTCATAATATCCAATGTTTTTCTGTGTACTTGCTATTTCCAGTGAGTTTTGTACCTTCATGTGATTTTTGACTGCTCATTAATATTTCTTTCTTTCTCATTGAAGTATTCCTTTCAGCATTTTCTGTAAGACAGGTGTGCTGTTGATAAACAGCATTTTCAGTGGATGTACTATTTTGGGGTAATTTTCTTTTTCTTTTTTGAGACAGAGTCTCTGTCTTCAGTACTTAAATATGTCATGCTCCTGTCTTCTGTCCTGTAAGGTTTCCACTGAAAAATCTGCTGCCAGATGTATTGGAGCTCCATTGTATAATATTTGTTTCTTTTCTCTTGCTACTTTTTAGGATTATTTATTTATCCTTGATTTTGAGGAGTCTAATTATTTAATACCTTGAAGTAGTCTTTTTGGGGTTAAATCTACTTGTTGTTCTATAATCTTGTACTTGAATGTTGATATCTTGCTGTAGATTTGGGAAGTTCTCTGATATTATCCATTTGAATAAACTTTTTATTTCTCTCTGTCTCTACCTCCTCTTTGAGGCCAACAATTCTTACATTTGCCTCTTTTAGGCTAGTTCCTAGATCTTATGGGTGTGCTTCATTCTTTTTTGTTTCTTTTTCTTTGGTCTCCTCTTACGGTGTATGTTCAAATACCCTGTCTTCAAGCTCACTAATTCTTTTGTCTGATTCATCAATTCTGCTATTAAGAGACTCTGATGTATTTTTCAGTATGTTTATTGTGTTTTTCACCTCTTGAATTTCTGCTTGATTATTTATAATTATTTCAATCTCTTTGTCAAATTTATATAATGGAATTCTGATTTCCTTTTCTGTGTTCTCTTGAGTTTCTTTGAATTTCCTCAACAGGGCTATTTTGAATTCTTCATCTACAAGATCACATATATTGGCTCCTCCAGCATTGATCCTTGGTGCTTTATTTAGTTCATTTGGTAGGTTATGTTTTCCTGGATAGTTTGGATGTCTATGCATGTTTGTCAGTGTCTGGGCATTGACAAATTAGGTATTTATTATAATTTTTGGATTTTGGGTGTGTTTGTTGCCGTCTTTCTTGGGAAGTCTTTCCAGGTATTTGAAATTACTTGAATGTTGTGATTTAAGCCATACCTGCATTAGGGGCACTCCAGGCCCAGTAATGCTGAGGTTCTTGCAGACTCATAGAGGTACCACCTTGGTGGTCATGGATAAGATCTGGAGGAATTCCCTGGATTACCAAGTAGAGACTCTTATTCCCCTCCCTTACTTTCTTCCCAACGAATAGATTATTTCTCCATGCTGAGCCGCCTGGAGGTGGTTGTGCAGTGACACAAACACCCCTATGGCCACCATCACTGGGACAGCGTTGGGTCAGACCTGAAGCCAGCACAGCACTGGATCTCTCTCAAGGCCTGCTGTAACCACTACCTGTGTACTGCCTATGTTCACTTAAGGCCTTAGGGCTCTACAATCAGCAGGTAGTGAAGCCAGCCAGGTTTGTCTCTTTGTCTTCAAGGTGACAAATTCCTCACAGACCCAGATTTTTCCATAGATGTCATCTGGGAGCCAGCGACTAAAGTCAAAATCTTTAGAAATCTAGCTGGTGTTCTCTTCTACTATGGCTGAGGTGACACGCCAACCATGAGAAGCAGTCCTTCCTATTCCTCCTTCCCTCTTTTCACAGACAGAGGAACCTCACACCCCATTGCCACCATCACCACAGGACCACGGATACTACTGCCAGGCTACTTCCAATATTCCTTTAAGGCTCAAGGCCTCTTCAGTCAGTTTGCAGTGAAAGCTGCCAGGCCTGGGATTCACCCTTCAAAACAGTAAGCTCCCATCTGGCTCAGGTTGGAGCCAGAAATGTGATCCAAGACCCCATGCTTGGAACCAGGAACCTCATGTGCCTTCTTGGTGCTCTAACTCCTGAGGCTAGGCTGGTACCTAAAGTGAAAGACAAAGTCCCCTTTACTTTCCTCTCTGTTTTTCCCAAGTAGAAGGAGTCTCTCATTTTAGCCAACACAGCTGGGAATGTGCTAGGTTTCACCTGAAGCTGGCACATCTCAGAGCGTCACCCAAGGCCTATGGCATACTACCAGGGTATCACTGCTGGTTATTCAGGGGTCAAGAAGGAGTCTTTATTCAGCAGGTGATGGGTCCTGCCTGGACTGCATCCTTCCTTTCAAGGCAGTGGGCTCCCTTCTGGCCCAGGGTGTGTCTAGAAATGTCACCTGGAGCTAGGGCCTGAAAGGGAGGCCTCATAACTCTGACCAGTTCCCTATTGTACAGTGGCTGAGCCAGTATCCAAGATGCAAGATAAAATCCTCTTTAGTCTCCCCTCTCCTCTCCTCAAGCAGAAGGAAGAAGTCCATTTTGGAGCTATGAGCTGCACAGTCTCTGGTTAAGGGGGGCAATGGCACAAGCACTTCCTTAGCTGTGCTGGCTATTGTCTCAGTAGGTCATGTGCCCCCAATGTCTACTAGCTCTGGGAGCAGCTCAGCACTATGACTTGCCTAGGAGTTACAGTCTTTGTGTCTGTGACTGCCTTTCGAGTTTAGTTAGAGCCCCAGCACTTGAGCTCACAGGAGCAAGACTTGCCAGAACTCAAGTTCTGACCACTGCAATTGGCGATTTCCCCTTGGCTTATCTAAATGCTCCCTCCATGGGTGAACATCAGCTGAGTTTAGCCTGGTTTTGCCTTCTGTTGTGACAAGGCAGCACTGAGTTCAATGCAAAGTCTCACAGTGCAGAGATTCTCCCATGCAATGTGGCTACTGCTAGACGATGGGGGAAGAGTGGTATCAATGATTTACAACTTTCTTTCCTATCCTCTTCAGTACCTCTTTCATCAATATTAAGTTAAAACCAGTTATTCTGAGTGCTCATCTGACTTTTGGTTCTTGTGAAGGTGATTGTTTTGGTATAGATAATTGTTAAATTTGGTGTTCCTGTGGGGAAAACTATTGATAGGAGTCCTTTTGTTTTTTTGGCCATCTTGCTCCACCCCCTAGTTTCTAACTTTCTAATGCTACTTCCTATCTTTTCAGTCATTCATTCAAGCACATTTTTCTTTGTCTCATTAGCATGGTTATAATGATTGCACAAAAGTCCTTGTTTGCCAATTCCAACATCTGGATCATATCAAGATAGATCTACACTATTTTTTTTCTTTTGAAAATAGGACACATTTTTCTAGCTCATTGTTTATAGAATAACAGTGCTATATTGTATTATATTCTGGTCATTGTAAGTAATCTTATACTTTGCAGACTCTAGTTTCTGTTATCTGTCTCTGAATAACAGAGGTTAATCAGAGGAAAATAGCAGAAGTTGCTATTATTTTATTGAGCATTTAACTTGATTGGATTAAAGCTGTAAACTATGCCTTGTGCAGTGGCTCAAAACTCCATTCAATTCATTATTTCCATTAACTGTTCTTTTTGCAGTCTGTCCCCAACATGTGTAGTTCAGGAATCCCACATAGATATAGGCAAACTCTACACAGAATTGGATTCCCCCTCACAAATTTCAGGGGATGTGGATTCCTGAAAGTGTTTTCTGATTCTTTAGAGAAAGAAAAGGTGTGGGGTTTTACACCAATGATTGGAGATAAAGAGAGTTCAGTGTCAAAAAAGTACTCATGCGCTGGGCATCATGGTTCATACCTGTTATCCTATCACTTTGGGAGGCTGAGGTGAGACTGTTATGCCCCATCCGTTTTTTCCCCGAAGAAGACCACCAGAGTCCAGAGTCGAAGCTAAGCAGCAAGGATCTTTATTACAGGTTCGAACCCGGAACCCTCACTCGCTCTCGGAATGAGAGGGTCAAGAGAGAGAGTTCCCCCTACAGAGCATTAAACAGTATTATATAGTCTAAGCAGAGTGGTCATAGAATCATTATACAGATCAGATGTATGATTGGCTGGTGTTTGAACAAGGCAATTTGGCTAACTATGATTGGTTCCCGCCATTTCTGGTATCTCAGTTCAACCTTTGAGACGGAAGAGCAGTTTCTGCACAAAGGCAGTTAATTATATTGCGTCAGGACAACCGGTCTATGGCAGCATGAGTTTATCTTACTTAAACATGTCTTGTGACCTAGCCCCTAGGAAGAAAAACAGGTACTTACAGAACTTTCGAAACCTCTGGTATGTGCAGAGATAAGAAAGCAGAAGCAGAGCAAAGGGTGTAGCAATAGAGAGCAAGGGGGTTGGGTATCTCTTTGTGTTTTTGTGTCCTTTCAAGATGATCGCTTGAGACCAGGAGTTCAAAATGAGTCTGGGCAATATAGTGACACCCTATCTCCACAAGAAATAATAATTAGCTGGGTATGGTGGTGTGTGCCTGTGCCCCCAGCTACTTCAGAGGCTGAGGTGAAAAGATTGCTTGAGCCCAGAAGGATGAGGCTGGATGAGGCTGCAGTGAGCCATGATCAACCCAGTATAACAAAGCTGACAAATTTATTTCATTACGACAAAAGGATACAATATAGAAAATGCATTAAAGTAAGGATATGCATTACAGCTAAAGTGCATTACAGCTAAAGTCTACTTCAACAGCAAAGAGTCTAAATTCTGGAGACATCAGATGGGAATTACAATTATCCTCTGTAGAGACAGAAAGGGGTGATCCTTTTCCTCCCTAACATAAGGGTAATTGCTGACAACACTATGACAAAGAACAGATTACAAGAGAAAAGCATAATAATCTCCTTTACCTGCATGAGCATGGAAGCCATACAAAAAAATATAAAAACTTGTATAAAGGTCAGGTGGTTGAAGCTTAAATATCTTTTTTCTTAGAGAGAGAAAAGTGATGTAGGAGCTGTAAATGAGTACCGTCACCCATAAGACAAAACAATAATTTGCAAATTATTTTCTTTGGAATTTGAATGAGCCCCAGAGGCAGACATTATCTTATGAAAAAGTCTATTCAGGTGTGGTTACATTGCTCAATCTTCTTTTCTATTCAGGGAGGTGATGAAAGGCAATTGGTGAGTCAAGTCTTAAGGTAGATAAAGAACTTCAGAGTAAAGTTTTTTTCTAGTACCTGCTGCCTTTCAAGGACCTTCAATTTAAGATAATCAGCATGCCAAGGTCCCATATTAGGGGGAAAATTCTCCAGGATTTCTTACCTCCCTCTGTAACAATACAAATTCCCTGTAAGATCAAGAACCACCAATATAGGGTGTTTATTACCTAAAACAAAACAGCTTAGAAGCAGGGCCCAAAATGAAATCTCAGCTGGGGTTTTTATACCCTGCTGCTCACTTACGAATATTATGGTACAATGGCAAGGCACATATTATCAGGGACAATCACGATGAAAGATGAAATCTAATTGGATACATTAATAATTTAATTTTATCAAGAACTGTGAAATATAAAATAAAATAACCAAAATACCAAATAACTATGTTTCACAGTGTCTGTATATATTATCAAAATGAAGGGTCTTTTGCAAGTCCATCTTAAATATTAATTTGTTAATAATTTTTCAATATTCGATATAAAACATTGTGATGCACAAGGAAATTGAAAACTACTATTCTAAAATATAGGTTACCATATGTTGACTAAGAAAAAGTGATTTTATAGAAGGTCAATGTGGTGTTATTGAGAGATCTAGTATTGCAAGTACAGCATAGCAGAGACCCTTGTAATCATTCATTGTAACCTTCCATTGGTGAAAACAAACAATGTTAGTTAACGTTTTTTATCAAGTGAGTATAGTTCCATGACAAATTAGTTGCCATCATAATTGTCTTTTTAAAATTATGTATTTATAACTCTATCTCAATAAACATACCATATGCATTATCAATGACAGATAAACAGTGCTCAATGACTAAAAGTCACAGGACCCAATATACGGTGCTTCCAAATCTATAGTTAATTGAAGGAATATAATACAATATAGCGATGAATTAAAATAAGAACATGAATCATAGTCAAAGGCGGTCTTCCAGCAAGGGGATCAGAGGAGCCAAGTTCAGGTTTCTAATCTCCTCTGTCTATGAGGGCTTTGTCAAGACACACTTTCTCATATAAGGACTGACCAAAGTGTACAGAACACTTCAGAACCAGGGAGCCCAATATGGAGTTTCAGCCAGAGTCCTTTATATTATTTTGTCATATACATAATCCTACCACAAATTAGCTTTAATGGCAGAGTCTCTGGGAGAATCACATGGAGAGTACATGCAAATATCCCTATTTTCAATAAATAATGCTAAAAGCTATTACAGACTATATCTAAATGAGTAACTAACCCATATGGGTCTGTTCTCTGAAGTTACAATGTGCCCCCAAAATCTTGCTGTTTTTGTTCACTTTTCAGAGTTTTTTCAAGTAGCTCTATTTTATGCAGATTATATGCTTGTTATCAGAAGGAAAGCCAGCTTATTTAGAATTTTATCATACTGCAAGTAGAATTCCAATTTGTTCAAACTTCCCAGCAAAACTGTAAATGGTGCCTTGTTTCTGTAATTTAGTGAAAATTTTTAAAAATATTATTTTCTAATTTAATTGGTTATTAAATATTGTGGAGTAAGATTTTATTTTTCTACATTGATAAGTAGAAATTTTTAAAATTAGTCTCCAACTGTTCCCAGACTGAACCCAGGGTCAGGTTGCTTATTCTTACAGCCCAATAATAAAATGCAGATGAACTGGGAAATAAGAGAATTTATTTCTGTAACCAGGTACAGGGAGAAGGCTGGGAAAACATCACCAGACCAACTCAAAACTACAAAGTTTTCCAGAGTTTTTATACCTTCTGTGTTATATGTCAATGTGTAAGTGTGCATTCATCTAAAGATATAAGTGATTAACTTCTTCTGGTCTATAAGGTCTGAATCCTGAACACTTTCCTGTGGAAACTCAGTAAATTTACTTAATCTAGATGAGCTCAGGTGCTAGGGGTGATTACCCTTACCTTGTCTCCTGCTAAATCATGGAGGTTTGGGGAGTTCCTTTAGACCCCAATAAAACTTGTTTATGGAGGTCTGGGGAGTTCCTTCAGACTCACAGTAAGACTTGTTTAATCCTAAGCAGGTCCTGTTAAGAATTCCTTCATTATCTTGTAATACTTTAAGGCTAAGGAAAAGCTTAGGCAAAATTTTTGTTGGGCTTTTGTTACATTTAGCCTTTGTATGAGGGCTGTGGCTCTATTAGCTTTTAATATTGAATTTAACCACGCAGTCAGTGCTGAAATAGTTGTCATGGAGGCCAGCCTGTTCAGCTGTTAGTGAGACTTGGCCTGCCGTACAACCATATCATATTTCAAACTGCTTAACTTTTGTACTCATCTAAAATGAACTATGAAGAAATACTGGCTGGTGTTATAAGACACTAATTTGCACAATTAAACATCTTATGTATCAAAAATCAGTTGATTACATAGTAATGTTACAGAGTAAAAAGGGCTTGCTGCTGAAGTGCTTGAAGCCAATACTACGACACTGGGTTTTTGAGAAATGAAAGGGTCTTCATTGCAGGTCAACCATCAAAGAGACAGGAGTCCAACTCAAATCTGTCTCCCTGTGCTGGTATTAAGGCAGTAATTTTATTAGAAAAGATTTAGGGAGTGACTGGAGGGATTAGTAGGTGATCGATGGAAGAAAAGGGGACGTCTCAAAAGTCTTCAGGCATGCATAGTTATCTCTTCATATTTACCTCATGGATCACAGGTGCAGTTTAGGGATCAGTGAGTATAAAACAGGCAGTGGAAATTCACACTGTGATGTCAGCAAGCTTGTTCTGTGCAAACTCCAGTTGGCCGCATCAGTTCCAATGGATTTTAGCCAGTTTTGTTATCTTACAAGTGAAGGGAATTTCAGCGTTTTAGCAAGTTTTTTCTTTTCTTATTTGCTGTCCTTTAAACTCAAACATTTCTGTTAGCATTACTTTCTTTAACTCTTTGGGAACAGTTTCAATAACAACCACTCTTCTGATGAAGCCACAGGAGGGAGTGTTCCAAGCAATTCCTGTATATTGTTAATATGGTTTGGCGGTGTCCCCGTCTAAATCTCATCTTGAATTGTAGCTCTCATAACCCCCACATGTTGTGGGAGAGACCCAGTGAGAGATCATTGAATCATGGGGTTGGGTTTTCCCATGCTGTTCTCATGATAGAGTAATTATCACAAGACTTGATGGTTTTATTTTATTTTATATTTTTGAGATGGAGTCTCATTCTGTCACCAGGTTGGAGTGAAATGGCGAGATCTCAGCTCACTGCAACCTCCACCTCCCAGGTTCAAGCTATTCTCCTGCCTCAGCCTCCAGAGCAGCTGGGACTACAGGCATGCACCACCATGCCCAGCTAATTTTTGTATTTTTAGTAGAGATGGGGCTTTACCATGTTGGCCAGGATGGTCTCGATCTCTTGACCTCGTGATCCGCCCACCTGGGCCTCCCAAAGTGCTGGGATTACAGGCGTGAGCAGACCTGACAGTTTTATAAAGGGCAGTTCCCCCGCACATGTCTTCTTGCTTGCTGCCATGTAAGACATACCTTTGCTCTTCCTTCACTTTCCACCATGATGGTGAGGTCTCCCCAGCCATGTTGAACTGTGAGTCCATGAAATCTTTTTTTCTTTATAAATTACCCAGTCTTTTGTATTTCTTCATAGCAGTATAAAAATGGACTAACACAAATGTTCTATTTAATCCTCAAATATTCTATAAAAAGGTATCTTTATTATTCACGTTTTATAGACAAGAAAACCAAAGTAATATAGGTTAAGTAACTTTTCTGATAACTATCCTCTGCTATACAGCAGATCAGCAAATAGATCCCAAAGATTGGGAATTGATTACTGTTGGGACTCAGATCATGATACTAAAAAGTATGGCACTTTGACATGCAGAGTACTTTGAACTGAAGGGTATTGAAAGTCCTCAGAAGCAAGAAATTCTCTTGAAATTCTTCACCTCTACTTTTGTCTTTCCCCATTTTGCACCCTAAAGCTGGTCACAGAAATGGGCATACCTCTTTTCCAAGGTGGACCCTAGAAACTAGAACTCTATTTCCTCATAGCCTAAAACCTAAATTATATAAAGTCTGAAAGCATAAAACCTAGCAAGGCTAGTGTCTGACTTACATCCTCCAAAAGACCATAGAGCCTCATTCTGGAAGGGTCCTGCCCCATACCCAAGATAAGAGGTGATGGTAGTGGAATGCTACAGAGGCCCAGAAGAATCTTAGCAAACAGGCCTTAATAACTTTCCACCAATTTACTGCCATTAGATCATTCCCTTTATGTTCAATCCCATGTCTACATGGCTGTCCATTTTTCATTGAGACTCAGTGTAAAAGTACAGTTTTCCCTGGGCTTGGGGATTTTCATTTATGAAAGCTCCCATGTCTCATAAAACTTTGTGGAATAAATGTATTATATTTTTCTTTTGTTAATCTGTCTTTTGTTATAAGAGTGTCAGCCATGGATGACTTTGAGATGGGTAAGGAAGTAGTATCAGACCTTTCCACCCCTACACTACAGGAGAAAACAATTATTATCTTCGGCAGTTAGCATTTCTCTTTACTAACAAATCATGATAGGAAGAAATGTTCATTTCCTACTGAGGACATTTCAAAGTATTAATGTTCATAGTAATGTTACAGGAAGGTAAATACTGAGCTGGCAATAACACTTAACACATAACCATGGGTAATGGGAGACAGGCAGAAGTACAGTATATAATTCCTACAACATACAGTTGACTGGATGCTACATATTAAAGGACAAAGACAAATGGGATGAGAAAAACAAAGAAGGTGAGTCTGCAAGGTAGCTGTTTCCATTTTAATATGTCATAAACAAATTATTATTCTTAGATTAAGTACGAAGGTTGTTTGTCACTCCTACCCATGAATTTTTCATTGGGAAGAAATTAAATCTGAGTAATTTTAACAAAACTTCTTTCTTACAACTTGATTACTACCAAAACTTGAGAAACAAGAAAGTGTTCCGGACCTCACAATCTATGCAGAAATTAGAAGTTGAACAAAACATAGAAAATTACACATGAAATTATAATAAATAGTAGAGATTATTCACTAAAATGTGATTTTGATGGTTAATGATGCAAGAAATAGTTATGCAATTATTAAAATTCAATCTTCCAATATAGAGTATACCAATATGATATATTAAAAGGCATAGCAATAAGATATTAAAAAGAGTAAAGTCACTCAGAAGGACAAGAATGATCTCCCTTCCTATAGTGGCCTAGTGAGATAACTTCAATATGCTGTCATTACACAAAAGGTTATTATTTAACCCACAATATTAATATGTATGTAAAGTAGGGATGTACTATAGAATAAGCATTGTTATATTTAATCATTGAGACTCACATTTGAAGTCCTTGTGTCCTGCATAATTGTTTTGTAAACCCCTAGCAATCTTTTAAAGATGATTAAAAGAGATCTCCCAGTTACAACTGGCAATTAAATAGTTACTTCAGGATGTCCATAGTCTGCCTTCCTAAGGAATGAGATATTTTCATTTCAATCTTTCAAGGAAAGCCTAGAAAACTAAGAATTTTTCTCTAAGAAATGGAATTCCCATTATTTTTAAAATAGACCAAAGATGTAAAAGGATCAATTTTCCTTTTATATAACAAGTATTATCATTCTTAGACCTATCACTATAGAGAAAAATAGTGGAAAAATCAAAATTGAGATAAAAAAGTCTTTTACTAATATTTTCATACTAAAAGTAGGGCTTTTCTAATCTCAGATTCTTAATAAAAAGGAAAGTTAACTGAAATTTATTAGGTAAAAAAATTAGAAACTTTTAGGCAGTTGGGCAATTGTGTGATGTCTTGAAACAAGTTATACAAATGACACTGCACATAAGAATCACAAAAGTGAACATCCTGAAAATTATTGACTCTAACCACTTTATATCCCTTTTCTCCTCTTCAATATTATACAACAAATTTATAAAACCTTTAGAAGTGAAAAGTCTTTGGCAATTCAGACAAGCCAAGAAAATAGAATTTTAGTAATATATCTTTGTTTTCATGCTGCTAATGAAGATATACTCAAGACTGGGTAATTTATAAAGGAAAGAGGTTTAATCGACTCACAGTTCTACATGGTTGGAAGGCCTCACAATCCTGGCAGAAGGCAAGAAGGAGCAAAGTCATGTCTCACATGTCAGTAGGCAAAGAGAATGAGAGCCAAGTAAAAGGGAAACCCCTTATAAAACCATCAGATCTTGTGAGACTTATTCACTACCATGAGAACAGTATGGGGAAAACTGCTCCGTGCTTCAATTATCTCCCACCAGGTCTCTCTCACAACATGTGGGAATTATGGGAGCTACAACCAAGTGAGATTAGGGTAGGGACATGGCCAAACCATATCAGTAATTATATGGACATTTATTTAAAAACATTGAAAGGAAATGTATTTTAAAAGCTGTACAAACTATTTTGTATTCTCAGTAGTGTTAAAAAATTATTGTGAATAAATGAGAATTATTCACTGTAACTGAAGCAGCAATTAGATTTTTCATCTAGTATTTTCTACAGTATCTTGTTTTCACTTCATGGTAATTTTTAAAAAACTGAACATGATTCTTTTTACTCAGAGAAGGTTGTAATAGTAACACTCTCTTCTGGAATTTATTTAGTTCCCTACATGTAGATTAGTTTTCAAAACCATTATTTTTGTTAAAAGTATAAGCCACCTGGTTTTTTATATCATTAAAAAAAATACACCTTATCAATGAAATTGGAACCCCCAAAGATATTTTGCCTGAGTATATTAATTTTTCTTCAAGGAATTCTTCTAAGATTGACAAGTGCTGTGGATGATGTTTTTGGTTAGACAACAATGCATTCTTGACGCCTTATTTTCCTTAAGAGTCAATGATGCAGATTGTCAAAAGCTGTGAAACGACTCAATAGTCAAGAAAGATCTTCTATGATAATGAGTAATTTACACCTCTGCAAGTAGAATAAGCAGGAAGCTACTTGGTAAATTTTACATTTATTACAGCAAAATTTTATGACTCCAACTTGATAAGTATCTATAATAAATACTTTCAGATATGGTTTATCTGTTTTTAATATCAAAATGTAGCTTGTTGAAACAATTCAGACCAATTAATTTACCATATATTCTACTTTCTCACCTGAGTCCACTTAATATTTAACTTGTTCTTGGTTCATAAGAGATATCATTGCACGCACTAGTTTGTTTTTCTTTAGTTAAGATAATAGTGATATCAAGGGATCTCAAAAAACATTCCATACCCTAAATGGCCATCATCGGGCATTTTAAAAAATTTATTATGCGGTAGTGAATACAAATATATTTACTGATTATTTATATGCAAGACAGTAAAATAAGTTCAGAGGGAATTAGAAAATGAGAAAGACATAGTGCCCTTAATAAACTTATGTAGTGTTTTAAAGTATATAAGATTCCAACACAAGCAGAAAACAATACGCACAAAAAATTTCAAAAAAGTGTAAATAAATAATATCTACAATGGAGAAGGTGAAAAGAGTTAAGTTGAGGTGCAGAATGAAAAGAAAACATACAAACATAGTTTGAAGGCATCAAAACTATACAATTGGATGGGTTGCCAGGTACAAAAATGTAGAAAGGACATTATCAAGATAGTTAGGTGGAGGCACCTGACACTTGCCTCCTCCGCAAAGCAGGACCAAAATGCAGTATATAAGCAAATGTTAAATACAGCATCTAAGGTAGAACACTGGAATTCTGTATGGAAGTAACAGGGAACTTCTGAGTCATAGAGGGGAAGGAAGTGAATAAGGTACTGGTCCAGCCAGGATTAGCTGTGAGCCAGGAAGAACTCCCTAACACAGAGAAAATGTAAGAGATCCTCAGTAGTCTATTTCCAACATGGGCACCTGCAATCCCACCAACAGGAGAGACCTTGGGCAATTACAGGCTCTGATTCTAGTATAAAGACCTGCCTGGAGTTCATGTGCCTAAAGAGATACAGAAAGGAAATTCACACTGGGCCCTACTAACATGCAGCATGGCATCATTTTGAGATTCCAGCCCCCAATAGATTACATACTGTTCTGGGGCTCAACAGCCATATGATCTCCACACCCCTAGAGCCATGCTGATATTCTCCATGTCCACCCCTAGGGCTGCAGCATCATGACATGAGCTGGACTCAGTGGTGTGACTGGGTCCCCAGAAATCTAGCTCATGCAATGTCCTACACCAGGGGAAAACGAGGTACATCACACCAGAAAGACTTCCCCAAGGAGAAACAGAGCTGAAGCACATTTTCCCCAGGACTTCAAAGTCATCTGCCCAGGACTACTTCCACTGACAGCAGCCCTGCCACCACCAGACCCCCATAAACTGCCTGTGAGTGTGAGGACTGAAATGGTTGATGTCCCAATCTCCAACAAAGCCTTGCTGCAACCTCCACTGACAACTGCAGCCTAAGCGGCAGAACACACAAATATCACTGACTTTGATTATAAATGAAGAAATCATGTGAAGACTACACTATGGTGCCCATCAAGAATCAAAGCTGAAGGATCCTGCTTAGCCAACACTATAAATACACCTATACAACATTATAAATACACCTATACGACACTATAAATACACCTAAATTTTCTTTTTAAATTCTATAAAATTCAATCCATAAAGTTGAAAAATTGACTGTTACACTAGATTTGCAGATATCAACATAAGGACACAAAAAACATGAAAAAGCAAAGAAACCTGACACCTCTAAAGGAATGTAATAATTTTTTCAGTAACAAATCTCAGAGTAAAAGAAATTTGTGAAAGATCTGAAAAAGAATGTGTAAAAAATAATGTTAAGAAAACTCAGCAATATACAAGAGAACACAGATAAGTAATACAAATAAATTAAGAAGCAAAAAAAAAAAAAAAACAATTTATGATCCTGATGAGAAACTCAAGATAAGAGATAGATGCTGCAAAAAAAGAACCAAACAAATTCTGGAAGTAAAGAATTCAATGAATGGGCAAGATGGCCGAATAGGAGCAGCTCCAGTATCCAACTCCCAGCGCGAGCGACACAGAAGACCGGTGATTTCTGCATTTTCAACTGAGGTACTGGGTTCATCTCACTGGGGAGTGCCGGACGATCGGTGCTGGTCAGCTGCTGCAGCCCGACCAGCGAGAGCTGAAGCAGGGCAAGGCATTGCCTCACCTGGGAAGTGCAAGGGGGAAGGGAGTCCCTTTTCCTAGCCAGGGGAACTGAGACACACAACACCTGGAAAATCGGGTAACTCCCACCCCAATACTGTGCTTTAAGCAAACAGGCACACCAGGAGATCATATCCCACACCTGGCCGGGAGGGTCCCACACCCACGGAGCCTCCCTCATTGCTAGCACAGCAGTCTGTGATCTACCGGCAAGGCAGCAGTGAGGCTGGGGGAGGGGCGCCCGCCATTGCTGAGGCTTAAGTAGGTAAACAAAGTTGCTGGGAAGCTTGAACTGGGTGGAGCTCACAGCAGCTCAAGGAAACCTGCCTGTCGCTGTAGACTCCACCTCTGAGGACAGGGCACAGTAAACTAAACAAATGCAGCAGACACTTCTGCAGACGCAAACGACTCTGTCTGACAGCTTTGAAGAGAGCAGTGGATCTCCCAACACGGAGGTTGAGATCTGAGAAGGGACAGACTCCCTGCTCAAGTGGGTCCCTGACCCCTGAGTAGCCTAACTGGGAGACATCCCCCACTAGGGGCAGTCTGACACCCCACACCTCACAGAGAGGAGTACACCCCTGAGAGGAAGCTTCCAAAGCAAGAATCAGACAGGTACACTCGCTGTTCAGAAATATTCTATCTTCTGCAGCCTCTGCTGCTGATACCCAGGCAAACAGGGTCTGGAGTGGACCTCAAGCAATCTCCAACAGACCTACAGCTGAGGGTCCTGACTGTTAGAAGGAAAACTATCAAACAGGAAGGACACCTACACCAAAACCCCATCAGTACATCACCATCATCAAAGACCAGAGGCAAATAAAACCACAAAGATGGGGAAAAAGCAGGGCAGAAAAGCTGGAAATTCAAAAAATAAGAGCGCATCTCCCCCGGCAAAGGAGCGCAGCTCATCGCCAGCAACGGATCAAAGCTGGACGGAGAATGACTTTGACGAGATGAGAGAAGAAGGCTTCAGTCCATCAAATTTCTCAGAGCTAAAGGAGGAATTACGTACCCAGCGCAAAGAAACTAAAAATCTTGAAAAAAAAGTGGAAGAATTGATGGCTAGAGTAATTAATGCAGAGAAGGTCCTAAACGAAATGAAAGAGATGAAAACCATGACACGAGAAATACGTGACAAATGCACAAGCTTCAGTAACCGACTCGATCAACTGGAAGAAAGAGTATCTGCGATTGAGGATCAAATGAATGAAATGAAGCGAGAAGAGAAACCAAAAGAAAAAAGAAGAAAAAGAAATGAACAAAGCCTGCAAGAAGTATGGGATTATGTAAAAAGACCAAATCTACGTCTGATTGGGGTGCCTGAAAGTGAGGGGGAAAATGGAACCAAGTTGGAAAACACTCTTCAGGATATCATCCAGGAGAACTTCCCCAACCTAGTAGGGCAGGCCAACATTCAAATCCAGGAAATACAGAGAACGCCACAAAGATACTCCTCGAGAAGAGCAACTCCAAGACACATAATTGCCAGATTCACCAAAGTTGAAATGAAGGAAAAAATCTTAAGGGCAGCCAGAGAGAAAGGTCGGGTTACCCACAAAGGGAAGCCCATTAGACTAACAGCAGATCTCTCAGCAGAAACTCTACAAGCCAGAAGAGAGTGGGGGCCAATATTCAACGTTCTTAAAGAAAAGAATTTTAAACCCAGAATTTCATATCCAGCCAAACTAAGTTTCATAAGTGAAGGAGAAATAAAATCCTTTACAGATAAGCAAATGCTTAGAGATTTTGTCACCACTAGGCCTGCCTTACAAGAGACCCTGAAGGAAGCACTAAACATGGAAAGGAACAACCGGTACCAGCCATTGCAAAAACATGCCAAAATGTAAAGACCATTGAGGCTAGGAAGAAACTGCATCAACTAACGAGCAAAATAACCAGTTAATATCATAATGGCAGGATCAAGTTCACACATAACAATATTAACCTTAAATGTAAATGGACTAAATGCTCCAATTAAAAGACACAGACTGGCAAACTGGATAAAGAGTCAAGACCCATCAGTCTGCTGTATTCAGGAGACCCATCTCACACGCAGAGACATACATAGGCTCAAAATAAAGGGATGGAGGAAGATTTACCAAGCAAATGGAGAACAAAAAAAAGCAGGGGTTGCAATACTAGTCTCTGATAAAACAGACTTTAAACCATCAAAGATCAAAAGAGACAAAGAAGGCCATTACATAATGGTAAAGGGATCAATTCAACAGGAAGAGCTAACTATCCTAAATATATATGCACCCAATACAGGAGCACCCAGATTCATAAAGCAAGTCCTTAGAGACTTACAAAGAGACTTAGACTCCCATACAATAATAATGGGAGACTTCAACACTCCACTGTCAACATTAGACAGATCAACGAGACAGAAAGTTAACAAGGATATCCAGGAATTGAACTCATCTCTGCAGCAAGCAGACCTAATAGACATCTATAGAACTCTCCACCCCAAATCAACAGAATATACATTCTTCTCAGCACCACATCATACTTACTCCAAAATTGACCATGTAATTGGAAGTAAAGCACTCCTCAGCAAATGTACAAGAACAGAAATTATAACAAACTGTCTCTCAGACCACAGTGCAATCAAACAAGAACTCAGGACTAAGAAACTCAATCAAAACCGCTCAACTACATGGAAATTGAACAACCTGCTCCTGAATGACTACTGGGTACATAACGAAATGAAGGCAGAAATAAAGATGTTCTTGGAAACCAATGAGAACAAAGATACAACATACCAGAATCTCTGGGACACATTTAAAGCAGTGTGTAGAGGGAAATTTATAGCACTAAATGCCCACAAGAGAAAGCAGGAAAGATCTAAAATTGACACTCTAACATCGCAATTGAAAGAACTAGAGAAGCAAGAGCAAACACATTCGAAAGCTAGCAGAAGGCAAGAAATAACTAAGATCAGAGCAGAACTGAAGGAGATAGAGACACCAAAAACCCTCCAAAAAATCAATGAATCCAGGAGTTGGTTTTTTGAAAAGATCAACAAAATTGACAGACCGCTAGCAAGACTAATAAAGAAGAAAAGAGAGAAGAATCAAATTGACGCAATTAAAAATGATAAAGGGGATATCACCGCCGACCCCACAGAAATACAAACTACCATCAGAGAATACTATAAACACCTCTACGCAAATAAACTGGAAAATCTAGAAGAAATGGATAATTTCCTGGACACTTACACTCTTCCAAGACTAAACCAGGAAGAAGTTGAATCCCTGAATAGACCAATAGCAGGCTCTGAAATTGAGGCAACAATTAATAGCCTACCAACCAAAAAAAGTCCAGGACCAGATGGATTCACAGCTGAATTCTACCAGAGGTACAAGGAGGAGTTGGTACCATTCCTTCTGAAACTATTCCAATCAATAGGAAAAGAGGGAATCCTCCCTAACTCATTTTATGAGGCCAACATCATCCTGATACCAAAGCCTGGCAGAGACACAACAAAAAAAGAGAATTTTAGACCAATATCCCTGATGAACATCGATGCAAAAATCCTCAATAAAATACTGGCAAACCGGATTCAGCAACACATCAAAAAGCTTATCCACCATGATCAAGTGGGCTTCATCCCTGGGATGCAAGGCTGGTTCAACATTCACAAATCAATAAACATAATCCAGCATATAAACAGAACCAAAGACAAGAACCAAATGATTATCTCAATTGATGCAGAAAAGGCTTTTGAAAAAATTCAACAGCCCTTCATGCTAAAAACGCTCAATAAATTCGGTATTGATGGAACGTACCTCAAAATCATAAGAGCTATTTATGACAAACCCATAGCCAATATCATACTGAATGGGCAAAAACTGGAAAAATTCCCTTTGAAAACTGGCACAAGACAGGGATGCCCTCTCTCACCACTCCTATTCAACATAGTGTTGGAAGTTCTGGCTAGGGCAATCAGGCAAGAGAAAGAAATGAAGGGTATTCAGTTAGGAAAAGAAGAAGTCAAATTGTCCCTGTTTGCAGATGACATGATTGTATATTTAGAAAACCCCATTGTCTCAGCCCAAAATCTCCTTAAGCTGATAAGCAACTTCAGCAAAGTCTCAGGATACAAAATTAATGTGCAAAAATCACAAGCATTCTTATACACTAGTAACAGACAAACAGAGAGCCAAATCAGGAATGAACTTCCATTCACAATTGCTTCAAAGAGAATAAAATACCTAGGAATCCAACTTACAAGGGATGTAAAGGACCTCTTCAAGGAGAACTACAAACCACTGCTCAGTGAAATAAAAGAGGACACAAACAAATGGAAGAACATACCATGCTCATGGATAGGAAGAATCAATATCGTGAAAATGGCCATACTGCCCAAGGTAATTTATAGATTCAATGCCATCCCCATCAAGCTACCAATGAGTTTCTTCACAGAATTGGAAAAAACTGCTTTAAAGTTCATATGGAACCAAAAAAGAGCCCGCATCTCCAAGACAATCCTAAGTCAAAAGAACAAAGCTGGAGGCATCACGCTACCTGACTTCAAACTATACTACAAGGCTACAGTAACCAAAACAGCATGGTACTGGTACCAAAACAGAGATATAGACCAATGGAACAGAACAGAGTCCTCAGAAATAATACCACACATCTACAGCCATCTGATCTTTGACAAACCTGAGAGAAACAAGAAATGGGGAAAGGATTCCCTATTTAATAAATGGTGCTGGGAAAATTGGCTAGCCATAAGTAGAAAGCTGAAACTGGATCCTTTCCTTACTCCTTATACGAAAATTAATTCAAGATGGATTAGAGACTTAAATGTTAGACCTAATACCATAAAAATCCTAGAGGAAAACCTAGGTAGTACCATTCAGGACATAGGCATGGGCAAAGACTTCATGTCTAAAACACCAAAAGCAACGGCAGCAAAAGCCAAAATTGACAAATGGGATCTCATTAAACTAAAGAGCTTCTGCACAGCAAAAGAAACTACCATCAGAGTGAACAGGCAACCTACAGAATGGGAGAAAAGTTTTGCAATCTACTCATCTGACAAAGGGCTAATATCCAGAACCTACAAAGAACTCAAACAAATTTACAAGAAAAAAACAAACAACCCCATCAAAAAGTGGGCAAAGGATATGAACAGACATTTCTCAAAAGAAGACATTCATACAACCAACAGACACATGAAAAAATGCTCATCATCACTGGCCATCAGAGAAATGCAAATCAAAACCACAATGAGATACCATCTCACACCAGTTAGAATGGCAATCATTAAAAAGTCAGGAAACAACAGGTGCTGGAGAGGATGTGGAGAAATAGGAACACTTTTACACTGTTGGTGGGATTGTAAACTAGTTCAACCATTATGGAAAACAGTATGGCGATTCCTCAAGGATCTAGAACTAGATGGACCATATGACCCAGCCATCCCATTACTGGGTATATACCCAAAGGATTATAAATTATGCTGCTCTAAAGACACATGCACACATATGTTTATTGCAGCGCTATTCACAATAGCAAAGACTTGGAATCTACCCAAATGTCCATCAGTGACAGACTGGATTAAGAAAATGTGGCACATATACACCATGGAATACTATGCAGCCATCAAAAAGGATGAGTTTGAGTCCTTTGTAGGGACTTGGATGCAGCTGGAATCCATCATTCTTAGCAAACTATCACAAGAACAGAAAACCAAACACCGCATGTTCTCACTCATAGGTGAGAACTGAACAATGAGATCACTTGGACTCAGGAAGGGGAACATGACACACCGGGGCCTATCATGGGGTGGGGGGAGGGGGGAGGGATTGCATTGGGAGTTATACCTGATGTAAATGACGAGTTGATGGGTGCAGCACAGCAACATGGCACAAGTATACATATGTAACAAACCTGCACGTTATGCACATGTACCCTACAACTTAAAGTATAATAATAATAAATAAATTTAAAAAAAAATTAAAAAATAAATAAATAAATAAAAGAATTCAATGAATGAATTAAAAAAAATAATCAAAAGCTTCAGTAATAGAGTAGATCAAGTACATGAAAATAATTTCTTAAAGACAGGACTTTTGAAATAACTCAGGAAAAAATAAATAAAGACTATATAAAAAAGAATGAAAAAAGTGTACATGATATATGGGGCACCATAGAGTGAACAAATATTTTCATATTTGGAATCCCAGAAGGAAACTAAATGGACAAAGGTATAAAAAAACTAATGAAAAAGTAGCTGAAAACTTCCCAAGCATTTTGAGAGATATAAACATCCAGATACAGGAAGCTAGAACATCCTGAAATATATTTAATTTAAAAAAAAAAAAAAAAAGGCTGTCTCCAAGGCACATACATTATAGTCAAATGGTTAAAAGTCAATGACAAAGAGAAAATTCTGAAAAACATCAATAGAAAAGCATCAAGTCATGTGTAAAGGAATTCCCATCAGACTAACAGCAGACTTCTCAGCAGATACCTTATGAACCAGAAGAAAATGAAATGATACATTCGAAGTGCCAAAACAAACAAACAAAAAGTACAAAACAAAAAATAGAATACAATACCCAGCAAAGCTACCCTTCAGAAATGAAGGAGAAATAAAGTCTTACCCAGACGAGTAAACTGCAAGAATTTATCACCACTAGACCCGTTCTGAAGAATATTTTCTACAAAAGTATGTAACTTAATAATACATCAGATACACAAATGAGAAAGAAGAAGGAATCAAATGCAATCACTACCAAAAAGCCCCATCAAATTATAAAAGTAAATAATAAAATAATAAATATACAAAATAATCAGAAAACAGTTAACAAAATGACAGGAGTGTCTTCTCATCTAACATTAATCATCTTTAATGAAAATAATTAAAATTCCCAAATAAATATATATGATATGGCTGAATGGACAAAAGAAAAAAAAGATCCAACTATATGTGCCTAATAGAAACTGCCTGTAAAGACGCATAAGGAGTGAAAGTGAAAGATTGAAAACAATATTCGAAGTAAACAAACCAAAAGATGTCAGAGTATCTATACTCAGTTAAGATAGGTTTCAAGGCAGTAAACATAAAAAGAGGCAAAGAAAGTCATTGTATAATGATAAATAAATGGATGTAGCAAAAGCATATGACAATTCTAAATATATATCCACCTAATTGCATGAAGAAAATGTATCAGAGCTAAAGAGAGATAGATCCCAATACAATAATAATTGTGGAACCCAATGACCAACTTTTAGCTGTGAACAGATCATCTCTAGACAGAAAATTAATAAAGAAACATTAGACTTAATCTTCATTATAGACTAAAAGGACCTAACAGATATTTACAGAACATTTCATCAAACAGCTGCAGAGAACACATTCTTTTCATCAGTACATGAAACATTGTCTAAGATAAACCGTATGTTAGGCCACCAAAAAAGTCTCAACAAATTTTTAAAATTCAAAATCATAGCAATTATCTTCTCAGACGAGAATGGAAACAAAACTAGTTATCAATAACAAGAGGAACTTGGAAATGATACCAGTACACGAAAATTAAACAACATACTTCAGAATAACCATTGGGTATATAAAGAAATTAATGAATTTCTTTTCTTTTTTTTTTTTTTTTTTTTTTTTTTGAGAAGGAGTCTCACTCTGTCTCCCAGGCTGAAGTGCAGTGGCATGATCTCAGCTCACTGCAAGCTCTGCCTCCCAGGTTCACGCCATTCTCATGCCTCAGCCTCCCGAGTTGCTGGGACTACAGGCACCCACTACCACACCCAGCTAATTTTTTGTATTTTTAGTAGAGACAGTGTTTCACCGTGTTAGACAGGATGGTCTCGATCTCCTGACCTTGTGATCCACCCGCCTCGGCCTCCCAAAGTGCTAGGATTACAGGCGTGAACCACCACATCCAGCCAAGAAAAAATTTTTAAAACATTCTTGAAACAAACATGAATGAAATCACAACAAACTGAAACCTATGGGACACACCAAAAGCAGTGCTAAGAGGAAAGTTTATATCTATAAACACCTACATTAAAAAAAGTAGATAGACCTGGATGTGGTGGCTTATGCCTCTAATTCCAGTACTTTGGGAGGCCAAGGTGGGAGGATTTCTTGAAGCCAGGAGTTTGAGACCACCCAAGAAAATATAGTGAGACTTAATCTTTACAAAAAAACAAAACAAAAAGAATAGCAAAACAAACAAACAAAAAACCTAGGCATGGTGGTGTGTACCTGTATTTCTAGCTATTCTGGAGGATGAGGTGGGAGAATTGCTTGAACCCAGGGGTTTGAGATTACAATGACAATGAGTTATGATTGTTCCACTGCACTCCACCCTGAGCAACAGTGCAAGACCTTGTCACAAAAAAGAGAGAAAAATTTAAAATAACAACCTCATTATGCATATTGAGGTAGTAGAAAAGCAAGAACATACCAAACCTGAAATTAGTAGAAGGAAAGAAATAATAAAGATTAGGGCAGGACTAAACAAAGTAGAGAATTAAATACTAATAACAAAAGATCAAGAAAACAAAAACCTGGGTTTTAAAATGATTTAAAACATTCATAAAATTCTAGATAGACTATCCAAAAAACAAAGAGAGAGAGAGAAGACCAAGATAAATAAAATCAAGAATGAAAAAGAGACAGAAGATACTACAGAAACACAAAGGAAGATTAGCAACTATTATGAACAATTATATGCTAAGAAATTTAAAAATCTACAAAAATATGTATACAGTGGAGACATCCAACCTACCAAGATTGGATTAGGAAGAAATAGAAAATTGAATCTCATGACACATTAAAAAGATAATACACCAAAATCAAGTGGGATTTATCCCAGAGATAAATAGATATTTTAACATACGTAAATCAATATATGTGATACAGCACATTTTGGCTGAGTGCCACAGTTACTACTTGAGACCGTTATTACAGCAGTTAATGCTGTTACTGCTTGGGACCATCATTACAAGCCTGAACGAAGGGATGAATGTAGAAATGAAAACTTTAGACAAAAGAAACTGTTTTAAAGGAAGGGCAATCGGGGAAGAAGAAGAGAGCTCCCTGCTTCTAGTGAGAAAAGGCAGCCCTTCGAGCTTCCACAGCCCTTCTTATTTATTAGGTAGAAAGAGCAGGGAGGAGGAGGTAATGGTGAGAAGCTTGATTGACCACAAGTTTGCATTATGACTAACAAGCTTCAATTATCCCTAATCATAAGACTTGTGCCTAGGTCATGACTGCCCTCAGCAGTCCTTCTGGGTGGCAGATGCAGTCTGTCAGTGTGCTAACATTCTGCATTTATGAGAAACAGTTAGCTGCTTATTCATATAGCCTCCAGTGGTAAACTGAGTTGATCACGACCCTCAATTTTTGGCCTCCAACAGCACATCAGCAGAATGAAGGACAAAAACTGTATGATCATCTCAATAAATACAGAAAAATTATTTGATAAAATGTAATTTTATCAATTCATAATAAAACCTCTCAACAATTTAGGCATAGAAGGGACATAGCTCAATGTAATAAAGGACAAATATGACAGACCCACAATTAATATAATACTGAATGGGGACAAGTTGAAAGCCTTTTTTTCTAAGAACTGGATTAAGACAAGGATGCCTATTTTCACTACTCCTATTTAACACATTGCTGGAAGTTCTAGCCGGAGCAATTAGGCAAGAGAAAAAATATAAAAGGCATGCAAATTGGGAAAGAGAAAGTAAAATAGTCCCTCCTTGAAGATGGCATGATTTTTTTTTTTTTTTTTTTTTTTTTTTTTTTTGATGATACTTTAAGTTCTGGGATACATGTGCAAAATGTGCAGGTTTGTTACATAGGTATACATGTGCCATGGTGGTTTGCTGCACCTATCAACCCATCATTTAGGTTTTAAGCCCCACGTGCATTAGGTATTTTTCCTAATGCTCTCCCTCCCCTACCCCTCACTCTCCTGACAGACCCCAGTGTGTGATGGTGCCCTCCCTGTGTCCATGTGTTCTCATTGTTCACCTCCCACTTATAAGTGAGAACATGCACTGTTTGGTTTTCTGTTCCTGTGTTAGTTTGCTGAGAATGATGGTTTCCAGCTTCATCCATGTCCCTGCAAAGGATATGAACTCATTCTTTTTTATGGCTGCATAGTATTCTATGGTGTATTGTTGCCACATTTTCTTTATGCAGTCTATCATTGATGGGCATTTGGGTTGGTTCCATGTCTTTGCTATTGTAAATAGAGTTCCTATAAACATATATGTGCATGGGTCTTTATAGTAGAATGATTTATAATCCTTTGACCATATACCCAGTAATGGGATAGTATTTCTGGTTCTAGATCCTTGAGGAATTGCCACACGGTTTTCCACAATGGTTGAACTAATTTACACTCCCACCAAACATGTAAAAGCATTCCTATTTCTTCACATCCACTCCAGCATTTGTCGTTTCCTGACTTCTTAAGGATCTCCATTATAACTGGAGTGAGATGGTATCTCATTGTGGTTTTGATTTGCATTTCTCTAACGACCAATGATGATGAGCTTTTTTTCATGTTTGTTGGCTGTGTAAATGTTTTCTTTTGAGAAGTGTCTGCCCATATCCTTTGCCCACTTTTTGATGGGGTCATTTGTTTCTTTTCTTGTAAATTTGTTGAAATTCCTTGTAGATTCTGGATATTAGACTTTTGTCAGCTGGATACATTGCAAACGTTTTCTCCCATTCTGCAGTTGCCTGTTCTCTCTGATGATAGTTTATTTTGCTGTGCAGAAGCTCTTTAGTTTAATTAGATCCCCTTTGTCAATTTTGGCTTCTGTTGCAATTGGTTTTGGTGTTTTAGTCATGAAGTCTTTGCCCTCGCCTATATCCTGAATGCTATTGCCTAGGTTTTCTTCTAGGGTTTTTATGGCTTTAGGTTTATGTTTAAGTCTTCAGTCCATCCTGAGTTAATTTTTTTATAAGGTGTAAGGAAGGGGTCCAGTTTTTTTTGTTTTGTTTTTCTATATATGGGTAGTCAGTTTTCTCAGCACCATTTGTTAAATAGGGAATCCTTTCTCCATTAAATTTCAGGCCAATATCCCTGATGAACATTGATGTGACAATCAATAAAATACTGGCAAACCGAATCCAGCAGCACATCAAAAAGTTTATCCACCACATTAAAGTCTGCTTCATCCCTGGGATGCAAGGCTAGTTCAATATATGCAAATCAATAAACATAATCCATCACATCAACAGAACCAATGACAAAAACCACATGGTTATCTCAATAGATACAGAAAAGGCCTTTGATAACAATCAACACCCCTTCATGCTAAAAACACTCAATAAACTAGGTATTGATGGAACATATCTCAAAATAATAAGAGTTGTTTGTTAACAAACCCATAGCCAATATCATACTGTATGGGCAAAAGCTGAAAGCATTCCTTTTGAAAACTGGCACAAGACAAGGATGCTCTCTCTCACCACTCCTATTGAACATAGTATTGGAAGTTCTGGCCAGGCCAATCAGGCAAGAGAGAGAAATAAAGGGTATTCAAATAGGAAGAGAGGAAGTCAAAATGTCTCTGTTTGCAGATGACATGATTGTGTATTTAGAAAACTCCATCGTCTCAGCCCAAAAACTCCTTCAGCTGATAAGCAACTTCAGCAAAGTCTCAGGATACAAAATCAATGTGCAAAATTCACAAGCATTCCTATACACCAATAATAGACAAACAGAGAGCCAAATTATTAGTGAACCCCCATTCACTATTGCTACAAAGAAAATGAAATACCTGGGAATACAACTTACAAGGGATGTGAAGGACCTCTTCAAGGAGAACTACAAACCACTGCTCAAGGAAATAAGAAAGGACACAAACATGAGGAAAAACATTCTATGCTCTTGGATAGGAAGAATCAATAGTGAAAATGGCCATATTATCCAAAGTAATTTATAGATTCAATGCTATTCCCATCAAGCTACCATTGACTTTCTTCACAGAACTAGACATGTAAATGTAAACTACTTTACATTTCATGTGGAACCAAAAAAGGTCTCATATAGCCAATACAATCCTAAGCAAAAAGAACAAAGCTGGAGGCATCATGCTACCTGACTTCAAACTATATTACAAGGGTACAGTAACCAAAACAGCATGGTACTTGTACCCAAACAGATATATAGACCAATGGAACAGAACAGAGACCTCAGAAATAACTCCATACATCTACAACCATCTGATCTTTGACAAATTTTTATAAACAGTATAAAAAAAGATTTTATAAACAGTAAAACTCAAATACTTTGCCAAAAAAACTCTTCACTCCCAACTTTAAAATACATTACAAAGCTAATGAAACCAAAACAGCCTGATATTAGTATAAAAATAGACACATAGACCAACGGAACATAACAGAATAATCCAGTAACAAATTCATATATTTATAGTGAACTGATTTTTGACAAAAGTGCCAAGAATTTTCACCAGGGAAATAACACTCTCTTCAATACATGGTGGTGGTAAAACTGGATATATATATATGAAGAAGAATGAAACTAGACTTCTACCTCTTACTATATAAAAAGATCACCTCAAACTGGATAGGAGATTTAAACACAAAATCCAAAACTAGTAAAAGACAGGGGAAAAGCTTCAGGACATTCGGCCTGGTAAAGATTGTACAGCTAAGATTCCACAAGCACAGGCAAAAAAACTGAAAAACGACAAATGGGTCCATATTAAACTGAAAAACTTCTACCCAAAAAAGGAAACAATCAACAGAGTGAAGTGATGGCCTGTAGAATAGGAGGAAATATTTGCAAACTATTTATCCAAGAAGGAACAAATATGCAGAATATGCAAATAATGCAAACAACTCAACAGGAAAAATAGATAATCCTATTAAAAAGTGGTTTTTCAAAAGAAAATACATAGGCTGGGGATAATGGCTCATGCCTGTAATCTCAGCACTTTGGGAGGCTGAGGCAGGGGGATCTCTCCAGCCCAGGAGTTCAAAACTAGGCTGGGCAACACAGTGAAACCTTGTCTCTACAAAAAATAAAAAAAAAAATTAGCCTGGTGTGGTGGTATGTACCTGTGATCCCAGCTACTCAGGAGTTTGAGGTAGGAAGATCACTTGAACTTTGGAGATCAAGGCTGCAGTGAGCTGTGATCATCCCACTGCACTCCAGCCTGGGCAACAGAGCAGGACTATGTCTCAAAAAAAGGTATAAAATGGCCAATAAATATGTGAAAAAATAGTGCAACATCATTAATCATCTGGAAAATGCAGATCAAAATCACATGAGATACCATCTCACCCCAGTTAGAATGGCTATTATCAAAAAGACAAAGAGTAACAGATGTTGGCTATCATGTGGAAAAAAGAAAACTTACACAGAGTTGTTGGGAATGTAAATTAGTACAGCATTCATGGAATACAGCATGGAATTTTCTCAAAAAACTAAAAAATGTAAAAGCTAAGAAAACGTGGTATATAAAAACAATGAAATACTATTCTGCCATAAAAAAGAATGGAATTCTGTCATTTGTGGCAACAAGGATGAGCTTGGAGTCATTATGTTAAGGACAGTAAGTGAGGCACAGAAAGATAAATACTGCTTCTTGTCACTCACATGTGGAAGCTAAAAAGTAATTTGAGTTCATGGAAGTAGGGAGTAGATTTGTGGGTATTAAAGGTGGGGAATGGGAAAAGAGAGGAATATGAAACAAAGTTGCTTTGTGTATATAAAATTGTTGCTAGATAGGAGGAATGAATTTTGGTGTTCTGCAGCAATGTAGAGTGAATATGGTTAGCTATAATTTACTGTATATTTTCAAAACGCTGGAGGAGAGGATTTGGAACATTCATGACACAAAGAAATGATAAATATTTGAGGTGATGTATATGCTAGTTACTCAGACTTGATCATTATACATTGTATAAATGTATACAAAATTTCTCACTGTATCCCATATTTATATAAAATTATTATGTGTCGTCTAAAATAAAAGGGTAAAAAGAATGTAGAGAGAGGTAGATAAGAAGAAAAATAAAAATCCATAGAATCTGCTTAAATTAAGGCATCAGGACATGAGGCATACATGTAAATAGAAGAAGCTGTAATGAATTGATAAACAGAAGGCCTGGATATGATAACCTTAACAGGGTAATAATATTTTTTTTCTTTTGGTGTTCTTGCTGTTTATACATACATGTATAGCTTTTTTTTTTTTTTAATTTTTGAAGAGTACATTTAAATAGGTTTGTAATTATGAGAGGAAGAGTTCGAAGATCTCAGTGTAAAGAAATAAGTACATGAAATGTCTGAAATGACAAGAAAGTATAGAATAAAAGAAGGATTGATTTTGGAAATTTACAAGAAAGTGGCAGCATTCTTCTACCCAGAAAAAATAAAAAATAAAACTTCTTCCCAACACTCCCCTAGATTCTTTTTTCGTGTTGCTTCTTTTTGCCACCTCTTATAACCACTTTTAAAATAATTCAGTCCTCTGATTGAGACAGCCAGGTGGGAGACAGTCCCTGGAAAAACTCTAATGGGCCTGTGCACTGGGAAGAGTTTACACTGGGGTGGAGCTTCAGTTCATACCCTTTGCACTGGGGAGAAGCCTGGCCCCTCCTCTTCCTGTGTGGAACCCGGACCTCAGGCGGCGGGAGGGAAGTGCTCTAGCAGGGACTCTGGCCTTGCGGAGGATCGCATTTCCCACCACCCTTTTTTTCCCCTTTTCACGCAATAAAACCCTGCTTTACTCACCCTTCAGACTCTCTGCGAGCTAGAATTTTCCATGGCCCTGAGACGGACAAGGACCCCGTCTTTAGCTGAACTGAGGAAGAGCCCTGTAACAAAGTCGTGGTCCATATCACACCACTTTTCCTGCTACTCAGCACAGATATCCATATCCCTTATTTCTTACAGAACTATATGGCAAAACCACAATTACTTTTGCACCAATCTAAGTAGGTTTTCCTGCCTATCTTTGTGAGCTATTGCTGCATAATGAAACACCCCCAAAACACAGTGGCAGGCAGCAGTATTCAATTATTCTCATGCACGCATGTCTATAGGTCAGCTATAGCTATTCTAAAGACTCATTAGAAAGGTTGCTTATGTATGGATCAGCTTGGGCTGCTCTGTCCCATATGTCACATTCGAGAATCTAGGCTGGAGATGCAGAAGCTACCTGAGTCATGATTTTCTCATCATAGAGATCAGAATCTACAGGGGGAGCCTGCAGAAATGTGATGACTCTTAAGGCATGCATTTCGATTTTGCATTCTATTATTTCCATTGCCAGTTCAATTGATCAAAGCAGGCCTTAGGGCCAAATCCGTAATCAATGAGCTTAGAAGTATACTTTACCCATAGTAGGAGGTAGAGAGTGAATATTTGCTGAACAATCATCTAGCAATCGAAGTCTACTCTTTTCTTCACAGATATTTCATATATCCTCCTGCATGCAAAATGCAGGTAGTCCTATTTCAAGTCCACTAATAGATTTACCTGTTACAGCAGCATCACACTTTAAGACAAAAATATCATGGGCATGTTACCCAGGTGCAGATCCTCTTGATATGGAGGTTTATGAACTATAAAAAGACAAATAATCTCTCCACATTCCCAATGTACAATAGAGAAACAAAGAAAGATATCTATAGTAAACATTTTCATTTTGTAACAAGCATAGGAGGCAGAAGTTGATAGTCCACAAGAATTCTGATTTCCTGCTGGGAAAATGTTCCGGAGGCCTTTACCCTAAGGGTAGAGGATGTTCCTCAATTACAATACAGACTTGCTCCCTGGAATTGACTGCGTGTTTCATCAATCTCTATCACTCTTGCTACTAGGAGGACCTCCGGGAGGTCTTTCTTTATCTATAATCCTCCTTACTGCTTTTGGAGCAATATTTCCTGGTGACTAAGCAGCTTTCTCAGACTGTTTTCTATGTGTAGAAAGTTGGTAGCTCTGATGTGTTTTAAGTACACCGTCTTGTTTGTTTCAGGACGACAGTGATTTTGCTAATACAACTTTCTTTAAAACTATAGATTTCCTATGTGTTTGATGCCAGTGAATGTCAACTGCTAAAAGCCAGAACTGCAAGTTTCCTTTTTTTTTTTTCTTTATGTTAATACTTTTAGGCTTATTGCTCTTTCTCTTGAGACATAATTATGATTCTTTTTACATTTCAGACATCTCTAGGACCACATCCTTGTGTTTTCCAGTAGCTCTTTGATTCAGCTCAAATGATGTACTAGAGGCTACTTTAATTCATTCAGTTATCTCAACAAATGGTGTTACATTCTTATCTAGTGCTCTGGACTTTTGACTTTTTTGTGACATTATGTTGTAATGGTTACGATTTTATTTTAACCCTGCAATTTATATGTTTTTCTATTTCCCTCTGATCTTTGATTTCAAACCCCAGATTTTTCTAGACTCATTTTCCTCCCTGTAGAACCTTACCAAATGCAGCTAATAGCATTTATCTCATGCTTTCAGAACTCTTTTTATTTTACTATTTTTTTTTTTTTTTAAGACAAGGTCTCACTCTGTTGTCCAGGCCAAAATATGGTGTTGTGATAATAATTCACTGCAGCCTTGACCTTCTAGGCTCAGGTGATCTTTCTGTCTCAGCCTCCTGAGTAGCTGGGACTGCAGGTGTCCACCGCTATGCCCAGCTAATTTTTTGTATATTTGTAGAAACAGGGTTTCACTGTGTTTCACAGGTTGGTCTTGAACCCGTGGGCTCAAGCCATCAGCCAGCTTTGGCCTCTCAAAGTGCTGGGATTACAGGCACAAGCCACCACACATGGCCTTCAAAATTGTTTTCAAAGCTTCCTTACTGAAAGTACAAGTTCATCTTGTATTAGTTTTGTCTTCCACGTTAGCCACAGGCAAATGTTTTATCAAACACTTTGCCATCACATACCACAGCTCACTATTTACCCAGCCTTCATTAGGAGTTTAAGAGTTTTCCCTTAATCCAGTAGTCCATCTCAATGCTGATGTGACTCACTCTAGGTGTTTGTTAATGCAGCACTCCCATTCTAGCTGCGAATTAATACATCAGCTATTGCTACAAAATGCAGCACTTTCAAATTCAGTATTATACCACAGTTAAGTATTTATTTGCAATGAGAATTGTCATTTATTCTCAGTAACTATTTTCATGGGGGCTCAATTTTGCTGGGGTGATTTTGCTTCATCTATCTTTTTTCGGTGGAGGGTGGGGGGCAGGCTAAAGGCACAAAAGCTCCGTCTTTATGGCAGAGACCAAAAGCTGCCAGAAAGTTGAGAACACCCAAAGATACCTCTTCAGGCTTACATTTGGAGTTTGCCTTTTGCCTCTATTGGCCAAAGCATCTCATATGGCAAAGGCAAAAATCAATGAGATATGAAAATATACTCTACTTACAGTGGTGCAGGAAATATACTGACACTTTGCTGAACCATATGTAAATATTCACACTGCCTGACTTATTTTCGTCTTCTCAGATTCTCATCCATTTTCTTCTTTCAGCTATTATAGTGAGATAGGTGTCTTCTATCTTTATCCTGATTCTACCTCATTCTGTCGTTCCATGGATACCATGTGTGTCCTGCCACCTTTGTTATAGTTTTAATACCTTCTCTACCAGAAATTTCAGATTTAACCCTTATTCTCAACTCACTTGTATTTTAGTTTAAAAAGTTCTCTCTTGACACTCTATCACTGGTATTCTCTATAATTGGTTTTGACTCTTAAAACCTAAACCTACCCCACTACCCATACTCTCAACTATTCACCTCCATCCCCCACTGAATACAAGCACACAAACGAGGATACCTGTACATATGTACAATACTCTAGTTCCTTTAATTTAGGGGTCATATATTTCTTATAAGTCCAGAGCCATGCATATTACATATCATAGAATAGTCAAAAAATGTTAAATTAATAAATTAGAATTGAATATGACAAAGTATTTTGAGTTGAATAAATGAAATGTAAAGTGAAGCAAACTTAGGCCAATATTTTCTTTGAGTTTTCCTAGTTCTTTGTATATATTTTTCCTATCCACTCTCACAGTTAAATTGCTTTTGTTTCTTGTTAATGTCTTCGCCATTTAGTAATCTCACTCATGTTTGACTTACTTTAATCAGCCGTGGGCTAAAGTCCTTGATTACCAAGTCTATTAAGCGCACTTGAGTGATATGACTCGGACTAAGAGCTCTTATGAGCAAAGGTTATACATGTGGAATGGGCAGAAATTCTTGAATTCTGTCACCTGATTGTCTGTAGTTTCTGTTAAGGTGAGGTCAGGACTGCCCTTCTCACCACTATAAACAGCACGTATCAAAGAGTAAACCCCGAATGAGTGAGTGAATGCATGACTCTTCCTGGCTGATATCCTGCTTCCAGACAATACAGATTACCAAACAAGTGTCCTCTGCATCTATGTGGGATTACTATGTGAACTTTTCATTCAGGCATGAACTACGTGCCTGGTAATGAAATATTAGGTACTCTTTCAAATTACATCCACTGTAAAATTACAAAAAAAGGAAATTATTCATGAAGTTAAACAAAACTGAAAATGGTTTATAATTCTTTTTTCTAAAAAAGATTTTTGAGCAGATGTTTCTTAACTAGATTTAATTGAACTAAAATATAATTCTCTGCAGTATGTGTTATATTGGCAATGCCAACTGTCATTAAAATAATAAATTGAGAATAAATTTTATTAGCATTTTGAAGGAAAAATGAGAAACCTATAAGAAAAAATATTATAATATTTGCTTATAGAGACATTATAATATTTATCTTATATCTTGCACAGAGGGAGGTTGAAAGGAATACTTCTGTTCACTTACCAGAAAAATTAATCATAATCTCCTCTGCAATGAACACTTTTTGGGTCCATTATTGGTTTACAATAAAATATAGGAAAACAATGAATGTCAGGGATACTCCCCTGCTGAGGCAAACGGTATTTTTCCCCATTCAATTTCCATGCACAAAATTGCTGATGTTCTTCAGTAGGTGTTCACTTATTAGAAAAAGTCAGAATTGGAAACTGGAAGTTGATTGAAAAATCTTAAGAAAAATAGGAGCAAGATATCTTTCTAAATCATATCATTTGATAAAAGTCATTACACATAAAAAAGCATTAAGGAGCCTCTGATATAATACAAGTCATACTCCTAAAAGTCTTTCCCAAAATTTGTTTCAAAGCTTTCACCTCCATATACATATACTGATTCTATAATGTGGGTACTATTTCAGGATTTAAACATAGACAGTTCAGTGCAAGGTAGAGTTGATGACATTTCCAACATGTAATTAATGGATAATTAATTTGTGTCAGAGGGTAGAATTTAGTCTTTCTTAACAAAGAGACTTTTATGAAATAATCAGTTAAGAGATGGATGGAAAATCAAGCAGGTAAAAATATCCATGACTGTCAATGGAAAGTTTCCCCAAGATGTAAGAGTAGAGACACTCCAAAATATTCATTAAAATTTTAAAAAGTCATACATGTATATTTTTACCCAGTTAGAAAGAGGTATACATATTACCATGGAGAAAAAAACATTAATCTCAATATATATTCTTAATTACTCTAAAATCTAAACTATAAATACTGGGAATTAAATAAGCTTTCAAAGAGGATAATTTGAAAATCCTAATAGATAGACGCAGTTGGCTACCTGATAATAAAAATATAACTGAAAACACAAAATACCTATAAGAGCACCACTATCTTTTGTAGAGGGCCTAACACACACTAGGTATTATCAGTGATTTCCTATTAAGGATTTGATTTAGCACTCACAATAACAAGTGAAGTAGTTTCTGTAATTCCCAACTTACAGATGAGAAAGCTGAGGCTCAGAATTTTACAGCTTAGAGAATTCTAACTCTCACATATACGTAAGTAGCAGATAGGATTGAAATCAAAGAACTCAGTACTCCAAGAGTTTTCAGCAACATAATGTCTTCCTGATAACATATTTTATCTTGCAGAAATCTTATAGCAGTAACAACATTAAGAAATGTTGACCATCAAATGACTTTAATTTTCTCTGTATACTAGTGGGTTGAACAACTAATCAGAAATGTATTATAGACATCAGGATCTAAGGACTTGGAGTGAGAACTAGAATGCAAGTTAGACATAAATCATAAATATATAAATAGAGATTTGGACAAAATATGTATATACATATATACCATGTATATAGTAGTTGAAATCATGAGTTTCAAATATAAAGTCCCCAAAGGTCAGATAGATGGCCTATCCTGAGATAATGAGGAATAGTACAGTATAAATATTGTTTAGAATAAGGAAAATCAACAGAGTTTTGCACTCAGAAAAAAGAAATAAAACAAGTGAAGAAGGAAATGCCAAATTTAGACAATTTCAACCAGTCACTCCACAGAGAAGAACTGCTTACTGAATCACTTTATATTTTATTTTCTTCTTGAATTTTTAGGGTAACAGGTTGTAAAATTTTCCGTAAATATTTGCTTTTTTTCCTCTGCCCCTGACTGAGGGCAGAGATAGACAATTATCTCACTGTTCCTCCTGGTGAAGAGCTCTGCATAGCGTGGAGTTAGGTCTTTGGAGATTCAGCTGTATGCGATGGTCTTCAATTCCACCACCGACACTTTACAGGCGTTGAGTAGGCAGCCAAGTCTTTAGCAGCATGAGTAGGCAGCCAAGATCTAAAACTCTGGGGCCTGAGTAAGAGGCTCCAGGCTTGATATCCCTGTGTTTGTTTTTTTTTTTTTTTTTTTTTGCATTCTTGCGAAAAATCCTCTTATATTCTCACCTTCTCAGATGTGCTGTATACATAATTTGCCACTACTTCATGGACACTCACAGCAAATCTTCATTTTTTCACTTATAATATAACCCATAATAAAGAGAAAAAGAACACTGAAACTGACCTAGAACTGGCACATATATTAGCATTAGCAGGTATAAATATTAGAACTGCTATTGTTACTGTATTACATATGTCCAAATAGTTAAGTAAATACAAATGGACACAAATCTAAATTTTAGAGATGAAAGATATAACATTTAAGATAAAAATACATTGAATAGGGTTAAGAAAGATTAACATACCTGAAACTGTAGCTACAGAAAATATCAGAAATAAAACACATGCACGGTGGCTCACGCCTGTAATCCCAGCATTTTGGGAGGCTGAGGGGGGCAGATCATGAGGTCAAGAGATCGAGACCCTCCTGGCCAACATGGTGAAACCCCATCTCTACTAAAAATACAAAAATTAGCTGGGCGTGGTGGCGGGTGCCTGTAGTCCCTGCTACTCAGGAGACTGAGGAAGAATTGCTTGAACCCGGGAGGTGAAGGTTGCAGTGAGCCGAGATTGTGCCACTGCATTCCAGCCTGATGACCAAGCAAGATTCCGTCTCAAAACAAAACAAAACAAAACAAAATACTACAAAGAAATGAAAAACAAAAACTTCAATGAGCTGGGACAAACTCAAGTGGTTTAAAATGTGAATAATTGGAGTTGCCGAAAGGGTTGGGATAAGGGAGATTTTTAAAAATTAAAGAAATAATTATTTTTAAAAACTCCAAACTTGATGAAAATCATAAACTTATAAATCTAAAAAGCTAAGATAATCCCAACTATAGGAAATACAAAGAAAATTACATAATGCCTCATGGTCAAATTGCTCAAAACTAATGATAAATAGAAAATCTTAAAAGCAGAGAAAAAAATGCATGTGTCTTACAGGAAGATAGATAAAGATAAAAGCAGGCTTTTCTTTTGTAAATAAAGCAAGTGATAAAAGAGTGGAAGAATGTTTTAGAAGTACTATTAGGAAAAGAAACTGTCAACCTAAAATTGTATACTAGCCAAAATGTTTTTCAAAAACAAAGCAATTGGAACTAGTTAGAACTGATGTTTGCACAACATTCTGAATATACTAAATTCAATTCAATAATACAATTTAAAATGGTTAATTTTCTCTTATGTGGATTTCATCTCAAAAAAAAACTAAGACAAAATAAGAACTTATTTTCAGATACGCAAGAAATAAAAAAACATTTAGCACTACAGGGCCAAATAAAACCAAATCAAATCATAGATCTATTAAAAAAAGAATGAAGAATACCAGAAGGGGTAGCTACTTGGGTAAATATATGTTCATTTTCTTGCTATTTACATATATTTAAATGAAAATTGACTAAAAAATAATAAGTGCATTGTTAGATATATATTATATGACAACAGTAGCCTTGAGAAATTGAATACTATTACCAGGTTCTTATATGATATGTAAAATATAAATTGAAGGTAAACTGCTATAAGTTAAAGTTGTATATTCCAAACTCTAACACAAGCACTAAAACAATGAAGTCATTACAGCTATTTAGCCAATAAATAAAATAAACTGATATAATAGCAAAATTACTTAATCCAAATGATATCAGAAGAAATAAGAGAAACAAAAAAAAAAAGGTGGTATAAATAGGGAAAAAATAGCATAATTTACCCAAGTCCAATCATATCAAAAATCATGTTAGAGGAGGGCAGAGGAAGATGGTGGACTAGAAGGCTTCAGCTATCATCCCCTCTGCAAGGACACCAGTTTAACAACTATCTACAGAGAAAAAAAATACCTTCATAAGAACTAAAAATAAGGTAAGCACTCATAGTACCTGGTTTTAATTTCATATTGTTGAAAGAGGCACTGAAGAGATAGAAAAAGCAGTCCTGAACCACTGACACCACACTTCCCTACCCTCAAGCAGTGGCAGCATGGTGCAGAGAGCATCTCTGAGTGCTGGGGGAGAGATAATGCAGCGATTGTGAGGCATTGAACTCAGTGCTGTCTGGTTAGAGCAGAAAGAAAATCTAGACCAAGCTCAACTAATGCCCAACCATGAAGAGAGTATTTAAACCAGCCTTAGCCAGAGGGGAGTTGCTGATCCCAGTGGTCAGAACTTAATTTCTCACAAACTGTGCCACCAAGACCAAAGTGCTCTGTGTCTCTCAGTAAACTTGAAAGGCAGTCTAGGCCATAAAGGCTATAACTTTCAGGTGAGTCCTAGTGCTGAACTAGGCTGAGAGACAGTAGACTGGGGGTGGCATGTGACATAATGAAGCAATAGCTAGGATGGCTAAGGAAATGCTGGCATCACTTCTTCCCTAACCTTAGGCCACACAGCTCACAGCTTCAAAAGAGACCACTTCCTTCTGCCTGAGGAGAGGAGAGGGAAGAGTGGGGAAGATTTTGTCTTTCATGTTGGGTACCAGCTCATCCACAGCAGGATAGGGCAGTGGTCAGAGTCATGAGTTCCTTGTTCCAGGTCCTAGTTATCAGATGACATTTCTAGACACATCTGTGGCCAGAAAGGAACTCACTGTCTTGAAGGAAAGGACCGAGTCCTGGAAGCATTCATCATCTGCTAACTAAAAGATTTGAGGGCCTGAATACCAGCAGTGAGAGCTAGGTACTATGTTGAGAGCCATAGGTGAGCCTCAGAGACTTCCTGGCTTCAGGTGCCAGCATGGCCATAGTGGGGTAGAGCACAAAATGCGTTCTTTGGGTCCTCGATTCCAGGACCTGATTCTTGGACGGCATTTCTGGACCTTATGTGGGTCAGAGGGGAGCCAACTTTCCTGAAGGTGAGTCTCAGGCTAGGCAGTATTCACCATAAGCTGACATAAGAGACCCTGGGCCTCAAGGGAACATTGACGATAGTTTGACAGTACTCCTTGTGGTCTGGGGTGGCAGTGGCCACGAGCGAGGCTCCTCTGCCTTTGGAAAGGGGAGGGAAGATTGGAAAGAATTGTCTTTTGTGGTCTGAGTGTCATCTCAGCTGCAGTACAGTAGAAGACTAGGTAGACTTCTAAGGTTTTTGACTGTAGTCTCTGGCTCCTGGATGGCACCCCTGCCTCTACTGAGGGCCTGAGGACTTTTGCTGCCCTGAAAGGGAGCACAGGCCGGGATGGCTTTGCCATATGCTGTATGTAGAACCCCAGCACCTTCCACAAACATAGGCATTAGATACAGAATGATTATTGCAGGCCTTGGGTGAGACCCAGTGCTGTGGTGGCTTCAGGTTTGACCCAGCACAGTCATAGTGGTAGTGGCCATGGGAGTGCTTGTGTCACTTCACCGCCAGCTTTAAGTGATTCAGAACAGAGTGGGACTATGTTTGTTTAGGAGAAAGTAAGAGAATAAATTAACTCTCTTCCTGGTAATCTAGAGAATTCTCTTAGACCTTGTTCAAGACCAACAGTTGATACCTCTACAACTCTAAAAAGAACCACAGTATTACTGGGCTTTGGCTGTTCCCTAAAGCACATGTAGCTTAGATCACAACACCCAAGTCCTTTCAAATATCTGTATAGTCTTCCCAAAAAGGATGGGTACAAATAAGCCCAGAAAGTGACAACTACAATAAATACCTAGCTCTTCAACCCCAAACAACAAAGAACATCTACTAGCATTAACATCATCTAGGAATACATGACCTCACCAAAAGAACTAAATAAGGCACTAGGAACCAATCCTCAAGAAACAGAGATGTGTTATCTTTGAGACAGAGAATATCTGTATTGAGGAAACTCAAAGAAATTTAAGATAACACAGAGAAGGAATTCAGAATTTCATCAGATAAACTTGTCAAAGAGATTAAAGTAACTTAAAAGAATCAAGCAGAAATTCTGGAGTTAAAAAATGCAACTGACATACTGAAAAATGCATCTAAGTTTTTCAATAGCAGAATAGATTAAGCAAAATAAATAATTAGTAAACTTAAAGATAGGACTTGACTTTCCAGGACTTGACTTTTAGATAGTATTTCTGGACCTGTCCTGGACCAGAGGGGAGCCTACTGCCCTGAGGGGTGAGTCCAAGGTCAGGCATCATTCACCAGAAGCTAACTTAAGGGAGGGGACCTTGGGCTTTAAGGGAACATCAGCAATAGTCTGGCAGTACTCCTTGTGATCTGGGGTGGGGGTGGCTATGAATGAGGCTCCTATGCCTTTGGAAAGGGGAGGGAAGATTAGATAGAACTCTATCTTTCTATTTGAAAATATGCAGAGGAGACAAAAAAATGAATAAAAACCAATGAAGCAAAAACTACAGGACATAGAAACTAGCCTCAAAAGGGCAAATCTAAGAGTCATTGACCTTAAACAGGAGATAGAGAAAGAGATAGGGAAAAGAAAGTTTATTCAAAGGGATAATAACAAGAACTTCTCAATCCTAGAGAAATATATCAATATCTAAGTACAAAAAGGTTATACAACACCAAACAGATTTAACTCAAAGAAGACTACCTCAAGGCATTTAATAATTAGTCTTCCAAAGGTCAAGGGTAGGGAAGGGATCCTAAAAGTAGCAAGAGAAAAGAAACAAGTTACATACAATGGAGCTCCAATGTGTCTGACAGCAGACTTTCAGTGGAAACCTTACAGGTCAGGAGAGAATGTCATGACATATTTAAAAGTGCTGAAGGGAAAAACCTCTACCCTGGAATAGTATATCTTGTGAGAATACCTTTCAAATATGAAGGGAAAATAAATAATTTTTCATACAAACAAAAACTGAGGGATTTCATCAATACCAGACCTGTCCTATAAGGTATGGTAAAGAGGGAACTTAGGAAGAAAAGGACATTAAAGAGCAATAAGTAATTACCTGAAGGTACAAAACTCGCTGGTAATAGTAAGCACACAGAAAAACACTGAATATTATAACACTGAATCTGTGGTGTGTAAACTACTCTTTTCCTAAGTGGAAACACTAAAAGATGAACCAATCAGTAATAGTAATTACAAAAGTTTTTCAAGACACAGTCAGTACAATAAGATATAAATAGAAACAACAAAAAGTTTAAAAGTGGGAAAACAAAGTTAAGTCATAGAGTTTTTTTAGTTTACTTTTGGATTGTTTGTTAGTTTGTTTATGCAAACAGTGTTAAGTTGATATCGGGTTAAAATAATGGGTTATAAGCTAATTTTTGCAAGCCTCATGGTAACCTCAAACCAAAAAACACAATAGACACACAGAAAATTAAAAGCAATTAAATAAATCATATTAACTGAGAAATTCACCTTCACTAAAGGAAGACAGAAAAGAAATGATGAAGAGAAGAATACAAAAAAAAAAAGACAACAAATAACAAACTGGCAAGAGTAAGTCCTCACTTATCAATAATAACATTGAATGTAAATGGACTAAACTCTCCAATCAAAAGATGTTGACAGGCTGAATGGATAAAAAACCAGATCTATTGATCCGTTTCTTGCAAGAAATACTTCACCCATAAAAATACACATAGACTGAAAATAAAGGAATTGAAAAAGTTATTCCATGCCAATGGAAACCAAAAATGAGCAAGAGTCACTATACCTAAATCAGACAAAATAGATTTCAAGACAAAAACTATAGAGAAAAACAAAGAAGGATACTATATAATGATAAAGGGGTCATTTCAGCAAGAGAATATAACAATTGTAAACAGATATGCAACCAACAATGGAGCACCCAGATATATAAAGCAAATATTATTAGTGCTAAAGAGAGAGACAGGCCCCAATGCAGTAACAGTAAGAGACATCACCACTTCACTTTCTGCATTGGACAGATCTTCCAGACAGAAAACCAACAAAGAAATAGCAGATTTAATCTTCACTACAGACCAAATGGATGTAAAAATATTTAAACAACATTTCATCCAATGGCTGCAGAATACACATTCTTCTTCTCAGCACATGAATCATTCTTAATGATAGACCATATATTAGGTCACAAAACAAGTCTCAACACATTCAAAAACACTGTAATAATATGAAGCATCTACTCTGATTACAATAGAATAAAACTACAAATTAATAAGATGAATTTTGGAAACTATAAAATACATGGCAATTAAAAAATATGCTCCTCAATGACAAGTGAGTCAATGAAGAAATTAAGAAGAAAACTTAAAAATGTGTTGAAACAAATGATAATAGAAACACAACACACCAAACCTATGGGATATAGCAAAAGCATTACTAAGCAGGAAGTTCATAGCTATAGGGGTCTATATCAAAAAAGAGGAGAAAATTAAAATAAACAATTGAATGATACATCTTAAAGAATTAGAAAAACAAAACCAACCAAACCCCAAATTAGAAGAAGAAAAGAATAAGAGTAGAAATAAATGACATTGAAATGAAAAAATTCAAAATATCAATGAAACGAAGAGTTGGTTTTTGAAAAGGTAAACAAAATTGGCAAACCTTTAGCCAGACTAAGAAAAAAAGAGGGAAGACACAAATAAATAAAATCAGAAATGAAAAAGGAGACATTGCAATTGATACTAAAGAAATTCAAATGATCATTAGTGGCTACTATGAGCAACTGTATGCCAAAAAATTGGAAAATCTAGAAGAAATGGACAAATTCCTAGACACATATAGCCTGCCAATATTGGACCAGGAAGAAATCCAAAACCTGGCAGACCAATAACAAGCAACAAGATCAAAATCATAATAAAAACTCTTCCAGTAAAGAAAAGCTTGTACCTTGATGACTTTGCTGCTGAATGCTAGCAAACATTTAAAGAACTAGTACCATTCAAATTCAAACTATTCCAAACATAAATGAGGAGGGAATATTTTCAAACTCATTCTATGAGGCCAATATTACCCTGATACCAAAATTAAAGACACATCAAAAAAAGAAAACTACAGGCTAATATCTCTGATGAATATTGATGCAAAAATCATCAACAAAATACTAGAAAACCAAATTCAATGATACATTAGACAGATCATTAATCATGACCAGGTCGGATTAATCTGTGGGATGCAAGGATGTATCAACATACCCAAATCGTCATATCAACAGAATGTATAGAAACCATATAATCCTTTCGATTGATGCTGAAAAGAATTCCAGAACAAATAAACAGTATGTTTTTTACAACTTATTTACCGAAGAAGATATATGGATGGTGAATAAGCACATGAAATATCCTCCACAGCATTAATGGTTAGGGAAATGCAAATTAAATATATAATCAGATTCCATTATATTCCTGTTAGAATATCTGAAATTTAAAATCCCGGCCCTACTGTACTGGGCGAAATAGTGTTCCTTCAAAATCCGTGTCCACTTGGAACTCAAAAATGTAACTTTATTCTTTATTGCTTATGTGTTCTGGAATTGTTTTCTATTACTGAGCTTTGAAAAATCTTATATATTCTAGATAAAAATTCTTTGTCATATAAATGCTTTGCAAATGTTTTTCCTTTCAATAATCTGTCTTTATTCTGAAATAGGTTTTCTTCTGGTGTGAACAAATAAAGATGAGGTCATACAGAATTAAGGTAGGCCCAAATCTGATGATTAAAATCTGTATTAGTTTCCTAGGACTGTCTTAACAAGGTGCCACAGTCGGGGAGTCTTAAACAACAGCAACTGATGTTCTCAACGTTCTGGAGACTAGAAGTTTAAGATGAAGGCGTCAGCAGGATTGATTCCTTCTAAGGTCCATAAGCAAAAGATTTGTTCCAGGTCTCTCTTTTTGACTTATTGATGACCATCTTCTCCCTTGTCTTCCTTCTGCATGTGTCTGTGTCCAGATTTCCTCTTTTTATAAAGGTGCCAACCATATTGGATTACAATCCACCCTAATGACCTCATTTGAACTTAATTATGTTTGCAAGACCTTATTTACAGAATTCATACGAATTCCTCCCCAAATTCATATTTTGAAGTCCTAACTTCTAGTAGGTGAGAAGGCAACCCTATTTGGAAATTCAGCCCATAATTCAGCCCATATCATTTTGTTTACAAGAAGAGGAAAATTTGAACACAGTAATACATGCAGAAAAGATAACCATGTGAAGCCAGAGGCTTGAATTTATCCTGCTGTAAAATAAGGAATGTCAAGGATTTTCAGCAACCATCAGAAGTTAGAAGAAGCAAGGAAGGATTCTTACCTGGAGTATAATAGGAACTAGCCAACACCTTGATTTCAGACTTTTATCCTCCAGCACTTTGAGAAAGTAGATTTCTGTTACTTTAGGCCACCTAGTTTGTGGTTCTTTGTTACAACAACCCTGGGAAATGAGACATACCAACTGGGTGGGAGGATGTGGAGGAGCTGATGGAAATGTGAAATGGCAAAAGCACTTTGGAGAAGAGTTTGCTAGTTTCTTAAAAAGTTAAATGTGCTCATTCTATATGATGCCAGGAAAAGGGTCCTGATCTGGACTCCAAGAACAGTTTCTTGAATCTCATGCAGGAGAGAATTTGAGGTGAATCAGAGAGCACGGTGAAAGAAACAAGTTTATTGGAGGCTACTCAGCTACAGAGCAGGATGTCCTCAGAAAGCAGGAGGAGGGGCACACTGCCCTTTGTTAGTGCCTTTACTGATAAGAAACTATTAGGAGCTATAATTAAACTTGGAATGTGCCTATGTGCTCACTAAAGGTAGTGGCTATTGGTGTTATTGATAACCTTTAATCCTGCAACCTAAACTTACTCATTAATGTTATCTTTAAGTAAAGAGTAATGTATTCTTAGGACTTCTGGATATTCTGCAGGCTTGGTGACAGATATTCTGTGTGGTCATAAATATTCTGTAAATATAATTGGTGTTCAGCTTGGGATGTAGATATTTTCAGACCATAAATATTAACCGTATAGAGGCCTTGTGAGTGCCCAAGTACTCACTCTAAGTGTCACTCTAGTCATCGTTTATTAAACCAGAGGCCTGGTAAGCAAGGGTTCCTCTAATACAGCCATTCCACTCTTATATATTCACCCAAGAAAACTGAATGCACATGATCATACAAAGACTTCTGCATAAATATTTGGAGCATTTTCTGTTGTAATAGCCAAAAACTAAAAAATCCCAAATGCTTCTTAATAAGTGAATTGATGAATATTTTTCAGTATACTCATATGATGTGTCTCTGCAACAGAAAACAAATGAACTACAAATACATGCAACAACATAAATTAAACTAAAAATAATTAGGCTGATTGAAAGAAGCCAGATAAAAAAGATTATAAGGCATATGTTCCATTTCTATAAATCTCTAGATAATTCAAACCAATCTGCATTGGTATCAAAAAGGAACGTTCTAGGGTGATGGGTGTGTAATCACTTGATTACAGTGATTGTTTTGTGGGATTGTCACACCTGATCAAATTGTAGACTCTAAGTATGTTCATCTATTTACGTTAATTATACCTCAATAAAACTGTTAAAATATATAAAAATTTTTAAAAAATGCAACGGTGATCAGGAGAAAATTAGAAGAAATATCAGAGTGATGAACATGGATCAAATATTATAGTGTACCATCGACCAAACTAAATAGTTTTGACTTTCATACTTCAAGTGAAAGAAAGTAATTCACAGTTTCTGAGCATGATAGTTGCAAGATCTGGTATGTGTTTAAATATATCACTCTGGCATTGTATAATGAATAACCTGCTGAGGACAAAAGAAAAAATATGAGACAGGTCTGTGGGTTATTTTAGAATAACAGGCAAATAATAATATTGTCTACGACAGACAATAACAAAGGAATAATAAGGAGTGGTAAGACTTGGGATATATATTTGAAGGAAGTCTACAACACCTGCTGGCAGATTGGAGGAAAGGTGTAAGCAAATTAAGGGAATTAATGTGATTCTCCATTTCAGGCCTAAGTATCAAGGTTAAATTGTGTACAATTAATTGGAATAGAGAAGACTAGGGAATGGACAAATAAGAGGGAAATAAATAATGTAAGATTTTGAATATGTTTCATTTGCAATGCCTACTAAATATCAGAGTGAGTATCCTAGTAGGCATTTTAATATATTTGGTCTGGAAACCCAGATATAAAGTCAGGACTAGTAACATAAAATGGAAATAAATTAACACAAAGAAGGCATTTAAACTTTGGTGACTGAGCAAAACAATCTAGATAGACTCTACGATTAGAAAAGAAGAGACAGGTAGGAATTGAGAGCTGGACATCCCAAAATTTAGAGGTGAGAAAGAAGATTTCAAATACCTACTTAATTTCCCTGCTGTCTCTTAGAGTTATCCCCTTCTATCCTTTTAAAAATATGTATTCTCTATCTTTTTTATATATTGATATTTCATAGTAACTATCGAAATTCTTTTTTTTTGGCATTCATATGCTTCTAGATATAGTTATGCTGTCCTGTGGATTCAAATATCAACTCTATTAATTAAATCTATTTAGTATGAAGAATTACGTCTATTTGCACAATGATATTCGCATCTTAAATTTAACATATATAAAACAAGATCCAGAATTTCAGGCTCACGGCATACCAGCTATAGAAAATAAACTCATTTAACTTCTCTGTGCCTCAATTTCCTCACCTATTAAATCAGGATAAAACAACTCTTTCTTATTAGGTTGTTTCAAGAAGCAAATGGGTTGTCACATGTAATACATGTGCTTAACACAGTGACTGGCATATGATAAATATTCAATAAATTTTGCCATTATTTACTTCGACAAATGTTCTGTTCTCCTACTCACATTTTAGTTAGGGTAAACTGACTAAGATGTGATGCAAACAACCCCATAATCACAGTAAATTTACACATGAAAAAGTCATTTCTTGGTTGGCTCAACATATTGTGGGAATTAGAGGACATTCTATGGTGGCTTCTATCCATGGAGTTCCTTAAAAATACAGTTCACATATAGTGCTTCAACCATCTCAATTCTAGACCTCCACTGTTATCAGATCAGGGAAGAAACATTTCAGAAAGTTGCATGACTCTTTTTTTTTTTTTTTTTTTTAATCCCAAAAGGAACAAAATCTGCTCACAGCTCATTGCGAAGTTAAAGGACACTAGCAGCAAGAGGCTTGGGAAATACAGGAACACACATAGATATTTGGTGAGCATTAAATGTCTGCACCCCACCTGAGATGTCGTCAGTCACTCTGAAAGCCAAGGTGAAATCTGGAATTTATTTCTGATTTCCCTCCTTCTCTCTTCATCTTACGAAAATTCACCTTCATATTTTTTTCAACTAAGTCTTCTCATTTCCTCCCCTTAAAGTGTCTGAGATGAGCTTTCTTCTCTCCTCTACTGCTTTCTGCTCCAGCGGACATAGACTCTTTATAAAGGAAAAAAAAACACAACTGTATACTCTTCACATGCAACACTTTTGATATGAAGTGTGTGGGTTTTCTTCCCACACCAACCCATTCTCCAATTCTTTATACCAACAGATGTCCTACAATTCAATGACACTAACTACCTGGAGTTAGTGCAGACCCCGCAGGTTAAGGACTCAGTCCCACAAGGTTGCTCACCTCTTCAGATGTCAGTCACAAGTAGCTACCAACGTTTCTGTATGACTTGATTACAATTCAGGGGTTCCCATGACCCCTGCTCAGGTTAGATAACATGCTATGATGGTTCATAGAACTCAGGAAAGCATTTACTTAGATTTACAATGGATATGTTAAAGAACACAGAAGAGTAAAATGAAGAGATACACAGGGAAAAGTCTGAAAAGGTCCCAAGCACAGGAGCTTCTGTCCCCGTGGAGTTGGGGTATGCCACCCTCTGTCACTTGGATCTGTTCACCAACTAGGAAGCTCTACAATCCTGAAGGTCTCGTTGTTTTTCATGGAAATTCCATTACGCAGGCATGATGGATTAAATCATTGGCCATTGGTGCTGAACTCAATCTCCAGTCCCTTTCCCTTCCTCACAGTTGAGGAGTGGGTATGAATGTGCCAACCCTGTTATTATGAGGTTGGTTATTTTGTCAACCAGCTATTCCTGAAATTGATAGCAGCTTGTTCAGCCATGAGTCATCTCATTAATATACAAAAATATATACTCAGCCCTCCAAAGATTCCAAGGCTCTTAGAAGCTCTAGTGTCAGAAACCGGGAATTAATATCGAATACTGTAACAAGAGATGCTCATATCACCCCTATCACTTGAGAAGTTACAAGAGTACTAGGAGCTCTGTGTCAGGAACTGGGAACAGAAACCAAATATACATTTTTATTACATCACAACCCTTACATAGTATTCCGTTTGATCAGATTCCAGCTGTCTGCACTGTAATCTGTCTTCCTCACTGTTTCTAAAGTTATAACTATAAAAATATGACTAGTGGATTTCTTTGTACAAAACAATTCTGTTTTTCTACATGTCCTATAATTGGAACAGTCACTTTCCTGACATTGGTGGCTAAGCAATAAGAAAAAGAAAGTACTGGGTGGTTTTGTACCAGCAATTAAATGCTCTGGCATGGAAGTGATACACCTGATTTCCACTCAAAACTTATTGTTCAAAACTGGCTTAAACAGCCTTTAACAATCTAAAAATTCATTTCTGTTCATTTTTATTACCCCTGTACCCTAATTTTTTCTTATGTATTTCAACAATTTTTTACCGTACACCCACTCTGCTCAAGGATCATATTCAAATTCATTTTTTTCATGCTTTACTCATGTTCTTGTCTCCTAAAAGAATATATTTTGCTCTTCATTTAAGGTCAGACAAAAATTCCTTTAAGGCATAATTTAACTTTACCTATGCAAGTGTCCCCAGATATATATTCTGTACCCACCAGAGGCTAAATTAATCTCATAGCATGTTGTTCATTTTTTGGTATGGTGTTAATACCTGAATTACTGTAGGTATTGATTAGTCTACTCTGTGTTGCAGACTGTTAGCACCTTAAGGGTGAGGAACTGGTATAATTCATCTTTGTAACACCAGAACTTGGCATAAATTATGTACTTAAAGTTGTGAATTGAACTAAAAGTTTGGCAACAATTCTATAGAGTTAATGCTTGAGGGAACACTTCACAATTGAAGTGCTAATTATAAAACCTTTCCACAATTAGGATTTTACTCCATAAATCACTACTCTGTAATAAGCTGTGGTAGATACATTGGCTTGGGCAATTCAATATCCATTCCCACATCTTTCTAACTTGCTTTCTTAAAATGCAGAAGTGGCAAATTTGTAAAACAAAATAAAAATACAAGATTTTTTATGCCTATATTTCTAGTTTTGGTTTACATTCCTCAAATCAGATACATTTAAATTAAAAATCTTGATTTAAGAACAGAGAGAAAAAGGGCACAAAACATCCATGTCTGTGTATTCGTGTGTGTGTGTGTGTGTGTGTGTGTGTGTGTGTGTGTGTGTGTTTTAGTACAGGTGTTGTGGTTCTGAAGCAAGGAGCTATAGTAGTGACTTCCTGATTCAACAGGCAGTTCTCTGATTATGGCAGGAAAAGTGGCTTCCTTGAAAGACCAGTTCTGTTGTTGGCTTGGAAGTTACTTTTGGGATCTCAATCTAGAGTCTATCCCTAAAGCCTCTCAGTAATTCAATAAAATATTAAATACATCCCAATGCATTACTTTTTCCTTATACTAACTTGAACGGGTTCTGTCTTTGCTAATAAACTCTAACTGAGAGTAATTGGCACCTGAAAAAAAGCTTCAGGGAAATGGGCATCTGGTATTTAGCATCTGACTTGGTTGTGTTTGAAGGTAATGAGGATCCTGCTAATGTCAGAGTATAAAACATTGTTGTTCCATTGTATGAGATGTCAAAACAGCATTAAATGATTAACTGTAGTCTCTTGGGAGAAAGTGTATATTGAAATCAAGTATTTGGTGAGCTGCTGAACTTTTAAAAAGCCCTTTTTAGAAAGTACTTTTAAAAGCCCTTATGACAAGAATGAAGAATGCGTGAATTCTAGAATGAGCAGCTGTTCTAGAGAATTTGGAAAAGGAAACAAGTCCAAGTTTCAAAGTACTGCTCAAGACATTGTCACGGGTACAGAGAATGTGAGTGTCCTAAAAATTGTAATCCCTTTTTCTGTGTAGACAAAGGCCTAATACACATGTTAATCAATGTGTTAGTCAGAATGGGCTAATATATGCTTCATTAACAACACCCAAAATCTAAGTAGTTCAAAACAAAAGTAGTTCAAGCTACATAGCCATTGCTACTGAGATGAAAGTTGCCTTATCATAGTTTCTGTTTATATTTATTAGTTTTTGTTCCATGAATGATGAGATCATTTCTGATTTACCTCAAGACTTAGAATAATGTTGTGGCTATCTTGAAGACATGGCTATTCTTAAGACCCACCACTGTCACCTATTGCACTGTATGCATATTTGTGGAGAGAAATCTTAGGATGATCTGGGATAACATTTATTTATCATAGTTAATTAACAGTTTTTCTAACGTATCATGGAAATGAGGAAAATGTATGGGCATTAATTACCAATGTGGTGGGTGAAGGAGGCAAAAACACAGTTTTAGTTATAGATAAATACATTTACGTGGCTGGACTTACAAGGGGATCTGAGTATTATTTGTAACTGAGCCAATCAAGAGTTGTTCTGTTTCCTTGATTTGTTTCTTAAACATGGACTCAAAGACGGCTTATGCAAAATTGTTGAGATTCCAAAATGTCCATGACACAATACAGAAAAGGGTATCCTAATATCTCAAAGGGATAACAGTGTTGAAGTGGCCTAATTGTGTATAATCCATTTATATATCTGCTAGCTATGACTCCTGGAGAACTGAGAGTCCTTTCACTAAGACTGTGAGAAATTCATTGGTAAGGAAAGCCATAGCACACTATTTACTATTTTTTGTAGTATAATAATGAGGATTGATTAATATGCCTTTTGATTTTAATGAATATGATGAGTTCTCAACATTTAGAGGCTAGGTGGAAATGTTTAACGGCCAGAAGCAAACGCATCATGGTTTTCATAATAGGTAACAGTAGTAATAACCAGAATTTCTCACAATTGTTCATGAAATACTACATTTAAATAGATGGGGCAGACCACTGATGTCTTACTCTAATGTTTATTCTTATAAATATAACCTTTAAAAGTACTTTTTTATATTTTATATAAAGATTATAATCTTTATAACTAGAAATGTACTAAAATATTCAGGAAAAGTAAAATTACCACTCGAGAAGTCTCCGAACTCAGTGCATCTACCTCTATAGAATTCCTTATTAAATCAGTACATTCTGCTTCTGAACAATAAACTTGTTTTCCAGCCAAAGAAGTGGAGCAATTGCTTTACATCAATAGAACTCACCAATCTCACTCTATCACTGACAAGTAACTCGTTAGATCCCTTAAAGATCCTGGTGTTGTCATATTTAGAAAAAAACATTTCCAAAGTATGGCATTATAGAAGAGACATAATATTTTATAAATCTAGGACCAACATTCAAAGCTAGACTAGTTCTTCTATAGCCAAACCACGTGGTCTTGGGTTAACGCAAAAATAATTGTGGTTTTATATTGTGAATTTTAAATCATTATAACTAGGCTCAAACATATCTTTATTAATCAAAATAGGAAGAATTACAATCAACACATTTTTCCCAATGAGAAATAAGTGTGTTTATTCCTGCAGCTTAAAAATCTGTGCTTCAGGATTCGATGAACACTTGGAAAGTAAGTGTTTTCTGCATCCTGCTGGTTGTGGAAGCATTTTCCCTGCAAAAAGTGGTTGAGATGCCTGAAGAAGTGGTAGTCAGTTGGTGAGAGGTCAGGTAAATATGGCAGATGAGACCAAACTTCATAGCCAAATTCATTCAAGGACATGTTGGTTATGCAACATGCAGTGGGGTGTTGTCATGGAGAAGAATTGGGTCCATTCTGTTGGCCAATGCTAGCTGCAGATGTTACAGTTTTTGGTGCATCTCAATGATTTGCTGAGCATAATTCTCAGATGTAATGTTTTCACTGGGATTAAGAAAGCTGTAGTGGATCAGACTGGCAGCAGACCACCAGTGACCATGAGCTTTCCTTGGTGCAAGTTTGGCTTTGGGAAGTGCTTTGGAACTTCTCAGTCCAAACACCAGTTGTCATATAAAATCCACTTTTCATCACACATCACAATCTGATTGAGAAATGGTTTATTGTTGTTGCATAGACTAAGAGAAAACAATCCTTCAAAATGACAATTCTTTTGATTTTCGTTCAGCTTATGAGGCACTCACTTACCAAGCTTTTTCACCTTTCCAATTTGCTTCAAATGCCGAATGACCATAGAATGGTTGACATTGAGTTCTTTGGCAACTTCTCATGTAGTTATAAAAGGATCATCAGATGATTGCCCCCCAACTGGTAATTGTCAACTTCTATTGGCCAACCACTATGCTCCTCATCTTCAAGGCTCTCATCTCCTTTGCAAATCTTCTTGAACCACCATTACAGTGTATGTTCATTAGCAGTTCTTGGGCCAAATGCATAGTTGATGTTGTGAGGTGTTTCCACTACTTTATGGGCCATTTTGAACTTGGATAAGAAAGTCACTCTAATTTGATTTTGGTCTAACATGATTCCCATAGTCTAAAATAAATATAAAATAAGCAACAAGTAACAAATCATTAGCAAGAAAACATAAAGTGAGAAATGTCCATTGAAATGATATATCACATAACCACATTTATTTAAGAATATATTCCAATATCAAACACCAACTTTCAACAGTGCAAAATCCACAATGACGTTTACACCAATCTATTAACATTCCTTATGTCACACCTAATGACTAACTCACAATATATTATATTTTCTTCTTATCTCTGTACCACAAAGCTCTATTGGTTTAGAGTTCCTAGATAAATATTTCCACCAGATGATCCAATGGTGACCCATTGGACTTGTCATTAAGATTATCACCTGGTCATTTGGGATGCTTATGCTGCTGGTTCAACTAGTCAAAAACTGGGGATAGTACTATGCCACCTGGGATGACAGGTTGTGATTATCATGAGCAAGTGGGCTTGTTCTAACACAATAGGAGTAAGGAGAAGTATTTCACGTACTGTCATTTTCAGTGAATTTGGTTCATGGAAGACTGGAGTAACAACACATATGTAGTAGAGTCAAGTGGTGGATTCTTTAGGAATAAAGTTTTGCGTCACTCCAACAGGTAAAGAATTCTGACAAGTCTTTACCTTGTCACTAGGGACAAAAGAAATATAGAAAGGCTGATGGAAGAAACAAGTTGTACATCTGTTAGCTTATTAACATTTACAAAAATGGAGACTGAAGAAGCTACCCACATATGTGTCTACAGTGCCTGCATATTCACCAAATTTGTTTTGTTTTTCCCTCCCTTTGTCCAACTACCTTAGACAGGATATATTCGTTTTACATTTACCCCTAGCTAAACATAATGGCTATTATGATCGGATTTTTGTAGAACTGGAGAAAAAGTAAACATCATGCAGAATGTGCCATTTCAGTAATGTTTGGGTAACATTTCAATTGTATGAAGGATATTTTTATTTATTATGTAGGTACCTATTGTTACCAACTTTTATTTTTCAGAAATTTAAGAATGAAAATAGGTTATTAAGTAGAGAATATGTTAGACCGTAGTATATATATACAGTATTGATATATTAATGATCCATTTTAACTGCTTTTTATAAAAATTTCTATGCAGAAGAGACACAAAATCTAAGAAAAAAATCTAATCTTTTTTAAACCTAGAATTTCAAATATTATCTAGGTATGGCAAATCCTGTAGACAAACCAAATTTGCCTTTGGAATTTTATGGAACAAAGGGCTTGGGCCATCCATTTGCTAATGAAGATTACAGCAGAGGTAGTGTGGAGCTTTCTTACCAATCTAGGTTGCTCGCTTCTAGAACAGATTTTTGGTAATAGCTCCTAAGAGATCAGGTTAGAGGCACTTCCTTCAGCTTCCCTAAACTTCTGTAAGCATTTAATGCTCTACCAAAAAGCCCTTTCTGCTGCCACAAAATAAAGTGGATTCTTTTCCCTGCAACTGAACTTTGAATCATATATTAACTGAATGTTTAATACTGACTATAGTAACCTCAACCCAGCAAAAAAGATGTATAGAATTAATGATGTTGTTAATTAGAATACATTTTAAAAGAACCATAGTATAACCTTATATTGAACTTTTAAAATTGCTGACGTTGTCTTTTCTGTGACTAACAGAAAATCTACCATGAATAAAATAATGATGTCCATGGGATAAGAGCTAATGTTTTTTGAGCACTGCCTCTGTGCCAAGCAGGAAACCAGACACATCAATAGTTGAGATAGAAATAATTGTCCTTGGCCGGGCGCGGTGGCTCAAGCCTGTAATCCCAGCACTTTGGGAGGCCGAGACGGGCGGATCACGAGGTCAGGAGATCGAGACCATCCTGGCTAACACAATGAAACCCCGTCTCCACTAAAAATACAAAAAAAAATTAGCCGGGCGTGGTGGCGGCGCCTGTAGTCCCAGCTACTCGGGAGGCTGAGGCAGGAGAATGGCGGGAACCCGGGAGGCGGAGCTTGCAGTGAGCCGAGATCGCGCCACTGCACTCCAGCCTGGGCGACAGAGCGAGACTCCGTCTCAAAAAAAAAAAAAAAAAAAAAAAAAAAAGGAATAATTGTCCTTTTTATATAGATAAGAAATCTAAAGGTCAAAGATCTTAAATGGCTTTCAAAACTCACATAGGGAGAAAGTTACGCTTATTGCAACATAGGTCTATTTGACTTTTAAGTTTGTGATCTTCTCTTGCATCACACATTTTTTCTTTTTTTCCTTTCCCTCTATGTGCCATTACTGTATTGAAACATAGAGCAAGGAAATTGCAAACTCTTAAAAAAAATCCTGGCAGTTTTACTTTTAGTTTTTACTACACAATTTTCTTATCTATCTCCATTTTAAAGCTCCTCAACACAACATAATAGGAAATAATACATATATATATACATACACACATATATAGTAAATATATATAGCAAAATTCATATTTAATATGTATACATACACATTAAACATAAGAAAATATTTTTAAACATCCAGACTATGTTTACAAAGCTTATGGGGCTTTACTCTACTTCAGAAGGTTTATGTAAATATTTAAATTACTGAATAGAATTACAATACTTTATGTGAAAGACCGTAGACATAATTTATTTCTGTATACTTCTAGAGTTATGTTTTCTTTTCTCTCTGGTTTTAGGGAAAATAAGCAAAATGACTTCCAGTTGGGAAAGCCTTCACAGAGATACCTGTATTCATTTGCTGGCTGATAAAAATCCACTTTTCTTTGCTATAAGTTTCAGATATTTTCTGTTCATTCCTGGCCAGGCTCTTCTTTATTAAGCACACCTCTGTGACAGACAAAGTGACATGATCATTTTCACTGAATCTGGCTTTCATTTGCCTGCTTTTGAGTGTTTGCTGAGTCTTTTCATCCTTCATGTACCTTCTATCCACTTTTTTCACGTTCTTCCAAACAGTATTCACACTACAGAAAAGCTAACATGATTCTTTAATCTGAAATGTTGAAGAAATTCTTATTTGTCATTTAGTTGACAATGAATTATATATAACATCTTTTGACATGCCTTCACTTCTAAATTGGCATAGTCCTTTTATTGCCAAATATTTCAAATTATTTAAGAGTGGGTGTTTTATTCACTCACCCTATTAGGATATATTATAGATATTAACTGACCTAGTCAGTGCTACAAAAATCAATTATATCATGAAAACATTCAAAGATTTTTTTTTTTTTTTTTCCTGGACCTCCCTGGCATCACCACTATGCAGCACTATAAAATACTTTTAATAGCTCAGGTTTAATAAATCAGTATTACTTGTGTTCAATAGGAAGTTTTTTAACTATGCTATTTTCCACTCAGGTGATTGAGAGAAATGAAATATGTGCTCTAGGAAGAAAAAAAAATTAAAATAATGTGACAAAATAATTTCTCTAGTGTCCTATTCAAGTAAAATTAAAACAAAAATAGAAGAAAAGTGCAGAGACTGCTTCAACTCATTTTCTGCTAATCTAGGAATAGTTCTTCCCCAAGAGAACTTATCTCAGAGTTTTGTCTTAAACACTAAATGAATGATGTGTAAGTTGCATTATTCAAGAGGTTACTTAGAGGGCATTATGTGCTTTCTATTTCTCTATGGAGTAAAATGAAAATATAGCACTATATTAAAGACAAAACATAATTTCAGGGAAGGGAGGGACAGCAGACATCTAATTCAGACATTTATAAAAGCTATGTTTGAGGCTGGCTGCCATGACTCATGCTTGTAATCCCAGCACTTGGGAGGCCAAGGCAGGAGGATCGCTTGAGGACAGGAGTTTGAGACCAACCTGGGCAACGTAGCTCGACCTTATCTTTACAAAAATATTAAAAATTAGCCATGCATTGTGGCATATGCGTGTGGTCTCAGCTCCTTGGGAGGTTGAGGTGGAAGGACTGTTTGAGCCCAAGAGTTAGAGGCTGCAGTGAGCTATGATTGCATTACTGTGCTCTGGCCTGGGTGATAGAGCAAGACCCTGTTTCAAAACCAAAAAACAACAAAAAAACTAAGTTTGAAGTGACGCCACCATGAATATTTAGTAAGATTCCACAATTCTTTACTAAACCCTGAGGGAAAATGCAAAGGAAAGAGGAGACAGTTTTGGTCCTTCAGCATCTACTTCTTGAAAAATATTTAATTCATAATCAGATAATTTAGATCACTATCTTGCTTCATTTCATAGGTTTTAATAAAAGTTATTTGAAATACTTTTAAATATGAAGTTATTGTAAGCATACTTTGTTTTGTTACATTTTAATTTATTGCTCTTCGAAGATACTGCTTTTTTTACAAATTGAAAGTTTGTGGTAACCTTGCATTGAGCAAGTCTATCAGCACTATTTTCCAACAACATGTGCTCTCTTTGTGCCCCTGTGTCACATTTTGGTAACTATTACAGCATTTCAGCTGTTTTATTATTATTATCATCATTGTAATCGTTTGACCTCAGTGGAATAATCACCCTTGTGGTGATCTCTGATGAGTGATCTTTGACATTACTATTAAAATTGTTTTGGGGCACCGTGAACAATGCCCATATAAAACAACAAACTTAATCCAGAAATGTCGTATGTGTTTTGACTGCTCCGCTGACTGGCAATTTCCCCACTTATTTCTCCTCTCCTTAGGCCTCCCTATTACTGAGATTAGACCAGTTGACAATCCTGCAATGGTTTCTAAGTGTTCAAGTGAAGAGAAGAGTCATATGTCTTTCACTTTCAATCAAAAGTTAGCAGTGATTAAGATTAGTGAGGAAGGTGTATCAAAAGCTGAGACAGTCTGAAAGCTGGGTCTTAAATAGTCAGCAAAGTTGTGAATATAAAGGGATGTTTGTGAAGGAAATTAAGAATGCTATTCTAGCAAGCACATGATTAATAAGAATGTGAAACCACCTTATTGCCGATGGAGAAAGTTTGAGTGGTCTGGAGAGAAAATCAACCAGCCACAGCATTCCCTTAAGCCAAAGCCTAATCCAGAAGAAAGCCCTAACTCTCTTAAATTCTATAAAGGCTGAGAGAGGAAAAGCTGGAAGCCAGCAGAGGGTGGTTCACGAGGTTTAAGAAGTCATCTCCACAACATAAAAGAAGCCATCTCCATAACATAGAAGTGCAAGGTGAAGCAGCAAATGTTGATGTAGAAGCTGCAGCAAGCATTGGATGTAGAACCTGCTGCAGTTTATCCAGAAGAGGCTATGAACTGTGACTCACGTCTGGAATTATAGCACTTTGGCTGGCAGAGACAGGAAGCTCTCCTGAGCCCAGGAATTTGAGACCAGCCTAGGGAATGTGGTGAAACCCCATCTCGACAAAAAATACAAAAATTAGCTTGGTGTGGTGGCACATGCCTGTATTGGGAGTGAGGCTCCTCTGGGTTCCCTCAGGAAAGTAAGGTGGGAGAATCGCCTGAGCCCAGGAAGGTTAAGGCTATCGTGAGCTGTGATCATGCCACTGCATTTTAACCTGGGTGACAGAACCATGGAATTCTATGCAGTCATAAAAAAGAATGAGATAATGTCTTTTGCAGGGACATGGATGGAGCTGGAGGCCATCATCCTTAGCAAATTAACACGGGAACAGAAAACCAAACACCACATGTTCTCACTTAGAAGTGGGAGCTAAGTGATGAGAGCACATGGACACATAGAGGGGAACAACACACAATGGGGTCTTTCAGAGAGTGGAGGGGGAGAGGAGGGAGAGGATCAGGAAAAGTAATGAATGAGTACTAGACTTAGTACCCGGGTGATGAAATAATCTTTACAATAAATCCCTGTTATATAAGTTCACCTATGTAGCAAACATCCTTATACTCCTGAATTTAAAAGTTTTAAAAAAGTTATACAAAAGATCTAGCTAAGTAGGTAAGCTAATTAAGGTGTCTATACTAAACAACAGATTTTCAATGTAGATGAAACAGCTTTCTATTGGAAGAAGATGCCATCCAGGACTTTCCTTGCTAAAGAGGTGAAGTTAATATCTGGCATCACAGCTTCAAAGGACAGACTGACTCTCTTGTTTGGAACTAATGCAGCCAGTGACCTGATGTTGAAGTCAATGCTTTTTTACCATTCTGAAAATCCTAAGGTCCTTAAGAATTATTTTAAATCTACTCTGCCCGTGCTCTGTAAATGGAACAACAAAGCCTGGATGGCATTTTATTGGATATTTTAAGCCCACATTAGAAACCCACTGTTCAGAAAAAAAGATTTCTTTCAAAATATTACTGTTCATTGACAATGCACATGTTCACCCAAGTGCTCTGACAGAGATGAACAAGGAGCTGAATGTTGTTTTTATGCCTACTAACACAACATCTACTCTGCAGCCCAGGGATCAAGGAATATTTTGACTTTAAAGTCTTATTATTTAAGAAATGCACTTATGAAGTCTACAGTTGCCATCAGTAATGATTCCTCTGATGGATGTGTGCAAAATAAATTGAAAACCTTCTGGAAAGTATTCACCATTCTAGATACTATTAAACATATTCATGATTCATGGGAGGGGTTCAAAATATCAACATTAACAAGAGTTTGGAAGAAGTTGATTCCAATTTTCATGGATGACTTTGAAGAGTTCAAGAATTCAGTGAAGGAAGTAGCTGCAGGTGTGGTGGAAACAGCAAAAGAACTAGAATTTGTCCTAGTTAGGAGGCTGAAAATGAACCTGAATTACTGCCATCTCATGATAAAATTTGAATGGATAAGGAGTTGCTTCTTATGGCTGAACAAAGAGAGTGGTTTCTTGAGATAGAATCTATTCCTGATCAAGATACTGTAAACAGTATTGCAATGACAACACAGGATTTAGAATATTACATAAACTTAATTGATGAAGCAGTGGCAGAATTTGAGAGGATTGACTCTAATTTTGAAAGAAGTTCTCTGTGGGTAAAAAATGCTATCAAATACATTGATCACATGCTATGGAGAAACCTTTTATGAAAAGAAGTTATTTTATTTCTCCCCTCCACCTAGATGAAAGAGTCGTTTAATGGAACAAAATTTATTGTTGTTCATTTTAAGAATGAGAAATTGCCACAGCCACCCCAACCTTCAGCAACCAGTACCCTGATCAGTCAGCAGCCATCAACATGGAGGAAAGACCCTCCATCAGCAACAAAATTATGACTCACTGAATGCTCAGATGATCTTTAGCATTTTTAAACAATAGTATATTATTAAACTTAGGTATGTACATTTTTTAGACATAATGCTATGGCGTACTTAATAGACTAGTATAACTATAACTTTCATATGCACTGGGAAACCAAATATTTTGTGTGACTCACTTTGTCCCAATATTAACTTTATTCTGGTTGTCTTGAACTAAACCCACAATATGTCTGAGGTGTGCCTGTAAAATATTTATCACTTACCATAATTCAATGAGTGTAATATATGAACATTCTTAAATATAAGATTATATTTTATGCTCCAGGAAAATGACGGTGGTTTGCATATGCTTTTCAATACTTGTAATAATGTGTGTTTTCAAATAGAACAACCACTTGGAAAGAGGTGTATCTATATTACTCCTCAATTATAACAATATGTCCCTTTCTTATGTGTTACAAAATATGTAGTGTTACTGAATTAATGCAAGTACTTGCAATCTGTTTAGGAATTTAAAAACACATTGCTAATTTTAAAAATGACTTACTATCAGTGCAGAAGATATCTTATTATGAAAATGTACTCTGGGAAGGCAACTGTGAAATGAAGTGAGTTGCAGGACCCAGTGACAGGAATACCAAGATAACTGCTGCTGCACAGAACGTCTCTTTTCCCCTTAGGAATGTTGACCAGATTGTAGGGTACCCAAATAGTCCTGTTAAGCAGAGAGTAATTAGGTTAAGAAAGCAATCAGATTGCTTAACACACCATCAGTGACTTTTTCTCCTTCTCATGGCATAAAGTCTAGACAGGTGTGCATTGCAAGCACAGAGATCTAATTCATCTTGCTGCTGCCCAAGACTGCCATTTATATCATTGAAACGGTTTGGATATTTGTCCCCTCCATATCTCATGTTGAAATGTAATCCCCAGTGTTGGAGGTAGGGCCTGGTGTTAGGTGTTTGGATCATGGGGGTGGTTCCTTCATGAATAGCTTAGTGCCATGTCCTTGGTGAGTGATTTCGCGTGAGATCTGTTTTTAACAGTGTGTGGACCTCCACTACTCTGTGCCTTACTCCTGCTCTCATCATGTGATGCACTTGCTTCCCCATCACCTTCCCCCATGATGGTAAGCTTCCTAAAGGCCTCATCAGAAACACGCCGCACCATGCTTCCTAAACGCCTTGCAGAACTGTGAGTCAATTAAACCTCTTTTCTTTATAAATTACCCAGTCTCAAGTATTCCTTTACAGTAACACCAAAATGGCCTAATACAATTAATTTCCTTTGAATAAATCTTTGACTACTTACTAATCTGGAGTGGTCTGCCCCTTTCTTTGTTCTGAGTTTGCTTTATGTTTTTGGAGGGTGGTTCTCAGCTCTGTCAGGGAGTTTTCCCAGTATATCTTTATTTTGAAAACATGTAAGCCATTATATTGAATTTAACTTCATAGAGTGACAGTGATAAAGTGATACAATTATAATAGTTTTTATTGTGTTTTTTTTCTTGAGACAGAGTTTCGCTCTTGTTGACCAGGCTGGAGTGCAGTGACATGATCTCAGCTCACTGCAACCTCTGCCTCCCAGGTTCAAGCAATTGTCCTGCCTCAGCCTCCTGGTTATCTGGGATTACAGGCATGTGCCACCATGCCCAGCTAATTTTGTATTTTTAGTAGAGATGGGTTATTCCATGTTGGTCAGGCTGGCCTCAAACTCCCAACCTCAGGTAATCTGCCCGTCTTGGCCTCCCAAAGTGCTGGGATTACAAGCGTGACCCACTGTGCCTGGCCAAATTATAATAGTTGTGTTTATTTAAATATATGTCCATGTGTATTCATATACATGTACGTTCATGTCTATATGCATATATACACATATACACATACATATGTAGTGTGCACTTATATCCTATCCCATGATTACTCTTTGCTATTACAGTTTTATTAAGTGACACTTTCATACTATATTTCTTTCTCATAAATATTAATATTATAAATATTAATATAAATGTTCATATTATATTTATTTTTTCCTAAGCTATATAGGTTTTCAGAATAAGAATCTTGCTTTCCTTATTGACTATTATGTTACTAATACTTAGCTCAGGTACTAGACAAAACAGGCAGTCAATGTTGATTAATGTCCACATAGTAATTCATTTTTATGATTTATTATGTGGCTATAATTTAACAGGATCTGTTATAGTTCCAATGATTTAATCAAATAATTTTGTTTTTGTTTTGAAATTAAAATATATGGTTAATTAAATGGGTATATGAATTTTTATTGAGAAAATACAATAAAAATATGTTGGCAAGATTATGTAGATAGTAAAAAATTATAATTTTCTATTGTAAATAATTTTTTTATTGAAAATGCAATAAAACAAAAATTATTACATAAACAAAAAAGCAAATAATAGGTAAAAACACAAGCAGTGACAGAACATGGAAGGTTCAGCTTATCTACAGAATAATTTGAGGTACTAACTGCAAATGACAGTAATAGATGCTGCTATAGACCAAAACGTTTGTGTCTCCTCCAAAATTCATATGTTGAAATATGTTCACCAGCGATGGCATTAGGGGTGGGACCTTGGAGAAGTGGTTATGTAATAAGAGCAGAAGTCTCAAGAATGTGATTAGTGACTGTATTAAAGAGAACCCAGACAACTCTCTTACCCTTTCTGTCATGTGAACTCATAGGGAAAGAGATGGTCATCTATGAGCCAGGAAGCAGGCCCTCATCAGACATGGAATCTTCAGGTTCCTGGATCTTGGACATCCCAGCCTTCAGAACTATGAGAAATAAATTTCCATGGTTTATAAGACACCCAGTCTGTGGTATTTTGTTAAGGCAGCCCTATCGAACTAAGACAGATACTATAACGGCAAGCATATGAAAGGAGAATGGAGGGGAAAATGACATTTCATGAGATGGTGTGGTCACGAGATTAGGAATAAAGATACAATTTAAGAAAATGGTTTTGCTAACTTTGAATCTAAGTAGAACTTTTGACCAAAGAGTAAAGTCAACATTAATCTTTTTATTAAAATAGGTGGAGAATCTTATCTAGGGTTTGAAAAATAGTGAATGAAAACAAAATTAAATTGGAGAGTTACTGATAAAATCACAGAGAACAACCACATGCCTAAGGATAAATAGATGCTTTGAACAACCGAAGGAGAGATAGTATATGTACTCATTAGAATTTTAAGGATTGTTTTTCTGAGATAAAACACTGCTCCCTCATTCCTATTTCTACTGAACTTGGTGTATGAGCCTGCTATAAATGATCCAAGTTAGAAAGCAGTAACTTGTATTGTAAAAACCATTTCTCCTTTTATGAACTATTTCCAAGGGTAAGACTCTACAAGCCTGAGAAATTAATGTTTATCAATTCAACTATCTTTAGCATTAATGCAGTTCTGCTTTCTCTCATTTGTGCTGTATGTAAATTTAATAATAAATAATATCGCCATGAATCTGTGCATTAATTATTTTATTATTTCACTCAACAAATACGTATTAATTATCTGTTCTGTGCCAGATGTGCTGGAGTAACCATTTGCTTCCTGAAGCACCCTCAGAATTTCTCAAGTGTACATACTAAATGAGTTCACATCATTGTGCATTTTCATTCATTTGGAGTAAGATTGTTTTAAAATCTGCAGAATAGTTTAGAGTTATAAGCATCACTATATAATTTGGTGTTCTTAACTAAACTGAGAGGTACTCAGGCAAATATTTATATATCTTATTTTCGTAGACAAAACTGAAGATTCCATGATAAATTCACCTTTTTCCCCCATTAAATTGTTCTTCCAAATGTTTTTCCTGCTTCATATTACATCATCACATATACTCAATTTTTTAAAGCAAAAACCGTCCATTATCTTCATACTTTTTTTCTGCATCAGAATAAGGTGGAAACCATCAGTTACCTTTATTACTCCATCTCTCATCCTTCATTTACTGGCATCAATTAATTGCCAATAGTTACTTCTCCTCTCAGTACCCACTTCTTCTGCCTCATTGTTTTGTAACAATGTTCTCTTTTATTTGAAGGGTTCACCTCAGCCCAGTGCCTGCACAAAGAAGGTACCCTTTAACTAAATAATAGCAAAGGTTATCCAGGACAATTGTTTGATGCTTAAATTTGTTAATGCATAAAGTATTTATCTCAGTACTTGACATATGTTACATGAGCTAAAACAGTCAATATCGTTTCATGGTTTATGAAATACAAAATATATTATCCCCACTTCCCGTCACAGAGCTCTAAAACCTTTGGAATTTCCTGAGCGATAGGAGTGTTTTTTGTTATAATAATCCCCCCCTTTTTTTAATCACATCTAAGTTAATGCTAAGGATATGACCTAGGGTGGGGCCCCTAGATAACCTCAGGATGGGGCTGGTGATTAGAGTGTTACAGTGTTCAGCCCTCCCCCTAACCCCTGGGAAGCGGATGACAGAAGGGTGATGGAGACTAAGCTCTATAAAAACTCTTGAGCAACGAGGTGGAATGAGCTTGTGGATTGCTGCACCCAGGGAGGCACTAGGAGCATTGCATGCCTAGAGAGGGCATGGAAGCTCTGCACTCCTTCACATTTACCTGGCCCTATTTATTGTTTCCATTTAGCTGTTCATCTGTCATCTTTTTCCTTTGTATTATCCTTTATAATAAATTGATAAATGTAAAGAAATTATTTTCCCAAGTTCTGTGAGCCACTCTAGCAAATTAATACAATCTGAGGAGGGGGTCATGGAAACCCTGATTTCTAGTTGGTCAGTGAGAAGCACAAATGACAACCTGGGACTTGTGATTGGCATCTGAAGTGGGGGCAGTCTTATGGAACTGAGCCCTGAACCTGTAGGATCTGATGCTATCTCCAGGTAGATAGTGTCAGAATTGAATTGAATTAAAGGACATCCTACTGGTGTCCAGAGAGTTTGAGAATTGCTTAGTGTCCAAAAAACCCACGTATCCATCACAGCAGTGTTTTGTGTTGTGAAAGTGTATCAGTAGAGAAACAGAGTGTGTTTTCCCAGATCCGAGGAGACTCTGTAACAGCCGTTTTGCTTTTTTCAATCTGGAAAATGCTTTAGGGGTGGAGGAAGAGCTTCCTCTCTGTCCACTGAAGGCTCATTAAAAATAAACTGACAAAAGAAAAATTAATAAGGGAAAAAGATATACAGAATTTGTTTAACACACATAAACACAGAAGCCCTACAAAAGGTATGAGACTGGAAGAGCACAGCGGCCTGAAGGTTACCGTGAAAATACTTTCTTTAGAAGGGAGAGATGTATTATAACCCGGAAGGCAGACATTATTTTGTAAATGGTTCTCTTTGGAAGCTGGATAGAGCAAGATGAGTAGCAGGATTGCACAGGAACAAAATTTGTCTTATTATGCAGACAAAGTCCCCCGGGTGAACTCTCAGGGCTGCCCTGATAAGAATAAATGAGGTCTTTCTGGGTATAGCAATGACTCCCAGTCTTGTCTCTTCTCCAGTGTTTCATCTGTCTTGGTTATTTAATGAACTTCCTAAGGAGGGGGGACCTTTTTTCTTTTTTTTTTTTCCTTTTTTTTTTTTTCTGAAACGGAGTCTCACTCTGTCGCCCAGGCTAGAGTGCAGTGGTGCAGTCTTGACTCACTGCAACCTCCACCTCCCAGGTTCAAGCGATTCTCTTGCCTCAGCCTCCCGAGTAGCTGGGACAACAGGTGAGGAGGGAGGGTTTTAGACTATTGCATTTCTTTTGGAAAGAAGCTTTCTTAGGTAAGGAAATTCCCAAGAGAGTCCCTCCTAGTGCTTTGAGAAAGAGGATGAGAGAGAGGCAGGTAGGGGAAAGTCAGAGAGAAACCTTGGTTTTGAGACTTATTTCTGAGGCCTTTCAATTTTCAAAGCACTCAGCACGCCCAAGTGCCACATTTAGGAGAATTGTTTTTCACATCTCAATAATGCCACTTATGTTAAAGACTGAGCTCAGTTGCAACCATCTTCACGAAGGCTCTGTTACACCTCTTCAGAAAGTGTGCCATTTTGTGTATGTCAGTATCATCACTTTTCTCACTTGATTGAAATTTTATGTTCAGATGTCTATTTTTCCCCACTAGACTATAAACTTTTCTGAGAAGAGCAATCTTGTTGGAGACAATTTTGTATTTTTAGGGCCTTATGTAATGTTTGGCATTTTAAAAGACACAGTTTGTATTTGTTGAATTAATAAAAGAATGAATACCAGATAAAGTGGCTTTTCTAATATTATACTACTAGTAGGCGGCAGAAAAGAACTTAGTTCTCTCTAAATAGGAAACTGACAATGATAAAGATTACCTTTTTAGAGAAAACCAACTTGTATCAATACTTATTAAAATGCTTCCTTAAATTAAACTCATCAAACCTGAGATATTGATGGAGACTGAAGAGATTTTATTTCTGAATGATGAATAAACCCTTGACACTCTATCAGTTAAGGTGCATTCTACCTTGAAAGTACTTCCCTTTATTGGAAGCTTTTGTGTTCTTCTCCACTGAACAGCTTGCATCTCCCTGCACTTAGCTTTTGGCTTGCTTTGAAACTGGCTACGTCAACATACCCAGTCTTCTTTTCAATTGTTGATTCTGCCAGGCCTTGCCTCTTGGGTGCACCTGATTCAAACTGAAAATAAAATGACAAGCACAAAAACAATAGCTTTTTTCCTCTCTATTCTCATAACTTTTCATGTCCAAAGAAGAGAAATGTAATCCAAGCGTCAGAAATAATGAATTGCCTCTTGTTCTTCCCGTATAACTTCTCTTTTCTCTCTCTTCTAACTCCTCCTTTGGCTGCTTAATGATTCCATTTTCTACACAATGTGGTTGTTCGTTTGAGATCTGGCTGTTACACTACAGTGAGAACTGGGAAACTATGATTTTCATAAATAGGCTGAGATATGATCTGTGTAGGGATATAGGAAAATAATAACCATTATAATGTATAATCACTTACTGTATGCCATTTTCTCATGTATTTTGTCTTAGTAATTCTACCATAAAACCCTGTAAGATTATTTTTGCCAAATGAGAATCAGGTTCAGAGAAATTCAGTAAATTTCCCAAGGCATATAGTTGGGCTGATATAAATGCAGAATGTGTGCCCCAGACACTTTGATTCCTGTGTCCGTGTTTTTATCCCATATTTCACTCTGTATACCAAGACTTCAGCCAGAACAAGCCAGTTCTATAAGACATCAAAAATGCATTTTAACCAAAAAGAGCCTAGTGTGCAGATGTGTTCTCCAGAAGAGTTAAAACATGCTTAGACTATTGTAACCCCTCACTAAAGGAAGTAAGGGATACTTGGGAATGGTCCCTTTTGGAACCTTATAGAATATGTTTTCTATTTCTGTAGGCTCTATTTCTCTGTGCTAATGAAACTCATTTTGAATCACTTTGCACAGTATGTTTTCTAATGGAATATCCAATGGTGTATAAGCTTAAGCTGTTAGAAATATGCCTACCATAAAATGTAACTTGATTATTTGTGCCATGCCATCTACAGTTATCAACAGCCACTCCAAACCAATACCGTACACATGCCTTCTCTTTGTTGTCTAGATTATATTAAGTTACTGTCTGATTTTCTCACTCATTCTATTTTCCTTCAATAGTTGATATGTTTATTTTCATAAACTCAAAGCAGGGGCTCCCTAAAGTCATTTTAAACATGTTAATTTGACACAATAAGTTAATAAAAGTCTGACTTTGATTGTGAAAGGAAATTTTTTCCAACTTTTTTGTGAAACAACTCATGAACATCCTAGATTAATGACACCTTTTTATTCAAATGTTCTGCACTTTTTTTTTTTTTTTTTTTTTTTGAGAAGGAGTGTCTCTCTCTGTCACCCAGGCTGGAGTGCAGTGGCATGATCTCTGCTCGCTGCAAACTCCGCCTCCCGGGTTCAAGCAATTCTCCTGCCTCAGCCTCCTATGTAGGTGGGATTATAGGTGCCCAGGTGCCCGCCATCACACCCAGCTAATTTTTGTATTTTTAGTAGAGACAGGGTTTTGCCATGTTGGTCAGGCTGGTCTCAAACTCCCAACCTCGTGGTCCGCCCGCCTCGGCTTCCCAAAGTGCTGGGATTACAAGTGTGAGCCACAATGTCCGGCCTCTGCACATTTTTGAAGTGGGGTCAAAGGGAGTCTGGGAGAACCTGTTCATCGTCATTGTTTGTATTGCTTAGCTGGGGTCTTGGAGAGAGTGTGCCCCAAGTAGAGTCAGGTAATGATATACACAACTTCAGCTGGGGGATGAACTGTCTAATTGAAAAACACCAGTGACTCGCCACCACCTAAATTTTGTCCCAACCTAATAAATGCATTCTATCAGTAGTGAACTATGGTTAGATATCTGATTTTTCCACATTTCCTACCTACCTGTCGTTCCTGAACTTTTAATTATAATTGGTTATTAACTGTATTAATTTTAACTTAATTGGATCTATTTTTAGGATTCAACTGATACAATTTTCTTAATGTTTAAACTATATTCTCATTCTTGTTTCAAAAGAATACCTGCTCATTTAAAAATTTTTAAAACATGAAAATATTTTGATTGAAAAGTTAAGATCCCCCCTAATGTCCTTGAAACATATTCACATGTAATAATAACAATTGATTAAACTCATTCCATTTGATTTTTTCTGAATAATCAAACACACACATGTGTCAGTGTATATATGTGTGTGTGTAAACACACGCGTGCATACATATATATTATGCAAATATTGTATCAACACTTTCTTGAACCCTTAGTAAGTGTCAGGAATCACATTATATCAAAGTGGTTATGGTTCTAGCCTGTGAAATTGGACAGCTTGAATTCAAATTCTGATTCACCTTGGACTAGCTATATGACTGTTGGAAGGTTAACTATTATGCTTTTGATTTTTCATCTGTAAAATAGTAGTTATAACAATGTCCACCTCTGAGAGCTATAGTGAGGTACAGAGGAAATGTACTTGTAAAACATTTAGAATGATATCTGCCACTCAGTAAGCATTAGCTATTATAATTTTTATCTCATGTAAGCCTATTGGGTAATAACCCCTCCCAAATAAGAATTCTTATTTTATTCATTTTGTTAATAAGAAAATTGAAGCTTAAAATGTTTAAGAAATGTTCCCAAGGTTAAACGCTAGTTAGAGATGTAACAAGAGATTAGCGTGGGGAATCTGAAAACAAGGTCCTCTTTTAACTTCAATACCATCTGAACTACATTGTAAGATGCTATGCCGTACTCCAAAAACATTCAGTGAATTACAGTGTTCTCACACTTAACACTTTAACTTAAAATATAACAACAAAAGAACAGCTAATTTATATTGACTATTAATTATGTGCTAAGTGCTTTGCATGTGACATCTTATTAAAAAACAATTTTAAAAATGAAGAAAATGAGATGCAGGTTTAGATAGGTTAAGTACCTTTCTCACCATCATGCAGTAAGAAGCAGAGTCTGCAAAAGAACTCAGTTCTGCTGACATGAAAGTACATCTACTTAGGCTCTTTGATTTACTTCTACCATATGTTGGACATGTTTCTGTGTTAGAATAAATGAGTCTACTTAATTCTGTTTCATTGATGTTAAATGTATGGATGTTTTGTAATTTATTTAATCCATTCCCATACTGATGAACATTCAGTATTGTTGCCACTAAATACAAAGCTATAAGAATCATTTATGCATTTGTTTCTTTCAAATTTTGCATGATTATTTTTGTAGGATAACTTCTAAAGAAAGAAAATACAGAGTTTAAAACGTTAGAACTAGGGGTGGCCGGGTGGGGGAGATTTAAAAAAAAAAAAATGTTAGGACTTAAACTACTTTGCTTTATATAGTTTTACCAATTTTTCTAGACATCAATATTGTGTGAATGGCTCAGGCTTATATAAATGTGGAAATAGTATTTTTCCATGTTTTTAGGTTGAGTTCTCTGGGTGTAGTCTGAAATAGGTTTGTGCAATATATTGGAAGAGTGCTCTCAGGAGAAAGAATGAGGAAGCAGTGCAGAGCAGGGAAAACAGTAAGGCAAAGATGTGGTCTCAGCTAGAGATTGGCTTCAGTCTGCTTCCAAGAGGAACTCTACATTTTCAGTCTGCCAGTCCTTGATTGCAAATTGCAACCTCAGTAGGTGGGTGGGAGGTACAAGGGATCTTCTTCGGTTGGGATATTCTCTAGAGAATGGGAGAGGTCTGAGCCTTGGGAACTCAATTGCTCAGCAGTTGGGGTGTGGTGACATTGTATGATAAAAGGATTATAGGAGGTTACCAATAAAATCCACTATAATTCATACACACAATGCATAGATCCGTTTAGGTCTAACACTACATTTACTGCGGACAGGTACAGTTTTGGGGGATTTCGGTTGGTCAAAATTTCTGAGAAAACTTATAAGACATGAATTGGGAGATGCTGTAATTGTTCTGGGGGCTCTAAGTAATATTCATTCTCTCTCTCCTTCAAAATTCTTTCTGGATTGCCCTCCCTTTCAGCTAGCACTTTTGCAGGTCTTAGTGGTTTACATGGTGTGCGATCCATACAATCATGTGAATAGAGACTAAACTCAGTCTTACAAAGCCATTATCAGGCCTTGGTTGCTCTTCTTATTCCTTTTTGACTTAATTCAGGTTGAGGATATGAAGAGATATGTAGGAAGATCACTAGAGTTCCAAACTCCTCCTTGCCCCATTTATGTCATGGCAGCCTACTTTCCCTTGATGATCAGGGCCATTTACTCCTGCTTGCTGGTCTACTGGAGCAAGGAACCCAATGAGAACAGGGGGCTGCAACAGCTATAAGCTTACAGATTCTCTTATCTCTCAGTGGATATGTCTATTTTGTAGAACTCAAGACTCTAGATACTGAGTCTTGTGAGGACAGAAAGCACAATTCCCCAAGCACAGCATTATGATTGATGGTAAGCAAGGCAAACCCTGCTTTTTACCCAGTGGTCCCTGAACCCATTCAGTCTTCCTAGTGGTCACACAGAACAATATAGTCACCATTGGTTTAAGGTTCCTACTGCGTCTTGAAATATACTACCTCATTTTCATGTGCTAGCATTGTATTAGTCCATTCTTACATTGCTGTAAAGAACTGCCTGAAACTGGGTAATTTATGAAGAAAAGAGGTTTAATTGACTCACATTTCCACAGACTGTACAGGAAACGTGGCTGTGGGGGCCTCAGAAAATTTACAATCATGATGAAAAGGTGAACAGGATGGCAGGAGAGAGAGAGAGAAAGAGAGAGCAAAGGGGGAAGTACACACTTTTAAACAACCAGATCTCATGATAACTCACTCACTATCATGAGAACAGCAAAGGAGAAATAAGTTCCCATGATCCAGTTTAAGCTCCCATGATCCAATCACCTCTCACCAGGTCCCTCCCCAACACTGGGATTTATAATTTGACATGAGATTTGGGTGGCTAAAGGCGGTGGAAGCAGTATCTGAATTGACTGTCTCCTCTCTCGATTGACAGTTCTACAGAAAGTGTATCTTTACAACAGTCAGAACAAAAGAGCAGAATTTGCATATAACACTATTTAATGGAGAAGTTATTGGTAACAAATATGAGACACCCTGTTGGGACTGCCAAAGATAACTGGATGGAAAAACTTTCAATAGCTTACTTAGATTTCCAGAAATTTTTGGTGGAGATAGGAGCTCCCAATATACTGTTTATTGTTGTTAATGTAACTCCATTGAAACTTTACTTACAGTCTAAAAATGAATTGATATTTTTGTTTGCTTAGGTAGATGAAAGTATTTAAAGTAAACTCAAAACAAATTTTATTTTCTCAAACGTTGTTAGAAGGGAACCCTCTTCATGCTCACAGGCTAGACTGGGAAAGCAATGCATTGCAGTGATGTTTTTAAAATCAATTCAGAAAAAATGAAATACAGTCAGCCTTTGTATCTGTGTGTTCTGTATCCATGGGTTTAACCAACTGTGGATCATTTTTTTTTTTTTTTAATGGCTGGTTCTGTTTTTACTGAACATGTACAGACATTTTTCTTCTCATTATTCTATAAACAATATAGCATAACAACTATTTACATGGCATTTACATTGTATTAGTTAATATTACTGTAAGTAATCTAGAGATGGCTTAAAGTATACTGGAAAATGTGCATAGGTTCTATGCAAATGCTACACCATTTTAGATCAGGTACTTGAGCATCTGTGTATTTTGGTATCCACAACAGGTCCTGGAACCAATTTCTCTTATCCATGGGAAATGACTGGGAGGCGATTGTATAAATATTCTTGATTTGAAAATATTATCAAAAGTTATTCTGAAATCTAACAGCTGTAAACTTGTGATGTTGGTAATGAGACACGGAAAATAGCATAGGAGTTTAAACTATCACTATTCTGGGGACAGTCAATTTGGAAAACGTGAATCAAAGAAATGTTAAATGTTCTTTGACAGTGCATGTGTCATTTGTTAGAGGACAAATGTCACATATCTATTGAAATTTATTAGCAGGTTAACATGTTTAATTTTATGATCTTATTATTTTTGTGAGACATATAAATTGTAATTGATTTTCTTATGCAATCTGAAGATGATATCAATGTTACTACAAAATGTCAATAGCAAAGGAGTTCTTGAAATCATCTAAATATTACACTGCTAAATTTTGCTAAACATGTTATAGTAGTTCAGAAAAAGGTAGATGTTCTCACAACAAAAATCAAATTTTGGGTACATTAAAGTTCTACTCTTTACTTGATATTACAATACAATCCCCAGGACTATACTTAAAGGACATGCTACTGACTTTTACCAGAACAAATTTGAAAGAGTAGAAATAGCAACAGTCTGTATTTCTAGAGTTAATATCAGATAACTCATTTTACTAAAGAAAATTTAAAATATAAAAGCCCTTTTCACATTAAATACACATGAGAATATAAGAGGAATAAAATCATCTCACTTTCTGTGTCACCCTTGGACTATGGAGAAAAAAAGATTTTTAACAACAGTACAAATAATAGATTGGAAGGGAGAGATTGGTTAGAAATCAATTTTGATTCTTAAGTGAAAAATAATGGGAGAGATTGCTAGAAGAGAAAATAAAAGTAAGAATATTTGGTTTTCATAATGAGAATCTACCTTATATTGCAAAGTTGTCAGAGCTCCCTCTAAAGTGATGGGATATATTAGCTTGTGAATTATGTTTGTTGATAGGGCTAACTGAGCTTCAAGTTCTTGGACCTTCCTTCCTAACCTTCCTAAAAAGGAAGCACTAGATGTGTCACAACCATGTCACTATGGAATGACTTCCAAAGAGCATCATAACCCTTTTCAACAACCTTAAACCTACTTCTAGGCATTGATCCTCACCTGCCCATAGCAGGTGCTAATACTTTGGCGATTTGGCCCCAATTTTTGTAAACACATCATTAAAATATCAACTTCTACAGTCATGAAAGTTAATCAGTAAGCTTTCACTGAAGCTCTTTCTTCAAATTACTGACTTATAGTAACCAGAATTTTTGTAAGAAAAACATATGTTTGTATTTGGGAGCAGCTTCTCCTATCAAACATTAAGATAAAAACTCTTTAAGGAGGTAACAATAATATTATCTACAAGTGTCATATATATCAACACATGCTTAGCCAAAGTACTAATCTATCTTATCCTTTTAGCCTAGAAATGAGCTGATACTTTTATCTGCTTATGTAGATGACATTATCTGCTCAATTTATCTATGAGCTTTTGCTCATTACTGATATATTGAATAGGTATAATGTACCTGTAATAGTCAAGGTGGACTCCAATAGACCTTTCAGTTCTCATAGTTCTTCCTGGTGCCAACCTTCTCATGCTGGCCAGTGGAGATTTTCTTTCCTACCAGATGAATTTTTTGTAGGGTGCCTCCAGAAGATTAAGTTTCATCTTTTGGAATGTAGCTAGTTGAATTCCCAAAGGAAATAATTTGTTATGCTAGCATATTAGTGAAATTATTTTGGCAGACATAAAGGAAGATTAATTACTCTTTGTCTATTTTAAGTGAGCTGCTCCTAAGCTTTTAGGAACATTGTATAAGGGGTATATGTCTGCAGTATATACATTCATTTAGATATATTAAATATTATCCCTGGGATTAATATGAAATTTGTCTATGAAACAGCTTTAATTTGGTTTCTTTTAGAATTCACTGATTTGTTATATGCCGGATTAACGATATGCTTGCAGTGATAAAGACTATGACAAATAGTTTTATGAGAATCAGAACTTATGAGAATCAAAATTATAGTTATGGTAGAGATGTAGTTGATAATATACTAGTACAATCCTCTAGTATACTCTTCAGGAGACATCTGAAATTTGCCTTTTCCCTTTAGTCTAGTGTCAGGAAGAACTATCTTGATTAATGTTTTGATTTTATGTTTGGACATTTTAATTACTTTAGCTAAGCTTCTTTTTCCTTTTTTTTTCTCACTAAGAAATTTGAGCCAAATTTTTTGGTCACCTCTAATACATATAAATGAAATTACATGGTGCAATTTTACATGCCAGTATTTCTATTGTTTCTTTTCTCTATCCATATATTCCCTTTGTCCAACTTTCAAAACAATTTATAGTCGTATGTCACTTAATGGAAATATATATTTTGAGAAATGCATCCTTAGGCAATTTGTCATTGTGTGAACATCATAAAATGCACTTACACCAATCCAGATGGTATAATCTACTATATGCCTAGGCTATATGGTATAGCCTATTGCTGCTAGGCTACAAATCCATAGGGCACTTTACTGTATAGAATACTGTGTATTTGTATATCCAAACATATCTAAAATATAAGGAAGGAACCATAAAAATACGTCACAGAAGATTGAAACAGTATACCTGTAAAGAGAACTGACCATGAATGCAACTTGCAGGACTTGAAGTTGCTCTGGGCGAGTCAGCGAGTGAGTTGTGAGTGAATGCGAAGGCTTGAAACATCGTGCACTACTGTGGACTTGCTAAACACTGTACACTTGAACTACACTAAATTTATATAAAATAGCTGTTTCTTCAATAATAACCATAGCTTACTGTAATTTTTTACTTTGTAAACTTTTAATTTTTAAAACTATTTGCCTCTTTTGTAGTCACACATAGCTTAAAATTCAAACACATAGTACAGGTATACAAATTTTTTTTCTTCATGCTCATATTCTATAAACTTTTATCTATTTTTAATTTTTTGTTTTGTTTTTATACTTTTTCTTTCTTTCTTTTTCTTTTTTTTTTTTTTTTTTTTTTTACAAAAATGAAGACACAGATACAAACATCAGTGTAGGCCTACTCAAAATCAGGATTATTAATATCGCTGTTTTCGACCTCCACATCTTGTTCCACTGGAAAATCTTCAGGGACAATAACGCGTATGGAGCTCTCAGCTATGATAACAATGCCTTCTTCCGGATACCTCCTCAGGACCTGCCTGAAACTGTTTTATTGGTAGCAACTTTTTTTTTTTTAATAAGTAGAAGGAGTACATTCTAAAATATTGATAAGAAGTACAATACAGTAAATGCTAGACAATAGGAAATTTTTGTAGCTCCATTATAATCCTATGACACCACCATTGTACATACAGTCTGTCATTGACTGAAACGTCATTATGTGACACAGGACTGTATTTGTTTTTACTATGTTATATATTTTTAGAAATGGTCTTAAGTATTTTGTGGAATAAGATTGAGAATGAACTATTTTTAATACAGTTATACTAACGATTTTTGCAGCTGCAATAACACTTGTCATTTAAATATTTTTATTTAATAGACAGAAGATTTCATATGGTTTTATTTGCATTTGCATTCTTTTGATTTTCAGTGATTTTATTTTTTATTTGTTTTTCTTTTTATTTGAGCTTTTTGTTTAAGCTCTTTTATAATTCAGTTGTTATATATACTAGATAGGTAGGTAGGTGAGTAGAATAATAGAAAGATACGGCTAATGCAAATACAATGCATTTATTTATCTTACTTGATGAAATATAACTCCACTGATATTTATCTTTAATACTAATTTTCATTGGACAACAGGTTTATATTTCTATGCAAAAAATACTTTCCCATCTTAACTTTTCTATGAATGCTGACTGGTTTAAGAATATTTCTTAATGATAAGCAAACACAATGAGCATTTAAAAATTGAAACCAGTATTAAATAAAAATCCTGATGCTTATAGTATTCTGCTGTTCCATGAATTCAAATTTCTATGTATGATCCATAAAAATTGCCAGTAGACAACTGCTCTAGTCTACAATTTTTAAATGGAATGCTGCTGTAGCAATAGTGCTGGGTTGAGAAAAATCAATATGATTGAATATATGGAGTTAAAAATGGCTACTATTACAAAAATGTTAAAGTCAATAAAATCCTCATAAAAAACCCAATGTTATATAAAGTATATACAAATTTATGATGATGAATCTGCTGTGTCTTCAAAGGAAATATGAATGTACTACTTAAATGGAATGAGTCTTGTATACTGTAATATAGGGTGTCTGTGTTGTCTTTGATTTGTTATTATGAGTAATCTTAAATAAGGCCCACAACAACATATGGACATAAAATAGAAGATTTGTATGACTGAATGATTCTAATTCATGAGTAATCTTTTGCCCATGACTTGAAATCAACTTCCTTACACAAAACCAACTTTCCAGCCATGTTATCTGCAGTTAGAAGAAATAATGCATCTAATGTGACAAACTTATTCTTTAAAGAGTTCTAACAAATAGGGCCAAAATATTCCCCTAACAATATAGGCTTCCCTTGCTACTATGCATTTTTGTTAAGTAACTTGTAGATTGTACATCTTCAATGACGTAAGTTTTACAATCCTAAGCATTATAGACCGAGACTTAGACCTTCTCCAGACACCCTAGTTAAAGCAAAAGTCCCAAGTCTCAACTGGCTCTGACAAACAAAAAGATAAAAGGTGAAGATTTGCTCCTACATATTTACAATATAGGCTCTAAATTAACTTCAACAACTGCTGAAATACACCAATTAGCAAGGCTTCATTGACTAAATCAATACTGGAATTGGGGATCCTACTAAATTTGAACATAGTCTCCCCTGTAATCTTAGGGGGACTACTAAATATAAAATAGAGGGCAAATAAGTATGCCTTACTGCATTTCCTAAATTTTCCAGAACGATAGCACCCATTGCTCTAAAACAACAGAGCTTGGAACAAGCTCTGTTGCTCTGACTTAATGAATACATTAAAATTAAATTGAATCTTTGGCACTTACAAATGGGCTTGACAAGATAGGAACCCACAGACCCCTGCCACCAGTTAAAATAGTTAATATGACCCAATGTAAGTTAAAACAAAGCATTCAAGAATTGAAACTTATTATATTAGACACAATAAATACAGGGGCAAGTATATCATTTCTCCATCTGATAGTTCAATTTGGCCTTTTCTCAAATGTAAAAAGATTAGATAGCTACTCAAGGTGAATTACACAATGCTATGGTTCTATCCATTTAAACACTCTACAGTAAATAGCCAATATTGTTAAAAATTTGGACTATAATCACCAGAATCTTTTTGCCACAAGATGAAATCACATCTATGACCACTGGAATAACATACCTGCAGAATGGATGGCATCTCATATTCTTACTTAGTCTATTGTCTTAGGTCACAGAGCTAGAAGAGGCTACTCCTCTCACAGACCCATTGGCTACCTGAAAATTGCCAAGGGGGTTAACTGAGTGAATGGCAGTGGAAGTTCATAGACTTTACAGATAGGGTTGATAGACTGGGAAGTTAGACCTTCTCCAGGCACCCTAGGTTAAAGCAAAACTCCCAAGTCTCAACTGGCTCTGACAAACAAAAAGATAAAAGGTTCCACATTATATGTGATGGAACTTAGTGGAATGTTGTTGTTTTTTATCTTTTAATGTGAATGTTCCTGATAAAGGAGGAAACCCTAGGGTCAGCACAATTGGACAAATATCAGACAGTCACTATCATACTGGATGCCCTGGTCAACAATTGATCCCATCTGCCTGTTTTTCCCAAACATTGGGCCACTGCCAATGATCTGGGTGTTTTGTTTGGCCAGTGGCAGCAACAATTTGTGTCTAAATTTGCCCTCTTTGGAGTAAAAAACTCCAGGAATCTCTTGTCTCACAGATACCCCAAATATAATAAAAAGTAATATATGCTAAGGCCACAATACAATTCTTCACCAGGACATTCTACTCTCTTTGGAGTTCTAGACATTACTAACAGTAACTAAGACACTTACTCCACCTCTCTCTCTCTCTCTCTCTCTCTCTCTCTCTCTCTCTCTCCATACACACACACACACACACACACATATATTTATACTTTAAGTTCTAGGGTACATGTGCACAACATGCAGGCTTGTTACATATGTATACATGTGCCATGTTGGTGTGCTGCACCCATCAACTTGTCATTTACATTAGGTATGTCTCCTAATGCTATCCCTCCCCACTCCCCTCACCCCATCACAGGCTCCGGTGTGTGATATTCCCCTTCCTGTGTCCAAGTGTTCTCATTGTTCAATTCCCACCTATGAGTGAGAACATGCGGTGTTTTGTTTTTTGTCCTTGCAATAGTTTGCTGAGAATGATGGTTTCCACTTCATCCATGTCCCTACAAAAGACATAGACTCATCCTTTTTTATGACTGCATAGTATTCCATGGTGTATATGTGCCACATTTTCTTAATCCACTCTGTCACTGATGGACATTTGGGTTGGTTCCACGTCTTTGCTATTGTGAATAGTGCCGCAGTAAACATACGTGTGCATGTGTCTTTATAGCAGCATGATTTATAATCCTTTGAGTATATACTCAGTAATGAGATGGCTGGATCAAATGTAGTTCTAGTTCTAGATCCTTAAAGAATCACCACACTGTCTTCCACAATGGTTGAACTAGTTTAAAGTCCCACCAACAGTGTAAAAGTGTTCCTATTTCTCTGCATCCTCTCCAGCACCTGTGTTTCCTGACTTTTTAATGATCGCCATTCTAACTGGTGTGAGATGGTATCTCATTGTGGTTTTCATTTGCATTTCTCTGATGGCCAGTGATGATGAGCAGACTTCTGTTCTCCTCAGATATGTCAGCTATCCAGTGGGAAAGTTTCTCCATCTGACTAGTTTTCCTATCAGCTGAACTAACTGCAGTCCGCCGACCTTCTATCTAATGGGTTTCATAATGTCTGCTAGGTGAGGAGCACCCTAACCACTCTAGTTACTACAAAGACTACATCCCATAGCCCCTGCTTGTTCACTTTGCTCCAGAATGCAATGGCTTTGTGGCTCTGTAAGGTATGCAATGTCTCCTTCTCTCTCAGGTTGAGTATATGTGACTAACAAACTGCTATTGTTTTTTTTTTTTTTTTTTTTTTGAGACCGAGTCTGGCTCTGTGGCCCAGGCTGGAGTGCAGTGGCGCGATCTCAGCTCACTGCAAGCTCCAGCTCCCGGGTTCACGCCATTCTCCTGCCTCAGCCTCCCGAGTAGCTGGGACTACAGGCGCCTGCCACCACGCCCGGCTAATTTTTTGTATTTTTAGTAGAGATGGGGTTTCACCTTGTTAGCCAGGATGGTCTCGATCTCCTGACCTCATGATCCGCCCGTCTCGGCCTCCCAAAGTGCTGGGATTACAGGCTTGAGCCACCGCGCCCGGCCTCAAACTGCTATTAATGTCATTTGTCCCATGTCAAGTGTTGTGTGTTTACCATTTCACCCTCTTCAGGGTGGGGATGCTTCCCTCAGCAATGAGATAAATAGGAGGTGATCAGAACACTAAGTATATATGACCATCTGTTTTTAAAATATGAAAAAGCTTTTCTTTAAGAGGCAAACATTAATCTTTTTCCATCTTGAAATTTTATTTCCACTATACTAACCACACATCAGAAAAATATTAGGAACAATATGTGAGTTTAATAAAATAAATACACAAAATCATTTGCTTCTTAATATTATAAAGCAAAAATATATAACTGCATATTTAAACACATGCAAAGATATATATCAAAAGTTATTTAAAATCTATATTATGTAACAAAGACAATATTTCAGAATAAGTTTACTAAGAAATGGCAATGTGTCAACAAGAATAGAAATTTCACTTAGAATTTTAAAAAGTCTGCAGAGAAATTTTTGTAAAATAAGTGTAATATACACACTTACTTTATCATATTTTAAGCATAGAAAAATACAGAACAAATGCAGAAACAGATCAGTGGAAGTAAATAAAAAGACGAAAATAATAATGGTTGTCAAAGCAGTAATGGGGCGAGAGATTATAAAGAATATCGTGTTCAAAAACTGTTAGTCACTTGGAAAAGTAATTTAGGCCTCTTACATCTTACAGTAAAATAAATTCCGCATATGCTAAATACGTGTAAGACAATACTAGTTCCAGAATAATATATAGATTAATACCTATATCAATCTATATTTAGATTAGGATTAAATCTAATAGTCCTAAAATGCCATGTAAGGACTTTCTTGAGCCCTGTACGAAATAAAGAAAAACATGAATAACTTCTACAAAACAAAAATTAAGAAAAGTTCTTCATGGGAAAATGTCTTAAAATTTAAATGAAATATAAACTAAAAATGATATCTGGGAGATGGTAAAAGTATTTTATAATTTCTGTATGAAAACAAATTAGCATGAAAATAGGTACATATCTCAACTGAAAAAATGGACTATGGAAATAAATATCTTGGAAAGCATCAGTGGCATACAAGCATAGGAAGAAATAATCAGATTTATTATCAAAAAAGTTAAAGAAGAAAGAACTTAAGATGACCAAAATAAAGTAATAACTATAATTATTTTTGAATTCTTCAAAAGCTTGATTCATTTCAAGAATATAGCTAACTAACTCTATGTGTTTCTTAACCTCACAAAACACCTTATTTTATATATGTGAAGTCTGACTTGCAAAAAGGAAACATTCATTCTTTTCCTTTAATTGCAAACCAGGATAATTATTATAATGTGTTGATGAGGATTGGAACTCAGAGAAAACTTGAGTTGCAATCCTCATCAACACCTTAATTGTAGTTTTGTGATGACAAATTCAAGTTGTGACTGAATTCTTGACACATAGAAGCTGTGAGAAAATATCTATTTGTAACTTCAAGCTGTTAAGTTTGTAGTGATTTGTTACGCAGCAATGGATGACTAGTATAATGGATCAACTCACTTAAATTTGGGAACTTCAGGTAACTCCCAAGAGTATTCATTTAATCCACAAAGTTGAGGACTTCACAGAAGACAAGAATATGTGCCAGGATTTAGGGATTATTCTGTGAAGGAGAAATAGCATTAACAAAGTGACAACATGGAAAGTAGGTGAGTATGAATCAGTTTGATGTGAGAAATTAAGCCACTGTATAACTATACATGTAGATAAGGTGTATACCTTTCAATTTATTTTAAGAACCACAACTCTTACTATTACACATAATCTTCCACCCATTGGAGGAAAGTATGTACCACATCGAAAAGCACAGAATGGGATCTATTTATATCTGAACAATGTTTTCATATAGATAAGGTGTATACACACACACACACACACACACGTTAATCTGTTTTTTTCTCATCTAATTTAATGTTCTGACAATCATATGAAGTAAACTCTATATTTTTTTCTTTAGTTCCTGATCAAGGTGGCTAAGTACTTTGACCACTGATTGACACAGCAGAACAAGGATTTGGGGTCAAGCTGTGCAACCCAAGTTGCTTTTACTTTTTAGTTTTTCTAACCAACACACAACACTGTCTCACTAAGTGTAGTAGGGCATACATAGAAATATGTCAGAATTTGATCAGATCATTTCCACAAAGACTTTAATGCTAGATTGAGGAATTTCTACTCTATTCCACAAGGAAATAAGAGTCATTGGGGTATATAACCAGAAAAATAGAATTTAATAAAATTGATATTTTGAGAAGTTTTACAAAATGTCCTGAGTCCAAATACATTAATCTGATTTAAAATATCTGCCGAGTAATGTTGCTAGTGCCAATCCAGATTCAATAGTAGTAATGAGAAAACATCACTTATAGAATCATGTATATTTTCCCAAACAGATGTGTATAGATTTGAGATATAATTAACGGGCATAAAAATTGACTTAGGAAACCAGAGATACACATTCTATTTCCAGCTTTTCTACTAGCTTGCCTTGTGACTCTGTGTAAAATACTTTTAAGGTTTTTAAACTTTTCTTATATGTAAATTGATACTTTCTCATCCTCTAATGTCTGATCTTAAAGCTTTTCTTTAAGGTTGATTTATTTTCTATGAAAGACTGGATCATTCATTACAATGAGAATAACACAGCATTTTGCTAAAGATACAACTGAAAAAAAAAAAGAGCACTAATCTTAAATATAATCTAAGTTTTCTTGCAAAGAATGTGTATGAAGCTCCAGGTGAGAGGTCTAATATGCAACAAATAACTGACTGGCAATAGGTCAAAAGTTGGCTGTTTTCGTGTTATACTTAAGTACACATAAGCAGTGTCATTGTTCAATTATAGACATGAACAGACCAGATAGATGGTTCCCTGATTCACTCTGCTCTGCTAAGTGCTAGAATTACTCTCCTGATCTTCACAAAATCATTCTGATCCTTTCTCTTGTATGTGAGACCTAGTAACCACAATTTCCTACCATTTCTCCTCCACTGTAAAGTGTTTTCAAAATATTGAATATTTGTTCAAAACCCAACCCAGAATCACCTAAAAGTCGTTACCAGGAATGAAGATACGTTGATTTGAAAATACGAAGATCCTCATGGTAAGTGTACACTAAGATGGAAGTAATATATTGCTGAGAATTCTTCAGAGCCTCAGTTGTCTCAAAGCTCATTTGTATCAGTAATCGTCTCCCTTTACATGAAAAATTGCTATGCTGACACCTTCTCAGAAAACAAATAGTAGTTAATATTTTGGATTAACTCTTATGAAACTGCCATTTTCAACTTAATATTTCAATTGTTCCTGAACATGTCTCCAGTAAAAACTAGGACTTACATTAACCAGTTAGAAATAGAGTAATTCAGAAAGAAATGCCTATATTGTAAATTTAACTTTGAGAAATATTTTGGAAAAAATGGAAATCTAGAACCTATAATATTCGTATAATTATATAATTATTACTACATTAGATTTTCTCGCATTTCAAAGGGATAGATTGAATTTAATATTACTGTCATTCTGTGAATTCAAGGTGACCTATTTTTACTGCTTTTTGGCTTTTCAGAAAAAAATTGTACAAATAGATATAATAATATTTACTTACTCTATGAATTTTTCCAGCAGAAGTCATTTAAAATAATTTTACTTCTTTCACCATCTTTAAATTTAATTTCACAATTCCACAGATTAAAGAAAGAGAACCAAATTGCATCTCAGGAAGAGAAAAACATATTTGTGCCCATTGTCTTAATTTTCTATTGTTAAATGATGCAAGTTAGTCGACCACTAAATAATGCTTTATAGAGTCATGTTTGAGGCAATTTCTGCTATATTCTTCTGTTCACAGTGATAATTCTGGTTTTAATTAATTTAGTTTGTTTACAATTAAAAACACAAACCTTCTACTCTTAATTACTTATGTTTTGTTCTTGGATTCCCCCTTAAGTAATTGTGTAATCAGTGATCAAGTGTACCCAGCTTTTAGAACAGTTTGATGTCTACAGGGTATTTGTACCACCTCATTTGGTGGGCTAGTCTAAAAGAAGATAATAGGGGTAGTATTAGTGAAGGCAGTTCTGGAACAATGCTTTCAATTTATTTTAAGGACCACAACTCTTGCTATTATACATAATCTTCCACCCATTGGAGGAAAGTGCATACTACATTTAAAAGCACAGAATGGGATATATTTATATCTGAACAATGTTTTCATGAAACATTTGAGATCCAGATGCTTTGAGAAGCTTACTTTTTTTATTTTTACTTTGACCATGTTAAAAGTACAATTTCCTTGTAATATTACGTAGATCCTTCAGATTGAGGATGCTGCAAACCAGGATCATTTTCAAAATAGAAGATAGGGTTACTCTTTGCAGTTGAAAAATCTTTTAGCTGACCTTTTCCTATAGATGTAAATTTACCTGTAAGTAAATTTTTGCTGCTCTATTTTATAACCACTTATTTGTGACGAGTCTGAAAGCTATTTTCTTAAACGGCTGACATTATTTTTAAAGTTTAAAAAGTGAGAAAAAGAGAAAAGGAAAATAAAGGTGGAATTAAAAAAAAAGCACACAATAGTTTGCATGTCAAACTTACCTCACTTTCCAATATTTGGGACAGGACTTCTAAACAATGGATTACAAATGTTGGTTTATCTTTGTTTTGTTTTCAGAAAGTAAGCAACTACCTATTTACTGTTAATGTGGAAATTTATAGCAGTCTTATTAGAATCTTCAACTGACATCTACGCTCAATGTTTATCGCCACTAGCTTTCCCTGTGAGACCTGGTTAGCAGTATCAATGCTAGAAATAAACTAAATACAGATATACAATAAGGAAGCAAAATATTTCCCTAATATCACAAGATTTTGTTTCCCAGTAACATTATAAGCAGATAATATTCTCTTCAAAAAGTTTCAATTGAGGCTGGGCGTGGTGGCTCACTCTTGTAATCCCAACATTTTGGAAGGTCAGCATGGTGAAACCCCATCTCTACTAAAAATACAAAAATTTGCTGGGCATGGTCTTGCATGCCTGTAGTCCCAGCTACTCTGGAGGCTGAGGCAGGAGAATCACTTGAACCCGGGAGGTGGAGGTTGCAGTGAGCTGAGATCGTGCCACTGCACTCCAGCCTGGTGAGAGAGTGAGACTGTGTCTCAAAAAAGTAAATACATAAAAGTTTCCATTGAAAATCTCTTCAAAGCAGTGAAAGCCAACATATTTATATTTATTTATTTTGATGTATTATTCTCAAAGCATTTCTATTTTTTAAAAAATATATATATTCTTAGAAAAACCTTCCCTGCCCCCCGAACAACTTCTTTAATCTGAATTTTTTAGTTTATTTTAGTAGCCAAATTAAAAAATCAAGAAAACCAGCAAGACGTTTAGATCCATTTTCTGATATTGGACCACATTCTATTAAGTGGCACTAATTGCTTTGAGAATGGAAATTAATTGAGAAGCCCTCACTATCTTTGCATAGTTGCTTGAACTCACACATTATCTTTGCAGTTCATTCTGAGTGAGCAGTTTTTTTACACTGTCTTCACATACCATGACCTAATATGAACAAATGTATGTGCAATTTGCCAGTGCCTCACCACTAAAACGCTGTGATTCAATGTAGCTAAAATACATAAAAATGACAATATAGTTATTTCCCAATTATCCCACAGCGGCAGAGTAACCAGGGTTTCAATGTAAAGTATAATTGATTCCTAATTACTGTACTTTCACAGAAAGGCCACAGTCCATAACTTCATTAAATAGTGAAAACACAAATAACTATTCATAAGGAAAGAATTAGCATTTACTATATGCTTATTTACTTTCTAATCTGTACATGTTTTAGGTTCTGGGCTGTGGTAAGGCTGCACAGTCTGAAATAATATGTCATTCGAATTTTCTTCAGGGAATAGAAAATTTCTCCAGTGATGTTCATTTAGGAGGGGGAAATAAAATATGAGCTATTTGATATCTGATGTACTCTACAAGGGCTTGGCCCGATTCTTGTTCATTTACAAAAGTGGGATGTGTAAGAGCAAGTATCCATCTGTGAATTGAGGGCAGATTCACTGTTACATATATTAAGTCTTGTTAGGGCTCATGGACAATGACAGAGAAGAAATGATAATGTGATAGCGCATAGGGGAATAAGATCGATCTACTGCCTAACATGGGAAATGAAGAGTGTAGTTTCTAATCATGAATACTGCTTAAGCAATTTTTGTTCTGAACAGGTCCAGGAGATAAAGGGAGGACCAACCCGTATTTCTGTATTATGAGGGTATGAGCAAACAAACCAGAACACACACACAAAGAATAAATTGAGGTCTGTTATTTAATACTTACACGAATGCACAGAATGTTGACAAGAGTGCTGGAGTTGCTTTTCCTACATTCACGTTGTTCTGTTAGAGAGATTTGTAAAGATGTTTTGGCTTATCTATAACTTGACAAGAAGGTTCAGACAGCCTACAAAGTCAAAATATATAATGGATTGCAATATAAATTAAAATATTCACTTTATGAACAATTCAATAGTAATTTTAAAATATGCATTGGAAACCACCAGTATTTTAACTAATGACTATCATAATTTTGGTGTACTCCTTTAAATAAACTTCTCTTGCCACAGTTGATAAATGTTTCATTGATTAGAAAGATTATAGTCATACAATGGTCTTTTTTTTTTTAGTTTCAGCTCACATAAAATCGTAAAAGAAAATACAAAACTCTAGCGTCTGTCTGCTCACATAAAACTGTAGAAGAAAATACAGCAGTCCAGCATCTGTCTGTTATACTGAATCAAATAAATATCAGGCAGGACACAGGCTCATCTCCTAGTCCCATGTTTTTTCCTTGGCATGATAATTTAGGAAAAAGCATTTAAAAAAGCACGCAGTGGAAATCCATGGTATCCTTTCCAAATTTCCTTTGCAGATTGATGTACTTAACCCTCAGTTTCTAGGTGTTTTAGTTAATGAAAACTTAAGGCAATCTCTTTTCTGGAGAATTCCCCATGATCCCATCACACAGGAGTTCATGCCTCCCCTTTCTGCCCATCTAGAGCTTGGTCAATGACTGACATTTTTAGGGTACAAAATGCCAGACACATGCCCGGCATAATGGTGCGCACTTGTAGTCCCAGCTACTTGAGTGAATCACTGGATCCCAGGAGCTCAAGGCCAGCCTGGGCAATATAAAATGAGACCCCACTTCAAAAAATAAATGCCGAATCCCTTGTCACAGGTATGACTGATAATTTGGTCTAATGGTGCTTAGAATAAAGCTAGTTTCCAGCTATGCTTTCATTATCCGTGAGCTTCCCTGGCCTATCCTAGGTCCCTTATTCTCCTAATCCTAAATTTGCTTCCTCAATAAATGGCATGCATAAGAATCCCCATCTCAGTCACTTCTTCTAGAGAACCTCACCTAAAATAGTTGGTAAGAGTGGTCCCTGGGAAGCAGTAAGAGTGACATTCTGGAATTGGGTCCTTTGCTGTTTGGTTGACTTTGAATATGATATCACTATGACAAGTGAGGGATTGATGGATCCCATTATGCTATGACTGGGGTGAAGTGGGATGGTATATGAGTGAAACAAGACACACTGTCTGGTACAATGTCTCCAGCATTTGAAATGTGTCATGGAAATTTAAAAACTAAGAACTATAGAAGTGGATGCTTCTCGCTAAGCATCCATATGTGGGAGAAAATAACAGGCTCTTAACCAAATCCTTAAAGCAAAGGTAGAGTCAGGAGTCTTTCTTGCCAGCAGTTAAAGATAGCCTCACCTCCTGAAGTCCTAGGGCAGAACCACTAAATTTTAAGCCCAGCACGTTATCTGTAAGAGTGGTGTAACTTCAGAAAGGCCTGAATTTTTGGCTTAAGCAAATCTTCTATGTCAGGCTAGAGATCAATATGGAAATAATAAGCCACTGAAATTTTGAAAGGGGTATCTGGACAGGCGTACCCGAGAATCTTAAATCTTGAGGTTCTGTGGAACTCTCAAGGTCACCTCCTTGGAAGATATACTCCCCTTCCAGTTTCTTCCTTAAAACAACATAGGAAATTCAAATTAGGGAGGAACAGACAAAATAATATTTGCTTTCCTCAAGATGGGCCTACAAATGCCCTTCGGAGCAACAGACTCTTAATTAAAGGCAAATCTTAAGTCTGACCCAACCAGAAAGTAGTGTACCTAATTAGGATGGAACAGTTTTCTCTATGAAAGGAGCTACAAGCAGGAACCAGAGAAGTAGGACTGGAAGGGATCATGAGAGGTGCCAACAGTCTGGGCAGAATATAAATCTGGCCAGGGAGGTTTACCAACATTGGAGTACTCTCTGTTGACAAAGAATTTAATATTCTCACGAAGGATCTCTTGAATTAATGGAAAAAGTATTTATATTCATTAAATAAAGTAGGGATGGCAGAGCAGCCTTTGTAATATATTGAGAAGTAAATAAAAAGGATCAGAAAAGTAACATGCTGTAATAAATTTCCTAAATAAGACCAGAAAATCCACATGTTAACTACCTTGCTTGGGTGGTCCTAGAGGTTAGTCCAATAAAGAGTGTATTGGTGAGGAAAACAAGCTTTTTTTTTTTTTTTTTAACTTTTAGGTTCAGGGGTACTAGTGCAGGTTTTTTACATAGGTAAATTGAATGTCACAGGGGTTTGATGTACACATTATTTTGTCACCCATATAATCAGCGTAGTACCTGGCAGGAAGCGTTCTAATCCTCTCCCTCCTTTCACCCTCTACCCTCAAGTAGGCCCTGTTGTTTGTTGTTTGTTCCTTTCTTTGTGTCCATGTGTTCTTAATATTTAGCTTCCACTTATAAGTGAGAACATGTAGTATTTGGTTTTCTGTTCCCGCATTAGTTTGCTTAGGATAGTGGCCTTCTGATGCATCCATGTGGCTGCAAAAGACATGATCTCATTCTCTTTTGTGACTGTGTTGTATTCCATGGTGTATATGTACCACATTTTCCTTAGAATGGGCATTATTGAAAGCTCAGTCTTGGCTTCTCTAAAGTTAATGGCTAACAGCAGAACACAGTATATGAGTTGACTCTGATAGATAGAGATTCAAAACATCATCCTGTCTCCTCTTGGGATACAGACATAGAGTGGTCAAATAGTAAATGAATTATAGCCAAAGTTCACATCATACTGTGTCCACTTGATCCACAAGCCTAACTAGTAAACATTTCTCAGTTTTCTGAATGTCCTATTGAATCTGACATACATAGCTGGTAATAGAAACCTCATGTTGTTGCCTTCTGTCATAACATAGTCCCAAGGGACCTTGGCCATCTGGAGACTCTGCAAAGCATCATACTGGCTCTCTATATTAATATTATCTTAATCAGACCTATGAGTAATAGATAGCAAGCACTTGTGTTGTATCATAAAAACACGTGTGCTAAAAAATGTGATAAATTAAGCACTACAAAGGTTCAGTGATGAAGTTTTCAGGAGTCCAGTGGTCTAGGAATGCTGGGTCATGGCTCCAAGATAAATAACTAGTCATTGCATCTTATACCTTTTACCACTATGAAAGAAGATTAACATTTGGTATGGTTTTTGGCATGTTCTACATGTGATGATGCTGCTACAATAGATTTTTTTGTGAACAACTGCTAGCTTTTAGTGGGCCCCAGAGCAAAAATGGCTTGGCATCAGGTCCAGGCTGAGGACAGACAGCCAAATCATTTAGACCATAAGACCTGATAGATCCGATCATACTGGAGGTTATCTAGGGTAGCAAAAAGACTTCCTTTTCCTTTGAAAGCTGCAATAGTAGAGTTTCTTTATAGATCCTTAGGGTTCTAGGGCAAGGCAATGCTACCTCTAGTAGAGAACTATCCTTTCTACTATGTTCCGCAGTTGCTGACATGCTAGTGGGCAAACTGAGCATCTGGCCTCTGGATATCAAGAGATCACCCATCTAACACTGCCTGTGATAAACCAGATATTGTCACAACCATCAAGTCATGTAACTACTCACCATAGAAATATGTCTGTGAACCAAGAACTATGGGTAGACCCATGGAGACAAAATTATGATCTCATTTCATTGAATTTCTGCTGCTAAGTGTAAAATGACTAAAGTGTCCAGGGCCAATAGATGTTCTTCATTTCTTCTGGGTTACAGTTACTAACATTTAAGAAAAAATCTGTTATTTAACATTTTAAACAAGCTTGTTACTTTGAAATCTACACACACACACACACACACACTCTCTCACACACAAACACACACTATACATACATTGAATGGATGGTAAATTTACACGTCCCAGAAGAGCTATTTGTTTTCTTATACTTGTTTGAGGGTTAGAGTAGATAATTCTCTATATAGATTAAATTTCCTTTCAAATGTTTTAAAGAATATAATGCAATATGTTAATATTCAGTATTACTATGAGAAATTTGAATCTGATCTGATTGACCTTTCCTTAAAAATGTAGACTACATTTTTCTTTCTGGAAATTTCACTAGGAAGACTATCTTCTCAGTATGACATTGACCTTTTAAATATGAAGACTAATATGCAATTTTATTTTTTCAATTTATTTTTCTCTATTATTTCTTCAGTTATATCTTCTCTTCACTATCTCTCTCTGTGCTTCTTTACCTTAATTAATGTATCCTCTTGCATTCATGTGTCTTAACTTTCCTGTCATATTTACCATCATTATCATTTTTCCTCTGTATTATGAAAGATTTCTTCATGTTTAATATTTTCATTATCTGCTTAATCTTTTGTCTGACATAGTCTATTATTCAGTTTATTCATTTAATTGTTTAAATGAGTTTTATCATTTCTTAATTTCTAAGAACTCTTTATTCTCTGGTTGCTCTTTCATAACAGCTGGCTATTTTCTTAGAGATACAATGTCTTCTTCCATTTCTCAAGGGATACTAATTTTAATTTTTAATGTCCTCTTGTACTGCCTGAAATAAGTCTGTTTCTTTCAGGGTCATTTGTTCTGTGTGCTCATTTTGGTCCATCTATTTCATACTCATAGTTGCTCTCAAATTTCTGATGATTCTTAGTTCATGCTTTCGAACGAAAGACTAGGTTAATTATGTGGTGTAAATTACCTTTTGGTTTCACAAAATGGTCTCTGCCTTGAATGAAACAACTGACAACTCACTCTAAGTTGCAGAGATTTGTCAACAGGTAGACATCGCTAAAGGGCACCCTGATAGTGAAAGGTAGGCATACTGGGAACTCTCATAATCATTTTAGAAGACTTTTATTCTGAAATTGGATTAATGTCGTGAATGTTACATCTGGGCTGAGCTGTCTTCTTTTTTGTTTGTTTTTTGAGTATCTCATTTTTATATGGAAGTACTTCAAGCTTAAATATTTCTTTCATTTAGTGTTTTAACCTTTAAACTCACATAAATGTCTTAGGCAGGCTGCTGTCAGCAGTTGTGTACACTGGAAAGGTTAGAGGATGTGATTGGCCCAGGTATTTGAACTGCATTTCTCTGAATACTGAGATGATTATCCTATGGCCATTTTCTGCTTTTTAAATATTTTTAGGTTGATTCTGAAGCTCTCAGCTTTCTTTGAAAGGAACTTAGCTCTGGTGTTTGGGTTATGACTCTCTCTTATGTTTCTGTTAGCTCAAGAAATTTAGTCCTCTTTGATTCTTAGATTAAATAATTTTTTCAACATTTTAATCTCCTAATAACAATTTTATATTTTTTCTAGAAATGCCTTGTGTTCACCGTTTTTATTCTGTTTTCTGAAAATTTTTTACATTTGTTAGTCCAGCACCATGAACTAGAATGCTTATGGTTTTCTTGTTTATTAAAATTTTAAGGGGCTCCATATCTGCCTTTGAATAAATTGAATAAGCACACTTAACAATTACAGGGTGTGAAGATCTATGGTTTAAATTGAAGATAAAATATACTAATAATAATATTGAAATTACTCCAGTAAATTTAAGAGTGTCTATAAGAATAAACATTAAGATAAGTATTTTAAGATAAGATTGAAGAATATTATAAAATAAATTGGAAAAAAATACATTTTTCTAGGGATAAGTGGTTGAAAACCTCTTTATCTAGTTCCAGAAAAGTGACTACTTAAGGATTTCACTTCAATTATTAAGGAATAGGAGAAGTTCTTAGATATTATTAATGATTTCCTTTTTAAAAACATCTGAATGTTTTACATTAAATAATATCACAAGATTGTACAGGGAGCTATTAAAGAAAAAAGTATGAATTTCCAAGTATTTCTCTCCCTCAATCGGGGTTTATTACTATAAAATCATACCAAAATCAGAAACATACTAAATTGTAAACTGCTGTAAAGTGATAACTCTCTCCCCACATCTTAAATTTGTCTTATTTCTCAACGTATTTTCAGCATTCTTAATTAACTATTACATAACTAACGCTAGAAGTTTGAGTTTATAATATATAGATGTGTGTAGTCTCACTAAGATAATACAATTTTATGTTTTTCATGTTGTTTTCTATTTAAAATTTCCTTTTCACACTTGTAAACTGGTAATAATACTAAGACTCATTCTCACTTTTTCTAACAGTAAATCAATCTGATGTTTGTTTTTATTTTATTTTAAAATATTCTGTTAGCTATTCAAGAAATTGGTAATTTTTAAACATTGACTTTTCCTGTGAAAGTCAAAATTACAAAATATTTTACAGCTAATGTGATAGAAAAAATAATGCATAGAATTTTGAGAACTGATTTTTATGTTTATCACCAACTTTTTAATAGCTCATATGTTGAGAAATTAAAGCTGCTTTCTAAAATAACCAGTTAAAATACTCTTCTGACTAAAAGCATACTATTTATTTTTGCAATTGAAGGATTAAGTATACGAATCTCAGAATTATCTTCATTAAGCTGGCTTATGGAGTTTGACTTACTCATGAGTTCATAAAATTTCTTGTCATACTGAATTTGGGAAATGCTTTATAAAATGGGAAATAAGTGTATATGTATGTGTATGTGTATGTATGTGTATATGTATGTATATGTGTGTATACATACATATACACATACATACACACATACATACACACATACATATACAGATATATTTTTTCAGAGGCCATCACGAATGTATTTATTAAAAACCCTTACATTTAACATTCTAGGAGGTAGAATAAGATGTTAAGTATGTGTTGACATACTTTAATTTCTACAGGGTTCTGCTATGCAACTTAATTATTATTCTTTTTCCTTGTCAAGCAATTAAATATGTCAAATGGCAGGGAATTGGTTCTTCAATAATGATCTATTGAATTATTTCACTACAAACATTTTAATTGAGTTCCAATTTACTATGCTTATTTTCAGATATGAAGAAGAAATAAAGCTTCTTTGTTTTCTCAACAGATTTCATCTGTCTCATAAAGTCCATTGGGAGTAAAGAGTAGAGTATAAATTTTAACTTACCAGTTTGATATATTTTCCTTTCTTTTGGTTTAAGGTATCTTCCAGGTAACTTAGTCTCTTTCAGGTAAATGCTAACCTTCAACTGCTCTTTCTGAAAGTGTAATCTCTATTTATGGGTGACAGGGGGTTTGCATGGCATGGTGCTTGTGGGTACTTGAGTTCTCAGCCATTTGTCAAAGATTTCATGTTACTCTCCTTTTCCACTGGTCTTTATGCTGAATTGCCTTATATTTTTTCCTACATCAGCTGTATTATGAAATAGTTGATGTTTCTACTCTTTCTTCTAGCACAGGTACTCACTTCATAACTTTATTATGAAGATACTTTGCCTACTCTTGCCCTAGTAGCAAAACTGTTAACTTTACTAAACTATAATGGAAGAATGGAAACTTTTGGATACTTATGAAGCCAAGGGAGGCTCGTGAGGGCAAAGTCGGACTTTCTTAATGCCCAAACATGGACAACTGGGGATTGCAACATGGCCATGCTGAACCAGCCCCTGCTGATTAACTATTGAGCTTCACCTTCATTAGTTTAGCAACCACTACTTCTCAGCCTTGTTGTATTAAGTGTGACCTCCATGCCTGAAGAGTCTTCTTTGATAGCCACAGACTAAGAAAATGGTGGCACTTTGGGCTTTTCCCTTATCATAATGACCCTTTCTGGGTTAATTCTACAATTATGGGGGAAATCGGAACACATAAGCCTGACCATTTTCCTCTCTGATGTCTTATTCTCTCTTCTCTTTTCTACACTAAGATGAAATGTGTGAACTACATTTATTTCTAGAGTGTTAGTAATAAATAGCTTCATCTCACATATTGCTATGAAAAGAATTCCTGAATAATTTGATAATATGAATTTATTTCTATGAATTATATAAGACCCTCATAAATACCTTATAATTACAAAATTTTCTGAGCCTATTTAACTTATCTTGTAAGTCTGCCAAATAATCTATATTCTTTTTATTAATAGAATGCTTTTCTTGTCTGGGCATGGTGGCTCATGTCTGTAATCCCAGCACTTTGGGAGGCTGAGGTGAGTGGATCATTTGAGACCAGGAATTTGAGACCAGCCTGGCCAACATGGCAAAACCCTGTCTCTACTAAAAATACAAAAATTAGCTGGGAATGGTGGCATGACCCTGTAATCCCAGCTACCAGGGAGGCTGAAGCACAAGAATCGCTTGAGCCTGAGAGGTCAAGACTACAGTGAGCTGAGATTGAGCCACTGCTCTCCAGTGGGTGAGGGAGCAAGACTCTGTTTCAAAAAACAAAAGAAGGAATACTTTTCTTATATTACTTCTTTTTGATTCCAATTCTAATATTTGTAGTATTAGTTAGGGTTTTTCAGAGAAATGGAACCATTAGAATGTCGATAGAGAAAGACAGATTTATTTTAAGAAATTGACTCACACCATTGTGGGGAGCGGTGAGTGTGAAAGCTGTAGAATAGGTTGATAGGCTGGAAATTCAGTTAGGAGTTCGTGCTTGTCTTGAGCAATCTGGAGATAGAATCTCTCATTTAGGAAACCTATTTTGGCTCTTAAGGGCTTTACCCAGTTTAATGAGGCCCACCCATATTATTGAAGGTACTCTCCTTTACTTGAAGTCAATTAATTGTAGATGTTCACTACATGTAGAAAATAAATGTGGTTTGCATCAACACCTAGATTAGTGTTTAATTACATAACTGATACAATAACCTAAAAATGCTGACACATAAGAATAAAAATTACGGCCACTGAATATAATAAAACTATGCAATTTTAAGTACCTATTTCACCTGTCATAAACTCACAATAGCAATGTACTATGTAATATATTCTGTGCTTCCTTTAAATTTCTTTGAAACAAAATATATGTTTTTCTGTAATACCAATTGCATACATTAATATTCACATAAAAACTGGTAAAATATAGATAAATGATAAAGTATGTCATTAAGAATATAATTTATTCTGTGTACCACAATTATTTGATCCTTACCTGTGCTATTTAGGAACCATATTGAGAAAATAATTATTATCAATATGAGCATATAGAAATATAATCTCTCATTTGAAAATAATTTTGGGGTTTGAGACAAATATTCTCAAAGGTTCTATTGTGTACATTATGGGAGCTCAAAAAACACAGACAGACATGCTTAAACTATTCTGTTCAATTTATTTTTTATTCTAGTCTGTATGTAATGGCAATTATATCTCATACTGAGTTACTGAATCTAAGGTACATTTATTAATCTCATTTTATAGGAATGATGATATGATTTTCCAAATGAAATACCAGGATATATGAAGCTAATATTTCTTCTGAAACTAGGACCAATTATTTAAATCAAAATTGTCTTAAAATTTAGGACATATATAGTAGCTAACAGTCAAGAGGAGAAAATGAGTATGTGATTTACATATGTGGTTGACTATATTGATTAAATATGTATTGACTATATATTGATTTTCATGATTTTATCTCTGTTATAGTTGTTCATAAAAACTGAGCAGATTTGTACAAGAGTGTTGTTAATGTAAAACAAAGAATACTCAAATGTAAGATATATAACCAAAAATAGAACAGAACAGTACAAAACCCCACAACATAATTATGACTAAATAGGTATACTGCTTTTTTTTTATCTTCTGAAAATAATAAAAGGATCAGATTGTACTGCTCTAATTGTAGTAACTATATATAAAAATATAAAGTGAAGCTTGAACACAAAAGGGGAGGTATAAAAAGAAATGAGAATGTTAAGACTATGGAAACAAAGAAAAGGATAAGTTCAAATATTCACGTCACATAATCGATTAACTACAAAATGAGAGTCTGCACATGGAGAATGATTATAAATCGAGTTACAACCAACAATCTATTTTAGTATGATTGAAAAGACATCCTGGTGAATCAGTTGATAATGGACAACATTCTCAGTTGCTGGTGAGAATAGGCCACATTTGCAGTGTAGTAAGCTCAATTTGACGAATGAAGAAAGGAAGGTACAGATTTATCCCCAGGCAGAAAAGCAACAGTCTGGTTGACCGTATGTCCATGCAAATTGTTTGGTAGGTGTAAAAGGAATTTAAATTTTATTAGGGCAGTAACTATACCTAATTGGACAATTGTCATCAGCTACCAAAAGAGTGTGTTTACATGGAAGTAGGTAAATGGAACATCATATTATAATGCATTATATTATTTATTTTGTTTACTGGCCACTTATGCAACTAGAAATAAAATTTCATAAGTATAGATACTTCTTTGCCTTTTTTGATTACTATATTTGCAGCTCCTACAACAATAGCTGGCACAGAGCAGAAATATTGACTGGGGCCAGGCACGGTGGCTGAAGCCTGCAATCCCAGCACTTTGGGAGGCCGAGGCGGGTGGATCACAAGGTCAGAAGATCGAGACCATCCTGGCTAACATGGTGAAACTCCGTCTCTGCTAAAAATACAAAAACTTAGCCGGGCGTGGTGGTTGGCGCCTGTAGTCTCAGCTACTCGGGATACTGAGGCAGGAGAATGACGTGAACCCCAGAGGCGGAGTTTGCAGTGAGCCAAGATCGTGCCACTGTACTCCAGCCTGGGCTAGAGAGCAAGACTCAGTCTCAAAAAAATAAAAATAAATAAATAAATAAATATTGACTGAATGAGTGAATCCACAAAATATAAAGAAATTTCAATCAACAAAATTTACTCATAGATATCAGTAAAAACAACATAAGTAATAAACAATGAGTAATGAATAACACTATTTATTTTTCTTTAAAATATTTTTCTTTTGTGCTCATGAGTATAAGATCCAAAGATGTTTTGGTTTAAAAAATTTACTATTTTGCCCTTAGATATATTTTAATACAGTGTAGAGGATGTTGATGCAATCTGCAGACAGAATGTGAATAGATTGAAATTTTACTCCTAGAATTGAAGTAAAATATTTTAAAACCACAAATTTCTATTCATATTTTGCTTAAAAATTATCTGTATATTCTTTTCTATTTACCAGGAATACCAAATTAAAAGGATACTCAGCATAAACTCAGTCAGTGATTTGTGGAAGAGCTAATTTAGTTTTCTCTCCTGACCTAAATAGTTTCTAGGTAATATATAGGTTGGTTTAGCTTGTCACCAGGATGTAATATTGAGGTTCTTGTAAATACAAAAGAGTAATTGTTATTTTAATCCTGACTATTTTTTTTTTCTCAGCACTGGAAATTTACTGCCATACTAGCTCTTTATAGATAATTAGAGATATAAGCAATAATTATATTGTCACACATACATTTGTAACCAGAAAAAGAAAAGAACAGAATTTTAAGTTAATTACACAAAATAGTATTTTTACATTTTTCTATTTTTTTAATGTTGTGAAATATATTAGCAGTTATATAATAAACATAACTGGTTAAGTTTCTAACATGATGCAACAAATAAGGAACAAGAAATGCCTTTAAGTTTTGCTCAAATTTATTTTTTAAAAATTAACTGATAAAATGGGAATATATGCAAATGGTTAAAATTGTTATAAAACAAATAATGATTTTAGCCTATTAAAATTCAACCTAAAAATAAATGACTGATACATTGTTGTAAGAATTCACATATAGAATTTATTTACGGCACTTTGACTCTGTCTACCTCAAAACCTCCAAATGATTTCAAAGTCAAAGAAAAATGGTAATCAGTTTGCAAGATAAAGGAGATAAGTATCAGAATATTTGTGCATTTTAAGAAGAGTGCCTAGGAATTCTACTTCCAGCCATAATGGAATAATAGAAATTTGATTTACCCTCTTGTCTTTAAAAAATCAGAAAACTGAACAAAATTAATGAAATAAGTTGTCAGCCATTGAATTAGAGCTAATCCAAGATATTAATATGTGAGAAAAGGGAAACAAATCAGTTGAGCCCTCAGATTCCTTCAGATTATGGAGTGGAGCCACAGTCAGGGAGGAACAATTCAAACAGAGGCTAACAGGCTATGTTGAAAAGACAAGGTTCAGTTTTTTTGTTTGTTTGTTTTTGTTTTGTTATGTTTTTAGATGGAGTTTCGCTCTTGTTGCCCAGGCTGGAGTGCAGGGGTGCAATCTCTGCTCACCGCAACCTCCACCTCCCTGATTCAAGTGATTCTCCTGCTTCGGCCTCCTAAGTAGCTGGGATTACAGGCATGTGCCACCACACCCGGCTAATTTTTTATTTTTAGTAGTGACAGAGTTTCACCATGTTGGTCAGGCTGGTCTTGAACTGCTGACCTCAGGTGATCTGCCCACCTCAGCCTCCCAAAGTGCTGGGATTACAGGCGTGAGCCACCACACCCAGCCAAAGTTCAGTTTTTGTGTAGAACAAGGTAATAGGATTTGTGGGACAAAATACTGGAGAAAAATACTGCTAGCGCTCTGTGGAGAGATTGCCTCAAGTTTTAGCTAAAGAACAAAAGATGAGTGAATTTCAAGAATTTGTGGTAGAAAGTTTCAAATGAAACACAGTGTGGGGGGAAAAAAGAACAAAACAGAACAAAACAAAATCAAAGACTCTGCAAAGTGAATAGAGCACCAATAAGCTTTGGGGCATTATCAAATGAAATACCATGGATGCAATTGGAGTGTACCACAGAAAGAAGAGAAAGAAAAAGGCACAAATACTATAAAATATGAAAGAAAAATGTTAAATTAGATTATGAAAATTTAAAAAATTTCCTCTGCAAGAACACTCATGGGAATGAAAAAACAAGCCACAGACTGAAAGAAAATACTTGAAAACCTTCTATATGACAAAGAGCTTGTATCCAATAAAAGTAAAATGAAGAATTAAGAATGTATTGAAAACTTAGGGAGCTAATTAGGCAATACCACCTAATATTATGTGTGAAATAGTTGTACTGAGTTTTCACAAGGCTGTGTTCTGGACTAACCCATTTCTCCTTTTATACAACTCAGTAAGGCCCTCTCTTTTCCCCTCCTTCTCTAGTAAAGATCCTTTCACTCCTGACACAGCTGGCTATAAGCTCTGTAGGACAGTCCAGATGGACACTACTGGACACTGCAAAATGTCACCGCCCAGCTGGCCCTGTCTCCTCTCCATGTGCTGGACTTGGAGACAATAGCCCCTGATTAGTCCCTCCTTCATGCATCAAAGATTTCCAACAAACACTTAAGGAAATAAATGAATACAAATCAAATGAGAACAAACAGAGGCTATTTATTCAGAAGTTGCTGTACAAAGGGGTTCAGCTGCCAACACTTGCATTTGGCAGAGACTTAAAGGCAAGCAACGAAGTGGGAAAACCTAATAGTGAAAAAAGAGAAGGCTTGGGTGTATGCTATCAGAGCCAGAGGTCATGGGGAACCTGGAGGAAGGCTAACTAAAAGCAGAGCATCTTATATAATTAATTGGGGAAACATATTTGGTTTCTGGTTGGTTCTGAGTTGGGGTGGGTTCGAAAAACAAAACAAAACAAAATAAAAAAAAACAGGGAGAATAACATTCATTGGCCAAGTACTGGGGCTGGCTGTAGCAGACGTTGGAGGTCAGCTTTCTGTTATAATATATGGTCTGGCCATTGTATCTTTAGCATATTCAGTCTTCCACACTGAAGACTTTTTACCTTTGGACGATTCCTTGGAAACTCAGAATGAATGGCTTTCTTCAGGTTTTGAAAACAGAGGATTAGTCAATTGAGAAATCACTGTATTTCAACTCAGTGGCTGCCTCTGTCTAGGAGCACAACTTAGTGAATAAAAGCAGACAGAAAAAAAGGAAGGTTGTGAATATATTGATAATTGTCTGTGGTAATATAATTTAGCCTTTCTTTTTTAATCTCTTAAGAAACAGAATATTTTTAATGTGCATATGTTTTTAAGTTTAAAATTCAGTTGAATTCATTTCACTGAACTAGAAATAAATCTAAGATAAAAATGTAGTTTCATTTGTGTAAGAGGTAAGAGGGGAGCATTGTAACCTATGTCAAATGTGGAAAGAGTGCTGACATAGATATGCTAGTGTAGATTGGAAATTTAGAAAGAAAACAAAAGGAAAAGTAGAGATCTTCTGAATGAAGTGTTATCAAAGACTAGACATGGTTGAGCTCAAGTTGTATTTGTCTTATATAAAATTTTAAAATGTCACAAACATGTTGAAAAGAAATTAGGAAAAATTAGTGGTTTAAAGTGCTGTATATCAGCCTGGAATTGAGGACTATAATATTCAGAGTCATCACCCTACCATGTACAAAAACAAGAAGAACCACCTCGTGTCCTACAGGTTCCTTTTGGCTCTCAAATTAATTTGAATATATTGCTCCTACACATATTAGATGTGAAACCACTAACTCAAATTGGAAGAAAAAATGCTGCTTATTATTTACAATTAATATTAAGTCTTAGCTAAATGATATTAACTTAAAATTAAATAAGCTAAGCCACATTAGAAAACAAATTGGCAGTATATACCATTAATTTTAACATTTTTCTCCTTATTATCAATTTTGTTTAACTAAACTACATTAAGTCTATGTTTCAATATGGTAAAAAGTTGAGTGCAATCCTGTTAATTACTACTTTTTTCTGTAAAGTTTCCAATGAAATTTTAAACAATTTAGCCTAGTGTTTATTTAAGTTGAACTGAAAAAGCAGGCTCTCCAATTGTTTATGTGATATAACTTAGAAAGTCAAAACATATATAAGTGAAAGTCTAGAAAAAAACTCATCACTCAAAATTAACAAGGTAGTAGACCTGGGAATGTACATTTTACTTTTTGACTTCATTTTAAGTCTTTACCATGTAAACACTCTGCACAGAATAAATGTATTTTATCATGAAGATAAAAATTTGAGTAAGGATATTCAATAACTATTCTTAATTCTATTCATAAACCCAAATAGGATACTTAGAAAAATTGGCTATTTTCTAATGGATTCAAGCATCACATGATTATGAAGTACGCAATGTTAATGCAGAGTACCCTGAATTAAACATAAACAGTCATGTGCTACAGAACATTTCCATCAACAATGAACTGCATATGCAACTGTGATCCTATAAGATTATAATACTATATTTTTACTGTACCTTTTCTATGGTCAGATATGCTTAGGTACACAAATACTTGCCATGTGTTCAATTGCCTGCAGTATTCAGCATAGTAACATGCTGTATAGGTTTGTGGCCTAGGAGCAATGGGCTGTACCACAAGGCTTAGCTGTAGCCTAGATGTATATTAGGCTATACTATCTATGTTTGTGTGAGTACACTCGATTATATTCACATGATGACAAATGCCTCATGCTACAATTCTCAGAATGTGTCTTTATCATTAAGTGATGCATGACATTATTTAATACAACTCTCTATGCCTATGTTAGAGTATTAATAAATTATTAACAGAGTAGGTATTATGTTAAAGTAACTAATATAATGTGTGCCATTGGACAATTAACTATGCATATTAATTCCTAACTGTATATGAGTGTTTTGAACATTTTTTTTTCACTTTTAGTCTCACTAAGAATTATCAAGTTTCTAATGACAACAATGTTAAAAGATATTAAAATATTATGAGTTTATTTTGAAGGTTATGTCAAAAATTATTAACTTTTATTTGGTATATGGTCTGTCTCCAAGTATTGACTCTCTGATTTCTGAAGTCTGAACATTCATCTTCTTCTCTTTTCATTGCTAACTCTTAATCTTTAGAGTTAGACTTTTCTGCCACTTCCCCAAAGAGCTTCCAAGACTCCTCATATTAGCATGCATGTCCCTACTATATTTTTAGACAACATCCTGTACTTCTTCTTCACAAACCTGATCATGCTCCTGATGACTATTTCCACTGACTTGCCCTTTCTCACTTCCCACATATGCCATATCACATCAAATTTAGCACATTTTTACTAACAAATGAAAACCGACATTTTAAATTATCTGTTCATAATGTTTTATTATTTTTTAAGAGACTACCTGCAACTGGAAATATCTAAGTCGCTGATGACTTAAATTTCTATACATTTCTCTTTAGAGATGGAATAAGGCAACACAAAGGGTGTATTTTATTTCTGATCATAACATGAAAATAGCCTGTTGAAAGAATTCACTTTGAAAATGCCACAAAACAGACAATGGAAAAATGAGGTAAGTTCTCATTTTTCAGACTTCTGCATAAAAGCTTTTAAACTCATTGACAGCAGCAATATCTTTTCATTTCCCCATCTAAGAAGAAAGCACCATTTCTTAGTAAACAAGCCTTCAGAGAACTCATATGTCTAAGTATATTTGATAGATAAATGAATAACATCAAAACTAATTCTCTGCTTAATGGATGTACAACTTTTCTAGCATCCACTCATTTGTATGTGAATGCACCATAAGTGTAGGTGGTCTTCCAGTCAGTTATACTTCAGTTGAGCATGACATTAGGAGTACATAACAAAACAGCCTCCTTGAGGACGCAGTAATGGAAAACAAGACAGATAATAATGAGGGATTAGAACACTGCCTCATAAATCTACAGTGATGCTGACGAGATTTCAGCTTTGAGAATGACCAACCTTTCTGTTACTCCTGTGGTGCAGTGAAAGATGGTAGGCTAATGGGTTTATTTTGCCAAGGCAATTAATAATTTTTAAAAGAAAGATTTCTATATTGTTTTATGCTGATTTATAAAATGATAGTGTTTTGGTCTTAATCCAGTGTATCCAAACTATTCTCACTGGATTTGGATAAATTATAAAATAACAATTTTAGCCAATAATTTGCAGAAATTGTTACTGCTACACCGGGAATTTACATCACTTTATAAGAGTTTGGTCACAGTTAGGCTAACTCTTCAGTTCAGGGAAAACTTATCAATATACTTACAACCCAAAGTACACATATAAATAAATGAATTTATATTTAGGAAAAAAAAAAACGATTTTAGCTAATTACAAACAGTTCTAAACCTGAATCTGATTTTCCAAGGTAAGGAAAATTCGACAAGGAGTCAGTGTTTTACAGACTATGCTATTAGCCTAAGCATTACATCTGGTTAATTTATACAACTATAATGTTGATTTGCAGTCATCCAGCTAATTTTGATCAATGATATATTAAAATAAATTTGGTAAAAAAACAGCCAAAGTCAAACAATGGAGTAATGACACTGGAAAGTATTTATGATTTCTACACTGCTTTTTGAATAAATACTAAGCAAAATTAAGACATGAGAAATTATTTTATTTTAATATTTTAACTGAACAACAGGTTTCAATCTTTAAGTTGACTGAAAATGTCTAATCACAAGTTATTCATAAAGAACTGACCATAAACCCATAGAGACAGAAACTAGATTGGTGGTGATGTGGGGCAACATGTGGGACTTAGGAGTGAATATATGTGGGCACAATGTTTGTTTTTTGGGGTGTGGAAGTGTCTAAAGTTAGATTTTGGTATTGCTTACACCACTCTGTTTATGTACTGAAAATCATTGAATTGTGCATTTAAAATGAATACATATTTTGACGAAGTTAACAGAAGAATGCATAGTATTCCATGGTGTATATGTGCCACATTTTCTTAATCCAGTCTGTCACTGATGGACTTTTCGGTTGATTCCAAGTCTTTGCTATTGTGAATAGTGCCACAATGAACATATGTGTGCATGTGTCTTTATAGCAGCATGATTTATAATCCTTTGGGTATATACCCACTAATGGGATGGCTGGGTCATATGGTACTTCTAGTTCTAGATCCTTGAGGAATCGCCATACTGTGTTCCGTAATGGTTGAACTAGTTTACAATCCCACCAACAGTGTAAAAGTGTTCCTATTTCTCCACATCCTCTCTAGCACCTGTTGTTCACTGACTTTTTAATGATTGCCATTCTAACTGGTGTGAGATGGTATCTCATTGTGGTTTTGATTTGCATTTCTCTGATGGCCAGTGATGACGAGCATTTTTTCATGTGTGTGTTGGCTGTATGCATGTCTTCTTTTGAGAAATGTCTGTTCATATCCCTTGCCCACTTTTTGATGGGGTTGTTTTTTTCTTGTAAATTTGTTTGAGATGGGTTCTGGATATTAGCCCTTTGTCAGATGAGTAGATTGCAAAAATGTTCTCCCATTCTGTAGGTTGCCTGTTCACTCTGCTGGTAGTTTCTTTTACTGTGCAGAAGCTCTTGAGTTTAATGAGATCCTATTTGTCAATTTTGGCTTTTGTTGCCGTTGCTTTTGGTGTTTTAGACATGAAGTCCTTGCCCATGCCTATGTCCTGAATGGTATTCCCTAGGTTTTCTTCTAGGGTTTTTATGGTATTAGGTCTAACATTTACGTCTCTAATCCATCTTGAATTTAGTTCATTTTTTGATAGGTGTTGAAAATAGTTTTGTTGCTCTGCTATTGAAAATGATGCCAAAATATTGAGATTTTATAAATCTCCATACTAATTTAAACTAGACTGCCAAAAAGCATCAAAGATGCATATTCACAAAAGTAAACCATATTTTCAAGCAACTGAAAGCATATCTGAGGCAAAAAGTTTATCAGGATTATATACGAACCCTTAATATATAATTACAATTAAAATAGCATGTTATAATTTAACGTTTCAAAAACTTTCAAGTATTTTTATATAATTGATATTTACAAGAAAGGTATTGATTATTAAATTTTAAGGCAGCTGTTGGAAGTTTAAATGTGTGATTAGCAATTCCTGTTTTAATGTAAATAGCATATTTAGGAATGTGTTGAATTCTCAGTACACACAATACTATTTTTTGCTTAGTAGTGTTATGTTTTATGAAACACACACACACAGACACACACAAGCACACACACGCACATACACAGAGCTTATAAATCCAGTGGTACACAAGGCCTTATAAGGAAAAGCAAGGTTACATTGCTCCACTGCTCCTTGTCCCACCCCTAATACTTAAAAAAAAAAAAAAAAAATTCTGTCCCTTTTATTCTGTTGGTTACTTTCACATCACTACATTAGATACTTATAATCGTGAGTATAAATTCATTAACTGTGAATATTACCTACTGACTTTTGCCATGATAAGTGAGGATTTAGCATTTTAAGACTGTGGAAACATTAGACCTGTTCATGTTTAACTTCATTGTTTTCATTATTGTGTACTACTATTTTTAATAGGATCTTGGGAGGAAGAGGGAAAAATAACATATTCTCAGTCTGATTAAAATGGAACCTGAAGTTCAAGTGCTTTTTAATAATGGCTTGTAAATTTCAGTCTGCTCTATATTTAACCTGCGACCCTATTCAGGGACTCAGCACTCTTAGTGTCCCGGAAGGGCATTCTTCAATTAGGGTTGATTCTGGTTTTCCCTCTTACTTGCTTATACATAACTAGTCATAAATCTCACTGGTTTTTCCTCCTGTAAGCCTCTTAGATTTCCCCTTTTCAGGCTTATTTCACCTCATTTGCCTAGTTCAGGTTTGTATAATCTTTATAAAAGGATACAAAAGTAAAGCTAATTTTTCCCTAACGTTTCTAATAATATCTTCGTGTCATAGATATCCTTTATTTGAAGATACTGTGTCAAATAATATGAAAAAAATGACACAATAACTAGATACTTCACAGTATATTATTTATCAACTGACTTTAATTGAATAAACTGTTGAAATCAAAGAAGTGTGAACCATATACATAATGAGTATCATATCAGATTGACACTGCATTCATAATACCAAAAACGTACACCACTCTCACGACAAAAGTCTTACAATTGTAGACTTTTCATTACCAGCAAAAACGTCTCCATTTTGGCTTGTATTGTTTATTGTCATGTCACGAAACGTCCCCTTCCACCTCTCAAGCTGAATGGGCTGTAACAGTGCCAAGGTTTGTACTTATTGATTAGTCACTTTCCAGTACATTAGGATGCACTAGAAAAATTTAGGAGTAAAGAAAATCACACCTATAAAAGTCTTCAGAGAATGTTAGGCTTCATTTAAATGCCACACATTCTCATATAAAATAAAATTATAGATTTACATTTTCCTTTTCTTGTTTACCATACACAATCAGTTTTCAAGACACTTTTGTGAGGGCACCAATAAATATCATTCAGTGAATAAACGAAGATGGCAAGAGAGGAAAAAAAGTACATAGTCTAAAAGTGGGCAGATTAGTTGTAAAGCTGCATTCTTATTTCTGTTACATTTGCATACAAATTGATCTGGAAATCCATCAGCTGACTCCATTAATGAGGTCAAGAACAACATGCAGACTTAATCACACCCTGCTACAAGTTTTTTTGGCTAACTGTCTCTGGGGATGAAAATTCCAAAGTATGACATCTTGCTTTCTATTGCATTTCCTTTCTTTGTAGAATAATTTCTACCATGAGATCATAATTAAATGTCATTTAGAAGTTCCCTCACTTTTTATTTTTCCTCTGTAACTATTGAAGTGTGTCATCCTTGTCACTTTAATTGAACTTTGAGACTTAAATGACATGTGGTGGAATTCGGAATGACAGTATAACATTAATGCATTATTTCAGACATTTGAGCAAAAATCTTAGTCTTTGAATTGGAATTCTTGCTAAGGAAATAGGAAGTATGAATACATTAAAATTTTCTCTTGCTTCTCTATCCCTATTGTTTCTATGCCATCATGTCATAGATACTCTTTATTTGAAGATACTGTGTCAAATCATATTCTGTAATGTGACAATTAATTTTAAAAATTCTATAATTTTCTTATTAGGTAAAGTTTTGAAATATTGCATTTTGTAGTTCAAACATTATTTAAGTACCTTAACACATATTTACATAATATGCAATGGAATTGAGTAAACAAAAAGCTTTAGTAAATATTTCCCACACAGCATATATTAACTTTTTCTTTCAGACCCTAAGGCTTCTCTGTTAACCCCATCAGGGTTTTATTTGCCATAAAATTGATAATAAAATTTTCTTTCTCCTCTGACAAGATTCTTTCTGTAGACATTACAGTGAACATTTGATAAATTGCCTTTAGCAGTCCTGATTATTCTCTAAACAAAGATGATGTTGTTTAATAAGATATGGAAGGCTAAATAAACACATGGCTAGTCAATTTTACATATGGCTGATTTCTCTCTATTCAACTGCTATGTTATCATATTCTGTAAATATAAAGTTTATATACTGAAATTTGAACCAGCAGAAGGATATTACCTAAATCTGGTTTCCCATGAAAAACTAAGTGCTATGCTTTAAGAATATTAAAATCAATTGTTAAAAGTGTTTAAAATTTGTATGTATTCAAATCATGTTTCTAAATTTATATCAGTAGAAAAGGATACCACTTTATTTCTTCGTTAATTTATTGTTCCCACAAATCTTTTTATGATTGAATTAGTTAAGAAAAATCAGGTGTCATGTTATCTATAATTGTGATTCTATTAGAAATACTTGAAATCTATTTGAAGGAGACTAGTCTTAACAACAGTGATGAAGAGCTCATCAACACACTTCACACGCATCACCTACGTTTTCCATTCAGTATTCTCCAACATCTTAACTAAATTTCACAAGGCTAGAACAGCACTGAGAACTTTCTTTGGTCTGTCTTACATACTTTTAGATAATAAAATATTATTGTTATAATAAAATTTTACAGTATATTTTATTAAATGTAGATTATTATAATAAAATATTTATCAATGTGATAATAGTTCCAGTTGAGAGTTACATTAAATCATGTGTTACTAATATACAAACAAAAAATAAAAAGTAAATAGGCACTTATGTAAGGCTACCCTGTGCCACAGCTGGTTCCCAATTAATGGACGTGAATAGTCCACTATCATGATAGCCTTGAATCCTTCTATTTGAAGTTTAGCTATTATGTGAAAAAGACAAATTAAAATCTGATTATGCTTTCAAAGATTGATAAATCACAGTCATACCTGCAAGACAGGCAGAATGGATATACAATACTGCTGCCTATGTGGATGGTGCCTCTTGAGGTTGTGCACTTCACAACGGACACAACCATGTGTGGAAGCCCTGAGTGTGACGACATCATCTTTCTTGGGGAAAATTTTAATGGTTAGCCCTTCCAGATGCTTCTGTACCTTATGCCTTTGCTCCAGGAGGCTGCCATTGATGCATGACCTTAGCAGGGTCCCATGCTCTCTAGCTTCCAAAGGAATGCATTAGCCAGAATTGGGAGGACTGTGGTAGAGAAAGATCAGGGTGTTTATTCTACAGCTTTCTTCTTGTTGGGACACTATTTTATCAGCCATTTTGTTTTTTCTTTTGCTACAGCTAGAGTCATGCAGTCAGATTCTCAAGATCTTGGTAACATTTTTCAATGCCTTGCACCTTCAATTTTAGTAGCATTAATACTCCCTCCTGTTACATGTCATTTGATGCTTTAATATATCTCGTTTGTGCTATCTATTCTCTACTATGACCCGAACTTATACATCTTATTTTAAAGACAATATCTTGGTGAAATACCTTTTATAGAGACATTTCTTTAGGAAATCATGGGATAAATAGGTTCTTTGTTAAATATTTTATTATTTAAATGGCTACTTCTATGGAAGGTGTGACTGCCAGATAAATTCTGAATCTAAGTTAGCAAGCACAACTACATGTTCTTCACTCTCTCTTTTTGTGTCCCTGGTAGATCCATCTACCCAATCACTGATCCTTCCTGCTGAGTTAGAATATGACCTTAGAAATTTATCAACAAGGTGCTCCAGACAGTCTCTACCAATCAAGTCAGAGGTCTGCAACTTCTGAGACTGCCTTTACCCAGGCAATGTGACCTAAGTCCTTTTGTTTTTAAAACCAGTACTCACTCTCTTCAAAGGGAAAGTTGAGGTCTATTTTCATTGATCACTCCACAGAGAATAACCAACCTTAGCCTTCAATCTTCTTGTTCAACATCCTCTCTCCTCTGCACCAAGCGGACCTAATAGACATCTACAGAACTCTCCACCCCAAATCAACAGAATATACATTCTTCTCAGCACCACATCGCACTTATTCCAAAATTGACCACATAGTTGGAAGTAAAGCACTCCTCAGCAAATGTACAAGAACAGAAATTATAACAAACTGTCTCTCAGACCACAGTGCAATCAAACTAGAACTCACTACTAAGAAACTCAATCAAAACCGCTCAACTACATGGAAACTGAACAACCTGCTCCTGAATGACTACTGGGTACATAACAAAATGAAGGCATAAATAAAGATGTCCTTTGAAACCAATGAGAACAAAGATACAATATACCAGAATCTCTGGGACACATTTAAAGCAGTGTGTAGAGGGAAATGTATAGGACTAAATGCCCACAAGAGAAAGCTAGAAAGATCTAAAATTGACACTGTAACATCACAATTAAAAGAACTAGAGAAGCAAGAGCAAACACATTCAAAAGCTAGTAGAAGGCAAGAAATAACTAAGATCAGAGCAGAACTGAAGGAGATAGAGACACAAAAAACCCTCCAAAAAATCAATGAATCCAGGAGCTGGTTTTTTGAAAAGATCAACAAAATTGATAGATCGCTAGCAAGACTAATAAAGAAGAAAAGAGAGAAGAATCAAACAGATGCAATAAAAAATGATAAAGGGCATATCACCACCGACCCCACAGAAATACAAACCACCATCAGAGAATACTATAAACACCTCTACACAAATAAACTAGAAAATTTAGAAGAAATGGATAATTTCCTGGACACTTACACTCTCCCAAGACTAAACCAGGAAGAAGTTGAATTCCTGAATAGATCAATAGCAGGCGCTGAAATTGAGGCAATAATTAATAGCCTACCAACCAAAAAAAGTCCAAGACCAGATGGATTCACAGCTGAATTCTACCAGAGGTACAAGGAGGAACTGGTACCATTCCTTCTGAAACTATTCCAATCAATAGGAAAAGAGGGAATCCTCCCTAACTCATTTTATGAGGCCAACATCATCTGGATACCAAAACCTGGCAGAGACACAACAAAAAAAGAGAATTTTAGACCAATATCCCTGATGAACATGGATGCAAAAATCCTCAATAAATTACTGGCAAACCGAATCCAGCAGCACATCAAAAAGCTTATCCACCATGATCAAGTGGGCTTCATCTCTGGGATGCAAGGCTGCTTCAACATACGCAAATCAATAAACGTAATCCAGCATATAAACAGAGCCAAAGACAAAAATCACATGATTATCTCAATAGATGCAGAAAAGGCCTTTGACAAAGTTCAACAGCCCTTCATGCTAAAAACTCTCAGTAAATTCGGTTTGATGGAATGTATCTCAAAATCATAAGAGCTATTTATGACAAACCCACAGCCAATATCACACTGAATGGGCAAAAACTGGAAAAATTCCCTTTGAAAACTGGCACAAGACAGGGATGCCCTCTCTCACCACTCCTAATCAACATAGTGTTGGAAGTTCTGGGTAGGGCAATTAGGCAAGAGAAAGAAATCAAGGGTATTCAGTTAGGAAAAGAAGAAGTCAAACTGTCCCTGTTTGCAGATGACATGATTGTATATTTAGAAAACCCCATCATCCCCGTCCAAAATCTCCTTAAGCTGATAAGCAACTTCAGCAAAGTCTCAGGATACAAAATTAATGTGCAAAAATCGCAAGCATTCTTACACACCAGTAACAGACAGCCAAATCATGAATGAAATTCCATTCACAATTGCTTCAAAGAGAATTAAATACCTAGGAATCCAACTTACAAGGGATGTAAAGGATCTCTTCAAGGAGAACTACAAACCACTGCTCAGTGAAATCAAAGAGGACACAAACAAATGGAAGAACATACCATGCTCATGGATAGGAAGAATCAGTATCATGAAAATGGCCATACTGCCCAAAGTAATTTATAGATTCAATGCCATCTCCATCAAGCTACCAATGAGTTTTTTTCACAGAATTGGAAAAAACTGCTTTAAAGTTCATATGCAACCAAAAAAGAGCCCGCATCTCCAAGACAATCCTAAGTCAAAAGAACAAAGCTGGATGCATCACACTACCTGACTTCAAACTATACTACAAGGCTACAGTAACCAAAACAGCATGGTACTGGTACCAAAACAGAGATATAGACCAATGGAACAGAACAGAGTCCTTAGAAATAACACCACACATCTACAGCCATCTGATCTTTGACAAACCTGAGAAAAACAAGAATAGGGAAAGGGTTTCCTATTGAATAAATGATGCTGGGAAAATTGGCTAGCCATAAGTAGAAAGCTGAAACTGGATCCTTTCCTTACTCCTTATACAAAAATTAATTCAAGATGGATTAGAGACTTAAATGTTAGACCTAATACCATAAAATCCCTAGAAGAAAACCTAGGGAATACCATTCAGGACACAGGCATGGGCAAGGACTTCATGTCTAAAACACCAAAAGCAACGGCAACAAAAGCCAAAATTGACAAATAGGATCTCATTAAACTCAAGAGCTTCTGCACAGTAAAAGAAACTACCAGCAGAGTGAACAGGCAACCTACAGAATGGGAGAACATTTTTGCAATCTACTCATCTGACAAAGGGCTAATATCCAGAACCTACAAAGATCTCAAACAAATTTACAAGAAAAAAACAACCCCATCAAAAAGTGGGCAAAGGATATGAACAGACATTTCTCAAAAGAAGACATGCATACAGCCAACACACACATGAAAAAATGCTCTTCATCACTGGCCATCAGAGAAATGCAAATCAAAACCACAATGAGATACCATCTCACACCAGTTAGAATGGCAATCATTAAAAAGTCACGAAACAACAGGTGCTGGAGAGGATATGGAGAAATAGGAACACTTTTACACTGTTGGTGGGATTGTAAACTAGTTCAACCATTATGGAACACAGTATGGCGATTCCTCAAGGATCTAGAACTAGAAGTACCATATGACCCAGCCATCCCATTAGTGGGTATATACCCAAAGGATTATAAATCATGCTGCTATAAAGACACATGCACACATATGTTCACTGCTGCACTATTCACAATAGCAAAGACTTGGAATCAACCCAAATGTCCATCAGTGACAGACTGGATTAAGAAAATGTGGCACATATACACCATGGAATACTATGCAGCCATAAAAAAGGATGAGTTTGTGTCCTTTATAGGGACATGGATGCAGCTGGAAACCATCATTCTCAGCAAACTATCACAGGAACAGAAAACCAAACACCGCATGTTCTCACTCATAGGTGGGAACTGAACAATGAGATCACTTGGACTCAGGAAGGGGAACATCACACACTGGGGCCTATTATGGGGAGGAGGGAAGGGGGAGGGATTGCATTGGGAGTTATGCCTGATGTAAATGACAAGTTGATGTGTGCTGATGAGTTGATGGGTGCAGCACACCAACATGGCACAAGTATACATATGTAACAAACCTGCATGTTATGCATATGTACCCTAGAACTTAAAGTATAATAATTAAAAAAAAAAAATCCTCTCTCGTAACACATTATGTTTCCTGCATTTTACCCATTTACCCAAACCTTTTCCTTCACTCATCTCTCAATTTCTTCCTCAGAGCTATCTGGATCACTTTCTTCCTAACACACACATCTCCTGTATCTCCAACCTAATTTGTGTCTATTCTACCTTTTGTTTTAAATGAGATGTGATCTTTCATTTTTTCTTGGAATGATCTCAAATCTTGCTCTCTTTCTCTCTCTACACACACACACACATATACACACACACACACAGGTAGATATATCTCTCTATATATAGATATAGATATATAGCAAAGATATGAAGATAAGAATATATATATGCCAGGTGTTGAGTATGTGTTCCTCTTATAGTCACAGTCTCTTCCAGATGTTCCAGATTATTCTTTTAGTCATATTTGCCTAATGCAGCTCATGCCATGCACCTCGGCCATCTCTTGCCTTTCTGCTGATTGTCATCTGACTTTCTATCACTTTCTCTCATTTATTGAAAAGTTGAATACTTTGATTATAGTCTTCTCTTCTACCCTAAATGTCAACATCCTGGATGATTTTATTATCTATATATAAGACCTACACTATACCAGGCATTTTAGAGAGACAACACATGTTTTAGCGAAAGTTATGGACTGTGTAGTCTACCTGCTTTCCCATTTCTGAACCAGAAAGCTTCATTCACAACCCCCAAGGAAAGTTACTAAACTGTCAGTGTCTTAATTTTCTCATACATGAAACAAGGATAATTATAATTTCTGAATTTAAGATTGTTGAGAGAAATAAATAAGTAGGTCCAGGCATGGTGGCTCACGGCTGTAATCCCAGCACTTTGGGAGGCCGAGGGGGGTGGATCAGCTGAGGTCAGGAGTTTGAGACCAGCCTGGCCAACATAGTGAAACTTTGTCTCTACTAAAAACACAAAAATTAGCCAGGCATGGTGGCAGGCACCTGTAATCCCAGCTACTAGGGAGGCTGAGGCAGGAGAATCACTGGAACCCAGGAGGCAGAGGTTGCAGTGAGCCAAGATAGCCAAGAAAGCACCATTGCACTCCAGCCTGGGAGACAGGAGAGAAACTTCATCTCAAGACGAAAAAAAAAGAAATAAAGAAGTAGATAAAATGTACCAAAAATGAGTCTGGATCCTCATAGGCTCTCAACAAACTTTATTGTTATTTTTATTAATTACTTTATCATCATTCATATCTCCACAACAACCCACCCTTAAAGTCAGATCTTGAACCTGTCATCACCTCAAACTGATGAACCTATAAAAATCACCATCTCAATCTCCTTTCTTCCAGCTCACGTGTTCAATGCCAGCCCTATGACTGCATTCACTTTTTTAGAGACTTTCAGTCACTGACACCAGTGACTAAATTCCCAGGAGATAGGCCTATTCTTCTATGCTAATCATACATGGATTAAGTTCCTAGGAGCATCACTTCAAGAACATGCCTGCCAATGTCTCAGATTGCTTTATGCCTCTATCTTTTTCATCACACTTGCCTGGACAAAAATCCATAGCTCTGAATGAAACCAAATAAAATGAACTCCGATGGAGCCAAATTTAGCCAGGGGTGTTCCCCAGAAGCTGAGGATTGTTGAGTATGGTTATGAAAGAAGCAGATTCTCATTCTATTACAAAGATATATGCACACATATGTTCATTGCAGCATTATTCACAATAGCAAAGACATGGAATCAACTCAAATCCCCATCAGTGATAGACTGGATAAAGAAAATGTGGCACATATACACCATGGAATACTATCCAGCCACAGCAAAGAATGAGATCATGTCCTTTGGAGGGATGTGGATGGAGCTGGAAGCCATTATCCTCAGCAAACTAATGTAAGATCAGAAAACTAAACGCTACATGTTCTCACTTAAAGTGGGAGCTGAACAATGAGAACACATGGACACAGGGAGGGGAACAACACACACTAGGGGCCTGTAAGGGGTAGAGTGGGGAGAAGGAACACATTGAGAAGAATAGTTATTGCACAAAGGGCTTAATACCTAGGTGGCAGGTTGATAGGTGCAGCAAACTGCCTTGGCACATGTTTACCTCTGTAACAAACCTGCACATCCTGCACAGGTACCACGGCACTTAAAATACAAATAAAAATTAATAATAAAAAAAGGAAAAAGCAGATTGGCTGAACCATTAGCTAATAATCACCAATTTCCACAAAGCCCTGCAAATAGCTGTGCTTCCTAAAATATAAAAAAAATAGAAATCCTATCACAAAGACTCCCTTCAAAACTTGTCCAAATTACTACCGTCTTTTCGTCTTCCCTGCTACTTCAAGGCAGGAGCAGCTCCTGGTGCCTCAGGCCAGTGCCTGTGGTGCTGCATGATCACCCATTATTCCTTCTCAGGGGCTTTACCCACCAACTATTTCTTTACTTTTCTTTTGCAAACTCTTCCTGTCCCCGGAGTCTTTCAATCAGTCTTTAAACATAATTTTTTTCTCGGATTTTACTACCTTTTCCACTTAGAATCCCCTGTCCACCTTTCCCACACAGCCAAATTGTCTGAGTTTTTAAATATTTGCCGAAGATTTATTTATATTTTATACTATGTTGCCAGTGCATATTTTTGGACGTTTATAGGCATATTCATAATTTTTTTGATGTAAAGAGGTTTTAACATGTTTAGAATATCTTCCTTGATCTTATTTATTTCTCCTTCATTTCCCTGGCCATGTTAGGAAACTGAAAACATTTTTCACACCTCCCTTGCTTCATCCCTTATCAACAATCCATATTGCTGAGTGCTACTTCCCTTTTGAGGCAGTCTTCCCTTTGCATAGAAGATATGAAACTGTCCTGGTTTCTTCCCAACTCTGTAACTTCTCAGTCACATTATGCTGGCTGTCTTCTATTGGACAGTACCTTTTAGGAATCCCTGAGGGCTATTATACACCCTGTTACTGACTTATGATATATTTTCTCGGTAGGCTTCCCCATCCATACATCCATAACTGTCTTCCATTATGACATCTATGCAGATGATCTCCAATTTAGCTGAGGAACAGCATTTACATTTTTTACATTAATCTCTAATTTTAAAAATCTAAAATATTAACAGTTATAACCTATCACGATTTAATTTTAGAAGTCCCAAACAGGATGCTACTTTTAAAAATAAACAGATTGTGTTTCAAAGGCAGCACACTCTGAAATTATATATTAATAAGGAATGAGTTAAGAGACACATCCTTTTGAAAATGAGAATAAAAATCTATGGACTCCTGCAGAATTATTTGTTCCAAGACACGTTCAAAGATTATAAGAGAGGATGCTGATATGTTATTTTCTAAAACAGTGTTATATGCACTTGCCTGAGTCATTGCACTTGACTCCTTAAACAATTTATTATTCCTTTTCAGCTTTATTTTCACTAACAATATAAAGCAGAATCCTCAAGAGTACAGATAAAAGTGATGCATATTTACTGTATGTGCTGGCTCTGGTTCAATGAAATAAAGTATTATCAGGATGGGCAGAAAATATACTGCAATCACTATTTCAAAACAGTGGATGTTTAAAGTGATATTTAAAGTTTGAAGTGATATTTAAAGATGGTACAAGTAACTATAATTTCTCTTTGTGTAAATATCACTTATTTTATTTTATTTTTTTTACAAAAATGCTGAATTTAGAGAAGGCACTATCTCTGTGGTGAGTAGTGAGAGAGGGGTCATCCAACAGTTTTTGCTCTGCCAGAAACCTAGTCTTCAGCAAAAGAAAAAAAAAAAAGAAAGAGAGAAAAGAAAAAAAAAAAAAAAGACAATGTAAGCACAGCAATTTGTCACCTACAAAGAATATTTTTCTTTCATTTGCAGTTGCCATCTGTTGTAAGAACTGAATTAGTCTCCCTTCCCCTTCCCCTTCCCCTTCCCCTTCCCCTTCCCCTTCCCCTTCCCTTCCCTTCTCTTCGGTTCCATGGAGTCTCGCTCTGTTACCCAGGGTGGAGTGCAGTGGCGCTATCTTGGCTCACTGCAACCTCCACCTCCTATATTCAAACAATTCTCCTGCCTCAGCTTCCAAGTAGTTGGACTTACAGGTGGACCACCATGCCTGGCTAGTTTTTGTATTTTTAGTAGAGACAGGGTTTCTCCATGTTGCCCAGGTTGCTCTTGAACTCCTGGCCTCATGTGATCTGCCCACCTCGGTCTCCCAAATGCTGGGATTACAGGTGTGAGCCACTGCACCCCACCTCTTCTGTTAATTTCTAAAAGGATCTGATGATTTCTTGTGCCTGGGTTCAGGCTAATTTTGGCCTGCAGCCCACACCTTCAACACATATCTTGTGAAAATACTGTAACTAGCTTAATTGGCTCACGAAATACGAAGCCCTGCTGTCTTCTTTTCTGTGCACACTGTGTACACAGTCAGCCCTATTCTGCTTCAATATTGATAGCCAGCTCTTCAATTCATGACCTTGCTGCTTAAAGATAAGTTCTACAAACATGCTGCTCTCTCCGTAGTCCCATTGCTTTGTTTAATCTTTCCAGTGTCAGCTTAAGTCACTACTCTGAGAAACCTTCCTTGAATTTTCATGAGTGGTTAGGAAACTCTCTGTCTCTCTCTCTTTCTCTCTCTCTCTATGTCTCTCTCTCTCTCTCTCATATTTCTGTCACCATCTCTGGGGCCCTTTCTCAGGCACAGTTAATATGTACTCCAGTAGTGATCTCCTACAGTTCTGCATTCATACATTCATAGCAAATAACTTTGTCATTTAAAGGTTTAATTGTCAATTACTCCATTACAACTGCGAGTTCCATGAACTCAAAGCTCTGTTAATTTCTTTATATTTGAGTCACCAGAGCCTATTCAATTTATATATTTGAGTAAAGTTATAAATTGAAGCGAAAAGGTGGGAAAAATAATGATTTCCTTTCAAAAAGAAATGGGGAAAAATTTACTTGTTTGGTGAAAAGAAACCTTCAATCATTTCAGCACAGTTTACTAATGATATTACTTACTAGTATCCTTGCTAATAATACTCACAATGTAATGAGCATAATGTAAATATTACAGATGCATCAAAATCTCAGAATTCATTGCTATACAATTCATCCACGTAAACAAAAACCACTTGTACCCCACTATTGAAATATATGTATTCAATGTATGTCATATATCTATATATACTCAATATTATGCTCAATTTATATATATAAAATATATATTCAATTTATTTTATATATTAAATGTATATTCAATTTATTTTATATATAATAAATTATTCAATTTATTTTATGTATGCATATATATAATAAAATCACAGCAAAATAAAAAATATATATTAGACTAAAACTCCAAAGACTCAAGACTTGAAATGCACTGCAATTTTAATACTAATTAGTTGATTTTATGCCCCTGACAGATTCTCTAATTTAATTGGACTTCAACTTCCCATTTTAAAATTGAGCAGGGTTGGAGTAAACTGGTGGTTTATGTTGTATTAGTTTCCCGAGGCTGCTGTAACAAATTACTAAAATCACTTTGGTTTAAAAGAACAGAAATGTATCATTTATAGTTCTGAAGACCAGAATTCCCAAATCAGTGTCTCAAGGTGTCAGCAGGTGGCACGCCCTCTGGAAGTGGGGAATCTGTGATGGCATGTAGGCTCTACCAGGATAATCTCCCCATCTCCATATCCTTTACTTAATCGCATCTTCAAAGAAACATTTTCCAAATGAGGTAACATTTACAAATTTCAGAGATTAATGCACGATATTGGGAGAAGTGAGCATTTTTTAGCCTTTCACACTAGACTTATGCATTACTACTGCTGCTACTACTGGCATTGCTACTACTCATAGTATTGTAATCCTCTATCTACAGGAAGTATTATAAGGAAAACTTACATGTTAAACACATAAAGCAGAACTGCTTTGTTAGAAGCAAAGGTGGTCACAGCCAATATTTCTCTATCTTTCCACTTCCATTGTCCTGGTTCTACCCTTCTCCACAGTTGATACTGAACCCCTATGGTCCTCAAGAGCATGCAAATTATTTGATTGGATGATTTTTTAAAATTCTTCATAGAAACTAAACTGATATAATATTCCAGTTGTCATAGCATATAATCATTTAATTTATAAGAAAGTAAGTAAAATATTCTGGAAATGAACAATAATATTTTAGGTTTTCTAAGAAGCCATATATATTCAGATATAAAGAAATCAACTTACTAAGAACACCATTATACAATAAGCATCTATTACTTGGGTGAGTTAATCTACAATAATACTATACAAGGCTGTGAAAAGTGCAGAATATTAAACGGATATAAATTATCCAATTAAAGGCCTTAATATTGTGGTATTCAGGTTCTTATTTATTAGCAGGGAAATACAAATTTTAAGCTATAGGCATTCTGTTTATTAATTTGCAGATTTTCCCAGTTTGCTATTTACATTTATTTATGGAGACTATTACTAAAATTTTATTTGGTTAATGTATGATGTTTTATCTATTATTTTGCATCTAGTATTAAACCTAGGTAGGCCTTCAATTGCCTTCAAAAGCACTTGGCTTTCTCCCTATCAAGTGATAGACCTTCAAAAATAATAGCCAAATTAATTATTTTATTTCAAAATAGTTCTTATTATCTTCTAGTACATATACGGCATAATTTTCTGACATTTGAAATTTTAATACATCTGAAATTTATTTGGCGACATATGTGGCAGGGACCCAACCTTATTTTTTTCCAAATAGAAAATGTTTCCTATGTTATTTTCTAATTAACCACTGAAATCTCCAGTGATATAACCTGTCTCTTGTATAATATCCTATATGTTTATATATAATCAGTTCTATTTATTAATGCTGTGGATTTTCTACACCACTCCTTTTATCTGTCCATTTACGAAAACAGCATACTCCTGCTTCAACATTTTATTATGTGGGTGAATACCTTAGTAACAATCTCAAAATTAAATGAATGAAAATACTATTGCAAAATTTTATTGAGGAGACTTAATGAAGAAAGTTTACACATACGGATTTTCAATTATTTTTCTTCAAGTCTTTCTTTTTATGATATCCTTGTGACATAGCCTCACATTTGAAATAACAAAGGTCTGAGTTCTTTATGACTCATCCCTCAATTTATAAAGTGTTCCTGCTGGATTATAAGCTTGCTTTTTGACTTACTGTGTGTTTCTTTTAAAAGAGCACACAAGTTATTAAATGTGAAGCAAGGAATCAATAATTATCTATCAAATTACAAAGGAAATGTATCATAATTAAACTGAGGAAAATTTGATGCTACCTATATAAACAGGAAAACTTCTTGCAGAATATAATTACCCAACCTGCTGAGTAGCAAATAGTGTTCAAGCAATATTTGTTAAATATGTTAAATCACATTTTAATATTTAATATTTATCATGTAATCACATACTTATTGTTATGTCTTAACTTTTTTTATCTGTATTTTCCACTTGGATTATGCCTGGCCCACGTTAGGAGCTCAGTAAATGTCAAGTACATGAATCTTCTACAAAGGTTGCATTAACAGGTTAACTAGAAACCTGCAGCCAATGTGAGGATAGCCATGTGTCCCGGGAAGTCACCATGAGCCATGGGCTTTGCCTAATAAGAAAGATATTTTAGGTAGAGTGTAGGAAAAAACATTCTCTTCTGGCAAAAATTCACTTTGTTCTAATTGTGCTCTGTATTTATTGGACAGAGGAAAATGCAATGGTGAGACCTAGGAAGTAACTGCAGTAGCAGCTTTAGAGATTATACTCTGAAAGAAGTGAAAAATTTATTTTTCGAAATATGAATAAAAAAATCCTTCAAAAATTATGTTCTTAATATAACCCACAAGCGAGAGCTTTTAAAAGTAGAGATGTTCAACACTTTGTATATTAAATTATAAAAAAATGGATAAAAAGTGGCCTAGCACGGCGGCTCACGCCTATAATCCCAGCACTTTGGGAGGCCGAGACGGGCAGATCACGAGGTCAGGAAATCGAGACCATCCTGGCTAACATGGTGAAACCCCGTCTGTACTAAAAATAAAAAAGTTAGCTGGCGTGGTGGTGGGCACCTGTAGTCCCAGCTACTCGGGAGGCTGAGACAGGAGAATGGTGTGAACCTGGGAGGCGGAGCTTGCAGTGAGCCGATATCGCGCCACTGCACTCCAGCCTGAGTGACAGAGCCAGACTCCATCTCAAAATAAAAGATAAAAAGTGAAAATATCTGTTATAACTATAATGGTCTGGAATGCATTGACAATTGACACATAGGGATAACATGGGAGAATAGCAGGATCTTACTGCATACACTACAACTTTTATGTAAGTTGAAGAGTTAAACTATGAAATCAATATACAGGGACAGTGATGGAGATTAGAAAGATAAAAAGCCTTGCCTATCAAAAGAAAGGACAACCCTTGACCATGGTTGAAATGACCAAGTCAGAGGAAGCCTTGCTTCCACTTTGGCATCTTGGAGGGTTCACTGTGCAGAAGCTCTTTTTCGGAGGCTGCCTCACAGAACCCACTCACCATGCTGTGAAACTCGTGAAAAGGCCTTATGTATTTGCTCTCATTGGCAGATCCAGCTATTTCAGCCTTTAAGTGATCCCTATATTCCAGTTATGTAATTGAAGAAACCGTGAAACACTGAAGACTCTAAACTTTCTAGTCAAGGCCAGATGCTGAGTCTTTTAAAAGTGGAGCTTCTGATACAGAACAGCAGAGACAGCCATGTTGGCAATGTTCTGTATGGATTCCTGGCCTCAAGAATCCATGGGTGTAACAAACAGTTATTGTTTGCAATAACACATTTATCGAAATACATGTTTCTTGTTTAATGGAAATAAGTTTAGTGTTGTTTCTTCTGCAGCTATAGATAACCAAAATAGATAATAATAACAACAACAATAGGAAGTGTGAAATAAAAATAGAGTCCTAGGCCCCCAGGCAGAATGAAAGGACTCTTTGTGGCAGAAAAGACCCCCAAAAACCTTGAAAAATGAAATTTCCCAGTTTGATAAGGCAAGAGGTTAGTCCCATCTCAACACTCCCCTACCTCCATAACCATTTCAGACTGTGTTTTCTATTATTAAACAGAAACCAGTTTCTGAGAAACAAGGTCTGGAAGATTTCTCCACAAACCACCCGATGTTGGGGCCAACCTCCCCTCCTTTCTCATAGTTTTGCTGTGACAACTGACAAGCTTTACAAGTCATTCCACCCCGATAGCTGACCACCAAGCACAGGCTGGTTCTGGCCAGTCCACAGAGGCTGCGTGCAAGATACCGTTGTGTCCTGTTACTCACCTTTTGACACAAAGAGCCAAGTTTCACTTTATTTTAATGTTAAATTTGTACCCCAAAGTAAATATGAGACGTAGAAATCAGGCAGGTTTATTCACTTATCATATGTTTGATTTCTCTCTCAAATATTCATAGATTCTCCTACAACCTGCTGAATGTATAGCTAACTTCACTGGGTGTAAATCCTAGGCTTCCTCCTTTTGTCTCAAAAGCCCCTGCTTTAGTTTTTGCCTAGAGGCTTCATTTTCCAACCTATAGGTTGTAACCCTTTATAGGAAATAAAGCTCTCCTTTTTCTTCCTCCACAGATCTCATGGTTTTTTGTTTTTTTAAAAAAAATATTCTTTTGTGCTTACTGTGTGTCAAAGATTGTTCTAGTTGTGTTAGTTAAAATACTTCAATCCTCAAAATACAGGTGGACAGTCACGAAGTCATTTAAGATCTATAGTTGAAAGTTCCATTGCTGAGACTTCTTGTTTTAAAGTGAAAGCCTACCAAGAACATGCCATCCTCATCCTCAATTTAAAGGTGAGGACACTAAGGCACAAGGAGACTAATTTGACCAAGGTACTGAGCCAATACATTTTTTTTAAAACGGTGGTATTTTTTTTTCCTGTTTTTGTTCTTCAGAATAAAAACCAATTCAGTGCTTTATGATCTTATCTTTTAAATAATATTGACTGTATTGATTAAGATAATTCTCTCTATATAAGATATCTCTGCATTCAAGAAGCAAATTTTAATGTTGTATGCTGCTATTGACATTTTTTTTCCATAATCAAGTTTGCCTAGGGGCTTCTGTCTACTTTAAGGACCTGAGAGAATATAACTGTTACTTTGCTTAAGTTGCAAAATAATAGATTCTGCTTTTTAATCTTTTGTTTTTTGTTTATCAGAGTAAGTATTCCTTCCACATGTTAATATTCTTTACTTACAGTAGTTAAATAATGGGTCATTTGACTTCATATTTTAAGAATATAGTAAATTGTAGGCTTTCCAAGCACTAACATTTAAGAAAACCATATACCACACATTTACACATTGAAAGCTGAGATTAGAATGAAGTAAATAAATAAACCACCAGATGCAGGAAATGCAGAAGGAATTGAAAACAAGGACAAGTGCTCCTTAGGCAATTTTTGTGAAAACAGTTGATGATGGGAGGGGGAACAGGGGAAGGCGGGTTGTCAGAGTTTGTTACCATATTTACCTGTTGGCTTGGTCACGTGGTGTCATGAGGTAAGGCCTTGACCTGTGAAATGCAGAGAGTTGGATCTGAGCTGCCTGAACATAATATGGAGAAATTTAAAGAGCTGTTAATAAGTGGAAAATAGTGCAAATAAGCGAAAAAGGAAATTTGCTTGTCGGTCTCTCATAAGATCTGATGGAAAAAAAGAAAAAATCTATTCTGATTCATATCCGTGCTCTCTACTTTACAAACATTTTTTTTTTTTTAATGACCCTTTGTGCAGTAGTTCCAAAACTTCCAAACTCAGAAAAGATCATAAAACTGAATCCTGGACCACTAGCCTTGAGGTGCCTGGCAGAATCAAACACAAAATTGCTCAGGGTACAGGATAACCACCGAAAAAGCCTTCTGAAGAACTGCGTACAGTGGAAGTTAGTGGGGGAAATCAATACCATGAGTGAGAAACAGAGAGAGTAGTAATCCTCAAATATTGCAGAATCAAAGAATGTGCTAAGGAATACAAAAGAAGTATACTAAAAAACGTCAAAGACATAGAATAATATATTTACATAATCAGGAGATAAAATGAGAAAACATAAAAAATATGAGTCTTTTTTTTACATACTACTAAAACTCTTAGAAGCAAAGAATATAATTATTGGAATAATATATATACATTAAACTAAACATTAAGAAAGACAATGAATAAACTAGAAGACAAACTAAGGAAATTACCTAAAATGCACAAATATAAAGAGTTCATGATTATGATGTAGAAATTAAGGAATAAGGTGAATAAAGTGAGAAGCTAAAGAAATGGGAATTTATACTAAAATTCCAAAAAGAGATGCCATGGAAAATTAGAGAGCAGTAATATTTAAAAAACTATTGGCAGCAGATTTCCAGAGTTCTTGATAGCATATTCCAGATAAATAAAAGACATCAAAATGAACACCAGAAAATCCTTCGAAAGCAAGCATGAGAATATCTTAATTACATCAATGGGGAAAAATATTCCTTAGTCAGGGAAACGAAGAAATTAGAGAAAGAATTTCTGCAAATTAATAAGAAAGGAAGAATGAAGCATCAGGAAAATGGGCCAAATAACTAAACATAGTTATTCTTACTAGGACAGAGGGAAATGTAAATTAAGACACTTAGATACCATTTCACATCTATTGTATTAACAGAAATTAATGTCTAAGAACTGTTGGTGTTATTTGGTGAGAATGCAAATAAATGAGACCTTTTATAGCTTTGTTGACGAGTTGAATTGTTACATTTTGGAAATTAAATAAATAAATAAATAAAATTAATTAATTAAAGAAGTTAATTAAGGAAAATTAAAGAGAAGTTGATTATTCCCATATCCTTTGATTTAGCAAATCAACTTTGTATATTTCCTGTGAACAAGGAAACAAAGAAAATGATAATTATTGCAGCCTCCTTTTAAATAGAAAACCATAAAAATGATCTAACTTTCCTTTGTTATAAAAATGGATAAAAGTATTCCTTCATATAATATCAAACTACAAAGTAGTGCAAATAAATGAGTGATACATGTATGACTAGGAAAACATTTATAATTCCAAAGTCAAATAAGAATACATACAGTGAGTAAGTTTATATTGTTTCAATATATGCATTTAAGAATGATATTATAATGAAATATAAATGTGTAATACAAATTCTAATATAAAAATATAAAGGAATGTGTCAACCATGGGGTCTTTTTTACCTCCATGAAAGAAAAAATGAGAAAAAATGGCAGGGGAATATGTCTGTAGACCCAGCTGGGTGAAATTCAGAGCATAAAGCTTACTTTTGCAATGATGGGCTTCTGGGTACTTTTCTCTGGAAGGGATAATGGACATATTAAGGAGGGCTATGTAAAGTGACCAAGTCCCATGTCTTCTCCACCACCATAGAAGCTGGGAAAAAACATGCCCACTCTCATTCCGCATTCTGCCCTGCTTGTTGTTTTATCTAACTGGTCAGAATCCATGACTGCTTAATTTTGCCACCTTTTACCAGTAAGTAGACCGTAGTAAAGGAGAAAGTTCAGACTTCCCTCTCTCGCATGGGGCCCACACTGCCTATATGGTGAACGGCTAGCCAGGGCATCTTTTCTTTCATCAGTTACTAAATAGGATAGTTGGGGCCTGCTCTGAGGTTAGGCCATAGCTTACTTTTCCTCACAGGGAGGCTTGATTTGGTAGTGCCAAAGTTTAGATTCAAAGTAGAAATATCAGACTGCACTAGAGTTCTAGGCAAAGCCACAAAGCCACACATTCCAGTTCAGCTTTTGCCAGTGAGCAAAAGCTTACCTTACCTTAATTTTAGTGGATCCAAATAATCATAAAGTATACTTTGATTCCCATTCAGCCTATGTACAGGGCTCCCTTTGGGAACCCCAGGGGAAGAGGGATGATTAAACAGAAAATATTTTACATTCTTGTCAGGTAAACATTTTAACATCATTAAAATATTGCCAATATTTTCTCCTGACCCCATATGAGTAAACTCCTATTCCCCACGCAGAAAAATATGAGTACTACAGATTTTAACCTAGGAACCTAAAAGCTTCAAATAAAAATATCCTAGAGAAAAAAGTTTTTAGAAAAGCTTGCATGTTAACAACCAATTTACATACACCAAGTTATCTTTAATATTTCACAAAACAGTGTATGTTCTTATCTGTATGTTTAAATTTTTTTGTTGATTGTTTTTATTTTTTCTATCCCTGGGAAGTCCAACTAACTGGAGTAGGAATTATTTGCAAGTAGAGTATTTATCATTTGTATAGTTATACTTCCTTTAATTAGAATAACATGATCTGCTAATTAAATTCACTTGGAAAACAAGGTTTATATTATTAAGAGATATATTTCCACAAACGGTTTTACCATCTCTACTACTTAGAAAAAAATAGGAAGTTTTTCAAAACTCATAAGCAGTATTGGGAAGTATTAGGCTTTCTATATATGCACAACCTTTGGAGAGTTTATGAAACAGTAAATAAGACTTGTGTTTGTTTCTTTGTTTTGTCTGTGGCAGGTAGCAAATTCAAAACCATTGAATATTTAAAGAAACTTATAGGTATAAAAAGGGCTGTGTAAATATTTTCTGTACAATCCTGGAGAGGAAAAGATGGCATGTTAACTGTGGCCTGGCAGAGCAGGCTGGGAGGACCAGATTGTGGAATCCGCTTCAGGGCTGAGACACACACAGAGCACAGACACTGCAGCACATGCCAGGAGGAAATCCAGCCAAGCAAGTCATAGATAGTAATACAGTTGCATACAAAATTTTGTATCAGAAAGCTCCAACACTGGACACTTAATGTAACATGAAAGCAGAGAACAGCAATAAGAAATTCAGAAACAAATGATATTTGGAAGATCAGACCAGTAATCAGGAACTAAACATGAAGAAGTTTTCAGAAGTTGGAGGAAAAGAACTAACCCACGTGGAATATGTCAGGCACTGGAGTGAAAAGTTCATATACACTGATCCCTTTATTCCTCAATAATTCTAAAATTGTTTTCATTTTGTGATAAAGGAAACTGTGGACCAGACAGATTAATTATAACTAGTAGTACCTGGTATTCAACCCCTGGCCTTATTCCAAATCTTTTCTGTCTTCTACCCACTACAAATTAAAAACATGATATATTTAATTAGCATATGAATTAATAAATCACCCTCAGGCTAGCCAATTTGGGATGAATAAACATGAATTGCTTCAAATGACACAAGTTTTAAAATGTTCAGGAGTCTCACTGTTGTTCTGTCCTTATTAATTTATATTCTTTATAACTACAAAGGTGATATTAAACATTTGTCATTGGGCCACAGGGAAAATGAAGTATTTCAAAGTGTCTAGGCAATGTCTGAAATCTGCACAGTGCTTTTTTGGCATTCAGAAATATTCTGTTCCTATGTGATTAAACTCTCAGTTAAAGTTGTTGATAGATGTTATTTATTTTTTTAATGTTTCTTTTATATGAAGGAAACAGTGCTACATGTTCACCAAAACTCCTTTAATGTTCCACCTCGTACACATGGAAAACCATGCTTTCCAGCTCCCTTGCAATTAGGTGGGCCATGTAACAAATTAGGCCAATAAATGTGAGTAACTTGTGTCACTTTTGAACTAAGGGCAAAGGATGGGCAGGGGTTAGGGATTGGGGATATTGGTAAAAGGAGGCTGGTCCAGCGCAGAATTTGACAAGAAGAAATTAGAACTTGAGTGCTGGAAAAACTGGGACCCTAATAAATAATCCCAAAACTTAGTCACTTAACAAGAAACGAAGTTGAATTTTCAGAGCACAGATAAATGAGTCTGATGGGGAGAGGCAATGAAGATGTGTTAGTGTTGAGTGCAGAGTGTTATTGTAGAGTTGCTTGTGTATTTTCTACCTAACATTGAGGTGTTCTAGATTCTGGGTAGATGATAAATATAAAAGTATATGTATGAAAATGTGTACAAGGGATGCAAATAGCTCTAGATCTGAGGATAAGAAAAGTGTGAAGTATCAAAAACTAGCTGGGATTAAAGAAATGTTTAGATTAAAAATATACTCTTTGAATACTACATCTATATTCTGAATTAAAACAATATGAAAGAGGTTATTTGTATAACATGGTAAATTGATCGATTAAGTTGATAAACTGGATTATTTAAAAGAATGAGGCACATATGCACATATGTTGTGCAGGTGAAGATAATCCTGTGAGAAAAATGTATACCAATAAGTAAAGCAATCAATCTGCTAATGGTATGTTTTCTCTTGTTACCAAACTTTCGAAACCTTCAGTAATTTTCTGTAAAGAAGCATACGTAAATCTGGTCTCTGTATAATCCTCAAACACTTTGACCAGAGAAAAATAGGTCATGTGGAATAACACAAGAAATTCAAGTCAAGGCTTTTGTTTCACTTTTTAGTTCCCAATCCCAGTAACTTCAAGACATTAGTCCTATCTATTATGAATATCTCAAGGTTATTTTCCTCACTTGGACTCTCACTGAAGCAATAAATCAGTGACTAATTATACTTCACATTCTTCACGTTAAGTGTGGCTTGTGATGATTTACATTATTTAGAACTATAAAAGTGAGATTAAACTATTGCCATAAATGATTACAGTAAAGGGCAGAGAAAGAAATGGCAACATTTTAATGAAAAGGGTAGCTTCTGCTTGGAGGCACTATCCCTGCTCTGTGGCTTTCCTGGTGTTCCTAACGTTACCTTTAGGGTCAGAGCAATTACTGCAATTCTCTGTGGAACCAATATTTTGCCATGTTTTATCATCTCAATTTAGATGCATTTAAAATGGTGCAATGTCATCATCATTGCCATGACAGAAGATAAGCCTTCAGGTGAAACATAGCATTATCCCACAAGATAAATTTTTTGTAACATTTTCAGACTGAAATTTGTCATGTGTACTTTGCAATGTCACACTAAGTTTCAGGAAGGCATGACATTTTTTAAAAAATTAGTAAAGAATGTCTCATTTTTTTTCTTGGCAAGAAATATGTTTCAAACTAATAAGTTGATTAAATTGATAAAAACACGATTATCTTCAAATAGGATAATGTTTTTTATATCTTTTACACATGCAGTGACCATAAAGTGAGTCATTTTTATTTATTTTGCCTCAGATAAAGTCATATCACACTAAGTTTTTCTAAAGGTTAGTATTCTATAAACTATACAAAAGGAAGAAAAAACAATAAAAACTGGTAGAAGAAAAGTTAGAGTTATATGGAGTTCCTCCGAATTCACATCTGTAATCTTTAACTGATGAAAATCACAAGAATCTGAGTCATATTGTCTTGACCTGAAAGGCAAAAGATGACCTTGTGACCTTTTATCAAATAATAAAAACAACAGATGCAAAAGTGCTATGGGATTTAAAGGGAATGACTTGTAAGCCTTCACTCTCTCCACCCTCGGTTACCAATCATGGAGCTGTTTGCCCGAAGGACAAATGAGTCTTCTGGGAAAAATCTGTCTAACAGAAAACATCTTTAAGATGCATTTGCATCACAGATAATGTGTCAAAATGGGGGAAGGGGACAATTGAGCAATCAGTGTCTCTCTCTTACATTGTCTTAACCTGTCTGCTCTTCCTTTCAAGATAATCTCTAAATGTAAGGGAAGAGGCTACAGTGAATTTCAGGTCAAACAGGTGATATGTGGCAGAACTGCTGTGAAATCTATGTGCTGGAGTGTGGTACAAAGATGAGAGGAAGGCTAAAGGCTGATTTGCCCTTAAAGACTCCAGTGGACTACACTGGAGCACGAACCAAACAGAATGGCTTGGACAAAGACTAGAATGTCACCAGCACCCCAGAGCCTCTCCATGTCCCAATTAGCATTGTTAACCTCTACCCACAATGGTAGCCACTATTCTACATTCTAACATGGGGCCATGCATCTATATGATCCACCTATAATTCTAGGATGATAATGTTTTATTTAGAGTTATTTAAGAGAGAAAAGGCATCTTTCAGTGGGGAAGCTGAGAAATGTCTTCTACCTTGCCTTTCTATGTCCTGTTTTAGAATAGGTAACTAGATTTTCACCTTTTAAAACTGATTTAAATGCTGAAAAAAATAAATCTGGACACCTGACAGCAAATCAAACCCAAGCAATTATGATAAATCCTTAGTAATTTATTTTTGGAATTATCTCTACATGGGCTTCTGAAATCTACAGATTCAAAGGAGATTGATAGAACAAAAAAGGCATGCGAATAGAATAATGAATATATGTAGGGGAAAAAGAAAATGGAGATAGGAAAAGTGAAAGAGCAATAACTCTAGCCTCATATTTTCTCTTTTTCTGCTTTTAAATTTATATAAAGTGGCTTTTAACATCCCCAAAGCTAACAATCACTTGGGATTTTTAAAAAGTTTTGCTTATTTTCTTTAATTTTATTTTATATCTTCTTACTTGACTCTTCCGTCTTTATATTACGCTGCAAAAAAATCTTCTCGTAAGTTTAAAAACAAGGAATAAAACCCACAAGATTCACGATAAGCACCATGATAATATAAGATCTACAATGGGAATATACTTTATACAGTGTAAAGTTTTAAAGCAAATATTTCAGAAAATATATTAGGAAAAGACTTTGCAGTTTCATCATAGAGGAATAACCAAATAACAGAAGTCATCAGATTAAAATTACTTCACCTTCCCATCAGCAAATCTAATAACACACTCATATATGTTTCCATAAAATTTGCCTTCCCTCTTATCACAATATATTGTGCAGGGAATTAGTTCCATTTGCATCCCAAGGATTTTGCTGCCAAAATTATTCCCTCTCATCTGCATCATACATTTTTCCCGCTCTACTGGATTGTTGTTTTTTTTTTTTTTTAACTCACAGACACATCTTGTAATTTCTCAACTTAAAAACAAACCAAAGCAACAAACAAACCACAACTTCCCTTGATCCCACATTTTCTAGCCCCATTTATCTGTTCAGCTCTGTAGCAAATCCACAAAATGTGGCTATACTTGCGCTATTTCTTGTCCTTTCTTCTGTTCTGTCCTCAACACATGCTGATCATCTTCACTCTCCATAACTCTTCTGAAAGAGTCGTCAACAGTGACCTTCTTCTGGCCACACACATGGTCAGTTCTCTCTCAGGTGTCAGCTTTCTCTCTGAACAGTACTGGACACCATTGATAATCCTCTCTTTGAATTATTCTCTTCCCCTGACTCTCAGGGTACCACACAGTCCTCTTTTTTTCCTGCACCAGTGATGGCTCATTGATGTAGTCGGCCCTGGAGGCTATAACAAAATACCATAGACTGGATGGCTTAAACAAAAGACATTTATTTTTCACAATTCTAGAGGTTAGGGAGTTCAGCATCAAGGTGTGGCCAGATTTGGTTCTGGGGAGGGCCTGCTTTCTGACTTACAGAGGCTGCCTTCTCACTGTACCTTCACACGGCAGAGACAGAGAGAGAGAGAGAGAGAGTTCTGTTTTCATTATTTTCTTATAAGGACATATCCCATCATGGGGACCCCACTTTCATGACCTCATCTATATCTTGTGACCTACAAAAGGCCCCACCTCCAAATACCATCACTTACCTTCTTTCCCTTCTTAAAGTATACTAGGCTTTTTCCAACTCGCAGACATTTACAAATTCTCTGTCCTCTTCCTTTCCCATAATCTTCCAAGGCCTTTCCTTGTGGTACATTCCTGTTGGGATAAAATGACACCTTGTCAAATGGCCTATCTCTGACCACTTTAAAATATGTAGTATCCATCTATCACTACCAGTTATTATACTATACTCCATTGCTTGTGTTTATGTGTCTTTATACCCCAGTATCAGGTAAGCTTCTTAAGGGGAAAGGCTTCGCTTATTCCACAGTACCTCTATACCCTAGAATAATATCTGCAAATATTTGCTGAATGAGTTAATGTGTGCACTCATTGCCTCATACCACAGAAATGCCTCACACAATACTGGTGGCTCAGAAACAACTGTTAACCATTAGTACTTAAATGTGTCTCATCATGAACATTTTTATAGTTCAAATGTGTCCCCCAAAGATCATGTGTTAAAAGCTCCCCCAAAGGTCACGTGTTAAAAGCTTAATTCCCAATGTAACAGTGTTGAGAGGTGGAACATTTAAGAGGTGATTAGGTCATGAAAGTTCTGTTTTCATGAATGAATTAATGCCATGATTGCAGGAGTGGTTTAGCTATCTTGGGAGCAGTTTCCTGATGAAAGAATGAGTTCAGTCTTCTTCTCCCTCTCTGGAGTGTGCTCTCTTGCCCTTCTGCCTTTTTCCTTGGGGTGATGCAGCACAAAGGCTCTAACAAGATGCCAGTACTATGCTCTTGGACTTCCCAGCCTCCACAACTGTGAGAAATAAATCCCTGTTCTTTATAAATTACTCAGTCTGTTGTATTCTGTTATAGCAACATGAAACAGACTAAGACAAACATCTACACCATTGAGTTTATACAAAGAACAGAAACAAGCTTTTCAAGGACCCCGTCATGTGTTTGGCTTTGCTTTTATTTGTCCCTTACAAATTTTAGACTTGAAGAAATTTAAAGAGATCAAAAATGTATTACCCATTTGTCTCCATTAGGATTTTTGAGTTATCAAGTTAATATTTCTTAAACTTACTACATGTAAAAATATTTGACAAAGAAATGGAACATTTTGAAATCACATTTGAAGGCTTTCATTTCTGGCCTATCTAGACAGGTCTCAGAGTGCAAGCTGCCTGAGAATCCTGCTATTTCTTCACTCAGTGCACATTCTACCTCCCACTAGGCCTAGCGTTAGTAAGATTCTTTTTGATTAGAAGTTTCCTTTTATTCTGATAAGATGAATGTTTAGGCATACATCAAAGTATACTTGATCAGCTGAAGATATTTTTTACAAAAATTGTTAATGCAACACCTTTATCTTAATGAGTAAGACAAGATTTCAAAACAAGCTTGCTGCTTTAAAATCCTTCCCTTTATTGCTAATTTTCTGAGGGTGAACCAAGGTTATCTTTACATTAGATAACAAAAAAGTTACATTTCCTTAATATAAGTAACATAAATCTAGACAATAATTAGGTAACTCCAAGGGCAGTTTAGTTATTTCCCTAATGTCCTCTAAGAAAAAAAAAAATGTATTGTACATTTCTAAAGGGTGTTAGAGTAGTATAATTACAAATCAGAATTATTTGTGACTGATAGGTGTCATGATTTGGGTTTAGTAGATTCAGTTATTAATCTAGTCAATTAAAAATTTACTGGACAACAAATATAAACCAGGCCCAATGTTAGGCACTGAGAATAGCCAGGACAAATTAGATAGGGTTCTTGCTCTTCAAAATCTCAGAAGCTGCTCAGGGAGATAGCCCTATAACAAGTCACTATAATCCAATATAATAATAATGATTATGAGAACAATACTAATGATGCTATCATACTATTTTTTCTGGATTATTTTTTCCAGAGTTTGCAGGGACAGTTAGAGTGAATATGAATTCTCAGAATAAGCACTGCCAGATAGTCCGGAATCCCTTTACAAGGAAAGTAACATTTTTGTTGTGTTTTGAGTAGTGAACAAGAATGTGCAGGAAGAGAACGAAAGAAAGGATATCACTAGCAGAAGAAATGCCTCTTTGTAAAACCATAGAAAATAACTCTGAGTTGCCATATAGGACATATGAGAATTTCAGTGTTACTGAAACAAAAGCTTTTGGAAAAGATATGGGTGATTAAATTGGGTGTAAAATCCAAAAGGTAAATTGAAGCCAACTTGTGTGCCAGTTTGCATACCTACTATACTGTACAGCAGTGTTTGATTTTATAATAAAGGCAATGGTGAAAAAACAAAACTTTTAGTCAGAAAACACCTAATTAGACAATTTTAGGAAGATAAATCTGATGATGGTAAGAATGTATATGCTTTTTTAAATTTAGATAAATATGGTGCTGACAAGAACATTAACCAGGATGTTGTAGTTCAAAGACATTAAGAAACTAAACTAAAAATGGTGGTGAGACTGGATGAAAATAAATGCTTAAATTTGGGAGATGTTTCTGATATACTTAAATGAATTTGGTGTCTTATTGGAAGAGTAGATTTTAAGAGAAAAAAGTTAACAATTGTAAGATTTTTGGCTTAGAAATATGAATGGTGTTATACTCAACCAAAAAGACTAGGACGCTCAGGTGGGCGAATACCTTTGAGAAGGAGGATGATTATTTATTTTTGGGATATATGGAGCTTAAAGTACCTGGGGCACTTCTGGTGTTCATCTCTTGTCACCACATATTCTCCTATTGAAAGTGCCATACAATATGGCGAAAGGATAGAAAGACCTCAGCTAATACAATCACACTTTTAATAGATTAGAATAGATCTGGCCTTAAGAAGCTTTGAATTTAAACATTGCATAAGTGATAAGCATTATTATTACTCAGAACAACTTGGAGGAACTGACATTTTTATGTATGGATGGCATTTCTTAAAACGCATTTAGACTTTTTGAGCATTTAAAACTTCTTTGATTCAAGAATTTTACATAATTGGCTTTATCTAATGAGGCCACATTGCTTGGTTATTGAGAGTGGTGTAGCCTCTTGGTTCAGACAAAATTGAGGTTTTAATCTTAATTCAACCAATACCTAACTATGTAATTTTGGACAAGATCCTTAATGGGAATAATAATTACAACTAGCCATGTAATTAGGAATAAATGACCTGATTTAAAGGACTTTAAATAAAAAATTTGATTTAAAGAACAATGACACACAAAAAATCTTAAATCAGTTTAACACTTAATAGCAAGAGGGTAAAATTAGCATTATTTTCCATTCCTCCATTTTTTACCTTTCCTGTCTTACAAATATTTCTTAGTTGGGGGACATAATAGAGACCCTAATTAATTTGAGAATTGCATATTAAGAAATTTTGAGTCAGGTAAAGAAAATATCCAAATAAGAAATAGGTATATCTGGGAATAACCTGTACTATTTAGTATCTTTCCCATTAACATTCCTTTGGTAATAGCCTTCTACTCCAGAACCAGATGGTTCTGGTAGGCTGCTAATCCAGGAACAGCCCCACTCCTTGTAGATAGGCCAGGAACCAATTCAGAATCTCTTTCAGATACACATAGGGATGAAAGTGGTGGGAATTGACTTGTTGGCTGCTTCATCCTGGAGAGATGCTGCCAGAGTTTCTGCTGCTGTGATAGATGTCAAGTTGCCCTGATTTCTGTCATTCTTGAGATCTTGCCCTATAATAATAATTTTTATTTTCTGAGCTATGCAATTCTTAAAATAAACCCCCATTTACTTTTCTTTCATCCCTTTTATTAAGTTAGCTGAAATTAGAACTTGTTGATAATCAAATATCCTAAGTAATAAAAAAATTGATACATCACAGGAGCTATAGGAAAAAAGACCATCAGGAAACATGAGGTATTTTAATTTGTTATCAAGTTATCAAGCTCAGATTGGGAAAATGGAATTGAGTTTTCTGTTTATATTCTGGATAAAACAGAATTAGTCCATGCCTTTCAGTGTTAGTCTCTGTTTATCAAGTTACTCTATGTGACCTCCTAGTGTAATGTTCCTTTTGATATTGTTTTGGAAGACTACGAAACCTCTAAGGTAGATCAATATAAAAAAGAGAAGAAATGCTTTTTGAAGATTGTTTTTAAAGCAATGAATACTTAAATATTTGAAAACAAATAAAATAAAATTTGAAATTTTCATCACTTAGGAGTTTTGTGAGACCACAATGAAAGAACATTGTAACTGCTGTTGCTGAAAATAGTATGTAGAGACTGATTGTAGGAGTTACTGAATTTGATTGATAGTTGCCTTCTAGGTGAAAACTTTAAGATGATCATATTGTTTTTAGGAAGATTAAAAGTATTTGCAGCATCCCAAATTCCCAAATTCCTTAAAAGTTATTTGCATTGTGTCCTGTCTGACTGGAGATAATGTACTCCTCCTATAGAGAAAAGTTACCTCTTCTCCTCCTACCATGCTCCTCATATTATTATTTACAAGATAACATGCATTTAAACTTGAGAAAATCTAGAATTGGTAAAACAGATCAGAAAAGTTAAAGAGTTTTATTCAGAAGGATTTGAAGATGGTTTAAGACACAGATTCTGGTTTATCGCTGACCTTTGAGGGTGATAGCCTTCCTACCTCTGGCCTAGCAGGTGCCACTAGAATTTAAAATGACAACAGGGACCCAGCCTTATCTCACTCATCTGGCTTTAAAGTGGGAATGCTAGACAATTTGTGCTATCATTAAGCTTGGCATATGGGAGGGCTGAGCCGGCTCAGAAGGAACACACAAGTTGCATTAGTTACTATTTCTCAAGTACCTTGCATGCCTACTACTTCCTCACCACCAACTGAAACCAAAGGAGTGCCTCAGTTCAATTAAATAAGGAATAGAAAACCTCTTGCCCACATTACAGATGGCTCTGAAAATGTGCAGACAACAGCAATAAGAGGGCAACTGAAATATTACAGCCTCATTAATAGGAAGTCCCTAAGGACAAAAGGAAAATTATCTGATTAGGCAAAAACTTCATCATTACTTTTTCTTTTTTGCTTTACTTAAAAAGAGTGACAGCCTGGGGTCAGGGTCTACAATAATTCATGAGTTATGACTAATGGACTAGAAAATTAGGTTCTTGGAAGGCTTCAGACTGAAAGATTGGACAAGAAGTTTGGTCTTTCATTTTCATTTCCAGTACATGTGATTTTGGGGAATATTTTTAACACCAAATCTTCTGTAAGTCAGTAATACTTCCTAAAGATACTGAATTCAGATCAAAGAAGCCTATATACTTCTGTAGGCTTTAACTAGATTATTTTAGATTGCCTCTCTTTGACGTGTCATGAATTTGTTTGCAATTTTAAGTTGGTCAGTTTTGTAGACAGGGCATTTTTGGAAGTGAATATAAAGAATATGGAGAAAGGTGGTGTTATTGTATGCGTGTGTGTGTGTGTGTGTGTGTGTGTAGTATAGCAATAAAACAATATGAAATAAGTAATAAAAATAAATAGTGTGAGTGTAGATTACTCATCCAGGCTCAATTTTCTTGAGATGTCTTCTGTTCAAATTGATTTTAGTAAAGCTGTCAATCACAGAATTCTGGCTGCAGTGTATAAGGTTGGAAGATGACTCAGGCCAGACTAATTTCTTTCTCAGGCTTTTGACTTCAGTAGAAATACTAAGGAATGGAATACCTTTAGTCATGAGTAAAAAACAAGGTAGGTTTTAATAAAGAATGTTAAAGGTTGTTATATGGTTGTAAGTCCTGGAATTATATGTTTCCTGCCTTTCTGAGATCTGTTTTTATGTTGTTTTTTTTAAAGTCTCTTTTTGACGAGTTGCAGTAATCACCCTTTTCCTGCTCTAAATTAGTGAAAATAATTAAATCTACAAAGAATCTATCAGGCTCCTTATAAAAGCAGCTTGGATATTTTGTCATGAATGTAAATAAAAATATGCATATTTCAAAATACATAAAGTAAATATTTTATTATACTGTGACTATGAGAAAGAAAGATGTTAATTATTTTCAGTTATGGATAATATGATATTCAGCTGTATTTAAATATTGAATCAATATTAAATTTAACAATGTGTGTCAGAGAGGGCATATCCATCGAGTTTCCTTTGCCTTTTTATAATGATGGGGCATTAAAGGTATGGAGAGGATAGCCAGGATCTTTCGTATCTAATGTCTGTGATAGAAGAAATTTAATTACTGAGCTTATTCTTCATGTTTACCTCATAGTTAAAACATCTATGTCCATTCAGTGTAATTTGAACTGGGACTATGGGAGAGAGTTTTATGGAACAATATTTTATGAAATTTATCCAGTATATTCACTATCCCTTCCATCAGGAAAGGGTACGATCCAACTTCCCCAGCTATTCCTGGATACACAAAACTAATTTAGCTAGAAGTGAGAAATTCTGAGTTTAGAATGATCTGTGGGGACAGAGTGAATCACTTATCCCTAAAATGGCTATCTAAAATGGACCCTAGTTCTGCAAAAAAATAAAAATAAAATAAAATCATACCCCTGGCTTAACCTAGCACAAAAGTTCCCTGGCAATTATTTACTGCACTACATAGAAAAAGACTTGCCATCAATGATGTTCCCCTTGCACCCAATCCACTTCCCTGTTACAACAGTAATATGAAGAATATGTACTAGGAAAAATAAGTGTAAACTGTTTACATGTAGTGTCCATTCAGTCCTTTTTATTCATCCTGAAAAATTATTTCAACTGGAAAAATTAAAACATATTAAAACCGATATATATAAAGAATGACATTAAATTGTTTTCAATCTACATTTTAAGAAATCAAATATGCTTTAGAACTGCCATATTTGAAAATACTTTTTTGTTAGAGGGAGTCTCACTCTGTTGCCCAGGCTGAAGTGCAGTGGCACTATCATGGCTCACTGTAGCCTTGACCTCCCTGGGCTCAGGTGATGCTTCCACCTCAGCCTCCTGAATGGCTGGGACTACAGGTAGAAGCCACCATCCACTGCTAATTTTTGTATTTTTAGTAGAGACAGGGTTTCACCATGTTGGCCAGGATGGTCTCAAACTCCTGAGTTCAAGTGATCCACCCGCCACGGCCTCCAAGAGTGCTGTGATTACAGCTGTGAGCCACCAAGCCTCCCCCTCTTAAAATATTTTTTATCAAAATTATTTCTGGAAATTCAAAAATTGAATATATTATAATGTACAAAATCATTTGTTTGACAGAGTACAAAATTGATAATCATATAACAAAATCCCAACATGAATTAAGTATTCACATTTTTATAGTTGCCCTAGATAGAAAGTGTTACATAGCAACAATTTTAATGATAATAGAATTAGAGTATCTGGTTCCTGTGTCAAAAGATGACCTATAAAAATAGCAAAAAATAAAAATAAAAATAAAAAAGGCTGGGCAGGGTGGTTCTCACCTATAATCCCAGCATTTTGGGAGGCCAAGGCGGGCAGATCACGAGGTCAGGAGATTGAGACTGTCCTGGCCAACATGGTAAAACCCCGTCTCTACTAAAAAGTACAAAAATTATTTGGGGATGGTGGTGCATGCCTATAATCCCAGCTACTCAGGAGGCTGAGGCAGGAGAATCGCTTGAACCAGGGAGGCAGAGGTTGCAGTGAGCCGAAATCGCGCCACCACACTCCACCCTGGCGAAAGAGTGAGACTCCGTCTCTAAAACGAGGAAAAAAAAAAAAGAAAAAGGAAAAAAATTTGTATCTGTGTAGAGATATTAATGATAATATGTATGATTAATGATTATCAAATACTAAAGAAAATCTGTCTTGGAGTATTCTAATCATATTTCTCCATAAGTGCAGTGCTTCATCAATCGACTAAAGGTATATAAAACACTTTGGGAATTTTGTTGTTTAACTGATAACATAACAGAAGTTTTAATAATTTTAATATAGTAACATTTTATTACTTTCTTTACAACCAACCTTATATAGCACTCTCTTTGCATGCACACCATCTTAATAAATGTATCTTAGTACACAAAATTTACTCTCTACCATTCTTCACATTCTTGAAACCCTTGAGCAGCGCCCAAACTATAACGTGTTTCATAATTTATTCTGTCCTGTGCTTCCACCAGTATACTCTTTCAAGGCTTTCTTTTTTCCTATCCTTGTTCCCAAATATGTCCACTGCGAATTCTGAAACTCTTATTCCATGATTAAACTTTATTACGAACTCATCCTTTTTCTTTAATCTTGTGGTCTGGTGGATATAATTTCTCTGTAGAACATTCAAAAGGAAGTTATTCTCCTACACTGCACTGGCATGTAAGTATCAAGTGGGATTGGTATAGCTTTAGATTTCCATTGTCTTGTCTATACCATTGCTGCTAATTCTCATGTAAAACAGAGTCCAGTGCTCTCTGAGGCTTATACCAGTTGGCTATGTAGTCGGTGATCCTTCTTCAGACTTTAAAAATGGTTCTTGACCTTTTCTTCTCTCTCATTGATAACTTTGTTACCTAGCTTTTTCTTGTCTTATTCTCCATTGAAATGTTTTCCATCATCCTGAATGATTAAATGTCCATATAAAAGCCCACACACAACACACTGGGTTCCCAGTTCCTTGACCCAGACATTCCTGATGACTAATTTGCTCGTAAGTTTCTCCACTTGCAACAACCATCCCCATGGCCATATTTTGAACTTGGTCATTACCCAAACTACTTTAAGCCTTAAGTAATTTTTTGAATAAACATTTTGCTTGATTAAAGAAAAAACTACTAATCTTTTATCTCTTTCCTACCTGATGTTGGTCAGACCAGCATTGTGTTACATGAATAGGAAGGGAATATCACATTGTGAATAGTGGTATGCTACCAGTGCCTGAAATTTGTGAGTCTGTGAGATGGCTTCCATATAGAACAGTCAATGCCTTAATGCAATCAGACTCATTGTGTAAGTAGAGGGACAATGGTTTAACTTGCTAATGACCCCAGCATGCCACCCTATTGGTTCATCTACTTTTCTTTTCAATCACGAAGGGAGTCAGTTATGATTTGGGAGTCATCTCTATCTTCCAGATAACCCGAACCCTCTCCTAAAAATCCCACTATTATTTTGCACTAAGTGGTCAATTAAATTGATCAAAATAGTAGAGGGACGTTTTCTTCAGACACAGCCATAAATTTGTTCCATCCTCGCTTTTCTTTATCCAGGACATGTAATGCCTTAGGTGAACTATAGCATCTTGAGCCTATCCATCCAATCCCAGGAGAAATTTGGGGGGTTAAGTTTTTGTCCTTCTTGGATAAGATCAACCAATGGTACATGCATCATATATATATATATGTATATAAAATTTGTATATGTATCTTCATTCTCATTGGTATGAGTAAAATACCAAACATTGTTTTCACTAAGGTTATTACAACAGATCCTTAACTTATTTATATACTTATAGATTTATCGTATGATTTCTGTGCCTACTTGCCTTCTTGGAGCAGCCATTTCTCATGACTAAATCTCTATAATATTACTGTATAATGCTGATGTAAACCCTGTAGTATTTGTGCCCTGCTCAACTTTTCCTCTGTAATGTTCCCTCTCATGTCCTCAACCAATTCTCTATGTGTGCACCTATGTAATAGAAAGATGCCTAGCATGCATCTCACTATTTGATAATTTTTTGTTCAATTGCCAGTATCTTTCTTGTGATTTTTGAATTTCCAAGAGGAAGGGGCACATATATCCTGTTCCTGGCTGTGTCATCTTAGCTAAACTACCTATTGTAACAAATATTTGTTCAAAGAATTAATAAGTTATTGGATAAGTAAAAGCTGTGAATTTTAAGGTTGAACATTTCTATATAAATCCTTCTGTTTTTTAGTTGCCTGATAAGCAGCCATAACCCTTGCTCCAATCATCAGTAAGATACATAAATGCCAAAATATACATAAGGAAAGGAGAACCATGTGAATACAAACTGCAAGATGGGCTGATTCATCTATCATATTTAGTGTCAGTATGGAAATAATAAGTGAAGTTCTAATTGGGGGTAAATAGATGCTACTGCCAGGAAATGTCAGTGTTATTTGAAATTCACCATGCGTGGGCATAATAAGGAATTATTAGCTGATATTTTGTAGCATTAGACCTCATGATAATTTAAATTTGTGCTACTTTAGGTGATTAACAAAAGGCAAAGAGTTTCTGGAACCACCTACTATCTAACTATTACACTTAAATAATTAATAGACATTCAATTGCTGTTGTGAAAGAACCATCATAAAAATGTGTTTAAACAACCAGCTGTTTAACCAATAACAAAATTGTTCCCCTGTGCCCATTATCCCTCCCTTCCTCCACCCTCTCTGGATCTTGCCGTGTCACTACAACTTGCTCCTACATGCTCAGCATCTTTATATCTAATGGTTCTTTAAAAAATTAATTTTTAATTATTATGAATACGTACTAATTGTACATATTTGTGGGGTACACGTGATATCTTGATACAAGCATAAAATATGTAATGATCAAATCAGGGTAATTGGGATATTCCTCATCTCAAGCATTTGTCATTTCTTTGTGTTAGGAACATTCCAATTCCATTATTGTAGTTATTTTACCCACACTTTATAAATATCCTCCACATTCTGTCTCATGTGAATTAGAATCTTTCCTTCTCCTCCTACTCTCAACTCCAACTCCTGGCCTATCTTTCCTCTGTTGCCTGCTAAGCTTTTGGGGAAGAAAAATAATCCACATTTTCACATATACTCTCTGGTCTCTAGGGGAAATTTAAACCATTCATAATTTATTTCTTTTCTTTGAGTCTTCTGCTTTGCCATGTATAGTACCACTTTCTCTTAGCTTTTCTTTGGCATTTCTAACAATTCTGTTTACATCCGCCTGTGAGATCTTCTTCCTTCAGCTCTTATTTAAATATTGCTGTTTTCAGGCTCCTATGTTTTGTTCCCTGATGGTTTCTACATTTCTCCATATTTCTCAGGGATTTAACAAACATCCATATGCAATGGATAGCAAAATAATTATCTCTTCTAACTTTTCACTTGAGCTTCAGACTTGTATAATAAACTTACTCGTATATACACGTATATTTGGTAGCTTCCTGACAAGTTTATTGTATTAACTAAACTCTGCAGGAAACAATCAAAAAAAGGGTCTATTTTCCCACTTTTCTTATCAAACACACTCTCTAAACTCATTCCTTCCTCTTCTCTTGCGTCTGGACTATCTATTCTTTGAGTCCTTTCTAGGACAAAAGGAAGTCTCAATTTCAGTTATTTAACATTTATATCCTATTCAAATGTCCTCTTGATCTGTCTGGGAGCTCTTTTCCTTCTACATCTCAGGCCTGTAATGGGCAAATGTGGTGCAGTGAAACCCCTTTCGCTCTTCATTTCTCTAACTGATTGATTATCAGATGTTAGCATGAATCGGATCCACCTGGAGGAATCTTTAATTGCTCTCAGATGCTTTGCCTCTCCCTGAGCATTTCTGATTCAGTAGGGTCTTATGGGGCCTGAGAATTTGATTTCTACCAAGTTCTTTAGTGCTTCTCCTGCTCCAGGACTATATTTATGAAATCACTTCTCTAATCCTACCTTCCCTTGCTGGCTTTTATTGGGTTGCTGGGGATAGAAGGAAGATAGGAGATATTAAAGACCTAACTAGATTATTAAACTTAGAATTTGGTGTCAACATATGCAGTGTGGTAGAGAAAATTTTTGGTTCTTTCTCTTATGGGGTTTCTGTGAGTTCCTCAGAGATCCTCCAGATGGAACTTGTACCTGTAATTCCCTTGACATTCATCTACTCCTCTTTTGACCACCCCTGTCAGCCATTGGTCTGCGTGTAATCACCTCTCTGATGGAAACCCTTTATCCCTTTCAGGGCTATTGTTAAGATGACCCTAGGCCAACTAACTTCAGAATTCTCATGAGGTCCCAAACACATGGTATTTGCCCTACCTTCAGAGGAAATAAGGTTTTCTCCATCATAGGCCTATCTTTCTTTTCCTTTTTTTATTTTGACATTTCAGATATATATATAATTCAAGTGTTTTATTGTTTTGACTTATTCTGTAGGAGTCAAATGCTAGAACCCAAATCCCTCAAGCTTCAGAAAATTCGTATTAGGCTCTCCAAACAATTTCCGTGAAGACCCGCTCACCTCACTTGAGGTAGTAAAGAAACATTACATTCTCCTCGCCTTTCTCCATTGGGTAGAGGAGCAAATGTCACAGAATTCCAACGGTGATTCACTTTCAAAAAATAATTCCAAAATATTATCTCCTCAAGTTCTCATTTCCTGTTCTATACAATACCCAATTCCCCTTTACAATAACAATAAGAACAAAGGGGAGAAATGGGCTAATCCTGGCAACATCTTATTACAATCCCTTAATATGTCTTACAAAAGTCTCTAGAACCTTGTTTTAGGGTGTGGAGTGCATGGAAACAATTGTTCTTGGCCTGTGAGTCTTTTCAAAAATTCTGAAACAGAAATAGCCCATTTTAACATCCTGTCACACCTTCCATGTGCCAGAAAATGTGCTAGATTCTAACAAAAAGGTACATAAAATAGCTCTTGATTTTGAGGGCTTTGAGTTTAGCAGCTTTAAATCAATCTACATAGAATAAAATGTTATAGGTACTCTGATAGAAATTTAGGGAACATTTGGACATAAAGAGAGTAGTGGGCCATTTCCTGGGACTTTATATCCTGCTGGAGCTGTGCTAGACACTTTCAGCCAGAAGGCTACAACTGAATTCACTTTATTTTCCTTCATACCTGCTGGTCCTCCTGGGTTATTTGCCTCTGACAAATACCCCACCTCACACTCAGTCACTTAAGGCAAAACGCATTCTCTGTAACTTTCATCCTTTAGCCCTCTGTAAGTAATCAATGTGTCTTTAAAGACTACAGAAGATATTTAATCTATCCTCTTTCTACTCCCTCATTATCACCATTTATCTTTGCCATGCTCAAAGAGATTATCTCAGTTGGTTATGAAATTTGAGCAAATATTTCTGAATCTAGTGCCCCTAGTTCCAATTATAAATGCCATATATAATCAGTCCATTGACTCTTCATCACTTCTATAAAAACTCCAATCTCTTGATTGTGACATAAAAGATGTTTGGTGGCCTGGCAGCTAGCTGCCTTATGTCTTAGTCTTCACTTCCTCTGTCCTCATACTATTCTCTCTCATAATATGCTGTCATGCTGCTTCTGGTCTACATGGTTCCATTCACACTATTCCTTCTTTGTGGAAAGTCTTCTTACATCACTCACTTAATTAATGCCTAATGGAGTAGCTCAACCACCATCTCACATAGCTAACTCATGTGGAACACTCTGGTTAGGCTACTTGCTTTCTCCCATCCCAGACCGTGGCAAAGTGTGTAGTTTTATGACACCAAACTTACCAGTGCCCATCTCAAAGTGAATATCAAACAGGCTATCCTTTTTTTGTCAGATTAATTTTTAAAGTTATACTATTTTTAAAAATTTGAGGTGATTGTAGATTTGCATGCATTTGTAAAAAATACATCAAGATTATCTGTATTCTTCGCCTGATTTCCCTAATGGTAACATCTTGCAAATATATATAGTACACTATCACATTGAGGATATTAACATGTGTCTTACAGGACTTATTCAAATTTCCTCAGTATTACTTGTACTGGTGTGTGTGTATTTATTTCTATGCCATTTTATCACATGTTTAGGTTTATGTGTTTACAACCACAGTCAGGATGTAGAGCAGTTGAACACTACAAGGATCTCTTATGTTTGCCTTTTTATAATCACATCTGTTCACCTCATTCGCCATTAACGTTCTACTAATGTCTTTTTTCTGTTCTAGAATCCAATCTAGGAAACAACCTTACATTTAATCATTATTTCTTCTTAGTCTCCTGTTGCCTGGATATTTACTCAATATTTCCTTACTTTTAAAGATCCTGAAAGTGTTGTAGGACATCCCTCATTTTCTTTTCTTTTTTTTTTCTTTTCTGCTGGTGTGACTAGGGATGTGGGTTATGGGGAAGAATACAGTTTTACAGTTGTGATTGTCTTCTTATCACATGGTTATCGGGGTATGTGTTATAAACATGGCATTTTATTTCTGGTGATAGTAACTTTGATGTCTTGAACGTTTGCCAAACTTCTCCACTATAAACTAGTTTTTCATCCCTTTTTAAATTTTAATCTTTTAAATAAGTCACTAAGGGCAGTTTATACTCAAGAAGTGGGGAAAATAAACTCCCCATCGTGGGAAGTTTTTACATAAACTATTCTGAATTCTTTTTATAGATTTTATAGATTTGTCTATTCAATTTATTTATTTATTCAATTAATTATTTATATAGCATGGAGCTATGGATATTTATTTTACACTGTGAGTTGTATTTCAATACTGTTATTTATTTTTGTTGCTCAGTTGTTCCAGCTTTAGCCATTGGAAGCGCTTTCAAATTGGCTCTGCTCTCTCTTTGGCATGCTCTGATTCTATTTTCAGCATGTTCTTTTTGACTGTCACTACAAAGTGCCCCAGACTCATTTTTTATTTTTCCTGCCCCAGTCGTTTCTCCAAATTGCTATTTCTCCTTTGAATTTACTTTGCAACTTTGGAAAAATCAGTTAATTTTGTTAGTATTTCTCAATTCTGTCCCATTGATCTGTGTTTCCATTATTTATCCATTATCACACTGTCTTAATTACTGTAACCTCCCAGTGAGTCTTGAAATAAAGTTATGTGACTCCTCCAGCTTTGTTCTTCTTTCTCAGAATCGTTTTGTCTATTCTAGTATCTTTGCCTCTCAATATAAATTTTAGAATCAGCTTATCATTTGTTAATATCCACAGTTAGATTTTCTTTTTATTTTTCTGGTTATTTCTATTTATTTATTTTTTGTTTAGAAAACCCTCCAATACTTAGTGCCTTAAAACTATAATTTATTTAGCTCACAGTTCTATATATAGCATTTGGGGTTGGGCTCAGCGGGACAATTTGGTCTCACTGACATTTGCAGTGAGCTGCAGTTCAGAAGACAGCTCTGCCCCTGATGACCGGGTAACTGGTGGCCAGAGCAACAGAGGGTTGAGAGGGGGCAGGCAACTTGCCTATGTTCACTCATTATTCAGTAGATTAGTCTGGGATTAGTCACATGGCAGTAAGAAAGCTTTTGTCACAGATAGGCTAGGAAGTTGCTTCTTTTACATTTCTATTGGTTAAAGCATGACACACAGCCTACCCAGGATCAAGAAGTGGGAAAACAGACTCCACTTCAAGATGACAAAAGCTTAAAATTATTATGTGATCTGACATAATTATTATTAACTAACGTTAACAACAATGTGATTTTTGGAATCATCATGAGCACAATCACTGTGAAAATGAAGATTAACAAATCTCTAATGTTTTGGACGAGGAGCAATTGAGATTTTTAAAATAGCAGTTTTTCTTAAGCAGAATAGTGAAAATTGTGGTTGAGTCAACATTTAATAATAGTTTAACCAAAGAGCTTATGCGTCCTTAATCTAAAATTTATAGGAATATAAATGTAGATATGGATATAACTAATAACACAGAAACAATTTAAGTCTAAATCAGCTCAAGAATAGTAAGTCCATTTGGTCCAAACGCTATAGCTAACTCTTGGCCAAAGTAGGATTTGGAATTCTGTACCTTATTTATTTGTTTGTTTGTTTGTTTGTTTGTTTTGAAATGCAGAACTTTATTAGAATTGAAAGACATGTTTAATTAATCTTCTGTGCCATGAGACTCCATCAGGCTGTCTACAAAGACCACTGGGAGGCTGAGGATCATCTGACCCCAAGAGTTTGAAGCTATAGTGAGCCTCAAAAAACCACTGCACTGCAGTCTGGGTGACAGAGCAAGACTCTGACTCAAAAAACAAAAATAAAAAAAGACCTTTAGCCACATTTCCAGATTTCAATTTCAGTGGTACTTGGAGAATGCAGAATATCAGATCTTTGATTGTCATCAAGTTATCAGTGGAATTCTGTACTTTAATTCTCACTTCAGTGCACTTCTCACAAAACTATGTTCTCTTTATATGGTGGAAAGCTTTTTAGGAAGATTTTGTTTAGAAACAACCATACTTCACCTTGATAAATGTATTTTTCTGGTTCTTTGAACTAGCAGACAGAATATAAATTTACAATTTTTATTTACTAGTGATAAAGAAGGGAAATGTCAAAATATATTAATAGGGCTATTTAAAAGCTAGTAATGTTGTCTACTGCTTTACAGTTAAAATATTCATATTTTAGTTCACTTGCTGGGGCTTATAAGGAAAAGAAGGAAGTTTATTATTCTCATTTTTCAGATGAGAAAAATGAGGCTTAGAAAAACTGAAATTTAAGCAGAGTTCCATTGCTAGTAATTAAGAGGATCTGGACTAGAGTTTATTAAGTAAGGTCTCTTATTTGTTTCTTCGTTTAAAATGTGTCAATCTTAGGAGAAAAGTTGACTAAAATTTTGCTAAATAGTAGAACAACAAGATAAAATAAATTATGTTTTAGATGTCATTCTTATTATTATGTCAAGGTTTGTTATGCTTATGAGAAAGTATAATGGTTCAGGAACTCTTTGCATGACACTGTCTGGGGTGGTAGTGGGGAAGATAGTCTATAGACAAATTCTCAGTCCCTATTCCCAAGACGTTTGCTTTTATAAGTCTCTGGTGGCCTAGAATGTTTTGGGAAAAAATTCTTCTTATGCATAATTTCAGTTTGAAATGAACAAACAACAGGGCCCCCAAAGTTAGAGATATTCAAGGTTATGTATGTGTGTGTATGTCTATGTGAGTGTATGTGTAGGCACAGTTAAGTGCATGCAAGTGCACATATGTGTTCCTTCAATTTTATGTGGGTTTGCACGTGTGTGTGTTTTTGTGTTCGTGATTAATATTGGAAAGAATTGCTGCATGGTAACTATTCCTTATTGGCGTGAATGAAATTACATGAAAAACTATCCCAGATATAAACCATTATTCTTGAATTTTCACTAGGTAATTTTTAGAAATTATATCCACTCAGTAATACACCTCTTGCCCCTTGCATTTTGTAAGATCAATACTTTTACATCAACTATATCTTTTATGGATGTAGTACATTTCTCCAAGCATCTTAAACATGGGCACATATGTTATATGCAGACAGACGTTTTACTATAATGGTGCTTAAAATGGATTGTGAGTTCAGATTGATTTTTCTCACATTAGTTGTTTAAAATGGCTTTTCTAAAGCAGACATATAATGGCATGATTGTCCCCTCCAAAATATCAAAGAGAAAAATATTAAAAAAGCAATGATATGAGACACGTGGAAAGAAAGCTCATATTTATCCTCCTTTAAGTGGCCTTTGGGAGAATTTTGCTTAAAAATGTTAATGTGTTTTATGAGTTTTGATTTATAGGTATTTTTAACAGTAAGCCTTTAAGGTGTCAGCTCAACTAATTGAGCTCCCTTGCTGTTTCTAAAAGCACGAAGGCTGCTGGTTGTACCTTAAGGGGATTGACAATAAAATGATTAGGAATCAAGTTTGTCAATAAGATTTAATCTGAAATAGAAAAGAGAAAAGTATAATAATGTTTTGAATTTGAATAACATGTTAGCTAAGAGCAACAAAGAAACATTAATTCAAACAGAAGGGAAAGCAGCTAAAATCATATTATACAGTAGCGATCACAGAATCACTGAGGGACCACAATGAGCAACAATGGCACATCACTTTCTGAAGCAACTGCTGTAGACTGTATTGTCTCTCCCCCACATAATTGCTTCCCCATCCTTACAATCGCTGTCACTTCAAGAGTAGGGAAAAAGTAATTCGGAAACTGGACTATAAACCCAAAGGTAAGAGAATGTCTGAATCAACAGAGAAAAACACATTCTTCTCTTTTGTCTGTGAAACCCTTACAAAAATAAATCTTGCACTTGGTGGCTAACAGCCTCAATAAATGCTAAGAGCAAGGATTTTAGAGACCTTGTTCTCAGACTTTCATGTAATAAATCTGAAAAGCCAACAACAAAAATAAGCCGATTAAATAAATGGAAATTTAAAATGTAAACCATATCTAAATTAAAAAGACGTTTTTAAGACAACATATCAAAGCTCCTGATAAACCATATTTGTTTAAATACTTTTCTTTTTTTCAGAAATAGTAGAAAATGTATGTTATTATTTAGTTATGAAAATAGAAAAAGAACAACAAAATAAACTAAAAATATTGAGTTGAATAAGTATGATAAAAGCTTAGATTAGCTTCAAAGTAGAAAACAAACTAATATAAAATTATAATATAATCAACTACTCTTTCCTTATAAAGTATTATTAAGAAAGAGAGAAAATTGAGAGGCCGAGGCGGGTGAATCACAAGGTCAGGAGATAGAGATCATCCAGGCTAACACGGTGAAACCTCGTCTCTAATGAAAAATACGATAAAATAGCTGGGCGCGGTGGCACGTGCCTTTAGTCCCGGCTACTCAGAAGGCTGAAGCAGGACAACCGCTTGAACCCGGGACGCGGAGCTTACAGTGAACAGAGATCGCGCCACTGCACTCCAGCCTGGGCTACAGAGCGAGACTCCGTCTCAAAAAACAAAAAAAAAGAGAGAGAAAAAGAATACATAAAACCTGAGGATTGAGAAACTGGATAGAACTACAAACATGAAAGTGATTTAAATTACTATAAGTGATAGTCTGTGCAAATGTATGACATCTTTGATGATTTCCCAGCAAAAGTATATATGATAATAACTGGTGTAAAAAGCGATAAACGATTGAACGTTTCAAAACTTAAAAAGATTTTCAAAGCCAGGTTGGTATTACTTACGAATTTTAACATACATTTAACAGGCAAACCGCTGGCCTTCTCCTATTACCAGAAGCTTAATTTAAATATTGTACGTGCGCGCGCGCGCGCGCGCATACACACACACACACACACAAATAATAAGTGAAATGCACTTTTGGGAAAATAGATGCCTGAATAAATGAATACATACAATAAAGGAAAGACATCATATTGTAAAAATAGTCATCTGGTTATATAAATATATGCATTTAATTTGATATCAACAGAATTACAATGGACATTTTTAAAACAGAAAATTATTTTAAAGTTCATATGGAAAAATAGTATGAAATTCCTAAACAAATAATAAAAAAAATAGTGAAGAGGTACCTGCCCATTGGCTGCCAAGCTACTTTAATCAGAATAGTGTGATATTTTTATAGTAAATGTCTAAGATGTCAGTGGAAAAAGTAGAAAGTAAAGAAATTGATCAAAGTATTTATGTGGAAATAATAATATAATAATATGACCAAACACGTAGGAGACAAATGTGTTTCAAAAATGATTCTAGGGTGCCCAATAGTCTATTAAGAAAAAAATATATAAACTTTTACTTTATAACATACAATAATAAATTTTGGATGTATTAAAATTCTAAATGTAAAGTTAAAATAAGTAGTAACATATTGGAAAAATGTATAAGAATATTTATGTTATCTGGAGGTGGCAAAAAGCTATTTAAGCAATTTAGGTAAGTTCAAATCATAAATCGAAATTCTCACAGAATAAATTATATAATATGAAAAATATTATTTTGTAAATGATAGAATAAACAAAGATTATAGGCTAATTCTAATGCAAACTTTACTCTTATTCTTAACCTGACTCACAAATTATAATAAAATTCTAAACCTGTATCAGGTTCTATAAGGCCCTACATAGACTGGCCATAGCTACTCATTCATATCCCTAATATAGAAAATATTGCTACTAGTTGCTCCATAATTAAAAGATAAAAATAGTCACTTATTTATTTCCCAAAAGTGCTTTTACCAAATAACCTGTAAAGGTAATGAGAGGCAGATTCTAGGTAAAAAACTCTTACGGAGTTTTGAAAATAGTGTCAATACTATGGTTTAGAGTTTAAAGGTATGATGAAAAGTTATTATTTGGGGTCTTTTATTTTTACCCTGAGTACTAATACTTTCAAAGTAAAATCACGTTTTTCTTTTTCTAAAATAGATTTTTAAAATTAAGCTTTAATTCTGAGATAATTGTAGACCCACCTGCCGTTATAAGAAATAAAGAGATTCCATGCACTGCTTACCCAGTTCCTATGGTGGTTATTCATGTTTTTTCTATTTAAAAATTTACATTTGTTTCTTATATGTTCTGTTGTTTTTTTAATGACACTTTCCATATTTTCTCTTTTTAAATCTGCTATTAATTAATTATTTATTTTATTTTATTTTATTTTAGACAGAGTCTCATTCTATTGCCCAGGCTGGAATGCAGTGGAATGGTCTTGGCTCATTGCAACCGTGGCCTCCTGGGTTCAATCAATTCTCATGCCTCAGCTTCCCGATGTAGCTGGGAATACAGGTGTGTACCACCACACCCAGCCAATGCTTGTAATTTTAGTAGAGATGGGTTTTGCCATGTTGGCCAGACTGTTCTGGAACTCCTGGCCTCAAGCAATCTGCCCACCTTTGCCTCCCAAAGTGCTGGGATTAAAGGCGTGGGTCACTGTACCTGAGCTTTCAATATTTTCATTTGTTATCTTCTTAGTCTTTGTTGATGTTGGTTAAGGTGAGGCAGGGCATGTATCTAGCAGAGATCTAGCAGGAAATATATATTGCATACTTAAAAATGGTCATTGAAAAGAGTTTAATAAAGGACATTTTACAATTTTATAGACACACTTACCGGAGATCAAGAAGGAAGGTGAAGTATCACATGGATTGGCAACAGCTGGCAACCTCTGCCTCTCCTAGGATTGAATATGGCAGGACTTGCATCTTTAGAAGGGTGCTGCCCAACAGCAGCTGTGGCTCACAGTAAAGGAACCAGCCACTGGTAACCACAAGCTAATAGAGAGATTTAAATGCAGTGGCAGTTCTCTGTGCACACCCACCCATCTCCCATTGGAGTATTCTACTGAAAAAATTTAAATGTAAGTCTTGAAAAGAAATCTAGTACTGCAGAACAGAAAAGTCAATTACTGGTGCACAGAGTAAGAAAAAGAAGGGTAGAGAGTGACTCTCAAGGGCGAAGTGCAAAATGTTAAGCCAAGAGGGGATTCCACACAGTGAAGAGGAGAACAAATTAAGCACATTTTAGTGAGAAGGTTTGCCTATCTAGAGAAGAATTCAAGTGAGAGAGAAATTGTATATAATTGGAATTGTTTTATCCAATTTCCATGCAGTGATAATGGAGCACTGCAAAGGCAGGATCAGCAGTCTCTGCTGAGGCATATGATGGAATGTAAGCAATTCACAGGTTATGAAATGGCTAATAAGCAGATACAGGTAGTAAAAGAGATGACATAGCAAAGCTTAAAATATTCAGTTTTCTATTTGTAATGAAGAAAATGTTTTTCACAGTAAGGCAGAAGAATAAAAAGTAAGTTCAATTAACATAGTCAAATATAGTAATTTACGTTAAAAGGTGTTTAATTACAACAGAAAGTGGAAGTGTTGGAAAGATTGGACATTTTCTAGAGATGAATCCATTTTGAGGAAGATAAAATCCAGATTGATATGCTGAGTATGTGTCATTTTATTTGGAGGATTTGTGTGAGTGTGCCATTTTTTTCTCATTTACATAAACAAGCTGTAGTGAAAATAAAAAGTCTCAACTAGAAATCTGCCTTCCAGTAAGAGACTATAACCATCTAGTCATAACCCTTTTTCTTTCCAATACAATTAGGGTCATCAGAACTACATCTTCTTAAGAAGGAAAGAAACACCCAATAACATCTTGGCAGGTGCTGCATAATCAGGCCTCAAATGACTTTCTGAAGATAAAAAGAAAGTGGTATTTGCTTGCAAAACTGAACATATCTGCCTGAGTTGTTTTCCTACAGATGTTATCCTGGGAATAGAAACAAAATTGTTCATTCCCTAGCAGCCTTCAAGAAGCACTGTGATCTAGGGCAGCACAGAGCTAGCAATGAGAGACAGAATGGCATTCACAATTCTGGAAGAAAACACTGGAGTGGAATATACACAAAGTGGCTGTTTGGTCTCAAGACTGCATGAATTATTATCTGGTTATGCTGGATATTCTAATTCCTTTCTCTCAGAGGACTGTAAGTAGATACATATGCTGACTACATATGTGGATAACACTGTCGAATGCCAGTTTTTACTAATAGTGTTTGTATTAAGCTCTCTACACTTTTTAGGCTGGCACTATTTGTGGCCAAAAGCATCTTCTAAATTATAAATCCTTGAGAGCAGTGACTGTATTCAACTTTGTATCTGCAACTTGATCCTAGTGCATATGCAGTATCATAAATGCTTTTGACAGTAAAGATCTTTTATATTCAAGCTATAGTTACAACTCAAGGTAGCTTAAGAGTAGGGATTATAAAATACCAATGTCTAATATTTTATATATTTGGGGTTTTTATTTAATTCCATTTCTAAAATGAATAAAAGAAATGATTTTTTTGTTTTATATGAATATGTATTTCTTGAACTCAACTTTGTTTTATCCCAAATACTAAAGAGAGTTCCTATCATTTCAGGGAAGTGTAGAGATAGGGTTACAGTACACACATACTACCACTTTCCCCTAAATTCTTTGCAGGTATTAAAACTTCAACTTAGAGCTTTTCTATTTAGTCCAAACTCAGGGTTATACTATTTTCCAATGTAATACTCTAGGCCAAGGGTCCCCAACCTCCGGGTCATGGACCTTACTAGTCAGTAGCCTGTTGGGAACCAGGCTGCACAGCAGGAGGTCAGTGGTAGGCGATCAAGCATTACCAACTGAGCTCTGCCTCCTGTTGAGAGGTGAAGCCAGCTGGACTTCCTGGGTCGAGTGGGGACTTGGATAACTTTTCTGTCTAGCTAAAGGATTGTAAATTCACCAATCAACACTCTGTAACAATGCAGCAATCAGCACTCTGTGTCCAGTGAAAGGATTGTAAATGCACCAATCAGCACTCTGTAAAATGGACCAATTAACAGGATGTGAGCAGGGTCAGATAAGGGAATAAAAGCTGGCCACCCCCAGCCAGCAGCAGCAACCCACTGGGGTCCCCTTCCCTGCTGTGGAAGCTTTGTTCTTTTGGTCTTCACAATAAATCTTGCTGCTGCTGACTCGTTGGGTCTTCACTATGTTTATGAGCTGTAACACTCATTGCGAGGGTCTGCAGCTTCACTTCTGAAGTCAGCGAGACTAGGAACCCACCCGGAGGAAAATACAACTCCAGCCCTGCCACCTTTAAGAGCTGTAACACTCACTGCGAAGGTCCGCGGCTTCACTCCTGAAATCAGTGAGACCATGAACCCACGGGAAGGAAGAAACTCCGGACACATCTGAATATCTGAATTAACAAACTCCAGACACACCATCCCTAAGAGCTATAACACTTACCGTGAGGGTTCGCGGCTTCATTCTTGAAGTCAGCGAGACCAGGAACCCACCGGAAGGATCCAGTTCCGTACACCTGTCAGATCAGTGGCAGAATTAGATTCTCATAGGACTGTGAACCCTATTGTGAACTGCACATGCGAGGGATCTAGGTCATGTGCTCCTTATGAGAATCTAACCAATGCCTGATGATCTGAGATGGAAGAGTTTCATCCTGAAACCATTTCCCCCTCCATCCCTAGGAAAATTGTCTTCCATTAAACCGGTGCTTTGTGCCAGAAGGTTGGGGACCACTATTCCAGATAGGCACTCCCAATAAATCAGTGTTGGTAAACAATACGGAACATGTTTGTTTTCCTGGGTTCAAAGACATGCAGACATGCATTGTGTAATGAAAACACACACACATACACACACACACATCTATATACTCTTATTCTTACCAACCACAACTAAGCTCTACTATACTTGAGCCAAATTATAACTAACTAACCTATACTCCAGTTAAATTATTCAAAGATTGTACTCAAATTAACTAAACTACTTAAATCAAGCAAAATAAATCTACATTTATTTCATTATCATCATACTGTGCTTTTGAAACTAATATTGTATTTTGGATTTTTATTCAGATGAAGCTATTTATTTATTATATGAGCCTGTCGTGCCTTATTTACGTACTTTATTTCTGTTTGCTAATAACTTCTAGCAGAGAGAAACACACTTATCCTTGCAACAAACATTTATAGAGTGCCTATTATGTATTAGGCCTTATGCTAGAAAAGGAAGTTTTCCAAAGGACAAGTTAGCTCTGAAGAAACAAGATTTAGATTGCAGATTGTAGTTAGCCAGTTTGGTTTTTGTTACTATCCTATTCATGTATTTATCCATGCTTTACATTTTATAAATATTAAGCAGTGAAAACTCTATTTATTATATTTCTATATATTACTATTTTATACTAATTTGCAGGCAAATTTATTCAATGAAATGAGAAAATTAAAAAGGTGATTCATGGGTGAACATGCAGAGTTTCAAGAAGTTATGTTAAATATTTTAACTGATCTATCATCGGCTTACTTTCCTCAAATTTAAATGGTATTTAAATGGGTGTGATGGCTTAGAATCCACACTGGTATTGATTTCAGTGAACTCCATTTGAAGCAGGGTCTCAAGATGTGACACGATTAAGTCAGGCATCTGGTACTCATTGGCTTATTCTGCTTGGAGATACTTCCTTGCCAACAGGTTGAAAGGAATATGGAAAAGATTCTGGGCTTAGAAAGAGAAGACTACGCATAGCTTTTAACAGAGATAGGGCTCCAGCGCAGTAGCGTGAGGTTGAAATTTGGGCCCCAGAATCAATGAGTAGAGTCAACTGATGAAGAACTGAAGGAAGTCATACCTCTATAGTAGAGATACGAAACTGATTTTCTGTGTCCAAAGTGTCCAACCAAGTCCTATGGCAGATGAAAAGCAACAGGACAATTTCCAGCTCCTACTCATTTGGGAAGTTTCTTCTCCCAATGCTTCTCCTGCCCTAGTTGATTGGCTTCTGTCCTAGGTGATTGTGCTAGCATGTCCAGGAGAAATAAAGTGTGAACTCCATTGTAGAAGATGGGGAATAATAAGGCTTTTTAGAAGAGAGAAATACAAATTGAGATACTTAATATTTTAAATACATTTGCTGCTTTTTTCTATCCTTTAGCACTCTTCATTGGTTCTCAGTTGCCTTCCAAAACAGTAATAAAATGGTATTCCCTCTTACATTTTGCATATTTAAACATATATTTTGTTTCACTTTATGATTA